>NC_090924.1:1335062680-1336551430 GCF_040938575.1 Ambystoma mexicanum
TTGACCTCTGTCAGGGCCCCCTGCTCCAGGACGGCCCCTAGGTCGTCTACCCATAACCCCAAACGCACTGCTTGACCTCTGGCGAAGGACAGGGCACTGTGCTCGCCAATGACCTTCCTGGCGGCAATAAGCACATTGATTAATATTCACAGTACTCAGAGGAGCATTTCCTTTTGGAACGTACTGACCTCTAGTCTGTGTCGTACCTCCTCTGGGGTTTCTAACAATTTGCTGCAATAATACTTTGGTTTTCAAATCACCCTTTCTCTTTTCGATTTTCTCTTTTTCACTATTAAAGGAGAGTTCCGGGACTTTTTTTTTATTGTCCCTACGGTTCGGCCATGTGTTTTTAAGCATAACTCGGTAGATCGTGGAAAACTTTCCTATGGACCTTACCCGACTTTTCGTCCATTAACGCACTCGAAATCAGCCGCCATTTTATGATAATCCTATCACTTGCCGCATCGCCCTGGCTCACCTGCTTTTGCGGCACTAAATCAAATCCCCCGCCCCCGAGGCTGACATCAGCAGACGCGTACCGCCCATTTCCCAACGCCAAAGCACGTTTCGTGTCAACAATCGCTGCGCCTCAGCTAATGAAGTGTCGCCATGGAAACGGCAGGACGCCTCTTTCTTCAATAAGTATAAACACACCGTTTCACAACACACAGCAGCAGATTTTCGATTCCATTACTCTCGCTGTGTTACTTTGAGTATTCTGTGACTCGTTTCTGTGCTCTGGTCAGCTACCTTCGTTGATTGTAGCCCGTGTGAACAGATACCAGTACCACCGCTATAAATTATTTTACTTTCTTTACCACACAATGGCTACAATAATGCCGTATATGTACGAGCCCGAGTACACCGAGGAAGAACTACTGGAAAGGCAAGCACGCGAAAACGATGGGGATTCGGACGGCAGTTGGGAGGACCAGTCAACGGATGAAGAGCCTGGACCATGTCGCATGGACGGCGTCTCCACCTGGTGCACGTGCAATCGGTGCGAGCTAATGCCAACTGAGGAGGAGAACTGCTGCTGCCGTGAAAATTCCGGGTGCTTGGCCTACATTTCGGAAGGCGAGCCAAGTCCGCAATGCATCACCGAGCTGCCAGAGTTCAGGGAAGCCTGCCTCTCACGGACCGTGTTGAGGATGATGATGGTGCTTATGCACGAACTTTGCGGCACTGTTCGTCCGCGTAATCCGAGTAACGAGTAAGTATACTCTGGTTGTGATGTCAGTGATGCCACTACTATTTCATGGTCGTCTCCCACATATAAAACTACATCTACATATCATTCGAATGCATGTAAATTGGTTCCATGTTGTGCATTTTCTAGATAGAATTTTTTTCAAAGCAGAATGACATTTTTTACCTGAATCGACAGTGATAAGAAAGTTGTCATTTTAATACAGTTTGCATCTTTCATTTTCACAGGTGGTACAGGCTGGTGGCCTATCGTTGCTTCACTTGGTGGCTTCACGGGAGGCTCGGACACCGCGTTCGGAGAGTAATACCTGCCTGTGCGGTACTTGCCATTAGACAACATTTCCCCAGCGACAGTGGACAATACCGCGGCTTTTCCCGGGATGTGCTGCAACCGCAACTTTACAATGTGTAATGTTTATTATTTATGTTCAATTGAAATTAAGATCTAAAATAAAACCCAACATATATTTTAACAATGGTTGTTTTGATTTTTTAAATGAATCTAGTGTGTCTCCATTGAATAGTCTTCCTGTGCCTTGTCTTGTCACACCACATGTCTCCGGCCAGCATCCTCCCTCACGCTGACCGCCCACCTTCAATCCACATAACCGTTGAACCCATATGCAGCAGACATACATATGTTATTTTGCGGGTTGGCATCAAGCCTCCCGGCCTTGCCTCCTCCCCCAAAAATACTTACCACACCACTTTGTTCAGGGTCTCCAGGGTGAACTGCACCCATATATTCTCCTGGGAGGCTGAGGTATTTATAAACTCACCCCCCTGCCTTCCATGTACTAGATCCTGCAGCCTGCCTCTTACATGCAGTTAGATGGCCTCTCCTTGGTGAGGCCCTACGGCAAACGAGTCTTGTCTGCACGACCACCGCCCCAATCCACCCCCCGCCCTATCAAAGGCAGTTCGCACCGGGGTACTTGCGCTGGCAAGTGGAGCTGTCAGGGAGCGATAAAGGCCAAGAGGTGCCAAAGACCATGTATACTTCAAAGTGGTCTATAGAGCATGGGTTGTTGTTCCCATGTCTACCGCCAGACCCCGTGTCTCCTGCCAAGCATCTCCCCTCACGCTGGACGGCCCCCTGCAATCCACATAAGTGTGTCTCCATTCACGAGTCTTCCTGTGTCTTGTCTGCACGACCACCGCCCCAATCCACCCCCCGCCCTATCAAAGGCAGTTCGCACCGGGGTACTTGCGCTGGCAAGTGGAGCTGTCAGGGAGCGATAAAGGCCAAGAGGTGCCAAAGACCATGTACACTTCAAAGTGGTCTATAGAGCATGGGTTGTTGTTCCCATGTCTACCGCCAGACCCCGTGTCTCCTGCCAAGCATCTCCCCTCACGCTGGACGGCCCCCTGCAATCCACATAAGTGTGTCTCCATTCACAAGTCTTCCTGTGTCTTGTCTGCACGACCACCGCCCCAATCCACCCCCCGCCCTATCAAAGGCAGTTCGCACCGGGGTACTTGCGCTGGCAAGTGGAGCTGTCAGGGAGCGATAAAGGCCAAGAGGTGCCAAAGACCATGTACACTTCAAAGTGGTCTATAGAGCATGGGTTGTTGTTCCCATGTCTACCGCCAGACCCCGTGTCTCCTGCCAAGCATCTCCCCTCACGCGGGACGCCCCCCTGCAAACCGCATAATGCCACGACATATACACGTCATTCATTCACAAACACACCCCTGTTTCGAATTCTTTATAACCCACTTCATATTTCTAATGAGAACTTCTTTGCGCTTTGCTAGTCAACCCGTGAAGGTGCTGGTTGTCTGCTCTTCGTCTCTGTGAACTTCCGTGACCACTTTGAGCAAACTCATCAGTTTGCAACCTGTGAACTGCTCCCTGTTCTACGACAAGAAACTACTCTGATCCCTGCATCTAACTGTTTGCTCGTCAAGGTAAGGCCATGTACCATACTCATTTTGCGTCCAATTTCTTTTCGTTCAAGACAGTACATGCAAGGAACTAGTCACATGTTCTGAGTTTAGTCAAATTATTTTTGTATTTTTTTAAAGTTATTCAAATACTTATCCGCATGTGAATAACGTGTATAGTTCCAAGAACCAAAACATACTTTGCATTGAACCTTTTATGTATTTAATTTTTTAACACATTGGTATTCATAGAGAATTGTTGATCTTTACTTTTCAGAACTTTCCACAATGCCTGCCTGTTCCATTGGCGGTTGTCCTTCGAAGACCCATGATAAATCTGAAGGTACTATAATGCATGTTTTCCCTAAGACAATAGATCAGATAAGAGAATGGGTCCGATATTGCGGATATCCACCCTCTGAGCTTGAAAGTAGAGTCCTAGAAGTCTTTGCGGACAAGAGGGGTGATCGATACCGCATCTGCAGCAGGCACTTTACCTCTGACATGTACTCCACATCATTGCTAATAAAGAAGAACACACCGCGAGCGAGGCGAAAATTGCTCTCAACCGCTATTCCCACTCTATTCGTCCACATCCCTCCACTGGTGAGTCAAGTTTACGTATTTATCTCTCGGCCTTGCGGTAGTGTGTAGCATTAGCTAACAATAATTTCCCCATTTATGTATCCACTCAATATGAAGGCGGAAGATTCTCCATCCGTGTCGTTATTGCAGTCATCAGCCACTTCAAGCGCCTATCGGGTAATCTTACTTGGCTATTCTGCCACTGACTTGTTTTAGGCATGTAAATCAATAGTTTTAATTTATCGTGTAATTATTTTACCTAATGGTACACCCTTGTACTCGTCCTCTAGTCTTTGTTTTCAGTTATAATTATTGTTATCCAAAATAATGCAAGAACTGTCTTTCAGGGAGATGCTGAGGAGTCCAACGCATTGACGACAACCGTTGATGTCACTCAGATGCTCGAGGTACGTTTCCGGACAGTTCCATCGATGGAGATCATCAGATCTTGCATTCTTGTAGCGTGATTGTTACACACAATGTTTCTTTCGTTTTTAGCCATTGATATGTCCTTCTGTCGTCGCCCTCCTATGTGTCTTCTTTTTTCAATATTGTGTTCATTACTAATGAAAGTCCTATGTTTCAGGGAGTCGATGGAGCATTAGTCCAAGAAGAAGGGGGAGCGTGCAGTTACGGGTCGGCGCAACAGCTTGCAGAAGTGTGCACCGCAGTTACATCGTCCCTTGATGTTCTTATGCATTTCGAGGTATGGATACTGACAGTTCGATGAAGCGAAATCATATGACGTGATTACATCCGCTATACTTCCTTCTTTATTAACGCAAGTACTATGTTTCAGGGAGATGACGGAGCTTCTTCTACAAGAACATCACCCCTAGTAGTTGATGCAGATTTCTGGGTGGTGACACTTCCAACGATCGAGCAAATCGAATCATATTTAGATATCCATTATTTATTTTAGACAACTGATCATTTGTGCAGGTCTATTTAGATGAGCCGTTCACGCCTGCACAAACTTTCTGTTCTTTTTATCAAAATAGAAAACCATACTAATGCAATTACTGTGTTTCAGGGAGTCACTGAAGCATCATCTTCAATAATATCATCAATGGAAGTCTATGAGGAGCCCGAGGTATGGATCTTGACAGTTCCATCTAACTAGATCAACAATGCGTGAATAATTGTCGTTTGAATGTTCTACACAAATGTTCATTCGTGTTTTGCTATTGAGAAGTACGTGGGTATTGGTCCCCAAGTACATTTTGTGTTTTCGATATTATTATACATACTAATGAAAGTTCTATGTTTCAGGGAGTCCATGGAGCGTCAGTGCGTGATGGATGTGCTTATCAGGAAAACATAGTCGTTGCAGCGCAAGAGGAAGTGGAGACATGCACACACGAGTCGGAGCAACAGCGTCCTGATGTTGAAGTTCGAGGCAAGAAAGTTTCGAAGAAAAGAAAGCAAAAGAAGGTTAGTGTCCTGGTCACTATATTATGTTGTTTTTCACTGTTAATAGTTCAATACTGTAAGTTGTGTTTAAACTGAACAACCCTTTTCCAATCTGTCCTCTAGTTGCGAGTGGGTGTACGAACTAGATCTACACAGACAGTGAAGCGAACGAGAGATGTTGCTTGTCAAACCTTTTGGCAGGGACTTGAGACTGGAGAAGCATCGTGCCAATGGGAAGAATATGAAGTGATTGACAACGGAGCTATACCACCACCAGCCATTGATAGTGAATGTCCTCCTGGTAGTTCGGATGCAGTCGGAGATCAATTCACAGAATCCACACCCGCAAAAACTAAGACGGCGAGAAAGTTGAAGAAATTGTTTTATTCACCCATCGCCGGAGAAGGAACAGATGTTGCAATGGAAGAGAATGAAGTAGACGACAATGAAACACCATCAATATCACTGAACATAGCGGAAGACGATATCAGAGATTCTACCTTTCATGTGAGTGACATGTCCTCAACGTTACAGGCCGAACCAGCTGGGATGCAGAGTGACAGTATAAGGAAAGAGGCCAAATTCATTGTATTCGATAGTTGTTTGATTGATATTATTATTCGGATTAAATGTGGGCATTTGGTAGGTGGGGAAGTATGTGGGGAGCCGTTGATTAATGTGACTCGTGCAATTCGAGGCACTAACCTTAAAATACATGCCACCTGTACAAAATATCATCCTTTCACATGGTCTGCACAACCTATGCTGGGACAACTGCCAGCAGGCAATCTACTTTGTGCAGCGGCTGCACTTTTTAGTGGTTCAAGTTTTAAAAAATTAGAGTCTTTCTTTCAGTTTGTGGGAATCCGTTTCATTGCGAAAACTCAGTTCTACAAATACCAAACCGATTATCTATTTCCAGCCATTAGCGAAGCTTGGAGAATGGAAAAAATGTCTATTGATAGTACATTCGCGGGCAAACGGTTCAGGCTAGCCGGTGATGGACAGTGCGACAGCCCAGGATTTTCAGCCAAGTACTGCACCTACCACTTTCAGGACATGGAAAGTAAGAAAATTGTGAGTTTGGTGGTCGTGCAGGTGTCACAAAGTACATCCTCAGTGGCCATGGAGAAAGTTGGCTTTGTAGCATCATTGCAAGAACTACAATCGCGGGGAATGGTGATCGACCTGATAGCCACGGACAGACACGTTTCAATTGCCAAGACAATGAGAGAACAGTACAAAAATATAAATCACCAATTTGACGTTTGGCATCTTGCAAAATCAATCAATAAAAAATTGTCGGCTGCAGGTAAAAAAAAAGAATTGCAAGGTATTTCACAGTGGTCCAAGTCAATCAGCAACCATCTTTGGTGGAGCTCAAAAACATGTGGAGGGTCGTTGGAAATTCTACTGGAAAAATGGCGGTCAGTAATGCCACACTGTACGAACGTTCACCGATGGAACACGAACCAACATTTCCACAATTGTGAACATGGCCATTTGTCCACAGAGGAGGCACGGAAGAAGAAGTGGTTGATTCCTTCATCACCCACTCACAAAGCCATTGAAAAGATTGTATTCGACAAAACTCTATCAAGAGATTTGAGAGGACTGACGGAATTCTGTCACACAGGAGATTTGGAGGTGTTCCACAATATGTGCCTAAAGTACAGGCCAAAACGATTGCATTTTGGCATGGAGGGCATGATAAATCGGACTCTTTTAGCGGTCTTGGCACATAACCATAATGTTGGCCGTCAACAAAGTAGGACGACCGGAACTTTAGGGACGCTTCGCTACAATAAGGCCTTCACTAAAAGAAGTAAACAATGGGTGATCAAACCAGTGTTTGAGGATATGCAATATGAGTTTATTGAGAAACTTATTGTTGACGTCCTAGATAGGCACATAAATGGAGTTGTGAACGAACCTGTGCAGGGGACAACTGCATTGCCACCCAACATTGCATCTGTTCCATGTCCACCTAAAGAAGAACTCATTGAGAAATACACATCACGGTTTAAATGATTGTAATTTGATTGTCTGTTCTCTCAAGTCTCCTCATGTCGCAGGCCCATTGAATATGTGTATCTAGCCAACCTTGTTCATTTGCGCATTAAATTAAACCAAACAGTAATATAAATCATTTTTCAATAAATATAGAATCTCTCCGTATTTATGGTTCTGTGTGGCTGCAAAGCACGCAGACAAAATGCAAAGATGGAGTGTAAATTTCAAGTCCTGTGAGAATGCCTTACACTGAATGTAGCTAACTTGGAATGTGTGCTCGTTCGAAGTGAAGGTCAGCTGCTTTGATTTTTTCTCGGGTGCCAGAATGGCCCACGACTCAGAATAAGGTTCTATTGTATTTTGACCTTGACAGGCCTGGACCACGTAAGAAACGATAATGAATATAATTTCAGAAACGAAAGCCATTTCATGTTCGTTCATTAGAAGAAATAACGTCGGCATAGAAGGAGTGGTATTTCGGGGCTGCCCTACGCACAGACGCAATGGAAAATGCAAATATAATGTAAGTAACTCTTTAGATGAGTTTATACCGCAATTTAATTACTATACAGTTGCTTTAAAGACGGGTTAAGTTGTACTTGTTCGTTCTATGTGGCATGTTGTTTTGTACCGCGCACTATCTTGGGGAGAACCGTCTACTTGGCCCCCTTCCCGCCCCTACCTGCAAGGCTAAAAACCTCGGGGTCATCTTCGACTCCACACTCTCCTTCTCTCCTCATATATCTGACGTCTCTAAGAAGTCACACTACCAGCTGCACCTCCTCAGAGGTATTCTTCCCTTCCTCTCCTTCCCCCAGAAGCTCACTGTCTCCCGAGCCCTGGTTCTCTCTAGGCTGGACTACTGTAACAGCCTCTATCTTAATCTGCCTGCCTCCACTCTCCGCCCTCTGCAACTTATC
This sequence comes from Ambystoma mexicanum, assembly GCF_040938575.1. Taxonomy (NCBI): domain Eukaryota; kingdom Metazoa; phylum Chordata; class Amphibia; order Caudata; family Ambystomatidae; genus Ambystoma; species Ambystoma mexicanum. Next base: position 1,335,070,708 of record NC_090924.1, read on the forward strand.
CAGAACAGAACTGCGAGACTTGTCCTTGGCCTCAAGCGGGCCCTTTTTATTTATTATTTATTATTTATTATTTTATTACGCTACTTACCTTGTACTGCACTTCCCCCCACCTCCTCTCCTTGCACTTTCTCCTTTTCCCCTTACCTCTGCACTTGCGCGATCTGAATGACACCTGGCCTAGTAGGATCGTTTGTCTGTCTTCCCCTTGTTCCCCTCCCTCCCTGCCTCGTCGCGCCTTGAAACACTTGTGTATAGGCGCGTTACAAATACCATATCATATCATATCATATCATACTTTTACGGAAGCACCTCAAAACCTTTGCTTCTGCTTTCTCTCTCCCTCTCCCCTGCTACAACTGGTCCACTGTCTGCGATCTCGGTCCTGGGCCCTTCCACTCTCCACCTGCACTCCCTGTCAACCCCTGCACTGGGGGACTGTCTCAGTATCCTACAGCCCCCCTTGACGTTTAAAACCCAGTTGCACTGTCCTAGCTATGAAATAATTTCCAGACCTAATATATAAAATGAATAATTTTAATAAAGATCTGATGGTGAGACTAATTTCCTTTTTTTATGTTTTTCAAATAGATACATCGTCCATTATTGTCTGTGTCACGAGTACCAGACACCGGCGGATGGCTTCTATAATCGCCAGTTGCTTCTCCGCGTGAACAACGTTAGCACCCTGACCATTTTGTGGGACGATCGCCAAGTACAAGTATGCCCTTACGCGGTACTAACGGCTAGATGCAACATACAGACCGTTGTGGTGCCCTAGTGCCTCGTTGTTGGAATAGCCATGCGATTATCAGTGCGACCGAAGAGCTTATTTTATCGTAAACCAACACCATGTCTACTGCACACGAACATCGCTTGCCTCAAGACGAAATATTTTGGATCGAGAGCAAATAAAAATTCATTTATCTAAGACCCTGTGTACAGCAAAGGAACATCGTGTGCCTCGAAACGAACTTTTCGGAACGTGAACAAATAAAAATGCAAATCGCTGAATATTCTCAAAACATTTGATGTCAAATAAATGTACTTTGCCAAATGTACAATCTTGCCGTTTGCTTTTAAACCACTGTTTCATATTCCGAATTGTGGCGCTGTATTGTGAGATGATCTAAGACCCTGTGTACAGCAAAGGAACATCGTGTGCCTCGAAACGAACTTTTTGGAACATGTGCAAATAAAAATGCTAATCGCTGAATATTCTCAAAACATTTGATGTCAAATAAATGTACTTTACCAAATTTACAATCTTGCGGTTTAATTTAAAAGTACAGTTTCATATTCCCAATTGTGGCGCGCTGTGTTGTTTGAGCTCATCTGTGTTGATTTCCTGGTTCTGTGTGGAGTCGCGTAGAAGACGCCTGGGCGCGTTTGCCTACGCAGCACAGTCACGTCACGGATAGAGGCGGGGAATATGAATGTTTTGATCAAGTCTGTTTCAGGGGCGGGGGATTTGATTTAGTGCCGCAAAAGCAGGTGAGCCAGGGCGATGCGGCAAGTGATAGGATTATCATAAAATGGCGGCTGATTTCGAGTGCGTTAATGGACGAAAAGTCGGGTAAGGTCCATAGGAAAGTTTTCCACGATCTACCGAGTTATGCTTAAAAACACATGGCCGAACCGTAGGGACAATAAAAAAAAAGTCCCGGAACTCTCCTTTAACACGGTTCTCATAATACTGAGCCATGTGCAAAACCTCAGATTGAGATTTTGCCTGCCAAGTGCTCTCAGAGGACATAATTTGTGACTGGATGTCAGGTAACAATCCACATACAAATTTGTCCATGAACAACCTCTTCCCCGACTCTGTACCTAAATCCTGTCCACTGAAGTCAGAAAATACCTGCTCGAATCTATTGAAAAATTTGGTGGCGCCTTCAGTTTTGCCTTGGACACAGGCCGTAAGCTTGTCCCAAATAATCCTTTTTTCTGGAATTATAGTCTTTAGTTTAGTGACAATCCTATCAGGTAAAGTAAGTATTACCTGTGGCAGTTTTTCACCAGCTGGTCTTTCTCCATCAATTCTAATCAGATTTGCCCACGTATCCCCCAGCCCTGGTACATCGTCTATTGTCCGAACCTGTTTCCATACATCTACGGTTGGGAGCACAGGAAATAACAAGTCAATGTCACTCAAGGTGAACACAGAGGACTGTAGAACGGACTCTATTTCTTTGTAAAATCCCGTCGGGTTTTTCCTAATATCGGGAACTGATTGTTTAATTGTGTTCACTTCCTGTCGTGAAAACGGGACGTGAACGAATTGCGATACATAATGTGCAGGGATATCCACCGCGGGGGCACCAGTCGCCGCGTTGGCGGGGATCTCAACTTTTGGGACAAAGGTCGGAGGAACCTCTCTCATAGGCAACTGAGATATAGGTACCTCTGGCCGCTTACTAAGCAATAGAGCCAGGTCGAGCGCTAAGGCAGCTGTAGAAGTGTCGGGCGAAAAAGCCCTTTTACAAATCCCCAATAATTCTATGGGGCAGCTAACCATCTTACTTACACATTCCTCTTGTAGGTGCTGTACCATCACCTGAATTACTTTTCTTTGCATCTCTACTGTATACTGACTATATGTGTCATACACTTCGTCTGGCGGTATCGATGAATCTGAGATACATCGAACCGCATCTTTGGTACAAATTCGTACTTCCTCAGGTGCCGCTCTTCGGCATGGAAGGAACCGTTTCTGTACATATATTCTATCGTCTTCATCATCCTCATCTCGTGATTTTTCAAAGTCTTTCCTAAACTCAAACAATCTTTCAACATGTCCATATACTTTCTGCTCTGTGTCCCTCGAAAGTGCCAAAGCATTCAGATCTCTCACTCCTTGTGGAAGATCCGAATTTTGTAATCTACCCCACATCACACACAAATGAGTCCCCAAACCTTCGATAAAAACATTTTTCTCGGGAAAACTATTCAAATTAGATAATGTAGAAAAAACATTAGCTTGATCACCATTCTCCATACAATGCTTAGCCCATGCAAACAATTCCTGTTTCCTGTCTGCAGAAACAGTACTACGAGTCACAATCTTTGACCCTGCACCTGGATCGACTCCAATCAATACGGGGCCACTCAGAAGCGGAGGTATAGGTAAACTTAACAAAGGTGCAGGTGCAGGGGGAAGGGGCGGTGCGATAGGCAGAGGAACAACAACTAAAGGACTAGAAACAATAGGCTGTACAGGGGGAACAGGAATAGCAACAGGAACAACAGCAGGAATGGGCAGAGTGCCCAAGACAGGAGCATACGGAGGTGGCGCTGAGGCATCGGGCCTGCGTTCATTTAATAACTTCTCAATAAATTCCTCAGAAACATGGAAATCTTTAGAGGGGTACATTTTCTGGACCCCGAGTGAAAAGGCTCTATCCATATTTTTAACTAATTCTGACCGCTTTTCTTTATCATACAATAATGCTTTTTCAGCGTTTGTTTTATGACGACGTGCATGTTTATCCCTACTTTTAAGCTGCTGCAATGCTTCTTTCTTCCAATTTTGTAACACATCAAAGGCTGCTGGTCTAGCCTTTTTCTTTAACAAGATCGATTCTAAATATTCAATACGGGGGATCTCAAAACTACCATTGATTGGCCACTGAAATTCGGAGGCATGTCTGGTCTGTCTGTGCCAAATATCATTAAATACGATACTACCAATGCCATACTTACAGTACATAGTACACGCCGGCGACCCCTCCTGTGGTGCCAGACGGCTAAATTCCAAAGATTGTCGACCGCTGCGGAACAGAGCCCTAAAACAGCTAGACAATTTCCCAGGCATTTCTCAAAAAATTGGTGTTACCTGGTCCAATAATTGTGTCTGCAGATACAATACGCCAAATTCAAATTGTCAGGGTTAAATTAAGAGCCAGGTCACGACTGCACCTGACCAAACCTAAGGAGGACCGTACGGTTTACAAAGGACTTACCTAACAAATTTTACCTTGCGTTTGGTGGTTTCGGCAAATCTGCCCGCCTCAAAAATTGGACCCTCGTCAAGATGCCGTGTCAGACCACACGACTATCGTCCAAGGATCGGATCGTGCAGCGCTGCCGAGGTATCGCGTCTCGATCGGTTGGGCCCGCAGAATCACACCGTCCGATCCCGGTTCGATAGTCTGCGTCAACCTTCAATGATCCGGCATCAATCTTGAGGGTCCCTATTCGGGCGCCAACTGTGGAAACAGAAAAATTGATATGAGGCCGGGAAGCCCAAAGGAAACACACCAACACAGGTTACAAAGGACCAAAGTTACAACAATTACCAAAGTCAATTGACATACGGATAGCTATTCGGCCCTCAGAGTAACAGAACGAACCATCAACGGTAGTTCGCCGTGTTAGTGTGAGAGATCGAACATCGGGATACTTGGGTTTTTATACTTTTTATCCAGCCTTGGCCAACCCCCTCGCGGGTTAACCATTCTCAGAACCAAACCTAGGGTTCGTAGCCAGGTCAATCCCATAATGTATGAATTTTGATCAGTTCCGCTGATACAGTTGTTCATTTACACTTAGGTCAGGGAGAGGACAAGGTCTCAGTTCGCGACCCTAACAAGTGGCCTGCGGGCATATTACTTATTCATGTGTGGGGAGGTCACAACGGCCAGAATCCCACTCGAAATGTCATTCGGCCTCCATTTTGTTGTTCAGGGTGACTTCCTCACTGCAAGAGTACCTAAAATGGCGGCTTAATCCAAGATGGTGATTTGCACAATACATTAAGGTCAAGACCTTGCTGCGGAATCTATGTACACGATGTTTTTAGACAACTTGGCGTAGACCAACATACATTCAAACAATGCGATAGGAGGTACAATATTATTTCGATTTCCACAGAGAGAGATGGTGGCAAGTGTTATTTTTGATCATGTGCAGGTAAAAGAAACATTTCTTAACCATTGCGTTGACTTGTGGTTCTAGTGTTGGTTAGTTGTCGATTTGAAATACAATATTTCTGACCATATTGGATGGTTCTGATGAGTTTCCCAGCTTAGTCGGCCATGGATATTAGTTTGCGAGGTCATTGGGTGTAATAATGATTTCACTTTTGTCCGGGTGGTGTTTAAGACGGTTAGTTCTCATCCATTGGTTTCGTTTGTTGAGTGTTAGGTTTTCCTCTTCACTGGTATCGATTTAATAGATGATTTGGGTGTCATCTGCATAGTTGTAGCAGGTGAGGCTATGTCATTTGATGAGGTTCGTTGGGGGTGTCATGTAAATGTTAAAGAGTAACTGTGCCATCGTAGAGCCCTGCAGGACTCCACATATTCTATTCCGAGGTGTTGATTTGAATGATGCTAGTCAAGTTGTTTCTGTTCTTACTTTCAGAAGTTATTTTAGCCACAGAAGAGCTTTGTGCCAATCCGAATATCTTCTAGTCTTTTGATGATAGTGTCATGGTTGACTGTTTCATGGTTGAGCGTGTCGACGGCTGCTGAGAGATCGAGTAGTATTATTTCTATGTTTGTGCTGGAGTCTGTGTTGGCCTGTAGATCAGACCCAGACAGATAGTTGCTTAGTTTCCATTCCACTCATGGGTCTGAAGCATGCTTGTGTCTGATCTAGCAGGTTATTGTTTTCCACGTATTCCAAGATTTGTTTGTAGACATAGCTTTCTAGTAGCTCAGGTATGGGACATTAGAAATTAGTTGGTCGTTGTTAAGGACTTTCACATTTCCCAAAGTGATTTAAGGAGTGGTTTCATGTAGGCTGATTTGGAGACTCATGGCTCTGTTCCTGTTGCTAGTGAGAGGTTAAAGGGGTTGAGATTGTATTATGCCTTTGTTCTCTGGGAGAGGATGGTTTTTTAGATGTCCGGTTAGCAGGGCTCTGCTGGGGAATCTGCTCTGTTGCTTTTGATCACCAGGCTGTTGAATTTGACTGTTGATATTGGGCGGAGGAGAGTTAGTCTGGCCAGTGTCTCCGGTGTTGGCTGGTTGAGGTGATTTTGAAAATGTATTTTTGAGTGTTGTCTGATTCAGCGATCCGTTCATTGTAGTATGTGTTGTTAGCTTTGAGTAGTTTAGCTTTGTATAGTCTAATCTGTGTTTGATATGAGTATTTTGTGTTGGTCTAGCTTTTCCTCTGTTCTGTTCTAGTTAATTGTTTGGTTTTTTCAGTGCTCTTTGAAAAGGGTTGTGACCCATCCTGCCATTGATTTCTTTTATGATGTTTTGAAAGGTTTTTCTGGTTTGATGTCATCTATTAGTGTCATGTCCCATTTTAGGATTGCATCTGTTCTTTCTTCTATGTTGGTTACATGCATGGAGGAAGGATAGCTCAGGGGCAACATGTTTGTCTTGGAAGCAAGACAATGCAGCGCTACACAGTTTTTATAAATACTTCTAGAGAGGTGAGTGATTGTTTTGTGGCTTCTAGTTTGACAGTTAGGTCCACAATGTTAATGGTTCTCCAATTTCTTTTCAAAGTTAGAGGGTGAATAGGGAGCATGTTGGGCGTTGGATCAAGAAGGGTATAATGATGTGGTCACTCCAGAGGATTTGTATTGGGGTGAAGTTGTGACCAGGTTTTTGTTGCCAAAGATTATGTCTAGAGTGTGACCTGCAGTGTGTGTCACTCCTTTCAACATTCATCATAGTTGCATTGTGGCTAGTTGGTTGGTTAGTTTTTTGGGTGAGTTGATGCTCTCTTCTTTCAGCCAGATGTTGAAGTCTCAAAAGGATGATTAGGTAGTCGTGCATAATGGCCATGTCGATGACAGCTTCCACAAAGGTGTTTATGAATTTAGCATTTTAGGTTGGTGGCCTGTAAATGAGTACCAACGTTAGATTGGTTTGAGGTTCTGAGGCTAGGTTATGATGAGTGATTTGCAGTTGAGGACATTTAATGGTTGTGCTGTTGTTATTCTTAGGTGGTCCTTTTAACCCACAGCACAACCTCCTCCTCGTCCTTCTCTGTTGGCTAACTTGATTTTGAAGTTGTTGGGTAGGCAGCTTTGCACTATGACCTTGTAGTTTTGAATTACCCAGCTTTTGGTGAGGAATACGTTGTCTATCTCTCCGTCGCATAGCAGATTGTAAATGTCACTTGTGTACTTGGACATCGATCTGGTGTTGACAATATTTCACTGTGCCTTTTTGTTTGCTGTGGTCTATTTGGTCTTTGGATGTGTCTTTTTGTGGTCATATTGGTATTGTTCATTATTAAACCAAATTGCATGTTGTTTTGGTCTGTGGAATCTGTTCTTCATTGAGTAGCAAGGTTAAATTCTGAATTGGGTTGATGGTCTTCTTCGTGGTCTTCTCCTTGTCTTTGGTTGGGCTGTTATTTGTGATGAGTGGCATGGTGATGTTGTTTCCGTCTGTTCTGTTTCTGTGTGTTTCACATCTTTCCCCTTGTTGTCCTTTTATCCTGCTGATGTGCTTACTGTTCTTGAGTGTTGGTGGCTGGTGGGTTGACATGTAGAGTGTTAGGTAAAACGATTTTGGTCTTGTTACCACAAATGGACTTATTTTCATTAAGAGTGGAGGTGAATTAATTAATTTATTTACCAAAATTTGGACATCAGCCTTTGGTGAAAGCCACAAATGCATAAAAGCACAATACAAGTTGGGTAGTGAGGGTAAAATGAGGTGCTTATACCGTTTACTTCCACATTACAGCACTGCCCAACTATAACTTTGGCAGAGAGTAGGTGGATTCTCGTCCGCTCAGAGCTGGAGGTTAATCTGCCCCTTTTCTGCCAAATCTTGTCCGAATTACCGCCGGTGGTGTTACCACTGCGGAAATTCGACCAAAATCCACCATGGAGTCCGATGGTCTCCAATTAATGGGGACTAACAGCGCTTACAGCCACTTTTAATCTTTTGGTAATACAGTTTGGTGGTATCTTGCTGGATTTACTGGTGAAAACCACCAAACATATAATTAGGGCCAGTGTATGGTGCCTGGAAACACTGTTTGATGTATAGGCACCATACAAATGTTCAATAAATAAAAATAATTACATTCATCAAAAAGAACAATAAAAAATGCCGAAATATAGACCTAAATATTTAAACAAAAATAAGAATTGCAAAAGGGCAAATAAAGGAATCAGTCGGAAGGTTTTTTTAAGTCATTAGCAGTACAAGCAACTACTTTACTTTTGAAGAAGGAAGAACAAATATTATCTTGTTTACACACATTCAACATTTTAGTGATGAGCCTAGAAAAGTGTACCTTTGCCATCCATTGTGATGGTGAGTGCTAAATCAGACTGAGAAGACTGAGTTAGCAGAGAGTAGCCATGTTGTTCTACCGTCTCTTCCAATACACTGCAATGGTTTGTGTCTGCTTTTACCACACAGTTTATGAACTGTTTAATAATCTCCAGTTCAATGAACAAACATAATTTACAGCCTGATAGAAAACAGTGCAGTGGCTTTAAAGAAGTCCAGGACTCTCTTAGAATTCCGTGCTCTGCACTTTTTCCATCTAGTCAGGTCTCTCGCACTCCAGATACAAGTACCTAATAGCATGAGAGGGACAACCTTGGTATTGGTTCTATCAAAAAACTCCAGACTGGATGTCAAAACCTGCAGTACCCTTTTATTGTGTGTCACAGCTTCAAAATGCAGAGTCTATGATCAATCATTAACAAAACAGAGGTCAAGGTATCAATAACTTAGCACTTACTCCAGCTACCTGGAAACCCAGTACCATGTTTCAGACACCTGTCAACTCCTAAAAACCATAAGATTGGTTTAAGAAATATACAAATTCAAACAGTTGGGGTTACAATGTCCACTATGTGCAATAATTGTAAGACTTAAACAGCTGGGTGTCAGGTCGTAAAGTTCTGTATCATCAGTGATTACTAATATGCGCTCATGCACATCATCTCTTATGGGCGAGAATTACTAGGCATGGTACATTCAGATTTTACAGGTGAACAGAAAAGGAAGTGCGTGGGGGCGAGGCAATAGAGACACGTGTGCCCAGTCCCGTCAGAACATGGGTTAAGTGCAGAGAGATACCACTCTCATGGGTTGTAACCGAAGTGCAGTAGTGTTGCGGCAAGTGCAATACATGGGGATAAGTGCAGGTGACTGGCGAGTAAAGCTTGGGACCTGTGAGGCTCTGAGGGTATACAAGGCAGACAGTCAGAGAAACTTAGCAGAAGTAGAGGAGAGAGAATGAGAGAGCAGACAGAGGTGGTTGGCAAGGGAGAGAGAACAAGGTGGTGGAGGTGAAGGTGGTGTAGTCAGGAACGCAGAGTGCAGGAGGAAGATGCACCACGTCTGTTAATGTTGCAAGTCAGGGCCAGACATCCTTGCTGTGATATATGGAGGGCAGGGAGAATGCCATCCTTTGCCACTAAACTCTAGAGCCTGTTATTATTTTAAGGTACCTGTTATTATATTCGAGGGGGTTTACCAGCCTCTCCAGTATGACCAAATCCATCAACAACAATTAGACACTCCCCTCTCTTAGAACTTCTTGGTCAACCTATTCAATCTTCCTACTCACACCTATGGGAACTCCTTTGATCTCATTCCTGCATTCTTAACTCCACTTGTCTTCATCTCCACCCTGCTCCCACTGCCACTCTCTTATCAACTTCTCCATCTCTGGTCCCACCATTATCATTTTCCCTACCTTTGTCAATTTCCGAAAGGAAATTCAAACCTGACTCCATGATCCCTTACGTGGACAAAGTGAAGTCCTCTCTCTGGGCCTTTTCTCCTCTGCTTTCCGTATCTTTCACAGGGTTGTATACGAATTGTTCGTTATACAACTGTTCGAATGACAATTGACATTTTCACAATTGACCGAATTGTGAAGGTCAATTGTAACATATATGCGGGGGGAAACCCCCCGCAACCTCCCACCCAACCCAAACCCGCCCAAAACCCCTTATATATATGTATATATATATATATTACCAAAGCGAGATATATATATATATATATATATATATGTATATATATATATATATATATATATATATATATATATATTACATGGACGCGGTAGCGTCCATGTAGTTATGGTTAAGTTGGTGTTTCCATAGGAAGAACATATTTTGGGTGGCTTATAACTATGCTCCCTCTGGACGAATCCTCACCAAACTTTGCAAAAAAAGTATATGGTCCACTCTGAATTGTTTTGAAAAGTTTGGTGATGATTCGTCCAGGGGGGGAAAAGTTATAGGGGGGTCCCAAAACTTGTGTTTATTCCTATAGACATAATGGGAAAAAACTTTGCGCACGGCCACAGGCCAAACCGCTGGACGGATTTACACCAAATTTGCGACAGGAGCGGGGGCTTGGTCCAGAAAGCGTGCTCTTGCAAATTTGGTGTAAATCCGTCCAGTAGTTTTTTATAAAATTACCAAAACATAAGGCAAAAATATTAGTGATATCTGTGTTCGCTTCGCGGACGGACTTCCATGTTCGCTCCGCGGACAGCACCCCGATTGGCCCATGGCCTTGCGTCATGTCCGCGGACATGCGACGTGTTCGCTGATTGGACGGCGAGGGGGGTGGAGCGCGTCAGATTTTCTGTGGCACCTGCCATCTTGTGTTCGCCGTCGACCGCGTAGAGTGCGGTGAAACATGGATACAAAATTGTATTTAGTGCTGTGTGTTGGTGTGTAAGAGTGTTTGGGGAGGGTGGGGGAGTATGAGATAGGTTCAATGTTTTGTTTTTTTATGTGCTAGACATTTTTGTTGCGTTTGATTTGTCCGCGGAGAACACGGCTGTTCTGACATTTTGTAAATAAACTAAATGGTGGGGTGTGTAGAGGACGAAGTATGTGTCATTTTTGTTCGCAAGGAAGTTAAAAATGAGCTATGAACACTCGCGGTGTACTTAATTGTTCGTAAATACACAAACTGGGCGTGTCCTCAGGACGCTGTCCGTATTGTAATCTGTCTAGTTGAATGTGTTCTAAGAACACTCGTGGTGTCCCGAAATGGTTGCAATTACACAAAATGGGGGTGTTCTGAGAACGTTGTTTGTATTGTTTGTTGTCAGGGTGAAAGTGTTTTAAGACCACTCCTTTTGTCCGCTAATAGTACAAATTCCTATGGGCGTCAACCGACTTTTTGTCCACTGAAGAAACGATAAATCCGGCTGGTGTGCGCCGACATTATGTGATAATCCTATGACTGGCGCTATTGATCTGGATGACTTGCTTTTGCGACACTAAATCATATCTCCCGCCCCTAAGCCTGATATTATCAAAGCATTCATATTCCCCGCCTCTCTCCGTGACGTTACAGGGTGCGTCATCAAACGCGCCCAGTCCTCTGCAGTCCTAAGTGACTTTACACAGAACCCGGAAGACAACACATATTATGTCACAACACAGCGTGCCACAATTTGGAATATGAAACAGTGATTTAAAAGCAAACAGCAAGATTGTAAATGTTGTAAAGTACATTTATTTGACATCAAATGTTTAGAGAATATTCAGCAATTTGCATTTGTCTTTGTTGTCGATCCGCAAAAGTTCATGTTGGGGCACGCAATGTTCCTTTGCGGTACAGAGGGTGTTAGATCAGCTTACAACTCAGTGCGCCACAATTCGGAATATGAAACTGTGGTTTAAAAGTAAACAGCAGGATTGTACATTTGGTAAAGTACATTTATTTCACATGAAATGTTTAGTGAATATTCAGCGATTTGCTATTGTCTCTGCTGTCGATTAGCAAAAGTTTATTTTGAGCCATGCGTTGTTCCTTTGCGGTAGATAGGCTGTTGGTTTATGATAAAAGCAGTAAATGGTCGCTCTGATAATTGGAAGGTTGCTCCAACAACGAGCCATTAGACCACCCTATTGGTTGGTATGTTGTTTGTAGCCGCTAGTACTGCGTAAGGGCATATTGGTCCTTGGCGATTGTCCCATAAAATGGTGAGGGTCATGAAGTTGCATATTTGGACCTGCACCTGGCAGTTGAAGACCCCATCCGCTGGAGTCTGTAAATCGTGACATAGGCAAAATGGGGCCACATACCTGTTTTGAAAAACATAAATTAGTGTCACCAGCCGATCTTCATTAAAAATCATCATTTTATTTATTAGGGCGTGAAACTATTTGCTATCGAAGATAGTGCAACGGAGTATGTTAATAATAAAATAATAATATTTTCCCATTCATATAGCGCTAAGAACCATGAGTTATCTAAGCAGTGCTTATTATTAACCACGGTGTGTGGTGCTCATTTATCGACCACGGAAGGATGAAAGGCTGAGTTTGGCCTTGCCGAGATTCGAACTTGCGTTAGCAAGCTGTACACAGATGTCAAAGCGAGCGTTGTACTTGCTGTGCCACTTGACAGGCTACAGTGAAGTGGCACAGCGAGTAGAGCGCTTGACCGCCTATAGACCGGTTAAATTATTTCTATTAACCCACCCTGTGTTGTCTGCCTTTTTCAGAGGCCTCTAAACGACAGGGGATCATTTTGGCGGTGATAGTGCGTGGTAGAAAACATTATGCATCTTTCAACTAACAGGTTTAACTTGAGCGGTCTTTAATGCTACGCTATTGTAATTATATTTGGTATAAAATAATCTAAAGGGTTACTTACAGTACAATTGCAATTTCCGTTGTCTACGAGTAGTGCAGTCCCAAAATACGACTCCGCGTGTGCGAACGATCTTTCGCATAGTGATATAATATATAAAAGTGGGTTCGTTTCAGAAATGTCATCCTTATCTTCTCTTACGTTTTAGCAACACTCCTTCAAGAGAAGTCTTTCATCACAATCTGTCTGTCAAGGTCAAAACACAATACAACCTTATAGTCTGGTTCGTGAGCCTCTCCGGGCCCCGAGAAAAAAATGGAAGCAGCTGACCTTCACTGTGAACGAGCATAAATTCTTACTTTGCAACAGTCTGTGTAAAGCCATCTGTGAGAAGTTGGTTTTTGCACGCCATGTTTGTATATTGTTTGTGTGATATTAAAAAAAGTTTGTTTAAGGGACGTTATGGTTCTAAGTACAGCCGAAAGACCCCTGAAAATCGCAAGTTATGGTAAGCTATTAAAAATAACTCGCACTGCTAAGACTAACACCCAGGACATCAAAGATGACATTGCAAATGTCATTGATGAAATCACTGATGACATCACATGTGTATGTACTTTTCATGGAATTTGTGTACTAGGGATTTTTATTATAATGTTGCGAGTGTCAAGGATATTGCAATAAATATCATACCGTTATTAGTGCTTTGAACGATGCATTGATATAAATAGCATTGTATTATGGGATTCTATCTAGTATACTGAGCTACTAATGGAGAAACATAGCATTGTGTGCAGAGTACAAGATGAAAGTATAATATTTGTAATGTTAATATGTTGAATAATGAAATGATAATTGTCCTGAAATGTTCAAAAATTCACAAAATGGGGGTGTTCTGAGGACATTATTCGTATTGTGTGATTGCTTAGCTGTATGCAATGAGGGAATGGCACAGAGAGTAAAGTGGACGCCGTCCGCGGACACCGCGGCTGTTCGTGGACAGGGCGTGCTACATCTGGGTTTTTCCAGGAAATCCAACATGGAAAGAAGACTGTACGGATCAGCCAATCAGATGTCGAGGTTGTGGATTTGTGTTGAAAGAGACTGTGTGTGGTGAAGATGGCAGAAGTAGAGAAAGTCAGGGTGTTGGTGCTTGGAGATATGTTTGTGTATGGTTTACAACAGTACGCTCAATGCAGGCATGATGCAAAGAACTTTGATGTGAAAGGAGTGGAGGTGGTGTGGAGCACTGTGCCTGATTGCAATGTACAGGGAATTGTACAAGTTTGTGAGGATATGGCCACGATGAACGCATGTGGTAGTTTTGCACTATGGTGCTTTCCATTTGGGCAACGTCAGTGCCCCTACTTTGTTGGCTGATTTGGAACGCTTGGTTCAAGCCGTAATGAAGATCCTTCCAAATGCGAAAGTAATTTTTTGTGGATTACTACCTAGGGCAATATGGGACAATAGTTCCGTTTTTTGTCCTCAGCAAAACATTGCTAGGTGTGTCATCAACCGAGGCATGTGTGCCTTCATGCTTAGAGCTGGTATGTTCTTCTGTAATAATGAGAATATTGATGCCAGTAATGCTGTTAATTTTAAAGAAGATGTCATTTCTTTATCTTTTACGGGAAATGCCTTTCTATTTTGGAATGTAACGGTTGCTTTGGAGAAGGTTATGTGAAGATTTTAGGAGTAAAGTAAGAAAAAAAAACAAGAAAAAAAATACAAAATAACAGGTGTCTGTCAAGCATCTGTAAAAAAAAAAAATAAAACGGCTCTTTTCAGAGCCAACTTCAAAGGGGAAATCGGGCACACTATTTAAATTTACATTCACCACGCTCAGATTTTCGATATGTTCGCAGACATGGCGGTAGTCCGCGGACATGAAAATCACTACGAGGGGGTTAGTATGTTCTATGTTACATGTATATGAAGTCAGGGATATTATGGTTAAGTTGTGCTACTAAACACCTATGAAATTCAGTGAAAAACTTTGTTAAAGGGACGTTATGGTTAAGTTGCGCTACTAAAAACATGAAATTCAGTAAAAAAACTTTGTTAAAGGGACGTTATGGTTAAGTTGTGCTACTAAAAACCTATGAAATTCAGTGAAAAAACGTTGTTAAAGGGACATTATGGTTCAAAGTAAAACCGAAAAACCCCTGAAATTCGGCAGTTATGGTAACATAAGCAACCATAACTCGCGCCACCGTGCACTGCTAACACTAACATCCAGGACATCAAAGATGACATCACAAATGTCATTGATAATTAGGGCCGTAATTAGGGCCTTCCCCATTCCCATTGACCCCAATGGGCCAAAAATGGGAATGGGGAATTACCGCCCCGCCAACCTCGGAATGGGGTGGTAATTTCCCATTCCGCCATGGCGGAGTGGTAAGTTTCCGGCACACCATGATCCAACACCTGGGTCGTAATGAGGCCCACTGTCATTCTCTTTCTCTGCCCCTCTCTCTCTCTCTCTCTCAAACACACACGTTGTCTCTCAAGCATACATAGTCACCAACTCACTTTCAGACATCCATATACACTGACACACACTGTCACACTTGCATTCACTCATGCACAAACTGTCACACCCACTGCTACACTAACTGTCACACTCATACACTCACTGTGATTCTCACTGTCACTCTCATACAGGCGATCTTTGTTCAAAAGTGCTCACTGACTTGTGTACAATGCTATGCACCCCAAACACATCACTTTTAATATATTCTAAACTGTTGCGTGTAATAGCATATGCTGTTGTGATGTTTTGTATAATGTATGTGTGCACTTTATTTGATCTCCTGAGGGCATCATTTAAGGATTATAAGGGCCCATTGAATTATGTGCACTTGCAATTTATTGTCCATTGCACTTGCGTTTTATGCTTATAGGGTGCAGGACAGGATATGTTTTTTTGAGTCAATATATCACTGCAGACTGGACGTATCATTGGTGTTTCTTCTGCATTAATGCACATGCATTTGCACTTTATTTTCATTTCAGTTCTATGGAGATGCCCTGTGTTTCATGCTCAAATGTTCTGACCCCAATTGTATGTTTGGAGCCACTGGGAGATGCATCATATGGCAGAGCATGTATATGATGTGCCATGTCGAACAGTATGTGTCCATCACTGTAAGATGGCTACCTTGTATAATATGGATATGTATACATGGCTTACGGACCATCAACCTGAACACCCTTTCTACACTCCCTCACAACCCATCCCATGCCCTCTCACATCCGTTCCTACCTCCTTCCTCCTTCCTCCTTCTCCCCTGTCACACCTGAAGAAGTTACCAGAGTTGTCCGCTCTACTAAAGAGGTCCCCCCTGCTCTCCCACACCATCAACTATAACATTGGCTATCTTTCCCCTGCTCTCTTTTGTCACCAGATCTTTCCCCTCCTCCCTACGCAATCCCTTATGCGCCCACTCCTGAAAAAAATGTTCTCAGACCCTATGTGCTCTGCCAGCTACCACCCTATTTCCATCATCCCCTTCCTGGGGAAGCTGCTTGACCAACTCATCTCACATACTGAACTTGTTGGTGGTCTCCACAACCATCCATTTGGATTCTGAGTATCCAGGTGCATGGAAATTGCTCTGATGAACACCTGTTAAAAACTGCTCACATCTGTGGACTCCAACTCCCCAGCTGTCCTTATCCTTCTCAATCTCCCCTCTGCCTTTGACACAGTCAACCATTCCTTCCTCATACAAAGCTCCACAATACCCTTGGTATCTCGGAATGGGCATTAGAGTGGCTGATCTCTTTGCTCACTAACTGCTCTTCCCAAGTCATCCTGGGCACTTTCTCCTATCCTACTACTGTCTCCACCTGTGGTGTCCCCCAAGACTCTATACTCTCCCCCTGGCTCTTTAACATCTACCTTGCTCTCCTTGCATGTCTCATCTCCTCCTTGTACTCCAACTTCCAGTGTTACACAGACAACACACAGCTCTTTTTCAAACTCCCTGCTGATCCTCATGCACCCTCCATCATCCCTGACTGCCTAGCTGCCATCCAGTCCTGGTGCACCTTGAACAATCTCTGCCTCGACGCCTGAAAAACTGATATCCTTCCCATTGGGACCCCTGCCCCTCCTTTTTCCCCTTACTCTGGCCTTCCTACTTGGGCTCTCCCCCTGCACCTTCAACTGAAGCCAGAAACTTTGGAGTCATCTTGGACTCCTCTCTCTCCTTCCTTCCTCACATTCAGGACATTGTCGAGAAGTCCCACTTTCAGCACTTCCTTCTCAAAATAATTTGAACTTTTCTCACTTTCCCTCCGAGTTTCAATGTGAACCAAGTCCTGGTTCTCTCTAGGCTTGAATACTGCAATAGCCCCCTCTTGAATCTACTATTTTCCACTCTACATCCCCTCCAGGGACTGCATCTCTCCTGCACTAAAACGTCTTCACTGGCTCCCGGTTGCTGCCCGGATTAAATTCAAATCCATCTGCATCATCCACAAGGCTGTCTGGGCCTGGGGACCACACCATCTTCAACGTTATCTCACTAAATACTCTCCATCTAGAACAACACGTTCCTCTGGCACCAACTCTTCGTGTGTAAAGCATTTTGCTAAACAGAGGGCAGGTGGTCGTTCTCTTTCCTCAGCGGGCTCCCTCCTATGCAAAAGCGCCCCCCATCCCCTGTGCCTGGAGCAGGGTCTTCTCTAATTCTGGAAGCTCCTTTTAGATTTTCCTCTTTTCCGCCTCCTTACCTTCTTCTCTCCTCTGCTAATCCCACAGTTGCTGGATCAGTGCCCTGTGTCCTTATGAATCCGTGGGGCCTTGACCTCCCACACCATTCTGCCCCCTCTTCCCTCTTCTGTGTTGCACTTGCATGTTCTGAATACTCACAAGGCATAGGAGGTTTGTCCCTTCTACCTTTTCCCCCTCCAATGCTCTTATATGTTGGGTTTTTAATGGATTCCCACCCTTGCTCCCTTCCTGCCCTTTTGTCACCTTGACAAAGTATTTTCTTATTGTATAAGCACCTAACAAGCAAACAATAAATAAACAATAAATAACCATCAAAGAAGGCCCAACACACTTATATATTGTGCATGTTGTATGTATGTGTCACTTGGACGAAGACTGAGGAGGGTGAGACATATTGTCTTTTGGGAACACACCTGCTGCTTCTTGTTTTGGATATGTCTATAATACATTGTATCACTGCACAAGAACCTGTATAGCCACCCTATAGTTAAGGTGAGTCGGAGACACATTGGAACCCCTCAAAATTCTATTGTTAATAACTTTTGATTCGAGTAACGGATTTGAATGAAATGTCGAAAGTGATTAGAAGTCTGTGGGGCCTCCCCTAGACTGCAAAGTTTTATAAATATTTGTTAAAAAATACAATGTTATTAAGCATCAAAAACATGTTTTTCTCCAAAAGTGCTGCCTTCTTCCAATTCATTTTCCCACAGACAAAAAAAGAAAAAAATTGACAAATTGCAAAGCCCAAACCGATGGATGGATTTGGACCAGGTCCGAAACAACTTGGGCACCAATCGTTGACTCGCACGGCATACATAGTTTGAGGTTATTCTGTGCAGTACTTATTTAATTATTTGATGGATAAGGGGGTGCCCCCTTCCCCAAATAAAATAGAGATATCTCCCATGGTACATTGCAGGATCATGGTTTTCAGAAATGAAATGACCACCATCTCGTTTTTCTCTCGGTGCAAGAAATATTTCCGGCTATAACCAAGGGTATGGGAAAAGGAAACACAGTAAAAAGCTACAGGCAGGT
Source organism: Ambystoma mexicanum (assembly GCF_040938575.1). Lineage (NCBI taxonomy): Eukaryota > Metazoa > Chordata > Amphibia > Caudata > Ambystomatidae > Ambystoma > Ambystoma mexicanum. The sequence continues at coordinate 1,335,089,002 of NC_090924.1, forward strand.
CAAAAAACATACAAATGCCATCAGGGTAGAGGTGTGGGGATGGCTAGAGGGCACTGAGTGAAATGTGGGAGTTGAAGGGAGTCCAGGTACTGAGTTTGCAACATAAAGCTTTCAGTAGCCTCGGCTATAGCCGTGAATAGCTGATGTCTGAAAGCAAACTGCGTCACAGAAGCAGTGTGTGTTTTGGGGTGAACGGAAGAGGCCAGAGCCTGTCTGGGGAGTGGGGGAGCTGGCACAGATCAGGGAGTTACTTGGTGATGGTCTCTGGGGGCAGGGAAGCATTTGTTTTTGGTCATTTTGCCAATATTCACGGCTAATCCGAGGCTACGAAGCACTACAGACACTCGCGGGTAAGAGTATTTCTGTATTTGGAGCTATATTTATGGGGGTGTCTATGTTTCATTTATGTTTTAAAGTTATTTGTATAGGTATAGGTACGTCGGGGGTGAAAAATCACTGTCCATGGCCAAAGGGCATGGTCTGTGACCTGGTAGGTATTAGAGAGTCTTTTTTATTTTGGATAATTGTTTTCAGACTTTTGAGCATTTGAGACTTTGGAGAAAAATAGAAGAAAATAGTTTAACAAAATTAATATAAAAAGCAGCAATTGTGGTCTAGTTTTATATGTGCCATACAATGTATTTTAGGTTGTGAATTCTCACATATGGTATCATATTGTGTGGCTGTGAAATGTTTGCTGATCTAGTTTATTGTTATGTATTTTTCTGTGCTTTCTTATTTTTCAGTTACTTTACATGTAAGTACATGAGTAGTGTTGTACTGTATTGATAATTTAAGTTGGATTGTAGCATAAAACTTGAAGTCAGTCCCTGTTTTAACTGACTTTTTATAACCGAGGTTATGGTAAAAGTCAATCAACTGTAGCCACCGGTATAGTAAAAAAAAATGTTTTTGTATTATTTATTGTATTTGTGTATTTATCAATGATGCGTAGTCCTTAAAAGGACTGTTCTGGGATACAATGATTGTAGAACTTTAGTAAATCAGGAGTACTCTTTTGATGTTATGAATGAACACTGTATTTCCTTCATCGGTTAGGTGTACTCTGTCATGTCTATAGAAATTGACCATGTTGAACTGTATGTTGTTCTTCAAAATCCTTAATTGGTTGTGGTCTATCATGAATGCTGAGACTGCTTTATTAACATTTCTCCAGGATTGCTCAATTTTATCATTAAATCTGGTGGTCCATCTCCATTTTTGCCTTTGAGTGAGATTGGAAAAGATAAATATGGAGTAAGGAAATTGTTCCATTAGTTTTCCCATGTCTTGTTTTGTCATTCAAGTAAGGGACACCCCGTGTAAATTCCCCAAATCATTGCCTCTGCAATTAATTAGTATGATGTCTGGGTGCCCTGTACTTCTCAGACTTAACAATTTTGGAAAGACTTGGAACCAACACATTCCCCGCAATCTAAACCATTTAATTGTAAAACCTCTGGAATCTAGGACCATGTTAATATTTAGTTTCAGCCAAAAAGCCAGCAACCAAAACAGTCAACTGTCTTCAATAAGCCACACAGTTTTGAAACCAGCCATGATATCTACAGTCTTTCTCTGTTTACAGGAAAATGATTCCTAGTTTGAATTTCTAGTAGTTTGTATGAGCAGGGTATGTATGATGTGTGTGTGTGTGTGTGTGTGTTTATGGTGCTGTTGATATTATTTGCAGCTGTACAGCAGCCACCCAGGACGTATCATTGCTATTCATGGGTAGATAAACACCCACCCCTCAACCCCCCAACCATCCCTCTGCAGCCACATCTATTTTAGGGCAAATGACACATCGTATGTTTGTGGTCATGTGGTAGCTGCGATGGGTGTGGCATTTTATATGAACTGAATGGAAGATTGTAGGAGACTAGGGGAGTGGAGGAGGACTATGAGGAGTGGAGGGGGTCTGGTAAGCATGTTGGGGACAGTTTTTGGAGTTTGGTGGAGTGGAAATACAATTCTGAATCCGTAGTTTTGGCGATTAGCAAGGATTATCAAAAATCGTCCAGGAGGGGCTTTTTGTATAACCGTATCTATGAAAAGCACATGCATAGGCACGTCAATATTATTTTGCATGTTATTTGTTGTGCCTGGAACTGCAGGCATATTTAAAGTCACGTCTATAAATATACATTTTCAGTGCAATAATCACATTTTTATGTGTATGATACAGTACAGAATTTTATTTTGTGTGTTATGTAATGTACTTAGTTGTTCACTAATTTGATTTCAAGGTTTGAAGGCTACTTTAGTTTGATTTGTGACTTGCAGAAAAATGTGCATGTTGCTGTGGATACAAACCAAGATGCTAGGTGGGGAAAAAATTGATTTCTGTCTGTTTTATTGTTTTTTATTAGTTATTGTTACTTTTCTTTTTGTGTAGCTGTTGTATACGACATGAATTTAAAACGTTTACAAGCCACTTTGTTCTGCAGTTTTACCCTTTTGATTGCAAAACTCTCAATCTCAATATATCGCAATGTTGATTGGCTCGTTCGTTGATGCGCATAAAAGTCATGTGTAGGCTCAACTAACCAACCATGTAAGTCATGTGTATCTTTCTTCTCTGCTACATCAAGTTTCTGCTATGGCGTCTCTGCCCCTTTCATACTTGTGCCAGACCACTTGAAATTGTGGAAGCATATGAAAACATGAATTGTCTCTTATGCTTTGTATTTGCCTTTACCCTGTTGACCTTCCTGACCTACCTTTCTGCTGTAGCAACTGGTTGTGTGGCTATTCTCAGACTCTCACTGGGTACCATGCTTTTTATTGATCTGTCATCCTTGCACTGTATCTGGGCCTTCAACCCAATTATGGGCTTTAACTGTAATTCTAAAGTCCCTTGTTCTCTGTGCACTACCAAAAGTCACACTGCCTTGGCTGCATTTACGCAGAGCATTTGTGTTCTGTGTTCCTCTTCCCTCTCCCTTGCACTTCATTCCTGCATTTCCCTTTGCACTCGTTGTTTTTGCGCTTGTATGAACTGAATGACACAAGGTCTAGTAAGATAATGTGTGTTATCTTTCATCTGTCTTTCCTTCATTGCCTTGCTGTGTATAGAACCGCGTGTATACAGGTGCATTATAAAAACTACCAAATTAGCAGCATTGGAGAGTTGTTCAACTCTAACATACTCTCATTGCAGATTTAGTAATCAAACAGGAGTTGAATGCTATTGTAATGCAACTTTGTGTATGTTGTTACAAATGATTCCATTGATGCAAAAAAGTGCTTCCACAGCAGGCAAGCAGCTATATGGGGAGCATTCAACTCTTAAAACATATGTAGATGAAAATCCACACAGTTTACTTTCGGCAATGTCAATCCGAAATGTAGTAGCTGTTGCAAGCGGAAACCAACAATGTTCTCAAAATACACAGGAAGATAGTCACGCATTTGTAATGACTGTCTTTCAGTTATTAGTGAAGACAAAGGTTAATGTAGATAGGTATGTAGGAATTAGTTACGAGTGGAATCATATGTGTCCAAAATGTAAGAAAGATTATTCTATTCCAGATCTCTGTGAAAGATATGTGTATCCTCATGTGCCTGATCAGAAAAGTGTAACATTTTCTGATCTTGTAACTAAAGCATTACATGACATGCAATGCAGTTACAGTGGTTGTAAGTTACAATCAACACTGCAAATCTAGTTTTTAAAAAAGTATGTATTGGTCGAACAATACATGTCAATAATGAATTTGTAAATAATCAAGTTTCTGTTAGTAAGAAAACTTTTAAAACGTGTGAAATTATTTTTCATGAGAGGGCATCCATTGAATCTGGACATTTCACGACATGGGTGCGACAGAAGTAGATTGGCTGCTTTGTAATGACCCTATAGTCACACACCAAGCTAGATTGCCAAAGGGTTTAAAGATGCTTATTTAATGTTGTAAGAAGCAAAGTTTGAAACTATGGGCCTCATTCCGACCCAGGCGGTAAGTTACCGCCTGGGTCGTACCTTTACCACCATGGCGTAAACTACGTTTACGCCATGGTGGTTGGCGGACTTACCGCCCCATTCCTCGGTTGGCGGGGCGGTAAGTGCCCAATCCCCATTTACCCTTCCCCATTCCCATTTTTGCCCCAAAGGGCATAATGGGAGTGGGGAAGGCGTTAATTACGCCACCGTAAATTACGGTGGCGTAATTAACAACAAGGTCCCTTAGCGCCATGGATTTTAACACCTGCTAAAAGCAGGTGTTAAATCCTCCATGGCGGACCTCCATGGCGGACCTCGGAATCAGGCGGTAAGGGTCGGCGCTGTTTACGCTGCCGTAAACCCCTTACCGCCTGGGTCGGAATGAGGCCTTATATGTGTAATATCGTTTGTGAATATAAACATGCAATATACAAATTTAAAATATAAAAATAGGCCAATAAGTTTTATATGTAAAGTAGGATATGGATTGTTACTAGGACATGTCTTAAAACAGTTCTAAATACATGTAGAGGTAATATTGTGAAGATTATATAACTTAGAAGAGAAAATAGCATTCTTCTATCTTCTAGTTGTGGTTTATTGTGTAAAACACTGTGGGGCCGATTCATGGAACAAACGTGCACCGAAAATCTTGGCGCAAGCTGGCGCAAGCGTAAAAAAACAGTGATTCACGGAAGTCCCTGTGCGTGTTTTCCTCAGGATGTGCGCCAAACCAGTGCGTGGCGCACACGGGTGCACACGTCATTTCAACATTGCGAACAACGTTCATGCCGCGCACAGGGAAAGCGCGCAACGTCGGCGCGCACACCAAAGAGGGGGCGGGACACGGGGCGTAACACGCACAATGGGGAACAACGCATGAAAAAGAAGGCATAACTGGGTAAGTACTGCAGGGAAATACACGGAACGCCCACACGCACGTGAACAACACGTATTCATGGAATCGAATACGGTAAACCTGCACATGCTAAAAGACGCGCATAGGCGTCAACAAGTCCGCCACACAAAGGCAGGCGGAAGCGTCCCGTGTACAGTATAAAAGTGCACGCAAACAACAAACACGTATATACAGCTACGATGAATGCTCCATTTGTCGCAGCACTGACGTGGGACACCGCAGGAGGAGGGGAATAGCAAGGGCCTGATTTTTTTTTTCCCGGACCTGCCTAATTGGGATGCCTGACAACCAGGTCTATGGCAGGTATAGGCTTCCACCCCGTATCATCCTAGACCTGGTCAGGGAGTGGGAATATGACCTTACATACCCCACCCTGTGCTCCCAAGCATGTGAGCCCCTTGGAGAAGGTGCTCAATGTCCAGCATTTTTTGGCCACTGGGTCTTTTCAGCGGAAAACTGCCATAGTGGGGGGGTCTCACAGGCCACGCAGTCACGCTGCCTACACCAGGTGTTCACAATCATGACTGCGCGCCCCTCAGTCTGCAGGCACATATACATGGCCAGAACACCTGCAGAAAGGCAGGCCGTGGTCCAGGACTTTTACAGGGTGGCACACTTCCCCAAAGTGCTTGTTGCCATAGATTGCACCCATGTGGCCCTACGTCCACCTAGGGGCACTGAGCACATCTATCGAAACCGCAAGCACTGGCATTCCATCAACGTGCAGGTCGTATGCGATGCAAAGGGAATCATCACCTCTGTCTATGCAAACTACCCTGGCTCTACCCATGACAGTTTCATATACAGAATGTCCGCCCTGAACCGGGTCCTGGAAGCTGGGCAGCATGTTGACACATGGCTCCTAGGTGAGTACAAATGCCTGTGCACATGCATGAATGTCACACACAGAAAAATACACAAACCCCAATAATCACAACTTTTATCACCTCCCCAGGGGACAGTGCCTACCCTCTGAGCAACCACATGATGACGCCAATCTGGAACCCCACTACACCACCCCAGGTAAGATACAATGCTGCCCATACTGCAACCAAGGGCATAGTGGAGCGCACATTTGGAGTGCTCAAGTCACGCTTCTGCTCCCTTGACCGCTCCGGTGGCCAGCTACTATATGCACCCCCAGTGTGCAGCATCATTGTGTCAGCATGTGTCCTGCACAATGTTTCAACACGGCGGGACATACCGGTGGACATGGTGGTGCCCCCACATCCCCAACCACAGGCACAGGCGCTGCCCATGGGAGGGGAAAGGGCACGTGGCGATGCATCCCGGACCCAGCTTGTGGCCACATTTTTCACCTAAACTCCCACCCTTGCAGAGTGCACACAGGCCTGGCACATACCAGGTGACAATCGATGATGACAAAGAGACAGTCAACTGTCACAACCTTACCACCCTGAGAATGTTGCCACAGAAGTGCTACATTGTATGCATCCCTAGCTACTTAAACATAACCAAGCCTGTGTGACCAAAAGGAACATATGCAAGGTGTGAATCACACCCCCCGGCAAAACAGGCCATCACAATCCCTGGTATGTCATCCAAACCCTCCCAACCCACATCACGCTTGTCTGCCACACCATGACATGGCATGCAATAGCAAAAGCCCAACACATGACCAATAAGATACGAAGTGGCATGCCATAAATGGAAACTGGACCAAGACAATGATGCCTGACATGGAAACAGATGAAATGACTGACCAACAACCTCCCACACATACAAAGTCAGACACAAATGTTTTCCACCAGTCGTAGCATAAACACAACACTGAATGCCTGTTCACATGCACATTGGGCAAGGCAAAATCCCTACTCCCGAACCCGTATGCTGTGTGTGTCTCCTGCAAAACACTGCTCAGCACACAGCACAGTGAGCAGCCATTGTGTTGCAGATTACCTTGAGCATCACATGAAAAGGACAAATTACATAAATAACCAAATGATGCATGTAGAGGATACCCAAATAGTAATAGATCATGCACTGCAGGGAGAAAGCGGGCCCGGGAAGGCAATCTGTGTGCACCTGTGGCCATGGAAGGGTGGATGTACGTGTGGTGGATCATTGTGCAACTGTGTGTGTCAGTAGGGACATGTTCAATATATGCATGTGAAATCAAGTGACCCTCAGTGTCCTGTACACATCACATGTGAACATTGTCCATGTGTACACCCCAGCATGTCAAACCACACAAATCCCCTGACACCTGAAAAGTAAAGACAACACAGGAACAGGCATTGACCATCAGAACACATCATGTACATAGTACCTCACAATTACAATGTCAGAGTGCCCAAAACACTATAGCCCAAGCCAACTGTCCAACAGCAAAAGGCCCTCCCTCTTTTACACATCACCATGACCTTCTGAACTACTGTGTCTGGGGTATGTAGCCTTCTTCCTTAAAGTCTATCTGGCTAGAGGATCACCCTACCCCTTGGTCTCCATGTTCCAGCTTGCGTATATAATTAATGTCTAGCCCCCTCAGAGGCCACCTTGACTGGTAAAAATACCAAATCGCAGATAACTCCAAGGAGCCACACCCCCAAACCTGGGGAAAAGCCTGTATGCACCAAAAAACCCTGGAAGAGTCTCCAGTAGATAACTTGAAGTAGCAGAAAATGTCAAAGCACATGTCCAAGCACAATGATAGAACAACCAAGGTAGCACAGTACAACAATGGTGCAACAGGATGGGTACCATTTTCGGTACATAATATACAATGAGGATGCAATAACTGATGGGTAGTGTCACAGCTCCGGTGTCCAGGCACAGGAGTGGCACGAAACAACCACCCCCTCCGTGGTCTGGGCTCCTGCAAGGTCAAACTTACACAGGCATCTAAGACCCCAGTGGGGAAGGAGGGTCAGGGATATGCAGTTTAAACAGGCATTGGTATTCAGGATAACCGGAAAAAGAGGCAGGAGAGGGGAGTTGGATTGGCAAGGGAAAGTATTATAAATATAAAAAACAACTATTTTCAATAACACATACTCAATCAAAGAAAACATGTTCATCATGCACATTGTACCAAATGAGTCAAATGCAAGCCAAAGAGAGAGTTATCTCTGGGGTGAGTGCTGGCCTCCTGCCTGCGTACTGTCAGGTCCGATAAAAGGTGCAGTTCAATGCTGCAAAGAGAGCGTGAGTTACTAATCTGAATATGTGTTTACAACACACACACAACACCATCCATGCCCCAAAGTAAGTGACTTCTCCACAAATGAACACTCTTGTCTGCTGCTTTGTACCCATACGTTAGCTTGCCCCCCTGATGGTTCATACACTGTCAATGCAGTAAGGCAGGCGCATGTGGGAGCGCTGAAAATGGAAGACCAATGCGTCAAGAATCACACATGATACAATGGTCCCTGGGTGAGCTGCTACATGCGTATAGCGTGGTGCAACTTCAGCACAAGTCGTGTTCTGGCAGCCACGGATTTCAATAGGTAGTGCACGTGGCAATTTGCAGATGCAAATGATAAGCACTGCACGCGAGCCTGTGCCTCACTGGGTGTCCCTGTGCGCTGTATCAGTTACTGGCTAGGAACACTACTGCCCTAATAACTCTGCTTCAAAGGAGCAGGGGGTACTCGAGGATATGTTCAAAGGCCCATGCGTGTGCCCCTGATACCTTGTAAAGCTACCTGGCATTTGGCCCTCAATGCATGTTAGCTGTACTGTGCACTTCTCCAACAATGCCTGTCAAAGCTCCCCAGCACTGGTGCATGCATGTGCAAGTGGCCTGGTGGAAGGTTGGCTGTGGTGTGGCCCCTTGTGTTGCTCAACTTGATTGGAGCTCCTGGAAACATATCTGCTTCTGTCGGACATCTGAGCACAAGCCCTGTGCTCCTGCTTGCGCACACATGCGCACGTCTGCACCAACGAACGTGGCCAGTTCTCAGGATTACTCGTCCCTGTGTCTGCTGGCAAAGGTAGTGTGGAGGCTCATTTTCCTGCAGAAAGGGCATAAAATACATTAATAAGACTGGAACGTTCCCTGTGTGTGTGTCTTCATGCTGGTTGTCACTGGGCCATGTTTGAGACCTACATCTGAACTCCTCCCACCATCAGTGTGACTTTGACAGCCAAAGGGTGCAGGCTACTGTCTACAGCATGAAGGGCATCAAGCACATATACAGGCAGGAAAAGAACATACATCACAATCCACATCAATTAATGGAGACATCAATCATGTACTCACCCTAATTGATTACAGACATGGCATGGATAAAACACAACCAATCCCCACTAGGGGTGTTAACACAAGTAGTACAGCAGCAGACATGCCACAGTCATGACGAAAGTCCAAAGCCCTTGTGTTCATTTTTGTTACACCAAACCATCCTAGCGAGCCCATGGATAAGGGAAGCAGGAGTGGCCTATGTGAGTCAGGACCCCAAGCTGCAAACACATACATGAGACAAGCTTGAAGGGCCAGGCTGGAACAGACAGTGGATGCTTTCAAAAGCCACAAAGCACCACACCGTCACATGAATGCACAATAGACAAACACTATTAAACTATATTAACTAATTAAACTAACTATGAAAAACCTATACAACCTAATTAAACTAACTATCAAAAACAATATTAACTAACTAAACTAAAATCAAAAATCAAAAATGGCCACATACGACCCGGGGGGGCATCCAGGAGGGGGGGAGGTACAGGGTGCACCTCAACACCCACATGCGATGCTGTTGAGACAAGATAAAAACCTCCATGGGCTCAACGCCTGCACACCACGACCTGTGTGGGAGATATCTCGTCGTCCAAGTCTGCCTCTTCCTGAAAAGGAGGACGTGGCAGAGGAGCCTGGCCACGCCTAGGCGCAGCTTGCCCCTCATCAGCAGCAAGTCTGCCGGATGGGTGAGCCTGGTTCTGTGCGGCGATGACACGTAGGTCAGCATGGAGAACCTCCCTTGATACACATGCTTCCTCTTGCAAGGTAACAAATGTAACACAGAGTTCTTCCTGCGTGGCCTGGCTGGACAACTGATGCACCTCCCAGCAAGCACTTAGCTCAGCCGAGATGGTACGCTCAAGGTGCGCAAACCTGTCCTCTGACCGCTCCCTCGGGGTCATCAAGAGGACAGCCAGAGTGGATCTGAGGGAATCATACTCAACCCTCAGGGCCTCCATGTGTGCCTCTGCGTGAGCAGCAATTGCTTGACGCAGAGACAACATTTCAGTCTGGCGTGCCGTGTCTGAGGCCGCCATGCCCAGCCTGAGCGAGCGGGCCATGGACTGTGCCGCCCGCCGCTGGAGAAGCACCTGCATAGCAGGGGGGAGCATGGATTGGGCCACACGCTCCATGCTCACAGCGATGATTTCAATTGCTGCCCCCTGGCATTCTGAATTGGCAGTCATGTCTTTCTACCACTCATTATACCTTGGTGGTGCGTGGCCACTGCGTTGCTGGGCTTGACATCTGCGGGTCCCAAGGACTGGCCGTCCTTGTCGGGTTGGCACCGCCTGCGGCTGCAGAACTACATTCCCCCGTCGACATGATGTCCCAGGCACATCAGCGACTGGTGTTGAGGGTGACCCTGCATCCCGATCCACCACAGCAGAGGTCCCACCACCGTCTGGCCCCTCAGTGCAGGTGTCGCGGACAGAGGAGCGTCCACATCAGAATCACTCACCCCTGACAAATGGACCTGATGCACATCCAACTCGACATGGACGTCAGAGTGGTCATCTGGGCTGGCCTCATTGCTACCACCAGTCTACCACCCCACGACCCCCACTTATGCTGGGTTGCTGTTGTGATAACAACTCTGTGCCTGGCATGACAACTCCATCCTCTGGCTCCATTGCGTCATCATCTGAAAAGTGGAGAAAAAAACATTAGTACACATGTCAGAAGCACATAACACACACACACATAGACATCACAGAGACAGCCAACGCATGAAGCAGACATGTCACACACAAATGCGAACCTGCCATGCATGCCAGGTCACTTTGACATTGCTTCAGTGAGTAGGCATGTAGAGCGCTGTTACACGGCTCATAAGTGGGTTGATGCAGTGCAGAACATGTGTACGTTACCCACTATCTACATGAACTAGTACATCATGATGTCTATCAAAAAACGTGAAGGCAGTGCAAGGGCAAGTTCAGGAATGACGTGTAATGTGCATGCAATGGGTTGCGTGGCTACAAGCAAGCCTCCCACCCCCCCTAAGTGAAAATGCAGGGATGCCTTGCATGGTAGCAAAAGGGAGACCAGAGACCTGTGTATTAGCAGACAATGTTGACTAGCATAAATTTCATCATCTGAGTCAACTGACAACATAGCAGATGATGATGGGACAGTAAGCAGGGCACATGATGAACCCCCAGTAGTACACCCATGTGTGCAGAAGCCAATATACCAATTGGACAGAGTCAGTGGGCCTGAAACAGGGGGAGGGCTGTGCTCCACACAGACTGTGACACCCTAAACATGTGTGTGATGCAGGACTTCGCCAGTGTGGGCACGGGATGGCTGATGAAATGCCATGAAATGTAGGTCATCCTGGACACGTACTACAATGATCAACCAGTCAAGGACACATAGGTGCATGCATGGAATGCACATGCATCATGAATTGGCACTCATGTCCCTGCGGAGCATCTGCCATCTGCACAGTCCAAGTGAGACACCCTGCATGAAGGACAGAGGATGTACCCTACTGCATGTGTCTGGCAAGTTGGCTGGTGGAAGTTAGCATGTACACAGGAGGCTTGAACAGGCCATTGCAGTATGCCAAAATGATGCACATCAGTGCAATGGTGAAATTGGGGCGCAGGGGGCGTGGAGGGGCAAGCGGGCATGCCTATGTGGAGTACCCGCATGCAGGCAGAGGACACATTCACGTCAGTCATGCAATGACATAGTGTCAGGATTCGCCCTGGAGGTTATGGAGTACATGGTGACTCGATTTAGTTCCCATTCAGGTCTAGTCCTCACTCAAGATGGCGGCCTTTCCTTTAAATCAGGACCACGCCCCTTTCTCAGTTGTATCTGTTTCTTCATAGCTGACTTCAACGCTGCTCCGCTTTTGACAGAGTTTTTGCCCTCCTTCGGATCCTTCCTGGTCGCCAGCATTTCTTCCTGAATTCCTCTGCATTCTGCTGTGCTGTGCTTGCTCCCATTGTTCGTTATTTCCTTTCTTCGGTCTCTGTTTATCTATCCCTGTCTCCCCCTATGTTCCGCCTGTGTCCTAGCCTTCATTACTTTCTTTCCACCTTAACCCTAAGCTGGCTTGTGCAATTCACTCTTGTGGTGTCATCGGCGCGTTTAGCTGTTCTGATTTCCTTTTTCCCTTCATGGTTGCGGTATTGCTTTTACTTTCCCCGCGCAGCGGCTCTTGGTATCCGCGCGAGGTTGCAGAGCTGCTTTCACTTTATCTGCGGCTGCGGCTTGGTTGCCCTCACTCCCCTCGGTTTCAACTGTTTACCAGGTATGTGGAACTCTGCTATTACCTCCTAGTTTGACTCATTCTCTCTCCCTTTTACCTCTCTGTTCTTACGTTCTCTTCTTGGAGCCTCTTCTATACCCCATATTTCCAGACATCTGTAAAAGGACTACTCTCCCGGATTCTACTGAATATCAGGCATCCTGTGTACGAACTGCCTCTAGACTGTCGCATACTTCAGAGGACTGATCACCTTTTCCAATACCTAAGCCTTCTGCAACTTCCGGCAGATCCAGCCCAAGGAAAGGATATTGTCTGCAATACCAGGGTTTTTTCCACCTATCAGGCCTTTTCCCTGTGATTCTGGGGTTTGGCTACTCGGGGTTCCCCTTAGACAGGTTCCTACTCCTGTCAAGGTGGCCTCTGAGGAAGCCAGGCCTTATTTACACGACAAGAAGAAGAAACCTTACAAAACGAGGTTGACTACTGAACCCAAGAAATCCTGAGAAAGCCGAACCCGGAAGCCAAGGACAGTTCATCAGAAGGCTCAGGTGAGGAGGAGGTTGGGAAGGAAGGGACCTCACCTAGCAGTCTTGACACATAGTCCCAGTGCTGAGAGGAAAGACACCCCTGGCTACATGCAGAAGGGCCAGTGAGCTGGAACATGGACCGGAGGGGTATCCGGGTGACTAGCATGTGAGTAGGGTGCAAGTGTGTTGATGAGGACAGTCCCCGTCTGCTCTACATGTCCACCATCCTGCACAGCATGCACGCATCAGTGAAGCATTGCATGACTTGCACATGACAACCATGTACACATGACATGTAGTGGCAGTCATGCACAACACATCACACAAGTAAAACACACATGGCCTCGACTGACACGCAACAACACTCAGTGGACGGGGCATCAAAGTCCTGCATCTCTCCCACTCCTTCGACCGATTCTACCGGTATGAACACCGCAATGACTGACTCGTGCAGAGTGAGGTCATCCTCCTCAGGTGCTAGCCCACTGCCAGTCACCAGAGTCATGCTGTAATTAAAGGCCCGCTTCGCCTTCGAGCTGCGTTTGAGGTCATCCCAACTCTTCTTGCACTCTGCAACTGTGCGCACCTCATGGCCGATTGCACTCACATCATCTGCAACATGCTTCCAGTGGGAATTCCGATGGGCAGCCATAGTTTGACAATTCGGCCTCACTAGCATATCACGGTCTGGTCCCGCACGTGGTCCACAAGGGAGTCCAGTTCCTGCGCAAAGAAAGCCTTCTTCCTTGACGTGCTGGAGGACCTGGCTGTGCCTGGGGTCCCAGTCTGTGCTGCAGATGCAACCTTCCTCCTCTTGTATGGTGGTGCGAACCCTGGCTGGCGAATGCCACCCTGATCAGTATGGCCAGTGGCACTAGTGGATTGAACAAAGGGAGTGGCAGGTGGAAGGAGGACCGAAGGCCTGACTTGCGTCAGTGGCTACTGGGTGCCCTGGAATGGACCCTGCGCAGCAACATCCGCTGTGCCAGGGTCATTGACCGCGACTGTCCTGGTTGGTAGACTCACAACCGGGGTGTTGTTGGCTGCATCTGCCCCTGCACTTTCCAACACCCGGCTGGTCGGGGCAGCAGATGACATTACTGCCCCAGGGACATGTGACTCGGCCAGGGCAGCCCTGTGTGCACCTACGGTGTGCCTCCTGACCTGCTGGAAATCTTCCATGGACTCTTCAAGCGCCAACGCAGCCTGCGCTGGCAGACCCTGAGCCTGGGTGGTGGTGTCCACAGCTGCACCTGCAGCTACCACTACCCTTGGGACCGTGGCAGTCTATGAAATGGACTGCCGGGTCACATGGGTGCCAGTGCCAGATGCAAGAATTGCATCTCCCGGAGGAGCAGGGGGTGGTGGCATGACTGCACCAACACGTGGCACAACATTGTCCCGAGCTGGCGCACCCCTGCCTCTTCCCCCTCTGCAGCCACCCTGGACACCCTGGTGTCCCCCTACTCCCTGGTCACCCCGTCCACGTCCCTGACCATACCCCCCACGTGGAGTACGTCCAGCTGAGGAGCCCCTCACCTTTCGTGGCCTCCCAGCGATGGCACAGATGGAGTAGTGCCGGCACAGATATAGTAGTGCCAATGGGAGGTGTACACGACAATTGTCCTGGGCAATTGGGGTGAAGGGGGTGGGATACAAGATGTTAAAAGCACCCCTGCACCTGCAAGGCTGTATGTGACCCCTGTGATGAAGTGACGGGTCACGCAATGCTCAGGCACCCCAAAACTGCAGTGAAACCGTGCATGCAACCCCTGTGTGTGGAATTAACCTGTTGCAGTATGCGGTGGCACCCAGGGACACGAAAAACACATAGCGTGGGACACGCAGGCTCCTATGACCTCGAAAACGGGTACGCGATACACTGGGGCACCCGCAGTGGGAAAATAGCGTGCGCGATTCACCATCAGACTAGCGTGATAATGAAAAACACATGTAGCCAAAACCCCCGCCAAAAGAAGAGATACGTCCTTGATCCGCTGTAAAGTTGTGATGGTGCGCGAAACAACACGAAGTAGCAACACACACATCGGTCTCCACAAAAGGCACGTACACCGAACTGCTGGCCCCGCTCACCTTTAACCTGTGCTGAGAGAAATGCCCGCACGTGTCACGTCACTTACGCGCTAAGGGCCTTTCCTCGAATTACATACTGACGTGTAGTTTTTTCACGTGCCGAATCACTCCGTTTCAAGCTGGCCACGCGACAGCACACAGAAAACCACACTCCTGCCCAGAAGGCCATTTTGCTGCCCCCCAGAGCCCTGAGCATGCTCCCAACTGCCATCTGCTGCTGCCTGCCTGCCTGCTGCCCACGTGGCCTGCTATTTGGCGCCTGCATGTCAGCCATCTGCAGGGGTCCAGTTGCTGTGACCACCCATGCTGGAACAGAAGACTGCCAACTGGTGTACCATCACTCCACAGCCCAGCCCCAGGACCCAGTTGCCCACCCACACCTGCCTCGGGGGTCTCCATGTCGGGCCAAACATCATCACAGACCACTGGCGGCCACCGGCCAGAGAGGCAGAGGGCTAGCAGCTTCAGCGATAAGGAAGTTGGTATCCTGGTGGAGCAAGTTCTGGGCCAGTATGATAGTGCCCTCTTCACACCATTGCGCGCCGACAAGGAAGGACGGGAGAGGATCTGGGAGGACGTAGTGGGTGCCATCAGCGTGGAGAGGGTGGCAACCCATGTCATCAAACACGTCCGGAAGTGCTGGGAGGACTTCAGATCCAGGACCCTCAGCAAGGCCCGACGCCTCTTGAAGGCAGAGGATGCAGAGGGGTGTTGGGTCAGCCTGGAACCAACATCCAGACGAGGGTCCTGGAACACATAAGCCCAGTGCTCCACGTTCAGATCCCTCAGAGGCGATCCCGTCTGGAGTTGAGCGGTGAGTGGCCATGCATTGCTGTGTGAAACAGGGCATGTAGCAGTGTGCTGGTAGTCATCTACTTGCCTGTATGTGTGACATAGGACATGTATGGATGTGTGTGTGCAGTGACATCATGGTGCTGCGTGTGAGACCAGTCATGCGTGAACCACATGGATAGTGCATGTGTTACAATGCAACATGCAGAGCAGCATGCTGATTGCACACATGAATGCATGCCTGTCTCTGTTCTTGGACATGGATGGGGTGTGAGAGATGGGTACTGCTGTCATGGAAATGTATGGTGTACATGTCTGTGTGTCTGAGTAGCGTGTGTGTGACTTTGAAACGCCATGGATGCATGACACATGTCCGTGACAATGTGTTGATTCACTGATGCAGTCTAGTCATCCTTGTATCCACTGTGTCTGTGGTGTACGAGGCCAGATGCATGAGCCTCCGGTGATGTGTGTGCATGGGATCAGTATGACCCATGATGCCTGTGAGTTTAAAGACAACATTGTATGTTAATAGAGGCCCTTGGACATGGATGCAAATGTTGATTGCATGCACCGTGCTTGTTTCTGTATGTGTGTTGCCTGCATTGACCCATGTGTTTTGGAGGGACATGATGGAAGTGACGTTTGACAGTGCAACTCATGTGCTATTGCTTCCTGTCTAGGGGACTATTGTACAGTACCCTGATGCTTGAGTTCTGTGGCTCCCTCTACACAGTGTTGAGTGAAGAAGAGGGCGGAGACGGCGCTGTGAAGCAAAGCAGCGGGATGCCTCCACCGGCCGGCAATGCAAGGCCCAGCCACCCTCCCAGGAATTACCATCATCCGGGAGCGAGGGGGCTGGTGCCGTGTCTGCCACTACTGCTGCAGCGGAAGGGGCGGGTGAGCCCCCACAGGGGCTTGCGATGGCGGAACACGGTGCGGAGCCATCCAGGTTGGTGGTGTACACAGAGGAGGAGGAGGCCACTACTGAGCCGCACACGGGGCCTGGTGGGGGTGGTACCACTGGTGCAAGTGGTGCAGTCCAGGGCCAGGGGCAGGAGGCAGCACAGGTCGCCACGGAGGGGCCTGTGCATGTCACTGTCCCTGACCCTGTGACTGCACCACCATGCACCAGCAGGGATGCCCCATCCCAGACCAGTCCGCAGGTAGGGGGGAGGCACACGTCGTCTGGAACTCCACTACCTGTGGACAAGGAGACCCGTGACCGTATGGAGTCTGTCCTGATTGGTGTCGCGTTGCGCACGCGTGGCAAACGTGATGACGTGTGTGCTTCCTGGGGGACCACGCACGCCATCACAAAGAGCTGTGTGGCAATGTGGCCCAGTTGGGAGGGGCCCTGGTCGGAGGGTTCCTACATGTGTCGAGCACTCTGGCGGCCCTCTCCTCCTCTGTGCAGACTATGCGCCAGACGTTCTCCCTGCTGTCTTCTGGCCTAGATTCCACCAGGGACCCCTGTGGACCTGGCCCTACCAACGCAGCCAGCTTGGTGGAGATCACATCCCTGCCACAGTTGGGAGTCAGAGGTCCAGCAGGGGTGGACACCCCACCAACTGGAGACCAGCAGATGGAGGATGTGCTGTCATCATCAGGCAGTGCACATGGACGGCAGCAGCAGGCTCAAGGTGGGATCAATGATGGTTCGGGCCATCAACATCAGAGGGGCAGGCATCGGCCGGAGGGCAGGAGGACCCTGGAATGGGAGTGTCTTCCATGTGGCAGCGGTTGGGCCAGCGGATAGATGCGGATCAGCGGCAGGTGGAAGAGGCACAGCTCACTATGGTCAGGGCAGAGTTCTCCATGCGCAGGGCGTTGAGGCGGGCTGAGTGCCAGGAGGCAACTCGCAGGGAGTTGGAACAGGCCATGAATGCATCCCTGCGAGGCCTCGGGGACAGGGGAGAGGCCTGTCTCCAGGACATCGACATGGAGTTTGATGATGCCCTGGCCCGGGACATCACAGAGTGAGCCGTAGGACTTGCCCGCCGCCATTGTATATAGTTAATTAGTGTTAGGTTCCCTTTCTGTTTTTATTTCTTTTGGGGCGCTTGGACAATGCCCCACCTTCTTTGTATATAGTTGTTCATTAGGTAGGGTTTTTGTAGGTTTCCTGGTTGGGCTCATGGACCCTGGATTTGTACTTTGAATATAGTTCAACACTGGATTTCACTTCTTTTTATTTTTTTTGTTCCATGGATCAATGGTTTTGTCTTATTTTTTCACTTTGGATTTGTTTTGACGGACAGACACTTTGGACCCATGCACTTTTGGATTGATTTGGATTCTGCTTTCTCACATTTTTATTTTATATTTTGGACATGCAGCTTTTTCTTTATTATTTCCATTATTGTGTGTTTCATTTCATTCCCTTGCTTTTGTGTATAATACATTTTTAGTTCATACTTAAATGGGTGGTATTCTCACTTTGGTTTCATGCAAATCACGATGTGTGTTTTCTCAATCACTTGCACCCATTGTGTGTGTGTGACGGAAATGTGTTGATATGCGTACTTGCCATTTGGGACGTATCATGTGATGGGGATTTCAATGTGGGGTGGATGTAATACTTGGTTGTATGTTTGGACTGGGGTGGCGTGGGGTGTGATTTGGGTGGCCATAAGGCCCATGATTGTGGATCGTGATGACGTGTTGGGGGGCAGGAGTCAGGGCCAGCTGGTAGGTGCCTGTCACTGCTGGGTGGGTGGGGGTGCAGGCAGACATGAGCCGGGTCCTGCTGGCAGGTGCCTGTCACTGCTGGGTGGGTGGGGGTGCAGGGGGATATGAGTCGGGGCCTGCTGGCAGGTGCCTGTCACTGCTGGGTGGGTGGGGGTACAGGGGGACATGAGTCAGGGCCTGCTGGCAGGTGCCTGTCACTGCTGGGTGGGTGAGTGGGTGGGGGGACATGAGTCGGGGCTTGCTGGTAGGTGCCTGTCACTGCTGGGTGGGTGGAGGTGCAGGGGGACATGAGTCGGGGCCTGCTGGCAGATGCCTGTCACTGCTGGGTGGGTGAGTGGGTGGGAGGACATGAGTTGGGGCCTGCTGGCAGGTGCCTGTCACTGCTGGGTGGGTGAGTGGGTGGGGGTTCATTAGTCGGGGCCTGCTGGCAGGTGCATGTCACTGCTGGGTGGGTGGGGGTGCAGGGGGACATGTGTCGGTGCTCACTTGTGCATGGTGACATGTGGGCTGGCTGGGGGGCATGGCCAGGATGGATGGGCTGCCTGCGGGGCATGGCCAGGGGTGCAGGGTAGTCTCCTGTGTTGTGGGCTGCCTGCAGGGCCTGGGGAGGAGGGAGAGGGCACACCTGGGAGGACACACACTGCCAATTTGCATTGGGGCATCCCAGGAATACACGTACCCCACTCGCCCAGCGAAATCGTGTATGGAAATCCCTGCACACGCCTCAGAATGCACGTACCCCGCTCGCCCAAGGCCTATCGCATGTAAAACTTCATGCGCATCCCCAAAACACACGTACCCCGCTCGGCCAAGGCCTATCGCATGTACAACTTCCTGTGTACCCCCAAAATACATGTACCCTGCTTGCCCAAGGCCTATCGTGTGTACAAATTCCTGCGCACCCCCGAAATACACATACCCCGCTTGCACAAGCCCAATCGCATGTAAGACTTCCCGTGCACCCCCAGAATACACATACCCCGCTCGCACAAGGCCTATCGCGTGTGCAACACCCCGCGCACCCCCGAAATACACATACCCCGCTTGCCCAAGGCTTATCACGTGTAAAACTTCCCGCGCACCCCCACGATACACGTACCCCGCTTGCACAAGGCCTATCGCATGTAAGACTTCCTGCGCACCCCCAGGATACACGTACCCTGCTCGCACAAGGCCTATTGTGTGTAAGACTTCCCACGCACCCCCAGAATACATGTACCCCGCTCGCCCAAGCCGTATCACGTGTAAGACTTCCCGCACCCCCAGAATACATTACCCCGGCTTGCACAAGACCTATCACGTGTGCAACACCCCGCGCACCCCCGATATACACGTACCCCGCTCGCCCAAGGCTATCCCGTGTAAAACTTCCCACGCACCCCCAAGATACATGTACCACGCTTGCACAAGGCCTATCACAAGTAAGACTTCCCACGCACCCCCTGGATAGACGTACCCCGCTCGCACAAGGCTTATCGCGTGTAAAACTTCCCGCGCACCAACAGAATACATGTACCTCACTCGCACAAGGCCTATCGCATGTGAAACTCCCTGTGCACCCCTTAGAATACATGTACCCCGCTCGGCCATGGTCTATCGCGTGTAAAACTTCCCGCGGACCCCCAGAATACACGTACCCCACTCGCACAAGGCCTATCGCATGTGATACTTCCCGCACAGCCCCCAAATACACGCAGACACCCCATCCACCCTGGGCATGCCCCACAGGCAGCCCACGCCACAGGGGGGGTGCTTTTTCATCGCTATTTACCTGGCGCGAGCGGGGAACGTGTATTCAGAGGGGTGCACAGGGAGTTTTACATGCCTCTTCGCTGCCGCGGGAGGGGTACGTGTATTCTGGGGTGCGGGCGGGAAGTTTTACATGCGTTTTCGTGGTTGGGGGGCTGTATGCTGGTCCTATGGCCTTTGTGCCATGTACTGGATTTGTGCGCTGTTCATGGCGCACGGGGCAGGGTTGGGGGCGTAACTGCCGCTGCTGCAGGGTTGCTGCGCCACTCTGCGCCACGGCTGGTTATGGATGTTGAAATCCATGAATACACTGTGCGCTGAAATAGGTTTTGCCACACGGGGCTGGCACCGACTACCGCACGCGCACACTGTGCGCCCGCCACGTGCGCCACTTGTGCGCCGAATTCTGTGACTTACCCCTGTGTATTTTAATATGTACAAGTGTTTCCTACACGTGCCAGCTTACATCAATGGCTCCATGTACATCATTTTGAGTGTGAGGGAGTGTAGAAGCTGATGAATGTTTACGAATGAAACAAGTAAACAGTAGGTTGTAGATACAACAATGTATAGTGTTATTCAAATACAAAATCAAAATAACTTACTGAACAGGTTAGTTTGTTAAAAGTAGAAATATGTTTTATGTACAGATTGGAATTCTTAGAAAAGACGGATAATCTATCCAGTCATTAAATCATGTATGTTCTTTAATTTTGTACGGTAGGTTTAAGATTATTGTGATTAGTTTCTAAGGTGTGTAGGTGGCCAGAAAAAGGACACACACCAAATTATAAAAGAAGTTATGAAATACTAATGTAGATATCATTTTTATAATTTAGAATACATTATGGTGTAGTAAAAAAAAAGGTTTTTAACACTGTGTAGCAGTATTAGTGCTAAAGATGTTTATATAATAATTTGTCGTTTCACATTTTTTCAAAATATGGCATGTATAATATGAAATGTCATTATGAACTTCTTATGTGTGTAGATGGCCAAACAAAGGGCACACACAGATTGTATAAGAATTATGGAAATTACATTTGTTAGGTTATTAATGTAGTTTTAGCTAAGCATTCATATCTTTATTCACAACAGTTTTTATTGTCTACTTATTATTTATGATATGCGTATGACTATAATTTAAAAAGATGAATACTCAAAATAATGTTACAGTGTTGGCAGGTATTCATTTATTTCTTTATAAACTGAAGACATGGTTATGCTATATGCCTTGGTTTCATGGTGAAGGTTGCACAAACTAATCTGCAAAATGTAGCATGAAGTAATGTTTGTATAGTTTTGTAAAATGTATGAATTGTACTTAAATGCATTTATTAGTGTACAAACTATGGATGTTGTAAGCAATACATTTTTGAATTTGCTGATGCAAAAACTAGTTTGTAATTCATTAACTGTTGAATATTTAAAATAGCAGAACAGAGGTTTTTCTCCAATGAAAAGTTTTTTCCTCTACAGAATGATTAATGAATGTAAATTGGTAATGGTTGTGCACTTGGAATACAATCAGTATTGTTTTAGTTTCATTATGAGAAAAAAAAACATAAAATAATTTTGTATTTATTTTGTGAAACTACATGAATAGGGGTGATAGTGTCCGGTAAAAATGGCATTTAAAAATGGCATTTAACATTAATATGAAGTATATTTCATTTTCTTTTACACATCAAATATGAAAGAAAGAATCAAGCATCTATTAAGGTATTTGGTAAGAATGTTGATACATATATATAAATGTGTGATGCACATATGTGCACAAACAAATATATATATATATATATATATATTATTCCTAGCCGCTGCTATGGTATTAGCCAATGAATAGCGGGAGTGCTTCTACGCTGCCAAGGTGAACAACAGCTGGAGTGCTTTTACCCATGCATAAACGCCTCTATTAACCACGGCTACAGGCAAGAAATGGCAATTTTGAGTTCTGGAACTGCATAAAATACATTATTAGATTGCAATATATTTTTGCAGTTTGTGTTAAATTGTATCTATTATTGTAGCATAAAATGTAGCCCTTAAAAGGACCATTTTGGGGGATGGAAAGAGGGGGTGGAAAAGAGGAGGAAAATACATAAGGACGAAACAAATAACAAAGATAATTAAAATAAAATCCAACATATATATTTTTAGTACTTTTTTTGTTTATATTTTTTTAAGAAAACACAGGGGAAAGAATTACTAAGCATGACAGGGAGCCTGATGTTGGGCTATTATCTGCAGCCATTTCTCAATTGTGGCATCTGCCTGGACTACCCATTCTCAGGATCGTTTACACATGACTTTCATCATGCTTAGATCGGGTGTCGGTAAAATAGGAGTCAGTGTAGTGGATACCATTGACGATGTAGATGGTGCATTTCCAGTTGGCATTGGTGATGCACTGGTTGAGGCAGGTTCTTCAATTGCTGCTGATCTTCGTCTGTGTAAGGAATGGGCCCTGTGCATCTTTTCTATGTGGTATTCTTTAGCTTTCCTATAATTATCATCAACGTCATCACAGTGGACTTGCACCAGATGGTTTATCATTACCGATGTCCCTAGACTTTGAGACGAGATATCAAAAGGTCCACACTGTAGAGTTTTGTTGCAAAAGGCACACAGCACCTCCTCCGCCTCTTTTCTCGAGCAGTGTTCCTTTACTTTAAAGATGCGCCAGCTGTCTGCAGTTTTTTTCATACCAGTTTGTCTCTAACTTGGTGGAGAAGGATCCAGAACCCAAATGATGACGTCATCATCACTGCTCATATTCTCGTGATCAGACATGTTATGTTATGATATGATATGATATTTTATTTATAGCGCGCCTATTCACAAGTGTTTCAAGGTATGACGAGGAAAGGGAAGGGAACAAGGGGGAACAAGACAAAAGATCTTACTAGGCACAGTGACATTGAGATCCCTCAAGTGCAGGGAGAGAAAAGGAGAAAAATGCCAGGGGAAGGGGAGGGGAGAAGTGCCGGACATATGATCAACAAAACACAAACAAAACAAGCTGAAGGAAGTGTGACAGTGCAAGTGTTAAGTACAGGCAGCAGTTGATTGAGAAGTGCAGGTAAGGGGACTGTAGGGTAACAGATACAGCCCCAAAGTGCAGGGTTGTCAGGCAGCGGTGCAGGTGTGCAACTGGGAGGCAGGTACCTAGGCACGAGGTTCAGAGGGTGGCCAGGTAACCAGTGCAGTGACATACAGGAGATCAGCAGGGAAGAGGAAGAGAGAGGACAGAAGCAAAGAGGAAGGTCTTGAGCAGTTTCCGGAACCTGAGATGATTCTGCTCAAGTTTCAGAGAGGCAGGGAGGCTGTTCCAGAGGGAGGTGCCAGCTGAAGCGAGAGATCTGCCTCCAGCTCTTTGCTTGGAAAAGCAATTGATCCTCAAGCAGTTGGACGTGGAAGAGTAAAGACCTCGAGTGGGGAGATACTTCAGAAAAGAAAGCTGGAGGTATTTTGGTCCCACGCCACAGAAGGCCTTGATGACAATGCAAAGGTCTTACATTTGATCCTTGCAGCCACTGGGAGCCAATGGAGAGATGTCAGTGCTGTAGAGATATGATCCCTGGGCTTGAGGCCAAGGATAAGTCTTGCAGCCCTGTTCTGGATGAGTTGGAGAAGACGGAGAGTAGAGGCAGGCAGATTTAAAAAGAGGCATTACATTACTCAGGCCTAGAGAGGACCAGAGCTCTAGAGACAGTGAGCTTCTGAGGGAAGGAGAGAAAGGGAAGAATACCTCTGAAGAGGTGAAGTTGGTAGTTTGACTTCTTAGAGACGTCAGAGATGTGAGGATAGAAGGAGAGAGTGGAGTCAAAGAAAACCCTGAGATTCTTAACCCCACCAGTAGGAGCAGGTAGAGGGCCAAGGGAGGCCGGCCAGAGAGTGCAGAGAAAGAGAGATGTTTGTGGGCTGACAAGGAGAATCTCCGTCTTGCTGGCATTCAGGCAGAGATCATTCACTGTGCACCATTCTTGGATTGCAGACAGACAATCAGGGATGAGAGAAGGAGAGGAGTCGGCAGAGTGGAGCCTGAGAACAAGCTGGGTGTCCTCTGCATAGCATTGGAAATTGGAGCAAAGTGCAGCAATGCCGTGGGCGAGAGGTGCAAAGTATTGGTTGTACAACCAGGGTGAAAGGATATACCCCTGGGGAACACCCCAGGTGAAGAGAGAGATAGAGGAGAGGAAGGACCCAAGTTGAACCTTGGAGGGTCGGTCAGAGAGGAAAGAGGTCAGCCAGGCCAGAGCCTGGTCAGTGATACCCAGGTTATCACGGAGCCAATTGAGCAGGATGGCATGGTTGACCATGTCAAAGGCAGAGGAGAGATCAAGAAAGATGAGGACAGAGAGGAGATTAGAATCAAGGATAGAGAGCAGGTCATGTAGGTATGTCCAAACGGGGTGGAAAATATAAAAGAATAAAAATGAGAACACGAAAAAGACAATGCTGGAAAAAATGAAAACGCTTTTTAAAAATGAAAACAATAAACTCAAGAAAAAAATAGACAAGTCAAACAAATCACAAGACAAAGGAAAATGGGAGTAGAGGAAAATTGGGTGAAAAGTATGAAACATTTAAAGAGTACAGTGCCAAAAGTGCTTGCACTGGTAAGTACAAAAATCAATGATTAATGCAAAATCATTTTTTGTGGGTGTGGTGAATATTCGCAGCTTCAGACTGCTACGCCGTCTGTTTGGACAGGCTTGTATGCGTGTGTGTCATCATTCGGCATTGGCGTAGCCGCGTTGATAGAGTTCAACATGTGATTGGTTGGTTCTTTGACACGTATAAAGCCCACATGTGGACCTAGAGTCTCCGCGCACATTGTGATTGACTGATGCTTTACGCGCGGGTTGCGTTGACATATCGTGGCGTCTGATTGGATAGTTTGTTGATGCGTATAGGAGTGACATGTAAGTGCAGAACTGCAGCGTGCAGTCTGATTGGCTGATATATTATGCATGAATATGCGTAGCTGCGTTGTAGGATGTCAGCGTCCTATTGGCTCATTTTGTACACACGGGTTCACCCCCCTTTCTCCAGTCTTTGCTGTATGCAGCCACGTATATATACTTGGTAGACACAGCTACAACATTTAAAATATATATATATATATATATATTCAGTGAAAAAACTTTGTTAAAGGGATGTTATGGTTCAAAGTAAAACCGAAAAACCCCTGAAATTCGGCAGTTATGGTAAAATAAGCAACCATAACTTGCGCCGCCACCGTGCACTGCTAACACTAACACCAGGACATCAAAGATGACATCACAAATGTCATTGATGACATCACTGATGACATCACGTGGCTGGCTCTCCCTTTTTTTCCTTTCCTGACATATCTAGGCCACATGATTTTCTTCAGTAACAGTCAGGAACTAAAAATTGTAAATTACTATATTCGTAGACTTATCCTTCAAGTATGTTCTTAGAATAATTCCCTTATGGTCCAGTCATATCATATGAAACATATACATAGGAGAAGTCACAACCTTGAAAGACAGCAATCCTTTTTGTGCATTAAAATTATCAGTAGATTTATCAGCACTTTCTGATACTTTTGATGTTTTTTTCTTACTGTACTTTCCCTGTATATGCTCATATTTTTATATGTTGTACTCCATTAGTTTCTCCATTAGTAGCTCAGTATACTAGATAGAATCCCATAATACAATGCTATTTATATCAATGCATTGTTCAAAGCACTAATAACGGTATGATATTTATTGCAATATCCTTGACACTTTTTTCGCAACATTATAATAAAAATCCCTAGTACACACATTCCCTGAAAAGTACATACACATGTGATGTCATCAGTGATTTTATCAATGACATTTGCGATGTCATCTTTGATGTCCTGGGTGTTAGTCTTAGCAGTGCACGGTGGTGGCGCAAGTTGTTTTTCATAGCTTACCATAACTTGCGATTTTCGGGGGTCTTTCGGCTGTACTTAAACCCATAACGTCCTTTAAACAAACTTTTTTTAATATCACGCAAACAATATACAAAGATGGCGTGCAAAAACCAACTTCTCACAGATGGCTTTACACAGACTGTTGCAAAGTAAGAATTTATGCTCGTTCACAATGAAGGTCAGCTGCTTCCATTTTTTTCTCGGACCCCGGAGATGCTCACGAAGCGGACTATAATGGTGTATTGTGTTTTGACCTTGACAGACAGAGATTGTGATGAAAGACTTCTCTTGAAGGAGTGTTGCTAAAACGTAAGAGAAGATAAGGATGAAATTTATGAAACGAAACCACTTTTATATATTATATCACTATGCGAAAGATCGTTGGCACACGCGGAGTCGTATTTTGGGACTGCACCACTCGTAGACAATGGAAATTGCAATTGTACTGTAAGTAACCCTTTAGATTATTTTATACCAAATATAATTACAATAGCGTAGCATTAAAGACCGCTCAAGTTGAACTTGTTCGTTGAAAGTGGCATAATGTTTTCTATCGTGCACTATCACCGCCAAATTGATCCCCTGTTGTTTAGAGGGCTCTGAAAAAGGCAGATGACACAGGGTGGGTTAATACAAATAATTTAACCGGTCTATAGGCGGTCAAGCGCTCTACTCGCTGTGCCACTTCACTGTAGCCTGTCAAATGGCACAGCGAGTACAACGCTCGCTTTGACATCCGTGCAAAGCTTGCTAACGCAAGTTCAAATCCCGGCAAGGCCAAACTCAGCCTTTCATCCTTCCGTGGTCGATAAATGAGCACCACACACCGTGGTTAATAATAAGCACCGCTTAGATACCTCAAGGTTCTTAGCGCTATATGAATGGGAAAATATTATTATTTTATTATTAACATACTCCGTTGCACTATCTTCGATAGCAAATAGTTTCACGCCCTAATAAATAAAATGATGATTTTTAATGAAGATCGGCTGGTGAGACTAATTTATGTTTTTTAAAACAGGTATGTGGCCCCATTTTGCCTATGTCACGATTTACAAACACAGGTTCTTCAACTGCCAGGTCCAGGTCCAAATATGCAACTTCATGACCCTCACCATTTTATGGGACAATCGCCAAGGACCAATATGCCCTTACGCAGTACTAGCGGCTACAAACAACATACCAACCAATAGGGTGGTCTAATGGCTCGTTTTTGGAGCAACCTTGCGATTATCAGAGCGACCATTTACTGCTTTTATCGTAAACCAACAGCCTATCTACCGCAAAGGAACAACCTGTGGCTCCAAATAAACTTTTGCTGATCCACAGCAGAGAAAATAGCAAATCGCTGAATATTCACTAAACATTTCATGTGAAATAAATGTACTTTACCAAATGTACAATCCTGCTGTTTACTTTTAAACCACAGTTTCATATTCCAAATTGTGGCGCACTGAGTTGTAAGCTGATCTAACACCCTCTGTACCGAAAAGGAACATCGCGTGCCTCAACATGAACTTTTGCGGATTGACAACAAAGACAAATGCAAATTGCTGAATATTCTCTAAACATTTGATGTCAAATAAATGTACTTTACAAAATTTACAATCTTGCTGTTTGCTTTTAAATCACTGTTTCATATTCCGAATTGTGGCGCGCTGTGTTGTGACATAATATGTGTTGTCTTCCGGGTTCTGTGTAAAGTCACTTAGGACTGGAGAGGACTGGGCGCGTTTGATGATGCACCCTGTAACATCACAGAGGGAGGCGGGGAATATGAATCCTTTGATAATATCAGGCTTAGGGGCGGGAGATATGATTTAGTGTCGCAAAAGCAAGTCAGCCAGGTCAATAGTGCCAGTCATAGGATTATCACATAATGTCGGCGCACACCAGCCGGATTTATCGTTTCTTTAGTGGACAAAAAGTCGGTTGACGCCCATAGGAAATTGTACTATTAGCGGACAAAAGTAGTGGTCTTAAAACACTTTCACCCTGACAACGAACAATACAAACAACGTTCTCAGAACACCCCTATTTTGTGTAATTGCAACTATTT
This sequence comes from Ambystoma mexicanum, assembly GCF_040938575.1. Taxonomy (NCBI): domain Eukaryota; kingdom Metazoa; phylum Chordata; class Amphibia; order Caudata; family Ambystomatidae; genus Ambystoma; species Ambystoma mexicanum. The sequence continues at coordinate 1,335,117,144 of NC_090924.1, forward strand.
CGGGACACCGCGAGTGTTCTTAGAACACATTCAACTAGACAGATTACAATACGGACAGCGTCCTGAGGACACCCCCAGTTTGTGTATTTACGAACAATTAAGTACACTGCGAGTGTTCATAGCTCATTTTTACCTTCCTTGCGAACAAAAATGACACATACTCCGTCCTCTAAACACCCCACCATTTAGTTTATTTACAAAATGTCAGAACAGCCGTGTTCTCCGCGGACAAATCGAACGCAACAAAAACATCTAGCACATAAAAAAACAAAACATTGAACCTATCTCATACTCCCCCACATTCCCCAAACACTCTTACACACCAACACACAGCACTAAATACAATTCTTTATCCACATTTCACCGCGCTGTACGCGGTCGACGGCGAATACAAGATGGCGGGCGCCACAGAAAATCTCACGCGCTCCACGCCCCTCGCCGCCCAATCAGCGAACACGTCACATGTCCGGGGACATGACGCAAGGCCATGGGCCAATCGGGGTGCTGTCCGCGGAGCGAACAGGGAAGTCCGTCCGCGAAGCGAACACAGATATCACTAATTTTTTTGCCTTACATTTTGGTCATTTTTTAAAAAACTACTGGACGGATTTACACCAAATTTGCAAAAGCACACTTTCGGGACCAGGCCGCCGCTCCTGCCGCAAATTAGGTGTAAATCCGTCCAGCGGTTTGGTCTGTGGCCGTGCGCAAAGTTTTTTCCCATTCAGTCTATGGGAAAAAAAAAGTTTTGGGACCCCCCCTATAACTTTTCCCCCCCTGGACGAATCCTCACCAAACTTTGCAAAATAATTCAGAGTGGGCCATATACTCTTTTTGCAAAGTCTGGTGAGGATTCGTCCAGGGGGAGCGAAGTTATAAGCCGCCCAAAAAGTGCTCTTCCTATAGATACACCAACTTAACCATAACTACATGGCCGCTAACACGGCCGTGTAATATATATATATATATATATATATATATATATATATATATATATATATATATATATATATATATATACATATATATATATATACATATATATATATATACATATATATATATATATATATATATATATATATATATATATATATATATATATGGGCAGTTATGTTGTAAATATGTATTTTTAAATATAGTAACAGTTAGTGTAACATTTGAATAACTATGCATGAGCAGTACACATATATGTAAGTATTTTATAAAAGTCCTTCTCAAATTGCCTTTTATTTTACTTTGTAGACATAATAAAGTGTTTTGCTTAGTGTCATTGTTTGTGTTTTTAATATTTAATTTAATATACTACACAATCAGGGACGTTGAGATGAGTAATACATTGTAAAAAAAAAACCTTTGAAATGCAAAGAAAACACTTTAGTTGCAGGGATGTTAGGGTGAGAACTTAATGCAACAAAACCCTGGCAATTCAGCTAAAGCCACCTTAACTGTGTGCCTCCTGTTGCACAGAATGTGACCACAATCCATTCCTTGAAGCCATTTCTCTTGTAAATGACCCTCCAGCTCACCACTAATCTACCCAAAAAGGATCAGGGTTGTTCGATGCAGTGGTTCTGGCCAATTCATTAAAAAATGCCTACCCCCCTCCACTTGAAAAATTCACCAGCTGCCATTGCTCTGGATGGAAACTTGTGACACCCCAGCTACTGCCTTAGAAAGTGAGCTCGGAAACACATCTGTGCCAGATAAGCAAACACAAATAGTCAAAGAAGAACATTAAAGATGGAAAATGTTTCCCGATTTGCATAAGCTAGCAACAAGTGATTGATGGGCTTACGTTTCTTGCCGCGGCTTCCTCAATGGCGTCCTTGTGTGTCCACCTGAATACATTTGCGCTTTCCCGCTAGGTACATGATTTTACAGAAGCCATTTTGAAGCAAATCTTCTAAAACAAGCTATTCTGTTGCAGATCTGTTGTTGACAAAGCAACTCTGCTTATGTCTCTATATAAAATAATACCAATACACTTTTTTCATGGAATGAAATCCAAAAATGTAATCAACTGTTTCCAGTTTAGTTTGCCACAAGGAGAGGCTCAAGAGCAACCTGCTCAACTTGGAAACAGGATGAAGCCGTGCACCAGAATGGGCCTATTCGGCCCTTCTCCATGACACTCTCCAAGATCGATTAGGTAATGGTGGTGAAATTGATGATTGCAGTGCCTAGAAGCTGGAGGAAATCAACATGAAGTGCAATATAAATTATCACATTATTATTATCGTCCACAACATATCTTGCAAATCAAATGCTTCCCTTAGTTATGGGGCAGCTTTTTATCAGATTGCTGTAATTGCCTTCAGTCTGGTCCAGGCTCGCAGGGGTTTGAGATTCAGTAGCTGCCACTAGGACTCATTGTAGAGTTTTGTGATCCAGACATGGGCTTTTCCTCCAATTGAAAATGAAGTCATTGTTTGCAACGTGAATAACTAGATTACAGTGAGCGCTCTATTGCAGGGTGCAAAGTTGGGTTACAGGACTGCAGCAGGAATCCAACATGTGTCCACCAGAAGAACAGAACTGCAGCAGTGAGCGATCATTTGCAGAGTGCAGGATACGGAACTGTAGTATATGATTGGAGTATTAAGCGATTATTAGCACAGTGTACATGGGCATATGATGACAACTCTTAGAAATGATATCAAGAGCACTTTGTTTAGGGTGCAGGAACCAGTTAAAAGTAAGAGAGAGACACCAATCCGAAGGTAGAACACGAATGGGCACACCAACCCAGGAATCACATTGTTCCTTCACCTAATCACTCTATCAGCACACCACAAGAAATGGGGGATAGCAAATGGTTTTACGGTGAGTAGAAAAAGAGAAAGAAAGTCAGGAGAGCAGGAACCATGTGAGCCAAGCCAAGAAGCCCAATAGGTAACATGTGGACAGATAGGGGGGGGGGGCTTTGGTCAGTTATGCAAGAGCTTAAGAGATACCAGTTTGAAGGGACAGTCTACACTCAGAGTCATGTTGAAACCTGCGCCCAACATTTTAAATAGTTTTTTTCAAATGTGTGGGGGTCTTGATGCACAACTAAAAAAAAATAAGAAAAAAAAGTTTCTCAGTGTAAGGCCTAGCACAGGCCAAACCTTGAGGAAGCATTCTGAGTGTAGTCATCCAGGGACTATGGCGGCAGCTATGATAACCTCAGCCCAAATATTTTTTTAAAAAACTCTTTATTTCAGAACTTACATAGTGGGGAAGAGAAAAAATTACCATGCAGAGGGGAGAGGGGAGCGAAGAATGCCTACTCATAGCAGTAAAAAAACACCTACGGTAAGAGAGCTTCAATCCAAGGATGGGCCTGGAAGCAGCTGTGAAGTTGTCCCCTCGTCCTACAGTTCATGACACTTGCAAAGTCCAAGGCAAAGACTCCTTTAAAGACAGGTCTCAGGAGAAGGATCATGGCCAAGACAAAGACCAAGAACCAAGGCAAAAGATAATGTTAGAGAAGTCTGTGGGTGTATGTGAAACCCTAGGTGACTGGCAGTGACTAAAACAACACTGTCGTGGTCAGACGCCCAGAAATGGACGTCCAGTATAGGGATTGGACTCCAGATATTAGGATGTACGGCTTCGGCTCTTCCACTGAAATCATAAATAATAAAGGCAAGCTTTACTTTGCTTCCCGATCAATGCAGACCTGCAATTGAAGGAGAAGCTGCTAGGATAGGTCTTGCAGGGGATGCAGATGTCCATGTCCAAAGTGTTCATGTGATTACATTGGTACTGGCTCAGTGAACCTAAGGAAATCTGCCAACACCTAAATCTGATCACCAGAATCTGTAAATATTTACTACAATCATGATCAACAATATCTGGACAACAAACCAAAACATATGTGAGGCCTACTTGATGATGCCTCATTTCAGGGGAGTTGCTAGGTCTGGAAAAGACCCGGGGCTACACTGATGTTGAAACATTTGGGACTAGGGGCTAGCTAGTCTTTTGGCTGTAGCTCCTGAGATTCAAGCGGGGCTACAACCAAAAGATCAGGGGCTATAGCCCCCTTAGCCCCCCCCCAGCAACCCCTGCCTCACTTACCAATTGACCATCTACCTGGGGGCTCTTCCATTGCCTGTTAGATGTACATTTTACTTTCCTCAGGCAAAAGTTGTGTCTGTCATTGTGCTCCAGGTCTACACAGACTCTACTTTGAGCGTTGTTTCACTCTATATTTGGAATATCTGTGTCCCAAAAATAATTTGAGCACATGGATCTTTAAAACTTCTGTATTGATAGCCGATTTTATGTTCATTAATGAAACCTACTGTGATTAATGTAATGATATGTTTACTTGAGCTTCTTTGTACCCAGGGTAAGTCCTGCAAAATGTGCGCACACACACACACATACATACGTGATTTACATCAATGACTTAACAGGGCAATATACAAGGGCTCTCTTTTATTTCCCACATTAAAAACCACTGAGGTTTTTTTCCTCTCGCTTCTTTTTTTCATATTTTTTCTTTCTTTCTTTCTTTCTTTCTTTCTTTCTTTCTTTCTTTCTTTCTTTCTTTCTTTCTTTCTTTCTTTCTTTCTTTCTTTCTTTCTTTCTTTCTTTCTTCCTTTCTTTCATATATTCAATGGATATTTGATGTTATGTTTTGAAAAAGAAATAAAATATGTTTACACAAAAAATAAAACGCTGAGTGAAGTGATATTTAGGGGCCGATTCATGGAACAAACGTGCGCCGAAAATCTATGCGCAAGCAGGCGCAAGCAGGCGCAAGCAGGCGCAAGCGCGAAAAAACAGGCGCACGCGCGATTCATAGAAGTCCCTGCGCGTGTTTTCCTCGGGATGTGCGCCAAACCCGTGCATGGCGCACACGTCACTGAAACATCCCGAACGGCGTGCGCGACGCGCACAGTGAAAGCGCACAACCTCGGCGCACACACCAAAAATGGGGCATAACACGGGGCGTAACACGCGGAATGGGGAACAACGGCGAAAATAAGGGCGTAACTGGGATGTACTGCTGGGAAGCAGACGGAACGCGAACCACACATATTCATGGAATCGAATAGGGCAAAGCTGCGCACGGCCAAAGACATGCACAGGCCTAAACACGTCCGCCACACGAAGGCAGGTGGTAGCGTCCCTGCGCATCACAAAAGCGCCAATATACAGCAATGATGAATGTCCCATACTGCTATTGTGCCTGGGGTTCGCGTGAAGTTTTTCACGCGATCGGGCCTGGGGGAGCGGGCTACGTGTATCACGGGGGTTCGCGTGAAGTTTTTCACGCGATCGGGCCTGGGGGAGCGGGCTACCACTCACCGTCTGCCTTGCGTGTAGAAGAATGCGTAGCCAACACCCGCTCTGAAGTAATAGCGTGTGAACCCCAACGGCTGAAAAACACACGCACCGCACCCCACGAAAAGCACGTACAGAGCAATGTAAAGGCACGTGGGATCTACAAGCCCTGCCAGGGAAATGCCCGTGCGCGAAACGTCACAGACGCGCTTACGCACTAAGGGCCCTTGGTCCAATGAAATCGCGTATGCGTGCTGACGCGCTTATGCGCTAAGGGCCTTTCCTCGATTTACACGCAGACGTGCAAGATTTTCACATGCCAAATCACTCCGTATCAAGCTGGCCACGCGTAAGCACATGGAAGACCACGCTCCTGCCCAAAAGGCTGAATTACTGCCCCCCAGAGCCCCGAGCAGCCTCCCACGAGCCATCTGCTGCTGCCTGCCTGCCTGGCTGCCTGCTGCCACCGTGCCCTGCCATTTGGTGCCTGCACATCAGCCATCTGCAGGGGTCCATTTGATGTGTCCAGCCCTGCTGGAACAGAAGACTCCCGACTGGGATACCATCGCTCCACAGCCCAGCCCCAGGACCCAGTTGCCCACCCACTCCTGCCTCTGGGGTTGCCATGTCAGGCACTGAAACATCTGGCACCACTGGCAACCCCCGGCCAGAAAGGCAGAGGGACACCAGCTTCACTGCCACCGAAGTTGGTGTCTTGGTGGAGCAAGTCCTGGGGCAGTATGATGCCCTCTTCGGAAGTAAGCGCGCCAACAAGGAAGGACGGACTCGGATCTGGACAGACATTGTGACTGCCATCAACGCGGAGGGGGTGGCAGTCCGCGACTACCAACATGTCAAGAAGCGCTGGGATGACTGCAGGTCCAGGACCCTCTTGAAGGCCTGGCGCCTCGTGGAGGGGGGCCGGGGCCGCATGAGTACCATCCAGATGAGGGTCCTGGAACGCGTAGGCCTAGTGCTCCATGCCCAGATCCTTGAGAGGCAGACCCGTCTGGAGTTGAGCGGTAAGTGGCCAAGCATTGCTGTGTGAGACAGGGCATGTCGCAGTGTGCTGGTTGTCTGATACTTGCCTGTATGTGTGACATAGGACATGTATGCATGTGTGTGTGCAGGGACGTCATGCATGTGAGACCAGTAATGTGTGAACCACACGGTTGGTGCATGTGTTCAAATGCAACATGGGTTGCCCTATGCGGAATGGCCACATGAAAGCATGCCAGTCTCTGTTCCTGGACATGGGTGGGGGTGAGGGATGGGTGCTGATGCCATGTACATGTATGCTGTCCATGTCTGTGTGTCTGACCTGCGTATCTGTGACTTGTGAATGCCAGGGATGCATGGCACATGTCTGTCGCAATGTTCATGTTCACTGATGCAGCCTAGTCATCCTTGTATCCACTGTGTCTGTGGTGTACGAGGCCAGATGGATGAAACTAGGGTGAAGTGTGTGCATGTGATAGGCATGGCCCATGATGCATGTGAATTCCAAAACAACATTGTATGTTTCAAGAATCCCTTGGACATGTATGCTAATGTCCATAGCATGCGCCATGCCTGTTACCGCATGTGTTTTACCTGCACTGAGCCATGTGTTGTGGAGGGACATGATGGAAGTGATCTTTGACAGTGCCACTCTGCTATTGCTTCCTGTCTAGGGGACCATTGTACAGTACCCTGATGCTTGTGTTCTATGTCTCCCTCTACACAGCGCCACGTGAAGAAGAGGGCGGAGACGGCTCTGTGGAGCAAAGCGGCGGGGATGCCCCCACGGCTGCAGGGGAAGGGGTGGGTGAGCCCCCACAGGGGCTTGCAACGGCGAAGACGGGGTGGAGCCATCCAGGTTGGTGGTTTCCACAGAGGAGGAGGAGGCCGCTACTGAGGCGCACATGGGGCCTGGTGGCGGCATCCCTGCTGGTGCAAGTGTTGCAGTCCAGGGGCAGGAGGCAGCACAGGTCGCCGTGGAGGGGCCTGTGCATGTCACTGTCCCTGACACTGTGACTGCACCACCATGCACCAGCAGGGATGCCCCATCCCAGGCCCGTCCGCAGGTAGGGAGGATGTCCATGTCATCTGACTCCCCTCCACCTGCGGGCGAGGGGACCCCTGGCCGTATGGAGAAGGTCCTGATTGGTGTCGCGTTGCGCACAGGTGCAATTCGTGATGAGGTGCGTGCTTCCCGGGAGGAGCATGCACGTCATCACGGAGAGCACCGTGCCGACGTGGCCCAGTTGGGATCGGCCATGGTCGGGGGTTTCCTACATGTGTCGCCCAATCTGGCGACCCTCTCCCCCTCTGTGGAGACTATGCACCAGTCGTTCTCCATGCCGTCTTCCGGCCCAGATGCCACCAGGGCCCCCTGTGGACCTGCTCCGACCAATGCAGCCGGCTCGGTGAGGATCCCATCCCTGCCACAGTCGGGAGTCAGAGGTCCAGCAGGGGTGGACACACCAGCAACTGGACCCCAGCAGATGAAGGATGTGACGGCATCATCGGGCAGGGAACGTGCACGACGGCGTCGGTGGATTCCATCAGCCTGGATGCTGTCGTGCTGGCACAGGCAGTTGCGTCGGAGGCAGCGGCAGGCTCGACGTGGGAGGCATCATGGCTCGGGGCCATCAACATCAGGGGTGCAGCCATCGGCCGGAGGGCAGGAGAACCCTGGAATGGGAGTGGCTTCCGTGTGGGAGCGGTTGGGCCAGCAGATAGGTGCAGAGCGGCAGCGGGCAGAGGAGGAACGGCTCACAATGGTCAGGGCGGGGAACTCCATGCGGAGGGCGCTGAGGCGGGCTGAGTGCCTCGAGGGTCTTTGTAGGGAGTTGGAGCTGGACACTGCTTTATCCCTGCGAGACCTCGGGGCCAGGGAACATGCCCGCCTCCAAGCCATTGAACAGGAGTTCGATGATGCCCTGGCCCATGACAACATCCAGTGAGCCGTTGGACTAACCCGCTGCCCATGTAAATAGTTATGTAGTTAGTGTTAGGTTTCCTTTGTTTTTGCATTTTCTTTGGACCTTTTGGGCAATGGGCCACATTTTTGTATATAGTTATTTTTTATTAGGTAGTGTTGTTAGATAGGTTTCATTTCTTTTGTTGGGATCATGGACCCTGGCTTGTTCACCTGTACATAGTTCACTGTTGGATTTTCTTTTCTTTTTACAATTTACCCATGGAGCAATGGCTTTCAATTATAATTTCCCATTGGATTTTCTTTTGTGGACTGTGACTTTGGACACCATTCCTTTGGATTCTGATTTTTGGTTTTGCATTTTTTCACGGACATGCTTCTTTTTACTTTTTTTACATTCACATTTCTGTTAGTTTATTTTTGATTCAATTCATGTTTCCTTTAATACATATTTGTTGATCAAACTTCAATGTGTAGTATCATCTCATTAGTTTCATGCATATCATGATATGGGTTTTGAGATTCACTGACACCCATTGGGTGTATGTGAGGGACATGTGTTCGTTTCCAAACTTGCAATTGGTGTTCTATCATGTTATTGCCATTTCTAAGTGGGTGGATGCAATACTCTGGTGGGTGTTTTGCATTTGGAGGCTGACCATAGGGACCAGGGATCTAGATTGTGATGACATGTTGGCTGGGGAACATGAATTGGACATGAGTGGGGGCCTGCTGACAGGTGCCCCACAGTGCTGGGGTGTGGGGGTGCAGGGGAACATGAGTTGGACATGAGTGGGGGCCTGCTGGCAGGTGCCCCACAGTGCTGGGGGGTGGGGGTGCAGGGGAACATGAGTTGGACATGAGTGGAGGCCTGCTGGCAGGTGCCCCACAGTGCTGGGGGGTGGGGGTGCAGGGAGACAGGAGTGGGGGCCTGGTGGAGGGTGCCCCTGACTGCTGGGGGCTGGGGGTGCAGGGAGACAGGAGTGGGGGCCTGGTGGAGTGTGCCCCTGACTGCTGGGGGGTGGGGGTGCTGGGAGACATGCATTGTTGATCTGTAGTGCAAGGTGACATGTGGCTTGGCTGGGGGGCATGCCCATGGTGGATGGGCTGTCTGCGGGACATGAGCAGGGGTGCAGGGTAGTCCCCCGTGGTGTGGGCTGCCTGCAGGGGCCATGGAGGTTATAGAGCGAACACCTGGGAGGACCTGTAAGAGGATTCAATTCAGCACTACAGCCAAGTCAACGCCTAGTCTAGAATACTGAATGAAAACCCTTATTGATATATCTTTATGTCCAGTTCATGCGTTCTGGATGACTACCCCTATATAACACCCCTCTCTTGGAATCCTCCTGACCCCACTGAGCCAAGAAGTAGTTCTGTTTTGCAAGTTAAAAGGTTTAATTGATAGTTTCAACAATAGGTATATATATCACACTTTAGAATAAATTAATAATTGAATAGCACACTTAATCTGATATGATAAAGATTAACAACGGAGAATCTGGCGCTAGCACACTTCTTGATAATCACTAAGGAGTTGACATGAAATGGATAAGATAGCAACAATACTTTTATGGTTTCAAATGGATGCAATGTGGAATGAAATGCAGTAAAGAAAATAACTTGATAGGATTTCAGCAAAGACAACGTAATCACTTTCTTGGACAATTCACCCCCCCCCCTTTTATGCAATGCAAGGAAATGGAAGGAAGGCACACAGTTCTCGGAAATGCAATTCAAATGTAATTCAGTTCACCCAGCAACTTAGACTACAGACGTTTAAAACACCGGCAAAATGCTTTTATATGTGCTGGCAATAAAGTGAAAAATATGCTAAAATGCTTTTAATTCCCTCTAGAGGTTTAGGGTGAGTGGTATCTAGTTAATATTAGCTCAGGCTCACACTAGCAATGATTCAGGGATAATTAGCAGGTTAAACGAATTTCTGGCAAATGGAAGGCAAGCAGCAGCAGATTTTTACACGTGAAGAAATTTGCAAATCGCGGTAAAATTCGCGGGTGCGCCGGGCGCGATTACAGAGGAACTACAAGGACTATCACTATCGTTTTGGGGTCCTAGGAAAGCCTAGGATCTCAGCTTCCAGATGAAAGTTACTGCAAGTCTCTAAGACAAACGGTCGGGGAGATATGAGCGATTAAATAAAGGTCGTTTTTCAGATTTGAAATTTTAAAGTTCAAAAAGACAAGCGCAGCTTGCAACTAGCAAATCACAGGTGACAGCTTTACAAATGACAGGTGACAGTTAGGAGGCAGTTCTACTTAGATTAAAATAGCTTGGATTATATTATCTTAACTAAGAGATTGGTTCTGCACAGTTTTCTAGGTACTCACACTATATTCTTGAGTTAAATGGGCCACGCCACGGATCTGGTCAGGTTTTAGACTGGACTCTGGTCTCTGCACTTCACAGTGATCTGGGTCAGCTCTCTCTGGTTCTGCTAACAGGTCAGCTCTACTCTGCTGGTCTGGTCTGGGTCTCTGAAGGTTGAGGGAGGTAAAGTATGGATTTTCTTGGCAGAGCTTCCAGCTGCAAATGGATTTGAAGGTCCCTATCTGTCCTGTCTCTCTGCTTTTATGTGTTTTTAAAATGGGTGTGTGTGAGCAGCATCACTAGCCAGCCCCTCTCCACTTATCATTGGCCAAGCTTTCATTTCTCCCCTGATTGGGGGAGCTAAGTTGTGTCAGAGTGATGTCATTTTACAGCCTGCAGAAAGTCCACTCCTCCTGTCAACTTGCACACAAATCTAGATTTGAACCAAATACATATTTCATAGCTACACAGTGGTTTGAAATTACATGCACCCATCACATATCACAGGAGGTATACCCTGTTCAAACTCTGCTCTTCCTGGGGGCTTGCATTCAGAAATAGCGATATTTTGCACTTTTTAACTGGTTTGCAATCCCGGACATTACCCCAAATTTACACACATGTGCGCAAGGAGTATGGACATTAGTTGATGAAGTGTCAGATTTTTCACATGCACACATTTTGAGTAATATCCTCTTTTCCGCTAAAACCCCCCTGAACATGCCACCGGTTCTAAAAACCTCTTAAAATGTGGGCAGAAAAATCACAAGAATTATGGTGTCATTTATAAAATTTTCACAAGTCCGCTCTATGAGTTATTCATCTTTTTCTAAAACCATATTCTGGCTATAGAGGTGTGTCTTTTCATGTCACATGGTACAGAAACCAGTCTTTCCAGTTTCTGCCAAGCTCAGAGACCCTGCCCCTCCCAGCTTCTGCCAAGAGGAAGCTCCATTTACGACTCCCGCCAATAAAACATTTGCCTGAGTCAGGACAGGGCTTTGTTCAGAGCTCCTGTATTCTGTGGGGGCTCCCCTTAATTCAATTATCAGAGAGATGGCATATCCTTAGTGTGGCCAGCAAAAGGCAGATAGGCCTGGGAACACAGCTGTGACTCAAGTTTCACTCCTGATGGGGGGTAGTTGCCAGGCAAAATTGGAATCTCTTTAAGCCAGTTTTTAGCTACATGTCAATTCTGTTCCCCAGTCTTCTGCATTCAAATAAAACTGAACATTTTTACATATGCAGCTTTAATGCTGATTCTAAGTTTAAAACTATGACATTTAAACAATTGAAACCTATGTGACACTCAAAGTAGGTCACTCATTTCTTTTAAACATTTAGATTTTTTTTAGTGTCTTTCAGTCCAAATTTACTTAAACTGCTGAAATCCACAGCTCAGCCAGTCTTGTTATAAACCTTCAAGTCACTTCAGAATATAACTTTACATTGGATCCACCTCTCAGTAAGTCTTTCTTTGGCTTGCTTTGGGTTCATTTATTCAGTTTTCTACAAAATCTGGTGGTTTTAAAACGCCGGCTTTTGGATAGTGGTGAGTACTGGTACTGCACCCCTTTTTGGGATTTAAGAAAATGAATTCCCAACAGTTATGGGTTTGCTTTTGGCAATCAGCATTGCCACTCCCAATGGTTTCAGACTACTGTGTGGGTAGTCCACTGGTGGTTTTAGGCAGTGTCCTTCTGTGCCCATAACATCGGCAAAAATGAGTGGCAGCCTATTCTTCATGCATTTCCCTGTGCATTTTCTGGGAAGCTCTGGCCATCATGATGTTTTCCATGTCAGTACTGCACAGTTTTGAGGTAGGGCTCGGATGCATGGGTAAATACATCCCACAAGCCCCCCTCTTGCGATGGCCATTCGGTTTCACTGATGGGACTCGCAAGACCTGGGATGTTTCCTCATCTTCTTCCAATAGATGGCACGGTTCAGCATCTTTTCCTCCATCCGGTACTGGTCGATCGGTTCTCCTCGCCGGTCCTGATGGGAATATTGGGCGGTACACTGGGCCCGTTGCGTCTCTGCTCCCGGTCTCCGGATCGTCCTCCTTGTCCCGTCTCCAGGTTTTCTTTCTCCTAGGACGACAAAGGAAGAGCGGCAATACCTATTCATAGACATTTTTCCACCACTGTTGAGATAGTGGGGCAGCATATGCATTTCATCATAACGAAACATTACATTCTTATTTTGAAAAAAAAACAGTATAACTAAGAGACAGTTTCATGCAAATCACAATATTTTAGAGACTAGATGTGGTATGTTTTATGGTTGGAACTGAATTAATCTGAGACAGTACCCGCTAGGATTCCAGAGGATTCCTCCAGTTGTTGCAGAGTGTGCCTGGGATGGCAACATTTCAACTGGTTTATGTGGACCCACATGTCTTCCCCCGCTGCCAAAGGACCTTTGGGGATGTGGATTTTGTAGGCCACAGGGGAGATCTTGTCGATGATCTCAAAGGGTCCCTTCCATGTAGGCAAAAATTTGCGCTGCTTGGCCTGGTTCCTTTGGAAGTTGTATAGATAGACCCGATCTCCCACCTGATATTCCTTCCTGGAAGTTTTCAGGTCATAATGGGTCTTCATGCTATCAGCCGATCTTTCTAGATTCCGCTGAGCGTAAGCAAAAGCATGTTGGAGGTGTTTCCTTAAATTCTCCACATATTCATGAGTTGTGGAGGCATTTATTAGTGTCTGCTCTTGGGTCCTGTAGAGCAAATGCTGAGGAAGCACCATCTTGCGCCCAGTCATCAACTCAAATGGTGACATTTTGGTTGCAGATGAAGGGGTAGATCTGATGGCCATTAGGACCAGAGGTAATCGGATATCCCAACTTGGCCCAGAATCTGCCACAAACTTTTTTAATATGCTCACAATGGTTCGGTTATATCTCTACTGTCCCAGAAGAAGCTGGCCTGTAAGCAATATGTAACTTCCTTTTGACCCCCAGTATCTCCCACATCTTTGTCATTACTTCACTGGTGAAGTGGCTACCCCTGTCTGACTCAATCCTTTGAGGTAGACCAAAACGGGAAAAGATGTGGTTAATCATCAAGGCAGCTGCGGTTTCTGCCTTGCAATTTGGGGCTGGGAGACATTCCACCCACTTGGTGAACAAGCATGTGACAGTCAACATGTACTTATTCCCCCTAGCAGAGCGAATCACGGGGCCTACAAAGTCGATTTGTAAATCTGACCATGGCAGTGTCATCCCCCGCTTTTGGAGAGGCGCACGGTGTGAGAGGGATGATGGCTGAAATTGTGCACACACAAGACACCCCTTCAAGTATTGGTCGAGGTCCTGCCCCATGTGTGGCCAGTATGCAACCTCTCTTAAGATTTCCAATGTTGTGTGAAACCCCCTATGACCGGCGGTGGCCGCATCATGGGCGTGACTTAACATCAGGCTTCGGAATGAGGTAGGAACCACCCACTGATCGTGGCCAGCTTTGGATTTCCTTACCAGCAAACCGTCTTGGATTCAGAACATTTTTGGACATTTCATCAACACTCTTAGGTCCTCTTTCCCAATGTAATCGGTATCCGTCAGGGGAAAGTTCTCAGGGTCCTCAATGTGCTGGTAAAATTTACCAATTGTTGGATCCCCTTTCTGAGCGGTAATCAAATCCGCATCAGGGGTCTCCTTGCTCCATTGTGCAATTGAAAGATCTTTGTGAGCATTTGTCTGGGACCTAGTGATAGCAGTGACCTGGACTTCCCCCAACAGGGACTCAATCTCAATTAGATCCCCTTGGATGGCCCCGGTTTTGGCCAGCTGATCAGCTAAGTCGTTTCCAGTTTTGTCTGGTCCCTCTACTTTGGAATGACCCTTGATCTTTTTCCAATAGATGGTCATCTCATTCGAGGTGACCAGATCATCGATGTTTTGGATCAACTTCCCATGTTTCAAGGGTTTGTTGTTAGCACATAACATGCCCCTGGCTTTCCAATTAACCAGGTGCTCCACGAACCCGTTCCGTACATAATCCGAATCTGTGATTATGACCAGTTCGTGGAGTTGATGCTGGACAGCAGTGAGGATGGCCTGATGCACAGCCATCAATTCTGCCACCTGACTACTTCGGGGACCAATTTTGTATCCAGCGGAGGGTTCTGGGAACTCATTCACCCATGCATTCCCTACGCCGGCCACCAGTTCTTTCTCCCCGTTGTTGTCAACATGGTAAGGGCATCCATCCACATAGACAGTGGGCATTCCCTCACACTTGTCCTCTTCAAAGACTTTGTGTGGGGAATTAAGGTATGCCTCCATGTTGTCCTTGATTTTTAGACTTTCGTCCTCGAGACAGTTTTCTCTGGCACAATCATGCAAGTCAGCCAGACCTTGCGCGAGGGGACTCTTCTTGTTTTGGCCATATCTGACCTCCACAGGAAAGCCTTGCATTGACAGAATCCAGGAAGTAATTCGGGAATTACTCACATTTCCGGCCCGGATTCTGTCACTTTGGAGATATTGCAGAGGCTGGTGTGGAGTCTCCACTATGATGTGTTCCCCCTGGATAAACGGGCGGTAATTCTTCAATGCCCACACCGTTGCCAGAAGTGCCTTCTCACAATCGTTGAATTTTTCCTCCACAGAGGATAAAGTTTTGCTCGCATAGGAGATTACTTTATTGACCCTGTCATGCTTTTGGTATAATACTGCCATCAAGCACGTATTAGAGAACCCCGTCTCCAGGAAGAACTCCTTGTTTCTGACAGGGTAAGCTAGGCAAGGCGCTTGTGAGAGGCTTCTCTTGAGTTGTCTGACTGCCTCGGCTTGTTCTGGACCCCATTCCCACTTGACCCCCCCCTTCAGGAGATGAATCAGGGGTCTGGTGATCTCTGCGTAGCCCTCAATGAACTTTCTGCTGTAATTGGTCAGTCCAAGGAGGCTCCTTAGTTCCCGCAGAGTTGTGGGGTCTTTCAGTTTCTGAAGTGCTTCCACTTTCTTTTCCTGGGGACAGAGACCCTGAGGAGTAATCTCATGCCCCAAGAAATTAACACGGGTTCTACACCACTGTGCTTTCTGAAAGGAAAGTTTTGCTCCGGCGGCCCTCAACTGGGTCAGAACATAACGGATCTCCGCTATGTGTTCCTCCACAGATGAACTTTTGATGAGGACATCATCTACATAAGCCAGGTTACCCCTCGCACCCAGGTCGGGCATGGCCTTATGTAGGAAAATGTTGAACTCATTACCGGAGTTAAGGTATCCGAAGGGAGTCCGGGTCCATGTATACTGCTGGCCCCCAAAGGTAAAAGCCAGCTTGTAT
The DNA here is from genome assembly GCF_040938575.1 of Ambystoma mexicanum. Lineage (NCBI taxonomy): Eukaryota > Metazoa > Chordata > Amphibia > Caudata > Ambystomatidae > Ambystoma > Ambystoma mexicanum. The sequence continues at coordinate 1,335,132,971 of NC_090924.1, forward strand.
TGGTCCTCCCTACTGACAGGCACGGTCCAGTATCCATTGGTCAGGTCTATTGCTGTGAATACCTGTGACCCCTGGATCTGGGCCAGCCCTTGGTCAATGTAGGGCAGAGGCCATCGGGAAGTATGGACCCGTTTGTTGAGCTCCCTGAGGTCAGCACAGAGTCTCCACTGGCCGTTTGGCTTCAATATTCCCAGCACCGGATTATTGAAGGTGCTGTGGACTGGACGGATTATTCCCCGGGACTCAAGGTTCTTAATTATTTCAGTAAGGGACTCCATTGATGCGAGAGGCAAGCGATATTGCTTCACAAACACAGGAGTCATGCCAGGGTCCGTGGGGATTGTTGTTGTGTGGATGTCGGTGCGGCCACAGTCATATGAGTCTACCGCAAATAGATCTTGGAAATCCAAGAAAACTTGTTTCAACTTTTGCTTTTGTTCCAGAGTCACACAGGCATCAGCTAGGTTGACTCTCTCTTCCACCATCTGCCTGAAGCCTGGAAAGACTTCTGGTTTGGCTATTTCAGTGGCCTCCTCCAGCTGGGTGGAGAAGTCCCTGGTCAGAGTGCTGATTTGGACCGGAGGCTTCAGGTGGGAAAGGCAGCCCTCATGGACCTGGAAAATCACCTCATCCCTCCTGAAGTCACAAGTCACAATTTCCTTACCATAGGGGCAGGAAGTGTACACCAGGAAGTTCCCCCCATGCCGGGTAAAAATCCTGTCTGGTGTTGTATTGTCATCACTGTCACTGTCAAAACAGTCCTTGGGGATTGGTCCTAACAGTTCATTTACTAAGTCGATGGAAAAATGTCGGTCATCAACCACCATTCCAATAATGGTGCCTGCGGCTAGAGTAATACTCTTTAAGTCGCTGTTATCCACCTCTATTGGAATGGTGTCATGTTCTATGTTGACTAATGGAGTTGGGTTTACCCCCAACCCTTGCTGTTGGAGAGAAGCGTTTAGATGTATGTAAGCATCAGGGTTTTTCAACTCTTGTCCCCTTTTAGCTTTCACTTCCAGGGAGAATTGTCGGGTCCTTTCTGGGATGGTGACTTTCTCTTTAACCTGAATTTCAACTGCATAAGGTAGCAATTGAGCTGACCTAAATGCTTTTTCTGGATCATCAAAGCCCATGGGATTATCCGCTAATCGGGACCAAGCTTTGACGTTTATTAGGTCCAAACTAATGGCAAAGCGATTGAGAATGTCACTGCCTAAGTAAAAGGTGGCAGGGACGTCTCGCACGACCCAACAATTGTGGACTATGCTCTTGTTGCCAATGGAGATTTTGAGCATACACCTGCTTGGCAGGAGATGTTTGGAATTAGGTGCTTCCAGGTCCATTTCCCATTTGTCTATCAGTTTGAAGTTGGGAATGGCTGGATCTTTTGGGAGTTGGCGGAACATGGCTTCGCTGATGAAGCTCTTACCGTTGTTCACACACACTCGAGCGAGAACAGAGTCCTTCCCATCATTTAATTGGACAGGGATGAACCACTGCTCTCCAATTTGCTGAATATCAGCCAGGCTCTGAGCTGATTTCACATCTTTCTGGACTATAGGAGTGGGAGTTTCTGATTGTGGATTAATATAGAATCTCAGAGTGTTTCCTTCCAGCGTGGAGTACCACTTTAGACTGGAAGGAAGGTTGATTTTCAGAAATAGAGAGGACCCCCCAACACCAGTCTGTTGTCCTACTGCTATTACTGTCACGTCTGGAATTTGGCTATTCTGGAAGTGAAATTCTACTTGGTCAGATTTTTGTTCAACCATGTGGCAGGTGCCGTTTAAACTAACATGGTTGACACTCTGTTTTAATTTTATTGGTCGGCTAGTCTGGGTCCAGAGGACCTTGTTTACACAATCTATTAGGGGTGACAACCTTCTCAGGAGGTCATTCCCCAGTAAACAAGGGGTGCCCTCTGGATTCACAACTATGACTGGGTGTTTTAACTTGTGTCGCCCAATTTTAATGTCCAAGTCTGCAGTCCCCTCGACGGGAATTTCCTTCCCGTCAAAGTTCTGGAGTTGTCCAGGAAGTGAGGTGAGAGGAATTTGGTAATTCTCTCCCCTTCCTGCATTCAGTTCATCAAAGGCCCTTCTGGACAGAAGGGTAGCTTGAGATCCAGTGTCCACCAGTGCCAAAATTGTACCCTGCCCCTGTACTTGTACCGGGGCATAATATCTTCCCTCCTTCTCCTCAAGGGGGCACAGATAATGCACATTTTTGGACAACTGGTGGGCTAACTTCCTGGTTTTGGACATCGCTAGCGAAGAGATTTGGGCGGAATTCTGCGGAGAGCCTTGGGAATCTGAAAGAAAAAGTTGGCAACTGGAGATCAGAGCCATTGTGGGTTCCCCTGGCTCCGGTTCTGGGCCGCCCCCCCCTTTTTGGAGGCAGTCACCAGGATGGGTTTGAACCAGGGGATTTTCTTGCTGTTGGTTCTGGGATGAGATGGTGGGCGGCGGTAGCTCAGTCTCCACATCTCCCCAGTCTGGATTTGCATCCCTAGGGACCCATTTTTCTTTGGGAGGAGTTCCCCCCTCTCTGAAGGAGAAGATCCTTTTCCCAGGATCCTCTGAGGATCCCTCTCCCTCAAATTGGAAGATCTGTACCTCCTCCTCAAACTGTGTCTGTTTGGGTCTTTTGTTTCTCCTACCACCCCTCTGCTCCTTAGGAGGCAGACTTTCAGGGGCAGGAGATTTTGTTTCCGGTTCCTGGGTTTCCAGGGGCTGTTTACAAGTGAGGAAGGAAGCTTCCTCCAAGGCTTTACACCCCCCTTCCCCTTGTGCCTCCTCCCTGGGAACCAGTGAGTTATCAGGGTGCTGCCCCCGTCATTGTTCTGGAGCACCAGGCCCAGAGTTGGGTGCGTTCTGCGCCGGCATGCCGATCTGAGGGTTCTGCTGAGCCCTCAGTATGTGACCCAGATCCCGCGCCATGTTTTGAACCTGGCGCTCTAACTGGGAAACCCGCTCAGGCTGATACGGGGCCCTGTTTTCTCCCCTGGGCTGATCCCGGGAAGGGTAGCTATCCCTTCTCTGGTAGTACCCCGGGTTGGGAAGATTTGGGTACCCCTCCACCCTTGGCCTCCCCTCTCCCGGATTAGGTTGTCTGGGCTCAGGGAATTGGGGAAAGAAGGATGGATGATTTTGGGGTTGGAAATTGGGTGGATACCTGGGGAAAAAGTTCTCCCCAGGATTTGGAGAATTTCTGCCCTCCTGTGGGAAGTTGGGAGGGAAGTTCCCTGGGTTAGGTGCTTGGCTGGATCCCCCCCCTTGGGCTGGAGGAGTCCACACATAACCCAGGATGGGTCTGTTTCCCTTGTAACGGGGGCTTACATAATCAGGAGAGCGAGGGACTCCATTTGTGGGGCTGCCTCCCTGGCTCCCTGTCTGTGACTGGCCCGAGGACCTTCTGGGCCTAGCATTATTAGGTGCAGGTAGGTTTTTAGGCCCCCCCATCTCCAACTCTAAAACGGGGGTGACCTTTACCTCTGCCACCTTGGCAGCAGCAGGGGTGCTGTTGGCTTTGGGGTTTTTCTGGGCATTATTTTTGCTATCTACCGGTTTCTGCACCTCATAGATCCGGGTAGCCTGTTCAATGACCCAGTCTAAAGATCTTTTCTCGTGAAAATCCCTCACGAGCTGGGTCATTATGTATTTGGGCAAGGCATGAAAAAATGTATTAATGAATTCTCTACTGTCTGTGCGCACCCTTCTGGTGGTCTGCGCAAAAGCACGTTTCAGTTCTTGCACAAATTCTTGTGGGGCCTGATCCTCCCCACTTTGCAAATTGTAGGCTGCCTTGCGAGCCTATTGAGGATTTCTATGAATGGAAAAATGTTTCAAGATGGCCGCCTTATAGGTGGACCATCTTAAATGATTTTGGTCCTCCAGGCCCGCAAAGAAACTGGAGTATTCAGGGGAGAAGGTCCACTTTACATATTGAATACAGCTTTGGCTGTCCTTCAAATGGAAAGTCTCCATCATTTGCTCATAGAGCTCCAAGTGTTCCCAAACAGAATACTTAGCGTTCTTATGGTAAGGCGTGATGACGCTCCTGATCGCCTTAATCTGCTTTAAGGGGTCCTTAAGCAAGGCCCTTTTTGCCTTATTGGCCTTTTTGGTTCGGGTAACCTTTGTCCATTCATCCTCTGACTCAGAGGCACTGCTCCCAGAGGTTCCCGTCTGTTCTTCCAGGTTTTCCCGGATTCTGCGAGCCTGGAAATGGCGGGCAGAATGTGGGGACCTGGTCTCCTGTGTCCTGTACCGCTCAGAGGAGTCTTCAGATCCCTCCTTGCTGCCAGGATTTTACGGGTACCCCCCCCCACTGACCTAACTGGGCAGAGGTTTTCAGGCCTACTCTCCTGGGGTTCCCCACTAAATTGCACTGTGCTTGGGTGCCCATACCCGGATGCCCGCCCCTCCATTCCTGGGTGGTACTGGCCTATGAGCCCCATGCTTCTGGCTGGATAGTAATCTGCCATCCCCGTGGCCCTGTGCTCATGTGCGCCAGGGGACATGGGGGTGGCAGAGTCCAGGGACTGAGAGAGATAAAGGCCTCTGGTACTAGGGCTCCTGAGGTTATGCTCAGGAGTTTCCCTTTCCCAGCGAACTTGGTCTCTATCCGCCCCTGCTCCCTGTTGCAATGCCGGAGCCTGCATTTGTGCTTTCAGTTCCTCAGTCAAGGCCTTACTAGACTCTATCAGTCTCTCCTGCATCGCTACCTGTTGTTGGAGCCTATCATTGTGTTGACAGAGGGCCTCATTTTCCCTCTGTGCTTCCTGGTTGGTCCTGGAGAACTGGGCCAGTCTTTGCTGCAGGAGGTTTACCTCCTGAGTCCCATCCCTACTGGCCTGCTCCTTTCTTGCCAGAGCATCTTCCACCCTTCTGGTGTGCTCTACCAAGTTCTGGTTTTCTTTTTGGAGGTCACCCAGCCCCTGGAGGGCCAGGTGATTTTCTTCAATTTCCTTTTTTAATTGGCAGACTTCCTGGCCTAAAGTGTCTCTTTCCTGACTGAGAGCCTGCATCTGTGCTGCCAGGTCGTCCCTCTGTCGTTGAAAGGCACCAGCTTTTTGGCGCTCCTCATCAAACTCTGCCTGGGTATCCAGGTCTTTCAGAATCAGTTTATTGCTCTCCTCTTTCTCTCTATCTAGCTGGCTTTGCAGGGTGACTACCTGCTCCGCGCATGCCCTGTTGAAATTGATCTGTTGCTCCAACTTTTTCTGGTTCTGCAGTAAGGAGTCCAAACTGTCTTGGTGCTCCTTCTGCAGGGCCAGAAATCTGGTATCCTGGTCTGTCTTTTCCTGTTGTAGGATGCCCATATCCTCTTTTATTTTAATGATATATTGCCTACTATCATTTTCTGACTCCTGGCTCCTCTGCAGCCTCTGCTCAGAAGAGGCCAGATCAGATCGGGCCTTCTCTAATGCCATCTGTTGCCTATTTGCCAGATCTTGGCTATCAGTGCATTTATCCTGCATGTCTCCCATATATAGGTACAGGTATGCTGCTATCCTGGCAATCTTATTGTGTTCATCTTTGGCTTTAGGAGCTATACATAGTTCACTCAGGGCCACATGTAATGGACCCTGATCTCTCCATAGGTCTGACCCTGTTTCAGTGACCTGTCGCGTGATGGCCTGCAACCAGGCATCCTGGCCCTGTTCAGTCCATTCACCTCTCACAAATAGTTTATGTAAGAGGTGCTCTCTGGCTATTTTCATGTCTACTAAGGTCGTCATTCTAGAGATTGGTCTCTGTCCTGACTTACAGAAGTTTGTATTTTATTTTTGCAAAACAGACCTTTTCCTAAGAGCGTTCCTATGAGGAGTGCTTTACAGCGTAACACAGCGTGGTGATCCGACAGGATATGTGTATCTGGTCAGCTGGCACGCTGTATTAATCTGCACAAATGGTAGATCTAACCCAAACGTCCCGGACGAGCCCCCAATTTGTAAGAGGATTCAATTCAGCACTACAGCCAAGTCAACGCCTAGTCTAGAATACTGAATGAAAACCCTTATTGATATATCTTTATGTCCAGTTCATGCGTTCTGGATGACTACCCCTATATAACACCCCTCTCTTGGAATCCTCCTGACCCCACTGAGCCAAGAAGTAGTTCTGTTTTGCAAGTTAAAAGGTTTAATTGATAGTTTCAACAATAGGTATATATATCACACTTTAGAATAAATTAATAATTGAATAGCACACTTAATCTGATATGATAAAGATTAACAACGGAGAATCTGGCACTAGCACACTTCTTGATAATCACTAAGGAGTTGACATGAAATGGATAAGATAGCAACAATACTTTTATGGTTTCAAATGGATGCAATGTGGAATGAAATGCAGTAAAGAAAATAACTTGATAGGATTTCAGCAAAGACAACGTAATCACTTTCTTGGACAATTCACCCCCCCCCTTTTATGCAATGCAAGGAAATGGAAGGAAGGCACACAGTTCTCGGAAATGCAATTCAAATGTAATTCAGTTCACCCAGCAACTTAGACTACAGACGTTTAAAACACCGGCAAAATGCTTTTATATGTGCTGGCAATAAAGTGAAAAATATGCTAAAATGCTTTTAATTCCCTCTAGAGGTTTAGGGTGAGTGGTATCTAGTTAATATTAGCTCAGGCTCACACTAGCAATGATTCAGGGATAATTAGCAGGTTAAACGAATTTCTGGCAAATGGAAGGCAAGCAGCAGCAGATTTTTACACGTGAAGAAATTTGCAAATCGCGGTAAAATGCGCGGGTGCGCCGGGCGCGATTACAGAGGAACTACAAGGACTATCACTATCGTTTTGGGGTCCTAGGAAAGCCTAGGATCTCAGCTTCCAGATGAAAGTTACTGCAAGTCTCTAGGACAAACGGTCGCAGAGATATGAGCGATTAAATAAAGGTCGTTTTTCAGATTTGAAATTTTAAAGTTCAAAAAGACAAGCGCAGCTTGCAACTAGCAAATCACAGGTGACAGCTTTACAAATGACAGGTGACAGTTAGGAGGCAGTTCTACTTAGATTAAAATAGCTTGGATTATATTATCTTAACTAAGAGATTGGTTCTGCACAGTTTTCTAGGTACTCACACTATATTCTTGAGTTAAATGGGCCACGCCACGAATCTGGTCAGGTTTTAGACTGGACTCTGGTCTCTGCACTTCACAGTGATCTGGGTCAGCTCTCTCTGGTTCTGCTAACAGGTCAGCTCTACTCTGCTGGTCTGGTCTGGGTCTCTGAAGGTTGAGGGAGGTAAAGTATGGATTTTCCCGGCAGAGCTTCCAGCTTCAAATGGATTTGAAGGTCCCTATCTGTCCTGTCTCTCTGCTTTTATGTGTTTTTAAAATGGGTGTGTGTGAGCAGCATCACTAGCCAGCCCCTCTCCACTTATCATTGGCCAAGCTTTCATTTCTCCCCTGATTGGGGGAGCTAAGTTGTGTCAGAGTGATGTCATTTTACAGCCTGCAGAAAGTCCACTCCTCCTGTCAACTTGCACACAAATCTAGATTTGAACCAAATACATATTTCATAGCTACACAGTGGTTTGAAATTACATGCACCCATCACATATCACAGGAGGTATACCCTGTTCAAACTCTGCTCTTCCTGGGAGCTTGCATTCAGAAATAGCGATATTTTGCACTTTTTAACTGGTTTGCAATCCCGGACATTACCCCAAATTTACACACATGTGCGCAAGGAGTATGGACATTAGTTGATGAAGTGTCATATTTTTCACATGCACACATTTTGAGTAATATCCTCTTTTCCGCTAAAACCCCCCTGAACATGCCACCGGTTCTAAAAACCTCTTAAAATGTGGGCAGAAAAATCACAAGAATTATGGTGTCATTTATAAAATTTTCACAAGTCCGCTCTATGAGTTATTCATCTTTTTCTAAAACCATATTCTGGCTATAGAGGTGTGTCTTTTCATGTCACATGGTACAGAAACCAGTCTTTCCAGTTTCTGCCAAGCTCAGAGACCCTGCCCCTCCCAGCTTCTGCCAAGAGGAAGCTCCATTTACGACTCCCGCCAATAAAACATTTGCCTGAGTCAGGACAGGGCTTTGTTCAGAGCTCCTGTATTCTGTGGGGGCTCCCCTTAATTCAATTATCAGAGAGATGGCATATCCTTAGTGTGGCCAGCAAAAGGCAGATAGGCCTGGGAACACAGCTGTGACTCAAGTTTCACTCCTGATGGGGGGTAGTTGCCAGGCAAAATTGGAATCTCTTTAAGCCAGTTTTTAGCTACATGTCAATTCTGTTCCCCAGTCTTCTGCATTCAAATAAAACTGAACATTTTTACATATGCAGCTTTAATGCTGATTCTAAGTTTAAAACTATGACATTTAAACAATTGAAACCTATGTGACACTCAAAGTAGGTCACTCATTTCTTTTAAACATTTAGATTTTTTTTAGTGTCTTTCAGTCCAAATTTACTTAAACTGCTGAAATCCACAGCTCAGCCAGTCTTGTTATAAACCTTCAAGTCACTTCAGAATATAACTTTACATTGGATCCACCTCTCAGTAAGTCTTTCTTTGGCTTGCTTTGGGTTCATTTATTCAGTTTTCTACAAAATCTGGTGGTTTTAAAACGCCGGCTTTTGGATAGTGGTGAGTACTGGTACTGCACCCCTTTTTGGGATTTAAGAAAATGAATTCCCAACAGTTATGGGTTTGCTTTTGGCAATCAGCATTGCCACTCCCAATGGTTTCAGACTACTGTGTGGGTAGTCCACTGGTGGTTTTAGGCAGTGTCCTTCTGTGCCCATAACATCGGCAAAAATGAGTGGCAGCCTATTCTTCATGCATTTCCCTGTGCATTTTCTGGGAAGCTCTGGCCATCATGATGTTTTCCATGTCAGTACTGCACAGTTTTGAGGTAGGGCTCGGATGCATGGGTAAATACATCCCACAGACCCACACGGCCAATTCACGTGTAGTACTCCCCAGAACCCCTGAAATACAGGTACCCTGCTGAAATCGCACGTGAAACTTCCCGCGCACCCCTGAAATACACGTACCCTGATGGAATCGCGTGTGGAACTTCCCGCGCACCCCTGAAATACACGTACCCTGATGGAATCGCGAGTGGAACTTCCCGCGCTCCCCTGAAATACATGTACCCTGCTCGCACGGGGCCAATCGTGTGTGGAACTTCCCGCGCACCCCTGAAATACACGTACCCTGATGGAATCGCGTGTGGAACTTCCCGCGCACCCCTGAAATACACGTACCCTGCTGAAATCGTGTGTGGAACTTCCCACGCACACCTGAAATACACGTACCATGCTGAAATCGCGTGTGGAACTTCCCGCGCACCCCTGAAATACACGTACCCTGCTCGCACGGGGCCAATCGCGTGTGGAACTTCCCGCGCACACCTGAAATACACGTACCCTGCTGAAATCGCGTGTGGAACTTCCTGCGCACCCCAGTAATACACGTACGCTGCTCGCACGGGACCAATCGTGTGTGGAACTTCCCGCGCACCCCTGAAATACACATACCCTGATGGAATCGCGTGTGGAACTTCCCGCGCACCCCTGAAATACACGTACCCTGCTCGCACGGGGCCAATCGCGTGTGGAACTTTCCGCGCACCCCTGAAATGCACATACCCTGATGGAATCGCGTGTGGAACTTCCCGCGCACCCCTGAAATACACGTACCCTGCTCGCACGGGGCCAATCGCGTGTGGAACTTTCCGCGCACCCCTGAAATGCACGTACCCAGCTGAAATGACGTGAGGTACTTCCCACGCACCCCAGTGATACACGTAGCCCGCTTGCCGTGCTGGTACAGGGTTAGCGCAGCTCTTTGCGCTGGATTGGGGATTTTGATGGCTTTTCCCTGCGCGAGAGGCGTTCTTGGGGGCGTAACTGGCGCTGCTGCAGTGTCACTGCGCCACTGTGCGCCACGGCTGGTTTTGGTAGCTGGAATCCATGAATACGCTGTGTGCGGAAATGGATTTTAGCGCACGCGGCTGGCGCAGGGATTCGCACGCGCACACTGTGCGCCAGCCGCGTGCGCCACTTGTGCGCTGAATTCTATGAATTACCCCCTTAGAGTTCTCTGCTCCTATTTCACTGTGTTGGGTGCACATATTCAGAACAAACAAAAAGAAAGTTAGCCGGCGGGATCGACAGCACATGCTATATATCAGAAAGGAAAAGAGCAACAAAGAAAAACCAGTTGAATGGAGAAGAGGGAGAACATGGAACATGGACCAATTTATAGGTTTGGTACTTTTGTGTCACAAATATAATAATTTATTTAGTTTTTGCTTGATTCATGTATAGAATGCTTAGATTTCAGGGTGTTTCAAGTCCCCAGTAATATTTTTATAAATATGTATTTGTTTTTATTTAAGGAACAGCCATGTCAATTTCGACCAGAATTGACTTCAATAACACATTTACAGATGGTGGAGGAGGCATTACCTAGAAAAGTGCCTTTACAATAGTGCAACAATGAGAACAGGTTATGAGCTAGTTTATAGGGGAATGTACAAAGTGGGAACTACACCAGGGTCAAAACGAAATAAGCAAATTAAACATATATTAGAAACAGGTGACTTAGAAAGGTAACATTAACCTATGGAGGCAAGTGCTTTAAATTAAATATGGGTACTGTACAAATATAGAAAACGAAATTATTATGCACCAGTGGTGGGAGTGGTGAGTAGGGTGGGGCAGTAGGTAAGGGAGGCATGCTCTTTGGGAAGTAGGTGAAGTTTACGCTGAGATTTGAAGAGACCAGAGTCAGACTGGCCTGGATTGTGTAGCAGGCTCCAATGGAGAGGGGCGAGTAGTGAGAACGAGCAGAATCAAGGGAAGACACGGGAGTGCATTTCACAGTGAGGTTGAGTCATAGACTATTCGTTTTGTTGTATTGAAATTAATATACCTATAAACATTACAGATAAATGTGTGGAATAACAGTATTGGATTGATTGGGCCGACAGTGCTACTATTAATGGCTTACCAAACTAACTTCATACGAGCTACGATAGATATGTCTGTTTTCCCTGAGAATTTTGGGGCCTTTGGCATCAGATTAATTGCCTAAAGCTCACCCTGTGCGCCAAAATGCCATCTCTGAAGGACAAATAGTATGAATTAAAAAAAATATATATATATATATATATTCAGTGAAAAAACTTTGTTAAAGGGACGTTATGGTTAAGTTGCGCTACTAAAAACCTATGAAATTCAGTGAAAAAACTTTGTCAAAGGGACGTTATGGTTCCAAGTAAAACCGAAAAACCCTTGAAATTCGCCAGTTATGGTAAGCTAAGCAACCATAACTCGCGCCACCACCGTGCACTGCTAAGACTAACACCCAGCACATCAAAGATGACCTCACATGTGTATGTACTTTTCATGAAATATGTGTACAAGGGATTCTTATTATAATGTTGCGAAACAAGTGTCAAGGATCATTGCAATAAATATCATACCCTAATTAGTGCATTGAACGATGCATTGATATAAATAGCATTCTATTATGGGGTTCTATCTAGTATACTAAGCTACTCATACAGAAACATAACATTGTGTGCAGCGTACAAGATGAAGGTATAATATTCGTAATGTTAATATGTTGAATAATGAAATGATAATTGTTTTCTTAATAGATTTTTGTGTACTGTGAAATATGTAATAAGTAGCTAATAAAACACATGTATTACATAATTGCATTACTATAGACAAAACACAAAGACACAAGAACACATCCCAATATGGGTATATACAGGGAAAGTGAAATTAGCAAAAAAACACAAGTAGTAGCAGAAAAAATGTAGAACTTAACTGATTATTTTCATGCAAATAAATGATTGGTCTGTTTCAAAGCTGCTATTTACCCTATATATATGTATCACTTGATGTGATTGGACCCTAAGGAAAGTAGTGTGAGTACAATGTATACAAATATGACCATATACAGGGAAAGTACAGCCATAAAAAAAAAAAAAACAGAACTACCAGAAAGTGCTCATAAGTCTATTGATTATCTTTATGCACAAAAAGGAGTGCTATCTTTCAAGCTTGTGTCTTCCCGTATGTATATGTTTCATATGATGTGACTGGACTCTAAGGGAATTACTGTAAGAACCTACTTGAAGGATACGTCTACAAATAAAATAAAAGTTTTAGTTTCTGACTGTTACTGAAGAAAACCATGTGGCCTAGATATGTCAGCAAAAGAAAAAAAGAGTGAGCCAGACATGTGATGTCATCAGTGATGTCATCAATGACATTTGTGATGTCATCTTTGATGTCCTGGGTGTTAGTCGTAGCAGTGCGTGGTGGTGGCGCCAGTTATGGTTGCTTAGCTTACCATAACTGGCGAATTTCAAGGGTTTTTCGGTTTTACTTGGAACCATAACGTCCCTTTGACAACGTTTTTTCACTGAATTTCATAGGTTTTTAGTAGCGCAACTTAACCATAACGTCCCTTTAACAAAGTTTTTTCACTGAATTTCATAGGTTTTTAGTAGCGCAACTTAACCATAACGTCCCTTTAACACATTTCTTTGTGCCGAATTTTATAGGTTTTTATTAGTGCAACGTCACCATAACATTCTTTTCAATAGATGAAGACCACTAGCATCTTAGGTCCTCAAAGTGGGAAAAAAAAAAGATTTTCCTTCCTACACCGGGACGCCTGCTGTGTCCCGGTGTAGGAAGGAAAATCTATTACCAAGATGGCCACCATGGAAAGGGAAGGCGGGGTATATAAAGAGAACACAACAGGGCATGAGCGGGGGATAGGGGGGAACAGGGGAGACACATGGGCATGAGCGGGGGGTGAGAGGGAACAGGGTACAAACGGGGCATTAGCAGGAGGTGGGGGGGAAAAGGAAGGAAACACGGGGCATGAGCAGGGGTGGGGGAACACGAGAGAGACACGGGGCATGAGCAGCGTGTGGGGGGGAACAGGGGAGACACGGGGCATGAGCGGGGGGTGGGGATGAACATGTGGAAGACACGGGGTATGAGCGCGGGATGGGGAGGAACACGAGGGAGACACGGGGCATGAGCGGGGGGTGGGGGAAACAGGGCACACAGGGCCTGAGCGGGGGGTGGGGGGAACAGGGCACACACGGGGCATGATCGGGGGGTGGGGGGAACATGGCACACACGGGGCATGAGCGTGGGGTGGGGGGAACAGGGCACATGGGGCATGAGTGGGGGGTGGGGAATAGGGCACACACGGGGCATGAACAGGGGTCGGGGGGAAAGGAGAGAGACAAGGGGAATGAGCGGGGGTGGGGGAACACGAGGGAGACAGGGGGCATGACCGGGGGGTTGGGGGTAACACGAGGGAAACACGGGGCTTGAGCGGGGGATGGGGGGAACACGAGGTAGACACGGGGCATGAGCGGGGGTGGGGGCAACAGGAGACACAGGGGGCATGAATGGGTGGTGGGGGCAACAGGAGACACATGGGGCATGAGCGGGGTGGTGAGGGGGTACACGATGGAGACACCGTGGGGGGTGGGGGGAACATGAGAGAGACACGGGGCAGGAGCGGGTGGTGAGGGGAACACGAGGGAGACATGGGGCATGAGCAGGGGTGGGAGGAATAGGGCACACACGGGGCATGAGCGGGGGTGGGGAACAGGGCACACACAGGGCATGAGCGGGGGGTGAGAGGGAACAGGGTACAAAGGGGGCATGAGCAGGGGGTGGGGGGGAAAAGGAAGGAAACACGGGGCATGAGCGGGGGTGGGGGGAACACGAGAGAGACACGGGGCATGAGCAGCGGGTGGAGGGGACAGAGGAGACACGGGGCATGAGCGGGGGGTGGGGAGGAACATGAGGGAGACACGGGGTATGAGCGCGGGGTGGGGAGGAACACGAGAGAGGTACGGGGCATGAGCGCGGGGTGGTGGAACCAGGGCACACACGAGGCATGAGCGGGGGATAGGGGAACAGGTCACACAAGGGGCATGAGCGGGGGGTGGGGGGAACAGGGCACACAAGGGGCATGAGCGTGGGGTGGGGGGAACAGGGCACATGGGGCATGAGCGGGGGGTGGGGAATAGGGCACACACGGGGCATGAACGGGGATGGGGGAAAGGAGAGAGACAAGGGGAATGAGCGGGGGATGGGGGAACACAAGGGAGACAGGGGGCATGAGCGGGGGTTGGGGGTAACACGAGGGAAAAACAGGACATGAGCGGGGGGGTGGGGGGAACACGAGGAAGACACGGGCCATGAGCGGGGGGTGGGGGCAACAGGAGACACATGGGGCATGAGCGGAGTGGTGAGGGGGTACACGATGGAGACACAGTGGGGGGTGGGGGGAACACGAGGGAAACACGGGGCAGGAGCGGGTGGTGAGGAGAACACGAGTGAGACACTGCGCATGAGCAGGGGTGGGGGAACAGGGCACACACGGGGCATGAGCGGGGGTGGGGGAACAGGGCACACACATGGCATGAGTGGGGGTGGGGGAAGAGGGCACACACAGGGCATGAGCGGGGGTGGGGGCACAGGACGCACACACGGGGCATGAGCGGGGGTGGGGGGGAGGGGAGAGACACACGGGGCATGAGCGGGGGGTGGGGGGAAAGGAGGGAGACACGGGGCATGAGCGGTGGTGGGGGGAAGGGGAGAGACACGGGGCATGAGCGGGAGGTGGGGGAAGGGGAGAGACACACGGGCATGAGCGGGGGGTGGGGGGAAGGGGAGACACACACGGGGCGTAAGCGGGGGGTGGGGGGAAAGGAGGGAGACACAGGGCATGAGCGGGGTGGGGAAGGGGAGAGAGACACGGGGCATGAGCGGGGGGTGGGGGGAAGGGGAGAGAGACACGGGGCATGAGCGGGGGGTGGGGGAAAGGGAGCGAGACACGGGGCATGAGCAGGGGTGGGGGGGCAGGGGAGAGAGACACGGGGCATGAGCGGGGGTGGGGGGAAGGGGAGAGAGACACGGGGCATGAGCAGGGGTGGGGGGGAAGGGGAGAGAGACATGGGGCATGAGCGGGGGGTGGGGGGGAGAGGAGAGACACACGGGGCATGAGCAGGGGGAGGGGGGAAGGGGAGAGACACACGGGGAATGAGCGGGGGGTGGGGGGAAAGGAGGGAGACACGGGGCATGAGCGGTGGTGGGGGGAAGGGGAGAGACACGGGGCATGAGCGGGAGGTGGGGGAAGGGGAGAGACACACGGGCATGAGCGGGGGGTGGGGGGAAGGGGAGACACACACGGGGCGTAAGCGGGGGGTGGGGGGAAAGGAGGGAGACACAGGGCATGAGCGGGGTGGGGAAGGGGAGAGAGACACGGGGCATGAGCGGGGGGTGGGGGGAAGGGGAGAGAGACACGGGGCATGAGCGGGGGGTGGGGGAAAGGGAGAGAGACACGGGGCATGAGCAGGGGTGGGGGGGCAGGGGAGAGAGACACGGGGCATGAGCGGGGGTGGGGGGAAGGGGAGAGAGACACGGGGCATGAGCAGGGGTGGGGGGGAAGGGGAGAGAGACATGGGGCATGAGCGGGGGGTGGGGGGGAGAGGAGAGACACACGGGGCATGAGCGGGGGGAGGGGGGAAGGGGAGAGACACAGGGGGCATGAGCGGGGGTGGGGGGAAGGGGAGAGACACACAGGGCATGAACGGAGGGTGGGGGGAGGGGAGAGACACACAGGGCGTGAGCGGGGGGTGGGGGAAGGGGAGAGAGACACACGGGGCAAGAGCAGGGGGTGGGGGAAGGGGAGAGAGACACACAGGGTTTGAGCAGGGGTGTCGGGGGGGAGGGAAGAGACACACGGGGCATGAGCGGGGGGTGGGGGGAAAGGAGGGAGACACGGGGCATTAGTGGGGGGTGGGGGAAAGGGGAGAGACACGGGGCATGAGCAGGGGGTGGGGAGGAAGGAGAGAGACACACGGGGCATGAGCGGGGGGTGGGGCGGAAGGGGAGAGACACACAGGGCTTGAGCCGGGGGTGGGCGGAAGGGGAGAGACACACGGGGCATGAGCGGGGGGTGGGGGGAAAGGAGGGAGACATGGGGCATTAGTGGGGGGTGGGGGGAAGGGGAGAGACACGGGGCATGAGCAGGGGGTGGGGGGGAAGGAGAGAGACACACGGGGCATGAGCGGGGGGTGGGGCGGAAGGGGAGAGACACACAGGGCTTGAGCGGGGGTTGGGGGGGAAGGGGAGAGACACACGGGGCATGAGCGTGGGGTGGGGGGAAAGGAGGAAGACACGGGGCATTAGTGGGGGGTGGGGGGAAGGGGAGAGACACGAGGCATGAGCGTGGGGTGGGGGAAAGAAGGGAGACACGGGGCATGAGCGGGGGGTGGGGCAGAAGGGGAGAGACACACAGGGCTTGAGCGGGGGGTGGGGAGGAAGGGGAGAGACACACGGGGCATGAGCGTGGGGTGGGGGGAAAGGAG
Source organism: Ambystoma mexicanum (assembly GCF_040938575.1). Classification (NCBI taxonomy): domain Eukaryota; kingdom Metazoa; phylum Chordata; class Amphibia; order Caudata; family Ambystomatidae; genus Ambystoma; species Ambystoma mexicanum. The sequence goes on from NC_090924.1 coordinate 1,335,149,391, forward strand.
GAAGACACGGGGCATGAGCGGGGGGTGGTGGGAACATGGTACACACGGGGCATGAGCGTGGAGTGGGGGGAACAGGGCACATGGGGCATGAGCGGGGGGTGGGGAATAGGGCACACACGGGGCATGAACGGGGGTGGGGGGAAAGGAGAGAGACAAGGGGAATGAGCGGGGGTGGGGGGAACACGAGGGAGACAGGGGGCATGACCGGGGGCTGGGGGGAACACGAGATAGACACGGGGCATGAGCGGGGGTGGGAGCAACAGGAGACACAGGGGGCATGAGTGGGTGGTGGGGGCAACAGGAGACACATGGGGCATGAGCGGGGTGGTGAGGGGTACACGATGGAGACACAGTGGGGGTGGGGGGAACACGAGAGAGACACGGGGCAGGAGCGGGTGGTGAGGAGAACACTAGGGAGACATGGGGCATGAGCAGGGGTGGGAGGAACAGGGCACACACGGGGCGTGAGCGGGGGTGGGGGGAACAGGGCACACACAGGGCATGAGTGGGGGTGGGGAACAGGGCACACACAGGGCATGAGCGGGGGGTGAGAGGGAACAGGGTACAAAGGGGGCATGAGCAGGGGGTAGGGGGGAAAAGGAAGGAAACACGGGGCATGAGCGGGGGTGGGGGGAACACGAGAGAGACACGGGGCATGAGCAGCGGGTGGGGGGACAGAGGAGACACGGGGCATGAGCGGGGGGTGGGGAGGAACATGAGGGAGACACGGGGTATGAGCGCGGGGTGGGGAGGAACACGAGGGAGGCACGGGGCATGAGCGGGGGTGGTGGAACCAGGGCACACACGGGGCATGAGCGGGGGATGGGGGAACAGGTCACACACTGGGCATGAGCGGGGGGTGGGGGGAACAGGACACACAAGGGGCATGAGCGTGGGGTGGGGGGAACAGGGCACATGGGGCATGAGCGGGGGGTGGGGAATAGGGCACACACGGGGCATGAACGGGGATGGGGGAAAGGAGAGAGACAAGGGGAATGAGCGGGGGATGGGGGGATCACGAGGGAGACAGGTGGCATGAGCGGGGGTTGGGGGGTAACACGAGGGAAAAACAGGGCATGAGCGGGGGGATGGTGGGAACACGAGGAAGACACGGGCCATGAGCGGGGGGTGGGGGCAACAGGAGACACATGGGGCATGAGCGGAGTGGTGAGGGGGTACATGATGGAGACACAGTGGGGGGAACACGAGGGAAACACGGGGCAGGAGCGGGTGGTGAGGAGAACACGAGTGAGACACTGCGCATGAGCAGGGGTGGGGTGAACAGGGCACACACGGGGCATGAGCGGGGGTGGGGGAACAGGGCACACACAGGGCATGAGTGGGGGTGGGGGCACAGGGCACACACACGGGGCATGAGCGGGGGTGGGGGGGAGGGGAGAGACACACGGGGCATGAGCAGGGGGTGGGGGAACAGGGCACACACAGGGCATGAGCGGGGGTGGGGGAACAGGGCACACACGGGGCATGAGCGGGGGTGGGGGAACAGGGCACACACAGGGCATGAGTGGGGGTGGGGGCACAGGGCGCACACACGGGGCATGAGCGGGGGTGGGGGGGAGGGGAGAGATACATGGGGCGTGAGCGGGGGGTGGGGGAACAGGGCATGAGCGGGGGTGGGGGAACAGGGCACACACAGGGCATGAGCGGGGGTGGGGGCACAGGGCGCACATACGGGGCATGAGCGGGGGTGGGGGGGAGTGGAGAGACGCACGGGGCATGAGCGGGAGGTGGGGGAAGGGGAGAGACACACGGGCATGAGCGGGGGGTCGGGGGAAGGGGAGACACACACGGGGCATGAGTGGGGGGTGGGGGGAAAGGAGGGAGACACAGGGCAAGAGCGGGGTGGGGAAGGGGAGAGAGACACGGGGCATGAGCGGGGGGTGGGGGGAAGGGGAGAGAGTCACGGGGCATGAGCGGGTGGTGGGGGGAAGGGGAGAGAGACACGGGGCATGAGCAGGGGTGGGGGGGTAGGGGAGAGAGACACGAGGCATGAGCAGGGGTGGGGGGAAGGGGAGAGAGACAAGGGCATGAGCGGGGGGTGGGGGGGAAGGGGAGAGAGACATGGGGCATGAGCGGGGGCGGGGGGTAGAGGAGAGAGACACACAGGGCATGAGCGGGGGGTGTGGGGAAGGGGAGAGACACACGGGGCATGAGCGGGGGGTGGGGGGAAAGGAGGGAGACACGGGGCGTTAGCGGGGGGTGGGGGGAAGGGGAGAGACACACTGGGCTTGAGCAGGGGTGGGGGGAAGGGGAGAGACACACAGGGCTTGAACGGAGGGTGGGGGGAGGGGAGAGACACATGGGGCATGAGCGGAGGTAGGGGGGTAACACAAGGGAGACACGGGGCATGAGCGGGGGGTGGGGGGGTAACACAAGAGAGACACAGGGAATGAGCTGGGGTGGGGGGTAACACAAGGGAGACACGGGCATGAGCGGTGGGTGGGGGTAACAGGGGAGACAGGTCATGAGCAGGGGGTGGGGGGAAAGAGGGGAGACATGGGGCATGAGCAGGGGGTGGGGGGAAGTGGAGAGAGACACGGGGCATGAGCGGGGGTGGGGGGAACAGTAGGGAGACAAGGGGCATGAGCTGGAGGTGGGGGGAAGGGGAGAGACACACGAGGCATGAGCAGGGGGTGGGGGGAAGAGGGAGACACACGGGGCATGAGTGGGGGGTGGCGGGGAAGGGGAGAGACACACGGGGCAAGAGCGGGGGGTGGGGGGAAGGGGAGAGACACACGGGGCATGAGCGGGGGGTGGGGGGTAAGGGGAGAGACACACGAGCATGAGCGGGGGTGGGGGGGAGAGATACACGGAGCATGAGCGGGGGGTGGGCGGAAGGGAGAGACACGGGGCATGAGCGGGGGGTAAGGGGAGTGAGACACGGGGCATGAGCAGGGGGTGGGGTGGAAGGAAAGAGAGACACGGGGCATGAGCGGGGGGGTGGGGTGGACAGTATGGAGAAACGGGGCATGAGCAGGGGGGTGGGGGGAGGGGAGAAACACACTGGGCATGAGCAGGGGGGTGGGGGGTAAGGGGAAAGACACGGGGCATGACCAGGGGGTGGGGGGGAGGGGAGCGACACACGGGCATGAGCGGGGGGTGGGCGGGTAGGGGAGAGAGACACGGGGCATGAGCGGGGGTAAGGGGGAAGGGGAGAGAGACACGGGGCATGAGCGGGGGGCAGAAGGGAATGGGAGAGAGACACGGGGCATGAGCGGGGGTGGGGGGAAGGGGAGAGACACACGGGGCATGAACTGGGGGTGGGGGAAGGGGAGAGACACACGGGGCATGACCTGGGGAAGGGGAGAGACACACGGGGCATGAGCAGGGGGAAGGGGAGAGACACACGGGGCATGAGCGGGGTTGGGGGGAAGGGGAGAGAGACACGGGGCATGAGCGGGGGGTGGGTGGGAAGGGGAGAGACACACAGGGCCTGAGCGGGGGGTGGGGGGAAGGGGAGAGACACACGGGGCATGAGAGGGGGAAGGGGAGAGACACACGTGGCATGAGCAGGGGGAAGGGGAGAGACACACGGGGCATGAGTGGGTTGGGGGGAAGGGGAGAGAGACACGGGGCATGAGCGGGGGGTGGGGGGGAAGGGGAGAGACACACAGGGCCTGAGCGGGGGGTGGGGGGAAGGGGAGAGAGACATGGGGCATGAGGGGGGGTGGAGGGGAAGGGGGGAGACACACGGGGCGTGAGCGGGGGGTGGGGGGAAGGGGGGAGACACACTGGGCATGAGCGTGGGTGGGGAGAAGGGGGGAGACACACGGGGCCTGAGCGGGGGGTGGGGGGGAAGGGGAGAGACACACAGGGCATGAGCGGGGGGTGTGGGGGAAGGGGAGAGACACACGGGGCATGAGCGGGGGTGGGGGGGAAGGGGAGAGACACACGGGGAATGAGCGGGGGTTGGGGGGAAGGGGAGAGACACACGGGGCATGAGCGGGGGGTGGGGGGAAGGGGAGAGACACACAGGGCATGAGCGGGGGAAGGGGAGAGACACACGGGGCATGAGCAGGGGGAAGGGGAGAGACACACGGGGAATGAGCGGGGGGTGGGGGGAAGGGGAGAGAGATACGGGGCATGAGCGGGGGGAGGAGGGGGTAGGGGAGAGAGACACGGGGCATGAGCAAAGTGGGGGGAAGGGGAGAGAGACACGGGGCATGAGCGGGGGCGGGGGAAAAGGGGAGAGAGAAACGGGGCATGAGCAGGGGGTGGGCGGAAGGAGAGAGACACACGGGGCATGAGCGGGGGGTGGGGTGGAAGGGGAGAGACACACAGGGCTTGAGCAGGGGGTGGGGGGAAGGGGAGAGACACACGGGGCATGAGCGTGGGGTGGGGGGAAAGGAGGGAGACACGGGGCATGAGCGGGGGTGGGGGAACACGAGGGAGACAGGGGGCATGACCGGGGGTTGGGGGTAACACGAGGGAAACATGGGGCATGAGAGGGGGGTGGGGGGAACAAGAGGTAGACACGGGGCATGAGCGGGGGTGGGGGCAACAGGAGACACAGGGGGCATGAGTGGGTGGTGGGGGCAACAGGAGACACATGGGGCATGAGCGGGGTGGTGAGGGGGTACACGATGGAGACACAGTGGGGGGGTGGGGGGAACACGAGAGAGACACGGGGCAGGAGCGGGTGGTGAGGGGAACACGAGGGAGACATGGGGCATGAGCAGGGGTGGGAGGAACAGGGCACACACGGGGCATGAGCGGGGGTGGGGGGAACAGGGCACACACAGAGCATGAGTGGGGGTGGGGAACAGGGCACACACAGGGCATGAGCGGGGGGTGAGAGGGAACAGGGTACAAAGGGGGCATGAGCAGGGGGTGGGGGGAAAAAGAAGGAAACACGGGGCATGAGCGGGGGTGGGGGGAACACGAGAGAGACACGGGGCATGAGCAGCGGGTGGGGGGGACAGAGGAGACACGGGGCATGAGTGGGGGGTGGGGAGGAACATGAGGGAGACACAGGGTATGAGCGCGGGGTGGGGAGGAACACGAGGGAGGCACGGGGCATGAACGGAGGGTGGTGGAACCAGGGCACACACGGGGCATGAGCGGGGGATAGGGGAACAGGTCACACATGGGGCATGAGCGGGGGGTGGGGGGAACAGGGCACACAAGGGGCATGAGCGTGGGGTGGGGGGATCAGGGCACATGGGGCATGAGCGGGGGGTGGGGAATAGGGCACACACGGGGCATGAACGGGGATGGGGGGAAAGGAGAGAGACAAGGGGTATGAGCAGGGGTGGGGGGAACACGAGGGAGACAGGGGGCATGAGCGGGGGTTGGGGGGTAACACGAGGGAAACACGGGGCATGAGCGTGGGGGGAACACGAGGGAGACACGGGCCATGAGCAGGGGGTGGGGGCAACAGGAGACACATGGGGCATGAGCGGAGTGGTGAGGGGGTACACGATGGAGACACAGTGAGGGGTGGGGGAAAACGAGGGAAACACGGGGCAGGAGCGGGTGGTGAGGAGAACACGAGGAGACACTGCGCATGAGCAGGGGTGGGGGAACAGGGCACACACGGGGCATGAGCGGGGGTGGGGGAACAGGGCACACACAGGGCATGAGCGGGGGTGGGGGCACAGGGCGCACACACGGGGCATGAGCGGGGGTGGGGGGAGGGGAGAGACACATGGGGCATGAGCGGGGGGTGGGGGAACAGGGCACACACAGGGCATGAGCAGGGATGGGGGAACAGGACACACACAGGGCATGAGCGGGGGTGGGGGCACAGGGCGCACACACGGGCCATGAGCGGGGGTGGGGGGGAGGGGAGAGACACACGGGGCATGAGCGGGGGTGGGGGGAAAGGAGGGAGACACGGGGCATGAGCGGGGGTGGGGGGAAGGGGAGAGACACGGGGCATGAGCGGGAGGTGGGGGAAGGGGAGAGACACACGGGCATGAGCGGGGGGTAAGGGGAGACACACATGGGGCATGGGTGGGGAGTGGGGAGGAGGGGAGAGACACACGGGGAATGAGCGGGGGGTGGGGGGTAAGGAGGGAGACACAGGGCATGAGCGGGGTGGGGAAGGGGAGAGAGACATGGGGCATGAGCGGGGGGTGTGGGAAGGGGAGAGAGACACGGGGCATGAGCGGGGGGTGGGGGAAGGGGAGAGTGACACAGGGCATGAGCAGGGGTGGAGGGGGAGGGGAGAGAGACACGGGGCATGAGCGGGGGTGGGGGGAAGGGGAGAGAGACACGGGGCATGAGCGGGGGTGGGGTGGAAGGGGAGAGAGACATGAGGCATGAGCGTGGGTTGGGGGGAAGAGGAGAGACACAAGGGGCATGAGCGGGGGGTGGGGGGAAGGGGAGAGACACACGGGGCGTGAGCGGGGGGTGGGGGGAAAGGAGGGAGACACAGGGCATTAGCGGGGGTGGAAGGGGAGAGACACACGGGGCATGAGCGGGGGTGGGGAGAAGGGGAGAGACACACAGGGCATGAAAGGAGGGTGGGGGAGGGGAGAGACACACGGGGCGTGAGCGGGGGGTGGGGGAAGGGGAGAGAGACACACTGGGCATGAGCAGGGGGTGGGGGAAGGAGAGAGAGACACACAGGGCTTGAGCGGGGGGGTCGGGGGGAAGGGAAGAGACACACTGGGCAAGAGCGGGGGGTGTGGGGGAAGGGGAGAGAGACACGGGGCATGAGCGGGGGGTGTAGGGGAAGGGGGGAGACACACAGGGCATGAGCAGGGGGTGGGGGGTAAGGGGAGAGACACACAGGGCATGAGCGGGGGTGTTGGGGAAGGGGAGAGACAGACGGGGCATGAGCGGGGGTGGGGGAAGGGGAGAGACACACGGGGCATGAGCGGGGGGCGGGGGGAAGGGGAAAGTCACACGGGGCATGAGCGGGGGGTGGGGGGAAAGGAGGGAGACACGGGGCATGAGTGGGGGGTGGGGGGAAGGGGAGAGAGACACGGGGCATGAGCGGGGGGTGGGGGGAAGAGGAGAGAGACACGGGGCATGAGCGAGGGTTGGGGGGAAGGGGAGAGAGACATGGGGCATGAGCGGGGGGTGGGGGGTAGGGGAGAGAGACACGGGGCATGAGCGGGGGTGGGGGGAAGGGGAGAGAGACAAAGGGCATGAGCAGGGTTGGGGGAAAGGGGTGAGAGACACGGGGCATGAGCAGGGGGTGGGGGGGAAGGAGAGAGACACACGGGGCATGAGCGGGAGGTGGGGCGGAAGGGGAGAGACACACAGGGCTTGAGCGGGTGGTGGGGGAAGGGGAGAGACACACGGGGCATGAGCGTGGGGTGGGGGGAAAGGAGGAAGACACGGGGCATGAGCGGGGGGTGGGGGGAAGGGGAGAGACATGGGGCATGAGCGGGGGGTGGAGGGCAACACAAGGGAGACACGGGGCATGAGCGGGTGGTGGGGATAACAGGGCATGGGTGGCGGTAACACAAGGGAGACACGGGGCATGAGCGGGTGATGGGGGGGTAACATGAGGGAGACACGGTGCATGAGCGGGGGGTGGGGGGTAACACAAGGGAGACACGGGGCATGAGCGGGGGGTGGGGCGATAACACAAGGAAGTCACGGGGAATGAGCTGGGGGTGGGGGGTAACACAAGGGAGACACGGGCATGAGCGGTGGGTGGGGGGAAACAGGGGAGACAGGTCATGAGCAGGGGGTGGGGGGAAAGAGGGGAGACATGGGGCATGAGCAGGGGGTGGGGGGGAAGTGGAGAGAGACACGGGGCATGAGCGGGGGTGGGGGGAACAGCAGGGAGACACAGGGCATGAGCGGGGGGTGGGGGGAAGGGGAGAGACACATGAGGCATGAGCGGGGGTGGGGGGAAGGGGGAGACACACAGGGCTTGAGCGGGGGTTGGCGGGGAAGGGGAGAGACACACTGGGCATGAGTGGGGGGTGGGGGGAAGGGGAGAGACACACGGGGCATGAGCGGGGGGTGGGGGGGCAGGGGAGAGACACACGAGCATGAGCCGGGGTGGTGGGGGGGAGAGATACATGGGGCATGAGCAGGGGGTGGGGGGAAGGGAGAGACACGGGGCATGAGCGGGGGGTGGGGGTAAGGGGAGTGAGACACGGGCATGAGCAGGGGGTGGGGGGAAGGAAAGAGAGACACAGGGCATGAGCGGGGGGGTGGGGTGGACAGTATGGAGAAACGGGGCATGAGCAGGGGGGTGGGGGGGAGGGGAGAGATACACTGGGCATGAGCGGGGGGGTAGGGGGTAAGGGGAAAGACACGGGCATGACCAGGGGGTGGGGGGGAAGGGGAGCGACACACGGGCATGAGCGGGGGGTGTGGGGGAAGGGGAGAGAGACACTGGCATGAGCGGGGGGTAAGGGGGAAGGGGAGAGAGACACGGGGCATGAGCGGGGGGTAGAAGGGAATGGGAGAGAGACACTGGGCATGAGCGGGGGTGGGGGGGAATGGGGGAGACACACGGGGCATGAGCAGGGGTGGGGGGAAGGGGAGAGACACACGGGGCATGAGCGGGGGCAGGGGGGAAGGGGAGAGACACACAGAGCTTGAGCGGGGGGGAAGGGGAGGGAGACACAGAGCAAGAGCGGGGGTGGGGGGAAGGGGAGAGACACACGGGGCATGAGCGGCGGGTGGGTGGGAAGGGGAGAGACACACAGGGCATGAGCGGGGGAAGGGGAGAGACACACTGGGCATGAGCAGGGGGAAGGGGAGAGACACATGGGGTGTGAGCGGGGTTGGGGGGAAGGGGAGAGAGACACGGGGCATGAGCGGGGGTGGGGGGAAGGGGAGAGACACACAGGGCCTGAGCAGGAGGTGGGGGGAAGGGGGAGAGACACGGGGCATGAGCGGGGGGTGGAGGGGAAGGGGAGAGACACACGGGGCATGAGCGCGGGGTGGGGGGAAGGGGGGAGACACACGGGGCATGAGCAGGGGGTGGTGGGAAGGGGGAGACACACGGGGCCAGAGCGGGGGGTGGGGGGAAGGGGAGAGACACACAGGGCATGAGCGGGGGGGTGTGGGGGAAGGGGAGAGACACACGGGGCATGAGTGGGGGTGGGGGGTAGGGGAGAGATACACGGGGCATGAGCGGGGGGTGGGGGGGATTGGGGAGAGACACACGGTGCATGAGCGGGGGGTGGGGGGAAGGGGAGAGACACACAGGGCATGAGCGGGGGAAAGGGAGAGACACACGGGGCATGAGCAGGGGGAAGGGGAGAGACACACAGGGCATGAGCAGGGGGTGGGGGGAAGGAGAGAGACACACGGGGCATGAGCGGGGGGTGGGGTGGAAGGGGAGAGACACACAGGGCTTGAGCGGGGGGTGGGGGGGAAGGGGAGAGACACACGGGGCATGAGGGCGGGGTGGGGGGGAAAGAGGGAGACACGGGGCATGAGCGAGGTGGGGGGAAGGGGAGAGACACATGGGGCATGAGCGGGGGTGAGGGGAAAGGGGAGAGAGACACGGGGCCTGAGCAGGGGGTGGGGGGAAGGAGAGAGACACATGGGGCATGAGCGGGGGGTGGGGTGGAAGGGGAGAGACACACAGGGCTTGAGCGGGGGGTGGGGGGGAAGGGGAGAGACACACGGGGCATGAGGGCGGGGTGGGGGGGAAAGAGGGAGACACGGGGCATGAGCGGGGGGTGGGGGAGTAACACAAGGGAGACACGGGGCATGAGCGGGGGGTGAGGGGGTAACACAGGGAATGAGCTGGGGGTGGGGGATAACACAAGGGAGACACGGGCATGAGCTGTGGGTGGGGGAAACAGGGGAGACAGGTCATGAGCAGGGGGTGGGGGGGAAGTGGAGAGAGACACGGGGCATGAGCGGGGGTGGGGGGAACAGTAGGGAGACACGGGGCATGAGCAGGGGGTGGGGGGAAGGGGAGAGACACACGAGGCATGAGCGGGGGGTGGGGGGAAGGGGGAGACACAGGGGGCATGAGCGGGGGGTGGCGGGGAAGGGGAGAGAAACAGGGGGCATGAGCGGGGGGTGGGGGGGAAGGGGAGAGATACACGAGCATGAGCTAGGCTGGGGGGGAGGGGCGAGATACACTGGGCATGAGCCGGGGGTGGGGGGGAAGGGAGAGACTCGGGGCATGAGTGGGGGGTAAGGGGAGTGAGACACGGGGCATGAGCGGGGGGGGTGGGGGGGAAGGAAAGAGAGACACGGGGCATGAGCGGGGGGTGGGGTGGACAGTAGGGAGAAACAGGGCATGAGCAGGGGGGTGAGGGTGAGGGGAGAGACACACTGGGCATGAGCGGGGGATGGGGGGTAAGGGGAAAGACACGGGGCATGACCGGGGGGTGGGGGGGAAGGGGAGCGACACACGGGCATGAGCGGGTGTGGGGGGAAGGGGAGAGACATGGGGCATGAGCGGGGGGTGGAGAGCAACACAAGGGAGACACAGGGCATGAGCGGGTGGTGGGGGGTAACAGGGGAGACAGGGCATGGGTGGGGGGTAACACAAGGGAGACACGGGGCATAACATGAGGGAGACACGGGGCATGAGCGGGGGGTGGGGGGTAACACAAGGGAGACACGGGGCATGAGCGGGGGGTGGGGGGTAACACAAGGGAGACACGGGGAATGAGCTGGGGGTGGGGGGTAACACAAGGGAGACACGGGCATGAGCGGTGGGTGGGGGGAAACAGGGGAGACAGGTCATGAGCAGGGGGTGGGGGGAAAGAGGGGAGACACGGGGCATGAGCAGGGGGTGGGGGGGAAGTAGAGAGAGACACGGGGCATGAGCGGGGGTGGGGGGAACAGTAGGGAGACATGGGGCATGAGCGGGGGGTGGGGGAAGGGGAGAGACACACGAGGCATGAGCGGGGGGTGGGGGGAAGGGGGAGAAACACGGGGCATGAGCGGGGGGTGGCAGGGAAGGGGAGAGACACACGGGGCATGAGCGGGGGGTGGGGGGAAGGGGAGAGACACACGGGGCATGAGCGGTGGCTGGGGGGAAGGGGAGAGACACACGAGCATGAGCGGGGGTGGGGGGAGGGGAGAGATACACGGGGCATGAGCGGGGGGTGGGGGGGAAGGGAGAGACATGGGGCATGAGCGGGGGGTGGGAGGTAAGGGGAGTGAGACATGGGGCATGAGCGGGGAGGTGGGGGTAAGGGGAAAGACACGGGGCATGACCGGGGGTGGGGGGGAAGGGGAGGGACACACGGGCATGAGTGGGGGTGGGGGGGAGGGGGAGAGAGACACGGGGCATGAGCGGGGGGTAAGGGGGAAGGGGAGAGAGACACGGGGCATGAGCGGGGGTAGAAGGGAAGGGGAGAGAGACACGGGGCATGAGCGAGGGTGGGGGGGAAGGGGAGAGACACACGGGGCATGAGCAGGGGTGGGGGGAAGGGGAGAGACACATGGGGCATGAGCGGTGGTGGGGGGGAAGGGGAGAGACACACGAGGCTTGAGCGGGGGGTGGGGGGAAGGGGAGGGAGAAACGGGGCAAGAGCGGGGGGTGGGGGGAAGGGGAGAGACACACAGGGCTTGAGCGGGGGGTTGGGGGGAAGGGGAGAGACACACGGGGCATGAGCGGGGTTGGGGGAAGGGGAGAGATACACAGGGCATGAGCGGGGGTGGGGGGTAGGGGAGAGAGACACGGGGCATGAGCGGGGGTGGGGGGGAAGGGGAGAGAGACACGGGGCATGAGCGGGGGGTGGGGGGAAGGGGAGAGACACACAGGGCCTGAGAGGGGGGTGGGGGAAGGGGAGAGAGACACAGGGCATGAGCGGGGGGTGGAGGGGAAGGGGGGAGACACACAGGGCATGAGCGGGGGGTGGGGGGAAGGGGGGAGACACACGGGGCCTGAGCGGGGGGTGGGGGGGAAGGGGAGAGACACACAGGGCATGAGCGGGGGTGTGAGGGAAGTGGAGAGACACACGGGGCGTGAGCGGGGGTGGGGGAAGGGGAGAGACACACGTGGCATGAGCGGGGGGTGGGGGGAAGGGGAGAGACACACGGGGCTAGAGCCGGGGGTGGGGGGGAAGGGGAGAGACACACGGGGCATGAGCGGGGGAAGGGGAGAGACACAAGGGGCATGAGCAGGGGGAAGGGGAGAGACACACGGGGCATGAGCGGGGGGTTGGGGGAAGGGAGAGAGACATGGGGCATGAGCGGGGGGTGGGGTAGGGAGAGAGACACAGGGCATGAGCGAGGTGGGGGGAAGGGGAGAGAGACACGGGGCATGAGCGGGGGGTGGGGGGGAAAGGGGAGAGTGACACGGGGCATGAGCAGGGGGTGGCGGGAAGGAGAGAGACACACGGGGCAAGAGCGGGGGGGTGGGGTGGAAGGGGAGAGACGCACAGGGCTTGAGCCGGGGGTGGGGGGAAGGGGAGAGACACACAGGGCATGAGCGCGGGGTGGGGGGAAAGGAGGGAGACACGGGGCATGAGCGGGGTTGGGGGGGAGGGGAGAGACATGGGGCATGAGTGGGGGGTGGAGGGCAACACAAGGGAGACACGGGGCATGAGCGGGTGGTGGGGGTAACAGGGGAGACATGGCATGGGTGGGGGGTAACACAAGGGAGACACGGGGCATGAGCAGGGGATGGGGGAAGTGGAGAGAGACACGGAGCAGGAGCGGGGGTGGGGGGAAAGGGAGAGACACATGGGGCATGAGTGGGGGGTGGGGGGAAGGGGAGAGAGATACGGGGCATGAGCGGGGGGTGGGGGGAAGGGGAGAGACACACGGGGCATGAGCGGGGGTGGGGAGAAAGGAGGGAGACACAGGGCATGAGCGGGGGGTGGGGGGAAGGGGAGAGACATGGGGCATGAGCAGGGGGTGGGGGGCAACACAAGGGAGACACGGGGCATGAGCAGGTGGTGGGGGGTAACAGGGGAGACAGGGCATGGGTGGGGGGTAACACAAGGGAGACACGGGGCATGAGCAGGGGATGGGGAAGTGGAGAGAGACACGGAGCAGGAGCGGGGGGTGGGGGGAAGGGGAGAGACACACAGGGCATGAGCGGGGGGTGGGGGAAGGGGAGCGGCACACGGGGCATGAGCGGGGGTGGGGGGAAGGGGAGAGAGACACACGGGGCATGAGCAGGGGGTGGGGGGAAGGGGAGAGAGACACACAGGGCATGAGCGGGGGCTGGGGGAAAGGGGAGAGACACACGGGGCAAGAGCGGGGGGTGGGGGAAGGGGAGAGACACATGGGGCATGAGCGGGGGGGTGGGGAAGGGGAGAGACACACGGGCATGGCCAGGGGTGTGGGGGAACATAGGGAGGAAACGGGGCATGAGCGGGGGGGAAGGGGAGAAACACACGGGGCATGAGCAGGGGGTGGGGGGAAAGGAGGGAGGCACGGGGCATGAGTGGGGGGTTGGGGGAAGGGGAGAGACACATGGGCATGAGCGGGGGGTGGGGGGAAGGGGAGAGAGACACGGGGCATGAGCGGGGGGTGGGGGGGAAGGGGAGAGAGATACAGGGCATGAGCGGGGGTAGGGGGAAAGGGAGAGAGACATTGGGCATGAGCGGGGGTGGGAGGGGAAAGGGGAGAGACACCGAGGGCATGAGCGGGGGTAGGGGGAAAGGGGGGAGAGACATTGGGCATGAGCGGGGGTGGGGGGGAAGGGGAGAGACACACAGGGCATGAGCGAGGGGTGGGGCGGAAGGGGAGAGACACACGGGGTTTGAGCGGGGGTGTGGGGGGAAGGGGAGAGACACACGGGGCATGAGCGGGGGATGGGGAGAAAGGAGGGAGACACGGCGCATGAGCGGGGGGTGGGGGGAAGGGGAGAGACATGGGGCATGAGCAGGGTGTGGGGGAAGGGGAGAGAGACACACAGGGCATGAGCGGGGGGCTGGGGGGGAAGGGGAGAGACACACGGGGCATGAGCGGGTGGTGGGGGAAGGGGAGAGACACACGGGGCATGAGCGGGGGGTGTGGGGGAAGGGGAGAGACACACAGGGCATGAGCGGGGGGTGGAGGGAAAGCGGAGAGACACACGGGGCATGAGCGTGGGGTGGAGGGAAAGGGAGAGACACACGGGGCATGAGCGGGGGGTGGGGGGAAGGGTAAAGACACACGGGGCATGAGCGGGGGGTGGGGGGAAAGGAGGGAGACATGGGGCATGAGTGGGGGGTGGGGGAAGGGGAGAGACACATGGGCCATGAGCGGGGGGTGGGGGGAAGGGAGAGAGACACGGGGCATGAGCGGGTGGTGGAGGGAAGAGGAGAGAGACACGGGGCATGAACGGGTGGTCAGGGGGAAGGGGATAGAGACACGGGGCATGAGCGGGGGGTGAGGGGGTAGGGGAGAGAGACATGGGGCATGAGCGGGGGTGGGGAGAAGGGGAGAGAGACACAGGCATGAGAGAGGGTAGGGGGAAAGGGGAGAGAGACACGGGGCATGAGCGGGGGTCGGGGGAAGGGGATAGACACACGGGGAATGAGCGGGGGGTGGGGCGGAAGGGGAGAGACACACGGGGCTTGAGCGGGGTGTGGGGGGGAAGGGAGAGACACACGGGGCATGAGCGGGGGATGGGGGGCAACACAAGGGAGACACGGGGCATGAGCGGGTGGTGGGGGGTAACAGGGGAGACAGGGCATGGGTGGGGTGTAACACAAGGGAGACACGGGGCATGAGCAGGGGATAGGGGAAGTGGAGAGAGACACGGGGCAGGAGCGGGGGTGGGGGGGAAGGGGAGAGACACACAGGGCATGAGCGGGGGGTGTGGGGAAGGGGAGCGGCATACGGGGCATGAGCGGGGGGTGGGGGGAAGGGGAGAGAGACACACGGGGCATGAGCAGGGGGTGGGGGGAAGGGGAGAGAGACACACAGGGCATGAGCGGGGGGCTGCGGGGGAAGGGGAAAGAGACATGGGGCTTGAGTGGGGTGTGGGGGGCAACACAATGGAGACACGGGGCATGAGCGGGTGGTGGGGTAACAGGGGAGACAGGGCATGAGTGGGGGGTAACACAAGGGAGACACGGGGCATGAGCGGGGGATGGGGGTAACATGAGGGAGACACGGGGCATGAGAGGGGGGTGGGGGGTAACACAAGGGAGACACGGGGCATGAGCGGGGGGTGGTGGTAACACAAGGGAGACACGGGGAATGAGCTGGGGGTGGGGGGTAACACAAGGGAGACACCGGCATGAGCGGTGGGTGGGGGGAAACAGGGGAGACAGGTCATGAGCAGGGGGTGGGGGGAAAGAGGGGAGACCACAGGGCATGAGCAGGGGGTGGGGGGGAAGTGGAGAGAGACACGGGGAATGGGCGGGGGGTGGGGGAACAGTAGGGAGACACGGGGCATGAGCAGGGGGTGGGGGGGAAGGGGAGAGAAACACGGGGCGTGAGCGGGGGGTGGGGGGGAAGGGGGAGACACACGGGGCATGAGCGGGGGGTGGGGGGGAAGGGAGAGACAAACGGGGCACGAGCGGGGGTGGGGGGGAAGGGGAGAGACACACGGGGCATGAGCGGGGGATGGGGGGCAACACAAGGGAGACACGGGGCATGAGCGGGTGGTGGGGGGGTAACAGGGGAGACAGGGCATGGGTGGGGTGTAACACAAGGGAGACACGGGGCATGAGCAGGGGATAGGGGAAGTGGAGAGAGACACGGGGCAGGAGCGGGGGTGGGGGGAAGGGGAGAGACACACAGGGCATGAGCGGGGGGTGGGGGGAAGGGGAGCTGCACACGGGGCATGAGCGGGGGGTGGGGGGAAGGGGAGAGAGACACACGGGGCATGAGCAGGGGGTGGGGGGAAAGGGAGAGAGACACACAGGGCATGAGCGGGGGGGCTGCGGGGGAAGGTGAAAGAGACATGGGGCTTGAGTGGGGTGTGGGGGGCAACACAATGGAGACACGGGGCATGAGCGGGTGGTGGGGGGTAACAGGGGAGACAGGGCATGAGTGGGGGGTAACACAAGGGAGACACGGGGCATGAGCGGGGGATGGGGGTAACATGAGGGAGACACGGGGCATGAGAGGGGGGTGGGGGGTAACACAAGGGAGACACGGGGCATGAGCGGGGGGTGGTGGTAACACAAGGGAGACACAGGGAATGAGCTGGGGGTGGGGGGTAACACAAGTGAGACACCGGCATGAGCGGTGGGTGGGGGGAAACAGGGGAGACAGGTCATGAGCAGGGGGTGGGGGGAAAGAGGGGAGACACAGGGCATGAGCAGGGGGTGGGGGGGAAGTGGAGAGAGACACGGGGAATGGGCGGGGGGTGGGGGAACAGTAGGGAGACACGGGGCATGAGCAGGGGGTGGGGGGGAAGGGGAGAGACACACGGGGCGTGAGCGGGGGGTCGGGGGGAAGGGGGAGACACACGGGGCATGAGCGGGGGTGGGGGGGAGGGAGAGACAAACGGGGCACGAGCGGGGGTGGGGGGGAAGGGGAGAGACACACGGGGCATGAGCGGGGGATGGGGGGCAACACAAGGGAGACACGGGGCATGAGCGGGTGGTGGGGGGTAACAGGGGAGACAGGGCATGGGTGGGGTGTAACACAAGGGGAGACACGGGGCATGAGCAGGGGAGAGGGGAAGTGGAGAGAGACACGGGGCAGGAGCGGGGGTGGGGGGAAGGGGAGAGACACACAGGGCATGAGCGGGGGGTGGGGGGAAGGGGAGCGGCACACGGGGCATGAGCGGGGGGTGGGGGGAAGGGGAGAGAGACACACGGGGCATGAGCAGGGGGTGGGGGGAAGGGGAGAGAGACACACAGGGCATGAGCGGGGGGCTGCGGGGGAAGGGGAAAGAGACATGGGGCTTGAGTGGGGTGTGGGGGGCAACACAATGGAGACACGGGGCATGAGCGGGTGGTGGGGGGTAACAGGGGAGACAGGGCATGAGTGGGGGGTAACACAAGGGAGACACGGGGCATGAGCGGGGGATGGGGGTAACATGAGGGAGACACGGGGCATGAGAGGGGGGTGGGGGGTAACACAAGGGAGACACGGGGCATGAGCGGGGGGTGGTGGTAACACAAGGGAGACACGGGGAATGAGCTGGGGGTGGGGGGTAACACAAGGGAGACACCGGCATGAGCGGTGGGTGGGGGGAAACAGGGGAGACAGGTCATGAGCAGGGGGTGGGGGGAAAGAGGGGAGGCACAGGGCATGAGCAGGGGGTGGGGGGGAAGTGGAGAGAGACACGGGGAATGGGCGGGGGGTGGGGGAACAGTAGGGAGACACGGGGCATGAGCAGGGGGTGGGGGGGAAGGGGAGAGACACACGGGGCGTGAGCGGGGGGTGGGGGGGAAGGGGGAGACACACGGGGCATGAGCGGGGGGTGGGGGGGAAGGGAGAGACAAACGGGGCACGAGCGGGGGTGGGGGGGAAGGGGAGAGACACACGGGGCATGAGCGGGGGATGGGGGGCAACACAAGGGAGACACGGGGCATGAGCGGGTGGTGGGGGGGTAACAGGGGAGACAGGGCATGGGTGGGGTGTAACACAAGGGAGACACGGGGCATGAGCAGGGGATAGGGGAAGTGGAGAGAGACACGGGGCAGGAGCGGGGGTGGGGGGAAGGGGAGAGACACACAGGGCATGAGCGGGGGGTGGGGGGAAGGGGAGCTGCACACGGGGCATGAGCGGGGGGTGGGGGGAAGGGGAGAGAGACACACGGGGCATGAGCAGGGGGTGGGGGGAAAGGGAGAGAGACACACAGGGCATGAGCGGGGGGCTGCGGGGGAAGGTGAAAGAGACATGGGGCTTGAGTGGGGTGTGGGGGGCAACACAATGGAGACACGGGGCATGAGCGGGTGGTGGGGGGTAACAGGGGAGACAGGGCATGAGTGGGGGGTAACACAAGGGAGACACGGGGCATGAGCGGGGGATGGGGGTAACATGAGGGAGACACGGGGCATGAGAGGGGGGTGGGGGGTAACACAAGGGAGACACGGGGCATGAGCGGGGGGTGGTGGTAACACAAGGGAGACACAGGGAATGAGCTGGGGGTGGGGGGTAACACAAGTGAGACACCGGCATGAGCGGTGGGTGGGGGGAAACAGGGGAGACAGGTCATGAACAGGGGGTGGGGGGAAAGAGGGGAGACACAGGGCATGAGCAGGGGGTGGGGGGGAAGTGGAGAGAGACACGGGGAATGGGCGGGGGGTGGGGGAACAGTAGGGAGACACGGGGCATGAGCAGGGGGTGGGGGGGAAGGGGAGAGACACACGGGGCGTGAGCGGGGGGTCGGGGGAAGGGGGAGACACACGGGGCATGAGCGGGGGGTGGGGGGGAAGGGAGAGACAAACGGGGCACGAGCGGGGGTGGGGGGAAGGGGAGAGACACACGGGGCATGAGCGGGGGATGGGGGGCAACACAAGGGAGACACGGGGCATGAGCGGGTGGTGGGGGGTAACAGGGGAGACAGGGCATGGGTGGGGTGTAACACAAGGGAGACACGGGGCATGAGCAGGGGATAGGGGAAGTGGAGAGAGACACGGGGCAGGAGCGGGGGTGGGGGGAAGGGGAGAGACACACAGGGCATGAGCGGGGGGTGGGGGGAAGGGGAGCGGCACACGGGGCATGAGCGGGGGGTGGGGGGAAGGGGAGAGAGACACACGGGGCATGAGCAGGGGGTGGGGGGAAGGGGAGAGAGACACACAGGGCATGAGCAGGGGGCTGCGGACACACGGGGCATGAGCGGGGGGTGGGGGGAAGGAGAGAGACACACGGGGCATGAGCGGGGGGTGTGGGGGAAGGGGAGAGACACACGGGGCATGGCCAGGGGTGTGGGGGAACATAGGGAGAAACGGGGCATGAGCGGGGGGGGGAGAAACACACGCGGCATGAGCGGGGGGTGGAGGGAAAGGAGGGAGACAGGTCATGAGCAGGGGGTGGGGGAAAGAGGGGAGACACAGGGCATGAGCAGGGGGTGGGGGGGAAGTGGAGAGAGACACGGGGAATGGGCGGGGGGTGGGGAACAGTAGGGAGACACGGGGCATGAGCAGGGGGTCGGGGGGAAGGGGAGAGACACACGGGGCGTGAGCGGGGGGTGGGGGGAAGGGGGAGACACACGGGGCATGAGCGGGGGGTGGGGGGGAAGGGAGAGACAAACGGGGCACGAGCGGGGGTTGGGGGGAAGGGGAGAGACACACGGGGCATGAGCGGGGGATGGGGGGCAACACAAGGGAGACACGGGGCATGAGCGGGTGGTGGGGGGTAACAGGGAGACAGGGCATGGGTGGGGTGTAACACAAGGGAGACACGGGGCATGAGCAGGGGATAGGGGAAGTGGAGAGAGACACGGGGCAGGAGCGGGGTGGGGGGAAGGTGAGAGACACACAGGGCATGAGCGGGGGGTGGGGGGAAGGGGAGCGGCACACGGGGCATGAGCGGGGGGTGGGGGGAAGGGGAGAGAGACACACGGGGCATGAGCAGGGGGTGGGGGGAAGGGGAGAGAGACACGCAGGGCATGAGCGGGGGGCTGCGGGGGAAGGGGAGAGACACACGGGGCATGAGCGGGGGGTGGGGGGAAGGGGAGAGACACACGGGGCATGAGCGGGGGGTGTGGGGGAAGGGGAGAGACACACGGGGCATGGCCAGGGGTGTGGGGGGAACATAGGGAGAAACGGGGCATGAGCGGGGGGGAGGGGAGAAACACACGCGGCATGAGCGAGGGGTGGAGGGAAAGGAGGGAGACACGGGGCATGAGTGGGGGGGTTGGGGGAAGGGGAGAGACACATGGGGCATGAGCGGGGGTGGGGGGAAGGGGAGAGAGACACGGGGCATGAGCGGGGGGTGGGGGGGAAGGGGAGAGAGACACAGGGCATGAGCGGGGGTAGGGGAAAGGGGCGAGAGACATTGGGCATGAGCGGTGGTGGGGGAAGGGGAGAGACACACAGGGCATGAGCGGGGGTAGGGGGAAAGGGGGGAGAGACATTGGGCATGAGCGGGGGTGGGGGGGAAGGGGAGAGACACACAGGGCATGAGCGGGGGGTGGGGCGGAAGGGGAGAGACACACGGGGCTTGAGCAGGGGGTGGGGGGAAGGGGAGAGACACACGTGGCATGAGCAGGGTTTGGGGAGAAAGGAGGGAGACACGGGGCATGAGCGGGGGTGGGGGGAAGGGGA
Organism: Ambystoma mexicanum; assembly: GCF_040938575.1. Classification (NCBI taxonomy): domain Eukaryota; kingdom Metazoa; phylum Chordata; class Amphibia; order Caudata; family Ambystomatidae; genus Ambystoma; species Ambystoma mexicanum. Next base: position 1,335,169,418 of record NC_090924.1, read on the forward strand.
GAGACATGGGGCATGAGCTGGGGGTGGGTGGCAACACAAGGGAGACACGGGGCATGAGCGGGTGGTGGGGGATAACAGGGGAGACAGGGCATGGGTGGGGGGTAACACAAGGGAGACATGGGGCATGAGCGGGGGATGGGGGGGAGGGGAGAGAAACACGGGGCATGAGCGGGGGCTGGGGGGAAGGAGAGAGAGACACACGGGGCATGAGCAGGGTGTGGGGGAAGGGGAGAGAGACACACAGGGCATGAGCGGGGGGTGTGGGGGAAGGGGAGAGACACACAGGGCATGGCCAGGGGTGTGGGGGGAAGGAGAGAGAGACACACGGGGCATGAGCAGGGTTTGGGGGAAGGGGAGAGAGACACACAGGGCATGAGCGGGGGGTGTGGGGGAAGGGGAGAGACACACAGGGCATGGCCAGGGGTGTGGGGGGAACATAGGGAGAAACGGGGCATGAGCGGGGGGTGGGGGGAATGGGAGAAACACACGGGGCATGAGCGGGGGGGTGGAGGGAAAGGGGAGAGACACACAGGGCATGAGCGTGGGGTGGGGGGAAAGGGAGAGACACACGGGGCATGAGCGGGGGGTGGGGGGAAGGGGAGAGAGAAACACGGTGCATGAGCAGGGGGTGGGGAGAAGGGGAGAGAGATACATGGGGCATGAGCGGGTTTGGGGGGAAGGGGAGAGACACACAGGGCATGAGCGGGGGGTGGGGGGAAGGGGAAAGTCACACGGGGCGTGAGCGGGGGTGGGGGGAAAGGAGGGAGACACGGGGCATGAGTGGGGGGTGAGGGGAAAGGGAGAGACACATGGGGCATGAGCGGGGGGTGGGGGGAAGGGGAGAGAGATACGGGGCATGAGCGGGGGGTGGGGGGAAGGGGAGAGACACACGGGGCATGAGCGGGGGTGGGGAGAAAGGAGGGAGACACGGGGCATGAGCAGGGGGTGGGGGGAAGGGGAAAGACATGGGGCATGAGCGGTGGGTGGGGGCAACACAAGGGAGACACGGGGCATGAGCGGGTGGTGGGGGGTAATAGGGGAGACAGGGCATGGGTGGGGGGTAACACAAGGGAGACACGGGGCATGAGCAGGGGATGGGGGAAGTGGAGAGAGACACGGAGCAGGAGCGGGGGTAGGGGGAAGGGGAGAGACACACAGGGCATGAGCGGGGGGTGGGGGGAAGGGGAGCGGCACACGGGGCATGAGCGGGGGGTGGGGGGACGGGGAGAGAGACACGCGGGGCATGAGCAGGGGGTGGGGGGAAGGGGAGAGAGACACACAGGGCATGAGCGGGGGCTGGGGGGAAGGGGAGACACACACGGGGCATGAGCGGGGGGTGGGGGGAAGGGGAGAGACACATGGGGCATGAGCGGGGGGTGGGGGAAGGGGAGAGACACACGGGGCATGGCCAGGGGTGTGGGGGGAACATAGGGAGAAACGGGGCATGAGCGGGGGGGAAGGGGAGAAACACACGGGGCATGAGCGGGGGGTGGGGGGAAAGGAGGGAGACACAGGGCATGAGTGGGGGGTTGGGGGAAGGGGAGAGACACATGGGGCATGAGCGGGGGGTGGGGGGAAGGGGAGAGAGACACGGGGCATGAGCGGGGGGCGGGGGGGAAGGGGAGAGAGACACAGGGCATGAGCGGGGGTAGGGGGAAAGGGGAGAGAGACATTGGGCATGAGCGGGGGTGGGGGGAAGTGGAGAGACACACAGGGCATGAGCGGGGGTAGGGGGAAAGGGGGGAGAGACATTGGGCATGAGCGGGGGTGGGGGGGAAGGGGAGAGACACACAGGGCATGAGCGAGGGGTGGGGCAGAAGGGGAGAGACACACGGGGCTTGAGCGGGGTGTGGGGGGAAGGGGAGAGACACGCAGGGCATGAGCGGGGATGGGGAGAAAGGAGGGAGACACGGGGCATGAGCGGGGGGTGGGGGGAAGGGGAGAGACATGGGGCATGAGCAGGGTGTGGGGGAAGGGGAGAGAGACACACAGGGCATGAGCGGGGGGCTGGGGGGGAAGGGGAGAGACACACAGGGCATGAGCGGGTGGTGGGGGAAGGGGAGAGACACACGGGGAATGAGCGGGGGGTGTGGGGGAAGGGGAGAGACACACAGGGCATGAGCGGGTGGTGGAGGGAAAGGGGAGAGACACACGGGGCATGAGTGTGGGGTGGGGGGAAAGGGAGAGACACACGGGGCATGAGCGTGGGGTGGGGGGGAAGGGAGAAACACACGAGGCATGAGCGGGGGGTGGGGGGAAGGGGAGAGAGAAACACGGTGCATGAGCAGGGGGTGGGGGGAAGGGTAGAGAGACACATGGGGCATGAGCGGGGGTGGGGGGAAGGGGAGAGACACACGGGGCATGAGCGGGGGGTGGCGGGAAGGGGAAAGTCACACGGGGCGTGAGCGGGGGTCGGGGGAAAGGAGGGAGACACGGGGCATGAGTGGGCGGTGAGGGGAAAGGGAGAGACACATGGGGCATGAGCGGGGGGTGGGGGGAAGGGGAGAGAGATACGGGGCATGAGCGGGGGGTGGGGGGAAGGGGAGAGAGACACGGGGCATGAGCGGGGGTGGGGGTAAGAGGAGAGAGACACGGGGCATAAGCGGGGGTGGCGTGGAAGGGGAGAGAGACATGGGGCATCAGCGGGGGGTGGGGGGGTAGGGGAGAGAGTCACGGGGCATGAACAGGGGTGTGGGGAAAAGGGAGAGAGACACAGGGCATGAGCGGGGGTGGGGGGAAGGGGAGAGACACACGGGGCATGAGCAGGGGGTGGGGCGGAAGGGGAGAGACACACGGGGCTTGAGCGGGGGGTGGAGGGGAAGGGGAGAGACACACAGGGCATGAGCGGGTGGTGGGGAGAAAGGAGGGAGACATGGGGCATGAGCGGGTGGTGCGGGGGAAAGGGAAAGAGACATGGGGCATGAGTGGGGGGTGGGGGGCAACACAAGGGAGACACGGGCATGAGCGGGTGGTGGGGGGTAACAGGGGAGACAGGGCATGAGTGGGGGGTAACACAAGGGAGACACGGGGCATGAGCGGGGGATGGGGGTAACATGAGGGAGACACGGGGCATGAGAGGGGGGTGGGGGTAACACAAGGGAGACACTGGGCATGAGCGGGGGGTCATGGTAACACAAGGGAGACACGGGGAATGAGCTGGGGGTGGGGGGTAACACAAGGGAGACACCGGCATGAGCGGTGGGTGGGGGGAAACAGGGGAGACAGGTCATGGCAGGGGGTGGGGGGAAAGAGGGGAGACACAGGGCATGAGCAGGGGGTGGGGGGGAAGTGGAGAGAGACACGGGGAATGGGCGGGGGGTGGGGGAACAGTAGGGAGACACGGGGCATGAGCAGGGGGTGGGGGGAAGGGGAGAGACACACGGGGCGTGAGCGGGGAGTGGGGGGGGGGTTCGACACACAGGGCATGAGCGGGGGGTGGGGGGAAGGGAGAGACAAACGGGGCACGAGCGGGGGTGGGGGGAAGGGGAGAGACACACGGGGCATGAGCGGGGGGTGGGGGGAAGGAAGAGACACAGGGATTGAGCAGGGGGTGGGAGGGAAGGGGAGTGAGACACGGGGCATGAGTGGGGGGTGGTAGGGAAGGAAAGAGAGACACTGGGCATGAGCGGGGGGGTGGGGTGGACAGTAGGGAGAAACGGGGCATGAGCAGGGGGACGGGGTGAAGGGGAGAGACACACTGGGCATGAACGGGGGGTGGGGGGAAGGGGAAAGCCACGGGGCATGAGCGGGGGGTGGGGGGAAGGGGAGCGACACACGCGGCATGAGCGGGGGGTGGGGGGGAAGGGGAGAGAGACATGGGGCATGAGCGGGGGTTAAGGGGGAAGGGGAGAGAGAGAGACACGGGGCATGAGCAGGGGGTGGGGGGGAAGGAGAGAGACACACTGGGCATGAACGGGGGGTATGGGGAAGGGGAGATACACACGGGGCATGAGCGGGGGGTGGGGGGAAGGGGAGAGACACACGGGGCATGAGCGGGGGGTGGGGGGAAGGGGAGGGCGACACGGGGCAAGAGCAGGGGGTGGAGGGAAGGGGAGAGACACACGTGGCATGAGCGGGGGGTGGGGGAAGGGGAGAGACACACGGGGCATGAGCAGGGGAAGGGGAGAGACACACGAAGCATGAGCAGGGGGAAGGGAAGAGACACACAGGGCGTGAGCGGGGGGTGGGGGGAAGGGTAGAGACACACGGGGCACAAGCGGGCAGTGGGTTGGAAGGGGAGAAACACACGAGGCATGAGCGGGGGCGGGGGGGTAACAAAAGGGAGACACAAGGCATGAGTGGGGGGTGGGGGGAAACAGGGGAGACAGGTCATGAGCAGGGGGTGGGGGGAAAGAGGGGAGACACGGGGCATGAACAGGGGGTGGGGGGAACAGTAGGGAGACATGTGGCATGAGCGGGGCGTGGGGGGAAGGGGAGAGACACACGGGGCATGAGCAGGGGGTGGGGGGAACAGTAGGGAGACATGTGGCATGAGCGGGGCGTGGGGGGGAAGGGGAGAGACACACGGGGCATGAGCAGGGGGTGGGGGGGAAGGGGAGAGACACACGGGGCATGAGCGGGGGTGGGGGGGAAGGGGAGAGACACACAGGGCATGAGCGGGGGGTGGGAGGGAAGGGAGAGACACAGGGCATGAGCGGGGGGTGGGGGGGAAGGGGAGTGAGACACGGGGCATGAGCGGGGGTTGGGGAAGGAAAGAGAGACACTGGGCATGAGCGGGGGCGTGGGGTGGATAGTAGGGAGAAACGGGGCATGAGCAGCGGGGTTGGGAGAAGGGGAGAGACACACTGGGCATGAGCGGGGGGTGGGGGGAGGGGAAAGACACGGGGCATGAGCCTGGGGTGGGGGGGAAGGGGAGCAACACACGGGGCATGAGCGGGGGGTGGGGGGAAGGGGAGAGACACACAGGGCATGAGCGGGGGGTGGGGGGAAGGGGAGAGACACACGGGGCATGAGCGGGGGGTGGTGGGGAAGGGTAGAGACACACGGGGCATGAGCGGGGGGTGGGGGGAAGTGTAGGGAGACACAGGGCAAGAGCGGGGCGTGGGGGGGAGGGGAGAGACACACGGGGCATGAGCAGGGGTGGGGGAAGGGGAGGGACACACGGGGCATGAGCGGGGGAAGGGGAGAGAGACACACGGGGCATGAGCAGGGGGAAGGGGAGAGACACACGGGGCATGAGCGGGGGTGGGGGGAAGGAGAGAGAGACACGGGGCATGAGCGGGGATGGGGGGGTGGGGGAGATAGACACGGGGCATGAGCGGGGGTGGGGGGGAAGGGGAGAGAGACACGGGGCATGAGCGGGGGTGGGGGGGAAGGGGAGAGAGACATGCAGCATGAGTGGGGGGTGGGGGTTAAAGGGAGAGACACACGGGATATGAGCGGGGGGTGGGGGGAAGGGGAGAGACACACGGGGCATGAGCGGGGGATGGGGGGAAAGGAGGGAGACACGGGGCTTGAGCGGGGGGTGGGGGGAAGGGGAGAGACACACGGGGCATGAGCGAGGGGTGGGGGGAAGGGGAGAGATACACACAGGGCATGAGTGGGGGTGGGGCGGAAGGGGAGAGACACACGGGGCATGAGCAGGGGGTGGGGGGGAAGGGGAGAGACACACGGGGCATGAGTGGGGGGTGGGGGGGAAGGGGAGAGACACACGGGCATGAGCGGGGGTGGGGGGAAGGGGAGAGACACACGGGCATGAGCAGGGGGTGGGGGGATGGGGAGAGACACACGCGGCATGAGCGAGGGGTGGGGGAAGGGGAGAGAGACACACGGGGCATGAGCAGGGGGTGGGGGGGAAGGGGAGAGACACACGGGGCATGAGTGGGCGGTGGGGGGGAAGGGGAGAGACACACGGGGCATGAGCAGGGGGTGGGGGGAAGGGGAGAGACACACGGGGCATGAGTGGGAGGTGGGGGGAAGGGGAGAGACACACAGGCATTAGCGGGGGGTGGGGGGGAAGGGGAGAGACACACGGGCATGAGCGGGGGGTGGGGGGAAGGAAAGAGAGACACGTGGTATGAGCGGGGGGTGGGGGGAAGGATAGCGACACACAGGGCATGAGAGGGGGTTGGGGGGAAGGGGAGAAAGACACGGGGCATGAGCGGGGGTAGGGGGGAAGGGGAGAGAGACAAGGGGCGTGAGCGGGGGGTAGAAGGGAAGGGGAGAGAGACACGGGGCATGAGCGGGGGGTGGGGGTAAGGGGAGAGACACACGGAGCATGAACTGGGGTGGGGGAGGGGAGAGACACACAGGGCATGAGCAGGGGGTGGGGGTGAAGGGGAGAGACACATGGGGCATGAGCGGGGGGTGGGGGGAAGGGGAGAGAGACACGGGGCATGGGCAGGGGGTGGGGGGTAGGGGAGAGACTCACGGGGCATGAGCAGGGGGTGGGGGGAAGGTGAGAGACACACGGGGCATGAGCGGGGGCTGGGGGGAAGGAGAGAGACACACGGGACATGAGCAGGGGGACGGGGATAGACAATCGGGGCATGAGCTGGAGGTGTGAGTAACATAAGGGAGACACGGGGGAAGGGGAGAGAGACACGGGGCATGAGCGGGGGGTGGGAGGGAAGGGGATAGACACACGGGGCATGAGCAGGGGTAGGGGGGAAGGGGAGAGACTCCTCGGGGCATGAGCGGGGGGTGGGGGGGAAGGGGAGAGGCACACAGGGCATGAGCGGGGGGTGGGGGAGAAGGGGAGAGACACACCGGGCATGAGCGGGGGGCGGGGGGAAGGGGATAGACTCATGGGGCATGAGCGGTGTGGGAGGGAAGGGGAGAGACACACGGGGCATGAGCGGGGGGTGGGGGGAAGAGGAGAGTCACACGGGGCATGAGCGTTGGTCGGGGAGAAGGGGAGAGACACACGGGGCATGAGCGAGGGGTGGTGGGGAAGGGGAAAGACACACGGGGCATGAGCGGGGGCTGGGGGGAACAGTAGGGAGACACGGGGTATGAGCGGGGGTGGGGGGAACAGTAGGGAAACATGGCACATGAGCGGGGGGTGGGGAGGAAGGGGAGAGACACAATGGGCATGAGGAGCTGGGGTGGGGGGAAGGGGAGAGGCATACGGGTCATGAGCAGGGGGTGGGGCGGAAGGGGAGAGACACACAGGGCTTGGGCGGGGGGTGGAGGAGAAGGGGAGAGACACACGGGGCATGAGCGGGGGGTGGGGAGAAAGGAGGGAGACATGGGGCATGAGCGGGGGGTGGGGGGAAGGGGAGAGACATGGGGCATGAGTGGGGGGTGGGAGGCAACACAAGGGAGACACAGGGCATGAGCGGGTGGTGGGGGTAACAGGGGAGACAGGGCATGAGTGGGGGGTAACACAAGGGAGAAACAGGGCATGAGCGGGGGATGGGGGTAACATGAGGGAGACACGGGGCATGAGCAGGGGGTGGGGGGGTAACACAAGGGACACACGGGGCATGAGCGGGTGGTGGGGGGTAATACAAGGGAGACACGGGGAATGAGCTGGGGGTGGAGGGTAACACAAGGGAGACACTGGCATGAACGGTGGGTGGGGGGAAACAGGGGAGACAGGTCATGAGCAGGGGGTGGGGGGAAAGAGGAGAGACACAGGGCATGTGCAGGGGGTGGGGGGAACAGTAGGGAGGCATGGGGCATGAGCAGGGGGTGGGGGGAAGGGGAGAGACACACGGGGCATGAGCGGGGGGTGGGGGGAAGGGGAGAGACACACGGGGCATGAGCAGGGGGTGGGGGGGAAGGGGAGCGACACACGGGGCATGAGCGGGGGTGGGGGGAAGGGGAGAGACACACGGGGCATGAGCGGAGGGTGGGGGAAAGGAAGAGACACGGGGCATGAGCGGGTGGTGGTGGGAAGGGGAGTGAGACACGGGGCATGAGCGGGGGGTGGGGGGGAAGGAAAGAGAGACACTGGGCATGAGCGGGGTGGTGGGGTGGACAGTAGGGAGAAATGGGGTATGAGCAGGGGGTTGGGGGAAAGGGGAGAGACACACTGGGCATGAGCGGGGGGTTGGGGGGAAGGGAAAAGACACAGGGCAGGAGCGGGGGGTGGGAGGGAAGGGGAGCGACACACGGGGCATGAGCGGGGGGTGGTGGGGAAGGGGAGAGAGACACGGGGCATGAGCGGGGGGTAAGGGGGAAGGGGAGAGAGACATGGGGCATGAGCGGGTGGTAGAAGGGGAGAGAGACACGGGGCATGAGCAGGGGGTGGGGGGGAAGGGGAGAGACACACTGGGCATGAACGGGGGGTGGGGGGAAGGGGAGAGACACACGGGGCATGAGCGGGGGTGGGGGGGAAGGGGAGAGACACACGGGGCATGAGCGGGGGGTTGGGGGAAGAGGAGGGAGACACGGGGCAAGAACAGGGGGTGGGGGGAAGGGGCGAGAAAGACGTGGCATGAGCAGGGGCTGGGGGGAAGGAGAGAGACACACGGGACATGAGCAGGGGGACGGGGATAGACAATCGGGGCATGAGCTGGAGGTGTGAGTAACATAAGGGAGACACGGGGGAAGGGGAGAGAGACACGGGGCATGAGCGGGGGGTGGGAGGGAAGGGGATAGACACACGGGGCATGAGCAGGGGTAGGGGGGAAGGGGAGAGACTCCTCGGGGCATGAGCGGGGGGTGGGGGGGAAGGGGAGAGGCACACAGGGCATGAGCGGGGGGTGGGGGAGAAGGGGAGAGACACACCGGGCATGAGCGGGGGGCGGGGGGAAGGGGATAGACTCATGGGGCATGAGCGGTGTGGGAGGGAAGGGGAGAGACACACGGGGCATGAGCGGGGGGTGGGGGGAAGAGGAGAGTCACACGGGGCATGAGCGTTGGTCGGGGAGAAGGGGTGAGACACACGGGGCATGAGCGAGGGGTGGTGGGGAAGGGGAAAGACACACGGGGCATGAGCGGGGGCTGGGGGAAACAGTAGGGAGACACGGGGTATGAGCGGGGGTGGGGGGAACAGTAGGGAAACATGGCGCATGAGCGGGGGGTGGGGACGAAGGGGAGAGACACAATGGGCATGAGGAGCTGGGGTGGGGGGAAGGGGAGAGGCATACGGGTCATGAGCAGGGGGTGGGGCGGAAGGGGAGAGACACACAGGGCTTGAGCGGGGGGTGGAGGAGAAGGGGAGAGACACACGGGGCATGAGCGGGGGGTGGGGAGAAAGGAGGGAGACATGGGGCATGAGCGGGGGGTGGGGGGAAGGGGAGAGACATGGGGCATGAGTGGGGGGTGGGAGGCAACACAAGGGAGACACAGGGCATGAGCGGGTGGTGGGGGTAACAGGGGAGACAGGGCATGAGTGGGGGGTAACACAAGGGAGAAACAGGGCATGAGCGGGGGATGGGGGTAACATGAGGGAGACACGGGGCATGAGCAGGGGGTGGGGGGGTAACACAAGGGAGACACGGGGCATGAGCGGGTGGTGGGGGGTAATACAAGGGAGACACGGGGAATGAGCTGGGGGTGGAGGGTAACACAAGGGAGACACTGGCATGAACGGTGGGTGGGGGAAACAGGGGAGACAGGTCATGAGCAGGGGGTGGGGGGAAAGAGGAGAGACACAGGGCATGTGCAGGGGGTGGGGGGAACAGTAGGGAGGCATGGGGCATGAGCAGGGGGTGGGGGGAAGGGGAGAGACACACGGGGCATGAGCGGGGGGTGGGGGGAAGGGGAGAGACACACGGGGCATGAGCGGGGGGTGGGGGGGAAGGGGAGCGACACACGGGGCATGAGCGGGGGTGGGGGGAAGGGGAGAGACACACGGGGCATGAGCGGAGGGTGGGGGAAAGGAAGAGACACGGGGCATGAGCGGGTGGTGGTGGGAAGGGGAGTGAGACACGGGGCATGAGCGGGGGGTGGGGGGGAAGGAAAGAGAGACACTGGGCATGAGCGGGGTGGTGGGGTGGACAGTAGGGAGAAATGGGGTATGAGCAGGGGGTTGGGGGAAAGGGGAGAGACACACTGGGCATGAGCGGGGGGTTGGGGGGAAGGGAAAAGACACAGGGCATGAGCGGGGGGTGGGAGGGAAGGGGAGCGACACACGGGGCATGAGCGGGGGTGGTGGGGAAGGGTAGAGAGACACGGGGCATGAGCGGGGGGTAAGGGGGAAGGGGAGAGAGACATGGGGCATGAGCGGGTGGTAGAAGGGGAGAGAGACACGGGGCATGAGCAGGGGGTGGGGGGGAAGGGGAGAGACACACTGGGCATGAACGGGGGGTGGGGGGAAGGGGAGAGACACACGGGGCATGAGCAGGGGTGGGGGGGAAGGGGAGAGACACACGGGGCATGAGCGGGGGGTTGGGGGAAGAGGAGGGAGACACGGGGCAAGAACAGGGGGTGGGGGGAAGGGGCGAGAAAGACGTGGCATGAGCAGGGGGTGGGGGGGAAGGGAAGAGACACACGGGGCATGAGCGGGGGAAGGGGAGAGACACATGAAGCATGAGCAGGGGGAAGGGGAGAGACACACGGGGCATGTGCGGGGGCTGGGGGGGAAGGGTAGAGACACACGGGGCATGAGCGGGTAGTGGGGGGGAAGGGGAGAGACACACGGGGCATGAGCGGGTGGTGGGGGGTAACACAAGGGAGACACGGGGCATGAGCGGGGGGTGGGTGGGTAACACAAGGTAGACATGGGGAATGAGCTGGGGGTTGGGGGTAACACAAGGGAGACACGGGCATGAGCAGGGGGTGGGGGAAAGAGGGGAGACACGGGGCATGAGCAGGGGGTGGGGGGAAGTGGAGAGAGACACGGGGCATGAGGGGGGGGTGGGGGGTACAGTAGGGAGACACGGGGTATGAGCAGGGGGTGGGGGGGAGGGGAGAGACACACGGGGCATGAGCTGGGGGTGGGGGGAAGGGGGTAGACACACGGGGCACGAGCGGGGGGTGGGGGGTAAGAGGAGAGACACACGGGGCATGAGCGGGGCGTGGGGGGAAGTGGAGAGACACACGGGGCATGAGCGGGGGGTGGGGGGAAGGAGAGAGACACACTGGGCATGAGCGGGGGTGGGTGGAAGGGGAGAGACACACGGGGCATGAGCGGGGGGTGGGGGGAAGGGAGAGACACAGGGCATGAGCGGGGGGTGGCGGGGAAGGGGAGAGATACACGGGGCATGAGCGAGGGTGGGGGGAAGGAAAGAGAGACACTGGGCAGGAGCGGGGGCGTGGGGTGGGCAGTAGGGAGAAACGGGGCATGAGCAGGGGGATGGGGGGAAGGGGAGAGACACACTGGGCATGGGCGGGGGGTGGGGGGGAAGGGGAGCAACACACGGGGCATGAGCGGGTGGTGGGGGGAAGGGGAGAGAGACACGGGGCATGAGCGGGGGGTAGAAGGGGAGATAGACACGGGGCATGAGCGGGGGGTGGGGGGGAAGGGGAGAGACACACTGGGCATAAGCGGGGGGTGGGGGGAAGAGGAGAGAGACACACGGGGCATGAGCGGGGGGTGGGGGGGAAGGGGAGAGACACACGGGCATGAGCGGGGGGTGGGGGGGAGGGTAGGTAGACATGGGGCAAGAGCGGGGGGTGGGGGGAAGGGGAGAGACACACGGGGCATGAGCGGGGGAAGGGGAGAGACACAGGGGGCATGAGCAGGGGGAAGGGGAGAGACACACGGGGCATGAGCGGGGGTGGGGGGAAGGAGAGAGAGACACGGGGCAAGAACGGGGGTGGAGGGTAGGGGAGATAGACACGGGGCAGGGGTGGGGGGAAGGGGAGAGAGACACGGGGCATGAGCGGGGGTGGGGGGGAAGGGGAGAGAGACATGCAGCATGAGTGGGGGGCGGGGGTTAAGGGGAGGGACACACGGGGCCTGAGCGGGGGCTGGGGGAAGGGGAGAGACACACGGGGCATGAGCGGGGGGTGGGGGGAAAGGAGGGAGACACGATGCTTGAGCGGGGGGTGGGGGGAAGGGGAGAGACACACTGGGCATGAGCGAGGGGTGGGGGGAAGGGGAGAGAGACACACGGGGCATGAGCAGGGGGTGGGGGAAGGGGAGAGAGACACACAGGGCATGAGCGGGGGGGTGGGGGGGAAGGGGAGAGACACTCGGGGCATGAGCAGGGGGTGGGGGGGAAGGGGAGAGACACACGGGCATGAGCGGGGGGTGGGGGGAAGGAAAGAGAGACACGGGGCATGAGCGGGGGGGTGAGGTGGACAGTAGGGAGACACGGGGCATGAGCAGGGCGGTGGGGGGAAGGGGAGAGACACACTGGGCATTAGCGGGGGTGGGGAGGAAGGGGAGAGACACACGGGGCATGAACGGGTGTGGGGGGAGGGGAGAGACACACAGGGCATGAACGGGGGTGGGGGGAGGGGAGAGACACACAGGGCATGAGCGGGGGGTGTGGGGGAAGGGGAGAGACACACGGGGCATGAGCGGGGGTGGGGGGAAGGGGAGAGAGACACAGGGCATGGGCAGGGGGTGGGGGGTAGGGGAGAGACACACGGGGCTTGAGCAGGGGGTGGGGGGAAGGGGAGAGACACACGGGGCATGAGCGGGGGCTGGGGGGAAGGGGAGAGACACACGGGACATGAGCAGGGGGAAGGGGAGAGACACACGGGACATGAGCGGGAGGTGTGAGTAACACAAGGGAGACACGGGGGAAGGGGAGAAAGACAAAGGGCATGAGCGGGGGTGGGGGGGGAGGGGATAGACACACGGGGCATGAGCAGGGGTGGGGGGAAGGAGACTCCCCGGGGCATGAGCAGGGGGTGGGAGGGAAGGGGAGAGGCACACAGGGCATGAGCGAGGGGTGGGGGAGAAGGGGAGAGACACACCGGGCATGAGCTGGGGGTGGGGAGGAAGGGGATAGACACATGGGGCATGAGCGGTGTGGGTGGGAAGAGGAGAGGCACACGGGGCATGAGCGAGGGGTGGGGGAGAAGGGGAAAGACACACGGGGCATGAGCGGGGGCTGGAGGAACAGTAGGGAGACACGGGGTATGAGAGGGGGTGGGGGGAACAGTAGGGAAACATGGCGCATCAGCGGGGGGTGGGGAGGAAAGGGAGAGACACATGGGGCATGAGGAGCGGGGGTGGGGGGGAAGGGGAGAGACACACGGGGCATGAGCGGGGGTGGGGGGAAGGGGAGAGGCACACGGGGCATGAGCGGGGGGTGGGGGAGAAGGGGAGAGACACACGGGGCATGAACAGGGGGTGGGGGGAACAGAGGAGACACAGGGCATGAGCGGGGGTGGGGGGGAAGGGGAGAGACACACGGGGCATGAGGGGGGGGTGGGGGAGAGACACATGGGGCATGAGCGCGGGATGGGGCGGAGGGGGAGAGACACACGGGGCATGAGCGGGGGTGGGGGGAGGGGAGAGACACACGGGGCATGAGCGGGTGTGGGGGGAGGTGAGAGACACACGGGGCATGAGCGGGGCATGGGGGGGAGGGGAGTGACACACAGGCCATGAGCGGGGGGTGGGAGGGGAAGAGGAGACAGACAAAAACACAGACATGAGTTCGTGTGCAGGCAGCAGATCCCGCTCCTCGGCCCTCCGCTGGCCACTGGAGGAACAGGGCAGACACGGGGCATGAACGGGGGGTGGGGGGAACAGGAGACAGACAAGGTAGTGGCCATGTAGTTATGGTTAAGTTGCTGTTAAGTCCCGTGTCTCCCATGTCCCCCCCTCGCATAACTGGCGAATTTCAAGGGTTTTTTGGTTTTACTTGGAACCATAACGTCCCTGCTGTAACAAAGTTTTTTCACTGAATTTCATAGGTTTTTAGTAGCGCAAAGTTTTTTTACTGAATATATATATATATATATATATATATATATATATATATATATATATATATATATATATATATATATATATATATATATATACCATGATACAGGTAGATGTGTTTCTAATCAGATCCCACTTTTTTAATGTTCCATGCTGAAAGGTATGGTGCAACATATTTATTATTAGTATTATTATTATTATTATTATTATTATTATTATTATTATTATATTTATTATTATTATTATTATTCATATGGATTTTTTTTTTAGCGCAGACCTAGCTTCGAGAAGCAGCAGTGCTTTACAGAGGTATACAATACAGATGCATAACACAGTGCTTTTCAGAGGTAACAACAGAACTGACATACAGCGGGGGTAGGATACAGAAGGGCACAGAGGAGGTGTTCAGCTGCACAGGGTGGCAGGGAGGAGAGGGGTGGATGGTGTCTAGCGAGTCAGGTTGAACGTGGGGCAACAGGAAGGCCTAGGTGTTGAGAAGGAGAGAGTCTGATGCTGATGGGGAAGAGGTTCCATAGTCTTTGGGCGTAGGCAAAGAAGGATTCTTTTCTCATCCTTTCCTTTTTGCAGCACCAAATGTCAAGTCTGCACGTGTCCTGGCTTCTGGTGGTGCCCTGTCTGCCAGAGATGCTGAATTTTTCCACGAGGTAGCAAGGTAACCTGAGAGTGACTGCGTTACAGATGAATCAATAAGGTTTGAAAGTGATTTGTGTGTGCAGTGGGAGCCAGTGAAGGTTGATGAGAGCCCACTGAAAAGGGAAATCATTTCACCAAAATGCTAGGGGTAGCGGAAGTGACATCAGATGACCTATGACCACTGATGACATCAAAGCAAAACAATGTAATTTGACCCCACCCTGAAGTGACATCACAGGAAGTGATGGAACACAACCTTTCACCCCTTGACAAAACAGTAAGTGCCATCACATAGCATTGTTCCGGAGTACACTACGAAAATATGGTTACGATATCACTGTAATTTGATATACATTTCATACAAGAATGGATCACCATATGTATCATTAATATCAGTGTCATCCTCTTTGAGCTTAACACAGCAAAGGGGGCCCCCAAGTCAGAGACACCCCTCCCCCCTGTCCTCACTAGGAGCGCCCGCCAACTCACAAAAGAGAGGCTCACACCCTACCTGTTGGTGCCAGCCCTGGGTCCCCCATTCTCTTCGGACCCAGAAACTCTGGCAGATATTTTCAATACTATCATCGCTCAAACTGTAAACGCCATTGCCCTTCTCACCCAAAGGAAAGCCAAGTGTACTAAGCACACCAATGCTTGGTTCTCTCCTGAGCTACTCGAGCTATGCACGAGAAAAAGGGCAGCTCTTTCTGCCTGGAGAGCCAACCGTAGTGACTCCTCCAAACTAGAATTCGACAATATCTCTAGACAATACTAATCTGCCATAATCAAAGCGAAATCCTCCTCTTTCAACCATAGGATAGCCAATGCCAAATCTGACACCAAGGAGATTTGTGCCATTTTCAGGAAGCTTGAAACACCCCCCCCCCGCCACCCGCCCTCCCGCTCTAACCAAGGATCAAGACTGGTGCAACAGCATACAATCTGCCATGCTAGATAACCTCAACACCCTTCAAAGTAAAATCCTTGCCCACCAACAGTCCCTCAACCACCAAATGGCGTACCACCAGAGCTACCTCCCATGTGACTCGCCCTCATTCGCCTTTAAGGATGTCAGTGAACACGAAGTCCTTTCCCTCCTTAAATCCATCAAACCCTCGAACTATAAAGGGGACGCCTGCCCTTCTCAACTGCTCAAAGAGGGCGTATCTCTCCTTGCCCCCGTTCAAACAGCCTTTATCAATACCTCTTTTGCCACTGGTCATGTCCCTACCTGTCTCAAGGAAGCATGGGTACGCCCTCTCCTTAAGAAACCAGGGCTCAACCCAACCATCTTGGGGAACTACAGACCCATCACCACAGTCCTTTTAAAAATACTGGACAAGGTAGCATATCTGCAAGTACAAAAATGTCTTAAGAACAATAACCTTCTCGGTTGCCGGCAGTCAGGCTTTCGCCCAGGCCACAGTACCGGAACCGCCCTATTAGGCCTCAAAAATCAAATGGACATCAGAGACGCGGGAAACCAGCCCTTCTGCTGCTCCTGGACCTATCAGCGGCTTTTGATTTAGTGGACCACAAAACTCTGTACCATCATCTCTCTGTAACGCTCACCTGATTCCCGCAGAGGCGCCGGTCTTGACTGGGTGAATGCCGTATCTTCAAAGGTGATGTGTAACACACGGTTGGCTCTTTGGGCTGGACCTCTGTGCACTGTATGTCTGACTCGAAGAGTAAGATGTCTGCAGATAGAAAATATGGGATTAATGAACTGGGGTTATTGGGTGCCTCTCTCCTCTTCCCTTTCTCTTCTCCTGTAGAACCCCAAAGGTTAACACCCTCACCTTAGGTAAGTGAACGCCGAGCTCTCCATCTGCCTCGGGGCAGGGTGCCGTAACCAGTTTCTTCACTGGATAAGGGTGCAGGCCTCTTGACCTCAGAGAACTGCTGTCCGTCGTTAACTGCACGAACGGTAAGTTCTGGGCACTTCAAATGTCTTAAAAGTCTTTTTTAATGATTTCTCTTGTTTTGCAGGGTTCCGGCGATGGCGGATGGCGGGCTGATGAGAGTTGAGGATCGAACCCGCGTGAGGAATAGAAGCGCCTGGAAGCACGTAAGTAAGCGCTTGTAGCCTGCTTCATGATGCGCACTAACTGTCCCTTTTATCTTGCAGGTACAAGTTCGGAGCTTTAGAGAAGCTGAAGGGTGCTGGAATACCCACTGGATTCGGCGTGGGAAGGAGTAATGGCACGTGAGTAATAAAGTTGCCCAATGTCTTTAAACGCACCTTCTTTTGTCTTTCAGATGCAGGATGCAGCGCCGAAGACCTCCAGAGCATGCGAAGAGTAGGTAAGCTTGTCTTTCAGATGCCGGAATGCAGCGCGAGGCGTTGGTGACAGCCGATGGACCAGGTAAGAGATGCGCTGCCACTGAAGACCGTAGTGCTAACCTGTTCTTTCTTTGTCTTTACAGGTGCTGCTGAAGACTGGATTCCAGGATGGTAAGCCTTTGTTCCCTTAGGCCCAGGATCAGAAGCAGAAGACACGATGAGCGTTCTGCTGCAGAGAATGCAGAATAACGCAAAGCAAGATTCATCCATCGGGTGTGGTTTAAATAGCCTCCTGTAGTGCTTAGGTGTCTCCTTCCACAGCCACGCCTAGGTAAGAAAAGAGTTCCTGCTTTCCAGAAGAGTTCCAGTGTTCTGAACCTAGGGAGTGGCTCCTGCCCCACCCAACAGGAAAAGTAGTCCCAAACAGAAGAGGATCAGGGGTTCAACTGGCAGGTAAGTAAGCAGCATGGTCTGCTGCAGGTATGTCCACACAAGCATTATGAGCCCGGCGCTTCCAGCGCTCGGACTGGGCATCTTTATGAGCCTGGTGCCACTGGTGCCAGGACAGGGTCCAAAAGGTCCCAATTGGGACTGGCTGGCACTCGGAACCGGGGTTATGGGTCTGCTTCCATGGGAGTCGGGCAAGTCCTGATCTTTTGGAAGCAGAGATCATGACAGCACCCCCCCTCAAGGCCCCTCCCAAACCGGGCTTCTCCGGGGGTTTGGGCTTGTTAGGAAATGTTCGATGAAATCTTTTGATTAGATGAGGCGCGTGGACATATTCTGCAGGTTCCCAGGATCTTTCTTGGGGACCGTAGCCTTTCCAGTCAATCAGGTAAAATAGTTTAGATTTGGAGATCTTAGAATCCAGGATGCTTTTGACTTCAAACTCGAGTTCTCCATCAACTAGAATAGGTTTTGGAGATGTAGTTAGTCTGGTTTGAGGTTGCACGGGTTTTAATAGAGAGACGTGGAAGACCGGATGTATCTTCATGTGAGGGGGCAAGTCCAACTTGACCGCTCCTGGATTTACTATGGTAGTGATGGAATAGGGACCAAGGTATCTTGGGTTGAATGTGCGTGGTCCTTTTAGAGGTAGATATTTGGTGGATAACCAGACTTGATTTCCTACTTGATATTGGGGGGCTTCCTTCCGATGTTGGTCTGCTCCTTTCTTGTATTGTTCTTTAGCCCTTTGAAGGTGAGAAACGGCTTCCTTAAAGGCTTGGGTGATTGTAGAATGCAGGTGGTCTACTGCTGGTGTTCCAAGATCTTGGAGTGGATCCAACTCTGAGGTTCGAGGGTGACTACCGTATAAAAGAAAAAACGGGGTCTTCCCAGTTCCCGAGTGGACAGAGTTATTGTAGGCATATTCGGCTATCCAAAGGATATCTTTCCAAGTTTTTTCAGTGTGTTGTAGCATGCAGCGCAAATACTGTTCCAGAGTTTGATTGGTCCTCTCGGTTTGTCCGTCGGTTTGAGGGTGGTGGTTGGTCGAAAGTCTCACATCAATTTGAGTCGACCGACAGCAACTTCGCCAAAAATGAGAAATAAATTGACTACCTCGATCCGAAATTAGAACTGAAGGAAAACCGTACAGTCGGACGATGTTTTCGAGAAATTCTCGGGCCAGAGTTGCTGCTGATGGTAAGCCTTTGAGTGGAATGAAATGCGCCGTCTTGGAGAATAGGTCCACGATTACTAGGATCGTATTGTATCCGGAGCATGGAGGTAGATCGGTGATGAAGTCCATAGGAAGCGTATGCCAAGGGCGAGGCGGGATGTCAATAGGGCGTAAGAGGCCGGCTGGTTTTTCCTTTTGACTCTTGTTTTGGGCGCATACTCCACAGGACATTATAAAGTCTCTGATATCTTTTTTCCAAGACGGCCACTAGAAGTAGCGCTTGATCTTTTCCGAGGTCTTGGTCATACCGGGATGTCCTTCCATTAAAGAATCGTGATAACAAGAGATTACCTTTTTCTGTAAATCTGTGCTGGGCAGGTATAACCGTTCTTGGAAATATAATAGGTTGTCCTTCACCGTAAAGTCCTTTCCCTGCAGATGCCAATTCTGTATGTTTGCTGGAGTTACCAGTAGCCTGGCTTTATCCTTAACTTCCTCTATGGATTGTGTGGCGATTACACCTAGAATTCTTTGTTCGGGAATGATAGGTACAGGTTTAGGATTGATCAAATGTTCTTCCACTCCCATCCGAGAAAGGGCATCAGCTTTACCGTTTTTTGTACCAGGTCGATAGGTAATTATGAAGTCAAACTCGGCAAAGAATAGTGCCCAACGGAGTTGCCTAGAGGATTGAGCTTTTGCGGCTTTCAAATATTGCAGATTTCGGTGATCTGTAATCACAGTAACGGTGTGTCGGGCCCCCAGAAGATAATGCCGCCAAGCCTTAAAGGCAGACTTGATAGCTAGAAGTTCCTTATCAGTAATAGTGTAATTGATTTCAGGAGGCGAGAATTTGGGGGACCAAAATGCCACGGGATGCAACTGATTGGTTACTGGATCCTTTTGTGATAGAACTGCCCCCATGGCAAGGCTCGAAGCATCAGTTTCAACGATGTAGGGGAGTTCTGGGCGAGGATGTTTTAAGATCGGTGCAGAGATAAATCTAGTCTTCAAATTCTGGAAAGCTTGTTCCGCCTCGGTAGACCATTCAAAACTTTTGTTTTTCTTTAACAAGGCGGTGATGGGCTGGACTATTCGAGAGAATTCGGGGATAAACCTGCGGTAAAAGTTAGCGAAGCCTAACATGCTTTGAACACCTTTTACGGAGGATGGCGATGGCCCTTTGAGAATTGCATTGACCTTCTTTGAATCCATACGCACTCCGCTAGGTGATAATATGAATCCCAAGAATTCAACTTCAGTCACGTTGAAAACACATTTTTCCAACTTAGCGAAAAGTTTGTGTTGACGCAATCTCTCGAGGACCATTTTCACGTGTTTCCGATGTTCAGTTTCCGATGAAGAATAAACGAGGATGTCGTCAATGTAAACAACAACACACACATCTATGAGCTCTCTGAGGACATCGTTCATAAAATATTGAAAGGCGGCCGGGGCATTGCAAAGTCCGAAGGGCATGACCTGATATTCAAATAGCCCATACTTGGTGCGGAAGGCCGTTTTTCTATTCATCGCCCTCTTTTACTCGTACCAAGTGGTAGGCCCCTCTAAGATCCAGCTTTGTATATATGCATGCTTTTCTGACTTGGTCCAGGAGTTCAGGGATCAAAGGTAACGGATATCTATTCTTAACGGTGATCTGGTTCAGGGCGCGATAATCTATACAAGTTCTAAGGTCCCCTTCTTTTTTTGGAACGAAGAACAAAGCTGAGGAAGCAGGGGACTTGGAAGGACGAATAAACCCATTCGCTAGGTATTGATCCAGGTATTGTCGGAGGTGAAGATTCTCAGGCTCGGTGAGGGCATAAATTCTACTACAAGGAGGAGTAGATCCAGGTATCAGGTCTATCTGGCAGTCATAAGACCTATGAGGAGGTAAAGAGTTAGCCTGATCCTTCCGGAAAACATCTTGGAATTCTAGGTATTCAGGAGGTAACTGGGGAGCCTCCGAGGAAATTGCCGCCAGTGCAACACCAGGTGGAGGGTGACAAGTAGAGACACATTCTGGAAACTGAACCGTTCTTGCTCGCCAATCGATCTGAGGATTGTGCTTCTCTAACCAAGGAATTCCTAGAATAATCTGGAACTGAGGGGCCTTGATCACATCGAACACGATCTTCTCATGGTGTCCATCTTGACTTATTAGCGTCACTTCTTGGGTGGTATGCGTTACTGGTCCGGAGGCTATCTCCGTACCATCCACCGTAGTAATGACGTCCTTTATAGCCTTTGGACAAAGAGTCAGATTCATCCTCAAAACCATTTCATGATCCACATAATTGCCGATGGCACCGCTGTTGACGTAAGCTTCAATCGCATGTAATCGATCCGGATGTTCAGGGCTAATGAGGACCATAGGTATCACGAAATGCGAGGTTACGGAACTGGTTTTAACGCTCGGCAAGAGGACCTCTATTCTTGTCGGGCGAGGTCGTTTCCCTGCTCCGAGTTTGTGACCCTGGTAACTGCAGCTCCTACTGCCTTCTTGGCTGGTTTCACCGGACAGTCTCGAAGAAAGTGCCCCGAGTTTCCGCAATAGAGGCATAATTGCAGCTGTTTTCTCCTTTCCCGCTCCTTTTGTGTTAGTGGTCCTTTCAGGCCCCCTATTTGCATGGGTTCCCCGGAGTCTACTCCTTTGGTAGGAGTTGGTGGTTTGGAAAATACTCGAGCATCAAACTTGGAACGATCGGCCTTCCTGTTCTGCAGTCTGTGGTCAATTTGAACGACTAAGTCAATATAGTCCGAACAGTCTTGCGGGGGATTCACTACTTGGGCTAACACATCTTTGAGCTCTCCACGTAGACCTCTATAAAACAGCGTAATCCTTTTGTCCTCAGGCCATCGAGTTTCCACTATCAGTCTGTTGAAAGACGCAATATAAGCCAAAAGGTCTTGATTACCCTGTCGCAATGAAAGGAGCTCATTGTCCAAGGCCTGCCCCTGTGAATGTCTTGCAAACAGTTTTTCCATACTGAGCTGAAAAGCTTGAAAATCATGGAGAACCGGATCGTCTTGATTAACTAGAGGGATCGACCAGTCTGCCGCATTGCCACTAAGGTACGAAAGCACGAAAGCTACCTTAGCTTGATCAGTTGGAAAGGCTGCTGGCCGGCATAAGAAGTGCAACCGGCACTGATTAATAAATACTGCAAACCTCTTTGGGTCACCAGAAAATCGTTCGGGCGGAGCCAGAGGTACATTCCCAGGTAGGTTGATCTGCACTGGGTTCGTAGAGGATGTTGAAGGAAGATTTGCCCCTGATGCGGGTAACGGAGTTTGTCCGGCTTGTGACTGTAGCAATTGTCTAGCGAGATCGTCTGTTCGCTCCTTGGAAATAATCAGTTCCCTTCTTAGAGCATTCGTTTCCTGACGGGCTGCATGCACTTCTGCTCTTAGTTCCCCAAGTAACTGGGCTAGCTGGTCGGTATCCGAGGTTTCCATAGCGCCTGGGTGGGAGTTTTGCGATTGGCTTTGCGTTCTGTAACGCTCACCTGATTTCCGCAGAGGCGCCGGTCTTGACTGGGTGAATGCCGTATCTTCAAAGGTGATGTGTAACACACGGTTGGCTCTTTGGGCTGGACCTCTGTGCACTGTATGTCTGACTCGAAGAGTAAGATGTCTGCAGATAGAAAATATGGGATTAATGAACTGGGGTTATTGGGTGCCTCTCTCCTCTTCCCTTTCTCTTCTCCTGTAGAACCCCAAAGGTTAACACCCTCACCTTAGGTAAGTGAACGCCGAGCTCTCCATCTGCCTCGGGGCAGGGTGCCGTAACCAGTTTCTTCACTGGATAAGGGTGCAGGCCTCTTGACCTCAGAGGACTGCTGTCCGTCGTTAACTGCACGAACGGTAAGTTCTGGGCACTTCAAATGTCTTAAAAGTCTTTTGTAATGATATCTCTTGTTTTGCAGGGTTCCGGCGATGGCGGATGGCGGGCTGATGAGAGTTGAGGATCGAACCCGCGTGAGGAATAGAAGCGCCTGGAAGCACGTAAGTAAGCGCTTGTAGCCTGCTTCACGATGCGCACTAACTGTCCCTTTTATCTTGCAGATACAAGTTCGGAGCTTTAGAGAAGCTGAAGGGTGCTGGAATACCCACTGGATTCGGCGTGGGAAGGAGTAATGGCACGTGAGTAATAAAGTTGCCCAATGTCTTTAAACGCACCTTCTTTTGTCTTTCAGATGCAGGATGCAGCGCCGAAGGCCTCCGGAGCGTGCGAAGAGCTGGTAAGCTTTTGTCTTTCAGATGCCGGAATGCAGTGCGAAGACCTCCGGAGCATGCGAAGAGTAGGTAAGCCTTTGTCTTTCAGATGCCGGAATGCAGCGCGAGGCGTTGGTGACAGCCGATGGACCAGGTAAGAGATGCGCTGCCACTGAAGACCGTAGTGCTAACCTGTTCTTTCTTTGTCTTTACAGGTGCTGCTGAAGACTGGATTCCAGGATGGTAAGCCTTTGTTCCCTTAGGCCCAGGATCAGAAGCAGAAGACACGATGAGCGTTCTGCTGCAGAGAATGCAGAATAACGCAAAGCAAGATTCATCCATCGGGTGTGGTTTAAATAGCCTCCTGTAGTGCTTAGGTGTCTCCTTCCACAGCCACGCCTAGGTAAGAAAAGAGTTCCTGCTTTCCAGAAGAGTTCCAGTGTTCTGAACCTAGGGAGTGGCTCCTGCCCCACCCAACAGGAAAAGTAGTCCCAAACAGAAGAGGATCAGGGGTTCAACTGGCAGGTAAGTAAGCAGCATGGTCTGCTGCAGGTAAGTCCACCCAAGCATTATGAGCCCGGCGCTTCCAGCGCTGGGACTGGGCATCTTTATGAGCCTGGTGCCACTGGCGCCAGGACAGGGTCCAAAAGGTCCCAATTGGGACTGGCTGGCACTCGGAACCGGGTTTATGGGTCTGCTTCCACGGGAGTCGGGCAAGTC
Source organism: Ambystoma mexicanum (assembly GCF_040938575.1). Taxonomy (NCBI): domain Eukaryota; kingdom Metazoa; phylum Chordata; class Amphibia; order Caudata; family Ambystomatidae; genus Ambystoma; species Ambystoma mexicanum. The sequence continues at coordinate 1,335,192,668 of NC_090924.1, forward strand.
CTGATCTTTTGGAAGCAGAGATCATGACACTTTCCTCCGCTGCCAACTTCTCTCCTAAGGCCACTGTTTGGATTACCTCCTTTCTCCAAGAAAGAGTTATCAAAGTCTTTTCTGATTGAGCGTGTTCCCACCCGAGCCTTATCAAATGCAGAGTTTCACAGGGCTCGTGCATCTCCCCCACTTTACTTTACTTTATTGCATTTATACAATACAGTACACAGAACATAAATACAAACAAGGTAACATATAACAAAAAATAGTCAGCAAGGGTATATAGAACGCAGTCATAAAAGGAAAAATAAGCAAGGATCTGATAACAGAAGTTAAGGGCTGGTGGAAAAAGCCAGGGGATACTCCCTAAAGCAATATCTCAAAGAATCAAGTTGCAATTCGAGGACCCTTTGGGGAGATATTTACATCTTCTTACAACCAACCAGGACACTGTCACTATTTGGTTGTGGGACCAGCCACTCAGGTCCATCCTACAAAGGATCTTTAAGTCAGACAATCTGACCACCCCATGCCCTGTTCTCTGACATAGCCATGCAAGAACCTTGTTCCGCAGTGCTTCTCTGGACTCTTTCCCTTCAATTTTCTGAATGTTGGTGATAATGAAATTTCTCTGGTCCATAAAAAAGTCATGAGTGCTTGCGTTATTTGTTTTTAGCATCTGTGACTTTCTTAGTTGTAAGTTCCGCAAGCATACCATCTTAAATTTGGCCTTCTCTGCAGTATGTTTATTAACCTCTTTATGGCCAGGTTTCAGGTCGATTACCAGGGGGGGTGGGGTAGAGGTACTTCATGTGTTACATCTTTAAAGTCTACATTAGAGGCAGATCCTCTCTTATTACTGGTCAATATCGGTGCAGTGATCACCAGAGACTCCTCACTGCAGAGGTCAGTTTGTAAAGCTTTGTCTATATTTTCTCTTTGTATATTTACTTGGCAGGCATTGACCGGGCTTGGCTTGGCACCTGTGACCGGGCTGCTGGGTTATAAGACCCGTCTTTCTGTGATGCAACGTCCACTCTAGGTGGACGTAAATCCGACACACAGTCTTTTAATGAGTCCACCCATAAACTGAGGTCAAAGGGTCTATTGCAAAGAAATAGCTCTTTGGCAATACTAGCCACAAGAGCGGGCCATTGAGGGTGATCAGTATGTTCAGATTGAGGTAAATTTGGGCTAGCCCTCCTTTTAAAGCAGGAGGTGTAGGAGTTAAATGAGCGGAGTTCCTCCCTGCATATTTATCAAACCCTTCCAGGAATGGAGACACAGCTGGGGGCGGGACTGGTGCCATGGAATCAGTAATACCAGAATGTTTTATGCTATCCTGGACTACAAGTCCTGTAAGACTATTCTTTAGAAATGGTCTCCCCAAATCCTGAATTAAGCATTTGCAGGGGGAGGCAGGATGCATGACTTTATCCACCTCCGAGCTAAAGTGGTTGCCTTTCAATCTCAGTCTTCTGCGAGAGCTGAGTGCCAAGACCTTCAACACACGATATCTATTAGTGAATGGAGGTGATGCCACTAAGCCCTCTACTCCCACATCCACCAATCTTGTAAGTGACTTGGTGCCCACCCAGAGGGAAGGGCCAGTAAGATCCTGGTTCTCAATCAGTAAGCTGCAGGCACCCAGCTTATTAGTGGCCATACTATCGGCCAAGTAAACTCAAAATCGGGAAATGGTCAATAAGCAGCCACAAAATATGACCAGCATGCGGCAACCCCCCAAAAGGAGGGGCTATCATACTGGTGCCTTACAATCAAGAAAGAGGCTTACAACATCAGAGCACATCGCTGTTACACTTCGGGCTTCCCCGCGGGCCACCTTGCAGAATACGACTTCTTTACAAGCTCCTCTGTGGACCAGATACAGGCTGCCATGGAGCCTGTACAAACTACGACGGACTCCTGGTCAGCTGACACGTCTTGTACGTGGAAGACGTACGGCAAGACATGCCCCTTTACAACAATAAAACCACCGTTTTTCAAGGGGCTCGTTGCTGCTAATTAGCGTTACAAGCTACACGCGGTTACGTCCGCTACTTCTTTGTGTCTTCCACACGATTCCTCATCTGCACTCCTGGTTTTGACCCTTGCTTGACTATTGGATTGGCTTGTCTCCTCGTTTATTCCTGTTGTGCTCATCTGGTTTGCTGACTCGGAACGCTACTGGATCCGGCTCCCTTCTGTCTCTTGCGGTACTTCATTCCAGGTTGCTGCTTCTGCATATGGAACCAAAGCAGAGGACTTGCTGTCAACTATCCGGAACTTTTCTACACCTACTCTGGATGCATGTGTGCTCAGGTACATACCTAATTGGCAAATCCCATCTCTGCTACTATTTTCTCTCCATGATTTGTTTGGATATTTGTCTCCTGTTGGATTTTGGGACATTGAGTCACTATCCTGTTAACTTGTCTTCAAGTGCATATAAACGCTCTGCTGAAACTGCACCAACCCGGCACTAGTGCGACCCTCGTGCCGTCCGGGGCTACTTCCCTATACTAACATTCCTGTTTGTTATTTTCTCCTTTCGTTGTCTTCTGTTTCCTGGATTCCTTTCCTCAAAATATCTTATTTCAGGTTAGTTGTTACCAATTCGATATATATAGGTTGGGACTGATACTTTAAAAGGCTCTTTAGACCATTCCCATTCATTTGTGTTATTTCTTGTAGATCCACCCCGGGGAAGCTCCACTCCAATACTTATCTAGGTAGTTTCCCATTAAATTCAACTGTTCTGATTACTTGTCTATACTTCAACACTGTCTAATATCTTTGTATTCCTTTGCAGCATTGGTATTGGCTGTGTGTGTTCTCCCCACTCTTTTATTCAATTGACACCTCTGTCTGTCTCAACTAAAACAGCAGAGAGGTACATTGTAGAAAAGAGCCCCTCTTTGAGGAAGCCTGAATCTTGTACTCAGGGGAGCTGGGATGGAAGGCTGAATATCGATTCTTGTACCACCATCATCTCCAAGGTCACTCCTCCGCATCTTCGGCCTATTTCGGAGTGGTGAGTAACAGAATTAGCAGCCACGAACAATGTCCTTGGAGGCCAGTGATGCTTTGACTCAAATCATGCAAATGGTCACGGATCTACAAACCGACTTGACCAATGCACAAGAGTCACTGCGCCAACGTGTGGACGCCATTCAGGCCTTGGTTACCACACCAGCGCCACAGATGGCTGGTGCTACAGCATCAGGATCAGGGTTTCCACCTCCGCAGCAGGAATCAAACCGGATCATGCTTACAACCCAGTTCCCTCTAGCTCCTCCTGAACGCTTCCTAGGCGATCCTAAACAATACAGAACATTCATTAACCAATGCAAACTGCATTTTTTGTGCCGTCCCGCTTCATTTCCAACCTCTACAACTAAAGCGGCTTTTGTCTTGTCACATCTAGGAGGCACTGCAGCCGCATGGGCTAACCCATTGTTAGAATCCAACAGTCATGTTCTCTACAATTGTGATGCCCTTCTTGCTATGATGAGTAAAGTATTTGATACACGTTATACCACTCAAGCTACTGACCTAGAACTCTTAAAGCATTGACAAGGGAACAATTCTCTATTGGTCTATTTGGCCCAGTTTAATCAGTTGGCAGCAGAAACTGACTGGCCTGAAGAAAAGAAGACAGCCATCTTCTATCAAGGCCTCTCAGATGAACTAAAGGACATCCTCTCCACTGTTCCTGTAGTCCCCACGGCATTCGGGGAACTGCTAGATTTAGTCCTTCAATTTGATGCCCGTAAATCCGAAAGATGTGGCGAAAAGAAACCAGCATTGTTTAGCATGGTTTCAGCAGAGGCCTCGTCTTCTTCACTTCCTGCGCCAGAACCTATGCAGATTGGTGTGGTTAGGGGACCACTTACCCCTGCTCAACGAGAATATCGTAGATCACACAATCTGTGCATGTCCTGTGGGGCCTCTAACCACTTATTGCCTGAATGTCCCAAAAAAACCCAAAAGAAAGGTGGGAAATGCCAAATCCCGACAATAGACAGAGTCCCTATGTCGGGAAACTCACCTTTGGACTCTACATCACAGAATCTTAGTCATCTAGTCCGCCTACCTGTTACATTTTCCCTAAATCACGGTGTATCATTCCAGACAACAGCCGTCATTGATTCAGGTGCAACAGGTAATTATGTTGATCAATGCTTTGCCTCCATATCAAGAATACCATTGGTTCGCAAAGCTATACCTGAAACAGTGAATGCAGTGGACGGTTCAATTCTTGTATCAGGAATGGTAACTCACCATACGGTTCCACTACATATGAGTTCCAATGAAGGCCATACTGAAGAGATATCATTCGATATCATCAAAGCCCCAGCCTACAAAGTCATTCTAGGTATTCCATGGTTGAAGCTTCATAACCCTGCCATCGACTGGTCGACATCTCAGATTCAGTTCCCTTCCAATATATGCAATAACCGATGTACTACATTACTTGGAATTACCCAGGATAGTACGGTCAGGGCACTGGTTTCTCCTACTATGCATATTGGAGCTGTTTCTAAAAATGTTGTCTCTGTGGTACCTTCTCAATATGCAGATTACGCAGATGTTTTTGACAAAGGGATGGCGGAGACTCTACCTCCACATAGAGGCTATGATTGCCCAATAGACCTAATACCGGGAGTAAAGATACCATCCGGCAGAGTGTATTCCCTCACTCTCAAAGAAGATGAAGCCCTTAAAGATTATATTGACAAGGCCTTGGCCATGGGATTCATTCGTCCATCCAAATCACCAATTGCATCACCACTTTTCTTTGTTCCTAAGAAGGAAGGGGATTTATGTCCCTGTATTGATTAAAGTGCTTTGAATGCAGCAACCATAAAAAACCAGTTCCCTCTTCCTCTGATCTCTGTCCTCCTTGATCAATTGGGTTCTTCCAAAGTATTTACTAAGCTCGATCTCAGAGGAGCTTATAATCTCGTCCGTATGAGAGAGGGGGACGAATGGAAGACCGCTTTCAAAACACGTTACGGTCTATTTGAATACCTTGTCATGCCCTTTGGGTTATGTAATTCCCCGGCCACCTTTCAGGCATTCATGAACAATTTGTTTTTTGACATCCTTGATCAGTTTGTTGTTGTCTACCTGGATGACATTTTGATTTATTCACAAAACCAGGAAGATCACGAAATACATGTCAAAACAATGCTCCAATGCCTGAGAGATCACAAATTGTTTGTAAAAGCCGAAAAGTGCATATTTCATGCCTCAGAGGTGGAGTTTTTGGGTTATGATCTTACTAACAATGGGGTGCGCATGAGTCAGTCCAAAATTAGTGATAGCATTTGAAATGGCCTGTGCCCAATTCAGTTAAATCTTTACAATCATTCCTGGGATTTGCAAACTTGTATAGACGCTTCATCAATGGTTTTCTGAAATCTCTGCACCTCTTACCTCTCTGACAAGTGATAAAGGTGCCATTTGTATGGTCTTCAGAAGCTCAGAAAGCTTTTGATCAATTAAAATCAGCCTTCACTTCCGCCCCTGTCCTCAAACATCCCGATCCCGAGCTTCCTTTTTTTGTTGAAGCTGACGCTTCGGGTTATGCTCTTGGGGCGGTGTTGTCACAAACCTGTCCTCATTCGGGCGAGATTCATCCTGTTGCCTACTTCTCTCGTAAATTGACAGCTTACGAAAGAAATTATTCCATCACGGAACGCAAACTCTTAGCCATCAGAGACGCATTCTTGGAATGGAAACATCACCTTCTGGGGGCCAAACACCTTGTAACGGTATACTCAGATCACCGCAGTCTGTTAGCCTTCAAATCTATGAAATGTCTTACAGCTAGATAGGCGCAGTGGCATTTGTTCTTTTCACAGTACCAATTTGTTATCACTTACCGTCCTGCTAAAGCTCAAGTCTCGGCCGATACTCTCTCTCGCCTACATGCGGATGGCCAGTCCCAACAGATCGAAGCACTTCCTCTCCTACCAAACAAGGTTGTTTGTGGTTGTTCGGTTGAGCCCTCTTTGTGTTCAATCATCCTTGATTGGGTCTCAACCCATCCAAAAGAGATCACTGACTTCAACCTGGAAGTAATTCAGGGTATGCCATTCATCCAAGGGCACGTCTATATTCCCTCAGGTCAAGCTAGAGTTTTAGCGCTCCAGTGGTCTCACGATTCTTTGATTGCTGCACATCCAGGAAGTCAAAAGACTCTTGAAGCCTTACAGCGTTTGGCTTGGTGGCCTTCCATGGTTCGTGATGTAAAGGACTACATTTTGACTTGTTCCATATGCACTCAGTGTAAAACCTCTAGAACCAAACCAGTAGGCTTGTTACAACCTCTTCCTGTTCCGTACAAACCTTGGCAGATGCTGTCAATGGATTTCATTGTGGAACTTCCTGACGTTCAGGGCCATGATACCATTTGGGTGATTGTTGATTATTTCACAAAATATGCATTGTTCATACCTTGCTCTGGCTTGCCTAAAGCTCCAGAATTGGCGGGACTGTTCTTGACGAATGTGTTTCGTTTCTTTGGATTACCCTCGGTTATTGTTTCTGACCGTGGTACACAATTTACGTCACGATTCTGGAAGGCTCTTACAGCTTCTCTGGGTATTGAGGACAGGTACTCCTCGGCTTACCATCCTCAGACTGATGGGCATACTGAGAGAACTAACGCTACTATCGAACAGTACCTATGCTGTTTATGCCTTCAGTTCCAACAGTCTTGGTTTACTTCTCTGCCCTATGCGGCGTTTGCATATAACAACTCTATGCATACATCAACTGGGGTTTCTCCCTTTTTTGCCCTGTATGGTGGTCATCCTTGGGCACTCCCACTTGATCCGATATTACCGGCAGTTAATCCAGCAGCAAGAGATTGTATAAGAGATCTCGATAAGATTCATCGGGATGTACGCTGTCATGTACTCCGAGCTCAAGATCGTGCCAAGAAGTATGCCAATGTGCATCGATCCCCTGCACCAGTCTATCGGAGTGGCATGAAGGTGTGGTTGTCATCCCGTAATTTACGAATTGCAGGCCAACGCTCGCTTCTGCCCAAAAACGTGGGACCCTATGCCATTACTGATGTTATCAATCCCGTGGCGGTCAAACTCTCCCTGCCGCGCTCATGGCGGATACATCCAGTCTTTCATGTCTCCCTGATCAAGCCTTTCATCCAGGTGACCCGTCTGCCTACACGTCCTTGCTTGACTATTGGATTGGCTTGTCTCCTCCTTTATTCCTGTCGTGCTCGTCTGGTTTGCTGACTCGGAACGCTACTGGATTCATTTGTGTTATTTCTTGTAGATCCACCCCAGGGAAGCTCCACTCCAATACTTATCTAGGTAGTTTCCCATTAAATTCAACTGTTCTGATTACTTGTCTATACTTAAACACTGTCTAATATCTTTGTATTCCTTTGCAGCATTGGTATTGGCGGTATTGGCGGTGTGTGTTCTCCCCGCTCTTTTATTCAATTGACACCTCTGTCTGTCCCAACTAAAATAGCGGAGAGGTACATTGTAGAAAAGAGCCCCTCTTTGAGGAAGCCTGAGTCTTGTACTCAGGGGAGCTGGGATGGAAGGCTGAATATCGATTCTTGCACCACCATCATCTCCAAGGTCACTCCTCTGCATCTTCGGCCTATTTCGGAGTGGTGAGTAACAACCGCATTGTACAACCTGTTCACAAGACCACTATTTAACATCCTTGACTCTCTTGACATCACATATACCAACTATGCTGATGACACTCAGGTCCTCATCCCTCTCACTGGCAACTATGAGTCAGACAAGGAAACACTCAACTCAGTCTATTCCACCATTCAAACCTGGATGGCAGAAAATTGGCTGTGCCTAAACGGTGAAAAGACCGAACTACTGCTAGTCGGATCCCCCGTTACCCTAAAAAAGCTGGACAAACAGTATAACACCTTCACTATTGACAACACCTATCATAGTCTCCCAAGCAGTCAAAACCCTGGGAGTCTACTTAGACTCCAACCTCTCTATGACCAGATCAGTCATGTCAACTCCATAGTTTCCGCAGTGGCTTACCACTCTAAGCTGCTCAATGCAGATAGACCCTTCCTCTCCGAGCACAACTATCTTACCATAGTGAGAGCCATTATTGTTTCTTGACTTGACTATCGTAATGCCCTCCTAGTAAGCACCTCCGCAAAAATAATCAATAAACTCCAGACTGTCCAGAACAATGCATGCAGGGCTGCCATCAGCATTTCCAAAAGGGACCACATCTCTGAGGCCAGGAAACAAGCTTACAGGCTTTCCCATCAAAGAGCGCATCATTTTTAAAACTCTCGCCCTCACGCACAAATGTAACCACAACACTGCCCCTTTGTACCTGTCCCAGAGAATCACCAAAGCCATCACATCCAGACCCACCAGGACCAAATACACCAACTTAATCACAGCACCAAAGACACTGAGAGCTTGAGCAGGAGGCTCCAGCTTCCCTTTTATGGCAGCGTCCCACTGGAACTCTCTTCCACACCACCTCAGAAGCGTAGAGTCACACCTAGCGTTCCGTAAAGCTGTTAAAACCCTACTGTTTGTATGAAAGGGTCATAGCTTTCACCCGCAATATGTTACTTTTGCTGTGGCAGCTGCCTATTTAAAGAAAGCGCAAACCCTTTCAAGAAGGGACCAAGTGCTTTGCCTCACCAATCCCAGAGGAATATTTGGGTCGATATGTTGACTGGACATGACCTGCATCAAGCTGTGACTGCTGGTAATAAGGAACCTACCCAATAGGAGGTGGCAGCCACTGAAATTGGTCTCTGAAATCTTTCCTGCCTCTGTAGTGCAAAGCAAAGCCACACCCTGCCTTTGAATACCCTGGCCACCATCTCTGGACACTGTTTGCCCTCTTAGACGTGCTTGTTAGTCATATTGACCTCTTCAAATCACTTTTGGAGCCTCTGCAAGCAAACATTTGACACTCATCGCTTGTTGATCCAGTTTTGAAACATATTGACACTGAATTGGCACAGTGCAATCCAATGACTTACACATCTCTATGCTGATTTGACCCATTGGAAGCAATTGCCTTGAACCGTCTCAATGCCAACTCGACCCCCTGAAAGCAATCAACTCAATCTATCAGAAAGCTGACTGCCGTAATTGGACCCAGATACATTTTGAGACCCACTTTGCTGCTGACAATATTGCTTGACCAGGCTCAGGATGCCCACAGTGTCCCGTTTTCATTATAAATGCTGTGTCTTCTCTTGCAGTGTTGTGTTATAGTATCATTGATTCTTGTTATGTCTTTTTAGTTGCATTAAAGTCTCCAATTGCTATAGAAGCTTGGTTGGTCATTCTTTTATTGTGGGACCAGAGAACTATTGTTTGGACTCCTGTGCTGGCTCAAATCCCTCCTAAAGAGTTTAGCCTGACCTCTGCCCATTTTTGCCACAAGAGGCAAAGGAGGTATAGAGAGGCAGATGTAAACGTAATCTTCAGTCCCCGCCCCCTTGCCACCATCATACAGGAAGAACAGTAAGAGGGCACAGTTGGTGACACCAGATGTTTTCCCAATACTGCATCCAAGACACGAGAGAATGTATGCACTCACACAACCATATCAAATGTACCATTGCACTGATGTGACAGAAGGATATCTGCATACACCATTAGACATAGACATAGAGGTATAAGTAAAAATTGACAAGAGTGACATGACATCATAAAGAGAAGACACAAGGACGCACTGAAATGATATGTGAATACTTAAAAAATTAAGATCTAACTGAAGTAACAAAAGTAACTGAACATGTAAAACCGAAGAAATCCTATATGCTGAGAAGATAAGTGAGAAGAAATACAGTAAATGTACATATGCAGAAATGCAAGAAGTGGCAGCCATTAATTAGGGCCTCCTTCCTGACTCCAAAGTGCATGCATTTATTAAAGTCTCAGTTGTGCTCGTGCAGACAGTACGTGCAGCACTATTGCTGCAATTAAACAAATAGTTAAGTATTGTGGCAGTGTGACTAGCCAGACCTGGGACTGACAGCCTGGCATGCATTTGATTGTCACAAAGGAGAGAGGCGTGTCCCATTTTACATCATTTTCTGTTGTTATGTGATATGATATGATATGGCATTTGTAACGTGCCTATACACAAGTGTTTCAAGGCGCGACAAGGTAAGGAAGGGGAACAGAGGGAGCACCGAGAGAATGATCAAACTAGGCCAAGTGACATTGAGATCATGTAAGGGTAGGGGAGAGGGGAAAAGTGCCAGGGTAAAGGGGAGGGGGATGGGATGCGCATGGGATCAAAACAATCACAAGAAGTGTGGCCAGCAGGTGGCGCAAGGGTAAGTGCAGACAGCAGGTATCCAAAAGTGCAGGTAGGGGCAACTGTAGGGTTACAGATACAGACCCAAGTGCAAGGGTTGCCGGGAGGCAGTGCGGGTTGGCAACTGGGCAGACAGGGACCTGAGCCCGAAATCCGAGGGTAGCCAAATGACCAATGTAGTATCAGACAGGAAATCAGCAGGGGAGAGGAAGAAGAGAGAAGGCAGAAGCAAAGAGGAAGGGCTTTAGGTGCTTCCGGAACCAAAGGTGGCTCTCCTCAAGTTTCAGAGAGGCAGGAAGGCTGTTCCAGAGGGAGGCCCCAGCCGAAGAAAGAGATCTACCACCAACTCGTTGCTTGGAGAACGACTGACACTGAGGGAGTTGAAGGTGGAGGAGCGAAGAGCTCGAGTAGGAAAGTATTTACGAAGAAAAAGTTGAAGCTATTGAGGACCCTGGCCACAGAAGGCCTTGTGGACAATGCAGAGGTTTTTGAACTTAATACTTGCAGCCACTGAGAGCCATTGCAGAGATTTCAGTGCTGGAGGGATACAATCCCTTGGCTTGAGGCCATGGACAAGTCTCGCAGTCTTGTTCTGGATGAGTAATATACTGCATGGAGTATATACAGCTTGTAAGCTCTGCACAGTTAGTGTTATCTATCACATTAAGACACGAGCGGGGTGCTAGAGGTTTGGCCCGCCAGTATTCATTTCTGCACAAAAACAGCACAGTGTTGGCAAGGATTAATCTGCATAGTAACAATCTGATGCTTAACATTATTTCATTGGCTGTTTGAATCCGTGGGCAACTGGGCACATTTGGCACAGTAGTTCAGTCACACTGAAGAGCAATGGCGGGTTCTTTTTTTTAGTTCCTTGCAACAGACTCCTGGCAAACCCTCTACAACAAAAACTGCATTATTTTGAATGACCTTTAGGCAAGTGATTTCACCCCTACCAATAACCTAAAGGAGGCTGACGCAATAATTAAGTTGGGCCCCAATCATTGCACGAGTGGGAGTAGCACAGTTGGTAGAGTTGAGGAAAAGTATCAATTGTGTGAGGAAGTGAAGATAATATGAAGTGTCGGAAGCAAGGCTTTTGTCGTGTGCCTTCATATTAAGCTCTTTGTCTAGAATCTCTTCCAATGTTTGACCTTGGGAAAAGTTACAACAGTACAATCTGCAATCTGAAGGAACTGTTAAGCAACGTTCAATTTATGGAGCTGGGGTGCGGTGCCAGTGACATTGAGCTCAGTCTTAGCATTGTTCAGTGCCAGCTCATTATCTACAATCCAGATTTGAATACAATCATAGATGGTGTTGATAGTGATATTGTCCTTACTGTGATTACCTGATAGTGGAATAAGACACCAGGTGTCATCTGCCTAGTTGGCGTACACTACGGCTTTTGCATTCAACATTTCAAAGAGAGGCAGTGTGAAGATGTTAAATAGAGGTAGAGCCATGCAAAACCCCTGAGGGACTCCACATGTCACAAAACAATCATTTGCCACTGCCTCCTCATGATAGACTTTTGCTTAACGATCAGACCGAAAGGATTTGATCCACTTAACTGCATCAGGAGAGAAGGAGGTCGAATTATGCAATCTGGACTGTATTGAATGGTCCACTAAGTAAAAAGCAGCTGACAAATCCAAAAGCATCAGAAGTGTTGTCTTACCCTTTTCACAGAAGTGCAAGATGTTCACCTTAAGGTCCAAAAATGTGGAGTCTGTGCTGTGGGCAATCCTGAAGCATGACGGTGTCTAACCTCGAATGTCATTGTACTTAGAAAGTCTTGCATATGTAGGTGGGCTAGCCTGTCTAGGATTTTCAACAAAAAGGGTGTATTGGTGCTAGGACGATCGTTACCAATCATACCAGGGTCAAGAGATGGCTTCTTAAGAAGAGTGGAAAATCCATGCCTGCTTGATGGAGGGGGGATGAAGTTTTGCTGATAGGAGACATCCACAAATTTAGTAATCAGTGGTGTCAGCTGAGAGGCACATGATCTGACAAAGGTTGAAGGGCAGATTTCTCCCTTTTGATTTGGGGGTTTCATGTTCTCTAATACTGTTAGAATTTCAGACTCTGAACCAACATTGACTTAATCTAGTGTAGTGTAATATGAGGTCTTAAAGTTTCCCTATTTGCTCAGGTTCTATCCAGGGTGCTAAGTTTGGTTGCTATGTTCTCCTTTACTTTTTCACTTTTACTCAGCATGGCATCCTGTTTGGATATGCACCATTTTGTGTCATTAATGACTGAGTACGTGACAGGCTAAGGATCTTCCAGCTCTCTAAGTATTTTAAAGAGTTCTTTGGAGTTTGATACTGCCCTGTCAATTCTTTTGTCATATGAGGAATTTTGAGCATAGCAGATGGCGATTTAACGGGCCTTCAAAGCAGGGGAATATTTGACTTTGTCATCAACTGACTTGGTCTGTTTCTACCATTGTAAAGCTCCTTTTTGTTGAATTTCAATTCTTGCTTCTTCACCAGTTTAGTTTTCTCTGCGGGAAGCCAATTCACTTTATTAGTAATCATATTTAGATGTTAGCAGTTTTAATCTGGTTAAAGCAGCCTAGATTATTCTATCTGTGAAACCCTTTGTTCCAATATCTACTGATGCTGTTTCTAAACAAAGCCTTTGATATTTAAGTATTTTTAACTGAATACGCATGTGTCATTGGAAATTGTTTAAGTATAAAAGAACTGGATGGGGGGTGTGGCCAGCAGCAATGTAAAGCGGACACATTCCTCTCCAGCTCCTGAAAATATCCTGTAATCTAAGGTTTTCTGTACACTTGAAGCATGCACAGACATCACCCTTAGGTGTGTAGCAGGGTGTTATACTTGCGCAGATCTTTGGATGGGAGATTCGCGAGGAATCACCTTATTGTGACAGTGATTTGCGAGTGAACTGTCCACACCCGCTGAGTTCAAAATGGCGGGCGCGACTGAGAGTGGGGGAAAGTGCAGACTTCCTTGGCTTTCAGAAGTCTGGTGGCTGCCTACGCGATTGGCAGCGCTGGGACACATGGCCAATAGCGGATGGCAACTGGTAGAGTGATTTAACCCTGTGACAGAGGCAAGCAGCAGGAGAGGTATACCAGTTGGGAGTACATGCCGATGTGCTGACCAGAAGGAACGATGATGGGAGAAATTAATGGCAGGAGCCCAGCCTCATCACGCAGTGGAAGAAAGACCGGCCAGAGGAAGGAGAGGAGGGGAGATCCTGAGGGACGACCACGTCAAAGTGCCGGTGAGAGACGGGCCACCATTGGGTACTTGAAAGTAACTGGGCATCCATATATGGGGTCAAGGAGAGCAGGGGTTGCGAGATTGAAAAGAAAAAAGATTTTGGGGGTAGCAGGGGTGTCCCCGCATGTTCAATGTGATAATGTCCCAGCAAAAAACAGCCATTTTTTGGTGACTTTTCTGCCATGCAACATTTTTTGCAGTCACATTATCACATGGAACCAACTAACTCATGTATTAGACTGTGTATAAATTCAAGGTTATTGTCTTGTTTTGTGGAAACATATATTAGAGTATTGTTTACTAGCTACATTTCCTCCTCAAAGTAACATTCTGAAGAAGAAGCATGTATCCAGGTCCCCAATATATTCTCATTACATTTTCCAATGTAGTGGTCAACATTTTTAAGGGCACATTTACACTTACATGAAAAAACATTGTTAACTTCTTGTGTGCATTCACAGTGTATTTGAGTACATTCTTTTGAATTAAAAATTATCTGTCCACAAGATTTTGAATGTGATATTTTGATCATGCATCTCCAAGTACCCTTTTATTGTGTTGCTTTATAAATCTAGTAATACTTTTGGTTCTTTGTGGTAGAGCACACATGTGTTTATACAGTTTATTTGTTTGTAGGTATGTTTGTTCTGTTTTGGTATTGTGTATTCTTTTTTGCATATATATGGCCTGTAAGTGAATTGTTTTGTTTTAATGTTTTTACTACATGTGTTTATTTCAATGAATTTTAAATGTGCATTGTTTTTCTTTTACTTTTACATGTTATATTTTTTACTTCTTTACTTGTAGACTGTACATGTTAAGAGATATGTCTTGAATACTTTAGGTTATCTAATATGTGTTGTTCTTTTAATTCTTGAATATGTATTCATTTAATTGCTACAAAGGTCTGTGTGTTAACCATTCTGAGAGATACAGTTTCATTTGTAAATAAATATAGAAAAAATAATATGAAAGAGACATAATGTAACGCTCACCTGATTCCCGTAGAGGCGCCGGTCTTGACTGGGCGTATACCGTATCTTCAAAGGTGATGTGTAACACACGGCTGGCTCTTTGGGCTGGACCTCTGTGCACTGTATGTCTGACTCGAAGGGTAAGATGTCTGCAGATAGAAAATATGGGATTAATGAACTGGGTTATTGAATGTCTCTCTCTTCTTCCCTTTCTCTTCTCCTGTAGAACCCAAAGGTTAACGCTCTCACCTTAGGTAAGTGAAGGCCGTGCTCTCCATCTGCCTCGGGGCAGGGTGCTGTAACCAGTTTCTTCACTGGATAAGGGGAGCAGGCCTCTTGACTTCAGAGGACTGCTGTCCGTCGTTTACTGCACGAACGGTAAGTTTCGAGTAATTCTAATGTCTTTAAAAGTCTTTAGGAATGATGTCTCTTGTTTTGCAGGGTTCCGGCGATGGCGGATGACTGGCTGAAGTGAGTTGAAGATGGAGCCCGTGTGATGAATAGAAGCGCCTGGAAGCACGTAAGTAAGCGCTTGTTGCCTGCTTCACGATGCGCTCTAACTGTCTTTTAATTTTGCAGGTACAAGTTCGGAGCGGCTGCAGGGTGCCGGAATACCCACTGGGTTGGATGTGGAAAGGAGTAATGGCACGTGAGTATTAAAGTTCCCCAATGTCTTTAAACGCACCTTGTTTTGTCTTTCAGATGCCGGATGCAGCGCCGAAGGCCTCCGGAGCATGCGAAGAGTTGGTAAGCTTTTGTCTTTCAGATGCTGGAATGCAGCGCGAGGCGTTGGTGACAGCCGATGGACCAGGTAAGTGAAGAGCTGTCACTGAAGACCGTAATGCTAACCTGTTCTTTCTTGTCTTTATAGGTGTTGCTGAAGACTGGATTCAGGATGGTAAGCCTTTTTCCTTAGGCCCACGATCAGATGCAGAAGACACGATGAGCGTTCTGCTGCAGAGGATGCAGAATAACGCAAAGCAAGATTCATCCATCGGGTGTGGTTTAAATAGCCTCCTGTAGTGCTTAGGTGTCTCCTTCCACAGCCACGCCTAGGTAAGAAAAGAGTTCCTGCTTTCCAGAAGAGTTCCAGTGTTCTGAATCTAGGGAGTGGCTCCTGCCCCACCCAACAGGAAAAGTAGTTCCAAACAGAAGAGGATCAGAGGCTCAACTGGCAGGCAAGTAAGCAGCATGGTCTGCTGCAGGTAAGTCCACCCAAGCATTATGAGCCCGGCGCTTCCAGCGCTGGGACTGGGCATATTTATGAGCCTGGTGCCACTGGCGCCAGGACTGGGTCCAAAAGGTCCCAATTGGGACTGGTTGGCACTCGGAACCTGGGTTATGGATCTGCTTCCAAGGGAGTTGGGAAAACCCTGACCTTTTGGAAGCAGAGATCATGACAGTACCCCCCCTCAAGGCCCCTCCCACACCGGGCTTCTCCGGGGGTTTTGGCTTGTCAGGAAATGTTCGGTGAAATGTTTTGATTAGGCGAGGAGCGTGGACATATTCAGCAGGTTCCCAGGATCTCTCTTGGGGGCCGTAGCCTTTCCAGTCAATTAGGTAAAATAGTTTAGATTTGGAGATCTTGGAGTCTAGAATGCTTTTGACTTCAAACTCGAGTTCTCCATCAACTAGGATAGGTTTTGGAGATTTAGTTAGTCGGGTTTGAGGTTGCACGGGTTTTAATAGAGAGACGTGGAAGACCGGATGTATCTTCATGTGCAGGGGCAAGTCCAACTTGACCGCTACTGGGTTTACTATGGTAGTGATGGAATAGGGACCAAGGTATCTTGGGTTGAATGTGCGTGGCCCTTTTAGAGGTAGATATTTGGTGGATAACCAGACTTGATCCCCTACTTGATATTGAGGGGCTTCCTTCCGATGTTGATCTGCTCCTTTCTTGTATTGTTCTTTAGCCCTTTGAAGGTGAGAAACAGCTTCCTTAAAGGCTTGGGTGATTGTAGAATGCAGGTAGTCTACTGCTGGTGTTTCAAGATCTTGGAGGGGATCCAACTCCGAGGTTCGAGGGTGACTGCCATACAAAAGAAAAAACGGGGTTTTCCCAGTTCCCGAATGGACAGAGTTATTGTAGGCATATTCGGCTATCCAAAGGATGTCTTTCCAAGTTTTTTCAGTTTGTTGCAGCATGCAGCGTAAATACTGTTCCAGAGTTTGATTGGTCCTCTCGGTTTGTCCGTCGGTCTGAGGGTGGTGACTGGTCGATAGTCTCACATCAATTTGAGCCGACCGACAGCAACTTCGCCAAAAATGAGAAATAAATTGACTACCTCGATCCGAAATTAGAACCGAAGGAAAACCGTGCAGTCGGACGATGTTTTCGAGAAATTCTCGGGCCAGAGTTGCTGCTGTTGGCAAGCCTTTGAGCGGAATGAAATGCGCCATCTTGGAGAATAAGTCCACGATTACTAGAATCGTATTGTATCCGGAGCATGGAGGTAGATCGGTGATGAAGTCCATAGAAAGCGTATGCCAAGGGCGAGGTGGGATGTCAATAGGGCGTAAGAGGCCTGCTGGTCTTTCCTTTTGACTCTTGTTTTGGGCGCATACTCCACAGGACATTATAAAGTCTCTGATATCTTTTTTCCAAGACGGCCACCAGAAGTAGCGCTGGATCTTTTCTGAGGTCTTGGCCATACCGGGATGTCCTTCCATTAAAGAATCGTGATGACAAGAGATTACTTTTTTCTGTAAATCTGTGCTGGGTAGGTATAATCGTTCTTGGAAATACAATAAGTTGTCCTTTACTGCAAAGTCCTTTCCCTGCAGATGCCAATTCTGTATGTCTGCTGGAGTTACAAGTTGCCTGGCTTTATCCTTAACTTCCTCTATGTATTCTGTGGCGATTACACCCAGAATTCTTTGTTCGGGAATGATTGGTACAGGTTTAGGGTTGATCAAGTGTTCTTCTACTCCCATCCGAGAAAGGGCATCAGCTTTACCGTTCTTTGTACCAGGTCGATAGGTAATTATGAAGTCAAACTCGGCAAAGAATAATGCCCAACGGAGTTGTCTAGAGGATTGGGTTTTTGCGGTTTTCAAATATTGCAGGTTTCGGTGATCCGTAATCACAGTAACGGTGTGTCGGGCCCCCAGCAGATAATGCCGCCAAGCCTTAAAGGCAGACTTGATAGCCAGAAGTTCCTTGTCAGTAATCGTGTAATTGATTTCAGGAGGCGAGAATTTGCGGGACCAAAATGCCACGGGATGCAACTGATTGGTTACCGGGTCCTTTTGTGATAGAACTGCCCCTATGGCAAGGCTTGAAGCATCAGTTTCCACGATGTAGAGGAGTTCAGGGCTAGGGTGTTTTAAGATTGGTGCAGAGATAAATTTAGTATTCAAATCCTGGAAAGCTTGTTCCGCCTCGGTAGACCATTCAAAACGTTTGTTTTTCTTTAACAAGGCAGTGATGGGCTGGACTATTCGAGAGAATTCGGGGATAAACCTGCGGTAAAAGTTAGCGAAGCCTAACATGCTTTGCACACCTTTTACGGAGGATGGTGATGGCCATTTGAGAACTGCATCGACCTTCTTTGAATCCATACGCACTCCGCCAGGTGATAATATGAATCCCAAGAATTCAACTTCAGTCACGTTGAAAACACATTTTTCCAACTTAGCGAAAAGTTTGTGTTGACGCAATCTTTCGAGGACCATTTTCACGTGTTTCCGATGTTCAGATTCCGATGAAGAATAAACGAGGATGTCGTCAATGTAAACAACAACAGACACATCTATGAGCTCTCTGAGGACATCGTTCATAAAATATTGAAAGGCGGCCGGGGCATTGCAAAGTCCGAAGGGCATGACCTGGTATTCAAATAGCCCATACTGGGTGTGGAAGGCCGTCTTCCATTCATCGCCCTCTTTTACTCGCACCAAGTGGTAAGCTCCTCTAAGATCCAGCTTTGTATATATGCATGCTTTTCTGACTTGGTCCAGGAGTTCAGGGATCAAAGGTAACGGATATCTATTCTTAACGGTGATCTGGTTCAGGGAGCGATAATCTATACAAGTTCTAAGGTCTCCTTCCTTTTTTGGAACGAAGAACAAAGCTGAAGAAGCAGGGGACTTGGAAGGACGAATAAACCCATTTGCCAGGTATTGATCCAGGTATTGTCGAAGGTGAAGGTTCTCAGGCTCGGTGAGGGCATAAATTCTACTACAAGGAGGAGTAGATCCAGGTATCAGGTCTATCTGGCAGTCATAAGACCTATGAGGAGGTAGAGAGTTAGCCTGATCCTTCCGGAAAACATCTTGGTATTCTAGGTATTCGGGAGGTAACTGGGGAGTCTCTGAAGAAATTGCTGCCAGTGCAACACCAGGTGGAGGATGACAAGTAGAGACACATTCTGGAAACTGGACCGTTCTTGCTCGCCAATCGATCAGAGGATTGTGTTTCTCTAACCAAGGTATTCCTAGAATAATCTGAAACTGAGGGGCCTTGATCACATCGAACACGATCTTCTCATGGTGTCCATCTTGACTTACTAGCGTCACCTCTTGAGTGGTATGCGTTACTGGCCCGGAGGCTATCTCCGTACCATCCACCGTAGTAATGACGTCCTTTACAGCCTTGGGACAAAGAGTTAGATTCATCCTCAAAACCATTTCATGATCCACATAATTGCCGATGGCACCGCTGTCGACGTAAGCTTCAATTGCATGTAATCGATCCGGATTATCAGGGCTAATGAGGACCATAGGTATCACGAAATGCGAGGTCACGGAACTGGTTTTCACGCTCGGCAAGAGGACCTCTATTCTTGTCGAGCAAGGTTGTTTCCCTGCTCAGAGTTTGTAACTTTGGTAACTGCAGCTCCTACTGCCTTCTTGGCAGGTTTCACCGGACAGTCTCGAAGAAAGTGCCCTGAGTTTCCGCAATAGAGGCATAATTGCAACTGTTTTCTCCTTTCCCGCTCCTTTTGTGTTAGAGGACCTTTCAGGCCCCCTATTTGCATGGGTTCCCCGGAGTCTACTCCTTTGGAAGGAGTTGGCGGTTTGGAAAATACTCGAGCATCAAACTTGGAACGATCGGCCTTCCTGTTCTGCAGTCTGTGATCGATTTGAACGACTAAGTCTATATAGTCCGAACAATCTTGTGGGGGATTCACTACTTGGGCTAACACATCTTTGAGCTCTCCACGTAGACCTCTATAAAACAGCGTAATCCTTTTGTCCTCAGGCCATTGAGTTTCCACTATCATTCTGTTGAAAGACGCAATATAAGCCAAAAGGTCTTGATTACCTTGTCGCAACGAAAGAAGCTCATTGTCCAAGGCCTGCCCCTGTGAATGTCTTGCGAACAGTTTTTCCATACTGAGCTGAAAAGCTTGAAAATCATGGAGGACCGGATCATCTTGATTTACTAGAGGGATCGACCAGTCTGCCGCATTGCCACTAAGGTACGAAAGCACGAAAGCTACTTTAGCTTGATCAGTTGGAAAGGCTGCTGGCCGGCATAAGAAATGCAACCGACACTGATTGATAAATACTGCAAACCTCTTTGGATCACCAGAAAATCGTTCGGGCGGAGCCAGAGGTACATTCCCAGGTAGGTTGATCTGCACTGAATTCATAGAGGATGTAGAAGGAAGATTTCCCCCAGATGCGGGTAACGGGGTCTGTCCGGCTTGTGACTGTAGCAATTGTCTAGCGAGATCATCTGTTCGCTCCTTGGAAATAATCAGTTCCCTTCTTAGAGCGTTCGTTTCCTGACGGGCTGCATGCACTTCTGCCCTTAGTTCCCCAAGTAACTGGGCTAGCTGGTCGGTATCCGAGGTTTCCATAGCGCCTGGACGGGAGTTTTGCGGTAGGCTTTGCGTTCTGTAACGCTCACCTGATTCCCGTAGAGGCGCCGGTCTTGACTGGGCGTATACCGTATCTTCAAAGGTGATGTGTAACACACGGCTGGCTCTTTGGGCTGGACCTCTGTGCACTGTATGTCTGACTCGAAGGGTAAGATGTCTGCAGATAGAAAATATGGGATTAATGAACTGGGTTATTGAATGTCTCTCTCTTCTTCCCTTTCTCTTCTCCTGTAGAACCCAAAGGTTAACGCTCTCACCTTAGGTAAGTGAACGCCGTGCTCTCCATCTGCCTCGGGGCAGGGTGCTGTAACCAGTTTCTTCACTGGATAAGGGGAGCAGGCCTCTTGACTTCAGAGGACTGCTGTCCGTCGTTTACTGCACGAACGGTAAGTTTCGAGTAATTCTAATGTCTTTAAAAGTCTTTAGGAATGATGTCTCTTGTTTTGCAGGGTTCCGGCGATGGCGGATGACTGGCTGAAGTGAGTTGAAGATGGAGCCCGTGTGATGAATAGAAGCGCCTGGAAGCACGTAAGTAAGCGCTTGTTGCCTGCTTCACGATGCGCTCTAACTGTCTTTTTATTTTGCAGGTACAAGTTCGGAGCGGCTGCAGGGTGCCGGAATACCCACTGGGTTGGATGTGGAAAGGAGTAATGGCACGTGAGTATTAAAGTTCCCCAATGTCTTTAAACGCACCTTGTTTTGTCTTTCAGATGCCGGATGCAGCGCCGAAGGCCTCCGGAGCGTGCAAAGAGTTGGTAAGCTTTTGTCTTTCAGATGCTGGAATGCAGCGCGAGGCGTTGGTGACAGCCGATGGACCAGGTAAGTGAAGAGCTGTCACTGAAGACAGTAATGCTAACCTGTTCTTTCTTGTCTTTATAGGTGTTGCTGAAGACTGGATTCAGGATGGTAAGCCTTTTTCCTTAGGCCCAGGATCAGATGCAGAAGACACGATGAGCGTTCTGCTGCAGAGGATGCAGAATAACGCAAAGCAAGATTCATCCATCGGGTGTGGTTTAAATAGCCTCCTGTAGTGCTTAGAGGTCTCCTTCCACATCCACGCCTAGGTAAGAAAAGAGTTCCTGCTTTCCAGAAGAGTTCCAGTGTTCTGAATCTAGGGAGTGGCTCCTGCCCCACCCAACAGGAAAAGTAGTTCCAAACAGAAGAGGATCAGAGGCTCAACTGGCAGGCAAGTAAGCAGCATGGTCTGCTGCAGGTAAGTCCACCCAAGCATTATGAGCCAGGCGCTTCCAGCGCTGGGACTGGGCATATTTATGAGCCTGGTGCCAAAAGGTCCCAATTGGGACTGGTTGGCACTCGGAACCTGGGTTATGGATCTGCTTCCAAGGGAGTTGGGAAAACCCTGACCTTTTGGAAGCAGAGATCATGACACATAACACTTGCGTAAAATTTATTTTAATATACATTGCAAATATTAAATGTAGTAAAAAGGTTTATTTTTCACAATTGTATGTCAATGTATCAAATATACATTTTTAAGAAGTAGTATGTTAACATGTGAGTGTACTCGTTATTCGGAATATTAGAAATATATATAGGTTTTACATGTATAACTATAATGTATAATTATAAAATGTACTTAGCAACATACAACAATAACCAACTCTGTACTCATTTTGCTTATTGTTATACATATATGTTATGTGAACTTCACATTGTTACTTGTTTGTATTTATCTGAAAGAGCATATATACACTACAGGAAAATACTAAACATTTAAAAGTGAGATAACAGAATGTACGATATAAAGCTTATTTACAAGATAACAAGTGTACATACTAAGTGTGCATTTAAAAGTACTGTTTTTATTTACACAATTTAACAAGCATAATTAACAATTATGCAATATAAAACTGGAATAGGTAGCACAAATTGCAGGTATACTGGGTATACGTGTGTAAACATTACTTTATGTGCATTATCTAGATGGATATTTATAGGGAATGTAAAAACATAACATAACATAAGGAGACAGCGTAAAGTTTCAATTCATACAGCTGGTCACATACATATTCAGGATGTTTGTATGTATTCATCTTCTGTATTGTTAATGTGACTATGAAATTAGTTTAAAAGTAATTATACTGTGGGGTACTGGGGTACCGCATGATTCCTGCATATCCCCCACCTTGTACAACATCTTCAACAGGCCCCTCTTTGACATCTTAGACTCCATCGGCATAGCCTACACCAACTATACCCACGGCACCCAAATCCTCCTCCCACTTACAGGTAACTGCGTAGTTGACTCTAACACCCACAATGACACCTACTCCCACATGCAGACATGAATGGCTGCTTACCACCTGTGCCTAAATGGGGACAACACAGAAATCCTTCCGGTCGGACCCCCAGCAGTGCAAAAAAACCTCAATTAACAATATTCAGAAGTCCACGTTGATAACATCCTGATCCCTGTCTCGTTGTCAGTAAAGACCCAATGTCACCCTTTTCATAACTTCCCAAGTGAGTGCTATTGCTTCCTCAGCTGCTTATGCTACTAAACTACTAAACACCTCTAGATTGTTCCTATCTACAGACAGCTGCCTAATTATCACCAATGTAGTGATCAGTTGAAGACTAGACCAATGTAACGTCATCTTCCAAAGCACCTTATCAAAAGCCTACAGAAATTACAAGTGATCCAAAAAAATGCACTTCACTGCAGCCAGAAGGGCAGCACACTATCTCGCCTATATACGAGAACGCATCATATTCAGTTCAATGTCAATCACCCATAAGTGCCTCTCTAACACGGCCCCCTTACCTCTCCTAGAAAATCTCCAAAGCTCAATCTAACATACCCACCAGGACATGCTATGAACAAGGCCTCCTCTTACCTAAAGTCAGAGAAGCTACAGCGGGTGCCTCAAGTTTCCCTTGCATCGAAGTCAAACAGTGGAATTCTCTCTCCCCCCAAGAGTGGAACAGTCAGACAAGGTATTCCGCAGAGCTCTAAAAATCTGGATGTTTAACTAGAAAGTTGCATATAATTATTCTTATTTGTTATGCTTGTTCTACCATTCCCCACTGTACCTGTATCCACTTCTCATGTACAATATACCACCCAAATGTAAATAACTGTAAGTATCTTCTCCACTTGCCTAAAGTACCTACTGAATGTATATAACTTGTACCTGCAACAGCGCCTCAAGGCCCCTGGGTTGTTTGCGAGCTTTATATGTGAAATAAATAAATAAATAAGCATGTGTATTAAACCTTTTACATACAAAACACAACAATGTAAATAGAAAAGCAACAAAATGTATACAGCAGAAGTACTAATCTTGCAGTTAGAAAATGAAATAATTAGTTAACATTTATTAGGATACAACTTACAGTAATTCAATAATCATTCACATATATATATAAACAGAAATGCATTAAAGTAGGCTACATACTATTAATGTGCATATGAAACACACATTATGTATAAAATACAGGCAAATACAGGAAAGTTAACACTAAACCATAGAACCTACCCACATACCAAAGTTGTAGCTGGTTGGGAAGTATGCTGAACATTTTGAACAGACAAACACATATATCCAAGCATAGCAGAACGCTTTTATCAAAAGAATGTATATTCTATAATGTTTACATTGTCTACACCATGGAACATACACACATGTCAAATGTCAGGTTTGTAGCATGTTGGGAAATATGCTGAACACTTCGAACAGACAAATACACACACATATCCATACATTTACCTATATATATATATATATATATATATATATATATATATATATATATATATATATATATTTCACAAAAGGTGGCAGGCGCTCCTCTCCAGAGAGAACATGGCAGTTTGCAGCACACGCTTTTTGCTCACTGTACCTTTCACAGATGGGAAATATCCATTTGCATATCAGTCTTTTGTCCCACCCACATGAGCAGTCCAGCACCGAAATGCTATGGCATTCCTCTCTGAACAAGAATACCGACAGCAACCCCATACATGTGTTTCAGCCTTGTTGGGCCTCATCAGTGAGGTGAAGCTGTGCCTCTCTGAGCACAGTGAGCAGGGAGACCATGTCTGGTTGCTCCCAGGTACATATATATATATATATATATATATATATATATATATATATATATATATATATATATATATAATGTTTAATGTTGCTCTAGGAATGTCACAATAGTTTGAAAATGTAGAACATTTTGTGTGTATTGATGCCTAACAGTTTTGAATATATGCATCGTGACTATTTAAATAAAACTCACCAAATTAAAAACTGTATGTGTCAAGGGAGCTACTTTCAATAATAAATGTTGCAGCATATTTCCCAACATGCTACAAACCTGACATTTGACATGTGTGTATGTTCCATGGTGTAGACAATGTAAACATTATAGAATATACATTCTTTTGATAAATGTTGCAGAAAACAGAAATTATTTATGTTCGTCTGTAAGACCATTGTACACAAAATTTTAAATGGCAAAAATGTGAAAAATAACATTTTAATCTCATATATATAAAAGTATGTATGTGAAATTGGGAATACAATGTTAGTAAATATATATAATTAGAACAAGGTTTGAATATGTCATCTTACCAAATAAAGATCTGTAATAGATGAGGGGGAGAAAGTACAACCTAATGTATTATTTAAAATATTTTGTTGCATGTTCACCAATGGCTATATGTCTTTACTGTACTATACTTTAATGTATATGTATACCACGCACCAAGTGGCCCGGAGGCATATGGGTGTAAGAAACTGATGGAACATGTGCAAAGACTATAATTAAAAGAGGTACACACATATCAAGCGTATATGTACCATCTGCAGGCACATCGTATAGAGATTTACTAAATAGGAAGCTTTTCAGCTTCTTCATTAACAGATCTGTTGATTTCCCTTCTCTCAAGTCTGGTGGGATGGCGTTACGAGCTGTGGGGGGCTACTGCAAAAAACACACATTTACTGACCAGAGTGAGTTTAGATCTTGGCACCTTCAACAAGTTGGAGTCATCAGGTCTGAGTGTTTTCAGTGCAGGTTTACTCTCTAGTGCTTCCCCCAGATACAATGAACCGGTTGCTACCCAGCATTCATGAGTGATCAGCAGTAAACAATATTCTTTTCTGGCCTCTATGGATAGCTAGTGTAGTGCCCATCGTGCGTCTGATATGTGGTCTGTATTTATCAAGCTTGCTATGACCCTCACTGTGATGTTTTGTTCTACTTGCAATCTATCACAAATGGCTTTTGCATATGCCAATTAAATAGGATGGAGGTCAATCTAGCCTCCCTTCAAAGGAGACTGTGTTTTACCGTAGCCCTCAACAAGAGTCCTGAACAAATGGTGCAAGTCTTTAAAGGCAATCCTAATATTGTGGCCCAAACTAGTGATTGGTCATGGATTTTGGGTGCCGTAAGGCAAACCAGTGGAATCGTCTCACACATCCTAACAGTAGCCCTGAGTTGATGTCCCTCTTGTCATAGAATACTGATGGTCATATACATCTATTCACTAATCCAGCAGTTGGCCTCCTCCTAAAGGAAATATTGATCATTAGCCTGCAAGAAACTGGGCTCATTTCGAGACCAGCAATTGAGGGTTATGGCTTTAACTTTCAGTCTGATAAAAAAGGTAATCAAGGTCACCCTTCCGGGGGAATGCTGACCCTCGTGAAGTCTAGTTATTCTTTTTCTTTCATTGAATGTATGAATCACATAGCAACCCATGTCAGATTTTCTAGTGACAGTGATTTAGACATTCTGGTTTTGAATGTCTACTGGCATGTTGGTTGTTGTAATTGAAACATGTTCATTAGTTACATTATAAGTTGCATAAATGAGTGACTAGATAAATGGGAGTGTGGACAGATTCTCTTTTAAGGTGACAGTAATCCCTCATGCTTGCAAACGAGTTCAACAATTGGCCTGTCCTCGTCGGAAATGTTTGGTCTAAATAATTAACTGGATTGAGGCTAGTGATGTTGAATGGAGCCATTAATGGTGACATTCTAAGGCACATTACCTGGCATGGTGCCTCCCACCAGCCTACACTGGTTTACATATTTGTGAGCAGTAGCCAGTACCGAAATTCTAGGCAATTCTCCTCTGAACAAGAGTACCATCAGCAACCCCAGACACGTGTATCAACTTTGTTGGGCCTCCTCATTGATTTTGCATGTGGATTGGTTGACTTCTGAAGATTGGGCATGTGTTTTGGATGATAGTATTCATTGTTTGTTTTACATTGTATGTTTGCGGTGTAACTTTAAAACATAAAAGGATGACTATGGCCCTCATTGCGAGGTTGGTGGTAGTCATGATGCAATTTGTGTCATGACTGCCATCAATAACGGGTCCGGCACCGGTATAGTTCCATGGGGACTTACCGGTGTAGTCCGACCTTTGCGGGACCGGTAAGTTCCCATTGAAAATGCCATTCCCCATTCCCATTTGAGCCCCCATAGGGCTCAATGGATATGGGGAGGGTGCTAATAACGGGCTTGCGCCTTGCGAGTCCCATAACAGGTCCCGTCCAGAACGGCTGGTCAGACCTGCCGTTCCTGGTGGGACCCGCTAAGGGACCTTGTAGTAGGGCGGCGGTAAGGGATTACCGGCACCGGTCTCCTTACTGGTGCCCGGTATCCATTACCGCCCAACTTGGAATGACCCCCTATATCTGTGGGAGTGGTTGTGCTGTGTTTCAATGTGCGTTTGTAAAAAGCAGCAGATTGTTTTTGGATGTAGATTGGTTCACTTTTTACCAGAGTCGTGCTGTTTTTAAATAATGATTTCATTGTGTCTTAATTACCCTCATGTGCATGCAGCATTCCGTTAAAATAGGGGAAGCATTGCACGATCTTTATAAGGTATACGTAACAGGAAAGAGGAATAGAAGTTTGTAACCTGCATCCAATCTTGTGGACACTTGCTCAGAGACAATGTTGCTATTTTTTCGATTATAGTAAATTAAAAATGGAAGAGGAGGAGAGCTACTAAAATGTGACATGTGTACATGTTTATTTTGGTGCATGTGAATTGTTTGTGGGTAGGACTGTGTATTATTTTAATGACATTTTTATTAGGTTAACATATGTTGCTTGCTTACCATATGCTATCAAGCAAAAGACCACTCTATTAAAATTGCAGTAATTCAAGACAACTCAAAAATGGATGCAGTACCGACAAATTCCCCAAGGTGGCGCTAGCGGTCTAAACTCTGACAGGGGAAACTGTATTTAGGAGTTGCAAGAGGGACAGGAACTTCAAAGCTTGTTAGTTAATTGAAAATCTAACCACCTGCTGTTCCCAGAGACAATCTGATTTGATTAACAGGCCAAAAGGCTGGGAAACCTTCTCACCTCAGAAAGGCCAGGATATCACATGGTCATGCTAACCAAATGCAAAGTGGCCCCCTGGTCTGTTGACCTCAGCTTGCTGGAGCCCACACAAAAGACCTTTTCCCTTGAAAAGGATATGGTAATTTTGAGTGTTTCCTGTCAACAAAGATCTGCTAGCCAGGAGAGACATGTGATCACTGTCATCCCCAAACTTTGGGGACGGACTCAAACACTGAAGTACTTTGAATTGAAAACAAATATATATTTTACAGAAACACTGATAACTCTTGGTAACCAGATGACAGAAATGTGAAATTTGGGGATCCTTAAAATGAAAACTTTGCCCACAATTCAATCCCAAACTCCAATTTGTGTGATGTTCTGGGGCAAAAAACCTGCTATTTATTGATACTACAGACTTTGTGTTTAAGCTAGAGACATGGGAATTTACTGGAGTATGTATGGACAGGCTGTGTATATGTGTATAATTTTTAATGAAAAACCAATGTTGCATAACCCACTAAAATCGAAAATAAGTTGCCATTTCTTTACCCAAGCTCCTAGAAACGCCAGAGTCGGAACAGTACCTACCTCATGTGATATATGATGTGTGTAGGTGATGTAAAAACAACTGTGTATTTGGGAAATATGTATTTGGATCAAATATAGATTTGTGTGTAAAGATGACAGGGGAGGGCCCTCTGGCCATAAAATCTACCTCATCACTCTGACTCACAACTCAGTTCCCCCAATCATGGGAGAAGGGAGAATTGGGCCAATGACAAGTAGAGAGGGGCAGGCTTAGCTATACCCAGGCACACACCCATTTTCAAAACACATAAAAAGAGACTGCTGGGACAGGTAGAGACATTCAATTCCATTTGCTGCGGAGCATGCTGACCGACGACTTCACTTCCAGAGATCCAGACTTCAAATCCATCAATCTCCAGAACCTGTAGCAGAAATTAACTCCAGAATTTGTAGCAGAGCGGCCTGAATCCACCAGCTGAATCCTCTTCAGCAGGCCTCAAAACTAACCAAACTATTCAACAGCCGGGCGAGCTGTTTGAAGTTTTGCCGAGAATTTTTGCAAGAACCTGTAGCATTACCCAGAAAGCAGTGTTACATCCAGAATCCAGAGAGGCTAGACCAGCAGAGCTGAGCTGACCCAGATCGCTGTGAGCAGAACCGGTGCCTGATTGACCCGCCGAGCAGACAGAACCGCAGCCGGTCGTGTTGACCAGATCCGTGACGAGGCCTAGTTCAAATTTATATTGTGAGTACCTAGCAGAACTGTGCAGAACCAATCTCTTAGTTAAAATAATCTAATCCAAACTATTTTAACCTAAGTAAAACTGCCTCCTAGAATTCGTGTCATCTGTCATTTTTAAAGCTGCACAACTGTCACCTGTCAATTCTGCAGCTGCAAGCTGTCACCTGTCATTTTGAGTTTACTTTAAATCTGAAAAACTACCTTTATTTAATCGTCCGTATCTCTGGAACCGTTTGGGCTAGGAACGGAATTTTACTTTCATCTGAATGCTTAGAATCACGGCTTTCCAAAGACTTCCTACTCCCTAAACTTTTCCCGTAATCATGAGACACGCATTCACGAAATTTACCGCGATTTGCAATTTGGCCCGATTTCTTCATCTGTAGAAATCAGCAGCTTTTTGCTTCTCTTTACTAAAATTCGTTTGCAATCTGCTAATCACTCATAGAGTATTGTTAAAGTGAGCCTGAACTAATATAAAGTAGCCATCACCTATCCTGAACCTCTAGAGGGAATTAAAAGCAATTTTAGCACCTTTTCACTTCCTTGCAAACCACATTAAAGGAATTCGCCTGTGTTTAAAACTCATCCCTGTTTTCTCTAAGCTTGCTGTGAGAACTGGAACTGTGTAATGCATTATGAAGTGTGATTTGTTGGGATTCTTGAAGACTGTGTGCTCTCCTTCAATTTCTTGTATTGCATGGGGGGGAGTGAATTGTCAAAAGAAAAAGTGATCATATTACCTTTTGCTAAAATCATAAGTTATTTCTGTACTGCATTTTATTCCACCTTGCGTTTCCTTGAACCATATAAAGCATTCTTTCCCACCTTATTCTTCTGTTCCTATTCATAAATTACCTCTTGCGGACTACTGCTCATATTCTGAAGTGTGATATCAGTTATCAATTGATTTATAAAGTGTGATAGATATATATTGTTGAATTGTCCAAATAAACCTTTTAATTTGCAAAACAAACCTACTTCTTGGCTCAGTGGGGTCAGGGGGATTCTAAGAGGGGGGTGTTATACAAGGGTTGTCATCCAGAGTACTGAACTGGATATAAAAATACATCAATAAGGGTTTTCCTCAGCATCCCAGACTAGGCATTGACTTAGCTGTAGTGTTGATTGAATATCGCTTACAAAAGTGGGGGCTCGGAGCCGGGATATTCTGGGTTAGGTTTACCACTTGTGCAGATTAATACAGTGTGCCAACTGACCAGATACACATATCCGGTTAGATCACCACGCTGTTTTACACTGTGAAAGCATCCCTCAAAGGAACGCTCTAAGGAAACGGTCTGTTTTGCGAAATAAAATACAAACTTCTGTAAGTCAGGAAGGAACTCAAATTCCAGAATGACGACCTTGGTAAATATGAAAATAGCCAGAGAGCACTTCTTACATAAGCTATTTGTGACAGGTGAGTGGACTCATCAGGACCAAACGGTCTGGTTGCAGGCAATCGCGCAACAGGTCACTGAAACAGGGTCAGATATATGGGGAGATCAGGGTCCCCTACATGTGGCCCTGAGTGAACTATATATGGCCCCTAAAGCCAAAGATGAACATAATAAGTTTGCCAGGATAGCGGCATATTTGTATCTATATATGGGAGCCATGCAGGACAAATGTGCTGAAGGCCAAGATCTGGCAAATAGGCAACAGATGGCGATAGAGAAGGCTTAATCTGATCTGGACTCTTCTGAGCAGAGGCTGCTCAGGAGCCAGGAGTCAGAAAAGGACAGCAGACAGTACATCACTTAAATAAAGGAGGATATGGATGTGCTGCAACAGGAAAAGGCGGACCAGGATACCAGATTTCTGGCCTTGCAGAAGTAGTACCAAGAAGGTTTGGACTCCCTACTGCAGAGCCAGAAAAAGCTGGAGCAACAATTAGATTTCAATAGGGCATGTGCCGAGCAGGTAGTCACCCTGCAAAGCCACCTAGATAGGGAGAAGGCAGAGAGCAATAAAATGATTTTGAAAGACCTGGATACCCAGGCAGAGTTTGACCAGGAGCGCCAGAAAGCTGGTGCCTTCCAAAGGCAAAGGGAGGACCTGGCGGCACAGATGCAGGCTCTTAGTCAGGAAAGGGATACCTTAGGCCAGGAAGTCTGCCACTTAAAAAGGAAAATGGAAGAAAATCACCTGGCCCTCCAGGGACTGGGTGACCTCCAAAAAGAACACCAGAACTTGTTAGAGCACACCAGGAGGGTGGAGGATGCTCTGGCAAGAAAGGAGCAGGCCAATAGGGACACAGCTCAGGAGGTAACCCTCCTGCAGCAGAGACTGGCCCAGTACTCCAGGACCAATCAGGAGGCACAGAGAGAAAATGAGGCTCTCTGTCAGCACAATGATAGGCTCCAGCAACAGGTAGCGATTGTCATGATGCCTACCTCCAAGGAGCCAGGTCCGACCCAGCAACCCCAGAGGCAGGCATCATTCCCCCCAGGGAAGTGCCAGCGGGCCCAAGCTGGGGCCCTTTGGACACAGTCCTGGCGCCCTAGGTGCCAGGCTCATGTTGGACCCCTGTCCTGGCACCTTAGGCACCAGGCTCATAAAGCTAGACATGTGTTCAAGTGTTTTAATGTGCACTTACCTGATGCAGACCATGCTGCTGCATCCAGGCCCTCTTGAGGCCTGAATGGAACTACTTTACCTGTGGGGCTACTTTCCACCTGGGTGTGGTTGGGGAAGGATACATACCTGATCGGTGGAAGGATACATTCCTGGAACTTCTTCCAAGGCTATTTAAACCACGCCCGATCAGCAACTCACGCTTCGCGTTGTTCTGCTCCTCGCAGCTGGACGCTCACCGTGTCAGCTCCTGCATCTGGACTTCAGCCACGCCTGCCAGCATCCTGGGTCACCTGCTAAGAGAGAATTGGAGAGAAAGAAGACCTTACCTGCTAAAGCTGAATCACGGAGACATCACACCGACGATCCTGAAAGGGAAGACATCATTTTTAAAAGCATTTCGCTTTGATGGCTGCAGCGCTGCATTTCACTCACCTTTCCTGGGCACCTCCATCTTCAGCAGCGATCATCCGGATCCACAGCCACTTCCCAGAGCCAAGAGAGAAAAAGACAAGAACACAAGGTGAGAGAAGGAAGGGAATAGGAAAAGCTCAGTTTCCTTCTAAGACTTACCAGTTGGGTCATTCCCATTTCATTTCGGGTCCTGCCACTTCCTGGCATTCCGGACCCCGGCCACTATGGGGAAAAAAGACAAAGACATTGAATGAGCGAATGCAAAGACATTACCCGAACGCTCATCCAGAACTTACCTGTCATTTACTGGAACTGCACGTTTCACTTCGGGTCGGCGCCATATCTCCGGCATTCCGAACCCCGGCCCCTAAGGGGAAAAAGACATAAGCGTTAGCGCTTGCTGCAATAAGACAATGAACAGTATTATTAAGCTAGAACTTTTGAACTTGCTACAGAACTCTTACAGCGCCTTACCTGAATAGTCAAGCTTATTTGGACTCCCATCAAACCTCAATCCAGTGAAGTAACTGGGTTTCAACGCGCCCCTGCATCAGAAGCAGGATGGAGAACTCAACCTTCCAGACCCTAAGGGGAATAGGGGAATATTCCTGTGAGCCAGAGAAGCCAGAGTAGAGGGGCCCTACCTGTCCATCTTCAGAGTCCTGCGCTTCACCATTGAAGAAGCATCAGCACTCGAAGCCAGACCTGCGCCTCCATGGGAATCAGGTGAGCGTGACAGCGATGCAGGAGAGACTGATAGAGTCTAGTAAGGCCTTAACTGAGGAACTGAAAGCGCAGGCTCTTGCATTGCAACAGGGAGCATGGGCTGATAGAGACAAGGTGCGCTGGGAAAGGGAAACGCCTGAGCATAACCTCAGGAGCCCTGGTACCAGAGGCCTTCATCTCTCCCAGTCCCTGGACTCTGCCACCCCCATGTCCCCTCGCGCACATGAGCCCAGGGCCACGGAGATGGCAGATTACTATCCAGCTAGAAGTATGGGGCTCATAGGCCAGTACCTCCCAGGAATGGATGGGCGGGCATCCGGGTATGGGCACCCAAGCACAGTGCAATTTAGTGGGGAACCCCAGGAGAGTAGGCCCATTAAGGGCATCCTGAAAACCTCTGCCCAGTTAGGTCAGTGGGGGGGGGTACCCATCAAATCCTGGCAGCAAGGAGGGGTCTGAAGACTCCTCTGAGCATTACAGGACACAGGAGACCAGGTCCCCACATTCTGCCAGCCATTCCCAGGCTCGCAGAATCCGGTAAAACCTGGAAGATCAGACGGGCACCTCTGGGAGCAGCGCTTCTGAGTCGGAGGATGAATGGACCAGGGTTACCCGAACCAAAAAGGCCAATAAGGAAAAAAGGGCCTTGCTTAAGGACCCATTGAAACAAATAAAGGCAATAAGGAGTGTCATCACGCCTTATCATAAGAACACCAAGTATTCTGTTTGGGAACACTTGGAGCTCTATGAGCAAATGATGGAGACTTTCCATTTGAAGGACAGCCAAAGCTGTATTCAATATGTAAAGTGGACCTTCTCACCAGAATACTCCAGTTTCTTTGCGGGGCTGGAGGATCAAAACCATTCAAGGTGGTCCACATACAGGGCGGTCATCTTGAAACATTTTTCTGTGCACAGAAATCCTCAAGAGGCTCGTAAGGCAGCCTACAATTTGCAATGTGGGGAGGATCAGGACCCACAAGAGTTTGTGCAAGAATTAAAGCATGCTTTTGCGCAGACCACCAGAAGGGTGCGCACGGATAGCAGAGAATTTATCAATACGTTTTTCCATGCCTTACCCAAATACATAATGACCCACCTCGTGAGAGATTTTCATGAGAAAAGATCTTTAGACTAGGTCATTGAACAGGCTACCCGGATCTATGAGGTGCAGAAGCCCATCGAAAATAAAAATAATGCGCCGAAAAACCCCAAAACCAACAGCACCCCTGCTGCTGCCAAGGTGGCGGAGGTAAAGGTTGCCCCCGTTTTAGATTTGGAGATGGGGGGGCCTAAAAACCTGCCTGCACCAAATAATTCACAGCCCAGAAGGCCCTCGGGCCAGTCACAGACAGGGAGTCGAGGAGGTAGTCCCACAAATGGGGCCCCCGCCCCCCTGACTATGTAAGTCCCCGCTACAAGGGAAACCGACCAATCCTGGGTTATGTGTGGACTCCTCCAGCCCAAGGGGGGGATCCAGCCAAGCACCTGACCCGGGGAACTTCCCTCCTAACTTCCCCCAGGAGGGCTGAAATTCACCAAATCCTGGGCAGAACGTTTTCCCCAGGTATCCACCCAATTTCCAGCCCCAAAATCATCCATCCTTCTTTCCCCAATTCCCTGAGCCCAGACAAACTAATCCGGGAGAGGGGAGGCCAAGGGTGGAGGGGTACCAAAATCTTCCCAACCAGGGGTACTACCAGAGAAGGGATAGCTACCCTTCCCGGGATCAGCCCAGGGGAGAAAATAGAGCCCCGTATCAGCCTGAGCGGGTTTCACAACTTGAGCGCCAGGTCCAAAATATGGCACGAGATCTGGGTCACATACTGAGGGCTCAACAGAACCCTCAGATGAGCATGCCACCGCAGAATGCCCCAAACTCTGGACCTGGTGCTCCAGAACAATGACGGGGGCAGCATCCTGATAACCCACCGGTTCCCAGGGAGGAGGCACAAGGGGAAGGGGGGTGTAAAGCCTTGGAGGAAGCTTCCTTCCCAACTTGTAAACAGCCCCTGGAAAACCAGGAACCGGAAACAAAATCTCCTGCCCCTGAAAGCCTGCCTCCCAAGGAGCAGAGGGGGGGTAGGAGAAACAAAGGACCCAAACAGACCCACTTTGTGGAGGAGGTACAGGTCTTCCAATTTGAGGGAGAGGGATCCTCAGAAGATCCTGGGAAAAGGATCTTCTCCTTCAGAGATGGGGGAACTCCTCCCAAGGAAAAATGGGTCCCAAGGGATTCCAATCCAGACTGGGGAGATGTGGAGACTGAGCTACCGCCGCCCATCATCTCATCCCAGAACCGACAATACCAAAATCCCAAGGGTCAAACCCATCCTGATGACTGCCTCCAAAAAGGGCGGGGCGGCACAGAACCAGAACCAGGGGAACCCACAATGGCTCTGATCTCCAGTTGCCAACTTTTTCTTTCAGATTCCCAAGGCTCTCCACAGAATTCTGCCCAAATCTCTTCACTAGCAATGTCCAAAACCAGAAAGTTAGCCCACCAGTTGTCCAAAAATGTGCATTATCTGTGCCCCCTTGAGGAGAAGGAGGGAAGATACTATGCCCCGGTACAAGTACAGGGGCAGGGTACAATTTTGGCACTGGTGGACACTGGATCCCAAGCTACCCTTCTGTCCAAAAGGGCCTTTGAGGAACTAAATGCAGGAAGGGGGGAGAATTACCATATTCCTCTCACCTCTCTTCCTGGACAACTGCAGAACTTTGACGGAAAGGAAATTCCTGTCGAAGGGACTGCAGATTTGGACATTAAAATTGGGCGACACAAGGTGAAACACCCGGTCATAGTAGTGACTCCAGAGGGCACCCCTTGTTTACTAGGGAACGACCTCCTGAGAAGGTTGTCACCCCTAATAGATTGCGTAAACAAGGTCTTGTGGACCCAGACTAGCCGACCAATAAAATTAAAACAGAGTGTCAACCATGTTAGTTTAAATGGCACCTGCCACATGGTTGAACAAAAATCTGACCAAGAAGAATTTCACTTCCAGAATAACCAAATTCCAGACGTGACAGTAATAGCAGTAGGACAACAGACTGGTGATGGGGGGTCCTCTCTATTTCTGAAAATCAACCTTCCTTCCAGTTTAAGGTGGTATTCCACAATGGAAGGAAACACCCTGAAATTCTTTAATAATCCACAATCAGAAACTCCCACTCCTATAGTTCAGAAAGATGTGAAATCAGCTCAGAGCCTGGCTGATATTCAGCAAATTGGAGAGCAGTCGTCCATCCCTGTTCAGTTAAATGATGGGAAGGACTCTGTTCTCGCTCGAGTGTGTGTGAACAACGGTAAGAGCTTCATCAGCGAAGCCATGTTCCGCCAACTCCCAAAAGATCCAGCCATTCCCACATTCAAACTGATAGACAAATGGGAAATGGACCTGGAAGCACCTAATTCCAAACATCTCCTGCCAAGCAGGTGTATGCTCAAAATCTCCATTGGCAACAAGAGCATAGTCCATAATTGTTGGGTCGTGCAAGATGTCACTGCCGCCTTTTACTTAGGCAGTGACATTCTCAATCGCTTCGCCATTAGTTTGGACCTAATAAACTTCAAAGCTTGGTCCCGATTAGCGGATAATCCCATGGGCTTTGATTATTCAGAAAAAGCATTTAGGTCAGCTCAATTGCTACCTTATGCAGTTGAAATTCAGATTAAAGAGGAAGTCACCATCCCAGAAAGGACCCGACAATTCTCCCTGGAAGTGAAAGTTAAAAGAGGACAAAAATTGAAAAACCCTGATGCTTATATACATCTAAATGCTTCTCTCCACCAACAGCAAGGGTTGGGGGTAAACCCAACACCATTAGTCAACATAGAACATGACACCATTCCAATAGAGGTGGATAACAGCGACTTAAAGAGTATTACTCTAGCCGCAGGCACCATTATTGGAATGGCGGTTGATGACCGACATTTTTCCATTGATCTAGGAAATGAACTGTTAGGACCAATCCCCAAGGACTGTTTTGACAGTGACAGTGAGGAAAATACAACACCAGACAGGATCTTCACCCGGCATGGGGAGAACTTCCTGGTGTACACTTCTTGCCCTTATGGTAAGGAAGATGTGACTTGTGACTTCAGGAGGGATGAGGTGATTTTCCAGGTCCATGAGGGCTGCCTTTCCCACCTGAAGCCCCCAGTCCAAATCAGCACTCTGACCAGGGACTTCTCCACCCAGCTGGAGGAGGCCGCTGAGATAGCCAAACCAGAAGTCTTTCCAGGCTTCAGGCAGATGGTGTTAGAGAGAGTGAACCTAGCTGATGCCTGCGTGACTCTGGAACAGAAGCAAAAGTTGAAACAAGTTTTCTTGGATTTCCAAGATCTCTTTGCGGTAGACTCATATGACTGTGGTCGCACCGAAATCCACACCACAACAATTCCCACGGACCCTGGAATGACTCCAGTGTTTGTGAAGCAATATCGTTTGCCTCTCGCATCCATGGAGTCCCTTACTGAAATAATTAAGAACCTTGAGTCCCGGGGAATAATCCGTCTAGTCCACAGCACTTTCAATAATCCGGTGCTGGGAATATTGAAGCCAAACGGCCAGTGGAGACTCTGCGCCGACCTTAGGGAGCTCAACAAACGGGTCTATACTTCCCGATTGCCTCTGCCCTACATTGACCAAGGGCTGGCCCAGATTCAAGGGTCACAAGTATTCACTGCAATAGACCTGACCAATGGATACTGGACCGTGCCTGTCAGTTGGGAGGAACAATACAAACTGGCTTTTACCTTTGGGGGCCACAGTACACCTGGAACCGGACTCCCTTCGGATACCTCAACTCTGGCAATGAATTCAACATTTTCCTACATAAAGCCATGCCTGACCAGGGTGCGAGGGGTAACCTGGCTTATGTAGATGATGTCCTCATCAAAAGTTCATCTGTGGAGGAACACATAGCGGAGATCCGTTATGTTCTGATGCAGTTGAGGGCTGCTGGAGCAAAACTTTCCTTTCAGAAAGCACAGTGGTGTAGAACCGTGTTAATTTCTTGGGGCATGAAATTACTCCTCAGGGTCTCTGTCCCCAGGAAAAGAAAGTGGAAGCACTTCAGAAACTGAAAGACCCCACAACTTTGCGGGAACTAAGGAGCCTCCTTGGACTGACTAATTACAGCAGAAAGTTCATTGAAGGCTACGCAGAGATCACTAGACCCCTGATTCATCTCTTGAAGGGGGGGTCAAGTGGGAATGGGGTCCAGAACAATCCGAGGCAGTACGACAACTCAAGAGAAGCCTCTCACAAGCGCCTTGCCTAGCTTACCCTGTCAGAAACAAGGAGTTCTTCCTGGAGACAGGGTTCTCTAATACGTGCTTGAAGGAGAAGGCACTCATGGCAACGGTGTGGGCATTGAAGAATTACCGCCCGTTTATCCAGGGGGAACACGTCATAGTGGAGACTCCACACCAGCCTCTGCAATACCTCCAAAGTGACAGAATCCGAGCCGGAAATGTGAGTAATTCCCGAATTACTTCCTGGATTATGTCAATGCAAGGCTTTCCTGTAGAGGTCAGATATGGCCAAAACAAGAAGAGTCCCCTCGCTCAAGGTCTGGCTGACTTGCATGATTGTGCCAGAGAAAACTGTCTCGAGGACGAAAGTCTAAAAACCAAGGACAACATGGAGGCATACCTTAATTCCCCACACAAGGTCTTTGAAGAAGACAAGTGTGAGGGAATGTCCACTGTCTATGTGGATGGATGCTCTTAGCATGTTGACAACAACGGGGAGAAAGAACTGTTGGCCGGCGTAGGGAATGCCTGGGTGAAGGAGTTTCCAGAACCCTCCGCTGGATACAAAATTGGTCCCCGAAGTAGTCAGGTGGCAGAGTTGATGGCTGTGCATCACGCCATCCTCACTGCTGTCCAACATCAACTCCACGAACTGGTCATAATCACTGATTCGGATTATGTACGGAACGGGTTTGTGGAGCACCTGGTTAATTGGAAAACAAGAGGCATGTTATGTGCTAATAACAAACCCCTGAAACATGGGATGCTAATCCAAAATATTGATGATCTGGTCACATCGAATGGGATGACCATCTACTGGAAAAAGATCAAGGGTCATTCCAAAGTAGAGGGACCAGACAAAACTGGAAATGACTTAGCTGATCAGCTGGCCAAAACCGGGGCCATCCAAGGGGATCTAATAGAAACAGAGTCCCTGTTGGGGGAACTCCAGGTCACTGCTATCACTAGGTCCCAGACAAATGCTCACAATGATCTTTCAACTGCACAATGGAGTAAGGAGACCCCTGATGCTGATTTGATTACAGCTCAGAAGGGGGATCCAATAATTGGTAAGTTTTACCAACACCTTGAGGACCCTGAGAACTTTCCAATGACGGATACCGATTACATTGGGAAAGTAGACCTAAGAGTGTTGATGAAATGTCCAAAAAGGTTCCGATTCCAAGACGGGTTGTTGGTAAGGAAATCCCAAGCTGGCCATGATCAGTGGGTGGTCCCTACCTCATTCCGAAGCCTGATGTTAAGTCACGCCCATGACGCGGCCACCGCCGGTCATAGGGGGTTTCACACAACACTGGAAATCTTAAGAGAGGTTGCATACTGGCCACACATGGGGCAGGACCTCGACCAATACTTGAAGGGGTGTCTTGTGTGTGCACAATTTCAGCCATCATCCCTCACACATCGTGCGCCTTTCCAAAAGAGGGGGATGACACTGCCATCGTCAGATTTGCAAATCGACTTTGTAGGCCCTGTAATCCGCTCGTCTAGAGGAAACAAGTACATGTTGACTGTTACATGCTTGTTTACCAAGTGGGTGGAATGTCTCC
Organism: Ambystoma mexicanum; assembly: GCF_040938575.1. NCBI lineage: Eukaryota > Metazoa > Chordata > Amphibia > Caudata > Ambystomatidae > Ambystoma > Ambystoma mexicanum. The sequence goes on from NC_090924.1 coordinate 1,335,232,220, forward strand.
CAGCCCCAAACTGCAAGGCAGAAACAGCAGGTGCCCTGATGATTAACCACATCTTTTCCCGTTTTGGTCTACCTCAAAGGATTGAGTCAGACAGAGGTAGCCACTTTACCAGTGAAGTAATGACAAAGATGTGGGAGATACTGGGGGTTAAAAGGAAGCTACACATTGCTTATAGGCCAGCTTCTTCTGGAGCAGTGGAGAGATACAACCAAACCATTGTGAGCATATTAAAAAAGTTTGTGGCAGATTCTGGGCCAAGTTGGGATATCCGATTACCTCTGGTCCTAATGGCCATCAGATCTACCCCTTCATCTGCAACCAAAATGTCACCATTTGAGTTGATGACTGGACGCAAGATGGTGCTTCCTCAACATTTGCTCTACAGGACCCAAGAGCAGACATTGATAAATGCCTCCACAACTCATGAGTATGTGGAGAATTTGAGGAAACACCTTCAAGATGCTTTTGCCTATGCTCAGCGGAATCTAGAAAGATCAGCCGAGAGCATGAAGACCCACTATGATTTGAAAACTACCCGAAAGGAATATAAGGTGGGTGATCGGGTCTATCTATACAATTTCCAAAGGAACCAGGCCAAACAGCGAAAAAAATGTCCTACATGGAAGGGACCCTTTCAAATTATAGACAAGATCTCCCCTGTTGCCTATAAGATCTGCATCCCCAAAGGCAGTTTGGCAGAGGGGGAAGATAAGTGGGTCCATATAAATCAGCTAAAGTGTTGCCATCCCAGGCACACTCTGCAACAACTGGAGGAGTCCTCTGCAATACTAGAGGGGACCGCTCCAGAGTAATTCAATTCCAACCCTAAAATATCCCACATATAGTCTCTAAAATATTATGATTTGGAAAAAAAAATGTCTTATAATTGTATCTTGTTTTTTGTTAAAATAAGAACGCAAATGTTTTGACTATAAAATGTATATGCCACCCCACTATATCAATGGTGGGGAAGAAATGTCTACGAATAGGTATTGCCGCTTTCCTTTGTCGTCCTAGGAGAAAGAAAACCTGGAGACTGGCCAAGGAGGACGATCCGGGGACCGGGAGCAGAGACCCGAGGGGCCCGGGGTACCGCCCAATATTCCCATCAGGACCGGCGAGGAGAACCGATCGATCCAACCGGATGGAGGAAAAGATGCTGAACTGTGCCATTTTTGGAATTGGAAGAAGATAATGCGGACATACCAGCGCAAGGGCTCAAAACCTCCTTTGAAACCGACTTCCCCTCGACTTGAATCAAAGCGCAGTCGGGTGGGGGGGATTTGTCAAGGGTTTTGACCCATGTTGAATCAATAGACTGGGTAGATGTGGGGATGAGCTGTCGCCGCCCATTATTCTATCCCAGAACAAACTAAATCAATAGACTGGGTGGATGTGGGGATGAGCTATCGCCGCCCACATTCACGCCAGAATAGGAGAACTGCGCAGTTGGCACAAGACCACTCCAAAGATACAACCTTCTTGTGGGGGGTTCCACATCACCACTCTACTGTGAGGATGCCATCAAAACAATGTTAAGCAAGGGTCCTATACTATCAAGCAAAAGACCACTCTATTGAAATGCAGTAATTCAAGACAACTTAAAAATGGATGCACTACCGACAAATTCCCCAAGGTGGCGCTAGCGGTCTAAACTCTGACATTGAAACTGTATTTAGGAGTTGCAAGAGGGGCAGGAACTTTAAAGCTTGTTAGTTAATTGAAAATCTAACTACCTGCTGTTTCCAGAGACAATCTGATTTGATTAACAGGCCAAAAGGCTGGGAAACCTTCTCACCTCAGCTTGCTGGAGCCCACACAAAAGACCTTTTCCCTTGAATAGGATATGGTAATTTTGAGTGTTTCCTGTCAACAAAGATCTGCCAGCCAGGAGAGACATGTGATCACTGTCATCCCCAAACTTTGGGGGCGGACTCAAACACTGAAGTACTTTGAATTGAAAGCAAATATATATTTTACAGAAACACTGATAACTCTTGGTAACCAGATGACATAAATGTGAAATTTGGGGATCCTTAAAAAGAAAACTTTGCCCGCAATTCAAGCCCAAACTCCAATTTGTGTGATGTTCTAGGGCAAAACCCTCCTATTTATTGATACTACAGACTCTGTGCTTAAGCTAGAGACATGGGAATTTACTGGAGTATGTATGGACAGGCCGTGTATATGTGTATAATTTTTTATGAAAAACCAATGTTGCATAAACCACTAAAATCGAAAATAAATTGCCATTTCTTTACCCAACCTCCTAGAAACGCCAGAGTCGGAACAGTGCCTACCTCATGTGATATATGATGTGTGTAGGTGATGTAAAAACAACTGTGTATTTGGGAAATATGTATTTGGATCAAATATAGATTTGTGTGTAAAGATGACAGGGGAGGGCCCTCTGGCCATAAAATCTACCTCATCACTCTGACTCACAACTCAGTTCCCCCAATCATGGGAAAGGGGAGAATTGGGCCAATGACAAGTAGAGAGGGCAGGCTTAGCTAGGCTCAGGCACACACCCATTTTCAAAACACATAAAAAGAGACTGCTGGGACAGGTAGAGACATTCAATTCCATTTGCTGTGGAGCATGCTGACCGACGACTTCACATCCAGAGATCCAGACTTCAAATCCATCAATCTCCAGAACCTGTAGCAGAAATTAACTCCAGAATTTGTAGCAGAGAGGCCTGAATCCACCAGCTGAATCCTCTTCAGCAGGCCTCAAAACTAACCAAACTATTCAACAGCCGGGCGAGCTGTTTGAAGTTTTGCCGAGAATTCTTGCAAGAACCTGTAGCAGTACCCAGAAAGCAGTGTTACATCCAGAATCCAGAGAGGCTAGACCAGCAGAGCTGAGTTAACCCAGATCGCTGTGAGCAGAACCGGTGCCTGATTGCCCCGCCGAGCAGACAGAACCGCAGCCGGACGTGTTGACCAGATCCGTGACGAGGCCTAGTTCAAATTTATATTGTGAGTACCTAGCAGAACTGTGCAGAACCAATCTCTTAGTTAAAATAATCTAATCCAAACTATTTTAACCTAAGTAGAACTGCCTCCTAGAAATCGTGTCATCTGTCATTTTTAAAGCTGCACAACTATCACCTGTCAATTCTGCAGCTGCAAGCTGTCACCTGTCATTTTGAGTTTACTTTAAATCCGAAAAACTACCTTTATTTAATCGTACGTATCTCTGGAACCGTTTGGGCTAGGAACGAAATTTAGAATCTAGGCTTTCCAACGAACCTAGAACCGACTTCCTACTCCCTATACTTTTCCGGTAATCGCGAGACACGCACTCGCGAAATTTACAGCGATTTGCGATTTGGCCCGATTTCTTCATCTGTAGAAATCAGCAGCTTTTTGCTTCTCTTTGCTAAAATTCGTTTGCAATCTGCTAATCATTCATAGAGTATTGTTAAATTGAGCCTGAACTAATATAAAGTAGCCATCACCTATCCTGAACCTCTAGAGGGAATTAAAAGCAATTTTAGCACCTTTTCACTTCCTTGCAAACCACATTAAAGGAATTCGCCTGTGTTTAAAACTCATCCCAGTTTTCTCTAAGCTTGCTGGGAGAACTGGAACTGTGTATTGCATTATAAAGTGTGATTTGTTGGGATTCTTGAAGACTGTGTGCTCTCCTTCCATTTCTTGTATTGCATAGGGGGGGAGTGAATTGTCAAAAGAAAAAGTGATCATATTACCTTTTGCTAAAATCATAACAAGTTATTTCTGTACTGCATTTTATTCCACCTTGCGTTTCCTTGAACCATATAAAGCATTCTTTCCCACCTTATTCTTCTGTTCCTATTCATAAGTTACCTCTTGCGGACTACTGCTCATATTCTGAAGTGTGATATCAGTTATCAATTGATTTATAAAGTTTGATAGATATATATTGTTGAATTGTCCAAATAAACCTTTTAATTTGCAAAACAAACCTACTTCTTGGCTCAGAGGGGTCAGGGGGATTCTAAGAGGGGGGTGTTATACAAGGGTTGTCATCCAGAGTACTGAACCGGATATAAAAATACATCAATAAGGGTTTTCCTCAGCATCCCAGACTAGTCATTGACTTAGCTGTAGTGTTGATTGAATATCGCTTACAAAAGTGGGGGCTCGGAGCCGGGATATTCTGGGTTAGGTTTACCACTTTTGCAGATTAATACAGTGTGCCAACTGACCAGATACACATATCCGGTTAGATCACAACGCTGTTTTGCACTGTGAAAGCATCCCTCAAAGGAACGCTCTAAGGAAACGGTCTGTTTTGCAAAATAAAATACAAACTTCTGTAAGTCAGGAAGGAACTCAAATTCCAGAATGACGACCTTGGTAGATATGAAAATAGCCAGAGAGCACTTCTTACATAAGCTATTTGTGAGAGGTGAATGGACTCATCAGGACCAAACGGTCTGGTTGCAGGCAATCGTGCAACAGGTCACTGAAACAGGGTCAGATAAATGGGGAGATCAGGGTCCCCTACATGTGGCCCTGTGTGAACTATATATGGCCCCTAAAGCCAAAGATGAACATAATAAGATTGCCAGGATACCGGCATATTTGTATCTATATATGTGAGCCATGCAGGACAAATGTGCTGAAGGCCAAGATCTGGCAAATAGGCAACAGATGGCGTTAGAGAAGGCCCAATCTGATCTGGACTCTTCTGAGCAGAGGCTGCTCAGGAGCCAGGAGTCAGAAAAGGACAGCAGACAGTACATCACTAAAATAAAGGAGGATATGGATGTGCTGCAACAGGAAAAGGCGGACCAGGATACCAGATTTCTGGCCTTGCAGAAGGAGTACCAAGAAGGTTTGGACTCCCTACTGCAGAGCCAGAAAAAGCTGGAGCAACAATTAGATTTCAATAGGGCATGTGCCGAGCAGATAGTCACCCTGCAAAGCCACCTAGATAGGGAGAAGGCCGAGAGCAATAAACTGATTTTGAGAGACCTGGATACCCAGGCAGAGTTTGACCAGGAGCGCCAGAAAGCTGGTGCCTTCCAAAGGCAAAGGGACGACCTGGCGGCACAGATGCAGGCTCTTAGTCAGGAAAGGGATACCTTAGGCCAGGAAGTCTGCCACTTAAAAAGGAAAATGGAAGAAAATCACCTGGCCCTCCAGGGACTGGGTGACCTCCAAAAAGAACACCAGAACTTGTTAGAGCACACCAGGAGGGTGGAAGATGCTCTGGCAAGAAAGGAGCAGGCCAATAGGGACACAGCTCAGGAGGTAACCCTCCTGCAGCAGAGACTGGCCCAGTACTCCAGGACCAATCAAGAGGCACAGAGAGAAAATGAGGCTCTCTGTCAGCACAATGATAGGCTCCAGCAACAGGTAGCTATGCAGGAGAGACTGATAGAGTCTAGTAAGGCCTTAACTTAGTAACTGAAAGCGCAGGCTCTTGCATTGCAACAGGGAGCAGGGGCTGGTAGAGACGAGGTGCACTGGGAAAGGGAAATGCCTGAGCATAACCTCAGGAGCCCTGGTACCAGAGGCCTTCATCTCTCCCAGTCCCTGGACTCTGCCACCCCCATGTCCCCTCGCGCACATGAGCCCAGGGCCACGGATCTGGCAGATTACTATTCAGCTAGAAGTATGGGGCTCATAGGCCAGTACCTCCCAGGAATGGATGGGCGGGCATCCGGGTATGGGCACCCAAGCACAGTGCAATTTAGTGGGGAACCCCAGGAGAGTAGGCCCATTAAGGGCATCCTGAAAACCTCTGCCCAGTTAGGTCAGTGGGGGGGTACCCATCAAATCCTGGCAGCAAGGAGGGGTCTGAAGACTCCTCTGAGCATTACAGGACACAGGAGACCAGGTCACCACATTCTGCCAGCCATTCCCAGGCTCGCAGAATCCGGGAAAACCTGGAAGATCAGACGGGCACCTCTGGGAGCAGCGCTTCTGAGTCGGAGGATGAATGGACCAGGGTTACCCAAATCAAAAAGGCCAATAAGGCAAAAAAGGGCCTTGCTTAAGGACCCATTGAAACAAATAAAGGCAATAAGGAGTGTCATCACGCCTTATCATAAGAACGCCAAGTATTCTGTTTGGGAACACTTGGAGCGCTATGAGCAAATGATGGAGACTTTCCATTTGAAGGACAGCCAAAGCTGTATTCAATATGTAAAGTGGACCTTCTCACCAGAATACTCCAGTTTCTTTGCGGGGCTGGAGGATCAAAACCATTCAAGGTGGTCCACATACAGGGCGGCCATCATGAAACATTTTTCTGTGCACAGAAATCCTCAAGAGGCTCGGAAGGCAGCCTGCAATTTGCAATGTGGGGAGGATCAGGCCCCACAAGAGTTTGTGCAAGAATTAAAGTGTGCTTTTGCGCAGACCACCAGAAGGGTGCGCACGGATAGCAGAGAATTTATCAATACGTTTTTTCCATGCCTTACCCAAATACATAATGACCCAGCTCGTGAGTGATTTTCATGAGAAAAGATCTTTAGACTGGGTCATTGACCAGGCTACCCGGATCTATGAGGTGCAGAAGCCCATCGAAAATAAAAATAATGCGCCGAAAAACCCCAAAACCAACAGCACCCATGCTGCTGCCAAGGTGGCGGAGGTAAAGGTTGCCCCCGTTTTAGATTTGGAGATGGGGGGGCCTAAAAACCTGCCTGCACCAAATAATTCACAGCCCAGAAGGCCCTCGGGCCAGTCACAGACAGGGAGTCGAGGAGGTAGTCCCACAAATGGAGTCCCCCGCCCCCCTGACTATGTAAGTCCCCGCTACAAGGGAAACTGGCCAATCCTGGGTTATGTGTGGACTCCTCCAGCCCAAGGCGGGGGATCCAGCCAAGCACCTGACCCGAGGAACTTCCCTCCTCACTTCCCCCAGGAGGGCAGAAATTCACCAAATCCTGGGCAGAACTTTTTCCCCAGGTATCCACCCAATTTCCAGCCCCAAAATCATCCATCCTTCTTTCCCCAATTCCCTGAGCCCAGACAACCTAATCCAGGAGAGGGGAGGGCAAGGGTGGAGGGGTACCAAAATCTTCCCAACCAGGGGTACTACCAGAGAAGGGATAGCTACCCTTCCCGGGATCAGCCCAGGGGAGAAAATAGAGCCCCGTATCAGCCTGAGCAGGTTTCACAACTTAAGCGCCAGGTCCAAAATATGGCACGAGATCTGGGTCACATACTGAGGGCTCAACAGAACCCTCAGATGAGCATGCCACCGCAGAATGCCCCAAACTCTGGACCTGGTGCTCAAGAACAATGACGGGGGCAGCACCCCGATAACCCACCGGTTCCCAGGGAGGAGGCACAAGGGGAAGGAGGGTGTAAAGCCTTGGAGGAAGCTTCCTTCCCAACTTGTAAACAGCCCCTGGAAAACCAGGAACCGGAAACAAAATCTCCTGCCCTCGAAAGCCTGCCTCCCAAGGAGCAGAGGGGGGTAGGAGAAACAAAGGACCCAAACAGCCCATTTTGTGGAGGAAGTACAGGTCTTCCAATTTGAGGGAGAGGGATCCTCAGAAGATCCTGGGAAAAGGATCTTCTCCTTCAGAGATGGGGGAACTCCTCCCAAGGAAAAATGGGTCCCAAGGGATTCCAATCCAGACTGGGGAGATGTGGAGACTGAGCTACCGCCACCCATCATCTCATCCCAGAACCGACAATACCAAAATCCCAAGGGTCAAACCCATCCTGATGACTGCCTCCAAAAAGGGCGGGGTGGCCCAGAACCGGAACCAGGGGAACCCACAATGGCTCTGATCTCCAGTTGCAACTTTTTCTTTCAGATTCCCAAGGCTCTCCACAGAATTCTGCCCAAATCTCTTCGCTAGCAATGTCCAAAACCAGAAAGTTAGCCCACCAGTTGTCCAAAAATGTGCATTATCTGTGCCCCCTTGAGGAGAAGGAGGGAAGATACTATGCCCCAGTGCAAGTACAGGGGCAGGGTACAATTTTGGCACTGGTGGACACTGGATCCCAAGCTACCCTTCTGTCCAAAAGGGCCTTTGAGGAATTAAATGCAGGAAGGGGGGAGAATTACTGTATTCCTCTCACCTCTCTTCCTGGACAACTGCAGAACTTTGACGGGAAGGAAATTCCTGTCGAGGGGACTGCAGATTTGGACATTAAAATTGGGCGACACAAGGTGAAACACCCGTTCAAAGTAGTGACTCCAGAGGGCACCCCTTGTTTACTAGGGAACGACCTCCTGAGAAGGTTGTCACCCCTAATAGATTGCGTAAACAAGGTCCTGTGGACCCAGACTAGACGACCAATAAAATTAAAACAGAGTGTCAACTATGTTAGTTTAAATGGCACCTGCCACATGGTTGAACAAAAATCTGACCAAGAAGAATTTCACTTCCAGAACAACCAAATTCCAGACGTGACAGTAATAGCAGTAGGACAACAGACTGGTGAGGGGGGTCCTCTCTATTTCTGAAAATCAACCTTCCTTCCAGTTTAAGGTGGAATTCCACACTGGAAGGAAACACCCTGAAATTATTTACTAATCCACAATCAGAAACTCCCACTCCTATAGTCCAGAAAGATGTGAAATCAGCTCAGAGCCTGGCTGATATTCAGCAAATTGGAGAGCAGTTGTTCATCCCTGTTCAGTTAAATGATGGGAAGGACTCTGTTCTCGCTCGAGTGTGTGTGAACAACGGTAAGAGCTTCATCAGCGAAGCCATGTTCCGCCAACTCCCAAAAGATCCAGCCATTCCCACATTCAAACTGATAGACAAATGGGAAATGGACCTGGAAGCACCTAATTCCAAACATCTCCTGCCAAGCAGGTGTATGCTCAAAATCTCCATTGGCAACAAGAGCATAGTCCATAATTGTTGGGTCGTGCAAGATGTCACTGCCGCCTTTTACTTAGGCAGTGACATTCTCATTCGCTTCGCCATTAGTTTGGACCTAATAAACTTCAAAGCTTGGTCCCGATTAGCGGATAATCCCATGGGCTTTGATGATTCAGAAAAAGCATTTAGGTCAGCTCAATTGCTACCTTATGCAGTTGAAATTCAGATTAAAGAGGAAGTCACCATCCCAGCAAGGACCCGACAATTCTCCCTGGAAGTGAAAGTTAAAAGAGGACAAAAATTGAAAAACCCTGATGCTTATATACATCTAAATGCTTCTCTCCAACAGCAAGGGTTGGGGGTAAACCCAACACCATTAGTCAACATAGAACATGACACCATTCCAATAGAGGTGGATAACAGCGACTTAAAGAGTATTACTCTAGCCGCAGGCGCCATTATTGGAATGGCGGTTGATGACCGACATTTTTCCATTGATCTAGGAAATGAACTGTTAGGACCAATCCCCAAGGACTGTTTTGACAGTGACAGTGAGGACAATACAACACCAGACAGGATCTTCACCCGGCATGGGGAGAAATTCCTGGTGTACACTTCTTGCCCTTATGGTAAGGAAGATGTGTATTGTGACTTCAGGAGGGATGAGGTGATTTTCCAGGTCCATGAGGTCTGCCTTTCCCACCTGAAGCCCCCAGTCCAAATCAGCACTCTGACCAGGGACTTCTCCACCCAGCTGGAGGAGGCCGCTGAGATAGCCAAACCAGAAGTCTTTCCAGGCTTCAGGCAGATGGTGTTAGAGAGAGTCAACCTAGCTGATGCCTGTGTGACTCTGGAACAGAAGCAAAAGTTGAAACAAGTTTTCTTGGATTTCCAAGATCTCTTTGCGGTAGACTCATATGACTGTGGTCGCACCGACATCTACACCACAACAATTCCCATGGACCCTGGAATGACTCCAGTGTTTGTGAAGCAATATTGTTTGCCTCTCGCATCCATGGAGTCCCTTACTGAAATAATTAAGAACCTTGAGTCCCGGGGAATAATCCGTCTAGTCCACAGCACTTTCAATAATCCGGTGCTGGGAATATTGAAGCCAAACGGCCAGTGGAGACTCTGCGCTGACCTTAGGGAGCTCAACAAACGGGTCCATACTTCCCGATGGCCTCTGCCCTACATTGACCAAGGGCTGGCCCAGATTCAAGGGTCACAAGTATTCACTGCAATAGACCTGACCAATGGATACTGGACCGTGCCTGTCAGTTGGGAGGACCAATACAAACTGGCTTTTACCTTTGGGGGCCAGCAGTACACCTGGACCCGGACTCCCTTCGGATACCTCAACTCCGGCAATGAATTCAACATTTTCCTACATAAAGCCATGCCCGACCTGGGTGCGAGGGGTAACCTGGCTTATGTAGATGATGTCCTCATCAAAAGTTCATCTGTAGAGGAACACATAGCGGAGATCCGTTATGTTCTGACGCAGTTGAGGGCTGCCGGAGCAAAACTTTCCTTTTAGAAAGCACAGTGGTGTAGAACCCGTGTTAATTTCTTGGGGCATGAGATTAATCCTCAGGGTCTCTATCCCCAGGAAAAGAAAGTGGAAGCACTTCAGAAACTGAAAGACCCCACAACTCTTTGGGAACTAAGGAGCCTCCTTGGACTGACTAATTACAGCAGAAAGTTCATTGAAGGCTACGCAGAGATCACTAGACCCCTGATTCATCTCTTGAAGGGGGCGGTCAAGTGGGAATGGGGTCCAGAACAATCCGAGGCAGTAAGACAACTCAAGAGAAACCTCTCACAAGCGCCTTGCCTAGCTTACCCTTTCAGAAACAAGGAGTTCTTCCTGGAGACAGGGTTCTTTAATACGTGATTGACGGCAGTATTATACCAAAAGCATGACAAGGTCAATAAAGTAATCTCCTATACGAGCAGAACTTTATCCTCTGTGGAGGAAAAATTCAACGATTGTGAGAAGGCACTCCTGGCAACGGTGTGGGCATTGAAGAATTACCGCCCGTTTATCCAGGGGGAACACGTCATAGTGGAGACTCCACACCAGCCTCTGCAATACCTCCAAAGTGACAGAATCCGGGCCGGAAATGTGAGTAATTCCCGAATTACTTCCTGGATTCTGTCAATGCAAGGCTTTCCCGTAGAGGTCAGATATGGCCAAAACAAGAAGAGTCCTCTCGCGCAAGGTCTGGCTGACTTGCATGATTGTGCCAGAGAAAACTGTCTCGAGGACGAAAGTCTAAAAACCAAGGACAACATGGAAGCATACCTTAATACCCCACACAAAGTCTTTGAAGAAGACAAGTGTGAGGTAATGTCCACTGTCTATGTGGATGGATGCTCTTACCATGTTGACAACAACGGTGAGAAAGAACTGGTGGCCGGCGTAGGGAATGCCTGGGTGAAGGAGTTTCCAGAACCCTCCGCTGGATACAAAATTGGTCCCCGAAGTAGTCAGGTGGCATAGTTGATGGCTGTGCATCAGGCCATCCTCACTGCTGTCCAACATCAACTCCACGAACTGGTCATAATCACCGATTCGGATTATGTACGGAACGGGTTCGTGGAGCACCTGGTTAATTGGAAAACCAGAGGCATGTTATGTGCTAATAACAAACCCCTGAAACATGGGAAGCTAATCCAAAATATTGATGATCTGGTCACATCGAATGGGATGACCATCTACTGGAAAAAGATCAAGGGTCATTCCAAAGTAGAGGGACCAGACAAAACTCGAAATGACTTAGCTGATCAGCTGGCCAAAACCGGGGCCATCCAAGGGGATCTAATAGAAACAGAGTCCCTGTTGGGGGAACTCCAGGTCACTGCTATCACTAGGTCCCAGACAAATGCTCACAATGATCTTTCAACTGCACAATGGAGTAAGGAGACCCCTGATTTGATTACAGCTCAGAAGGGGATCCAATAATTGGTAAGTTTTACCAACACCTTGAGGACCCTGAGAACTTTCCCCTGACGGATACCAATTACATTGGCGAAAGAGGACCTAAGAGTGTTGATGAAATGTCCAAAAAGGTTCTGAATCCAAGACGGGTTGTTGGTAAGGAAATCCCAAGCTGGCCATGATCAGTGGGTGGTCCCTACCTCATTCCGAAGTCTGATGTTAAGTCACGCCCATGACGCGGCCACCGCCGGTCATAGGGGGTTTCACATAACACTGGAAATCTTAAGAGAGGTTGCATACTGGCCAGACATGGGGAAGGACCTCGACCAACACTTGAAGGGGTGTCTTGTGTGTGCACAATTTCAGCCATCATCCCTCACACACCGTGCGCCTCTCCAAAAGAGGGGGATGACACTGCCATGGTCAGATTTGCAAATCGACTTTGTAGGCCCTGTAATCCGCTCGTCTAGAGGAAACAAGTACATGTTGACCGTTACATGCTTGTTTACCAAGTGGGTGGAATGTCTCCCAGCCCAAACTGCACGGCAGAAACAGCAGCTGCCCTGATGATTAACCACATCTTTTCCCGTTTTGGTCTACCTCAAAGGATTGAGTCAGACAGGGGTAGCCACTTCACCAGTGAAGTAATGACAAAGATGTGGGAGATACTGGGGGTTAAAAGGAAGCTACACATTGCTTACAGGCCAGCTTCTTCTGGAGCAGTGGAGAGATACAACCGAACCATTGTGAGCATATTAAAAAAGTTTGTGGCAGATTCTGGGCCAAGTTGGGATATCCGATTACCTCTGGTCCTAATGGCCATCAGATCTACCCCTTCATCTGCAACCAAAATGTCACCATTTGAGTTGATGACTGGACGCAAGATGGTGCTTCCTCAACATTTGCTCTACAGGACCCAAGAGCAGACATTGATAAATGCCTCCACAACTCATGAGTATGTGGAAAATTTGAGGAAACACCTTCAACATGCTTTTGCCTATGCTCAGCGGAATCTAGAAAGATCAGCCGAGAGCATGAAGACCCACTATGATTTGAAAACTACCCGAAAGGAATATAAGGTGGGTGATCGGGTCTATCTATACAATTTCCAAAGGAACCAGGCCAAACAGCGAAAATGTTTGCCTACATGGAAGGGACCCTTTGAAATTATAGACAAGATCTCCCCTGTTGCCTATAAGATCTGCATCCCCAAAGGCAGTTTGGCAGAAGGGGAAGATAAGTGGGTCCATGTAAATCAGCTAAAGTGTTGCCATCCCAGGCACACTCTGCAACAACTGGAGCAGTCCTCTGCAATACCAGAGGGGACCGCTCCAGAGTAATTCAATTCCAACTCTAAAATATCCCACATATATTCTCTAAAATATTATGATTTGGAAAAAAAATGTCTTATAATTGTATCTTGTTTTTTGTTAAAATAAGAACGCAAATGTTTTAACTATAAAATGTATATGCCACCCCACTATATCAATGGTGGGGAAGAAATGTCTACGAATAGGTATTGCCGCTTTCCTTTTCATCCTAGGAGAAAGAAAACATGGAGACTGGCCAAGGAGGACGATCCGGGGACCGGGAGCAGACACCCGAGGGGCCCGGGTACCGCCCAATATTCCCATCAGGACCGGCGAGGAGAACCGATCGATCCAACCAGATGGAGGAAAAGATGCTGAACTGTGCCATTTTCGGAATTGGAAGAAGATAATGCGGACATACCAGCGCAAGGGCTCAAAACCTCCTTTGCAACAGACTTCCCCTCGACTTGAATCAAAGCGCAGTCGGGTGGGGGAATTTGTCAAGGGTTTAACCAATGTTGAATCAATAGACTGGGTAGATGTGGGGATGAGCTGTCGCCGCCCATTATTCTATCCCAGAACAAACTAAATCAATAGACTGGGTGGATGTGGGGATGAGCTATCGCCGCCCACATTCACACCAGAATAGGAGAACTGCGCAGTTGGCACGAGACCACTCCAAAGATACAACCTTCTTGTGGGGTGTTCCACATCACCCCTCTACTGTGAGGATGCCATCAAAACAATGTTAAGCAAGGGTCCTATACTATCAAGCAAAAGACCACTCTATTGAAATGCAGTAATTCAAGACAACTCAAAAATGGATGCAGTACCGACAAATTCCCCAAAGTAGCGCTAGCGGTCTAAACTCTGACAGGGAAACTGTATTTAGGAGTTGCAAGAGGGGCAGGAACTTTAAAGCTTGTTAGTTAATTGAAAATCTAACCACCTGCTGTTCCCAGAGACAATCTGATTTGATTAACAGGCCAAAAGGCTGGGAAATCTTCTCACCTCAGAAAGCCCAGGATATCACATGGTCATGCTAACCAAATGCAAAGTGGCCCCCTGGTCTGTTGACCTCAGCTTGCTGGAGCCCACACAAAAGACCTTTTCCCTTGAATAGGATATGGTAATTTTGAGTGTTTCCTGTCAACAAAGATCTGCCAGCCAGGAGAGACATGTGATCACTGTCATCCCCAAACTTTGGGGGCGGACTCAAACACTGAAGTACTTTGAATTGAAAGCAAATATATATTTTACAGAAACACTGATAACTCTTGGTAACCAGATGACAGAAATGTGAAATTTGGGGATCCTTAAAATGAAAACTTTGCCCATAATTCAAGCCCAAACTCCAATTTGTGTGATGTTCTGGGGCAAAACCCCGCTATTTATTGATACTACAGACTCTGTGTTTAAGCGAATTTACTGGAGTATGCATGGACAGGCCGTGTATATGTGTATAATTTTTAATGAAAAACCAATGTTGCATAACCCACTAAAATCGAAAATAAGTTGCCATTTCTTTACCCAAGCTCCTAGAAACGCCAGAGTCGGAACAGTGCCTACCTCATGTGATCTATGATGTGTGTAGGTGATGTAAAAACAACTGTGTATTTGGGAAATATGTATTTGGATTAAATATAGATTTGTGTGTAAAGACGACAGGGGAGGGCCCTCTGGCCATAAAATCTACCTCATCACTCTGACTCACAGCTCAGTTCCCCCAATCATGGGAGAGGGGAGAATTGGGCCAATGACAAGTAGAGAGGGGCAGGTTTAGCTAGGCCCAGGCACATACCCATTTTCAAAACACATAAAAAGAGACTGCTGGGACAGGTAGAGACATTCAATTCCATTTGCTGCGGAGCATGCTGACCGATGACTTCACATCCAGAGATCCAGACTTCAAATCCATCAATCTCCAGAACCTGTAGCAGAAATTAACTCCAGAATGTGTAGCAGAGAGGCCTGAATCCACCAGCTGAATCCTCTTCAGCAGGCCTCAAAACTAACCAAACTATTCAACAGCCGGGCGAGCTGCCGAGAATTTTTGCAAGAACCTGTAGCAGTACCCAGAAAGCAGTGTTACATCCAGAATCCAGAGAGGCTAGACCAGCAGAGCAGAGCTGACCCAGATCGCTGTGAGCAGAACCGGTGCCTGATTGACCCGCCGAGCAGACAGAACCGCAGCCGGACGTGTTCACCAGATCTGTGACGAGGCCTAGTTCAGATTTATATTGTGAGTACCTAGCAGAACTGTGCAGAACCAATCTCTTAGTTAAAATAATCTAATCCAAACTATTTTAACCTAAGTAGAACTGCCTCCTAGAAACCGTGTCATCTGTCATTTTTAAAGCGCAAGCTGTCACCTGTCATTTCGAGTTTACTTTAAATCCGAAAAACTACCTTTATTTAATCGTACGTATCTCTGGAACCGTTTGGGCTAGGAACGAAATTTAGAATCTAGGCTTTCCAACGAACCTAGAACCGACTTCCTACTCCCTATACTTTTCCCGTAATCGCGAGACAAGCACTCACGAAATTTACCGTGATTTGCGATTTGGCCCGATTTCCTCATCTGTAGAAATCAGCAGCTTTTTGCTTCTCTTTGCTAAAATTCGTTTGCAATCTGCTAATCATTCATAGAGTATTGTTAAAGTGAGCCTGAACTAATATAAAGTAGCCATCACCTATCCTGAACCACTACAGGGAATTAAAAGCAATTTTAGCACCTTTTCACTTCCTTGCAAACCACATTAAAGGAATTCGCCTGTGTTTAAAACTCATCCGTGTTTTCTCTAAGCTTGCTGGGAGAACTGGAACTGTGTATTGCATTATAAAGTGTGATTTGTTGGGATTCTTGAAGACTGTGTGCTCTCCTTCCATTTCTTGTATTGCATAGAGGGGGAGTGAATTGTCAAAAGAAAAAGTGATCATATTACCTTTTGCTAAAATCATAACAAGTTATTTCTGTACTGCATTTTATTCCACCTTGCGTTTCTTTGAACCATATAAAGCATTCTTTCCCACCTTATTCCCACCTTATTCTTCTGTTCCTATTCATAAGTTACCTTTTGCGGACTACTGCTCATATTCTGAAGTGTGATATCAGTTATCAATTGATTTATAAAGTGTGATAGATATATATTGTTGAATTGTCCAAATAAACCTTTTAATTTGCAAAACAAACCTACTTCTTGGCTCAGTGGGATCAGGGGGATTCTAAGAGGGGGGTGTTATACAAGGGTTGTCATCCAGAGTACTGAACTGGATATAAAAATACATCAATAAGGGTTTTCCTCAGCATCCCAGACTAGGCATTGACTTAGCTGTAGTGTTGATCGAATATTGCTTACAAGGATGATGTATGATTAATGTTATGTTAGTGTATGTCATGTCTTTGTACAACATTAAGTGAAACATTGATAACATTTGTGATCATGATGGAGTTCATTTAAATAATTTAGGTAGTATTTTATTTTTAGAAAATGTACTGTAGACCTTACAGAATGTTTCACATTAATGTTTAAATAATAGTAAAATGTACTTTATTAAATGTGGAAAGTATTTTTTACAACAGCATGCATGTGTGTTTATGTGTGTGTATGTATATTCTGGTGCTGCTTTTTGTTGCATTAGTAGTACACTGTTAATATGACTGCATATAATCAGCACATGTTGCATAAACACTGTTGTGTGAATATGGGTATGTTGCAGGCATGTGTGTAAATGTGTGTGTTGGTTTGTTTGTGTTTGTTTATGCATTCAAGATGTGTCTATTGTGCATTTGTGTTAAATACTTCCAATGTTAAAAGTCGTGCGGTACATTTTCATTTATAACTAAACTGTGCATTAAAATTATAATAACATTTGTGTGTGTTTGTGGTGTTTGCTAGTTTTGTGTAGTCTGTTCATAACCATGCATATAATGAAACATATGCTTACATTGTTACATATATGCTGTCCCATGAATATGTGTGTATTGCTAGCATGTGTGTGTGTTAGTGTGTGTTTGTGTGTTCATGTGTACACACAGTTTTGTTGCATACCTTACATTTTATTTATTTGTGTTAGGATGTGTTTGAGTGCATGTGTTTTTTGCATTGATACAATTGTCAATGTAGCATACATTGCATGCACCCAGTTGTTAAAGTAGCGTACATTGTGTGTATTGGTGTTTTAGTGCATGTTTATACACAGTTGTTAATGTGGCGTGCATTTGTGCTATTTATATTTTATATATTTTAGTGCCACAATCTTTTGTGTGTGTTTAGATGTGTGTGTGTTTTATGGTGTATTTGTATGAGTGTGTTTTTTGCAGGAGAACAGCTGTTAATGTAGCATCATTGCATATGTGCAGTTGATAAATTATCACCCATTTTGTCGGATGTATTTCCTGTGTTTTTACACAGAGTTGTTTATGTATCATCTATTTTCTGTATTTGTCTTTTACGTTTGTAATGTGGAGATGTTTCACGTGTATGTATATGTGATAGTGTGTGTTTGTTAGAGTGTGGTTGAGTATGAGTGTTTTGGTATTATACTGCTTAATTAATTTACATAGCACACTCACAGATATTAATGTAGAAAAGTTTTTGTGTTTTTCTCTTTTACCCTTTAGAGCTATGACATATGTTTCAATGTTGAAAATAGCTTTCCAAGAACGCATGTCACATATGTACATGTTAAATCAATAATATCTCAGAAGTCAATTTTTCTTTTTATAGTGCACTAATTTGTATTTCGCTTGAGGTGCAAAAATGTAAAATATCAGAGGGGGCCAATATTGAAGTATTTGGGCTGAATTGTTGATCCCCATTAGGGAAAACCTATGGTCAAAATGTGAACCACGAAATATCTTTCTTAATTATTCATCTGTCCATGAAAAATTCAGACATTTTCCTTGCAGGGATGGCTATCTCAAAATCATTTTGTTTCCAAATTTTTGCAGATTTGTTTTGGGGAAGGATTCAAGAGTTGTTCAGAAAAGATATTTTCTGAAACTGCATAGACAATGGGCCTCATTACGACCCAGGCGGTAAATTACCTCCTGGGTCGTACCTTTACCACCATGGCGTAAACTATGTTTACGCCATGGTGGTTGGCGGACTTACCGCCCCATTCCGAGGTTGGCGGGGCGGTAAGTCCCCAATCCCCATGTACCCTTCCCCATTCCCATTTTTGCCCCATAGGGCATAATGGGAGTGGGGAAGGCATTAATTACGCCACCGTAAATTACGGTGGCGTAATTAACAACAAGGTCCCTTAGCGCCATGGATTTTAACACCTGCTAAAAGCAGATGTTAAATCCTCCATGGCGCTAAGGGACCTCGGAATCAGGCGGTAAGGGTCGGCGCTGTTTACGCCGCCGTAAACCCCTTACCGCCTGGGTCATAATGAGGCCCAATGTGTCTTAACCTTACCTATGCCATATGCTAGGGTGATGCAACTATAATATATATTTATATATGCACATATATTTATTCTGGGCTTTAGATACCTGTCCGGTCCTACGGTACTACAACCTTCCTGTGCTTCCCTGTCGCAGGAGCCTGATCCTATTACCCAAGCTCATTTCCTGTTCTTCCTCTCCACTAAACTGATGCTCACTCATGCCTGGAGGCCTATTGTAGGTTCGATTCTGGCACTTGGGCTATCTGTCAGCTAACCTCTTTATTTATTTATTTTTATTTATTTTAATTTTTGTAACGCTTTACTGTTCCTAACCAGGATGATTCCTTCTCCCACTTGTGCCAGACAATTGATAGATTGACGTTGCCTCACACACTCTGTACCTCCAGAGTCCTACTTCCTACTGATCTTTGAACTTCGCCTCCCTGTGCCATGCATAAGGACAGCCATGCACGTGGGGGGTCAATGTCAACTCTGGCACCAACCTATCTGGAGGCTTTGCCCTTAGGTTGTGCTGCATTTGCCATGGCTATGATGAGCAGGTGATGGGCCAGGGCAGCGAGAACGCATCTTTAATGGGCTGCGCAGGCGCAGAGGACTGGTGCCATGTTTTTTGCTCATCCACCTTAAGGGCAGAATCCTCTACCTCAATACAAATGTGCCAGTAAAGAGAGAGCCTCCCTTTCTCTGTGCTGCAGGATTTGAACCACTTGCTGCTGGACTATAATGGTTTTTAACACATTCAGTACACGTCCTTTGTGTTGGATCCTCATTGTTTTCCTCATCATTGCCCTGTTCTTTCCCACAGTGGTTCCTTGCCATGCCCTACCTTACCTACCAGTTTGCCGGCCTTCTCCCACATGTCTGCATTAACTCTCCAAGCACTTCTACATTTGTATAGTCAATTGTCAAAAAGTAACCATTCTCAGGACGGGTTCTGTGGACATACACAACAATTACACTCTCATTAATTGTTGAAAAATTGATCATCCTGTATGTCGCTGTTCTGTTTCGCTTATCACTTGCTGTGCTTTGTACTCTGAAGTAAATTGCAATGAGAATGGGTGTGTGTGGCTGGCTGACATGCCCACTGCACACGTTGGGGGGAGGTGAGGGTTGGTGTGCTTCTGCATATTGGGACCTTCTAGTATTTACTATTTATTTTAGTTATATAGCGCACCAGGCACAAGGGCATCCGGGCGCATCATTAAGTTTCAGTCATGGTACAGGCATTTGAATTGAATATGCATAAATATACAAGTTATACAAGAAATATACAAATGTACAATAGCAGGTTATAACAATAGGCCGTTAATGCTATAGCTTATGACTCTGGGGCAGAGTCACAGTAAGTCATGGGTAGACAACCAGGCTTTGGCTTTGCACTTGAAGGCTGGGAAGTAGGATTCAGCTCTGAGAGGATTAGGTAACGAGTTCCATATCTGTGCTCTCTCCCCACCTGTTGCATCTCCCTGCCATGGTACGGTACGTTGCGGTGCATTTCAGTGCAAATGTTTCAGAAACTGTTCATTGTAAAGTTGAGAACAAGTCCTTCTCCGACCACGTTGATGTTTTGCCGAGTTCAGGCAACCGTCTCATGTGTGAAGGTGCTGAAATCCGGGGGAAAGTGTTGGCTATCCAAATGTTTATAGCTAGTAATGTCTGGAGGGTCCTAACAGGTAATTATGCAACATTTGGTGCAGATTGGTGAAACAGTGTGTTATTGTATAAGGGACAATGCTTCGCCAAGTCACAAACCCACAAACACATATTGAGTTTTGCTGAAATCTGGGTAAAGGGATGGGTGTCTAAATGTCATGTATTCAGTAATGTCTGCAGGGTTCCAATGGGTAGCTATGCAACATTTGGCGCAGATTGTTGAAATGGTGTGGAATTGTATAAGGAACAATGATTTGCCAAGCCACAAACTCAGAAACTAATTTTGACATTTGCTGAAATCCAGGGAACGGGATGGGTGTCCAAATGTGATGGAGCCAGTAACGTCTGGAGGGTCCTAACAGGTACATATGTACAATTTGGTGCAGATTGTTGAAACAATGTGGAATTGTATAAGGAACAACGCTTCATCAAGCCACAAACAAATACACAAATGTTCATTTATAAATATAAATAGATGTAATGTTACTTAGCTTACCTCCTTTTCACATTAGAAGAAGGAATCTGCCTTGTATCCTCCTTGGAATTTGGAAGATTCTAGGTGGTACAGATTTATTTGTTTCATGTGGCTTTTTTGTATGTGTTGCCTTACCAAGGAGCTTACAAGGTGGATATGTGCTTATCTTACTCAAAGAAGGACACATGTGTTTTCCTGCCTCTCCCAATCTTCTCCTAATATGTTTTCCAGATGAACACCATCAAAAAGTGGAATCCATTGGAAGCATGTGGTGTCTTCTGCTCAGCAATCAAGGCCCACTGCATCAGCTCATCCAAATCTTGTGCATCTTCATCACTGAGCGTCAGTGGAAGATTCAAGAGGGTTTGTTTAAATCTCTCCACTAAGTCATCCATTTCAGGATGGCAAATGAAGGTAAGGAAAACTGTCTACATGGAGGAGATTCTTCAGGTAAGACAAACAATTTGGCATGAGTATAGTTCACTGACCTGCCAATTGGGAATACCATCCAGGGGTAGTATGGGAGCAAGTATTTGAGGATGTGTTATGTAGTGTTAATCCCGAGAGGAAAATCATTTAGATGTCTAGTGGGAAAATCTCTGATAATGAGTGTGCTTGCTCCCACTGTTGGAAGGATTAGAGGACCCCATTATATGAATCATGATTCAGGAGAAGGAAATCCCAATAATGGGACAAGGAAGCTTAACCCACATCACTGCAAGAGGATTTCTGGTAGATAGGAGAGGATTTAGAAGGTCTATAAAAGTGTTCTATATGGCTCAGTCATGGTAATATGTCTTGGTTATTCCCTAGTGTTCCTATGTTAAGCTGGAATGGCTAGGATCTACACAGCCTTTCTGAAATGGGGCGCTGACAACCAGTAGGATTTTTTTGTTGCAAGATCATGGCTAAGAAGAAGTGTCTAACACGGTCGTGTTTGGCGGCTGAGTCTTAGTACAATTTCACAGGTCTGCTAATCTGTACCTTAACATTTTTGTAAATAATATGTAGTGCCAAAGACATATTCCCCTCTATAGGTAGGGCTAAGAACTATAGTTTCCTCTACTGTACTTGGAAGATAATATTCACATATCTGGTCACCCCAGCATTATGAAATTCCAGTCACTTCGATTGAACCCTAACATCTTTACCACTCCCCAAATAGTCGCAATCTATTACACTGTCTCTAGACCATACTTAAGGACATGTCCTGACTTATCGGCAATCCTGTCATAGGTTCACTTGATAAACTACACCCATAACCCTAGAGGCACTAGAGCTTGACCTCTGGAAGAAACTTCCATGACTAATTCTACTTTAATCAGTCCTACAGATAAGATTGGAAAATGGGAGTATTTTACTGCCTTTTTTAAATTTGTGAGTAAAATTATTTTGTCCGGAGTACAAATGTATGTCCAATTCCAAACTGGAGTATTATATAAGGGAGTAAAACTATGTTTTAACTGGAAAAAAAACAGACATGTTTTTGAAATAGTTACTTTTTGCACCTTGTTATTGATGACATTGAAAGATACATGTGTATGTTTTGTGAATAGGCAATAATAATAGTAGTTTCATCCTGTGGAACTATGTACACTACTTCTCCAAACGTATTTATGGAGCTTTGTCGGTGAAAGCAGGGGCAGCAAGGCTGTATGTGTCTGTTTCTTATTTTTTGTTTGGAGTATTTGTACTCCCCATTTTTATTTTTTTGGGAGTATTTGCCTATTTATAGGGAGTAAAAGTGGTCAGTACACCCCTTATCTGTATGGGACACTGTAATACTGATGAGGTCAAAACCGAGCAAACGTAGTAGTCTGGAAAGGCAGCCAGTAATTTTGCGTATTTCATTCTAGTATGACCTTCTTGGATCCCACCTCAGAAACCATGAAACCATCTGCCACTAAGCTAAACAGAAGCCACGGAAGATGTAACTCGTGGATTTAGTTCAAAGTGTTTAATTCTAGCCTATGTACAATGTTTGGACAACTCAAATGTAGGAGTCATAAAGTAAACTAAAACAAAGTCTTCTTGCTTCATAAAGAATTTCACATGAAATAGTCTCGTTATAGTATCACTTATCCTATGGCCACAGGTTGTGTAACGTCTCTCGGGTAAACAAAAAAAAAAAACACTCCTCTTGAAGTTACAAGCTTCACTTCAGTAAAGTCCACAGCATCTCCCAGAGTTGAGGTAGACCTGGAGAGTCACTAGGGGCCTGATAAAGTCTCAAAGTGCTGCCCTGCCTCATGGGTCTGTTCCTATTACCCTAAACCATGTCACTTTCCGCCTCCCCAAACCAACACTCAGACATGACTGATGGCTAGATAGATTCTAGCTCTAATATTGACACATGGGTTATCAATCAGCTGACAGCCCACTCAACACCTTGCTGTTTAGCTTCTCCAAACACTGACTTTTATAGGGCCCTGTTCCCATCACTTGGCTGAGCCATAGTCTAGGCTTTGGAGCTGTATGTGTTAATTGTTGCTCTTCTTTGTCCTCCCCTATTCACATGTTCTTACTCTTTCCATCTCTCTTTTCTCTTGCCTCCTCCTACCTGATCCTTGACCCCTCCACCTTCTCAATGGTCTTCATCTCCAACTTCTTCTGCACTCTCACATCCAAAGTAGTGATGCTCTCCTTTTCAAACTGCTTATATACTCTACCCTCCGCCTCCTCCTCTACCAGCAATTCTCACCACACCTCCATCTCTCCCTGCACCTCCACCTTTTCCTGTTCCTTCAGTTCTCTCTCTGCACTTCGACCTCCCCGTGCACCTTCTGCTCTCTCAATAGCTCCGACTCACAACACCAAGCCACTCCTCAACTCAAAACATGTGTACGCTGTGTAGAGCTGTGTGTGCTTTTATTGAACCTCATTCCCACCACTGGGTGTTGAGCTACAGTCTCATTTGATAAGCATAACAAATTCAGGTGTGTTTAATATGTTTCCCACCTGGGTACTTCTCTGCCCCGAACAAGCCTTTCATTTGGCAGCCTGCCATCTTGTAATTCTCAGTTGTGTGCATGTATAGAGAAACACACATGTCGGGTCGCCAAAGGAGGGCCAACAGGACCATACATGTTTTACATACTGCTAGAGAGATGCAGGCCCTGCGGGAAATAAATCAGGTGTAAACACAAGTGTATAACCCATGCTTTCGCATTGTCCATAGCTACTTTTTGCAGAGCCACAGCAGTTGACTTTGCCCCTTGGAAGACACAATTGAAAGGGTTAGCAGTGTTGTGTACATAACTAGGGGATCCGTCCCATACGGCCCCCAAAACGGGCATCACATAGTGGTTGGTACTTACCCCCAAAAACAACACACTTATGGTCAGGAAGGGAACATCATAACAGAACATAAGAATGTTCACAGGTCTTTATTTTTGACAAATATGTCTGTTATAAAATGGTTTTATGCTTGAACCACTAAGTGCACACTTGCACTCTGGGCTTGGGGTTCATTTAATTTTTCTCAGCCTCACCCAAATGTGAAAGACTTTGTAACCATGAACCATACATACACATTCAGACATCCTGATAGTTTTGATGTGTGGATAAAATGGCTGACATCTGTAATTGCACCAAATGCTAGAGGTCCTGCTTCTTGCTTTTGATGATTATAGGACCTCATTACAGGTTTGACGGTACCACGCTGGTGCAACCCACGGGTTGCCGCCAAACACGTAACACTGTTCCGCCGCCTGATATCCGGTGCCACCGGGACATTACAAGTCCCGGCGGCAGAAAGTGTAATTCCCCATTCCTGTGAAGTCCCATAGGCCTCCATAGGACTGGGGACA
Organism: Ambystoma mexicanum; assembly: GCF_040938575.1. Classification (NCBI taxonomy): domain Eukaryota; kingdom Metazoa; phylum Chordata; class Amphibia; order Caudata; family Ambystomatidae; genus Ambystoma; species Ambystoma mexicanum. The sequence continues at coordinate 1,335,256,626 of NC_090924.1, forward strand.
TGGAAGCACCGGCACTGTTGCTAACGGTGCCAGTGCTTCTGTGAAAATCGTGCCTGCAGGGGACTTGTAGTCTGGCGGTCCGGAAAGAGTGTCGGTATGCTGCTACCGTCACCCTTATTTCCGGACTGGCAGGCTTGTAACAAGGCCCAGGTTTCCTCTCCAATGAGGAGGGGCTGGGTTTCAGGTTAAGGATAGCTGTGCACATTCCCAGTGATACCCTATTGCATAGACTTCCTTAAAGAATGAAATATATGTGGGGTGTCTTTTGGGACTTGAGATGGGAACCTTGGGCCACGTTTATCTTTTGCTTCCAAAATGCAGCAATGTTGACAGTGTTGACATTTTGGGCATGGGGAGTTTTTCTCGATACATCCGGCAAATCATTAAAAATGTGTTATTTTATTTCTCCTGCGAATGGACTTGTCAGGCAAAGCAACGGAATGATCAATGGAAGTTTTTGAGCTGCTTTGTCACACTGCTTGTTTCACAAGATTTGTGAAGAACATATATTGGGCCTCATAACAACCTTGCGGTATCCTGGTTGTGCAGTCGCCAGGATACTGGCAAAGGCTTTTACTATTTCCGGCACCCGTCCAGCGGCATAGCCGCCAGATTACGGGTGCCAGAGGAGCGGTGAAAAATCACCATTTGGTTTGGCGTCATTATCGCCACTGGCAATGCCGGTGGCGGTAACAAGGGCTATTTTGGCCATTAAGGCGCCTGGCTTACCCCCACCATTTAGCTAGAGATGACCCAGGTGCCCCACCGGCACTCCCGTAGTCGGGAGGTCCGGTAACGTCGGATACCAGCACTTTTTCACCAGACTGCCGGACTCGGAATGAGCCCCGTTGTGTTGTGGTACACCGAGTAGAGCGGGCTATGGACATTTGTCTGTTGTTTGTCATGAAGGATACTCACTGGGCACATTATTTTCCGCACAATGGTTAGGACCAGTGGTTTGATAAGGCGATTCTAGGATGCCGCTGCCAGAACGTTACAAAGGTGGAGCCATTTTGGTACGTTAAACTTTAAATGTGGCCCCCTTGTAAGGGTGGGAATGCCAATATGAAGAACAAAAAAATTATCCTCACACAAGTCTTGAATGTGTGCGATGAATAAAAGACTTTTCATGCGTGACACAATCAACTGGTTGCTGGGAACTTTAGTTCGTTTTCAAACAGAAGATATGATCCTACAAGTCCCATCAGGCAATGCGCAGAGACACGGCAGGTATGACATTATTGCAGTACCTCAATCGTTAGGCGTCAGAGCCAATTTCATTTTAGCCCATATAATTGCTAAAATGCTTTGTGAAATGTCCTCTTGGTCCTGTTCTGGAAGTGGGAGGGGCGAGTGATAGAACGCCCTGTGCCTTGAGGTAGATACGCCTGCAAGCCCTCTTCAGGAGGGACTGGAATTACAAACACGTGGCGGGGCTGATTATGCTTCCAGATAGAACCTGTTTGGAGTTATCTAAGTACACATGATTTCTTGACAGAATCATTTTCAACAATAGTAGCGCAGTCATTAATAGAAAGGGTCGTGCATTTTGATATTATTATTTAAAAAAAAACACAAACACCACAATGATTGCCTAGATGGCTTTTAAAACAAAGCCAGTCTGTGTGTGGCAGGCTCCTTTTCAACATGATGGTAAAGAGCAAAGGGTGAACGTTTTCATATTTTTGTCCTAAGCCACAAATAAAAACATACTTTCCATTTCCTGCCCGTTCCCTTGAAAAGCCGTTGGCTTGTGCTTGTTTTGGCACCGCGAACGATGAAAGAACGGCTTCACAACACCTACAATCCGCCAGATCTTTGTGTATTTGGTTTCTTTATTTTGGGCGATTTATGTGGCACTGCGTGCTGCGGCGAGAGATGTGGCGCCCTGTAACTGCGCTGAAAGAACACTGCTGCAGGGCGCCAGCACTTGGCCCCAGAAACACTGAACCTGATTTTTTTAGCACAAACACGAATGAGAACGTCAACCGTTTCAAAGGATGGGGAGGACTGGCACTTTATGGTTTTGTCAAGTACAACTTAGAGGCCCATGGTGCGAGGCCCAGCCCATTGTGCGGTGACCCTAACCCACCACACACATGGCATAAAATGAGGTGCCCAAGATCACAGAGCTTTTTGTCATGTAGGGTAACTAGGGTTGAAACCTAGATCTTCTTCTTCAACATCTATAACTCCTTCAACATTTTTTTTTGTCACAAGAATAAATTGCCAGACGAAGTCATCTGAATTCCAACAATCCATAAGCAAAGGGGTAAATATAATGTAGTGTGTGATTACTCAGACCTGCCTCAATACTATTTGTGGGATTTCAGATTGGGAACATTTCAAGATTTTTCAAACATGTTTGAAATGTGATCAAGAAGAGAAGATTGTTTAAGTGTACACCTTTTAACAAGCAATGACTTTGGGGAAGGGGAGGTTCATTGAATCCTTTATGGTTTAAGATCACACAGTGATACACATTATAGATGGGTGGTGGTATCAAACATGAAAGTTAGGTATGATGGTAACATAGCCAGTAGTTCATTAGAAAATAGACTATCTCCCTCTTCCCTGCTTTCTAATCTGCAGTGCAGTTTTTATACCTAGCTGGAGGTTTTCTATGGCGCGTTACTGGTGTTTCAATTATTGGTCTATGTATGCTTAATCAAAATAACTATGCGCTAGTAATGTATTAAATTACATAGCACGGCTCAACTCAGTCACTTTCGAATGTTTACTTTAGAGAGACGCAGGGGACCCGCTTACAGGAACTTTGTACCGTGCAAATGCAACACAGTGTTGCCCTCACAGCGTCCAGCAGGGACCTTCCACAGGCAAAATACTTATTTAAGAACATCCCTATGTGAAGACAGGTGCCCGTTTCTGTCGAGCAGAGGTAGTGATCTGTAATACTCCAGGTATTTTGGTCTACAATTCCCTCAGCCCCAGCCAGGGTACTCGGTAGTGAGTAATCAAGGGGGATGTTGGCCAATAATCATAATTTAACGGTGATGGTTTGGCTAACACATCTGTAAAAGGCTGACATTGATTTTGGTGTCATGCAATAGGACAGCTTCCACACCACCAGAAATGTATTTGCAACACCCTCTGATAACACAAGCCAAATGGTACAAAACAGGGGGTTGCACTCAGGCTAACACCTGGAGTGTTGTGACAGGTGTATGTCAGGTGCACAACACTCTGAGGAAAATATTATGGCTACTTGTTAACTGGTCAGCACGTGGGAACACATGTTTCACAAAATCACCCATGTCACAAACACCTTTACGGTCTTGGACCAACAGGAGTAAAACTTGAAGGAAATGTTCTGACACAACTGAACTCAAATTCAGATTTTGTATTACAAGCTTCATGAAATCCTGTGCTCCTGGGCAGGCAAATAACGTTACTTCCCTGTTTATCGGATCCTATGGTTGTCAAAACATGGGATCGCTTAGAAATGGATTGAGGGTGGAATGTAGTGCAATTGAAAAATTATTCTACAATATTTTCATTTTGATTGCATGTTATTGTGGACAGACACAGCCGAAATAGTACCCAAGGCAGAGTCTTCTTTTGCGAACAGAGCAGTGAATAAAGTGTGGGGCATGACTTCCTGGTTTTGGTGCAGGACTGGAATACTTCAAAATCCTCAGAGAGTGGTAATCATACTCTCTGAACCCTACACATAAAAGCTTCAATTCAGATGTTTACACCACAGGCACAGAATAGTTCTTTCCTCGCAGGTGATGTGATATTCCAGGCTAACCACCAGCATAAATGAACTGCACCCATGCCCCAAAAATAAAATCGTATAGAACATATCTCTCTCCTCTTAGCCACAAAAAAATAAAACACCTTTCAAAACAATCTATGCATTTTTGTTTTGCATTATGTGCTCTGGAGAACCATGGATTTGCGACCAGGGACACAGCGATTATTTATTTATTTATCACTTGTGAAAAGATGTAGGATATCAGGTAAGATGACACATCTCTTTTATTTAAGATAACATGTACTACCCCACCAGCTGCTCTGGCCGCTCGCAACTCATTATCCGAATGCATTCTATTCTGCACCTTTCCTAGGCAATTCCACATTCCACATTCTACATTCTCCTTCTATCTCACAGAGGATGCTACACACCTCCCTGCTTTACAAAATTGAAACAAAAACACGAACAACTATAGACAAGCACACAATTCAAAACAAAATAATATAAGTAAATAACTAACATTTACATGTCTTACTGTAGAACTATGCATGACAAAAGAAATAATGCACTGTTAGGGAGAATTCTCTGTTCAGGCTGAATTTCCTAACCTAGTGAGTCCCCCACCAGCTTTGCTGGATTTCGGGAGTTTGTTTTTTTCCATCCTGCCAGTGAGACTCTTTTTCTCCCACTCTTGGACATGTATGTGTGTAATTCCTTTGAAAGGTCAATGTGTTCGATGGGCTATGGGTCCTTTTACTCCATAGGGTCTCATATGTTTTTCTATGTGTGTTACACCGCACCCTACGTGCCGTAACACTGGGGAGTCCTAGCGGACCCCCACCATAGACTCCATACCCGGGGACTGACTACCGTCTCCCCGGGCATGTAAAGTCACCATTGGCTTTACTAGACCTAAATTTACTAACAGAACTAGTACAAACCATCTTATTGTGGACATACTAGTAGGGGTAATTCGATTACTCCTAAATCTGTTACTCGAGGGGGCACTGTCCCGTCCCCCCTCGTCGAGTTTTGGCTGGTGGCAGTGGAAACTACTTGTTATGTTCCACCCCGAATATAACCCTATGGGATTCGTCCCATTGTTGGAGATTGATACTTTTTCTCGTTAATCTCTAACGTACCACCGATCTACTTATCTTAAATGAGTTTATCGGATGGTATTTTCTGCCAGAACTCGGTTTGTAAAATGGCGTCTGTGTTCGTCTCTGTGACTCCTAAACCAAAGGTCAAGCCCTTTGTTCCACTTTTGGCGGGCTCTGTACAGAGACCCTCCAAAGTGGTGCCATTGAGTCTGGGTTACCACAGGGGTGTGGGAGGGGGTTTAGGCACCCTGGACCGAGTTGCCTTGCCAACTCCGGTCGCACTCTGGAGTGATTGGCCCAAGTGGTGAGCCTTCCCGCTCACCACTTAGCATGTGTTGATTGACAGCTAGGCTGAATGAATGGGGGTTTTCTGCATAAAAGCAGGGCTTTTGGGACTGGATCTTTAGAAGTCGCCACAGGACCTAAGAATCCGACGAGGGTAACGCTGAGCCGACCTGCACGACGACACCTCCGGTGGAGCCCTGCAGAACCGACTCACCACTTCCCGACGATAGAGGAGATCTCCCTGCCGGAGAGTCTCTTCCCCTGGCTGGTGGGGACAACCAGTCCCCTTTGCTTTTTATTCGCCCAGGACGCAGTGGTCGAATTTCGAATTGCCCGTGCAGAGCACCCCGGCAACCGGATAGCCACTACCCCTGTACCGCGACCAAAAGGTGGTGCCTTGTGACGGAGCACTCCGCGGCTGGTCTCTTCCCTGGTGGTGCACCGGACTTCACTTTTCTTCGACGACGAGATCATCTCTACTCTTGGCAAAGACCCGATGTGCATCCACCACCAGGAACAACTGCCCCCGCCGGAGCTGTCCTCCACAACAAGGTACCGTGTCCGCCTGGCTTCCTTTTCGATCGGTTCGAGTGAGGTGTCTTAATCCTCTCAGTTCCGGTGGGTCGCCTCCAAGCTTTTCTCATTTATTGTTCTGAACTGGTTCAATCTGCCGATAACAATTTGCTACAAAGACTTGAATGCATCTCCACTAGAGACTTGTTGGGACATAGCGCCTTGCCTCTCTCCCAGTGGGCCTGGCCTCTGAACTTTATGATCTATTGTGATTCTTGCCTTCCCGCCTTGCATTTTATCCGCGAAGGATTGAACTGTGTTGATTTCATAACCTGCCTATCTTTTTCTCTCCCGTCCTAATATTAGAGTGTCATCTAGGTTGAGGTATACACCTCTGTCTGAAAATAAGTGGTACCGGTAGAACCTAGAGTTGTCGAAATATTGCTAGGGGGATTGATCGTTTTCTGCTTCGTAGAGTAATTGTGTTTGATTTGTTTGCCGTGAATTCGCCATAGTGTTTTTCATAGATGTTTTGTTATAAATAAATACCTTAATATCTTTACACTAAGCCTCGTTGCGTGTTTGCTTGTCTTGCTGGGAAGAATTGCCCTATTTTGTATACTCCACATACTGCTCAACTCTTCTTGAGGGAAGTCCGACTGCTCAGCCACAGCTACCAAGTGAATCTGTGTGGTACGGACTGCTACCAAGTGGGTTCACCGCCAAACACCTGTAGTCCTAAATCTTTTGCAGTGGTCCCAGAGGGAACTGCACAGGTTTCCGCCTAACACTGGTGTACAGCGGTGGGATTTGTATTGCGTATACAGTTTAGAGTGCTTTTCGACACTGTAGGATAACTAACCACAAAACTTTGCACAAAAAGCAACTTTCAAAAAACATGTCTACGATGGAAACTTACAGTCAAGAGTCCTTGTCAGGTGAAAATACTGAGAGCCTGCGAGCCCTCTGTAGACAAGAGAATCTTCCTGTAAGAGGCAAGAAGTTAGAACTAATCGAGAGATTGCTGGCGAACCAAAGTCTGGGTACTGGTTCATAGGAACCAATCTCTCCAGCAAATGTAGATAACAGTGATGGTGTTGATCTAAATCATAATTCTGATGATAGCGATGAAGAGGCTGACGAGGACGGAGAGGCTAACGAAACTGTCTCCCCCGCCCTTCTACCTGCCTTACCAGCTGTGCCTACGGGGCCCATACCAGGTCCCACAAGTAATCCTGCTTATTTTGAACTTGAAAAAATGAAGCTCGAATTAGAATACAAACGGTTCTTGGCTCAATCTGAACGAAACCAAGAGCTCGAGTTCAGACGGATGAATGCCCAGGCTGAGCAGAAGCAAGCTGAGTTAAGACTCAGGGAAATAGAACTTAATCAAGAGTTAGAGATGAAAAAGTTGTCTATGGAAAATGCTTCTCTCTCCTCTGGTTCCTCTAGCAGCTCCAGTCCCAAAAGACCCCGGATGCCGAAGGAATTAGTGGGTATGTATGAACCGAGATTGGATGTGTTGGATTGGTTGAAACTGTTTGAATACAATAATGGGCTCCAGGACATCACCGGGAATGCGTTGCTTCCCTGGTTGTTCTCTAGGCTCCCTCCGGTTGCGACTGATGTGGTAATGGAGTTGGGGGAGGCGGATAAGACGGATTACAAAAGTGTGAAACTAGCTTTAATAGCTAGATTCGGGAAGACCCCTTCCCAGTATCTTAAGAGGTTTAGAACCCTCAAAAAGCATGATGGTACCCCTTGGGCTACCTGGGTGAGTGAAGGGTTGAAAAACATAGAGGGATGGATTAAGGGTTACAAAGTGAACACTTATGAGGGTATGAGGAATCTTTTTATGTTGGAGTCTATTTATGATGCCTGTTCTCCTGAGCTCAGACAGCATTTGGCTGATTCGAAGGAATTGGATTCCCGGGCGCTAGCTAAGGCTGCTGACTTGTGGGTTGCCAACAGGGCTACTCATAAGGATTCTGGGGAAACTCAGAAAAAGGATGAGGGAAAACAGCCTAAAAAAGACTCAAAAGAGAATTTGAATAACTCACATTCCAAAGAGGGCCCCAAACAAAACCAGAAGGGTAAGCCACCGGGAAAACCACAGCAGAATAGTGTGTCTTCTGGTGCCAAACCGGAAGGAGGTCAGAACAAGCCACCATTCCAGAAAGCATTTGGTAAATGTTTTGTTTGTGGCTCGACTGACCACGTGAAAGGAGATCCCAGATGTAAGGGTAAACCTTCAGGGGTCCAGCTTGTCTCCTTAGCCTTCGCTCCAGAGGAGGAAGTCCAAATGGCAAGTGGAAACTTTCTACTGCTAGCTGACGAACCCATTGGAGTCTCAGCCAGCGTTTCTTTAGTATCTCTGGGGTTGTGGGAACAACAGAATTTAGATGTCTATAATTCTATCCCCGATAATACTAAAGAGTATTATAAGGACAGTGTCCAGGTGAATGGTCAGGAGACTCCTGCCATTAGGGACACTGGGGCCAGCATAACGGTGGTGGATAAATCATTTTTTCAGGCTGAGGATGTTGCTAAGGCACCCAAACGCCTCACCAAGTTAGCTGGAGGGCCTGTGCAGATGCTTCCCCAATTACCAGTTCTCATCCAGTGTAACGACATGACTGTGAAGATACCTGTCAGTATACAAAGTGAGGTACCAGGACGCGTACTGTTGGGTAACGATTTGAAAACTCTCGGAGTTGTATCGCATACTCCCAGACCTCCTAGTAAACGGTTACAGGAGCTAACCAGACCTGCAAGAGAGAGGACCATGCGCAGTACTCTTCAGGAGATGATGAAGAAAGATATCACTCCTGCTCCACTGGAATTGTCGGCCGCTGTCTCCACGAAATCAGAAGCGAAAGGGAAACCTAAGACTTCTATGCCGAAACCAGCAGCCCGCATTCCAGTGCAGCCAACACGGACTTCCCCGCGGTTGTCCACAGTTACACCCGTAACTCCAGCTCCAGCCGAGGCTGAGAGGGAGGTACAACCCTGTGTGGTAGAATTAGACTCTGAGGAAGAGCTAATGGAAGGCCAGGAACTCATTGGAGATCTGGATCCTGTTGACCATCCTGAGCTACAGTCTTTACTGGCAGAAGGTGGACCCAGCAGGGCAGACTTCAGTAAGGGACAGAGAGAATGTCCAACTCTGAAAGGTCTTCGCCACCAGGCAGAAGCTCAGGCTGAAGGGCAAGAGCCTGGGAAATACAAGTTGCACTGGGAAGATGGCCTCTTCTACAGTGAACCGACCGAGTCTGCACCTGGAGACTACAAACGACTTGTAGTGCCCCAAGAGAACAGACCACAGTTCTTGCAGTTAGCCCACGAGATTCCTTTGGCTGGTCACTTGAGTTTCAAGAAGACTAAGGAAAGGCTCTCTCTCTACTTCTATTGGCCGAAGATGGGGGCCGAAGTAGAAAAACACTGCAGGAGCTGCCACACCTGCCAGATCTCTGGTAAGGTTGGCTTCAAGAATGTGGCACCTTTAGTGCCTCTCCCAGTCGTGGGAGTCCCATTTGAGAGAGTAGGGATTGACATCGTTGGTCCCCTTGATCCTCCAACCTCCTCAGGCAACAGGTTTATACTTGTTGTAGTAGACCATGCTACTAGGTATCCTGAGGCAATTCCTATGAGGACTGTTACAGCCCCGGCTGTGGCTAAGGCCCTCCTTGGTATTTTTACTAGGGTCGGGTTTCCGAAGGAAGTAATCTCTGACAGGGGTTCAAACTTTATGTCCCACTATATGAAAGCCATGTGGAAAACCTGCGGAGTTACTTACAAGTTCTCAACAGCTTACCACCCACAAACCAATGGGTTGGTAGAACGGTTCAACCGAACCATGAAGAGCATGATAGGTGCTTTAGAGGAACCCCTTAAGTGAAAGTGGGACCTCCTACTGCCATGCCTTCTCTTTGCTTATAGAGAAGTCCCTCAGGAGGGCGTAGGTTACTCGCCCTTCGAACTACTCTATGGTCATCCCGTCAGAGGTCCATTGGCCCCGATTAAGGAGGGGTTGGAGAGTGCTCCTTCCCCCAAGCCAGTCAGAGTGACTGACTATGTGATAGGTCTCCGGAGGAGAATGTCACACATGATGACGGAAGCAAGCGATAACTTGAAAGCTGGACAAGCATTGATCAAGCACTGGCACGATCAAAAGGCTAACATGGTTGAGTTCGCTCAAGACCAGCTCGTTCTCGTTATGATCCCAACAAGGCAGAGGGCCTTGCAAGATAAGTGGATGGGACCCTTCCGAGTCGTGGGTAAACTCGGAGAGGTTAACTATCTGGTGGACTTGGGCAATCCCAAGGAGGCTCCGACAGTCTTTCACACCAACCGACTTAAAGCGTATGTCTCACGACCTGATGTAGGAGCATTGCTTCTAGCATCATCCGAGGAAGTAGAAGAGAGTGAAGCTCTTCCGGATCTCCTCAGAGGCTTACCTTTAGATGAAAAAATTGAAGGAGTAAATCTCTCCTCCAATCTGACACCCTAGCAACAAGAAGAGTGCAAATCTATGTTGAATCAGTTTGCCTCTCTGTTCTCGCTTTCACCAGGCTTGACCCCTTGGGGCCAGCACGACATACTCACTGGTGACTGTCTGCCAGTCAAAAGCAGAGGATACCGCATGTCAGAAAACGTACAAACCCACATCAAAGGTGAGGTCAGCAAGATGCTTGATCTCGGGGTAATCGAGCCCTCTACTAGTCCATGGTCTAGCCCAGTTGTGTTAGTACCAAAGGCCGGATCTAAAGAACTTAGATTCTGCGTGGATTATAGAGCTCTTAATGCAGTCACCAAGACTGATGCCCACCCTTTGCCAAGAACAGATGAGTTGGTGGATAAACTTGGCGCCGCCAAGTTCCTCAGCACATTTGACTTGACGTCAGGCTATTGGCAAATAGCCCTGACAGACCATGCCAAGGAGAAAACTGCATTTTCTACCCCCGTTGGCCTATACCAGTTTAAGGTAATGCCTTTCGGATTGAAGAATGCACCTGCTACATTTCAACGGATGGTAAACCAGGTTCTGGATGGGATGGAGGACTTCTGCATGGCATACTTGGATGACATCGCAGTGTTCAGCAATTCCTGGGAAGAACATGTAACCCACCTGAGAGATGTTTTGCAGGCTCTTGGACGAGCCAATCTGACCATAAAGGCGAGCAAATGCCAAATTGGACAGAGTAAGGTCGTCTATCTTGGGCATGAGGTAGGCGGTGGAGAAATAAGGCCTTTGCTCACATAAAATTGAAGCTGTGCAAAATTGGACAACACCGACTACTCAAACCCAGGTGAGAGCCTTCCTAGGCCTCACTGGGTATTACAGGAATTTCATAGAGAACTATGGGACCATAGCTTCTCCACTGAATGTCATCTTCTCGCCCAAATTTCCTAAAAAGGTTAGATGGAACGAGGAGTGCAATCAGGCTTTTGAAAACCTGAAAAAGGCTCTTTGCCAAGCCCCAGTACTCAGAGCTCCTGATTACCGCCAACACTTCATTGTACAGACAGATGCTTCCAATGTAGGAATAGGTGCCGTACTCAGTCAACTGGATGGGAAAGGTAGGGACCACCCCGTTTGCTTCATCAGCCGCAAGCTGAAGGATCCTGAAACAAGATGGGCAACAATCGAAAGAGAGTGCTTTGCTATCGTGTGGGCTCTGAAGAAGTTTAGGCCGTACTTGTATGGTTCTACTTTTGTCATTCAGACTGACCACCAACCCTTGAGATGGTTAATGCAAATGAAAGGGGAAAACCCAAAACTATTGAGATGGTCGATCTGCCTGCAAGGGTTTGATTTCACCATGGGGCACAGGTCAGGGTGTCATCACAAAAATGCTGATGGTCTCTCTAGGATGTATGTCATCGACTAGAGGTATGAGATTCATCCAGGAGTGGATTAAATCCTCCTGTCCCTTAGTCTGGGGGGGCGAGTGTTATGGAGAATTCTCTGTTCAGGCTGAATTTCCTAACCTAGTGAGTCCCCCAGCAGCTTTTCTGGATTTCGGGAGTTTATTTTTTTCCATCCTGCCAAGAGTGAGACTCTTTTTCTCCCACTCTTGGACATTTATGTGTGTAATTCCTTTGAAAGGTCATTGTGTTCGATGGGCTATGGGGTCTTTTACTCCATAGGGTCTCATATGTTTTTCTATGTGTGTTACACCGCACCCTACGTGCCGTAACACTGGGGAGTCCTAGCGGACCCCCACCATAGACTCCATACCCGGGGACTGACTACCGTCTCCCCGGGCATGTAAAGTCACCAATGGCTTTACTAGACCTAAATTTACTAACAGAACTAGTACAAACCATCTTATTGTGGACATACTAGTAGGGGTAATTTGATTACTCCTAAATCTGTTACTCGAGGGGGCACTGTCCCGTCCCCCCTCGTCGAGTTTTGGCTGGTGGCAGTGGAAACTACATGTTATGTTCGACCCCGAACATAACCCTATGGGATTCGTCCCATTGTTGGAGATTGATACTTTTTCTCGTTAATCTCTAACGTACCACCGATCTACTTATCTTAAATGAGTTTATCGGATGGTATTTTCTGCCAGAACTCGGTTTGTAAAATGGCGTCTGTGTTCGTCTCTGTGACTCCTAAACCAATGGTCGAGCCCTTTGTTCCACTTTTGGCGGGCTCTGTACAGAGACCCTCCAAAGTGGTGCCATTGAGTCTGGGTTACCACAGGGGTGTGGGAGGGGGTTTAGGTACCCTGGACCGAGTTGCCTTGCCAACTCCGGTCGCACTCTGGAGTGATTGGCCCAAGTGGTGAGCCTTCCCGCTCACCACTTAGCATGTGTTGATTGACAGCTAGGCTGAATGAATGGGGGTTTTCTGCATAAAAGCAGGGCTTTTGGGACTGGATCTTTAGAAGTCGCCACAGGACCTAAGAATCCGACGAGGGTAACGCTGAGCCGACCTGCACGACGACACCTCCGGTGGAGCCCTGCAGAACCGACTCACCACTTCCCGACGACAGAGGAGATCTCCCTGCCGGAGAGTCTCTTCCCCTGGCTGGTGGGAACAACCAGTCCCCTTTGCTTTTTATTCGCCCAGGACGCAGTGGTCGAATTGCCCGTGCAGAGCACCCCGGCAACCGGATAACCACTACCCCTGTAACGCGACCAAAAGGTGGTGCCTTGTGACGGAGCACTCCGCGGCTGGTCTCTTCCCTGGTGGTGCACCGGACTTCACTTTTCTTCGACGACGAGATCATCTCTATTCTTGGCAAAGACCCGACATGCATCCACCACCAGGAACAATTGCCCCCGCCGGAGCTGTCCTCCACAACAAGGTACCGTGTCCGCCTGGCTTCCCTTTCGATCGGTTCGAGTGAGGTGTCTTAATCCTCTCCGTTCCGGTGGGTCGCCTCCAAGCTTTTCTCATTTATTGTTCTGAACTGGTTCAATCTGCCGATAACAATTTGCTACAAAGACTTGAATGCATCTCCACTAGAGACTTGTTGGGACATAGCGCCTTGCCTCTCTCCGAGTGGGCCTGGCCTCTGAACTTTATGATCTATTGTGATTCTTGCCTTCCCGCCTTGCATTTTATCCGCGAAGGATTGAACTGTGTTGATTTCATAACCTGCCTATCTTTTTCTCTCCCGTCCTAATATTAGAGTGTCATCTAGGTTGAGGTATACACCTCTGTCTGAAAATAAGTGTTACCGGTAAAACCTAGAGTTGTCGAAATATTGCTAGGGGGATTGATCGTTTTCTGCTTCGTAGAGTAATTGTGTTTGATTTGTTTGCCGTGAATTCGCCATAGTGTTTTTCATAGATGTTTCGTTATAAATAAATACCTTAATATCTTTACGCTAAGCCTCGTTGCGTGTTTGCTTGTCTTGCTGGGAAGAATTGCCCTATTTTGTATACTCCACATACTGCTCAACTCTTCTTGAGGGAAGTCCCGCTGCTCAGCCACAGCTACCAAGTGAATCTGTGTGGTACGGACTGCTACCAAGTGGGTTCACCGCCAAACACCTGTAGTCCTAAATCTTTTGCAGTGGTCCCAGAGGGAACTGCACAGGTTTCCGCCTAACATGCACATATACTAAACAGTGACCCAAATGACTGTGATTGAACTCATATAGCCTACTATTACACTAACACACCTGCAAACCCTATTGACATTCCAAACTCTCCCCTCTGAGGCTCTGACATGTCCACGTAACTTCTTCACAACTTTCACAGGATCAGACCAGTACACGCATCTTTCATGCTTTGAGGGAGTTTAATGTGCACCAAATCTCCCTCCATGACCACACATTCCTTTCTGGCCTTCTTAACATCAAAGCAAATCTTATTACGCATCTGCTTTTTATTAATACTCTCCCTGACTGATTGCATATCAATGTCCTTGTGGTACGCCCTGCCCAAACAAGGCAGACAGACTCTAGAATTGTATTTGCTTCCTCAAATTATCTCAAATGGTTAAACCCATGTTGTAGATTGAGGAGTAAACCTGTAAACCACCACTGTGTCTTTGGCAGACTTCTTCCAATCTCCACCTTCTGATAAGCAGATCTAATGTTATTTTTAATGACACTGTTGATCCTCCAATGGTTTCTGGATGATACACTGAACTGGTTCTGTACTCTATGCCATTCCCCTTCAAAAATAAAGTAGTGTCTGTCCTATTTCAACAGCACTTGGAAAAACTGGATATTCTGCATTCTATGCAATCAGTTTTCGGTGCACAACATGGCACTGAAATCGTCCTACTAGATTTACAGTAACACATTTAACTTTTTGGAAAAGGGTAAAGCTGGCCTTCTCATACTTCTAGACTTGTCAGCCACTTTCAATATGTTGAACCATTGGCACTTACTAGATGTCTTGCTCACCACCGGGGAGTCCTCTAAGGAATCAGTTGTTCCTGAGCAACAGGGAATCTCGAATATGCTGGGGCAGTGCTTCCTCTAATGAGAAGAAAATGTGCTATGGAGTTCAGCAGGGACCCTGCCTATCCCAGGCACTGTTCAATATATACTTGAAGCCATTCTGTGACTTAGTAACCAGTTTGGGCATCTATGTTTGCAATTATGCTGATGATACCCAGCTTGCGATTGAGCTGAGCACAGACTGATGATAGATTCATCTAGCTCAATCTCGATATTTGATTCAATAAAAGAGCGGATGTCCAGAAAATGGATGTGTCTAAATCCCTCCAAGACAGAACTCATGATCTTTGTCCCTACTAGGACAAGAACAAAACTAAGTCCTGAATATAAAACCATTTACCTGGAGGGAAATGCAATTTGCACTCTTGAGAGGGTTAATACACTGGGTGTCTATATATAAGACTCCCTCAGTTCTAAGGGGCATGCCAATGGTTTGGTTAGTAACTCGCAATACCATCTGAGAGTACTGAGATACGCCAAACCCTTCTTTACTCAGAAAAATCATGTAGCCCTGGTCTGGGCCATTATTATGCCCCGGCTGCAATACTGCAACGCCCTCTCTATAGGAGCTAACAAACAATGCATAACCAGAATGCAGATGATACAAAATGATGACGTTTGGATCATTTGTGACATCCCTAGGAGGGAGAGCATCGCTGGGGCCAGAAGGAAAATACACTTGCTGCTGGTATCTATGAGACCAAGGTACAAGGCCGTCTCGGTTACCCACCGTTGCTTATATGGGAAGGCTCCCATATTTCTTGAGAAATTGATAACATCGTATGTACCCTCCAGACATCTTCGTTCTTGCACCCAATGACAACTTGTGGTTCCACGTGCTAAAAAGTCCAAAAGGTTTGGACGCTCATTTGATGTTCTTACAACTCTTTCATTGAATGGTCTACCTCTGAAGCTAGGTCTGGAGAAATGCCACTTGGAATTTAGGAAACAGTTGAAGACTTGCCAAACCCTCCCTGGTTTCATGCTGGTTTTGTTTTGTGCTTCCCTGTGACCTCTCAGTCCTATCATGTTTATGTCTGTGCCCTGATGGTTGTGGGCTTTGGGGCATTATAAATATATTAAAACATTCTTATTTATTTTTAAGTCTCAATTTCCTCTGAAACAAGCTGAACACCATTGTCTGTGACAATGATAGAAAGAAACCTCTCTCTCTCTTGAATATCCCATCAAGAAATTTGCCAAAATCTTGGGTACAGATATTATGTATCCAAGACATCTCCACCCAGTGGGACAACATATCCACCAGTACAATACAATATCTCAATGTTCCTTAATGCCTTACTGGCCACACAATATCTAAATCTACTCGCTCTCAGGATACTGAGGGAATACACATTAAATTCATTGGTTCTACTCTTGCAACACACCCTTTGGCAGCATCCTCACAAGCATCCTTTGGCAACCAGTAATCCTGTCTTATCAATTGTTTGGCCTTAGTCATGCCCTAATGACTCTCATGCACCATTTCCAAACGTGTTCCTCTCACTCCATCCTGAGGAAACAACGTGTCCTCCCCCTTAGAACTATTCCATCTTTAAAGCTCATCAAATACATGTCTCACATCATCAGGAATAGTTAATTTCCTAATATGACCAATTTGTACACCATACTCAAGTTTTTGCTTGACATCCTTCAAAACAACATCTGACAACATTGCCTCCTGACATTCCTTTTCTGATACTACTTCTTGAGTAATTCCTAGAATTTCATTCTCTTTTTCATCAACCTCTTCTTTATCCTCAACCACATTAGTTAACACCAAAAGACAATCCACTGCTTTATTCTTTACTCCAAGCACATATTCTACTTACCAATTATTATCTTGCAAACTAGCAACCCATTTGTGAATCCTCGAAGAAACTTTGTCCAACCCTTCCTTGCTTAATATTTTCTTGAAAGGCTTTTGCCAATTATAATCTTGCAAACTAGCAACCCATTTGTGAATCCTCAAAGAAACTTTGTACAACACTTCCTTGCTTAATATTTCCTTCAAAGGCTTGTGGTGTGACCTAACAATAAACCTCACACGCCACAAAAAAAGGCTGAAACATATCAATGGCCCATTTGACTGCTAACAACTCCTTCTCAATTGCGGAATAACTCCTTTCTGCGTCCTTCAACATCTTGGACGTGAATGCAATGGTACAATCCATTCCCTCTCCCTTCTCAGCCAGAACTGCACCTAATCCATGATTACTGATATTTGTTGTTAACACATCCTATTGCTAGGATCAACGTTGCTCAACTTTAGAGCTTTGTTCAACGCTAACTTAATCCTTTGAAACTCTTGCTAAAACTCACTGTTCCATTGGAACTTCATCCCTTTCTTTACCAGTTCCTCATCCTTTCTTTATCAGTGAGACTAGGAAAACTAAGAATACCATTTGCCAGTTCAATTTCTGGTCGAATACCCTGTTCTGAATTCTCATATCCCAGATATTGTATAACAGATTTGTGGAATTTGCATTTGCATTTGATTTGCATTTTTAATATTGCATCATGCTTTTCAACTGTTTCCACATACAACAACACATCATCCTGAAAACATAACATCCCTTTTTCATCATGCAAATGCTGATACATTACACACTGAAATACTGTTGCAACAGAAACCAAACCAAAGGGCATCCGTTTACATTGAAACAAGCCCTCCGGGCATCCGTTTGCATTGAAACAAGCCCTCCGGTGTTAAGAATACTGTGATATTCCTGGAGGATGGATGCGATACAATCTGATGATAAGCAGACTTTAAAACCGAAGTACTCATAATCTTCCTCCACTAATAGTGCCTAATATTTCCACCAGATTTGGCATTGAGTGACTGTTGGTATTATGCAGCGATTCACAGATCTCAGGGCGATAGAGTCTCAATCCGCTATTCGGCTTACGCACAATCATCAGAGGAGAAACCAATTCAGAAGATTCCACTCTCTCTATCACTCCTGCTTCTCCATCAGCTCCAGCTCTTACTTCACAGAAGTTCTGAGTGCTAACTGTACTTCTGTTATATTCTGTACAATTAGAATTGAATTAGAAATCATTCTGATCCTGCACATATACCCTCTCATGCTACTCGATTCTTCCCAGCAAACTTCATGATGCGCACATTTTCTAAAAAGTTTAACATTCATACTATCCACAGCACAGACTGTTTCCTCAGCTTTCAGATCAAATCTTATCTTTAACCTTTTCTGATGTGACCAATTTAAAAGTGGATAACTTCCTCTGTTGGAAAATGCACCTTTCCTTTAGCTAATCTGTCTTTAAATTTGCATAAAAGTCCAGAATCAATTTGATATGCTTGCCACCATACACCAAAACTTTTATGTCTACCTTGTTGAGAGTAATGCCCCTTTGCATGTTTGCCTCAAAATAGCTGTGGGCATTAACGTATACCCAGCCCCAGAGTCTATTGCCATTTGTATGTTCATCCCTTCAAACTTAATGGTGGACATGGGCTTTTAATATCAGCATCTTCATCCACAATTATACAGATCTCATCAGTCATGCTATCAATGACATACATACATTCCTCCAAATCTTCAAACAGCTAATCAGTGCAATCAACATTCTCAGTTTTGGGTCAGCAACAATTAGTGAAAGTGCCCCACCTGTTACACTTCTTGCATAGTGCATTGATGCCAGGACAAAACTTCTGGTAAAATGATGTAAACTATCATAGCGAAAAGATCTTCTTCTTTCCTCATCATCTTTCTTCTCTTTGAACCTCTCCTTTTTCTTGTTAGCCCCTTCTTTCTTGGGACCCTGTTTCTTCTTGTCCAACCTCTTCCCTTGTGTTGACAGAACTTCCATTACTTCTTCCACCTTTCTTTCGCATCAGGTTCAGCCCTCTTTTACAACTCTTTTACACATTTCTGTGTATGTTAAATTGCCACCCTAATGTCTTCATCGATAGAGCGATTACTCTCTACCACAAGACTGGTCTGCCACGTACTTCAAAGGCAATACAGACTCTTAATCTGCTTGAAGAAGAGGGCCCATATCCATACCTGCATCTCTTGGGCCATATACAACACAGGTAAACTGTTTAAACGTCAAAGAACTTGCCAATCCTTCTGCAGTCTCCACGTCTCCCCTTGCCATCCCAGACCCTTTGTACAACACTGGCCGCCACTTATTTTTTTTTAAACTGGATGATTAGCATTTCGAAAGAAACAATACCCAAACTATAATTTTAACATTTCATTATCTAATGCTTATATAGTGAAAGGAAATGGAAAAAGGGTCGTGGGAGAAACCATGCATATAAATTAAACAATTCAGCAAAAAAAACTTGAGACAGCTTGTCACAGAGTAAAATCTTTTTGGTCTGGGATCACAGAAGTGCTGAATAAGGTTCTGAACGAAGATGGAGTATTTAGTTTTGATACAATGATTCTGGGAGAAGATACATATCTGGAAGATTTATCATGCCATCAAGCATTTTGAGTTTTGAAGGCATTGCTGACAGCAAAAAGGTTAATCCTACGGATCTGGAAATAGACTGAGCCACCAACAAAAGACATGTTGATGTCAGAAATGTACTCAATCTGCAACATTGAAAGAGTTATGTTGAACTTGCAAAAAAAATGCAAGTTGTTTCATAAACTTTGGAGCAGTTTCCTAAATATAGGTTAAAAAGAATTAGACGCGAAAGCACTCCAATTTAAGATAAGTTTACATTTTCTTTTTATATAGTTATGTGGAAATGTTAACTATACGTTTCATTATTTGCATTCCTTGACATTTGGTAGTGGCCTCCCACTTCTTAATCAAAACTTAGGACATCCTCTTCACCCCTTCCACCACCCTCCCCAGCTATCAGACCACCCTTGGCTCCTCTTCCCCATGTCTCCGACCCTCCTACTTCTCACCCACTGCACCGAATGAGGTCTCTAGACAGGTCCACTCTATGAAAGTCTCCCGCAAACAGGTTCTCCCCTGTTCCTTGAGAACTATCAAGGACAACATTGTCTCCCTTGTGCAAGCCTTGGCCAATTTCAGTAAACCCTCCTTTGCCACTGGCTATTTCCCTCTCCCCGTCCAGCACTCCCTTGTGAATCCTCTCCTCAAAAAGCCCTCTGCTGACCCCTCCTGCCCATCTAACTACCACTCTATCTCCATTACCCCCTTCCTGAGCAAACTCCTGGTGAAGCTGGTCCTCTCCCAACCGATCCAACACACTGAATCTTTTGGTTGTCTCCACGACCACCATGCTGGCTTCAGAACAGCCAGAAAAATGAAACTGCTCTCCTGAACACCCGTGATGACTTGTCCACGAACCTAGTTTCCAACTCCCCATCTGTTCTTATCCTTCTGGGTCTTTCCTCTGCCTTCGACACGGTCAATCAGGCCACCCTGACAAATCAGATCCATGACACCCTTGGTAATCCAAGACCTGGAATTGGACTGGTTGACCTAATTTCTCTCCAATCGTCTTTCCCAGGTTCAATTGGGACCTTTTCGGTCTCCTATCACACTCTCCACCTGCAGCGTCCCTAAAGACTCCATCCTTTCACCGTGGCTCTTCATCATCTACCTTGCACCTCTGGCCCACCTGATCTCCTCCTTCACTCCCACATCCAGTGTTATGCTAGACGACACGCAGCTCTCCTTCAAGCTTCCCTCCACTGCCTCCTCTTCCTCCCCTCTCATCCCTGACTGACTGACTGCTATTCAGGAATGGTGCATTGCCAATGAGCTCTGCCTTAATGCCAGTACGACTGACAACCTTCTCATTGGGACCCCAGCTCCCACCTTCCCTCCTTCCCTCTGGCTCCCCTCTATGCGTCCCCTCCCCTCGCCCTCTTGCGAGGCAAAAAATCTTGGTATCATCTTTGACTCCTCTCTCTCGTTTTCTCCTCACATTGCAGACATTGCCAAGACGGTCCACTATCAACTTCACCTCCTTTCGCTCTTTCCTCAGCTGCCCCCAGAAAATCAATGTCTCCAGAGCTCTGGTGCTCTCTAGGCTGGACTACTGCAACAGCCTCTCCCTTAATCTTCCTCTCTCCTCCCTTCGTCCCCTTCAACTAATCTAGAATACGACTTTGAGATGTATCCTTGTCCTCAAGCCCAGGGATTGCACCTCTTCAGCCCTATAATCTCTCCACTGGCTCTCGGTTGCTGCTAGGATCAAGTTCAAGACCCTCTGCATCATTCACAAGGCTTGCTGGGCCTGGGACCTGCTACATCCAACTCTCTCTCCCTGGAATATCTCCCTGCTAGATCCCTTTGGTCTTCTATCTCCAACTCTCTGCAGATCAGACACTTTGCTAAGCAGATAATGGAGGGTAGATATCTCTCCTCCGCAGGAGCCTCCATCTGGAATGATCTGCCTGTCCCTCCCAGGCATGTGCTGGATCGCCTTACGGTTCTGGAGACACCTCAAGACCCTCCTTTTCTCTTACTCCTTCCCTCTCCCCCTCGTCCTCCTATGCTAATGCCCCTGTCAGCTTCTGTGATCGGCTGCCTGGTTTCCCTCTGAGTTTTACAGGGTATCAGGCCCCCTCAACCCAGTCCACCGACTTCCTTACACTTAGCAGGTGGGCCCTCACTCCCCGCACCCCATGCAATCCATGGCACCTGCCCACCTGGCCTCCCCTTAGCACTCACCTAACCCATGTTGTCCTTCCCCCCTCCATCTTCCCCCTATTCACTAGCACTCTCTCCTCTTGACCTGCACTCCCCTTCCACCCTAGCACTTCACATTTCATGCAAACAGGAACCCCCCTTGCCCTTCTTGTTACTGCAAATGTCACAAGGCCTAGTAGGAACGTTATTGTTATTGTTCTACCCCCGACCCCCTTTTATAGTCTCGTGGTGCCTATAAACACCATTTCTTGTATAGGTGCCTTACAAATATCCAATAAATAAATAAAATAAAAATCCCTCGCCTTTAAATCACTGTATTCTAGCATTAATTGATCTCAAAGACTTTCATTTAGGCTACTCCCAAACTCACATGAGGCTGCCAAACCTATAAGAGCTGTTATATACTGCACCACAGATTCTCCTTGATGCTGTTTCCTCTTGCCAAAATGATATCTCTCCAATATGATACAGTTTTATCATAATGTTTATCCAGCATCTTTACATACTTTTCATATTCTGAAACATTTGCTGATTCCTCATTCAGATAGTGGTGGAAGGTTCTCAAATTGTTCCTGTCATAGTTTCCAAACAATGTATCAAAAGACATGTTTTCCTTTCACTTGCAAAGTTCAAACCAAGAACAGCCAATACAAAGTGGGTCAAAATGCTTCTTCCAGCGCTTCCTTGGTATTTTAGGCTCCCTTGAGTGTCTAGAATATAATTTGGAGGAGTTAAACCCTACATGGTTACTAAAAAGACTCTCCTTCCGCACTAGTGCCACTGCACATTTTATATCTTTAGCACTTGTATGCTTAAAAGCAGCTTGCAATCATGATTGGGAGTGTATGCTCCAAACATTTGTGCAATTATGTCTGGGATACGTTGGTCTCTCCTTCTTTGCCTTTGTGTATGCAGGAGCTGCACTGCTTCCAAAATTCATCTTTATCTTTAGCAGTTACAAACCCAAACAACTATCTTATTGTACGTAACTTGTTAACCAGTTAGTGACTCTGTTATATTTTCCTTAATGTGCTTCTTACACAGTTTAATCCTTTTTTGTGCAGGTAACTTGTTAACCAGTTAATCCTTGTTGCACCAAAAGTACTGATACAAGGAAGAGACCACACAATGGCTGATAAACCTTTGTTTGGAGATTGTCATGGCAACCTGAAGTACCTAGTCAGGTAAGGATAGGACTAATATATTTATTAAGTCTTCTTCATACAACACACCAGTAGAGCATCCTACTCTCACTGAGCCTCTAACACTTACTCCACAAATTAATTCCATTCACCCACACATCACATTCCACATACACTACAGAACATCAATCATACTACAGACCTCCCTCCCTTATACACAACACAACAAACACACATAAAAAAACTGTCAAACAACATTGAGAGCATAATATGCTCTGTTCATCTACTGAAACTCTGTACTATTCATATTTCATTGAAACAGCTCACACTTCCCATCACATAGGGCCTCATTACACGGTAGGAGGTAACCATGCTGCTATTAGCAGCATGGCTACTCCCTTACCGCATACTGGGTCCGGGTAGGCGGTAGGGGGATTTACCGGGTCATTCTGACCCTTGAGGACCCGGTAAGTCCCCATTCCAAATACCATTCCCCATTCCTATCTGAGCCCCAATCGGGCTCAATGGGAATGGGGAAGGAGCTTTAACGGTACCACAATTTGCAGTACCGTTATTAGCTCTGAAGTCCCTCAGCGGGTCCCGTCCTTAAATTCTGGTCAGACCAGGAGTTAAGGACGGGACCCGCTGAGGGACCTCGTAGTAGGGCGCTAAGGGATTACCGGCACCTGTAACCTTACCGCTGCCGGTAATCCCTTAGTGCCTACCCTGTAATAAGGCCCATAGTCCTTAAATTTCACAGGTTACCTCATCTTTCTCCCAGACTTGCTTTACTCAGTACAGCTTCTCTCGCACCCCACACTGTGATCCGGTACACCCTGATCATCAATTCTCACCACTTTACCAACAGTCCAAATCCTTCCATCCTCTGTCATAACCACATTATGGAACACTTTCTTGATTCTGCAAGGTTTTGACCATCTCAATGGTCCTTGTCTCAAAGCCATAGGCAACTTTACCTTTACTAGATCACCAGTTTGCAAGTGACTCTCTTTGACAACGTTCCTCCTGTCAACATGTTTCTTGTTAATAATTTGTCTCTCTCGTATACATGACCTACTCTCTGCACACATTCCCAAGACCATCTCACTCTCTTCATCCACAGAAGAGTCAATTACAATTCGCCTTCCTCCCCCTACTCATCTCAAACCGTGATACACCAGTCTAACCATGCAGTCAAAACTGTTGTGCCTCAATCCTACTTTTCACCACTTTCTCCCAATCTTCCCATTCACCCATGCCCACCTTATACAATCCTTTATAACCTTGTTGAACCTTTCCATCACACCATTAGCTTGGGTGTGATATATAGCAGTAAATGTGTGTTCCACCCCATTCTTTTTCATGTATTCACACATCTCCTTAGACCTGCACTGAACACCATTATCAATGATCACTTCACACAGGTAGCCTTCCATTTTAAATACAAATTGCATTAATTCCACAACCTCTCTTGTCGTAATGTTCTTAGTAATCTTCACTTCCACCCACTTGGACAGTATATCAATTAAACAATGCAATACTTCTCCCGAATGCGGGTCCAAACTGGTCCAACACTATCCATACCAAACTTCTCCCAGAGCAATTGGAGAAATGGCACCAGGGTCATGGGACTCTCCCCTGTCACCAGACCTTTCTCACTCAACGTGCATGATATACAATACCTCACAACTCGTTCCACTTCCAAATCACAGCCTGCCAATCAATATTCTGCTCAAACCATCTGTTTGGTTTTAGTAATTCCTTGATGCCCTCCGTGGGCAATATAAAAAATCATATTTCTCACCCCCAGGGCGGTATTATACTGTCTGTCCTTATGACATAACCTTCATTCACACTCAGTTCACCCCTCATCATGTACAATCCATCCAAATTTGAAACCTTGATAAAGTCCTTAGTGATCATCTCTCCTTCTCTTACAGTACACAAAGCATATCTGAAACCATGCTCCCATTCCATTCCTCCTTCTCAATAATCTTTTGCTCAGCATACAACACACAGTCCTGTTCATTTTCATCTTCTTTGTCTTCTCCATTTGCTGTCGGTTGAAACACACAATCAGCAGGAATGTTCCTTTTCCCTGGAAGATATTCAACTATCAAAAAGATATTCTTGGAGCGCCACGACCCATCTCCTTATCCTGGACGACACTCCATCCAATCCTTTCTTCCGCAGTATTTTTCAGTGACTTATGATCCATTCTGATGGTAAAACGCGAACCCCACAAAAAATGGCCCACTTCATAGCTAGCATCTCTGTTGCTATCATGCAGACATTGAGCTGAGCTCCTTTCAGCTAACGTGAAGCAAACAATGAATTCTTCATTGTTTTCTTCACAATGAACTCTTCACCCACTTCAATTTGTGCGAACACTGCTCCTAAACCAATGTTGCTAGCATCAGTGGTGATGATAGTCTTTCTGCCTATTTTAAACTTCTGTTGCGCTGGAGCATTCTCTATTGCTGATTTGATATCATTGAACTCATCAGCACACTGCATGGACCAAATAAAGGAAGCTTTGCTCGTCAAATCTTGCTGTTTTTTCTTTGTGCTAAAAAGTCAAATCTTGCTGTTTTTACTTTTCTCTTAAAAGTCAAATATTGCTGTTTTTGCTTTGCTCTTAAAAGTCAAATCTTGCTATTTTTTCTTTGTGCTAAAAAGTCAAATCTTGTTGTGTTTGCTTTGCTCTTAAAAGTCAAATCATGCTGTTTTTGCTTTGTGCTAAAAAGGCAAATCTTGCTGTTTTTGCTTTGCACTTAAAAGTCAAATCTTGCTGTTTTTGCTTTGTGCTAAAAAGTCAAATCTTGCTGTTTTTGCTTTGTGCTAAAAAGTCAAATCTTGCTGTTTTTGCTTTACTCTTAAAAGTCAAATCTTGCTGTTTTTGCGTTGTGCTAAAAAGACAAATCTTGCTGGTTTTGCTTTGTTCTAAAAAGTCAAATCTTGCTGCCCAATGCGAAATTCTCTGTATTTTGCTTGTATACTGTTTCTTCTCTGTAACTTACCAGCCCAGTGACGTCACCACTCTCTTTTGTCCCACACCTATCTGCCTTAGCCCCCCCAGTATCTCCATCATCTCCTCACTTCCACCCCAATGGCGCTTTCTGTTTCTCCTATCTTCTCCAACTGCTTCTTCATTGACTATCCTTCCCTTCTCACTAAGTCTGGTAGGAAGAAGTTCGAAAAGGATATCTTGGCCTCTAACCCTGGTCTTCCTATCGCCGAGACCTACTCCAATGCTTCAGCCAGACAGACCCTTACCGATATCCGCTTTGTCGTTCCTTCGCCAGATCTATGGACTCCTCATATGGTCTCTGTGCTCTGCCCTATCTCCTCCTCTCCCATTAATTGTGGCACTCGCTGGGAAGTTCTCATGGCTTCCTTCGACTCCTCTAAAGTCATCATAAATGTCTACCTAAATGGCACTGTCATGGTGCAAGGCCCTCAGGCCAATCTCCTGCTCTTTGATAGGCATCTTCTGCTATCCCCTCCTCTCTCTCCTTGGCTACCTTGCCCTCTCTCTCCTCCTCCTCCTCTGCCTCGCCTAGGGCTCTTTCTCCTCCGCAGGGCATACCTCTGATCTATACCCCTGCACGGAAGGTCTTTAAGGCTGGCAATTTTCATCATATTGCCACTCTCAACTCTCGCTCTGCCGTCAAACACTCCTCTGACATTTGCCACCTCCTTGAAGAAATAGACCTTGATGTCCTTGGTTTTACTGAGACATGGTTCACGGCCAGCTCTGTCACGAGCTTTGACACTCTCCTCCCTGGTCCGATGTGGGGGTAGCCCTGATCTTTCCTGAGTGGATTCCTGCCTCTATCATTCCCACTCAGACCTAGTCCTCTTTTGAATGCCTTGTCTGTAGGCTTTCTCTCTCGCCTACCCATTCTCTTACTGTGGTTACCATCTACCGGCCTCCTGGTCAAATCACCTATTTCTCTCTGAGTGGGCAGACCTCTCCTCCTCCCTCCTGGCCTCTACCACTCAACTCCTCCTCCTCTGTGACCTAAATATACATTTAGACTCTCCTAACTCCTCCTCTGTACTCTTCCGTGACCTCTGTGACTCCCTCTCCCTGTCCATCCTCCCCTCTGGCCAAACTCACTCTGCAGTGAACACACTCGATGTCTTGATCTCCTCAGACCTCTCCCTCTCTTTCCCTCTGACCACTCCTCTCTCCTGGAGCGATCACTCCCTCCTCTCATCTCATCTCTTCCTCTCTTCCCCCCAAGCCAAGCCTACCCCACCTGCCTTCACGGACATCCAGCCAATGAAGCGTGTGTCAGTTGAGGCTTTTGCCGCCACTTTCTCTCCCCCCCTCTACCTTTATCTGTCTCACATCCTGACACAGCCCTGTCTCTGCTCTACTCTAATTTCTGATATGCTTGATGCTCTTGCCCCTGTCATGAGGATCCGTTTGAAGTCCAAAGCCAAGTGCAATTCCTTGAATGACTCTGACCTAGCTACACTTAAACTTAAGTGGAGGGCAGCTGAGAGGAAATGGAGGACTTCCGGTTCATCCTCTGACAAACTGGCCTGTCGCTTGCTACAAAGACAATACTGACCCTCTGTACTCACCAAGAAGAGAGTCTACATTCAAGCTTGTGTCTCTGCGGCATCTAACAACTCAGCCGAACTCTTTAGAATCTGCAAGGAGCTGGCCAACCCTGCTGCAGTCTCTACCCCTCCTTTTGCCTCCCAGGCTCTTTGCAATGCCCTTGCCTCTCACTTCATTTAAAAAACCCAGGACATCCTGTCAACCCTCTCCACCCACGCCCCTCCTCTTCCCTCTCCATCTGTGCTTGCTGACCCTCCTTTAGCCAACCTCCCACCATCCTTCTCGTCCTTTCCTCTTTTCACCCCTGACGAGGTCGCTAGACAAGTCCGATCTATGAAAGCCTCTTCAAAACAGGTTCATCCCTGTTCCTCTAAAACCATCAAGGACCACATTGGCACCCTCGCTCTGGCCTTTGCTGATTTTTGCAACCACTCCTTTGCCCCAGATCTTTTCCCTCCCCTCTGAAGCACTCCTTTGTGCATCCTCCTATCAAGAACCCCACAGCTGATCCTTCTTGTCCAGCTAACTATCACCCAATTTCCATTACTCCCTTTCTTGGCAAACTCCTGGAAAAGTTGGCCATCTCTCAGCTTAACCTTCATTCCAATTCTGTTGTCTGTCTCCATGATCACCAGTCTGGCTTCAGAGCTGCCAGAAGCACGGAAACTGCTCTCCTGGACATCCGTGAAGATCTGCTCTCCAACCTTGACTCTAACATTCCCTCTGTCCTCATCCTCCTCGATCTCTCTTCTGCCTTCGACACGGTCAACCGTACCATCCTGCTCAACCGTCTCCATGAAAACCTGGGTATCACTGATCAGGCTCTGGCCTGGCTGACCTCTTTCCTTTCAGATCGACCCTCCCAGGTCCAACTTGGGTCCTTCCTTTCATCTATCTTCCTCTCTACCTGTGGTGTTCCCCAGGGGTCTAACCTCTCTCCCTGGCTTTTCAACCAGTACCTGGCATCTCTCACCCACTGCATTGCCACTTTCTGCTCAAATTTCCAGTGCTACGCTGACGACACTCAACTCATTTTCAGGCTGCCCTCTGCCACCTCCTCTCCCTCTCTCATCTCTGATTGCCTAACTGCCATTCAAGATTGGTGTGCCGCCAATGATCTTTGTCTGAATGCCAGCAAGACGGAGATCCTCCTCATCGGCACACCTTCACCATCCTTTCCCCTCACTCTCTGACCGGCCTCCCTTGGCCCTCCTCCTACCCCCACCTGCGAGGCTAAGAACCTTGGGTCATCTTTGACTCCACCCTTTCCTTCTCCACCCACATCTCTGAGGTCTCTAAAAAGTCAAATTTCCGACTGCACCTCCTCAGAGGTACTCTGCCTTTCCTCTCCTTCCCCCAGAAGCTCATGGTATACCAAGCTCTGGTTCTCTCTAGCTTGGACTATTGTAACAGCCTCTTTCTGAATCTACCTGCCTCTACTCTCCGCCCTCTGCAA
This sequence comes from Ambystoma mexicanum, assembly GCF_040938575.1. Classification (NCBI taxonomy): domain Eukaryota; kingdom Metazoa; phylum Chordata; class Amphibia; order Caudata; family Ambystomatidae; genus Ambystoma; species Ambystoma mexicanum. Next base: position 1,335,284,964 of record NC_090924.1, read on the forward strand.
CTAATCCAGAACAGGACTGCAAGACTTGCCCTTGGCCTCCCTTTGGAACAGCCTCCCTGCCACTCTAAAACTTGAAGAGAACCATCTCCGGTTCCGGAAGCACCTCAAGACCTTCTTTTCTTCTGCCTTCGCTCCCCCTCTCCCCTGCTGATCTGTTCTCTCTTGGCACCGTGCACCTGGCCACCCTCTGTCCTTTGGGCCCAGGTACCTGCTCACCCTGCCACCCTCCCGCACTGCCTCCAGGCCACCCCTTGCACTGGGGTCTGTATCTGTACCCATACACCCTCCCCCCTTTTTCTTCCTGCACTTATCAGACCTACCCTGTCTGCTGCCTTAAACCTAGCACTTGCAAATTGCTGGCTGCATTACCAATGTTTGTTGCCTTTATTATTTATTTTTTGTTATTTATTTGTTTCTCCTCCGCTTCGCACTTTCCACTTCTCCCCCCTTCCATGCACTTTTCCCCTCCCCCCTCCCCCATCCCCCTCTCCCATGCACTTGCACGTTCTCAATGTCACTAGGCCAAGTAAGATCGCTGTTTTGTTCTCCCCTGTTCCCCTCCCTTGCCTTGTCGTGCTCTGAAACACTTGTGTACGAGCGCGATAGAAATAAATTATCAATCAATCAATAACATCCTCATTTTAACAGTTTTATCTGCAAAGTGTTTAATACATTGTGAGTAAAATTCAGCAATGCCCAGGAAAGAAAGACATTGAAATTATTGGTTGGTTCTGTCATACTTATCATTGCCAACTCTAATATGAGCACAGATAAATGTAATAATCAATACATGCAGTGCGTAACGAAAACAAATGTTTTTCTAGGCATCTAAGTATGCCATCACATTAACCTAACATATATTAGGGTTCTCAACAACTGTATTTGTTTTAAAAGGATTGAACCCATTTATTTGTGACCACCAGACAGACAAACATATGGGAACATGCAATTAAAGGTAACAATACTTGATTACTTTATAAAACGAAAAAAAAGTGTGCAACATATCTACATTGAAGTACATGGACTAATTCCTTGTTTTACCAATTCTTCCCTCTTTTTGACACGCTTTTATTCAATTGTTCTCTATACCCCTTGAATCCTCCCCTTTGCCACCCCTTGTTTCTCTGTGATTATATATTGACTATTTGTGCACAACACATCAATAATGATTGTGATGTAATATTTGGACCTCCTATCAAAACCCCTTTACTGTTACAACCCTCTTTTCTTTCTTTCCCATTGCACCTCCTACTCCCTATACTTTTATTTTTATTTAACATCTTGTTTGATTGTTTAACCCACACAATGTTCATATATGTTGGTTGATGTATTCAACAATGTTGTTATTTTGTATGACTTTGTAATTGGCAAAATGTACAATTTACCAATACCATCTATTTTTTCGTGTCATAAACTTGTATAAATAAGGAGTGACTAGGCCCTGATTTGAAAAAGGCTTTTCAATACAGCTGAAACTCGTATCATCAACAAGGGCAACTTCAATATAATAAAACAAACATTTGTTTTTGAAAAACTGGGTTTGGCGCTGTCTTCTATCTGAGCAATTTGGAAGCAACTAACCTTGATAAATGTAGTTATTGCTATATTATTTTATTTTTACAGTCTAAATAACCCTTATCTGGAGCTTCTGAAACAAAATCTTATTTTTAATTTGAACAATATGCCAATATATGCACAAAATAAAAATAAAAACAATTGTGAAAATACTGCAAAAACTGCTGTTGGTTTCAGTTAGCAGAACACAATCACCATATTTTATGAATGCCTTCCACAAATAATGTTTTTAAACCAAAGTTTCAAAATAACTTTTGCAAACAGTATTTCTATCAATTACATCTGGGAAGAGGTGTGTTCAAGTTCCTGAATTGTGGACTGCTAAACCAAAGTGAGTGTTCCTGAAAATTGTATCACACTATGTCTGATCTGCCAGAATTGGAAGTCTGCACAAGGTATTCAGTTGTCTGTTACTTCAAAAGAAATCCTCACTCCTGATATTACCACATAGGTAAATGTTAATATTGACAATTCACATACTAGACATCACAGTGTATTTGTCTACTACCTTACACATGGCAACATAATATTACTTCTGATTATACCTTTGCGTACTAACGACTCATTCTGTGACATCACTAATGTCACTATTTATGCAAATTATGGGACCTGTTAAACAGTAATTGAATAGTGCCTCTTTTATATTTATATTGGCCTAAGCCTAGTCGCTCCACGAGGAAAACCACATTGCAAAGTTCCGATTGTGGATTGAATTCGGCGCCATTTTAAGATTCATCCGCCATTTTGATTTCTACTCGTGTGTTCTTTGTTCTAAAATGGTAGACTGTGTTTTCAACTTGTAACTATGCCTCCGACCTTTGAGTTCTGTTAATGTTTAGACTGTCTAAGAGCCGACTGTTTAGACTAGGTAACAAGGCCTTGCACTGCATATGAACTGTTGTTTAAGTGGTGTCTGCGCTCACAAGACTCATCCTTGAATACACACTGGGGACATGTAAAGCAAACCTCGAGCATGGACACAGGCTGAACTCAATTGTAAGATAGCCATAAATGATGCTTGTCGTAGGATTTGAGAACATACATTGCCATTGTGCCTCCACGGAAATACAAACGTGTGTAATCCCGTGTAAAATGTTGTATGATCCGTATGTGAACTAGGCACAAACTCTAGACCACAAATTATTAACGTGAAGAGGGGCTGGACAATGTTACCCAAAATTGTATAAAAGCATGAATGTTTAGACGTCCATCTCTCTCTCACCTCTCTCTATCGTGCTGGTACACAATGTGGGGTGTCGAGAGCCAGATAGCTATCTGTGTTGCTTTGTAAAACTGTACAGTAATAAAATATCTGTGAATCTTTTAAGGCTGTGGTTGGTGTATTTCCTTTGTGGCACTCGATATTTTCTTCTTCTTACAGACCCACACATTTTTTGACCCAAAGGGTCCAGCAAATCCTAGGGGCGGCCCTGCCTGTAGTGATACTGATTAGACCCTGCATCTCAATGGAACATGGCTTGTGGCAATACTCAGACTTCAGCACTCTACTCTCCTTGCATATGCTGCAATCACGCAGATTATTTCACCCCTTTTCCCATATGCCAGACTTTGCCATCCTATGTCAAGCTACTTACACTGTAAGCTACTTGTGATTATCCACTGCTCAAACAATTTGTCAGTAATTTTCATCATCTGACCTGGGCCAAGGTTCCAGAAACTTTACACTGGTGGAAGTGCACTTTTGTACATTATTTAGCACTAGAGCAAACCCTATTCTTTCAATACACTTTTGCACCAGGGCAAAGTTTGCCCTAATGCTAATACCAGAAGGCATTAGCACTCAGGCAAACTTAGCCCTGTTGCAAAAAAGCATTGAATGCATATGTTTTTTTGAACTAGAACAAATGTATCCCTCTATCTAATAATGTGCAAAATTGCATTCACACTGGGGCAAGGTTTCTGGAATCTCTCCCCAGGTATTCAGAATGTTGTTAAGTATGGCTGTCATTTGTCCAGATACGTATCCCATCTGCCAGGTACTGCAATCGTCTGTCTGTGTACACACCATTAATCTGCCATGGATTTCCATCCAGTGACTTGCTCCCTACAACTTCAGTCGTCTTGCCATCTTTTGACCAGGTATCTAGTGGGAAGGTAAGGTAAGGGGCAGGTGACCCCAAAGTCTGTGTGTACACCACATGCCTCAAGTCCCCACCACAATGCCCACTCAGTGTAACATTCAGTGCTAGCTAAAGCTGAATCATCTATAACAAATATGCAAAATGCACATCTTATATTTCTGTTACTCATCCGAGTCTATGTGCACGTGTCAAATTATTTTCAATGGCCAATCTTCTATGCACATAGTAGCTAAATGATCATGGATTAGAGCACAGGTATGAGAGGTCAGCGGGCAGGATGCCAAGCTGGATCCTTTCACACCTCCTATTCCATGATCCAAGAATCAGCACTACGGGAGTTTTCAAACATAAAAAGATGGTGCTCATTATAAATTCCCCGGTCCTGAGAAAATGCTGTAAAGAATGCTTTTAATTCCGGCACTGGGATTTTTTCCACAACGTGGAAACACAAGGTTGCCGGTGGGGGCATTGATCAACCAGCAGGCCTGATCTGCCCAGAGTTCAGGCCCCTACTGGCAAATATATACCGGAATCACGGAATCACCGGAATGGTACTACCGCTGCCTGTAATTCTGGCAATCCCATCCATGTAGTCCTATGGATGAGACTCCTCGAAATGGGAATTTACCGGCATCTCCACCAACGATAATATCCTGTTAATACCGGGATATGAGGCAGCGGAAACAGTAAGGCAGTTTTGCTGGTATCCCACCAGAATTACTGGCGGGATACTGGTAAAACTGTAAAGAGGGCTATTGTTCAATTGAAATATGATATCCTGTATGTGCTGATATGATATGAACGAACGTATCTCAAACAAGCACAGTTCTTAGATATGTATGAAACTTTTCTTAGTGCATCTTCAAAAAACTGATTTACCCTTCCCCCACCGCCCCCTCTTTATTTATAACCCAGATAAGAATTAGAGCTGGGTGGAAAGTGATGCATGTGTGTCAGAAGGCCCCTGCATCTACTGTTATGTGAAATGACCCAGGCGGAAATGTATCGAATTCCCAACAGACATGTGCCTCTGAGAAGCTGGTAGAAGGGAAGCAGAATCAGCCACATGTCAAGCCGAACAGAATGCATCTGACGAGGCCCAAGCCCTACTTGGCTCTCCGAGCAACCTGCCTATTGGAATATTTCACTTGATCCCTACAGACCAGGCGAACTCTGGATTAATGATAGGGGAAAATTGGGGGTGGGGAATCAGGGCGCCCATTATGTACAAGACAGAGAGCTGCATAGAGAGGTTTTGAGGGTGAGGGATCGGTGAGGAATGAGAGGGCTATCTCTGTGTAGGGCATAGAGCCAGGGGGAGCTGCATCAGAGCTATTTGGAGTAAGGGGAATGGGCGATAAATTAGAGGATACCCTCTGTGCCGGAGAGAGAGAGAACCAGAGTGAGCTGTATCAGTGGGTATTGAGGCAGAGGAATGGGAGAGGGTTGAGCCGATTCTCTTTCTGCAGGAGAGACTGCTAGAGTGAGCTGTATCAGTGGGTATTGAGGGAGGGGAATCGGTGTGATATAAGAGGATTCATTCTGTACAGGAGGGAGATCCAGAGGGAGCTGTATCAGTGGGTACCAGGGGGGGGGGGGTGGGAGTGGAATGAGAGGATTCTCTCTGTGCAGGAGAGAGAGCCAGAGTGAGCTGTAACAGCGGGTAATAAGGGAAGGGAATGGGTGTGGAATGAGAGGATTCTCTCTGTGCAGGAGAGAGAGCCAGGGTGGAGGGAATGGGTGCAAAATGAGAGGGTTATCTCTGTGCAGAAGAGAGAGCCAGAGTGAGCTGTATCAGTGGGTATTGAGGCAGAGGAATGGCCGAGGTTTGAGTGGATTCTCTCTGTGCAGGAGAGACAGCTAGAGTGAGCGGTATCAGTGGGTATCGAGGGAGGGGAATGGGTGTGGAATGAGAAGATTCTCTCTGTGCAGGAGAGACAGCTAGAGTGAGCTGTATCAGTGGGTATTGAGGGAGGGGAATGGGCGAGAGTTGAGCGGATTCTCTCTGTGCAGGAGAGACAGCTAGAGTGACCGGTATCAGTGGGTATCGAGGGAGGGGAATGGGTGTGGAATGAGAAGATTCTTTCTGTGCAGGAGAGACAGCTAGAGTGAGCTGTATCAGTGGGTATTGAGGGAGGGGAATCAGTGTGATATGAGAGGATTCGCTCTGTGCAGGAGGGAGATCCAGAGGGAGCTGTATCAGTGGATATCGAGGGAGGGGAATGGGTGTGGAATGAGAGGATTCTCTCTGCGCAGGAGAGAGAGCCAGAGTGAGCTGTATCAGTGGATATTGAGGGAGGGCAATGGGTGTAGAATGAGAGGATTTTCTCTGTGCAGGAGAGAGAGCCAGAGTGGAGGGAATGGGTGTGGAATGAGAGGATTCTCTCTGTGCAGGAGAGAGAGCCAGAGTGAGCTGTATCAGTGGGTATTGAGGCAGTGGAATGGGCGAGGAATGAGAGGGTTATCTCTGTGCAGGAGGGAGAGCCAGAGTGAGCTGTATCAGTGGGTATTGAGGCAGAGGAATGGGCAAGGAATGAGAGGGTTATCTCTGTGCAGGAGACAGAGCCAGAGTGAGCTGTGTCAGTGGGTATTGAGGCAGCGTAATGGATGAGAAATGAGAGGATTCTCTCTGTGCTGGAGAGAGAGCCAGAGTGAGCTGTATGAGCATGTATTGAGGGAGGGTAATGGGCGATAAATTAGAGGATTCCCTCTGTGTCGGGGAGAGCAAAGCAGAGTGAGCTGTATCAGTGGGTATTGAAGCAGAGGAATGGGCGAGGGTTGAGCCGATTCTCTCTCTGCAGGAGAGACAGCTACAGTGAGCTGTATCAGTGGGTATTGAGGGAGGGGAATCGGTGTGCTCTAAGAGGATTTGTTCTGTGCAGGAGGGAGATCCAGAGGGAGCTGTATCAGTGCGTATCGAGGAAGGGGAATGGGAGTGGAATGAAAGGATTCTCTCTGTGCAGGAGAGAGAGCCAGAGTGGGCTGTAACAGCAGGTATTGAGGGAAGGGAATGGGTGTGGAATGAGAGGATTCTCTCTGTGCAGGAGAGAGAGCCAGGGTGGAGGGAATGGGTGTGAAATGAGAGGGTTATCTATGTGCAGAAGAGAGAGCCAGAGTGAGCTGTATCAGTGGGTATTGAGGCAGAGGAATGGCTGAGGGTTGAGTGGATTCTCTCTGTGCAGGAGAGACAGCTAGAGTGAGCAGTATCAGGGGGTATCGAGGGAGGGGAATGGGTGTGGAATGAGAAGATTCTCTCTGTGCAGGAGAGACAGCTAGAGTGAGATGTATCAGTGGCTATTGAGGGAGGGGAATGGCTGAGAGTTGAGCAGATTCTCTCTGTGCAGCAGAGACAGCTAGAGAGAGAGCTAGAGTGAGCTGTGTGAGTGGGAACTGAGGCAGAGAAATGGGCGATAAATGAGAGCATTCTCTCTGTGCAGGAGAGAGAGCCAGAGTGAGCAGTATCAGTGGGTATTGAGGCAGAGGAATGGGCGAGGGTTGAGCTGATTCTCTCTCTGCAGGAGAGACAGCTAGAGTAAGCTGTATCAGTGGGTATTGAGGGAGGGGAATCGGTGTGATATAAGAGGATTCGTGCTGTGCAGGAGGGAGATGCAGAGGGAGCTGTATCAGTGGGTATCGAGGGAGGGGAATGGGAGTGGAATGAGAGGATTCCCTCTGTGCAGGAGAGAGAGCCAGAGTGAGATGTAATAGTGGGTATTGAGGGAGGGGAATGGGTGTGGAATGAGAGGATTTTCTCTGTGCAGAAGAGAGAGCCAGAGTGAGCTGTATCAGAAATAAAGTAAGATTCAAATGACAAATGACACTTTCACAGGTTTGAAATCACAGAATGGACACACGATTTCTATGCAGTTCTAAATAGGTTGAAATCGATGGGATGAGATTATTTTAGACTAAGAGATTGGTTTTGCACAGCTCTGGCTTGATACTCACTCCTAATTTTGGAAGGAATGGGCCTTGTCACAGGTCTGGTCAACAGGTTTAGCTGCGGTTCTCTCTTCTCTGCTGGTCTGGATCTCTGGTTCTGGCAAACTTTCTTGGCACTGCACAGCGGTCTGGTCTGCGGTTCTGGATACAGCACTGCTCTCTGGGTCTGGTTCTGCCAAAAGTTCTTGGTTAGAATCAAACAACACACCCCGGCTGTATTATTCTGATGTGCCCCTTGGAAGCCTGGGGTAAATCAGTTTGCAAAATTGTAAGGCCAGCTGGGAATACTTTGAGCTTGCAGTAGGCCTTCTGCTTCAAAGTTCTGGGATCTGGAGTCTGGTTTTCTAAGTTCTGGTCTCTGGATATTGCCTGAATTTGAAGTCGTCCGTCAAAGTGCTTCCCAAGAAAGTGGAAAGAACCGCCCCTATCTGGCTTTCAGTGGTTCTTTTTATGTCTTTTGAAAGTGGGTGGGAAGGCTAACTTTCTATGCCCAACCCACTAAGGATCCTGATAGGCTAGAGGATTTTCTGTCCTTTAACTGGATAACTGAGTTGTGAGTCAGAGTGATGCTACCCTTTTACCATCTATTGAAGAAACGCCCATTTGCTTTTACTGAGAACCCAATTTTTCATAATCAAACATGTTTCCAAGGTACACAAGTTGTTAAGAATACATGTACACATCCCAGATTAATTTAACACAGTTCTCTGTTCAAGCCCCATGTTCCTGTGAGCTTGGGTTCAGAAACGACAACGTTTTGCACTTTTTAGTGGGTTTCGCCATATTGGTTTTTCATCAAATCTTCCACGGAGGAACACCCCCTCCCTGATCATATTACTATAGGTTATCATGTTTCTAGCATAAACACCGTACCCACAATATTCATAAATCCCGGGGTTCGGTCACAGAACATCGTACGGAGTTGAGTTTAGTCTCAAATTGTAGGGACATTTTTCATATTAAGAATCTCCAAATTGTATATTTTTGTCAGCTTCATACAATATTTTATAAGCAATTTAATAAAACATACATTTGCCTCTCCTTCAGTACACCCATTTGCTTGTCCCAGCCCCCGGGAACTTGGCTTGACTCAGAGATCAAATGTCTTTCCTTCCCCTAGAGCAACTGTTGACAATTACACCACAAATTAGCATATCCTATTCAGTTGAAAGAAGCTATTGTCTCTTTCCTCCAGGCTGCAGGGAAATTCTCCTCCCCTCCTAATTTACATGTCAAGGCGATATCCTGTGCTGTTGGTGGTGAGAGCAGGTGGGAATTCTTCCCATGGACAGAGGCCTCTTGAACTTATAATTAATCAAACTGCCTTCTTGTGAGGAGTTCTGAGGTGTGAAGGCTTCCCATTGACCAGCAAGGCTTTGAAGTTTACAGCTAACTCAGGTTTCTTTTCAGCTCCGGAAATACCGGTCTCCTGTCAGAGTTTAGATCGCTAGCGCCGGTTAGTGTCAAGCGCCGGTACTGCAGCCATTTTTGGGAGCTGTCTTGAATTAATACATTTCAAAAAGGGGATTTTACTTGATAGCATATGATCCATGCTAAGATTGTATTAATGTGGATTCTGCAGTAGAGTAATGTAGAACACCCAACCAGAAGTTGGATTTTTGTTTGGTGGTTTCGTGCCCATGATTTTAGCAATTTTTGACATGAATTAAAACAGATTTTGAACAGCACCATATTCCTTTGCACTGATTTCGCTCATGGCGCTTCTGGCCCATCATGCGCGCACTGTTGGGTGGCAGGTCAGGCGACCATTATGGTGTGCGCAAAAACTGCGCGGTGTTCCTGGATTCTGGCGCAAACGTGGGCTTTTCAGCCATCTTGGATTTTCTAAGCCCACAGCACCAAATGTTGCAGCATAAAAACTTCAACGTGGGTCGATACACCTGAAAAGCCCCCCCGCCCGACTGCACTTTGATTTTGAGTTGAGGGGGAGTCGGGTGCACAGGATGCTTTGATCCACGCGCTGGGATGTCCGCATCATCTTCTTCCGATTCTGCAGATGGCAAGGTTCAGCATCTTTTCCTCCATCAGGGTGGATCGATCAGTTCTCCTCGCCGGTCCTGATGGGAGTATTGGGCTGTACCCCGGGCCCCTCAGATCTTTGCTCCCGGTCCCCGGGTCATCCTCCTTGGTCAGTCTCCATGGTTTCATCTCTCCTAGGATGACAAAGCAAAAGCGGCAGAAACATATTCGTAGACATTTCTCCACCACTATTAATGGTGGGGTGAACATATACATTTTATACATCAGGAGACCTTTGCATTCAATTTTATAGGCTATATGTGGAATATTTTAGGGTTGGACTTGTACCAATCGGGAGCGGTCCCCTCTGGGATTGCAGAGGACTCCTCCAGTTGCTGCAGAGTGTGCCTGGGATGGCAACGCTTTAGCTGATTTATATGGACCCACTTGTCTTCCCCTTCCGCCAAACAACCCTTGGGGATGCGGATCTTGTAGGCGACTGGGGAGATCTTGTCTACAATTTCAAAAGGTCCCTTCCATGTAGGCAGAAATTTCTGCTGTATGGCCTGGTTCCTTTGAAAATTGTATAGATAGACCCAGTCTCCCACATTGTATTCTTTCGTAGTAGTCTTTAAATAATAATGAGTCTTCATGCTATCGGCTGATCTTTCTAGGTTTCCCTGAGCATAGGCAAAAGCATGTTGAAGGTGTTTCCTTAAATTTTCAACATACTCATTAGTTGTGGAGGCATTGATCAATGTTTGCTCTTGGGTCCTGTAGAGCAAATGCTGGGGAAGCACCATCCTGCGTCCAGTCATCAGCTCAAACGGTGACATTTTAATTGCAGATGAAGGGGTAGATCTGATGGCCATTAGGACCAGAGGTAATCGGATATCCCAACGTGGCCCAGAATCTGCCACAAACCTTTTTAAGATGCTCACAATGATTTTGTTGTAACGTTCTACTGCACCAGAAGAGGTTGGCCGGTAAGCAATGTGTAGCTTCCTTTTAACCACCAGTATCTCCCACATCTTAGTCATTACTTCGCTGGTAAAATGGCTACCTCTGTCTAACTCAATCCTTTGAGGTAGACCAAAACGGGAAAAGATATGGTTGATCATCAGGGCAGCTGCTGTTTCTGCCTTGCAGTTTTGGGCCGGGAGACATTCCACCCATTTAGTAAATAAGCATGTTGCATCAACATGTACTTATTTCCCCTAGAGGAGCGAATCATGGGACCTTTGAAGTCGACTTGCAAATCTGACCATTTCAGTGTCATCTCCCTCTTTTGGAGAGGCGAACGGTGTGTGAGGGATGTTGGCTGAAATTGTGCACACACAAGACACCCCTTCAAGTATTGGTCGAGGTCCTGCCCCATGTGTGGCCAATATGCAACCTCTCTTAAGATCTCAAGTGTTGTGTGAAACCCCCTATGACCAGCGGTGGCCGCATCATGGGCGTGAATTAACATCAGGCTTCGGAATGAGGTAGAGACCACACACTGATCATGGCCAGCTTTTAGACTTTCGTCATCGGGACAGTTTTCTCTGGCACAATCATGCAAGTCAGCCAGAACTTGTGCGAGGGTAATCATCTTGTTTTGGCCATATCTGACCTCCACAGGAAAGCCTTGCATTGCCAGAATCCAGGAAGTAATTTGGGAATTACTCACATTTCCGGCCCGGATTCTGTCATTTTGGAGATATTGCAGAGGCTGGAGTGGAGTCTCCACTATGATGTGTTCCCTCTGGATAAACGGGTGGTAATTCTTCAATGCCCACACCGTTGCCAGGAGTGCCTTCTCACAACCGTTGAATTTTTCCTCCACAGAGGATAAAGTTTTGCTCACATAGGAGATTACTTAATTGACCTTGTCATGCTTTTGATATAACACTGCAGTCAAGCATGTATTAGAGAACCCTGTCTCCAAGAAAGACTCCTTGTTTCTGACAGGGTAAGCTAGGCAAGGCACTTGTGAGAGGCTTCTTTTGAGCTGTCTTACTGCCTCGGATTGTTCTGGACCCCATTCCCACTTGACCCCCCCCTTCAAGAGATGAATCAGGGGTCTGGTGATCTCTGCGTAGCCCTCAATGCACTTTCTGATGTAATTAGTCAGTCCAAGGAGGTTCCTTAGTTCCCGCAGAGTTGTGGGATCCTTCTGTTTCTGAAGTGCTTCCACTTTCTTTTCCTGGGGACAGAGACCCTAAGGAGTAATCTCATGCCCCAAGAAATTAACACGGGTTCTACACCACTGTGCTTTCTGAAAGGAAAGTTTTGCTCCGGCTACCCTCAACTGTGTCAGAACATAACGGATCTCTGCTATGTGTTCCTCCACAGATGAACTTTTGATGAGGACATCATCTACATAAGCCAGGTTTCCCCTCGCACCCAGGTCTGGCATGGCCTTATGTAGGAAAATGTTGAATTCATTGCCGGAGTTGAGGTATCTGAAGGGAGTTCGGGTCCATGTGTACTGATGGCCCCCAAAGGTAAAAGCCAGTTTGTATTGGTCCTCCCTACTGACAGGCACGGTCCAGTATCCATTGGTCAGGTCTATTGCAGTGAATACCTGTGACCCCTGGATCTGGGCCTGCCCTTGGTCAATGTAGGGAAGAGGCCATCGGGAAGTATGGACCCGTTTGTTGAGCTCCCTGAGGTTGGCGCAGAGTCTCCACTGGCAGTTTGGCTTCAATATTCCCAGCACCAGATTATTGAAGGTGCTGTGTACTGGACAGATTATTCCCCGGGACTCAAGGTTCTTAATTATTTCAGTAAGGGACTCCATGGATGCTAGAGGCAAGCAATATTGCTTCACAAACCCTGGAGGCATGCCAGGGTCCGTGGGAATTGTTGTTGAGTGGATGTTGGTGCGACCACAGTCATATGAGTCTACCGCAAAAGAGATCTTGGAAATCCAAGAAAAATTGTTTCAACTTTTGCTTCTATTCCAGAGTCACACAGGCATCAGTTAGGTTGACTCTCTCTTCCACCATCCGCCTGAAGCCTGGAAAGACTTCTGGTTTTGCTATCTCAGCGGCCTCCTCCAGCTGATGGAGAAGTCCCTGGTCAGGGTGCTGATTTGGACTGGGGGCTTCAGGTGGGAAAGGCAGCCCTCATGGACCTGGAAAATCACCTCATCCCTCTGAAGTCACAAGTCACCTCTTCCTTACCATAAGGGCAGGAAGTGTACACCAGGAAGTTCCCCCCATGCCGGGTAAAGATCCTGTCTGGTGTTGTATTGTCATCACTGTCACTGTCAAAACAGTCCTTGGGGATTGGTCCTAACAGTTCATTTCCTAAATCAATGGAAAAATGTCGGTCATCAACCGCCATTCCAATAATGGTGCCTGCGGCTAGAGTAATACTTTTTAAATCGATGTTATCCACCTCTATTGGAATGGTGTCATGTTCTATGTTGACTAATGGTGTTGGGTTTACCCGCAACCCTTGCTGTTGGAGAGAAGCATTTAGATGAATATAAGCATCAGGGTTTTTCAATTTTTGTCATCTTTTCACTTTCACTTCCAGGGAGAATTGTTGGGTCCTTTCTGGGATGGTGACTTCCACTTTAATCTGAATTTCAACTGCATAAGGTAGCAATTGAGCTGACCTAAATGCTTTTTGTTCTGGATCATCAAAGCCCATGGGATTATCCACTAATCGGGACCACGCTTTGAGGTTTATTAGGTCCAAACTAATGGCAAAGCGGTGGCGAATGTCACTGCCTAAGTAAAAGGCGATAGTGACGTCTCGTACGAACCAACAATTATGGACTATTCTCTTGTTGCCAATGGAGATTTTGAGCATACAACTGCTTGGCAGGAGATGATTGGAATTGGGTGTTTCCAGATCCATTTCCCATTTGTCTATCAGTTTAAATGTGGGAATGGCTGGATCTTTTGGGAGTTGGCGGAACATGGCTTCGCTGATGAAGCTCTTACAGTTGTTCACACACACTCGGGCGAGAACAGAGTCCTTCCCATCATTTAACTGAACAGGGATGAACAACTGCTCTCCAATTTGCTGAATATCAGCCAGGCTCTGAGCTGATTTCACATCTTTCTGGACTATTGGAGTGGGAATGTCTGATTGTGGATTAGTAAAGAATTTCACTTCCTTACAGTGTGGAATACCACTTTAAACTGGAAGGAAGGTTGATTTTCAGAAATAGAGAGGACCCCCCGTCAACAGTCTTTTGTCCTACTGCTCTTACTGTCACGTCTGGAATTTGGTTGTTCTGGAAGTGAAATTCTACTTGGTCAGATTTTTGTTCAACCATGTGGCATGAGCCGTTTAAACTAACATGGTTGACACTCTGTTTTAATTTTATTGGCCGGCTAGTCTGGGTCCAGAGGACCTTGTTTACGCAATCTATTAGGGGTGACAGCCTTCTCAGGAGGTCATTCCCTAGTAAACAAGGGGTGCCCTCTGGAGTCACTAGTCACTACTATGACGGGGTGTTTCACCTTGTGATGCCCAATTTTGATGTCCAAATCTGCAGTTCCCTCGACGGGAATTTCCTTCCCGTCAAAGTTCTGAAGTTGTCCAGGAAGAGAGGTGAGAGGAATACGGTAATTCTCCACCCTTCCTGCATTTAGTTCGTCAAAGGCTCTTTTAGACAGAAGGGTAGCTTGGGATCCAGTGTCCACCAGTGCCAAAATTGTACCCTTTCCCTGTACTTGTACTGGGGCATAGTATCTTCCCTCCTTCTCCTCAAGGGGGCACAGATAATGCACATTTTTGGACAACTGGTGGGCCAATTTTCTGGTTTTGGACATGCAAAGAGAAGAAATTTGGGCAGAATTCTGTGGAGAGTCTTGGGAATCTGCAAGAGAAAGTTGGCAACTGGAAATCAGAGCCGTTGTGGGTGCCCCTGTTTCCGGTTCTGGGCCGCCTCCCCCCCTTTTTGGAGGCAGTCACCAGGATGGGTTTGAACCAGGGGATTTTGTTGCTGTTGTTTCTGGGATGAGATGATGGGCGGCGCTAGCTCAGTCCCCACATCTACCCAGTCTGGATTTGGATCCCTTGGGACCCATTTTTCTTTGGGAGGAGTGCCCTGTCTCTGAAGGAGAAGATCCTTTTCCCAGGATCCTCTGAGGATCCCTCTCCCTCAAATTGGAAGATCTGTACCTCCTCCACAAAATGGGTCTGTTTGGGTCCTTTGTTTCTCCTACCTCCTCTCTGCTCCTTGGGTGGCAGACTTTCAGGGGTAGGAGATTTTGTTTCTGGTTTCCAGGGGCTGTTTACAAGTGGGGAAGGAAGCTTCCTCCCAGGCTCTGCACCCCCCTTTCCCTTGTGCCTCCTCACTGGGAACCGGTGGGTTATTGGGGTGATGCCCCTGTCATTGTTTTGGAGCACCAGGCCCAGAGTTTGGGGCATTCTGCGCCGGCATGCTCATCTGAGGGTTCTGTTGAGCCCTCCGCATGTAACCCAGATCCCGTGCCATATTTCGGACCTGGCGCTCTAACTGTGAAACCCTCTCAGGCTGATACGGGGTTCAGTTTTCTCCCTGGGCTGATCCCGGGAAGGGTAGCTATCCCTTCTCTGGTAGTACCCCGGGTTGGGAAGATTTGGGTACCCCTCCACCCTTGGCCTCCCCTCTCCCAGATTAAGTGGTCTGGGCTCAGGGAATTGGGGAAAGAAGGATGGATGATTTTGGGGTTGGAAGTTAGGTGGATACCTGGGAAAAAGTTCTGCCCAGAATTTGGGGAATTTCTGCCCTCCTGTGGGAAGTTAGGAGGGGAGTTCCCTGGGTTAGGTCCTTGGGCCGGAGGAGTCCACACATAACCCAGGATGGGTCGGTTTCCCTTGTAACGGGGACTTACATAATCAAGGAATGAGGGATCCCATTTGTGGGACTACCTCCTTGACTCCCTATTTGTGACAGGCCCGAGGGCCTTCTGGGCTTAGAGTTATTCTGCGCAGGGAAGTTTTTAGGCCCCCCCATCTCCAAATCTAAAATGGGGGCAACCTTTACCTCTGCCACCTTAGCAGCAGCAGGGTGCTGGTTGATTTGGGGCTTTTCTGGACGTTATTTTTATTTTCTATGGGCTTCTGCACCTCATAGAACCGGGTAGCCTGTTCAATGACCCAGTCTAGTGACCTTTTCTCATGAAAATCTCTCACTAGCTGGGTCATTATGTATTTGGGTAAGGCATGGAAAAACGTATTTACAAACTCTTTACTGTCCGTACACACCCTTTTGGTAGTCTGTGCAAAGCAGGCTTCAATTCCTGCACAAATTCTTGTGGGGCTTGAACCTCCACACATTGCAAATTGTAGGCTGCCTTGTGAGCCTCTTGGGGATTCCGGTGAACAGAAAAATGTTTCAAGATGGCCGCCCTATATGTGGACCATCTTGAATGGTTTTGGTCCTCCAGCCCCGCAAAGAAACTGGAGTATTCTGGGGAGAATGTCCATTTTACATACTGGATGCAGCTACTGCTGTCCTTCAAATGGAAAGTCTCCATCATTCGCTGGTGAAGCTCCAAGTGTTCCCAAACAGAGTACTTGGTATTCTTGTGATAAGGGGTGAGGACACTCCGTATTGCCTTAATCTGTTTTAAGGGGTACTTAAGCAAGGCCCTTTTTTGCCTTATTGGCCTTTTTGGTTCGGGTAACCCTGGTCCATTCATCCTCTGACTCAGAAGCACTGCTCCCAGAGGTGCCCGTCTGATCTTCCAGGTTTTCCAGGATCTGCGAGCCTGGGAATGGCTGGCAGAATGTGGGGGCCTGGTCTCCTGTGTCCTGTGACGCTCAGAGGAGTCTTCAGATGCCTCCTTGCTGCCAGGATTTGATGGGTACCCCCCCACTGATCTAACCTCTAAATGGGCAGAGGTTTTCAGGATGCCCTTAGTGGGCCTACTCTCCTGGGGTTCCCCACTAAATTGCACTATACTTAGGTGCCCATACCCGGATGCCTGCCCATCCATTTCTGGGTGGTACTGGCCTATGAGATCCATACTTTTGGCTGGAAAGTAATCTGCCATCCAGTGGCCCTGTGCTCATGTGTGCCAGGGGACATGGGGGTGGCAGAGTCCAGGGACTGGGAGAGGTGAAGGCCTCTGGTACTAGGGCTCCTGAGGTTATGCTCAGGTGTTTCCCTTTCCCAGCGAACCTCATCTCTATCAGCCCCTGCTCCCTGTTGCCATGCAAGAGCATGTGCTTTCAGTTCCTCAGTCAAGGCATTACTAGACTCTATCAGTCTCTCCTGCATGGCTACCTGTTGCTGGAGCCTATCATTGTCCTGGCAGAGAGTCTCATTCTCTCTCTGTGCTTCCTGGTTTGTCCTGGAATACTGGGCCAGTCTTTGTTGCAGGAGGGTTACCTCCTGAGTCCCATCCCTACTGGCCTGCTCCTTTCTTGCCAGAGCATCTTCCACCCTCCTGGTGTGCTCCAACAAGTTTTGATGCTCTTTTTGGAGGTCACCCAGTCCCTGGAGGGCCAGGTGATTTTCTTCCATTTTTCTTTTTAAGTGGCAGACTTCTTGGCCTAAGGTGTCCCTTTCCTGACTAAGAGCCTGCCTCTGTGCCGCCAGGTCGTCCCTCTGCCTTTGAAGGGCACCAGCTTTCTGGCGCTCCTCCTCAAATTCTGTCTGGGTATCCAGGTCTTTCAGAATCAGTTTGTTGCTCTCTGCCTTCTCCCTATCTAGGCGGCTTTGCAGGGTGACTACCTGCTCTGCGCATGCCCTATTGAAGTCCAGTTGTCCTATTGAAGTCCCTCTGCAGCAGGGTGTCCAAACCTTCTTGGTACTCCTTCTGCAAGGCCAGAAATCTGGTATCCTGGTCAGACTTTTCCTGTTGCAGGATACCCATATCCTCTTTGATTTTCATGAGATACTGTCTCCTCTCATTTTCTGGCTCCTGGATCCCGTGCAGCCTCTGCTCAGAAGAGAACAGGTCAGATTGGGCCTTCCCTAATGAAATCTGTTGCCTATATGCCAGATCTTGGCCTTCAGCACATTTGTCCTGTATGGCTCCCATGTATAAATATAAATATGCCGCTATCCTGACAATCTTGTCGTGCTCATCTTTGGCTCTAGGGGCCATATATAGTTCACTCAGGGCCACATGTAATGGACCCGGATCCCTCTATATGTCTGACCCTGTTGCAGTGATCTGGGGTGCGATTGCCTGCAACCGCACCGTCTGGTCTTGTTCCGTCCATTTGCCTCTCACAAATAGCTTATGTAAGAGTTGCTCTCTGGCTATTTTGATATCTACCAAGGTCGTCATTCTGGAAATTGATTTCCTTCCTGATTTACAGAAGTTACTATTTTATTTTGCAAAACAGACCGTCTCCTTAGAGCGTCCTTCTTTTGAGGGGTGCTTTTACAGTGTAACACAGGGTGGTGATCCAACAGGATTTATGTATCCTGTCAGTTAGCACACTGTATTAAGCTGCACAAGTGGTAGATCTAATCCAAACGTCCCGGCTCGAGCCCCCACTCTGTTAAGTGACTTCAATTCAGCACTCCAATTAAGTCAATGCTTAGTCTGGGATGCCCAAGGGAAGCCCTTATTTATATATTTTTATGACAAGTTCATAGATCTGGATGATAAACCCTTGTATACCCCCCTCTCTTTGAATCCCCCTGACCTCACTGAGCCAAGAAGTAGGTTTGTTTTGCAAATTAAAAGATTTATTTGAAAAATTAAACAATATATATATATATATATCAAACTTTTATGAATAAATTAATATTTGATAGCACACTTATGAATATAATGTTGATCAACAATGGGTAATGTTACAATTGCACACTCTTTTCAATCAGTGAGGAGTTAGTATAGAAAGGGTAAGGTAGCAGAGAATACTTTTATGGTTTCAAGGAAAAGCAATGATGGAAAGAATGAAGCACAGAAATAAACTGATATGGTTTCAACAAGAGATAATATGATCACTTTTTCTTTTGACAATTCACTCCACCCCATGTAATATAAGTAGATGGAACAGTTTTCAGGAATACAATCAAACGCAATACAAATTCCAGTTCCCCGCTAGCAAGCTTAGAGCAACCGGTATGCTTTAAAACAGACAGAAATACTTTTAAATGTGATTTGCAATGAAGTGAAACATATGCTAAAAATGATTTTAATTCCCTTTAGGAGATTCACGGTAGGTCATAGCTACTTAAGATTGGTTCAGGTCAACACTATCAGTGATTCATGAGGGATTGTCAGGTTGAAAACGAATTTCAGCAATGGAAGCAAAAGACAGCTATTTTTGACAGGTGAAGAAGTTGAGTCAAATTGCAATTCGCTGCACTTTTTCCGTAATCGCGTCGAGCGCGATTACGGAAAAACTATAAGGAGTAGAAGGCTTGTTGGAAAGCTTGGGTTCTTAGCTTTAAAATGAAAGTTAAATCTCGCTCCTAGGACGTGCGGTTCAAAAGATACAGAAACACTTTAATGTAGATAGCTTCTCAGAAATAAAGTAAGATTCAAATGACAAATGACACTTTCACAGGTTTGAAATCACAGACTGGACACACGATTTCTATGCAGTTCTAAATAGGTTGAAATGGATGGGATGAGATTATTTTAGACTAAGAGATTGGTTTTGCACAGCTCTGGCTGGATACTCACTCCTAATTTTGGAAGTAATGGGCCTCGTCACAGATCTGGTCAACATGTTTAGCTGCGGTTCTCTCTGCTCTGCTGGTCTGGATCTCTGGTTCTGGCAAAGGTTCTTGGCACTGCACAGCAGTCTGGTCTGCGGTTCTGGATACAGCACTGCTCTCTGGGTCTGGTTCTGGCAAAAGTTCTTGGCTAGAATCAAACAGCACAGCCCGGCTGTTTTATTCTGATGTGCCCCTTGTAATTCTGGGGTAAATCAGTTTGCAAAATGGTAAGGCCAGATGAGAATACTTTTAGCTTGCAGTAGGCCTTCTGCTTCAAAGTTCTGTGATATGGAGTCTGGTTTTCTAAGTTCTGGTCTCTGGATATTGCCTGAATTTGAAGTCGTCCGTCAAAGTGCTTCGCAAGAAAGTGGAAAGAGCCGTCCCTATCTGGCTTTCAGTGGTTCTTTTTATGTCTTTTGAAAGTGGGTGGGAAGGCTAACTTTCTATGCCCAACCCACTAAGGATCCTGATAGGCTAGAGGATTTTCTGTCCTTTAACTGGATAACTGAGTTGTGAGTCAGAGTGATGCTACCCTTTTACCATCTATTGAAGAAACGCCCCTTTGCTTTTACTGAGAACCCAATTTTTCATAATCAAACATGTTTCCAAGGTTCACAAGTTGTTAAGAATACATGTACACATCCCAGATTAATTTAATACAGTTCTCTGTTCAAGCCCCATGTTCCTGCGAGCTTGGGTTCAGAAACGACAACATTTTGCGCTTTTTAGTGGGTTTCGCCATATTGGTTTTTCATCAAATCTTCCACGGAGGTACACCCCCTCCCTGAGCACACTACTATAAGTTATCATGTTTCTAGCATAAACACCATACCCACAATATTCATAAATCCCGGGTTTCGGTCTCAGAACATCGTACGGAGTTGAGTTTAGTCTCAAATTGTAGGTACATTTTTCATATTAAGAATCTCCAAATTGTACATTTTTGTCAGTTTCATACAATATTTTATAAGCAATTTGATAAAACATACATTTGCCTCTCCTTCAGTACACCCATTTGCTTGTCCCCGCCCCCCGGGAACTTGGCTTGACTCAGAGATCAAATGTCTTTCCTTCCCCCAGAGCAACTGTTGACAATTACACCTCCAATCAGCATATCCTATTCAGTTGAAAGAAGCTATTGTCTCTTTCCTCCAGGCTGTAGGGAAATACTCCTCCCCTCCTAATTTACATGCCAAGGTGATATCCTGTGCTGTTGGTGGTGAGAGCAGGTGGGAATGCTTCCCATGGACAGAGGCCTCTTGAACTTTTAATTAATCAAACTGCCTTCTTGTGAGGAGTTCTGAGGTGTGAAGGCTTCCCATTGACCAGCAAGGCTTTGAAGTTTCCAGCTAACTCAGGTTCCTTTTCAGCTCTGAAATACCGGTCTCCTGTCAGAGTTTAGATCGCTAGCACAGGTTAGTGTCAAGCGCCGGTACTGCACCCATTTTTGGGAGCTGTCTTGAATTAATACATTTCAAAAAGGGGATTTTACTTGATAGCATATGATCCTTTCTAACATTGTATTTATGTGGATTCTGCAGTAGAGTAATATAGAAGTTGGATTTTTGTTTGGTGGTTTCGTGCCCATGATTTTAGCAATTTTTGACAACAATTAAAATAGATTTTGAACAGCACCATATTCCTTTGCACTGATTTCACTCATGGCACTTCTGGCCCATCACACTCGCACTGGTGGGTGGCAGGTCAGGCGACCATTTTGGTGTGCGCAGAAACTGTGCGGTTTTCCTGGATCCTGGTGCAAATGTGGGCTTTTCAGCCATCTTGGATTTTCTAAGCCCACAGCACCAAATGTTGCAGCATAATAACTTGAACGTGGGACGATACACCTGACAGAGGGAGGGGAAAGGGTGTGGAATAAGATGATTCTCTCTGTGCAGTAGAGAGAGCCAGAGTGGGCTGTATCATTGGGTATCGAGGGACTGGAATGGGTGTGGAATGAGAGGGTTCTCTCTGGGCAGGAGAGAGAGCTCGAGCAAGCTGTATCATTGGGTATTGAGGGAGGGGAATGGGTGTGGAATGAGACGATTCTCTCTGTGCAGTAGAGAGAGACACAGTGAGCTGTATGAGCAGATATTGGCAGGGCAGATTTGAGAATTCTCTCTTTGTAGGACAGGCAGCCACAGGGAGCTGCAAATGTAACTATTGGGGGAGGGGGAAACGGAGGAATTAGAAGTATCTCTTTGTGCAGCACAGCCTGCCAAACAGAGCTGCAATGGAGGGGTGAGAAGATTCTCTCAGTACAGCACAGCCAGCCAGAGGGGGCTACATTGGCCTTGCACTTGGGGCAAAAAGTATGAGGCACGTTTTACCAAAATGGCCTAAATATACTGGACATTTCTTAATTTGAAGTTGCAATATTTTCCGACTTGTTGAAACACTACTAAAGCATGTCATCCGTAGTTTTTAGTGTGCTGCTTGCATTGTTACTGTACTGCTTTTGCCATCAACTTCTTCATAGTTACTTTGTCTTCTTCTTGTGTGTTTCGCACTGTACAAATCCCATACTTTTCTGAATACATTCTTGTGATGTTCAAGCTGGGGTCAGATTACAGAAACGTTGCACTGGTGCAAGTGAAAAGTTGCACAGCAGCACTAGGGACAAATTTGCGCTATTTTAAAAAACACTGGATCATATTTGAAAATCGTTGCGCCAAGACAAGTGCAGTTTGGCATGTTACAAGCACCTGAGCAAACATTGCCCTAGAGCAAAAAAGAAACATTTTCACTGCATTTTTGCACCAACGCAAAGTTTGCCCTGGTGCTAAGATGGAATGGTTGGACTCTTTTCTGCACTATGGCAATTTTACATTGGTGCTTAAACCATGCCAAGCTGCATTTGCCTCTGGTGGCGATTAGTAACCACCCAATCAGTTCTTCTACAGTACCCTTTGCATCATCATTGATGTTTCAATTTTTTTTGGCAAAACAGGAAATTAGGTCACTGCCAGATGTTCTAACTAGAGATGGACAGGCCAGATCATACCAGATTCAAGCCTCTCTAAACAACCAGGGTTTGACTCAGCTCGAAAGAGTCAAATTATTTGAAACTAAAGCTTGAAATAGCTCAAAACTTTCAAACCGGAATTCGAGCCACTCATATAGATGTAAGAATGTGATGGCTCGGGTCAGCGTGAAAACACTCTTGGGTTATAAGGAATTGTGCTGGATAGAGGTAGTTTGGGAAATGATCTAATACAGCCAATGATTTCCTGCCTAGAGACATCACGTTTCAGGTAGAGCCAAGAAGCCGACCTCTAGATCTCATATGACTCATTCCAAAGCCACTCTTTTTCCAAATCCCAATCTAGTTGCAAAACTTGACTTTGTTTCAGCATTTTTATTCCTTTTATTTTAAAATTAAAAAAAGGAAAATGTTGGTTTACTTTTGGCTTTCCTTTATGCTAAATATAAAAAGGCCTGGTTCACTAAACCAGAGGTTAGTCAGCAAGCTCCTGACTTAGTCAGTACCTCCTTTTTGATGCACACAGCTTTTCTAGTGACAGAGACATACTTCTGCAAGAGAGATCCAGAATTCTTTTTGAGAGAGCAGCCTTTTCTGTGAGGCAGAAACATAATGTGTTACTCCACGCAAGCCAGTCAATGACATTTCATTCCATTCAGTAAACCAGAGACCCGTATTTTTCTGACTGCAGCCAGTCAATTGCGCTTTATTAATGATTGTTATTTATAGAGCGCTTTCGCCAAGCTCTATATAGGACATACAACCTTCTAGAATAACACTCACTTCGTTTGGGCACCTTATTCATCTGCATAGAGAGTGCATCTAACACCAAAGGTGCCAGAAGCATGCTGAGACAGGAGAGACCAGCTGAGGCCACAAGGTTACTTTAAACCCCTGTTGAATGCAAGGGATGACAGATTGAATTTGTTTAATGAACAGCTTTTCTTAAAGGAATGAGTCTTAATTTTTCACGTAGTTGCTTTCATACAAGGAATGACCCATGGTATTTCAAGGAGCCGCTTTGCTACACGGAATAACCCTTAATTTTTCAAGGAGCACCTTCCCTACTATGGATGACCCTCAATCTTTCAAGGAACAGCTTCACTAGAAGGGAATTACCCTTATTTTTCCAAAGAGCAGTTTTCATACAAAAGATGGAACCGTATTACCCGAAAAGAACGGATAAGAACATGCTGAGTGTGTGTTTAGCGCGCATTCAGCATGGTCGAAAACTTTGGATTCTATAATGGCGACCAAAGGGAGCAGGGGTTGCGGGGGTGTCCCCCCCTCCCCTATTTCAGCATTATGGCTTCAGGGGTTACAGGGGTGTCCTCCGCTAACATTACATTTGAACGCGGGGGGACAATTGTCATTTAATTGTGTTGTTGTTGGCTTCGATGTTATACCATAGAAACGTTGGACCAGCTTTGTTACAATGGACGACCCTTCACAGTTTTGGAGTGGCTTTATTACAAGCAATGGCACTTAATTATTCAAGGATTGGATTTCCCATAGGGAAAACATAACCAATTATTTGGGGTGATATATATATATATATATATTTCCTATTTGTTTTGTATTTCTCTATGGGTGAAAAAAGTGGAAAAATAAATCTTGAACGTTAGACCAGGTTTGGGGAAAAGAACGGGAATTACAACTCTGTCACTCGGATGGGGGATTCCGGTGGGCCTTCCATGTGGCTGCATGGAACTGCCGCAGATGCCTCATCCAACTCTTTCTCCTCTCACGCCGAGTAGACCCACTGCCCCAGAGACCATGGTATGACAAATGCTGTACATCTGTGAGAAAGCATCTCAAGGCGTATTGTGGGACTTCTTGCTGCTGCCTCCTGCAGCGCTGATGAGTGAGGCCTCCTCTGCAGGCTGCCCTTTTCTCTAGACTGTGACAGTGCTGAAGGGCGGCCGTGCTGCAGAATCTCACGAAGAGAAAACATTGGCACGTGCTCTCTCCTGGCGCCTGAGCATACTTGTTTTTATGAAGTGAGACCTTCTGCCCGGCCCACAATGTCCCCACAAATAATCACATCACCATTAAAGCCTTCCCTGGGAAGGCTGCAACATTTTAGCAGGCCTCTGAATAGTTTCTTTTCCAAGGCCCCACTGGACTCACCCGCACTGTGGTGGGACGGGGCAGTGCCTGAGTTGCAGCCTGGTGCGGTGGCACTGTTGGGGGTCGCTGCACACCCACAGCCTGCATTGGTGTGGACTAAGACTGCTGCTCTTTTCACTGTGCCTGCTCCTGAGCGTAAGGCACAAAAGATGTTCACATATTAATTATATATTTTCTTCAACACGCAAAAGGTATCAATTAGCTTGCATCGTGTGAATTGCACTCGAGTCAACAATAAAAAGCAAACTTTTTAAATTTTTTAAAAATATTTGTATTGTGTTTTTATCTGCTAGAGTTGGCTTATCACCGTTCCAGCACATTTCTTCCTAGTGTCGAATCTAGCAATGCAGCCTATTTGACACTGTTCAAGCTAATTTGTGCCTATTTGCTCAAAGAGTGTTGAACATGCTTGTGTTAGTATAGTCATTGGATGACGTGCATCCTGTTCAATTTTTTTGATGCTCGATCCAATTCGAGTCACATACGAATCGAAATAGGCATTTTGTGGCTAGGCTCGAATCGATTCAGAAGGTAGGCCATTGGCGACTTTCATGCGTTGAGGTCATTTAAACATGTCTTCAAAATAAATCGAGCCAAGATCGAGCCGACCATTTTAAGGCTGACCCATCCCTAGTTCTGTTGCAGGTGACAAAATGGTGGGCGCAATTGCTGCATCAGTGACACACATTGGCTAAACCAATAGGTCTGGATATTATATGCTGATAAACTTTAGTTTGAAGTGTTGTGTACTATTCTGTGAGTTGTTAAATAAATAAAAAAAAAGGATAGGGCACGTTGAACAAGTGTGGCAGGTGTGTGGTGATAAAGGGTAGTGGACTTGGTCTGTTAAGCAAAGTACTTATTGTTTCACTTTCTCTATGGGTAATGATATACATTTTAATTGCTTCCAACTTAATGTGATTTCCCAAGAAAATGCAATTTGGTGAAGTGTGAAAGAGGACAGATACTGATTTTTCTAAGGCCAACTTACCCTCTAAACATCCTCTGGTGGAGGGTTGTACGCTTGGCTCTGCCCAACACAAGGCAATGTTCAGCGTGTTGGAAGGGCAAATTTGTTCATAGATCTTCCATTTTATTAAATAATTGAGCAGCACAATGGAAAGGCGGTGATTTGCTCTGTATCACACAATTTGGCCAAGAGGGAAAGCTGGGACACAGTAATTTGCTAGAGAGCGCACATTCGTAGTGATAGTCCGAGGCAACCCTAGCATGATGAATAGCTGTGACCTGAGGACTTTATATCTATCCCGACCAAAAGCACAGTAAAGTCACTTGTCGGCATTGGAATCTGGGATCTGCAGGTCCCTATAAAGTTCCACAATATATAGTATAAAAATAGGTTCTTTAAACAATTCTATGATGTGCAAACTGGTGTCTCTTGGTTAATATCCCTGGGAATTGCTCTAAGCAGTTTTCAATGCCCACATTTATACCAGTCAGTGCCATCACAAAAGGGACTAATCATATACACATGGGTCTTGGGTCTAGCCACAAAGAGAGAATCCAGACCCAAATGACAGACCGCATCACTTGTGCATGACAACACAAGGAATCGTAGCCCAGGTCAGGGAGCAAGCAACACCAGATCCATTTTAGCATGTGTTGACCACATGTGGGTGTGATGCTGGAAATGCATCGGAGGGACAGGCCCCCGTATCCTTGTCCTTTACTGCTTATTATCGTGTGTTCTGTCGTGTTTTCTGCGCAGGAGTTCATGTAAGACTCCTGGCGGTGCAGCTTTCTCTTTTGGTTTGGTGAACAGACCCATGGGATACCCTTATGGCACCCATGGGTGAGGGTACCACCCTGTGCCCCTAGTGTATGTTTTTGGGCACCTGTGGGTGGCCCACAGAGCAGGGTATGTGCTGGTGGCAGCTCCATGCTGAATTTGACAAGTGCTCTGAGTATCCTAAACTTTGGGATACCCCAGCCCTGCCATTGGGATCAGTTGATTCCTGATAGGAAACAAGATGGCCCCCGTGGCCTATTGCCTTCCATCGCCTGTTGCCTTGATCTTCCCGAAGTTCCGGTAAACCCTGACTCTGTCCCTTTCCCCTGACTGGCTGTTGGGTGGAAGTTCCATATATGGTAGTGTGCGGAAGTGCTGACCAGACTGGCTGCAGCCTTCCCAATGATCTTATGTTGTGGGTACGCCTGTTGGTGGGACCTGGGTAAATGGAGTTTGCAACGAATACACATTCTGTGTTGTGGGTGTCTAGTATCTGGTGTTTGACACAATGACTGAGACAGCCTTGCCCGAAACTGGTATGAATGCAGTGTGGAGTGTTGAATGGCTGGGTACTTGTCCCAATACACATATTGTATTGAGCCGGTCAAGTGGCACAGCGAGTAGAGCGCTCGCTTTGACATCCGTGCAGAGCTTGCTAACGCAGGTTCGAATCCCGGTGGGGCCAAACTCAGCCTTTCATCCTTCCGAGGTCGATAAATGAGCACCACACACCGTGGGTAATAATAAGCAGCGCTCAGATACCTGAGGGTTCGTAGCGCTATATAAAAAAAAAAAATACCAAATACATAACTTGCTGGGAGTGTCTGGAGAGGAGTGAATGGCCTGAATGCACTATGCACCTGTTTGGCTGCCTGCCTGCATGACTGCCCTTCTGACCGATTGGTTGCCTGAGTGTGACCCAGCAGAATGAATGGGAGATCAACTAGTATATCTGGAGGCCTCCCTGCTAGAATTCATGTTCAGAAGCTGAAGTCCACTACAACAAGTAACTGGAGTAACTGATGCCTAACCTTGAAGCCCTGCTGGACGAGAAGAATTGCTGTTGCTCTCCTTCACAATCTGAAAGCTGTTGTGTCTGAAAGCTGTTGTGTCTGCAATGACTGACCAAGAGAGGACCTAGTAAGGTGCCCTCTTCCCGAGCTACAAGGGACCATCGTTCACCAGCTGATCTTTGCCAAAGCTCGCTGGTATCCAGACCTACGACAGGCTGCCGACCGGAGATGGGGACTGCCGAGGAATCCCAAAGAGAAGCGTCCGGACTGTTGTCCGCCACTGTCGACGACCGCTGTCGCCGACCGGAGCTGCTGTGCTCCTGTTGCCTAAGAACTTTCGAATCCAACGACGTTCTCGTCTGCACCGTCGCCGCTGTATCCTGCTGGAGAAGGCCCGACCATCGATGCGCCGAGGAGCATCCACCGGTGGGTTTCCCACCACCCAAAGACCACAAAGACGCCGACGTCTCGATGCCTTTGCAGGGCCACAGTTCTTCAAACTCTTTGCGGTCCAGAACTATCGACATCGAGGTGCCCCGCACGTCTCCTCCTTTCAGGATGATTACGCTTTCCCGTCGATGAGCACCGCTAGGAAAGAAGCTGCCACTTCACCGTCTTAGCTCACCCTGTTCTCTGTCGGAGGTTCGACGACCCGTGGCTCCTGCCTTAAAGGGAGGACACTCAAGAAGGGCGTTGATTCCCCGACGAGGAAAGCTACAATGCCAGGTACTTTGGGGTTGCAGAACTGATTCTCTTGTGAATAATATATGGACTGGCTTGGATCTTTATTCTACAGGTTGCCCAGGTGGGGTGATCTCCACAAAGAACTGTGTTTCATGGTAGTGACCAGCATTTCTGCCAATTGTTCTCACCAACTGCTTTCACTTACCTCTATGGTTGGTTTCCATTACAAACTGATTTGTGTGCCATTTAACCATACAGTTGATGCACTTTAAAGAGATCTAATAGTAATTGTGGCACCACGTAGAACTTTATATTTGCCATTATAGATAACTGAGTACAAAGTGAGTTATCGTGATATTGTATATAACCTTGAATATTAATTGTATAAAGACTGTGATTTAACCGATACAGTGTGCAGACATTCCTTTGTGGGTGCTTGGGGACTACACTGTACTTAAGACCCAGCCCGCATCACCTCCTGAGAAGCTAGTCCTTGATTGCTCGTCCATTGCAACCAAAATAGAGAATCTTGGCTGGGGTCCTCTGTGCCTCTCCTCTACCATATAGAGAGCGGAAGTACAGAAACCCCCCTCCAGTCTTTACAGGGGGTCCATCAGTCAATGCACCTTGGGAAACAAGCTCTTGCTTGTTGATGAGACCCGTCCAGACCAAAACATTTCTGGGTGTGCATGGTTCCTGTGCAGAGGATCAACATGGCCAGTTCTGTAGTCTGACATAGGGTAGGTTTGGGATCTGGTGGGGGACCAGTCCCTAAGGGACTTCGCTGCCCACACCTTAGACATTATATACCTGGTTCCTCTTAAAAACTCCCCCCATCCTGCTTCCCTTTGTCTCCCTCATTGGAGGAATTGTTTGCACTAGAGGATGAGCATACTGTCAACCACCTTTTCTCAATCGCGGAACAATGAAGCACTCAATGCTTTGTCAGTCTCCTGATTGTGATTGAAGAGCCCAAGGGAGATTGACATGCATTAGGTCTGAATTAGGTCTGCGAGAGGGGAAGCACTCTACATCCAGACACAAAGAGAGAATACTCTGCCTAACTGGGCCAAAGAATGTGTTGCTTTGACATAAGTAAATTATTGGAACAAACTAGAAATGGAAAAAGATGTTGTGGAAGAATTGGCACACTCGGCTTTTTATTTTTCTATTTGTTTGCCAAGAATTCAACTTCAAGCAGGAGCCTTCAGGTTTCATTTGCACCTTTTTGAGTAGTCAGTGGCCTCTGTGCTCTATTAGATTTTCTTTCGGCCATCTCTTCCAACATGTCAGGCTTTTTACCATTGGTCTGGATAAACCGGGCTATACAAAAGAAATGATATATCTTCTAATAACTTTATTTCGGCCAGAAGCCATACAAGTGCAAATAAATTACACATGTATACAGTACAGGTATTTGCATCTCACTTGACAACTGAAAACACATATGAATATCTATAATTCATAAAATTATGTTTTGTGCAAATAATTGCCACTTCTAATTTAATTAAAGGACATGTACTCTAATGGCTAAGAACCAATAATACATGTTACCTTCCCTACTTCTAGGCACTAAAGTGCCGATGATTACAACAACATCCCCGCAAAATGCAGATGCTTCATAAGCATAATCAAATGTACCAACATGCATTTCTAATCCCAAGGTCTGTGTTTGTTCGCAAACCTGACACGTTTTGAATCTCATTCCTTTCGTTGAGGTTGCTGTGTTCTGAGACGATTGTCCCTTGGCACCATTGAGACAGATTCCTTTCAACAATCAAGTTCTTTTGGCAGCAGATAAACACCATTCATGTTAGAGTCACAATTGCAAATTTGATATACAGATAGCTGGTTCTGTACTACCTGCAGTTGCACATCAGCTGAACGTATTATTAATGCATTGCATTTAAGAGGCTTATAAAATTAGCACTGTCACATTTCAAGTGTCTTCCTGATCAACTAATCTGTATTACATGGCCTGCAGTAGCGGGCCTGTAGTTATGGTTAAGTTGCCTAAGTCAAAAAGAGCAGCTCAACCCATAGGAAGAGCACTTTTTGGGCAGTTTTTAACTTTGCCCCCCCTGGACGAATCCTTACTAAATCTTGCAAAACATGTATATGCCCCGTCAGATTGATTCTCTGAAGATTGGTGCGGTTTTGTGCAGGGTGGACCCAAAAGTGGTGGTTTTTCCCATTGACAATATGGAAAAAAATGTTGGTCATGCCTACAGGCCAAACCACTGGACAGATGTTCAACAAATGTGTGGCAGCAGCAGCGGATTGGTTCCAAAAGGGTGCATTTGTAAATTTGGTGTAAATCCATCCATTATTTTTTTTATTAAAACAACCAAAAAGTAGTTTAAAAAATTGGTTTCTGGGTTCAGTCCGCTGACTCACTTCCCTGTTCGGTCCATGGGAGGGTATCCGATTGGCCCAGTGGCCGACGTAATGTCTGGGGACATAAGACGCCCCCGCTGATTGAAGGGGTAAAAAACGTGAGGTGCGTCAGATTTTTGGATTCGTGGTCAGCAGCCGCAGTCGGCGAACATTTCTATAAAAACATATTAAAAAACACAGCATTACATTTGTCCAACTAATGAAACAATCTCTGGGTGATGAGAATGGGATGGGATATGGCCCTATAAACCCCAAATACAGGTGTTATTCAACTCGCACATCCGCAAACAGTTTGGATGTCCGGGGCAGTCCTGTGATGTTCGCGAACATCTAAAATGTACAGGGGCATCTATGCCTATTTTTGCATTACAGGGTTGGTGAAAAGCAGTTTTTGGATGGGTTATAACTTTGGCACCACTCAATGAAACTGCATGAAATTCTGAAATGTCACTCTAGACCTGACTCTGAAGGGCTCAGCAAAGTGTGGTGCTGTTTTGTCAAGAGGAAACAACATTAGAGGGAGGGACCCAAAATATTTTTAAAGGCTTATACATGTTGTGCATTTTGATGACTTTGCACAAAAGCTTGAGAAAAGATGATATGCCTAGATATGACATTTTTTGCAAAGATGTGTATGATTCTGTCAAGAGGGGGCAACATTAGAGGGGGGTCTCAACATTTTTAGATGGCTTATAACTTTGTTTCCATTTAATGAATGTGTTCAAAGGTTTTCAGAAAGATTATAACCTTGAATGTTTGTGCTTCGTCTGAATGGATTTTGTCAAGTGGAGGCTAAGTTATATGACTATTTTGCATTATGACATTATGAAAAAATAAAACATGGGCAGATTTACAGCAAACTCATGTAAGGAACATTGGCAAGGACCTGAAAGCATGGTTTTGCAAATGTACCCCTGTTTAATCTTTTGAAGAGTGTCATAATATAGGTACAAAAAATAGTCATATATCTTTGGTGACTGAGGAATATCCTGTGGTCATGGGCAGTGGCCCGATTGTCCGGGTCATGGCTTTAGCAATGGGCTTAAAGTGGGCAAAGCCACCATGGACCGGCTATGTGGTAAAGTTTTTCGAAATTGGCATAGGTCGAATGGGAAAAAAAAATCTGCATTTGGGTACAGGTTGAAGTGCTGGATGGGATTGCAGCAAATATGCACACGGAGGGTCAGCAAGAACTTGAAAGCATGGTTTTACAAATATGTCCTGTGTTATATATTTTTCAAAAGTGTGAAAATGTACACAAAACAATGATATAACATTGGTGTATGGGCAATGGGCCTGGCCATCAGCAAGGAGAAATGTGTACTGTAATTTGCTTATTGGGGCATGCAACATGACCGAAGGGGTAGGTTTGAATGGGAAAAAATATTTTGCTTGCGGTTACAGCCTGAAGTGGTGGATTAGATAACCACAAACTTGCGCAACGAGCATTAGCAAGGACCTGAAAGCATGTTTTTGGAAATATGTCTTCTGTTTTATTTGTCCAAAGTGTAAGAATGTAAGTAGAAAATGTATGCAAATGTTAATGTGTATTCTGAATTGCTTATTTGGGAAAGGGGCATAGCCGAAGCCTATGCCCCATGGATTTAGGGACTGACCATGGCTGCAAGCCATGAGCACCGGCCATTGGTAACTTTATTTGGGTATAGTGGACACTGAGCTAGGATGCAGGTAGGTGCAGTGAATAATAGGAGTGTATTGGTTTGGCTGGGGACATGTTGGAGCCTTATGCCATAGGCAATTGAACGATGATTTTCATCCCCGGCATGCACTGCTGATAACGACAGACATACGTATGTGTTGCAAAAAATATGTTTCTTAAAGGAGGTCTATAGTTCTTTCATATATATGAAGAGAGGAAATATTAATAAGTTATATACAGTGATGTGACACTGTGACACATTTTCACTTATAAAAACCTATTACATTGGCAGAAAAAAAAACTTTGTTAAAGGGATGTTACAGTTAAGATGCATCCCACGCTTGGGACTTCTCTGCTCCAGTAGTTACCCAGTGGTGTCCCACCTTAGCATCCCTTTGCATTTCCCTGCTGGGTTCTCATGAGCACTTGCTCATCCGTACTGCCCCTTCTATTTAGGCATTTCTCTAACTGCACTATGGATATGTGCATTTATAGGAGCACTGTGTACAATTGTTTCGTATAGGTAAGGGAAATGGAGATGCAAAAGATTTATAGAAGGTTGTTAATTGGCATTTGGTCTGTGGAAGCTTAATATGGTGATAGGGTTATATGTACAGTTTTTGGAAGTGATTGGTGGATCCATGTCTGACTGTTTGAAAGCAGGCATTGAGAGAGTGTTACAGAAAAAAGAAAATTAAAAAGCGCTGCCCTGTGCATTGGTGTGCACGTGCCATGTGGGTGTTTTAATGGGGACTGTGGAGACCGCGGATAGTTATAAAGATCCATCAGTTTTGGTCCTTATTGTATGGCACAGAAAAGTTTTTAGGACAGAAAAGTGTTTCTGTCTTTTTATATTTTTCTCTAGTATACAATTGTCCTTAAGTCCTATTAGCATAACACAAAATGCTAATAAAAATATTTGAGAATCTTATTGAGCCTATCTATTTTACTGAGAAATGTATAGTAGATGGATTCTATAAGATTATTTTTTTTGTTCTATTTCTTTACTTTTAACTGTGAAAGATGGTTCATAAAGGAACATTTTGGCGTGTTTGTTTTAATGTATTTTTTGTTTTTTGCAGTTGAGGTCAGAAGGTAAGGTGGGGAGGGAAATAAGGGAAGAGGCACCAACCACAACTATGGAGGAGCAGGGGGACAGGGGAAGATGTTGCACCTGTGTTACAGCTAAGGGGCAGTGTTTCTCATGCTCCTTCATTACAGCTTCAAAAGCACTTTGAAATGTCTCCCCCTCCATAGTGGTGTGTTGCTGTATATACAGAGGACTGTTGTCTTCAAAAGATACAGCTCAACAGCCTCTTTTATTGTGTGCAAGGTAGCCGGTGGGATTTTGTGTCCCACAGAAGTAGGATGTGTGGTTACAGCTTTGGTTGAGGAAGATGATGTGGAGGAAAACAGCCTACTACTTGCTAAACAAGGAAAACACTTCTGAGAGCATGCAGTGGTTGGATTTGGTGTGGCGGCGCATGGAGGTGGCCACGTAAAAGTAATGTCCAGGTAGTCTGCGACTGAGTACAACGTTGCACTGAGTGCATTTCACTTTGGTAGCTTTAGCCTTTGGTACATTCCAAACAGTAGTAAATAACTGCCACACCCATGACTCTCTCTGGGTACTAGAGGAAGGCACTGCTTCTACCTCGTCTTCCTGGTCCTCTTCATTGTTTTTTGAAGAATTGCACATCATTCATTGTTTAGGTTCTCCAGCTGGTGGTGGCGGCTCTTGGGGAGGAGGGATGGCAATAGCTGATGCCATTTTTAAGTTAATAGCAGTTTTGCTAATATTCTTCTAAGTATGTGCTCTGTACTAGATTGTTGATGGATAATGAGTAAGAATAGGTGTAGGAGCTGTGCAAGGGGGCATTTTCAGTTTAAAACTTCCTAGATCAGATGGAAATGCATTTCTGAACTGTTTGTGAAGCATAGACCCATTTGCAAAGTGCAGACGCATTTGTGGACTTATCATGCCCGCCGGAGCGCGTGGTCACATGACACTGTCTGAAAAATCTGCGATGACGTCAGACGTTCACGAACGTCGATGAACACATAAACAGTGGAAAAAGTTGCAAAAAGTGTTTAGAAGTGGTAGAAATGATGCTGCAAGGTGGGAAATGGCAGAGTTTTAAGGTAAAACTTTCTAAATTGGACAACAATGTTGCTATATTGGGGTAAGTATTGTAGTAAATTAGCGTGCACTGTTAAAAACCCATGAAATTCACTGACAAAACTTTGTTAAAGGGACATTATGGTTACGTTGCACTAATAAAAACCTATGAAATTTAATGAAAAAATGTAGTTAAAGGGACGTTATGGTTACAAGTAAAATCAAAAACCCCCATAAATTCCCCGGTTATGGTAAACTAAGCAACCATAACTTGCGCCACCACTGTGCACTGTTAAGGCTAACACCCAGGACATGAAAGATGACATCACAAATGCCATTGATGACATCACTGATGACATCACATATGTGGGCCACTTGTTTTTGTTTACTGACATGATTAGGCCAGTGATTATGGAAAT
Organism: Ambystoma mexicanum; assembly: GCF_040938575.1. Lineage (NCBI taxonomy): Eukaryota > Metazoa > Chordata > Amphibia > Caudata > Ambystomatidae > Ambystoma > Ambystoma mexicanum. The sequence continues at coordinate 1,335,319,340 of NC_090924.1, forward strand.
AAGGAATTATAAACATAAGTTTAAAATGGGGCTGTCATTTCTTTCATAAAAAAATCTGGTTTGGAATTTTCCATATAAATAAATTGTCATATTTGGCTAGGATTTGTGTGATCACAGCAAATTCGAAGTACTTCATTGGAAAATCTTTATTTTATTTTTTATTTTCATGCAATTATATGCGGGGGAAACCCCCACCACCCTCCCATACTGCCCTCACATAAGTTAATACCCTAAACCACCACCCACATATAATTTCTGCATAAGTTTAGATATTGTTGGGTGTGCTGACCCACGTTTGAGCTATCATGCTGCAACATTTGGTGCTGTGGGCTTAGAAAATCCAAGATGGCCAAAAAGCCCACATGTGCGCCAGAATCTAGGAGAACCACGCAGTTTGTGCACACTAAAATGGTTGCCTAACTTGCCACCCACCAGTGCGAGCAGGATGGGCTGGGGTGCCATGAGTGAAATGTGTGCCAAAGGAAAAAACGCACTTTAAAATCACTTTTTGTTTCTCTGAATGCCAGCTCAAAATGCCTATTTTCAAACATTGCAACACATCCAAAAATCTCACTGAACACCAGTGGACAGCTGGCAGAATGAAGTATGTGTGCATACTAAATCTGGGAAGTTGAAGAGCCCCAAAACAATGTTCATAACAAGACTGACTGAGCTCTGCAGGTCTGCAGCAGCCTAACTGAAACAGGATTTAAAACTACCAAAAATCAAAAATGTTTAAATTAACTGAGTGACCTACTTTTGAGTGTCAAATAGTTTGTCACTGTTGAAATGTTATAGTTTTGAACTTAGAATCAGCATTCTAGCTGCATATGTAAAAATTGTCTTGACTTAAACTGGGGAACAAAAAGTGACATTTGATCTGAAACTTGGCTTAATGAAACTGAATTCTGCCTGACATCTACCCCCACAGGAGATAAAACCTGCTCAGCCACTCTTCCCCTGGCCAAAAGGAGTTGTCACCTCTCTGATTAGATTAGGGGTGGAGCAGCTACAGGGAGTTGAACAAAGGCCTGTCCTGGGCCCAGGCAGATGGTTTATTAGGGTGGCCGTAAAATAGCTTCCTCTTGGTAGAAGCTGGGAGGGGCAGGGTCTCTGAGCTTGGCAGAAACTGGATAAACTGGTTTCTACACCATGTGACCTGAAAAGACACACCCCTGTTGGCCAGAATATGATTCTAAGAAAGATGTATAACTCACAGTGCGGACTTGTCAAAATTATTTAAATGATACCATAATTCTTGTGAATTTTCTGTGCATGTTTTAAGATGCGTTGGGAATTTGTGTGATGTTCTGGGGCAAAACCCCGCTATTTATGGATACTACAGACTCTGTATTTAAGCTAGAGACATGGGAATTTACTGGAGTATGTATGGACAGGCTGTGTATATGTGTATAATTTTTAATGAAGAACCAAGGTTGCATAACCCACTAAAATCGAAAATGTTGCCGTTTCTGAATGCAAGCCCTCAGGAAGAGCAGATTTGGGACAGAGACTACCTCATGTGATAGGTAATATGTACATGCAATGACAAACCACTATGTATTTGAGAAATGTGTATTTTGATCAAATATAGATTTGTGGGCAAACTGACCAGGGGAGGATCCTCTGACCCATGAAACCAACAGCATCACTCTGACTCACAGTTCCTTCCCCAATCATGGGAGAGGGGAGAATTGGGCCAATGACAAGTTGAAAGAGGGGCTGGCTAGTGATGCTGCACACACACCCACTTTCAAAAGACATAAAAAGAGCCACTGGAAGCTAGAGAGGACATTCAATTCCATTTGCTGCAACGTGCTCTGCCGGACCATACAACATCCAGAAGATACCAGATTCAACACTTAGACTTTAAAACTCCAAAGAACTTGATTCAGTACTCAAAGCAAGGGCCTAAACCCACAAACTGAGAACTCTTCTCAGTAGGCCTTAGCATCCAGCAAACCTAACAGCGGTAGCAGCATCCAGGAGCCGTGCAGATCAGCGCTGGGTCCAGAGAAAGCTGTGCAGAAAGATCCAGAAGTAGTGCTGTACCCAGAGAAAGCAAAGCAGTATCCAGAACCAGAGGCCAGAGATCCAGAGTGACCCAGACCGCTGTTAGCAGAACCAGAGAGCTGACCCAGATCACTGTGAAGTGCCGAGACCAGAACCGGAGTCCAGTCCAAAACCTGACCAGATCCGTGGCGAGGCCTAATTCAAAAATACATTGTGAGTACCTAGCAGAACTGTGCAGAACCAATCTCTTAGTTAAAATAATATAATTCAATCTATTTTAAATCTAACCAGAACTGCCTCCTAACTGTCACCTGTCATTTTCCAGCTGCAAGCTGTAACCTGTCGCTTTGAACTTTTAAAATTTCAAATCCGAAAAACTACCTTTATTTAATCGTCCGTATCTCTGGAACCGTTTGGGCTAGGAACTTGGTTTAACTTTCCCCTGAAATCTTAGAATCTCAGATTTCCAACAAGCTTAAAACCGACTTGCTTTTCCTCAAACTTTTGCCATAATCGTGATTCACGCATTCGCGAATTTTGACGCGATTCGCGATTTGGTTAAAAATCCAGCCACATGTGAAAACAGCAGCTTCCTTACTTTCCATTGCCAAAAATTTGTTTAACCTGCTAGTTACTCCTAGATCCTTGCTAAAGTGAGCCTGAACTCATCCCAAGTATATTTCACTCACCCTGAACCTCCTAAAGGGAATTAAAACCATTTTCAGCATATTCCTCACTTCATTGCCAGCACAGATAAAAGCATTTTGGGCCTGTGTTTCAAACTTCTGTAGTCTAAGCTTGCTGGGGTGAACTGAATTACATTTGATTGCATTTCTGAGAATTGTGTGCTTTCCTTCCATTTCCTTGCATTGCATAAAGGGGGGGAGTGGATTGCCAGAGGAAAGTGATTACATGGTTTTGTTGAAATCATATTGAGTATTTTCTGTATTGCATTTTCATTCCACATTGCATCCATTTGAAACCATAAAAGTATTGTTGCTATCGTATCCATCCTATAACCACTCATCATTGATTATAAAGAAGTGTGCTAGTGCCGGACTATCCATTATTGATTACTGCTCAGATTAAGTGTGCTATTCAATTATTAATTTATTATAAAGTGTGATATATATATATATTGTTTAAATTATCAAATAAACCTTTTAAACTTGCAAAACAGAACTACTTCTTGGCTCAGTGGGGTCAGGGGGATTCGAAGAGAGGGGTGTTATATAGGGGTAGTCATCCAGAACTCATGAACTGGACGTAAAGATATATCAATAAGGGTTTCCATTCAGTATCCCAGACTAGGCATTGACTTAGCTGTAGTGTTGAATTGAATCCTCTTACAAATTGGGGGCTCGTCCGGGATGTTTGGGTTAGATCTATCACTTGTGCAGATTAATACAGCGTTCCAGCTGACCAGATACACATATCCGGTAGGATCACCACGCTGTGTTACGCTGTAAAGCACTCCTCAAAGGAACGCTCTAAGGAAAAGATCTGTTTTGCAAAAATAAAATACAAACTTCTGTAAGTCAGGAAGGAACTCAAATTCCAGAATGACGACCTTGGTAGATATGAAAATAGCCAGAGAGCACTTCTTACATAAGCTATTTGTGAGAGGTGAGTGGACTCATCAGGACCAGACGGTCTGGTTGCAGGCAATCGCACCCCAGATCACTGAAACAGGGTCAGATACATGGGGAGATCAGGGTCCCCTACATGTGGCCCTGAGTGAACTATATATGGCCCCTAAGGCCAAGGATGAGCACCACAAGATTGCCAGTGTAGCGTCATATTTATATTTACATATGGGAGCCATGCAGGACAAATGTGCTGAAGGCCAAGATCTGACGAGTAGGCAACTGCTGGCATTACAGAAGGCCCAATCTGATCTGGACTCTTCTGAGCAGAGGCTGCACAGAAGCCAGGAGTCCAAAAATGAGAGTAGACAGCACATCATTAAAATAAAGAAGGATATGGATATCCTGCAACAGGAAAAGGCTGACCAGGATACCAGAATTCTGGCTTTGCAGAAGGAACGCCAAGACAGTTTGGACTCCCTACTGCAGAGCCAGAAAAAGATGGAGCAACAGACCAATTTCAACAGGGCATGCACAGAGCAGGTAGCCACCCTTCAAATCCAACTAGACAGAGAGAAATAGGAGAGCAATAAACTGATCCTGAAAGACCTGTATACCCAGGCAGAGTTTGATCAGGAGCGCCAGAAAGCTGGTGCCTTCCAAAGGCAAAGGGACGACCTGACGGCACAGATGCAGACTCTTAGTCAGGAAAGGGACACCTTAGGCCATGAAGTCTTCCACTTAAAAAGAAAAATGGAAGAAAATCACCTGGCCCACCAGGGTCTAGGTGACCTCCAAAAAGAACACCAGGACTTGCTAGAGCACACCAGGAGGGTGGAGGAGGCTCTGGCAAGAAAGGAGCAGGCCAGTAGGGAAGGGACTCAGGAGGTAACCCTCCTGCAGCAAAGACTGGCCCAGTACTCCAGGACCAATCAGGAGGCACAGAGAGAAAATGAGGCTCTCTGTCAGCACAATGATAGGCTCCAGCAACAGGTAGCGATGCAGGAAAGACTGATAGAGTCGAGTAAGGCCTTAACTGAGGAACTGAAAGCTCAGGCTCTCACATTGCAACAGGGAGCAGGGGCGGATAGAGACCAGGTTCGCTGGGAGAGGGAGACTCCTGAGCATAACCTCAGGAGCCCTAGTACCAGAGGCCTTTATCTCTCTCAGTCCCTGGACTCTGCCACCCCCATGTCCCCTGGCGCACATGAGCACCGGGCCACAGGGATGGCAGATTACTATCCAGCCAGAAGCATGGGGCTCATAGGCCAGTACCTCCCAGGAATGGCTGGGCGGGCATCCGGGTATGGGCACCCAAGCACAGTGCAATTTAGTGGGGATCCCCGGGAGAATAGGCCCATTAAGGGCATCCTGAAAACTTCTGCCCAGTTAGGTCAGTGGGGGGGGTACCCATCAAATCCTGGCAGCAAGGAGGAACCTGAAGACTCCTCTGAACGGCGCAGGACACAGGAGACCAGGTCCCCACATTCTGCCAGCCATTCCCAGGCTCGCAGAATCCGGGAAAACCTGGAAGATCAGACAGGAACCTCTGGGAGCAGTGCCTCTGAGTCAGAGGATGAATGGACCAGGGTTACCCGAACCAAAAAGGCCAATAAGGCAAAAAGGGCCTTGCTTAAGGACCCATTGAAACAGATTAAGGCAATCAGGAGTGTCATCACGCCTTATCATAAGAACGCCAAGTACTCTGTTTGGGAACACTTGGAGCTCTATGAGCAAATGATGGAGACTTTTCATTTGAAGGACAGCCAAAGCTGTATCCAATATGTAAAGTGGACATTCTCCCCAGAATACTCCAGTTTCTTTGCAGGGCTGGAGGACCAAAATCATTTAAGATGGTCCACCTATAAGGCGGCCATCTTGAAACATTTTTCTGTTCACAGAAATCCTCAAGAGGCTCGCAAGGCAGCCTACAATTTGCAATGTGGGGAGGATCAGGCCCCACAAGAATTCGTGCAAGAACTGAAACGTGCCTTTGCGCAGACCACCAGAAGGGTGCGCACAGACAGAAGAGAATTTGTCAATACATTTTTCCATGCCTTGCCCAAATATATAATGACCCAGCTCGAGAGAGATTTTCATGAGAAAAGATCTTTAGACTGGGTCATGAACAGGCTACCCGGTTCTATGAGGTGCAGAAGCAATACCCAGAAAAATCCCAAAACCAACAGCACCCCTGCTGCTGCCAAGGTGGCAGAGGTAAAGGTCACCCCCGTTTTGGATTTGGAGATGGGGGGCCTAAAAACCTACCTGCACCTAATAATTCACAGCCCAGAAGGCCCTCGGGCCAGTCACAGACAGGGAGTCGAGGAGGTAGTCCCACAAATGGGGTCCCCCGCTCCCCTGACTATGTAAGTCCCCGCTATAAGGGAAACCGACCAATCCTGGGTTATGTGTGGACTCCTCGAGCCCAAGGGGGGATCCGGCCAAGCACCTAACCCAGGGAACCTCCCTCCCAACTTCCCACAGGAGGGCAGAAATTCTCCAAATCCTGGGCAGAACATTTTCCCCAGGTATCCACCCAATTTCCAGCCCCAAAATCATCCATCCTTCTTTCCCCAATTCCCTGAGCCCAGACAACCTACTCCGGGAGAGAGGAGGCCAAGGGTGGAGGGGTACCAAAATCTTCCCAACCAGGGGTACTACCAGAGAAGGGATAGCTACCGTTCCCGGGATCAGCCCAGGGGAGAAAATAGAGCCCCGTATCAGCCTGAGCGGGTTTCCCAGTTAGAGCTCCAGGTCCAAAATATGGCACGGGATCTGGGTCACATACTGAGGGCTCAACAGAACCCTCAGATGAGCATGCCACCGCAGAATGCCCCAAACTCTGGACCTGGTGCTCCAGAACAATGACAGGGGCAGCACCCCGATAACACACCGGTTCCCAGGGAGGAGGCACAAAGGGAAGGGGGGTGTAAAGCCTTGGAGGAAGCTTCCTTCCCAACTTGTAAACAGCTCCTAGAAAACCAGGAACCGGAAACAAAATCTCCTACACCGGAAAGCCTGCCTCCCAAGGAGCAGAGGGGGGTAGGAGAAACAAAGGACCCAAACAGACCCACTTTGTGGAGGAGGTACAGGTATTCCAATTTGAGGGAGAGGGATCCTCAGAGGATCCTGGGGAAAGGACCTTCTCCTTCAGAGATGGGGGAACTCCTCCCAAGGAAAAATGGGTCCCAAGGGATGTCAATTCAGACTGGGGAGATATGGAGACTGAGCTACCGACGGCCATCATCTCATCCCAGAACCCACAATACCGAAATCCCCTGGTTCAAACCCATCCTGGTGACTGCCTCCAAGAAGGGGGGGCATTCCAGAACCGGAACCAGGGGAACCCACAATGGCTCTGATCTCCAGTTGCCAACTTTTTCTTTCAGATTCCTAAGGTTCTCCACAGAATTCTGCCCAAATCTCTTCGCTAGCAATGTCCAAAACCAGAAAGTTAGCCCACCAGTTGTCCAAAAAGGTGCATTATCTGTGACCCATTGAGGAGAAGGAGGGAAGATACTATGCCCCGGTACAAGTACAGGGGCAGGGTACAATTTTGGCACTGGTGGACACTGGATCCCAAGCCACCCTTCTGTCCAAAAGGGCCTTTGATGAACTAAATGCAGGAAGGGGGGAGAATTACCGTATCCCTCTCACCTCTCTTCCTGGACAACTGCAGAACTTTGACGGGAAGGAAATTCCCATTGAGGGGACTGCAGACTTGGACATTAAAATTGGGCGACACAAGGTGAAACACCCGGTCATAGTAGTGACTCCAGAGGGCACCCCTTGTTTACTAGGGAATGACCTCCTGAGAAGGTTGTCACCCCTAATAGATTGTGTAAACAAGGTCCTCTGGACCCAGACTAGCCGACCAATAAACTTAAAACAGAGTGTCAACCATGTTAGTTTAAACGGCACCTGCCACATGGTTGAACAAAAATCTGACCAAGTAGAATTTCACTTCCAGAACAACCAAATTCCAGACATGACAGTAATAGCAGTAGGACAACAGACTGGTGATGGGGGGTCCTCTCTATTTCTGAAAATCAACCTTCCTTCCAGTTTAAGGTGGTATTCCACACTGGAAGGAAACACCCTGAAATTCTTTACTAATCCACAATCAGGATCTCTCACTCCTATAGTCCAGAAAGATGTGAAATCAGCTCAGAGCCTGGCTGATATTCAGCAAATTGGAGAGCAGTTGTTCATCCCTGTTCAGTTAAATGATGGGAAGGACTCTGTTCTCACTCGAGTGTGCATGAACAATGGTAAGAGCTTCATCAGCGAAGCCATGTTCCGCCAACTCCCAAAAGATCCAGCCATTCCCACATTCAAACTGATAGACAAATGGGAAATGGACCTGGAAGCACCCAATTCCAAACATCTCCTGCCAAGCAGGTGTATGCTCAAAATCTCCATTGGCAACAAGAGCATAGTCCACAATTGTTGGGTCGTGCGAGACGTCACTGCCACTTTTTACTTAGGCAGTGACATTCTCAATCGCTTTGCCATTAGTTTGGACCTAATAAACTTCAAAGCTTGGTCCCAATTAGCAGATAATCCCATGGGCTTTGATGATCCAGAAAAAGCATTTAGGTCAGCTCAAGTGCTACCTTATGCAGTTGAAATTCAGATTAAAGAGGAAGTCACCATCCCAGAAAGGACCCGACAATTCTCCCTGGAAGTGAAAGTTAAAAGAGGACAACATTTGGAAAACCCTGATGCTTACATACATCTAAATGCTTCTCTCCAATAGCAAGGGTTAGGGGTAAACCCAACACCATTAGTTAACATCGAACATGACACCATTCCAATAGAGGTGGATAACAGTGACTTAAAGAGTATTACTCTAGCCGCAGGCACCATTATTGGAATGGCGGTTGATGACCGACATTTTTCCATTGATCTAGGAAATGAACTGTTAGGACCAATCCCCAAGGACTGTTTTGACAGTGACAGTGAGGACAATACAACACCAGACAGGATTTTTACCCGGCATGGGGGGAACTTCCTGGTGTACACTTCCTGCCCCTATGGTAAGGAAGATGTGACTTGTGACTTCAGGAGGGATGAGGTGATTTTCCAAGTCCATGAGGGCTGCCTTTCCCACCTGAAGCCCCCAGTCCAAATCAGCACTCTGACCAGGGACTTCTCCACCCAGCTGGAGGAGGCTGCTGAGATAGCCAAACCAGAAGTCTTTCCAGGCTTCAGGCAGATGGTGGAAGAGAGAGTCAACCTAGCTGATGCCTGTGTGACTCTGAAACAAAAGCAAAAGTTGAAACAAGTTTTCTTGGATTTCCAAGATCTCTTTGCGGTAGACTCATATGACTGTGGCCGCACCGACATCCACACAACAACAATCCCCACAGACCCTGGCATGACTCCAGTGTTTGTGAAGCAATATCGTTTGTGTCTCGCATCCATGGAGTCCCTTATTGAAATAATTAAGAACCTTGAGTCCCGGGGAATAATTTGTCCAATACACAGCACATTCAATAATCCGGTGCTGGGAATATTGAAGCCAAACGGCCAGTGGAGACTCTGTGCCGACCTCAGGGAGCTCAACAAACGGGTCCATACTTCCCGATGACCTCTGCCCTACATTGACCAAGGGCTGGCCCAGATCCAGGGGTCACAGGTATTCACTGAAATAGACCTGACCATGGATACTGGACTGTGCCTGTCAGTAGGGCGGACCAATACAAGCTGGCTTTTACCTTTGGGGGCCAGCAGTACACATGGACCCGGACTCCCTTCGGATACCTCAACTCCGGCAATGAATTCAACATTTTCCGACACAAGGCCATGCCCGACCTGGGTGCAAGGGGTAACCTGGCTTATGTAGATGATGTCCTCATCAAATGTTCATCTGTGGAGGAACACATAGCAGAGATCCGTTATGTTCTGACCCAGTTGAGGGCTGCCGGAGCAAAACTTTCCTTTCAGAAATCACAGTGGTGTAGAACCCGTGTTAATTTCTTGGGGCATGAGATTACTCCTCAGGGTCTCTGTCCCCAGGAAAAGAAGGTGGAAGCACTCCTGAAACTGAAAGACCCCACAACTTTGCGGGAACTAAGGAGCCTGCTTGGACTGACTAATTACAGCAGAAAGTTCATTGAGTGCTACGCAGAGATCACCAGATCCCTGATTCATCTCCTGAAGGGGGGGTCAAGTGGGAATGGGGTCCAGAACAAGCCGAGGCAGTAAGTCAACTCAAAAGAAGCCTCTCACAAGCGCCTTGCCTAGCTTACCTTGTCAGAAACAAGGAGTTCTTCCTCGAGACAGGGTTCTCGAATACATGCTTGGCGGCAGTTTTATACCAAAAGCATGACAAGGTCAATAAAGTAATCTCCTATGCGAGCAAAACTTTATCCTCTGTGGAGGAAAAATTCAACGATTGTGAGAAGGCACTCCTGGCAACGGTGTGGGCATTGAAGAATTACCGCCCGTTTATCCAGGGGGAACACATCATAGTGGAGACTCCACACCAGCCTCTGCAATATCTCCAAAGTGACAGAATCCAGGCCGGAAATGTGAGTAATTCCCGAATTACTTCCTGGATTCTGTCAATGCAAGGCTTTCCTGTGGAGGTCAGATATGGCCAAAACAAGAAGAGTCCCCTCGCGCAAGGTCTGGCTGACTTGCATGATTGTGCCAGAGAAAACTGTCTCGAGGACGAAAGTCTAAAAATCAAGGACAACATGGATTCATACCTTAATTCCCCACAAAGTCTTTGAAGAGGACAAGTGTGAGGGAATGCCCACTGTCTATGTGGATGGATGCTCTTACCATGTTGACAACGACGGGGAGAAAGAACTGGTGGCTGGCGTAGGGAATGCATGGGTGAATGAGTCCCCAGAACCCTCCGCTGGATACAAAATTGGTCCCCGAAGTAGTCAGGTGGCAGAATTGATGGCTGTGCATCAGGCCATCCTCACTGCTGTCCAGCATCATCTCCACGAACTGGTCATAATCACAGATTCGGATTATGTACGGAACGGGTTCGTGGAGCACCTGGTTAATTGGAAAACCAGAGGCATGTTATGTGCTAACAACAAACCCTTGAAACATGGGAAGTTGATCCAAAACATTGATGATCTGGTCACCTCGAAGGGGATGACCATCTATTGGAAGAAGATCAAGGGTCATTCCAAAATAGAGGGACCAGACAAAACTGGAAATGACTTAGCTGATCAGCTGGCCAAAACCAGGGCCATCCAAGGGGATCTAATTGAGATTGAGTCCCTGTTGGGGGAAATCCAGGTCACTGCTATCACTAGGTCCCAGACAAATGCTCACAATGACCTTTCAATTGCACAATGGAGTAAGGAGACCCCTGATGCTGATTTGATTACCGCTCAGAAGGGGTATCCAATAATTGGTAAATTTTACCAGCACCTTGACGACCCTGAGAACTTTCCCCTGACAGATACCGATTACATTGGGAAAGAGGACCTAAGAGTGTTGATGAAATGTCCAAAAATGTTCCGAATCCAAGACGGTTTGCTGGTAAGGAAATCCAAAGCTGGCCACGATCAGTGGGTGGTTCCTACCTCATTCCGCAGCCTGATGTTAAGTCACGCCCATGATGCGGCCACCGCCGGTCATAGGGGGTTTCACACAACACTGGAAATCTTAAGAGAGGTTGCATACTGGCCACACATGGGGCAGGACCTTGACCAATACTTGAAGGGGTGTCTTGTGTGTGCACAATTTCAGCCATCATCCCTCACGCACCGTGCACCCCTCCAAAAGAGGGGGATGACACTGCCATGGTCAGATTTGCAAATCGACTTTGTAGGCCCTGTGATTCGCTCGTCTAGAGGAAACAAGTACATGTTGACCGTTACATGCTTGTTTACCAAGTGGGTGGAATGTCTCCAAGCCCCAAATTGCAAGGCAGAAACTGCAGCTGCCCTGATGATTAACCACATCTTTTCCTGTTTCGGTCTACCTCAAAGGATTGAGTCAGACAGGGGTAGCCACTTCACCAGTGATGATACTGTGGGTTAAAAGGAAGCTACACATTGCTTACAGGCCAGCTTCTTCTGGAGCAGTGGAGAGATACAACCGAACCATTGTGAGCATATTAAAGAAGTTTGTGGCAGATTCTGGGCGAAGTTGGGATATCCGATTACCTCTGGTCCTAATGGCCATCAGATCTACCCCTTCATCTGCAACCAAAATGTCACCATTCGAGTTGATAACTGGACGCAAGATGGTGCTTCCGCAGCATTTGCTCTACAGGACCCAAGAGCAGACACTAATAAATGCCTCCACAACTCATGAGTATGTGGAGAATTTAAGGAAACACCTTCAACATGCTTTTGCCTATGCTCAGCGGAATCTAGAAAGATCAGCTGAGAGTATGAAGACCCACTATGACCTGAAAACTTCCAGGAAGGAATATCAGGTGGGGGACCGGGTCTATTTATACAATTTCCAAAGGAACCAGGCCAAACAGCTAAAAATTTTGCCTACATGGAAGGGACCGTTTGAGATTACAGACAAGATCTCCCCTGTAGCCCACAAGATCCCCATCCCCAAAGGCGGTTTGGCAGAGGGGGAAGACAAGTGGGTCCACATCAACCAGTTGAAGTGTTGCCATCCCAGGCACGCTCTGCAACAACTGGAGGAGTCCTCTGCAATCCCAGAGGGTATCGCTCTAGAGTAATTCAATTCCAACCCTAAAAGATCCTACATATAGCCTATCAAATTCTGTGTTTCTCAAGTTTATGTGTTCCTGTCTCTTAATTTAAAAAAATGTGCATGTTCATATCTGTTGAGTTAGAAAATATATATGCCACCCCACTATATCAATGGTGGGGGAGAAATGTCCATGAATAGGTATTGCCGCTCTTCCTTTGTTGTCCTAGGAGAAAGAAAACCTTGAGACTGGCCAGGGAGGACGATCCGGAGACCGGGAGCAGAGACGCAAGGGGCCCAGGGTACCGCCCAATATTCCCATCAGGACCGGCGATGAGAATCGATCGATCAGTACCGGATGGAGGAAAAGATGCTGAACTGTGCCATTTGCAGAATTGGAAGAAGATTATGCGGACAGACCAGTGCGTGGGTCAAAACCCTTGTGCACCCGACTCCCCATCGACTCAAATTCAAAGGGCAGTCACGTGGGGGGCTTTGTTGGGTGTGCTGACCCACGTTTGAGCTATCATGCTGCAACATTTGGTGCTGTGGGCTTAGAAAATCCAAGATGGCCAAAAAGCCCACATGTGCGCCAGAATCTAGGAGAACCACGCAGTTTGTGCACACTAAAATGGTTGCCTAACTTGCCACCCACCAGTGCGAGCAGGATGGGCCGGGGTGCCATGAGTGAAATGTGTGCCAAAGGAAAATCCACACTTTAAAATCACCTTTTGTTTCTCTGAATGCCAGCTCAAAATGCCTATTTTCAAACATTGCAACACATCCAAAAATCTCACTGAACACCAGCGGACATCTTGCAGAATGAAGTATGTGTGCATACTAAATCTGGGAAGTTGAAGAGCCCCAAAACAATGTTCATAACAAGACTGGCTGAGCTCTGCAGGTCTGCAGCAGCCTAACTGAAACTGGATTTAAAACTACCAAAAATCGAAAATGTTTAAATTAACTGAGTGACCTACTTTTGAGTGTCACATAGTTTGTCACTGTTGAAATGTCATAGTTTTGAACTTAGAATCAGCATTCTAGCTGCATATGTAAAAATTGTCTTGACTTAAACTGCGGAACAAAAAGTGACATTTTATCTGAAACCTGGTTTAATGAAACTGAATTCTGCCTGACATCTACCCCCACAGGAGTTAAAACCTGCTCAGCCACTCTTCCCCTTGCCAAAAGGAGTTGTCACCTCTCTGATTAGATTAGGGGTGGAGCAGCTACAGGGAGTTGAACAAAGGCCTGTCCTGGGCCCAGGCAGATGGTTTATTAGGGTGGCCGTAAAATAGCTTCCTCTTGGCAGAAGCTGGGAGGGGCAGGGTCTCTGAGCTTGGCAGAAACTGGATAAACTGGTTTCTACACCATGTGACCTGAAAAGACACACCCCTGTTGGCCAGAATATGATTCTAAGAAAGATGTATAACTCACAGTGCGGACTTGTCAAAATTATTTAAATGATACCATAATTCTTGTGAATTTTCTGTGCACGTTTTAAGACGCGTTGGGAATTTGTGTGATGTTCTGGAGCAAAACCCCGCTATTTATGGATACTACAGACTCTGGCCCTCATTACGACCCTGGCGGAGGACCATGGTGCAATTTGCACCATGGTCCATGGCGCTAAGCTGCCAACTCCGCCATGGGGGTTGGCGGACTTACCGCCCCATTCCGAGGTTGGCGGGGCGGTAATTCCCCAATCCCCATTTACCCTTCCCCATTCCCATTCCTGGCCCCATAGGGCATAATGGGAGTGGGGAAGGCGTTAATTACGCCACCGTAAATTACGGTGGCGTAATTAACATCAAGGTCCCTTAGCGCTGACCAGCGTAAACCATGGCGCTGAGGGAACTCGTACTCAGGCGGTAAGGTACGCCATGGTTTACGCCGGCGTAAACCCCTTTCCGCCAGGGTCGTAATGAGGGCCTCTGTGTTTAAGCTAGAGACATGGGAATTTTTTGGAGTATGTATGGACAGGCCGTGTATATGTGTACAATTTTTAATGAAGAACCAAGGTTGCATAACCCACTAAAATCGAAAATGTTGCCGTTTCTGAATGCAAGCCCTCAGGAAGAGCAGATTTGGGACAGAGAATACCTCATGTGATAGGTAATATGTACATGCAATGACAAACCACTATGTATTTGAGAAATGTGTATTTTGATCAAATATAGATTTGTGGGCAAACTGACCAGGGGAGGATCCTCTGACCCATAAAACCTACAGCATCACTCTGACTCACCGTTCCTTCCCCAATCATGGGAGAGGGGAGAATTGGGCCAATGACAAGTTGAAAGAGGGGCTGGCTAGTGATGCTGCACACACACCCACTTTCAAAAGACATAAAAAGAGCCACTGGAAGCTAGAGAGGACATTCAATTCCATTTGCTGCAACGCGCTCTACCGGACCATACAACATCCAGAAGATACCAGATTCAACACTTAGACTTTAAAACTCCAAAGAACTTGATTCAGAACTCAAAGCAAGGGCCTAAACCCACAAACTGAGAACTCTTCTCAGTAGGCCTCAGCATCCAGCAAACCTAACAGCGGTAGCAGCCTCCAGGAGCCGTGCAGATCAGCGCTGGGTCCAGAGAAAGCTGTGCAGAAAGATCCAGAAGCAGTGCTGTACCCAGAGAAAGCAAAGCAGTATCCAGAACCAGAGGCCAGAGATCCAGAGTGACCCAGACCGCTGTTAGCAGAACCAGAGAGCTGACCCAGATCACTGTGAAGTGCCGAGACCAGAACCGGAGTACAGTCCAAAACCTGACCAGATCCGTGGCAAGGCCTAATTCAAAAATATATTGTGAGTACCTAGCAGAACTGTGCAGAACCAATCTCTTAGTTAAAATAATATAATTCAATCTATTTTAAATCTAACCAGAACTGCCTCCTAACTGTCACCTGTCATTTTCCAGCTGCAAGCTGTAACCTGTCGCTTTGAACTTTTAAAATTTCAAATCCGAAAAACTACCTTTATTTAATCGTCCGTATCTCTGGAACCGTTTGGGCTAGGAACTTGGTTTAACTTTCTTCTGAAAGCTTAGAATCTCAGCTTTTCAACAAGCTTAGAACCGACTTGCTTGTCCTCAAACTTTTGCCATAATCGTGATTCACGCATTCGCGAATTTTGTCGCGATTTGGTTAAAAATCCAGCCACGTGTGAAAACAGCAGCTTCCTTGCTTTCCTTTGCCAAAAATGTGTTTAACCTGCTAGTTACTCCTAGATCCTTGCTAAAGTGAGCCTGAACTCATCCCAAGTATATTTCACTCACCCTGAACCTCCTAAAGGGAATTAAAACCATTTTCAGCATATTCCTCACTTCCTTGCCAGCACAGATAAAAGCATTTTGGGACTGTGTTTCAAACTTCTGTAGTCTAAGCTTGCTGGGGTGAACTGAATTACATTTGATTGCATTTCTGAGAACTGTGTGCTTTCCTTCCATTTCCTTGCATTGCATAAAGGGGGGGAGTGGATTGCCAGAGGAAAGTGATTACATGTTTTTGTTGAAATCATATTGAGTATTTTCTGTATTGCATTTTCATTCCACATTGCATCCATTTGAAACCATAAAAGTATTGTTGCTATCATATCCATCCTATAACCACTCATCATTGATTATAAAGAAGTGTGCTATTGCCGTACTATCCATTATTGATTACTGCTCAGATTAAGTGTGATATTCAATTATTAATTTATTATAAACTGTGATATATATATATATATTGTTTAAATTATCAAATAAACCTTTTAAACTTGCAAAACAGAACTACTTCTTGGCTCAGTGGGGTCAGGGGGATTCCAAGAGAGGGGTGTTATATAGGAGTAGTCATCCAGAACTCATGAACTGGACGTAAAGATATATCAATAAGGATTTCCATTCAGTATCCCAGACTAGGCATTGACTTAGCTGTAGTGTTGAATTGAATCCTCTTACAATATTTTTGATTGTGCAGTGATTATTTGATCCCCTTTGGCTACAGCTGTATAACTGTCCAACTATTCAGTATTTGGCGGAATACTAAATGTACTATTCTATATACACCTAGTTTATAAAAGTCAAAAACATTGCTGTTTGTGTTAAGTGCTGCTGTTTGTGGAATGTGCAGCGTTTGCAACCTCCTCCTCTTGAAAACACAGCGCTTTGGTCTAGACCCTGCACATGAGTAACATGCATGATACCATGGCTAGGTTGCAGCCTGTGCCACTCTCGTTTTGGGGTGGGATGGTGTTTTGGATGGATCCAAAGTGACATGGGCAATGGACAGTTGCCTTGAAGTGGTGTGGCAACTGAGAATGCTTTTTAGGAAGTGGCAGTAGGAAAGGAGAAAAAGCAGGCATTCAAAAGTGCTAAGAGTGCAAATGTAGCATTGAATATAGACTGGCATGGTGTAATGGTTTCTTTTCAGACACATTTGAATAGATCAACATAGCATTGTGGGTAGGAGGGGAACAAGCATATGCAAATAACATTCATGGTCAGATGCTTATGCTCCAAACAGGACCAACTCTTCACTTGCAGTGCCTTGGAAGACGTATACAGATGTGCAATTCTCCACCCACTTGGTCGATGGACCTCATAGAGAATCCTATTTCTTTTTCTTCATGGAGCACAATTCATGACTCAGGGGCAGACACTGGCAATCCCCTTACCCTGGCCTGCTCCCGGGTTACGGAATATACACCTGCACAGGGCTCACAGACCTAAATTCAGGACATTGAAGTGAAAATGGAATCCAGAACGACCATGGCCCACCTGGCCCTGCTCAATCATGCTCTCTACCAGAGCCTGGCCAGCCCTGCTAAACCTTATTAATCCAAATGCACCCACGCATCCTAATCTTACTCCATGGCCTCCAACACTTCGGACTTCGGTCCGCCGAGGTCGTTCCAACTACCAGCGCATTGAGACTATAATAATGGTAAAAGGCGCTATATGAATGACAAGTATAATACAATCAAATGTTACCGGCTGCATTTAAATTTGGGAACATCAGGGTTTGCAAAACCACTCATCAATATATCTCTACTATTTTTAATTTATAGTTTTTAATGATTTCACAATTCAAATTTGACAGTATAAAATCCCTATAGCTGTCTAAAGGTAAAATTCAAATTTTCCGACCAGCCTTTTGCTGTTCCTTTCTTGACTCACCAGTACAGAATTTCTTTTTTTTTTTACAGTATTCAAGTTGTTGTATTTTATTTATTTTTTGGGTATATTTTGTACATATTTTTATACTGAAGCCAAAGTTGTAGGAATCTAAAAAAAAGATCTCTTCCTGGAGGGAGGCCAACTTAACCATAATTGGTGAAGTGCTAGCACCCCTGCTGTAAACCTTTGGCTCAGAATTGTGTACTGATGCAAACCCAAACTCTCCATCCTCATTGTGTCAAGAAAGGATGAGTCGGCCATCCTAACATGTGAGCCTGCCACCTGAAGATTCCACACAGTTTTCAGCAGAGACCACGTGAATCAAAAACTATCTTACATGTAAAGACATTTTAAACATAGATGCAAATTAATTAAAAAGGAGACAGAAATGCCATTTTGTGGGGAAAACAGTTCTTTTTGATTGATACATGACGCCATTAGGTCTGATTCACAAAAATTTACACTGGAGCAAATGAAGAGATAACCTTGAGCATCTAAGATGTGTTCTGCTACGGCAAACTTGATTCACAAAGCCAACTACAGAAGACGTTTGGGAGCCACAAGGGCCTAGGCACATCTGCTCCAGCTATAGGTATAAGGTATAAGGTTGAAATAAATTAGGAGGAGAAAATCTGAGATGCTCAAGGAATTTCCTGATTTATTATAGAATATGATATGATATGATAAGTCATCTATAACGCGCTTGTACACAAGTGTTTCTAGGTGTGAGAAGACAAGGAATGGGAGACAAAGGGTGGACAAAACAAACAATCTTACTAGGCCTTGTTTCATTCAGATCATGCAAGTGCAGGGTGAAGGCAGAGGAGAAGTGCCACAGGGAGAGAAAGGGAGAGTGCAATAAGCAGAGCTCAAGTAAGTGCCACCGGGGTGGTTGGTTCTAAGTAAATGCAAGGAGGCAGGGGACTATAGGGTTGCATATACAGTCCCTAGTGCATGGTAAGCCAGACCTCTGCATGGGGCTACTAGTTGTGAAGGAGCCTGGTCCCCATAACGGCCAGAGGGAGTTCAGGTAACCAGTTAATGACGCAGACAAGAACATCAGCAAGGGAGAGAGAGAGAGAAAGCAGAAGCGAAAAGGAAGGTCTTGAGTTGCTCCCGGAACCTGAGGTGGTACAGCTCAAGTTTGAGGAGGCAGGGAAGCTGTTCCAGAGGGAAGCACCAGCCGAAGAGAGAGATCTACCCCCCTACTCGCAGCCTGGAGAAGCGTCTGACCCTCAGAGAGTTGGAAGTGGGTGAGCCGAGGGCTGGAGAAGGAAAGTGCTTAGAAAGAGAGAGTTGGATATAGTGTGGTCCCAGGCCTCAGAAAGCCTTGTGGATAATGCAGAGGGTCTTGAACTTGATCCTTGCAGCCACCACGAGCCAGTGAAGAGATTATCTGAGATGCTCAAGGCATATCCTGATTTACACCAGTTGTAGGCATTGAAAATAAGGTATGCAGCAGTAGGAGCAAATCTGAGATGCTGAGTGCATCTCCTGGTTCGCTCCGGTTGTAGCTAATGAAAGTGAGGTACGCAGCAACAGGAGCAAATCTGAGACGCTCAAGGCTTCTCCTGAATTGCTCTGGTTATAAGTTTTGAAAATAAGGTATGAGACAGCAGGAGCAAATCTGAGAGACTCAAAGCATCACCTGAGCCCATTGTATGAACAGTTCCTCCGAGTGAATTAGTTAGCAGCGCTGGGAAAACTAGGAGCACTTATAAATGTTTTTTTTCCCATTCAATATTTTATCCTTTAAACACAACATACCTTAAACACTTTTGTTGAACACATTTCAAGAACAGTAAGGCCAAATGATGTTTGTTAAATGGCAGGACAGTGCTGCTAAAATCATGTGTTTAATTATTGTATAGAGCGCTGCATAAAGAACAGAACATTTCCATGTATCCAACGCGTTCGTGTTGGCTTAATTTCAGGCATCCTTAACAGCGAATAATGAGGCTGACCCCAGAGGTCTTTTCCCAGTGAGTGAGCGAGTTGTTTCAGTGTTGCAGCCATTCGTCTCTTTCACCCTCTCTGTCATTAACTTATTAATTACAGCTATCTTTGCTTCATCCATCAACTTGCCCCTCTGTCACTGGCGTCTGTCGCCTGCCCTGTCAGCCTGCACGCCTGTATCTCTTGTGTGCTGCTAGAAACCGCCTCTGGCCACAAAGCGACTGGTCTCAGGTCGTGGGGAACAAAGAGGGGTTTCCTGTCAGACGCGAGCATTGTGCCAGCATCGACACAAATAGAAACATGAGGAAAGTGGGGACTGTGTCCTGCCCTTGTTCGCCATCAAACCTGACAATAAGATCTTTAACTCGTGGATTCCGGGGCAGGCCTCGCCCCCTCGCAGAAAGAAAGGCCGTTGAAGCGAGCTAATGTCCTGTCATAGAAAGCCCAGGATCACATTACTCTCCCCCTCCTCTCCCCTGGAGAACACTGAGCTCTCTATCTTCCGATATCTGGGGCATTTTTGTGGAGAGCCTTCATGTGAAAGTTGTGTAGTGACAAGCCAAGAATGCTCCATGCAGACGCCATTTTGTGTGGCGGGTCAGTCGTATCTAGTTTCATCAATATCATTGACAGATGAAGGTTCAACGCAAGTCTGGCAAACTTGTTTTGCTACACGCATTAATACAAACAACTCATGAATGAGGTATTTTTCTCATTAAACCGTGTTTGGCAGGAAGAATGCGGATCAATAAGTGTGCTCGCACGGATTTTACCGAATCCTGTTTCATCTCATTTTATTTACCGCACTGTACAACAATACAATGCAGGGGGAAATCTCAAAGAAACCCCCCACCTTTCCAAATACCTAACCCCAACCCCATCTTCATGTAAGTTGCAAAATGCGGTAAAAAGGGATTCGGTGAAAGTGGCCTGTGAGGAAAAGTGGTAATACCAAATGTACTGCATCAGGAAATGCTAAACAGTGCAGTATTACTGCACGCATGGGGTAATAAGGGGAAATCCCCGGCAAGGCGGGGCATCCTGACTGGATGGGCTGCTAAATCCAACTCATCAGGTCTGTTGCAGATTTGCATACATATGCATAAATGCATTGATCTGCTAAATCCAACTGTGAAGCAAGTAACACATATTAAACATATCTTTGCCAGATTTTTCAGCTGCATCCCTGCTCGCTGGGCTTCAGTAGTTCTCGTTTCAGTTTTCATTGCAGGAAGGCAATGAAGAAAAGGGCCTATCATGCCTGATGAGGGGCTATGTCAGAGAAATAAGGTAGGTTTAAAAAAACCTTTAACAAAACATGAAAGTGGGTGTTAATTGTGTACGGGAGCTGCTTGAGGAAGCGAAAGACAGCGTCCCACAGCCTGCTCGAATGCAGACTTGCACTGGCAATTAAAGCCGGTGCCCCAACCGACCTGATTGGTTGCTGGCTGATCCAGGGCTCAAGTCGAGGGTACACGTGGGGGGACGGAGTCCTCCCACTTTATTCAGAGGGTGGACTCGGTCCCCCCAGCTAAAAGAGAAACATTGGATGTCCTTTTTGAATGTATGAATTAAAGCAGACCTCGGATCAAACTGCAGTCGTCAGGTTTGTAGGCCAGAGACTTCTCCACTGCACTATATAACCCGATCAAAAATAACGAACAACTAAAGGTGAAATAATAAATTTTGGTATTGCAATTCCCAGGGAAAACATTTGCATTGGTTCTTTGAGTTTAAAACATGCACACATGTTTACGTTTTCAAAAACGCTATTAGAAGGAAATATCCTGTCTTGGTTTTGTGTATGTGTGTTGATTTTATGAAAGGCAAATGCCATTCGTCCTGTTCAATTGGGGTTGTTACGCAAAGCCAATTTAATGAAATGTGCATTTTTCACCTTGATATGTTAATTTCTGGCAACACCACATCTCGTTACGTTTGTTGATGAGTCCCCCCACTTTAATTTTTAGGACTTAGCCCCTGGCTGGATCCACTGCGAGTGCTAATACTCAGCGTTACAGCGGGTGTGCAGCAACCCCATATACATGTGGCAACACTGTTTCCATGCTGTAATCCCACATTCGTGCAGCCAATCCAGTGAGTCACAATCTGTAAACCAGGCAAACATACAAGGCAATGGAAAATATCTGAAAACAGACACATCACCAAAAAGCAGGTTTGCATCACCTCTCGGCTCACCATGAGCTAACAAATTGCCAGTGCATCGGAATGCCATCTGCGAGGGTGTAGAAGCCTTACCTCTTAAATTTTTAGTAATAAAATGATGCAGCAGTCTGACACCCCTTATCCCTTGCATATTGCCCCATTCTAGAAAAGCATAGTGCATGCATGTGACTTTGATGAGCTGTCTACTAACATCTCTCAGCAGCAGCCTTGTGGTTGGGCAGCATGGCAATCACAAAGCCACGAGTGCATACTAGCCAGCAACTGTTAGAACCAAATCACGTCAGGCCCTACTTTTAGCTGTGGGCCATCCAGAGCCTAAATTCAATTATCTAATTGTGGATCCCAAAATCTGTTCACAGGTGACAAATCTAAATATAAGTCATGTCTTGTGATGACATGGTGAAGTTCTGAGACTCCACAATTATATTGACCAAAACCTATGAATGTCCTTTTATAATCATTTTGGTTACGTGTGTCCTTTCTGGCCAGGGGCTCCTGTGTGCTCACTGCCCAGGGTTGAGTGTTGCCAAAAACAAACCAGTTAGACTTGGCCCCACCAAAAGCCTGTGTCATACCTGGGAGAGGGTTGCAGCTCCAAGGAAGGCAAGAACTATTCCCAGGGATTGAGGGGAGAGGTCCATTGCTTCAAATGGCAGTCTCTGCCAGGTATGGGGTTGAGTCACATCAGGGTGTTAATTAACATAGAACTTATGAAGTAGGCAGAGGAAGGGGTGGAATAAAGTAGCGCATGAGAAGACTTTCCAGTTAGGGAGCAATGCTGATAATGTTTGAATTTCCTGGACTCCCAAACATTCTGCCCCCCTTCCCATGTAGAGACAATGCACTCTGGGAATCAATTCACCAGTCAAAAGAAAGAAGGAAGATTCACTTGGAACTCTGTTGTGAGTGCAGTCTCTCCTCCAAAGTCCTCTTCCATAATGGTGACGACACAGAATTCCATTGAAGAGGTAAGTTCCTCCCCCTAACCATCCTAAGGATATTGAGGGTAAGTGCTGGTTGATAATACCTAATGCACCAGAGACCACTGGTACTCAGGACCTGCTCACCGGAGGTAACAGAACCCTACAAGTGCTTGCACAAGTCTTTCTGGTTGCGAAGCACAGACAAAATGACTTAACTTATCTTTGGGAACCCAACACCCAAAAGTCAAGTCCCAGCTCTGAGCCCCTTTTCCCAGTTTTGAATCATTTTCGAGCAGCTTCAACTGCTTCAAGATGCTTTTTGAGCTGCTGAAATCACCTGTAACTGCCTTTGACACTTGTCACTTTTTCAACCCTTTGCCTGCCTATGCACTAGTGGATCACTGTAAATGTATTGCAACGTGCCGTTCAGCCTCTTCAAGCAGAGTTAACTGATTTGAGATGCCATTGCCAAACCATTGCCACTTAGTTCCTTCAACCAATTTAAGCCTTTCACTGCTACAGGACTACACTACATTACTGGACCATTTCCTGACAACTCATGGACGCCTGCAATCGTGTAGGAATGACTCAATTGAAATGTCTTGACTCTGACTAGACTTACTTAAAGTGCCTAGAAGTTGTTAAGCCCCCCAAAACAGCATTACATTATTTTTGGAGTGGTCCTGTCACATTGGCCCTGGTAAAGGACCCTAATGACATGTAAGTCCTCACTCATTACCTTTTTACATGCATCTTCGCCTGATTACGGGTCTGGTGGTAACCGTGCCGGTAAAACCAGCAGGTAGACGCGAGACCCGTAAACAGTCACCGGCACCTGAATTGCCGGTAACACTGGGCTATTACAACCCCTGCGGCCGGAATGTCAGGCACTGATAAAATGTTGTTCCTCATTCCCATAGAGTCCCATCGGACTGCAGAAACACCTGCACCAGTAACAATGGTGCTGGTGCTTCCGTAAAACTCTGTGGGCGGGTGCCAAACCACCCGGCAGGGCTGCATTACAGCTTTTCCCTCCGGGGGGGTGGGGACCCTGCTGGGGCTCTCTGGCACTGCAACTGCACTTGGGGATGGTCACCCAAAATGGGAGACAGCCTCCCAAGGCCAGGGACATTACCCCCGACTATCCTGGGGCTCTGGCGGGCCTCTGTTACAGCTACTCCCTCCCAGAAAGGTTGGGGACCCTGCCAGGGCTCTATGGGATTGCTGCTGTGTTTGGGGATGGCTGACCCACATAGGAGACAGGTGCCCAGGACCAGGGACATCACCCCAAACCATCCTGGAGCTCTTACTTGCTTGCATTACTGATTTACCTCCAGGAAGAGATGGGGGCCCTGCCGGATCTCCCTGGAACCACTGCAGGGCTTGGGCACATTCTACCCACATGTGAGACAGCCGACCAAAGGCCAGGGACATGACCGCACCACTGCCCTGGAGCTCTGGCTGTGTTGCATTACAGCTTTTCCCTCTGTGAAAGGCTGGTGACCCTGCTGGTCTCCCTGGGACTGCCGCTGGGCTTGGGGATGGTAGACCCACATGGGAAATTAATGCCTAAGGCTGCCAACATCACCCCTAACTGTCCTTGAGTTCTGGCTGGGCTGCGTTACAGCTTTTCCCTCCAGGAGGGATTGGCACACTGCCGGGGCTAACTGGTGGGGGTACCAACAATCCAGCACCAGTCCCACCCAACCCACTGACAATGGGCCTTAACCATAGAATACAAAGAAAATTACTTACACAACGTAGATGCATCTTGCGTAAAAAAATAAATAAAAAGCTCAATAAAACATTCATTATTTGTGGTCTGCCCAGCAAAAAAAAATCATAACTATCACACTAGATCACTGCCCCCCTTTAAAGCCATCCCTGGTGGTCAAGTGACCCTCAGCCCCCAATAAATACACATGTTCCCCTTCCTAGAGGCAGATTGCCAGATTACACAAGCAATCTGTCTCTAGGGAGGGCTAAATGACATGCCCCATCCATTTTGGGCAGGGGGGAGAAGGCCACTCGCCCCTTTTTATAAAAAAAACATCCCTGGTGGACTATTGACTCCCCCCACACCCAGTAAACACAAATGTACCCTTTCCTAGGGGCAGATTGGCAGATTACATGACATGCCCCCCATCCATTTGGGGTGGGGCGAGTGGGCCACCACGCTTTTATTTACAAACATCCCTGGTATTCTAGGGTGCCCCCAACCCCAACAACAACCCCAGCAAAAATAAAATATGTTTGTCCCTTCCCTAGGGGCAAATGGGCACATTAGCGCACCCATCTGCCCCCAGGGTGGGTTTAACGTTATGTCCCATGCTTTAGGAGCCAGGGGGATAGGGCAGCTTATATTGTAAGTGACCCCCTCACCCTCCCACTTCAGAAACAGATTCCTCATGGTATAGTTGCATGCCTGGGTCCTGATCGAGCGATCCGCGCCCAGCAATGCTTCAAGGTAGATGTCATTGGAAAGGGGAGAGTCTCCCCTTTCAAAGCTCACCTGCCTCGATCAAAATGGCATAGAAAGGCCTGAGTTTGAGGGTGAAACCTACTTCTCTTTCACCCTTGCAGCCGAAATTTACATTCGGTATCACGTCTGCGTGCATTACGCACACTGACGTGAAACTGAATGAAATCCAACCCCCGGACCGTTAGAAGGAACCTCCTCCTCACATAGCCAAGGGGTTGGATTTAGAGTTTGTGCGATCGCTTCTTTGCAGTAATCACACAAACACAAGTGCTTAAAGGATGAGGTATCTCTTCATCCGCACTGAAAATGTACAGGTTAATGTAGGAAATGATTCAGCATTCAAGGACTTTGTAATGGAGAGTTCAGTGTTTAAAGCTAGGACAATATAAGATTTGAGGGAGAATAAATACAATGGGGTATTATATTATTTATTTAAAGAAAATAATCTCACAGAATCCAATGGGATAAGTGATTCTCTGAACACAGTGTTCGGACTGGGATGAACCTGAAGAGAATATTAGAGATTGAGAGAGCCCACAGGTATCCCACAAGTATCACAGGGTAAAATGCCATTTTACAATGTTTTAATTCATTTTTATGTTATGTTTTGCATAATAGTGTATGTGAGACAGCCGCGCTGAAGGGGTTCCTGTGAATTAATTGCAATCCTATAAAAAATATCTATATCCGGAAGACGGCTACAACATCTGAACAAAAAGGCGCTAGATATAGTGTCTCATTTATTATTTAAAAGTCGAAACATATGTAAACAATCGAATAGGCATGAAATACTAATTCTAGATAACAGAGACTAAACTAAAGGACCTTTGTAGATGAAAACTGTGTGACTTAATTAGTACAGAAGAATATGTGAAGAAGTGAAAATCTGTTTTCTAATTTTTATGATATTGCGATCTCCTAGAAGGCTAATTTGGTCCGCAAATAGATTTCAGTCACCAACTAACCCCACTTTTTAGTGAACATTTCTTTGAATGTTTTGATACAGATATGTTGTGTGTCTTTTGTGTGCAAATGTATACACGTTTAGTCTTAATTGATTTTGTGTTTGCTATATGAAATATGAATAAAATATGCTTTTTATGTGAATGGTTTGGAGGTAGTTTGTAGGGCCTTACCACAATTTGTGGAATAGTAAAGCGATAAACTGGTGCACTAACTGAAATAGATTGGATCTAGAGGGGGTAATTGGCTTTACACTATATTATATTCTATATATTTTCTTCCTAATGAGTGGCCAATACCCTGTAAACAAAAAATAGGGAAGCACCCAAACTTTACTACTCTATTAGGACAATTCTGTGGCTGTTGGGTACACCCAATCAGATAATTAGTTAAAATAAGTAGACTCATTTCCTTTATTGAAAGAATTCTCACTAAAATACATCCATAATGGAGAATGTAAATACAGTATCATTCTCCGCAGATTATTTCCAGAAACACATTAGTCTAGCTTCTGTCTTAATTAGAAACCTTGATGCAGAAAACGAAGAAACTAGTTAGAACGGAGTCACATGGCCAACTGATGTTAGCCTATTTGAAAGCAGGAGTTATCCCTGAGGTCCTTCAGGTTACAAATATACTGAGGGCCTTCACTGATAATGCAAAATTTAAAGGAAAATTCACTGGGGTAGGGAACAAATACTTGAGGGACTGGTTAATCCTGGTGATTGAAACCACAGAAGAAGCCATGAAACAGTAAAAGACTGAGATTGAAACTCTAGAAAGTAAAAATAAAACAGATAATGTGATACAGGATATAAAAGAGAAACTTGAGAAAATAGAAGAGGGGATTGTTAAATGTAAGAAATTGATATTGGACAAAAAAATCTGGAAACTAAAAAAAAGATAAAGGCCCTCATTACGACCCTGGCGGAAATCGAAAAACGATGGCGGAAATGCAATACCGCCATCGAATAGCGCTCGGTGCGATTATGACCCGTCACCATAAAGTACGATGCCATTAGCGACACCGTAGTGAACGCCAACGCTAACTGCACCAAGTACGCGCACGCGTGCCATGCCAAACCGTAATTACCACCATGGCGCAACGGTACGCAAATTCTGACCCTAGCGGACATGTACCTAACGCCATCAAGCATGGCGGAAAGTACCATTCCGCCATGGTGAGAAGTACGGCATCGCGAACCAACCGTAAACGGCCCTACTGAGTGCCTGTACACCACTCCCTGGCCACATTGCACAACTCCTCGTAGGTGCAATGAAGTCACACAATGCAACCAGTGAAATGTACAAGTCACCCATGCATGCCAACGAACAAATGAATCCAGGGGCTCCAAGTGCCTTGTGAGTGGGCATCCATATTTGCCATGGCACCATTGCTGCACTGATGCAGCACAGGCATGTGAAGGTTCAAGTACAGCAACATGAGCAGAAAAATTAGACAAACAAAAACAGGCCCCCCCATCGACTGACACCAGTGTAAGGCAACATTCAAAGCAGTATCCTGAGTGAGACTGCACCAGCCCTGTACTCCTGCCAGTAAACAAACCAACCATCAGCATAAGCATGTACCACACAAGTTGGCAGAGTGGCAGAGCAGCCAGGCTCATCTCAAGAGGGGCCAATGGGAGCTGCAGGGCACAGATGGCACGAATACAGAAGCTATTCCAATGGACATGACCTCAGTCTCCCTCCAAGAAACGCACGCAAACACAGGCACCTGTGACCAGCCATAGTCTGATAATCACATCATTCCACCAATCCACCTGGCTGACCGGCATCTGTTACACAAAAGCTAATCCCCCGCCCCTGAGCATGACATCATTAAAACAGTCATAATGGCAGGCCCCATCCCTGACCTTACTGGGCTTCGTAGGCAAACGCGGCCAGTACAGTACCACGCAACTATACCCAGAAGCCGGAACCCAATGCAGATCTCCTCACAATACACCGCTCCACAAATAGGAATATGCTACATTACTTGCAAAGAATAACGCTACACGGTTAATATCAGAATAGAAATTTAATGCACCACAAAATCATCAAGCCCATACAGCCATTAGGTCATGAACTCCAAAATACATTTCAGTATTGTGGGCTGCATCCGCAATAAATGACCAGCTTCTGCTTGTGTGACGCCCTGTTCCTTCATGGTACACAGGGGCTACATTCACGTTCAAAAAGGCAACATGGAAGCGCCTAGAACCGCAGGGCCGTCCCATTAGGTAGGCACTAGTCCAGCTGAAAGGTCGAAATGTTGCTCCTAGCCACTAGTACTGCGTAAGGGCATGTGGCCCATTGGCGATCGTCCCATAAGATCGTAATGGTGCTCCACTGATTAACTCGAAGCAGCAGGTGTCGGGAGTAAAAGCCATCTGCAGGAGTGGCATACAGATGGCAGCGGCAAAAGGGGAGGAGATACCTGTCACCCAAATGAAATGAAAAAGAATAGTATGGCCATCAGAACTTGATTTGTATTACTCACTTCAATGATCACACTAAATCTACAGCCATATGCATGCTAGCCCACTCAAAAGGATTATTCCCACCCAAAATATCACTTG
Source organism: Ambystoma mexicanum (assembly GCF_040938575.1). NCBI lineage: Eukaryota > Metazoa > Chordata > Amphibia > Caudata > Ambystomatidae > Ambystoma > Ambystoma mexicanum. The sequence goes on from NC_090924.1 coordinate 1,335,347,849, forward strand.
CGAATCACAACTATAAAAATCGAGGTGAAAACACTATTACAAACGAGTGTTTGTGTGCATGCGTCTGTTAAGACAGAATCCATTAGATGGGATTAGTAACGTGCATAGACACAAGTGTTTGAAGGCGCGTCGAGACAGGGAGGGTTCAACAAGGGCAGAAAGACGATGGTCCCACTATGGCAGCTCTGCATCACATAGCGCAGGGGAGGTGGATAGATTCCAAAAAGCCCTGTACATGGCAAACTCTCCATCAAATCATCTGTCCATGCATCCATACATCATTCCCTCATCCCGGTATGAAAACGCCTGATTATTTACTCACATAACATGTGAAATTTCCATTGAGTCTGTGCGTAATGCAGTCTGCAAAATCCACTGTGCTTCAGGCCGGAATTCCAGTGTTGTGAAGTAACATGTATTTGGGAACGTCCGGCCTTATCGTCCACTACGCTATTGCGCATCCCATACTATTCATATCAATCATTGCATTCTCGCCATGGCCCCTGTCCCAAGGACATTAAACAATAGAACCTTATATCTGCAGTCAGACCTGTGGGCGTCTCCTCGCCGCTAGCTGAAAACCGAAAGCGCTGTCCTTCGAATTCCTCATTTGCAACATCACGTCGAAAAGGCATCTGTGACCGCTTGAAATCACAAATTCATCCATGTAGTGCGGCAGTGTGTGAAAATGGCAACTGGCTTCACTCACAAATGGGACGCCCCGCCCGTCGGTGAACCGCGGTACAGTGCTGCATGAGGGTCCACCGTTAATCGAGTACTACATTCCACTGACCCTTCACAAGTTTGTTCGCGACTGTAAAGATAGTATGTGAAACAATGGGACCATAGCAGAATGAACATATGAACCAATATTTCACTGCCATCGGGATTAAATACATGATTGTAATAGCAAGATGCCATGCGTCGAATTGCAGCGTTGTGTGCGGGACGTGCTCGCCCAAAGGGGATTGCAGCTTGCACAGGTGGAATGAATCACCACAGGTGGAGGCAATACAGCTTGAAAACACATAAATTGCACACCCAAACCCCTCCCACAACCACACCCACTCCAAAATGCTACCGGCAGGACTAGCGATGTTGGCCCTGGGGGACCTGATAGCACTGCAAGTACTCCAACTTCAAGAAGAAGACGAACACCAACTACTACAACAACCGGCCGCACAGAGGAGACGCAGGAGGAGGAGGAGGGCAAGGCAGGGCCAGCAAGGCCCGCCAGCACAGCCACTACCACCACGCAGGCAGCCCGCAATCCCACGCCCCGAGCACATCCGTTCAACCTCACGGATGAGCAGATCCACACCCTCTACCGTTTGGACCGGGACACCATAACCGCCATTGTGGACATGACACAGGCTGACCTTGTCTGCATGATAGATAGCCCAACCGCCATCCCACCCCTACTGAAGGTGGTGTCTGTACTCCACTTCCTGGCCACAGGCACCTACCAGCACACAGTCGGACAGTTGCATGGCATTTCACAGCCAGTGTTCTCCCGGACACTATTGCAAGTGCTCGATGCCCTCCTGAAGCACGCAGACGACTACATCTCTCTACCACGCTCGGAGCAGGAAATTACGAACACAAAAGTGGGATTCCATGCACTTGGCGGCATACCGGGTTGCATTGGTGCCATCGACTGCACCCATGTGGAACTGGTCGTCCCACATGCCATGGAGGCCCAGTACCGCAACCGAAAACAATTTCATTCTCTTAATGTACAAATGGTGTGTGACTCCAACAGGATCATTACACATTGTTGTGCCCGATTTCCTGGATCAACCCATGATTCTATGGTCTTGAGGAACTCTACAATACCACGCTACATGGAGCGACACGCAGGGAACAGATCCTGGCTACTCGGTGAGTCTCATTTCATGCATGATAATGTGGGGTATGTGATGCGGCAATGACCTGGCAGGAAGGGGGGGGGTGCGTACGTAGCAATGTCATTCCACAAACATCCTTTATTGTCCACATACAGGTGATGCCGGGTATCCACTGAAGAGATGGCTCCTTACACCACTCCGGAACCCACAGAACCAGCATGAGGAGGACTACAACCATGCCCACTCACGTACCCGTGTAGTCATAGAACAGGCATTCGGCCTACTGAAGACTCGTTTCCGCTGCCTCAGCAGGTCTGGCGGGGCACTCCTGTACCGCCATGAGAAGGTTGCAAAGATGGTCATGGCATGTGTCATGCTACACAACATGTGCGTACGTAGAAATGTGCCCATGCCCCCTGACGCAGAACTGCAAGCACCTGAAGATGGTCATGATGAGGGTGGGGATGTGGCAGCACCTCAAGGAGTCTGCGAGGCACAGGAGGGCCGTGACATTCGTCAGATTCTCATTGATTCATGCTTCTAGCACTCACGCCTGGTGGCTGATACATGGACATGGGACTTGTGGCACTGTGTGTGTCTGGAACATGCACAATATGGACTGTACGCCTATGAAGGCCTCGTACACAAAGATCAATGTCCACACATCTCATTGGATGATCGTGCATTGTTTATAGCATATGTGAAATTATGTTACACACCCCATCGACCCGCCACCCAAGTGAGCCCAACACACCCCCTCCACCCTCCTACCTCCCCCCCGAACACCAGTGTCCGAAGATGCTCATTGTCAGTGGGCAGACGCTATTGCAAGCCCCCTCTCCGGGTATCAGGGGCACCCCTGCCTGTGGAGCGCAGGTTCCTCCCAGATCTACGTTGGGGGCTGCCCTGGACGGAACTTGCAACGGATGATGTCTCTGCCTGCTCACGTCCATGCATGTCCCTAAGGGTTTGTGAGAGCTCAGTGAGCACACGTCGCACAGCGGCAAGTTCAGCACATACGTCTTTGGACGTCGCATTCAGTTCCCCCCTCAGGCTCTCGGTGCTTCTCTCCATTTGTACTCTCAGGCTCTCGGTGCTTCTCTCCATTTGTACTCTCAGGCTCTCGGTGCTTCTCTCCATTTCTGCCCTAAGTGTCTCAGTTGATGTTTCTATGGCTGCCTTAATACCCCCACATTCATCAGCATGGTCCTTGAGGAGCGTGGCCAGTTGCTGCTGTTGCACGATCACCTGGTCGAGGGACTGTTGCCTCTGCTGTGCCATGGCCATTTGCGGTGGTGTCACAGAGGGGCTGGTCACCTCATGTTGCCTTGCCACAGGGCTTGTGGGGGATGGCCAGTCGTCGTCTTGTGGGTGCCCCTGCGTGGTATCCTCATGGTGTACGGGATGAAACAAACAGGGGGATTGAGACAGGTCATGGATGGATCTTACTTCGACATCCCCGTTTTCTGTGTCGGAGCATGCTGCCATTAATGCAGTGTCACCTATGGTGCTGCTGCCACCAGAAGCAGTGCCTTCTGTGGCATCCATTGGGGGGACCTGTGGGGGTGCTGTTGTGGGCATGCTGGCTGCAGGGGTGCCTGTTGAAGTTCCCTCCTGTGTGCTGCCACTTGATTTGTGCTGCTGCCGTGTCTTGATGCGTGCAGCTGAGGTGGAGGGTCTTTGGCCGTTGGTCTTGGCCCTCTTTGCAGGTGTGCTGGTAGGGGTGTCCTGGAGCTCGTCGTTTGAATCGGACCCTGTGGTGGAGTAAAGGAGGGCGAGCGTTATTAATGGGTCTGTTGAAATTGGAATGGCAATGTATCAAATGCATTGGGGTGGTACCTGAGGGTGATTTGGGTCGGGGCCTTGGAGGTGGTTTCATTTTTGTGTGGATTGAGGATGCAGTTGTTTTGCAGCCTGCAGTTAGGGTGTGCCTGCTGCATGTGTAGAGGGTGTTTTTAGGATTTTTAATTATTTATGTATTTAATGTGAGTTTTAAAGTGCGCTATCAGGCCAATGTATGTGGACGTTCTCCTGGACATGTGTTACTGTTGCACTATGTGGACACATGGTACTTCACATGATTGGACATTGTGGATTTAGCATTGTTTTATTTGGCCCACCTACCGGATTCTTCGGATGTCTGCACTCCTTTCTCCATCCCTCCGACTCCCTCTATACTCTCCATTCCAATGGTGGAGGCACAGATTTCTTCCCAGGGGGTCAACTTGATGGGTGATTCCGATCCTCCCCCGGTAGCTGTGGCAATGTTTCGGTTGGCAGAAAGTAAGCTCCGGACGCGTATCCGCAAGTCGTCCCATTGCTTTCTGCATTGCTGTGGGTTGCGGGGTGCGGTCCCCACCGCACTTACCCGCTGTGCCACCAGGGCCCATATGGACTTCTTGTTCGCAAGTGCCGTCCTGGTCATTTGCGTCGAGAAGACGACGGCAGCATTCTCCTGGAGGGTCTCTGTGAGCACGGTGAGTTCCTCACGGGAGAAGTGGACCTGCCGCTTGCGGTCGCACGCTTTTTTCGCTACTTTTCCCATTTCTATTGCTTTCACTAGGGTGGATGACGGGTTGAGATGTGTCTCAGGGTAGTTTTTTTAATGGTTGTGTGGGAATTCTGATTTTATAGGTGTACGGCGTGCTGTTTCCCGTTCCGGGACCATGTTTTTACTTCCGTTTCCGTATATTTACGGTCACCGTACTTTCCGATTGCCGCTCATTACGGTGACCGCTAAGATGGGTGGCGGAATTGCACCTAGGGCGCCGTACGACGGCGGTGAGGGGCGTTTTGGGGACATTTCCGCCATCGCGGACTTTGCACTTCCGCCATGGCGTAGTGCTCGTGCCCGATGGGTCGGAATTAGCCGCACTTTGCTCCGTCGTGCAATGGCGGAAACGCTATTTACGCTATGGCGGTCAGGTCAGTCACTTTCCGCCAGGGTCGTAATGAGGGCCAAAGAGTCTTATAAGGAAGTGAATTATACGAAATAGGGGTTTGCCCTGACGTCTGTAGTTCTGGGGTCTACTTATTGAATGCAGTAGGCCTAGACCTATTCTGTCATGTCACATACATGCAAATACATTCTGTATGTAGTAGTACTCATGAAATTGAGAGTGCAGGCAAAAATAGATATAGAGGGTACAGCATTTGTTTTATTTCACTGTTAATGTATTTATTAGTCATGCATTTGTAGTCTTGTTATCATTTTTTGTAAAAGTCCAGTATATTAAGGACAGTTTGTTCTTAGTATTCACAGACCCTTAACATAACTGAATTGGCAACTGAATTGAATTATACAAAGCTAAAACAAAGTAGTGCTTTGAGATCAATGTGTAACCACCACCTATAGTGACAAGTGAGAGTACAAATACAGAATTCAACCAAACAGAAAGCAATAAATGGTATAACAATTGGTTGTATGTATCCAGGCAGAAGAGTGACCTAACACGTGGTCGACGTCTGGATCTGAATCAAGAAGTTGGAACAAGTTAGGAGAATCAAGTAGAACTTAATGGGGTGCTGGTCCTTAGACGTTTTGGCAAGATGCCTTCATCTTGGGCCTGGAGTAGGTCTCCCTTGGGGGTAGTATCACTAGGTGGAACCTTGAATTGCTGGTTCGCTGGTGTGTAGCAGGGTATGAATTAATCCTTGTTTGTAAAGTGCAGCATCAGGCTGCTGTAGGTTCCCCCAATGTGCTCATGGTAAGGAGTCACTGGAGGAAACTGCTGGTGGTGAAGTTAGCACCTGCTAAAGGTATGAGGGGCAGAAGGTGGAGTGGGAGCTGGGTTCCCAATGTTGTTCGCCAATGGCCGCTTTCCTAGAATAAATGTCAGGAACAGGTTGAAAGGTAATCGCGGCTCCACAGGAAACCTTTCAACCTGTTCCGGACATTTATTCCAGGAAAGCCTGGATCTGTGAACATAGATCGTGTATAAGGAACAAAGTGGAAAATACACCACTAGTGGCACATTATATACGTCTTCAACACGAACCAACAGAGATTTTCTAGTTCGAAATTTAGGTAATGAAAACCTCAATTTGAGGGGGTGACAGAGATCTGGCCCTAAAGAAATGCAAACAAAAGTGGATCTATAATCTTGACACAGTGAGAAACAGTCTTAACTCCTCGGTGGAATGGGTATCTTTATGTAACTATAGAGATCCAAGGTTTGAAATAATTTTCCTTGAATTTTTCGGTGATTATGGGCTGACCCTCATAGGACATGTGTAATTGGTTTATATAACATGATAAATATGTTGTGCTTACAACAACCTCCATAGAAATATTAAAAGCATAATCAAATAAAATGTGTCATGATTTGGTATACAGTACAGCATTAACTGGTATTGATACCAAATGATCAGTGAGAACATAAAGAATGTAATAAACTAACGGGACTGCTGATTTTACGAAATAAAAATTCAAATTGTGACTGAGGAGGATAAGAATACGTGTATAAATCAATCATATTCTTGAGTATGTGAAAACATGTGCTAAAATGTGAACACATACAGACAAAAACACAAAATATAATAAATGATAAGTGTGTTTTAACATATGTCAGGTAGTAGCCAGGAATAAACTAAGTAGCAAGCTAAATAACAGGAGTTAGTCACAGAAGTAAAAGGGAGATGTGTTTCATACAGTTCACCTTTTCTGCACCTTTTTCTCAAACATAAAAGGCACGGCCATAAAAACAACAATGCCATAGTAAAATAACCCAAAAACAATATGGGAAAGACAAAATAAAACATACATAATCAGGTTGGACATTTGCAGATTGTGTCGTAAAAAGACCAAATAAGAAAACGATGTGAGAAAGACTCAACACTACAAAGGAAAAGCACAAATGTGCAATAGCACATGTTTATATGCTCCACGTTGCAGGTAACTCTCCAACATAATTAGAGATTTCCTTGTTAAAAGACATAATACAAATGTGTTGTGTGAATGATTTAATACAATTAAGGTAAAGTATGAAAGTACAAAGGTATAGGTGCATGTGTTCCACGTTGCAAGGCACACACCTCAACATAGTGGTGCAGCTGCAGTAAGAATAACAAGTAGTTTGCAAGCCGAAGTGAAACAATGAAGAGGGTCACATGATAGGGAGACCCCCATCAGGTGACTTGAATAAATAGGTATAAGAGCTGAGGTGTGAACCTCCGGCCGCCTGAAGAGAGTCTCCAAAAGAAGTGGACAAACTCATGAGGAATCACTGAAAGACCGTTAAGTAAGTAAAATAAATATTTGTTAAATTAAAATAATTACTCGCTAAGCATAGTGCACGAGATGCTTTTGACTATACAGATATCTGAAGAGATTTCTTAGTAACAAAAGCATGTAACTGACGTCTTTTCAGCAAAACGTTATTTTAAAAAGAATGTTTGTGCTATAACTCTGCTGAGAAAGAAATCAATTGTAGATAAGATTGCCTGATATCCATGGTGGATAGGCATGGAGTAAGATATTTCTTCTCTTTGCACTTTATAGATTGAACATCCATCTATTTAAAGAAAATAGGAATGACGCTCAGCAACCAGTGGAATTAGATGGCACGGGAACAGTAAACAATATAAAGAAACAAGCAATACAGCCTTGTGCTTGCAGTTCAGTAGAGCAAGACAATAAATAAAAAATGGAAAATATTGAATAATAAGATGAGTAATATTTAGTCATTAAATGTTGTAGGTCAAATTGAGAAGTCCTGCACTCCACTAAGGAAATAGTAATCCTGAATGAAGAAAGAAAAAAGACGCTCAAATTCAATTGCTTTGAAAAAACAGGTTAGTGCCCACCACCGCTAGATTATGCATTAGCTGGATATATGCAACTCTTCTTTCATTTTTTTAATTGACATTTTAATTAGTTTTTATGTTATGCTTTGCATTATAGTTTATGTGAGACAACGACTCTGAAGGGGTTCCTGCAAATCAATTGCAAGTCTATAAGAAATATCTATAGCCTGAAGAAGGCTACAACATCTGATAAAAAGGTGCTAGAGATAGTGTCTCAATTATTATATAAAAGCCGAAACATATGTAGACAATCGAATAGGCTTGAAATACTAAGCCCAGATAACAGAGACCACACTAAAGAATCTCTGTAGATGAAAACTGTGTGACTTAATTAGTACAGAACAATATGTGAAGAAGTGAAAACCTGCATTCTAATTTTTCTGATATTGCGATCTCCTAGAAGGCTAATTTGTTCCGCACATAGATTTCATTCACCTACTAACCCCACTTTTGTAGTAAACATTTCTTTGAATGTTTTGATACAGATTTGTTGTGTGTCTTTTGCGTGCAAATTTATACACATTTAGTCTTAATTGATTTTATGTTTGCTATATGAAATATGAATAAAACATGCTTTTTATATGAATGGTTTGGAGGTAGTTTGTAGGACCTTACCATAATTTGTGGAGTAGTAAGGCAATAAGCTGGTGCACTAACTGAAATAATTTGGATCTAGATAATTGGTTTTACACTTTAATTGGTAATTGGTTTTACACTTTATTATATTAAATTTACAATGGGTCAGATTGAACCAATACTGACCTCTTATTGAGTTGCAAGAAGATTGCTTCGAAATGTGGTTCTTCTATTCATGGTCCATTGGTTGCGCCCCCAGAAGGCCTATGGAAGGCTGGAAAAATATGGCTGCTTCCCGCAGGGTCGGCAGGGGGAGTAGCCAAGCGGGATCCGGGTGTAACGCTCACCTGATTCCCGCAGAGGCGCCGGTCTTGACTGGGTGAATGCCGTATCTTCAAAGGTGATGTGTAACACACGGTTGGCTCTTTGGGCTGGACCTCTGTGCACTGTATGTCTGACTCGAAGAGTAAGATGTCTGCAGATAGAAAATATGGGATTAATGAACTAGGGTTATTGGGTGCCTCTCTCCTCTTCCCTTTCTCTTCTCCTGTAGAACCCCAAAGGTTAACGCCCTCACCTTAGGTAAGTGAACGCCGAGCTCTCCATCTGCCTCGGGGCAGAGTGCCGTAACCAGTTTCTTCACTGGATAAGGGTGCAGGCCTCTTGACCTCAGAGGACTGCTGTCCGTCGTTAACTGCACGAACGGTAAGTTCTGGGCACTTCAAATGTCTTAAAAGTCTTTTGTAATGCTATCTCTTGTTTTGCAGGGTTCCGGCGATGGCGGATGGCGGGCTGATGAGAGTTGAGGATCGAACCCGCGTGAGGAATAGAAGCGCCTGGAAGCACGTAAGTAAGCGCTTTTAGCCTGCTTCACGATGCGCACTAACTGTCCCTTTTATCTTGCAGGTACAAGTTCGGAGCTTTAGAGAATCTGAAGGGTGCTGGAATACCCACTGGATTCAGAGTGGGAAGGAGTAATGGCACGTGAGTAATAAAGTTGCCTAATGTCTTTAAACGCACCTTCTTTTGTCTTTCAGATGCGGGATGCAGCGCCGAAGGCCTCCGGAGCGTGCGAAGAGCTGTTAAGCTTTTGCCTTTCAGATGCCGGAATGCAGTGTGAAGACCTCCGGAGCATGCAAAGAGTAGGTAAGCCTTTGTCTTTCAGATGCCGGAATGCAGCGCGAGGCGTTGGTGACAGCCGATGGACAAGGTAAGAGATGCGCTGCCACTGAAGACCGTAGTGCTAACCTGTTCTTTCTTTGTCTTTACAGGTGCTGCTGAAGACTGGATTCCAGGATGGTAAGCCTTTGTTCCCTTAGGCCCAGGATCAGAAGCAGAAGACACAATGAGCGTTCTGCTGCAGAGAATGCAGAATAACGCAAAGCAAGATTCATCCATCGGGTGTGGTTTAAATAGCCTCCTGTAGTGCTTAGGTGTCTCCATCCACAGCCACGCCTAGGTAAGAAAAGAGTTCCTGCTTTCCAGAAGAGTTCCAGTGTTCTGAACCTAGGGAGTGGCTCCTGCCCCACCCAACAGGAAAAGTAGTCCCAAACAGAAGAGGATCAGGGGTTCAACTGGCAGGTAAGTAAGCAGCATGGTCTGCTGCAGGTAAGTCCACCCAAGCATTATGAGCCCGGCGCTTCCAGCGCTGGGACTGGGCATCTTTATGAGCCTGGTGCCACTGGCGCCAGGACAGGGTCCAAAAGGTCCCAATTGGGACTGGCTGGCACTCGGAACCGGGGTTATGGGTCTGCTTCCAAGGGAGTCGGGCAAGTCCTGATCTTTTGGTAGCAGAGATCATGACAGCACCCCCCTCAAGGCCCCTCCCAAACCGGGCTTCTCCGGGGGTTTGGGCTTGTAAGGAAATGTTCGATGAAATCTTTTGATTAGACGAGGCGCGTGGACATATTCTGCAGGTTCCCAGGATCTTTCTTGGGGACCGTAGCCTTTCCAGTCAATCAGGTAAAATAGTTTAGATTTGGAGATCTTGGAATCCAGGATGCTTTTGACTTCAAACTCGAGTTCTCCATCAAATAGAATAGGTTTTGGAGATGTAGTTAGTCGGGTTTGAGGTTGCACGGGTTTTAATAGAGAGACGTGGAAGACCGGATGTATCTTCATGTGAGGGGGCAAGTCCAACTTGACCGCTACTGGATTTACTATGGTAGTGATGGAATAGGGACCAAGGTATCTTGGGTTGAATGTGCGTGGTCCTTTTAGAGGTAGATATTTGGTGGATGACCAGACTTGATCTCCTACTTGATATTGGGGGGCTTCCTTCCGATGTTGGTCTGCTCCTTTCTTGTATTGTTCTTTAGCCCTTTGAAGGTGAGAAACGGCTTCCTTAAAGGCTTGGGTGATTGTAGAATGCAGGTGGTCTACTGCTGGTGTTCCAAGATCTTGGAGTGGATCCAACTCCGAGGTTCGAGGGTGACTACCGTATAAAAGAAAAAACGGGGTCTTCCCAGTTCCCGAGTGGACAGAGTTATTGTAGGCATATTCGGCTATCCAAAGGATATCTTTCCAAGTTTTTTCAGTTTGTTGTAGCATGCAGCACAAATACTGTTTCAGAGTTTGATTGGTCCTCTCTGTTTGTCCGTCGGTTTGAGGGTGGTGGCTGGTCGAAAGTCTCACATCAATTTGAGCCGACCGACAGCAACTTCGCCAAAAATGAGAAATAAATTGACTACCTCGATCCGAAATTAGAACTGAAGGAAAACCGTGCAGTCGGACGATGTTTTCGAGAAATTCTCGGGCCAGAGTTGCTGCTGTTGGTAAGCCTTTGAGTGGAATGAAATGCTCCATCTTGGAGAATAGGTCCACGATTACTAGGATCGTATTGTATCCGGAGCATGGAGGTAGATCGGTGATGAAGTCCATAGAAAGCGTATGCCAAGTGCGAGGCGGGATGTCAATAGGGCGTAAGAGGCCGGCTGGTTTTTCCTTTTGACTCTTGTTTTGGGCGCATACTCCACAGGACATTATAAAGTCTCTGATATCTTTTTTCCAAGACGGCCACCAGAAGTAGCGCTTGATCTTTTCCGAGGTCTTGGTCATACCGGGATGTCCTTCCATTAAAGAATTGTGATAACAAGAGATTACCTTTTTCTGTAAATCTGTGCTGGGCAGGTATAACCGTTCTTGGAAATATAATAGGTTGTCCTTCACCGTAAAGTCCTTTCCCTGCAGATGCCAATTCTGTATGTCTGCTGGAGTTACCAGTAGCCTGGCTTTATCCTTAACTTCCTCTATGGATTGTGTGGCGATTACACCTAGATTTCTTTGTTCGGGAATGATAGGTACAGGTTTAGGATTGATCAAATGTTCTTCCACTCCCATCCGAGAAAGGGCATCAGCTTTACCGTTTTTTGTACCAGGTCGATAGGTAATTATGAAGTCAAACTCGGCAAAGAATAGTGCCCAACGGAGTTGCCTAGAGGATTGAGCTTTTGCGGTTTTCAAATATTGCAGGTTTCGGTGATCTGTAATCACAGTAACGGTGTGTCGGGCCCCCAGAAGATAATGCCTCCAAGCCTTAAAGGCGGACTTGATAGCTAGAAGTTCCTTATCAGTAATAGTGTAATTGATTTCAGGAGGTGAGAATTTGCAGGACCAAAATGCCACGGGATGCAACTGATTGGTTACTGGGTCCTTTTGTGATAGAACTGCCCCCATGGCAAGGCTCGAAGCATCAGTTTCAACGATGTAGGGGAGTTCTGGGCGAGGATGTTTTAAGATCGGTGCAGAGATAAATCTAGTCTTCAAATTCTGGAAAGCTTGTTCCGCCTCGGTAGACCATTCAAAACGTTTATTTTTCTTTAACAAGGCAGTGATGGGCTGGCCTATTCGAGAGAATTCGGGGATAAACCTGCGGTAAAAGTTAGCGAAGCCTAACATGCTTTGAACACCTTTTACGGAGGATGGCGATGGCCATTTGAGAATTGCATCGACCTTCTTTGAATCCATACGCACTCCGCTAGGTGATAATATGAATCCCAAGAATTCAACTTCAGTCACGTTGAAAACACATTTTTCCAACTTAGCGAAAAGTTTGTGTTGACGCAATCTCTCGAGGACCATTTTCACGTGTTTCCGATGTTCAATTTCCGATGAAGAATAAACGAGGATGTCGTCAATGTAAACAACAACACACACATCTATGAGCTCTCTGAGGACATCGTTCATAAAATATTGAAAGGCGGCCGGGGCATTGCAAAGTCCGAAGGGCATGACCTGATATTCAAATAGCCCATACTTGGTGCGGAAGGCCGTCTTCCATTCATCGCCCTCTTTTACTCGTACCAAGTGGTAGGCTCCTCTAAGATCCAGCTTTGTATATATGCATGCTTTTCTGACTTGGTCCAGGAGTTCAGGGATCAAAGGTAACGGATATCTATTCTTAAGGGTGATCTGGTTCAGGGCGCGATAATCTATAAAAGTTCTAAGGTCCCCTTCTTTTTTTGGAACGAAGAACAAAGCTGAGGAAGCAGGGGACTTGGAAGGACGAATAAACCCATTTGCTAGGTATTGATCCAGGTATTGTCGGAGGTGAAGATTCTCAGGCTCGGTGAGGGCATAAATTCTACTACAAGGAGGAGTAGATCCAGGTATCAGGTCTATCTGGCAGTCATAAGACCTATGAGGAGGTAGAGAGTTAGCCTGATCCTTCCGGAAAACATCTTGGAATTCTAGGTATTCAGGAGGTAACTGGGGAGCCTCCGAGGAACTTGCTGCCAGTGCAACACCAGGTCGAGGGTGACAAGTAGAGACACATTCTGGAAACTGAACCGTTCTTGCTCGCCAATCGATCTGAGGATTGTGCTTCTCTAATCAAGGAATTCCTAGAATAATCTGGAACTGAGGGGCCTTGATCACATCGAACACGATCTTCTCATGGTGTCCATCTTGACTTACTAACGTCACTTCTTGGGTGGTATGCGTTACTGGTCCGGAGGCTATCTCCGTACCATCCACCGTAGTAATGACGTCCTTTACAGCCTTTGGACAAAGAATCAGATTCATGACAATTGAGGGTAAAAGAGCGCTAACCCTGGCCACCAAAAAACTCTTACAATCTGAGATAAAGCATAGCTCGAAAAACTCGGACCTGTGGAAATATGAGCAAAATCTTGAGATCTTGGAGACTAAAATGGAGCTAATGGATAAAGGACTAACTGAACCTATCCTGATAAGAGAAGCTGACCGTAAAGAAGGATACCATCATAATCTCAAACCTTCCTCGGAACATTCTTCAAAAGTTCCATCATCGCTACAAAAGAGCCATTGGGTTTCGCAAAAACCGACATATCTGGAAGTACAGTATAACGCAAGAGCAAGCGACGCTGATGGCCCTGATTATAGCCTACAAGTTCAAAGATCTAAGAAAATGGGAAAATACCTGTTGCGCTTAGAACGTATAATGAGAGAAAAAGATGACCTCCTCTTGAACAGGAATAATGTGATGAAGTTATTTCATCATATTATACAACTAAGAACTGTGGCCTCTGATGACATTCTAATAGTAGAATTCGAGGATGAGATAAATAATGACTGCGTGATCCTGCATATAGCTTCTAAAATTATCTGTGATTCGCTTTTAAACGCTGGAACCATTTTGAACTCCATGGGATTCGATATACATGAAATTCAGAATCCACAGAAGGCAGATCAATCGACGAATAAAGAACTGGTACTAATCTATAAGCCTGAAAATGAGAATAAAAGAGTGCAGCGTGCTGAAGATTTATACTCAAAAAACAAAAACGCTCCTTCTAAGTGCCACATCATTAACAAAACACAAACTACAGAAACAGAGTTAGTTGAAGTATCGACTGAGCAGAGATACTCCAAAATTAAGAAAGCAATCAATTCACAAAAGGAAGACATGGACTGGTCATGGGTTGCTAAAACTATAAATAACACAAAAAACAGCTAATGCCCAAAGATCAAGGAGACTGGAAATATATGTATCGCATCATGGAACACACAAGGACACTCACATCTATTTGAAAATACATCTAATGAACTGATGGACATAGACTTGCTCTGTTTACAAGAGACTTGGCTACTGGAACCTCCAGTAGCAGACGGCTTTGAGATAGCCTTCAACAGAGCAATTAAAGGGGAAAAGGGACGACCCATGTCAGGAATGTTAATTCTCGCCAAAGTAAAAAGTGGTTTACGTATCCTATCTCACACTACTGTGTCACCATATATACAAGTGTGTAAAGTGAAACTACCGGAGAAAGACGTGAACAAAAATAAAGTAGTAATACTGAGAGAGGGGCGCCCGCTACCTTTGTTAAACTGATTAATATATATTGGCAACATGCAACAACTCCATTAGATATTTTTATGGAAACCATCTCAGAATTAATTTGTAATATCAAAAGGAACGAAAAGGATATAAACCTCTTAGTATGTGGAGACCTAAACGTAAACTGTCTGTCTATTATAAATAATCCCCTTGAAGAAAAAAATACTAAAGGTGAACAAGCAGCCAGACGATGGATGCAAGAGATGAAAGTTTGGGACTTACACTTGCTGAACGGCAATACGCCAGGGGACATTCCTGCCCATCCAACCTGGAGAAGGCTTTCGCAAAACTCAACAATTGACTACATCTTCGTAGACGGAATCCTAAGAAGCGAGGTCTTATCTCTTAAAATCATCGAAATGAAGACTAGTGACCATAGCATAGTAAAGCTGTATTTGAAATCAAACGAACCCAGAAGACCAGCTGTCAAAGATTTATTGACACTCGAAATAGGTCCTGGTCGTAATAGGCTAAGATTGAGTGAAAATAATATCATCTCACTAAGGAAATCGCTCGAAAATACAATAAAAATGGAACAAATCGAGTATACAACTCTATTAGAGATATACCGAGAGAAAAAATACACTAAGGCACGACCAGATTTCACACAGCTCCATGTATGGGATGCAGAAGTTAACGAAAAGAAAATAAATCTGAAAAAAGCACTGAGAACGTTTAAAAACAAGTCCAATACAAATAATCAAAACAGGATAAGACATCTGAAACAAACCTATAAGAACTGGCTAATCAGCCACAAACACATCATGTTACAGAGAGATGCCGAAATTATGATGGAAGTACTTGCTAAAAGAAAGACTAGAAATTTTTGGGCCTTGATGAATAACACATCAACACCTCAGGGAGCCATCATGAAATCGACGATCTCAGAAGCTCAATGGAACAGACACTACGCAGAAACATTCAATAATAAACAACCCAATATAACAACTTCACCATCTTCAGAGCATGAGTGGTCAATTGAAATAAAAAAAGAGGAAATCTACAGAAACATTCAAAAATTAAGCACATCGAGAGCACCAGGACCAGATGGTCTAACAAATCAACACCTAAAACAACACCCAGAACTATGGGCAGATATCTGCTACTTATTACTCCGAACCATCCTCCAGATGAAACAAATACCTTCCTCCTGGCGGTGTGCCATTGTAGTACCAATTTTCAAAAAAGGTGATCGAACCGACCCCAAAAATTATCGGCCGATAGCTCTGCTTGATGTGGTTGGAAACATTTTTGCCTCCCAGCTCCAAAACCAACTATTACGTTGGATCCAAGATACCAAAAGATACGATCTTCGGCAAACTGGATTCGTGAAAGGAGTTGGCTGCGGGCTGAATCTAACTATTCTGAACTTTCTGAAAATGGAAGCAATTCGACAAAATAAAAAGATCTACGTAGCATTTGTCGATCTATCAAGTGCTTTTGATACCATCGACCGAAGGATGCTCTGGGAAAAGATGAAGAAATGGAAGTGCCCAGATAATCTATTACAACCTATAAAAGAACTCCACACGGACACAGTCATTAAAATCCGCCTTGATTCAAGTGGAACATTGAGCAAGCCAATCGAAATGAACTAAGGTGTGAAACAAGGCTGCCCGCTTGCAGCAACGCTGTTTGGACTTTTTATATCTGACATTAGCGAAAGCCTAGCAGCTGTAAACTCTTTTCCACCAAAAATAAATGGGCAGGCAATAAGCTGGATGCTATATGCAGATGACATTGCATTATTGGACCTAACACCAATTGGACTAACCCGAAAACTAGCAGCTTTAGAGAAATATGTAGAACAAAATAAATTAAAAATCAATCCAACAAAATCTGAAATAATAATTTTGCAAGATTTAACACGAAACAACAAACGGAGTACAAAAAGTACCCCTAAGTGGAGACTGAGAAACGAAACTTTAAGATGTGTAAAAAAGACAAAATACCTAGGTGTTTGGATTAATAGTAACATAAACGATGCTCCTTGGGCAGAGAATGCTAAACAAAAATGCAGACAATTAGCAAGTCAAGGAGTAGTAATAAACAAAAAGTTTGGGAAATTCTCACTACAACCAGTAATAGCCCACTACAACCAAAAAGTGATCCCATCACTGATTTATGGAGCAGAATGTGCCCTAGGAGTGTCTGCCACTCTATGGCCAGAACTAGAAAATCAATACTGGAGGAGGGTTCTGCACTTACAGAAAGGAATCTCGAGTGCATGTTTGAGATATGAACTTAATTTAATATCCATGCACGCCCGAGTGTTATGGAACATGCTATCCATATATCGGAAAATCATCACAGTAGAATGTTTGCCTCAATTTAAGATCTTACAAAATGCTATAAAAGGCAACAAAGAAACTCTACTATGTAAATGGGCAGACGGGTGTAAAAAGCAATTAGAACAACTGGGAACTGATCAAGACACCCTGAGAAACAACCCGAACTATGTGAAGAAAAAACTATGGGAACAGGATTGGTGCTCGACAGTCGATGATCGCAATCGCCACAAACTTATGGAAGATGAAGCTATAGAAGCCAAAGATCGAAAACAACTGCCTCAATATTTGATGAGATCAGCTAATGCAAGACATCGAACAAATTATATGAAATTTCGTATGAACTTAATAAACACCAGAGTAAGCCGAGCAATAAGAACGAGGAATTTGAAAGCATTACTCAAGTGTCGTTTCTGTAATAAACATCAAGAAACCCTTAAACACCTAATACTGTACTGCGAAGCCCTGAAAAATCAGAGATATATACACTTAGGACATACAGTGCGAAAATATGCCACCTTAAGTGGAGAGGATCTATGGCGAAAATTTCACAACCCTTGTGAAAAAGACACCTTCGGGTTGATATATTTCGTGGAAATACTTGAAAACCTCCTAAAAGAGAATTAAATTAGAGAAAGAATCTAAAAAGTAATGGGTGCTTCCGAAGTGCTGAGATGAGATGAAGAGGCGAAGTAAAACAAGATAAAGGATTGGTAATAGATTATTAAATCATTTATAGCGAACAGAGTAATGGAAAAAAGAGAATAACTAGGTCGGAGAGAAGTAACAAGCCATGGAACACCACACTCTGCTAAGAAAAATGCACTGTAAAGACCCACTGAAGCACCCTAGAGAGGGATAGGGGAGGAACATTGTATATAATTTTGTTTTTTCAAAAAGTTTGTACAAACTAAATGAAAAAAAAAAAAAAAAAAAAAAAAAAAAAAAGAATCAGATTCATCCTCAAAACCATTTCATGATCCACATAATTGCCGATGGCACCGCTGTCGACGTAAGCTTCAATCGCATGTAATCGATCCGGATGTTCAGGGCTAATGAGGACCATAGGTATCACGAAATGCGAGGTCACGGAACTGGTTTTAACGCTCGGCAAGAGGACCTCTATTCTTGTCGGGCGAGGTCGTTTCCCTGCTCAGAGTTTGTGACCCTGGTAATTGCAGCTCCTACTGCCTTCTTGGCTGGTTTCACCGGACAATCTCGAAGAAAGTGCCCCGAGTTTCCGCAATAGAGGCATAATTGCAGCTGTTTTCTCCTTTCCCGCTCCTTTTGTGTTAGTGGTCCTTTCAGGCCCCCTATTTGCATGGGTTCCCCGGAGTCTACTCCTTTGGTAGGAGTTGGTGGTTTGGAAAATACTCGAGCATCAAACTTGGAACGATCGGCCTTCCTGTTCTGCAGTCTGTGGTCAATTTGAACGACTAAGTCAATATAGTCCGAACAGTCTTGCGGGGGATTCACTACTTGGGCTAACACATCTTTGAGCTCTCCACGTAGACCTCTATAAAACAGCATAATCCTTTTGTCCTCAGGCCATCGAGTTTCCACTATCAGTCTGTTGAAAGACGCAATATAAGCCAAAAGGTCTTGATTACCCTGACGCAATGAAAGGAGCTCATTGTCCAAGGCCTGCCCCTGTGAATGTCTTGCAAACAGTTTTCCATACTGAGCTGAAAAGCTTGAAAATCATGGAGAACCGGATCATCTTGATTAACTAGAGGGATCGACCAGTCTGCCGCATTGCCACTAAGGTACGAAAGCACGAAAGCTACCTTAGCTTGATCAGTTGGAAAGGCTGCTGGCCGGCATAAGAAGTGCAACCGGCACTGATTAATAAATACTGCAAACCTCTTTGGGTCACCAGAAAATCGTTCGGGCGGAGCCAGAGGTACATTCCCAGGTAGGTTGATCTGCACTGGGTTCGTAGAGGATGTTGAAGGAAGATTTGCCCCTGATGCGGGTAACGGAGTTTGTCCGGCTTGTGACTGTAGCAATTGTCTAGCGAGATCGTCTGTTCGCTCCTTGGAAATAATCAGTTCCCTTCTTAGAGCATTTGTTTCCTGACGGGCTGCATGCACTTCTGCTCTTAGTCCCCCAAGTAACTGGGCTAGCTGGTCGGTATCCGAGGTTTCCATAGCGCCTGGGTGGGAGTTTTGCGGTAGGCTTTGCGTTCTGTAACGCTCACCTGATTCCCGCAGAGGCGCCGGTCTTGACTGGGTGAATGCCGTATCTTCAAAGGTGATGTGTAACACACGGTTGGCTCTTTGGGCTGGACCTCTGTGCACTGTATGTCTGACTCGAAGAATAAGATGTCTGCAGATAGAAAATATGGGATTAATGAACTGGGGTTATTGGGTGACTCTCTCCTCTTCCCTTTCTCTTCTCCTGTAGAACCCCAAAGGTTAACGCCCTCACCTTAGGTAAGTGAACGCCGAGCTCTCCATCTGCCTCGGGGCAGGGTGCCGTAACCAGTTTCTTCACTGGATAAGGGTGCAGGCCTCTTGACCTCAGAGGACTGCTGTCCGTCGTTAACTGCACGAACGGTAAGTTCTGGGCACTTCAAATGTCTTAAAAGTCTTTTGTAATGCTATCTCTTGTTTTGCAGGGTTCCGGCGATGGCGGATGGCGGGCTGATGAGAGTTGAGGATCGAACCCGCTTGAGGAATAGAAGCACCTGGAAGCACGTAAGTAAGCGCTTGTAGCCTGCTTCACGATGCGCACTAACTGTCCCTTTTATCTTGCAGGTACAAGTTCGGAGCTTTAGAGAAGCTGAAGGGTGCTGGAATACCCACTGGATTCGGCGTGGGAAGGAGTAATGGCACGTGAGTAATAAAGTTGCCTAATGTCTTTAAACGCACCTTCTTTTGTCTTTCAGATGCGGGATGCAGCGCCGAAGGCCTCCGGAGCGTGCGAAGAGCTGGTAAGCTTTTGTCTTTCAGATGCCGGAATGCAGTGTGAAGACCTCCGGAGCATGCGAAGAGTAGGTAAGCCTTTGTCTTTCAGATGCCGGAATGCAGCGCGAGGCGTTGGTGACAGCCGATGGACCAGGTAAGAGATGCGCTGCCACTGAAGACCGTAGTGCTAACCTGTTCTTTCTTTGTCTTTACAGGTGCTGCTGAAGACTGGATTCCAGGATGGTAAGCCTTTGTTCCCTTAGGCCCAGGATCAGAAGCAGAAGACACAATGAGCGTTCTGCTGCAGAGAATGCAGAATAACGCAAAGCAAGATTCATCCATCGGGTGTGGTTTAAATAGCCTCCTGTAGTGCTTAGGTGTCTCCTTCCACAGCCACGCCTAGGTAAGAAAAGAGTTCCTGCTTTCCAGAAGAGTTCCAGTGTTCTGAACCTAGGGAGTGGCTCCTGCCCCACCCAACAGGAAAAGTAGTCCCAAACAGAAGAGGATCAGGTGTTCAACTGGCAGGTAAGTAAGTAGCATGGTCTGCTGCAGGTAAGTCCACCCAAGCATTATGAGCCCGGCGCTTCCAGCGCTGGGACTGGGCATCTTTATGAGCCTGGTGCCACTGGCGCCAGGACAGGGTCCAAAAGGTCCCAATTGGGACTGGCTGGCACTCGGAACCGGGGTTATGGGTCTGCTTCCACGGGAGTCGGGCAAGTCCTGATCTTTTGGAAGCAGAGATCATGACACCGGGAGAGTGGTTTATGCAGCCACTGAGGCTCATCTTGTAAGTGGGGTCAGAGGGATTGGGAAAAGGGTTAGGCCCATGCAGCAAAGGGTGGGTGTGAAGAGGGACCTCCGCAAAAGAGACCAGGAGCTGGCTACAAACAAAAGGTGATCTTGAAGGTGCTGTCCTATCGGCCAAAAATCTTTAAGGCCAGCTTTTTGTTTGCAGCAACGGACACAGTACCAGTTCTTCTACACAATCCTGAGAGCAGGAATTAATAGGATGTTTTTTTTGTGACTAGGGCAAATCAATGGTCTATACACATAGATTAATCATGTTGAAACATGTTTACATTTTAGTGCTAATAGGTAAAGACTATGAAAGGAAGCATGTGATGCTGCTGTGACAGTGTCTCATTTACTAAGTAGACTAGCAAACAATTTAGCACCTACATTTGGAACAAGCAGAGAAAAATGTCTATATGTGTATTATCATGCATTGGTGGTTTAATCCAAATACCTTTTAGGATCAATGAAGGGTAGATTATGCCTTCTAATTAATTATATTGATCATGGTCTGTTATTTTAGTTATGTTCTTAAAGTTAGGTTAGTTAGGTTTTATAATGCACCAATCACCAACCATCACCATGGTCAAACGTTTCTGGTACCTTGTCCGATATATTGATGTATAGTCCCCTCAGCCACAGTAACAGACCATAAGCTGTGGAGTGGAAGAGGAATAGAAAAGGGGAACTGTAAAGGGGAAGAGAAAAGCAGGAACAGGAAGAGGCACTCAGAACAAACAAGTTGGTTTGATAAGAGGGGATTGAGGTATAAGACAAATAATTGTATAATTAGCTGTGCAAGCATAATGTTCAGAGTTGGATCAGGCTGAATGCTGATCTAGAAAAAAAAGTCTCATGATAACAAATAACTTTCTGTGATGATTGTTTCCTTCGAGTCAAGTACTAGTGTTAGTGGAAAATTGGATGTGTGTTGTCCCCAGATGTGCAAATAGCCAAAAATGTAAACAGTGGAAGGTTAAGAATGAATCTTAACCACTGGAATTTCTATGCATATCCTTTTCCACCACTGTTTTTAGCCTGTCTGTGCCATTGCAGAAGGGGATGTAGAAAGTTTTTGTATCTCTGATTACCTTCACCACGTGCATAAGCATGCATCGAAAACATAGGGAACTAACTTGCTGTTTTGTCCTTTTAATTCGGGTGTTCTTGACTACAATCCCAGGCTTAGTGCAGAGCTTAACACACAACCCATTATATTGTGAAAGAATACTCACACATTGATAGGCCACACACTTTTATAATAGTACTTTTGGCTTTTATCTGGATGGGTTCAAAATAGGACAGAATTCAAATGCGGTTTACCAAAACGTAGTTAGAAAAACTTAGAAGGGCATAATGCACTCATCTACATGGAAATAGACATTAATAAAATGCAAACATGTGTGTCTATTTTCTACTGAGAAGAGCATGGAATATTTCACATATATGCATTCCTAGGCATCTCAGCAAATGCGAACACTCTCTGAATCCCTTTTTCTGTATCCTAATCCTCCCGCAAGAGAACTTGGCAGGTGATGCAGAGATATCTGTGCAATTTAGGAATGTTTTAGGGTGATTTTGCAATACTGTAAGTGACTTACCACGCCCAGAGAACAAGTCTTTATATTCAATTTTATGGAAAAAAGCATAATGTCACTCTTTTTTGTTATATTCTAATTGTGTAACTTATGCTTACCAAATGATTTACAAATGCTCTGTCTGCGATGCTGATAGCGAAATCCCTTCACCGAAGCACACAGGCTCAGTGCTTCCATCAACCTCAGCAGTTCAGCGAAGGCCCGCCGGCACCCTACTTTCTCTTCTGCAAACACGTCAGCCTGGCTCAATCTCGGCTCATTGCACACGCCTTCCACAGCAACCACCAAAACTCTCCAATGTTCGTTCTTCTTTCTGGAATCTCCTCTTGATCCCACTTTCTCTCGGAAGAAAACCCCCTCCTCTCTCTCTGTGCCCTTTAAAGGCTTTTCCCTGCCATCCCACTTTTCTTATACCTTCATACATAAAGTATATTATATCACCACCCCTTGCCGCATGGTCACCCATCATTCTTGCCTCTTGTATGGCATGCCTTTCAGTAAGTTTCCAGAAGTCTTTTAGCTTTTTACCAGTCATCTTTGCACATGGTTGATCCTCCAGGCCCGGATGAACATGCAACATTTCCATCCTGCGCTTCCTGCTCAAACTATGAGTTGTCTTTGCAAACTAAATTTTGCAGTTTCATCATGCTCTGAGCTTCACGTCCACACTGTGGAGTGGTTTGCAATTCGTGCATTTTATTTTCTAAGCCACCATGAACCACAATCTTCACCTACAATTTGCAGCTACATTTTGCATTGTGGGCTATGTCCTACGCTAATCCCACTCTAATCACTAATTAGATTAGTTTGGTTAAAGTTATTGAGGTAAGTATGTTAGGGTTCCATGTCATTTCATTGCGGGATGTTTTTTCACTGGGTTTTTTACCACGATTTTTTTTAATGAAATAACCCATCACATTTGTTTACATTATTTATGGGGGGTTCCCCCCAAACTCACCTATTTTCTTTAATTTGTATTCATTCCCAAACACCCACACCGCATATATATAATTTACTAACCCCCCTAAAAAATGTGATGTTTTTTTTTTTTTAAATGTGCGGCAAACAATTCCGCGAAAAAACATCCCACAATGAAAGGACGTTGTACCGTATGTTAGATGGGATAATAACATTAATGGTTTGTCCCTGCCATACTACACTACACCATCATGCTATGCTATGTTATGCTACACTATTGAATCAATTCAAGCTATACTATGCTCACACCTTTCCTTTGGTTTGTATGATTCTCATCAGTGTCTCACATCAGTGCTAAGCCACACACACCGGCTGTAACGCTATCATCATTTGTACATTGTCATACACTTTTTATAGGAGTCTGAGGTCCCGCTAAAATGCTTGCATGGCTAAAATTCACACTACTTGTTCCAACAGGAACCAGTGATATGTAAATCAGTATTGTTACTGATACCCAAGGAAGCACTCCAGCCAAAACTGGCTGGCTTTGCCCCCTCTTCACAGAAAGACAAGCAATTGTAGATATGTTTTCACCTCGCTGAGCCTCAGCAGTGTGGTGAAGTGTTATTTCCTATGGAACAGCAAGCAACACAGTGAGTGCACAATGAGTTGCAAATAGTGAGTATCCAATATATGTCATTCTCAAAGATTGATTCACTTACATGTAATACATCAGAGACATTGGGGTTTTCTCAAAGGAGGAAGAAGCTCACATTCTCAATTTTATTACAATTACAGAACAAGAAAACATTGGTATAAAAAACTGAAGACTGTACTAATCATTTGGAGAAACCTATTCACATAAAAATTAGTCAGAAACTCCATACTACTACACTCATACAGTATTACAAAGTGCATCATATCCCTAGGTATTTAAGGGTTAACCTTGAACCCACTTTATGAAAAGATAACCCAACCTTCATGAAACGATGGTGTTAGATCTTAAATAAGAGCTCTAGCAGAGTCTGTTGAGTGAGCGACACGACGGAGAACACTGTGGAGTTGCTGAAGGAATTTTTCACTTTCCATTGGATTTTGGGCAGAGACTCTGCAAAAGCTGACTCACACCGCAGAGTGGTCACAGAGTCTAGCAGAGTCTGTTGAGTGAGCAACACAAGCAGAGCATACTATGGAGTGGCTGAAGGATTTTTTCACTTTCCTTTGGATTTTGGGCAGAGACTCTGCAAAAGCTGACTCGCACCGCGGAGCAGTCGTGGAGTCTAGCAGAGTCTGTTGAGTCCATTGGGGGAGTGGAGGTGTGGATGGGAAGGAGACCTCCCCGCCTCCCCCCCTCCTGCCCCTGGCATCTGGGCTTTTGGCATTTATCATGATCGGAGGCACCCGTGATGCATGATATATTTCTACTTCCACGCTGAGGACAAGAGCGCAACGGAAACGTGAGATGCCAGTAGAACAAACTCAGGCACTGCCACGTCGATCACAAGTAAGTCAGTACCTCTCATCTCTCATGTACAAGTGATCCGTGGAAAACCGAAGAAGTAACCAAGGCACGTGATAGTATTCAAAGTGTTCAAAGCATTCAAAGCGTTCATAGCAAGCTTGCAATTGTGACACATAAGAGGGAGGTAGTGGAGACCGCAGTCACACGCCCCCAGAACTTGTCATGGTCTCCTGAACTCGCGACTGCAAACAGCGCATGGTCAAAATGTGGGGAAAAAGGTCACATACATTTTTCCAATCGGGGCAAACAGGCGCACAACAGCAACAAGACATGGCCAGAGCGTTGTGAAGGCGGATGCACCTTGGGCGAAAATGCAACATACTCAAGTTCAGCCCCTGATACTGTGACCACGGATTCAATCCCTACAATACGAGTCCTAGCATGGTCTGTGCATAATGTACATCATAAAGTTGTAATAATTGACACAAACTTCGTGACCCAAAATGAAGGGAAACAGTGTAATGACGAGAGCCAGTGTGACATAATGGTTGAAGAGCAAACGTGCTCTTCCTGCACGCCCACCCTAAGAAATTAGCCGGTCAATCTGTATATCCCGACAAAATGCTGAATAATCTTCCATGAGCTCTATTATGACATCAATGTGCTGAACTCTAAGTCTGAGCTGAATAAGCTGACTACTGAAGTCATCGATTATGTGTTTTGCTTACCTGTGAACCATATAGACGATAGCGGTAATCAAGCTGGTAACTCTTTGCTTGACTGCTCAATACCCTATGGTTCCACTGCAAAAGAAAAACAGACTTAATTCCTTGGAGGTGGTTAACAAATTATTGCACAACCTTACTTAACTGAACAAAATACGCAATCCAAAGAATAAACCCAATACACCTTCAGAATCAGGTGCCTGTGATACAACCAATATAAAGGCGAATGAAAGTCAACTTAGACAACTGTTGACAGACACATGGGCGAGTGGAAAATTCAAACGGAGAAGGATAGAGAGCAGTACGTCACCGAAAATCAAATGCTCGCAACACAAGACTGACAAAGGCCCACATGACAGCACACATGACAGCATGCCAGAGAGGGGCTCTGGAGCCCGGTCAAAGAAGAAACAAACCGACTCTTCGGAAAGTGAGGGGTCAGACCTTTCTGAAAGTATAACCTCTGACTTCTCATTTATGGAACACCCTTTTCTAAAACAGCAACTAAACCACATGCAAAATGTGGAAAAACAAAGGTGGGGCCTGGTGGAAACACAACCACAAGCGACTTACAAACACTAATATTGTCTTCTATGTCTATTTCGATTGCGCCATTGATCAAACTGTATGAAACCATTAATGATAACACCAAGGAGCTAGCCACATTGGTATCCCTAATGAATTCCAAGCACCTAAAACTTAACACCCAAAATTTGTGCAAAGGAGCGCAAACCAATCTCAACAAAAAGATTGATGTATCTTTAAATATATTGACTGAACAAAAAGGAAATGACATTTTGAAGAAAAAACTGTTTGCTGAAGTCACTAAAGAGGCTTAGCAACCAGAGTTGGGAGTTGGACATAGCTCCGAAACTGTCTATAGTACATATCATAGAAACAAAGGAGCAACACACGCTTGGAATACTTAAAACAATTTGTCCTCTAGGGAGATTCCGCAAGTATGCGTAAGTTCTGAAGATACAAATTTACCTTTGCTCCAACATACATCAGAAAAAGAAGATGAAATAAGCTTGATGGAAACAGCAGACAGGAGCATTTGTCCTGAGACTAAGGCAAGTCCAACAAAGCCCTCTGAAGACTCGAACATAGAGCAGCACCAAAGCGACATTGCAGAAAATCTTAAAAACACAATGAAGCTATTAAAAGCAATAAGAGGGACTTTTCAGCTGGTCTAACCCTTGGAGGACAAAAGAGCAATCCACCATTGGGAGATGCCTGGCTCGGCAAAATCTCCAAGCTCCGACGACATCGAGAGTTTCCAAATCCTGTACTAGCGCAGTACTGGTGACTGTAAATGACACGGATTGATCCCTGAGCAATGAGCCTGGAGTATTTCCAATATTCAAAGAAAGCAACTCTGTGATCACAAACAAACCTAAAGCAAAACCTCTGACCCAGGACCTTTTAAAGAAATCTAAAACCAAATTGCAAAGAAGGCACGATGGGGCAACGGCGCAAGGAAATTCTTGCGGAACATTAAATCTGTGCATTTAACAGGAAACAGCAAAACCGATAGTGCTTAATTAGCACAAACAAAAGCACGAAAGACCAGAAAAGTGTATTGGAGCAAAAAGAGGTTCACTCCAGTGACATTGTCTGCATTGACGACATTTCAGCAGACATACTAAACATGTCGACGTAGGAGGACGAAATGGAGGCTGAAACATTGATGCTGGATAATCCATGCCCAGCAAGCTGCTTAGAAACTGAGCAAAGTAGTCTGGAGAAGACCGAGAGTGAATCGATTCTCACCACACAAGCAAGACGGTGCACCATCGTACCCCCAGTGCTTGACCCAGTTCCAGTCTTAGAGGGACCACCAAGTCCAGCGTTCATCACTCTAAATGAAAAATGGGAGACACTACCCACGGAACGCATGCAGAGAATAAAAGTGACTGCGACAAAGAATCAAGATAGCCCGTGCATAACCTCATTTTTGAAGGTGAAAGAAACAGTGATTACAAAGAAAAGGGATCAGGCATGACAGACCAACGCCGTCAAGCCCTTTTCCCAAAAATGGCAAAGAATAATGAGAAAAGATCATATAACATCAACAAACATGAAGTAGGCTGAAAAAGCGAAAACAAACACTCTATGCTGCATAAGATAACACTAGAACATGAGGACAGTAGTGACAACCTCATCTTGAACCAAAATAACGTTATGAAACCACTCTATTATGTCCCAAGTTTGAGATCAATTGTGTCTGACGACCTGAATATCATCAAGTTCTCTGAAGAAGACACAAACGATAAAGTTGTGCTACACATTTAATCGAAAATCATTGTGGACATTATCATGGGAGCAAGCTCAGTGCTACTGTCTCTTGGAATTGAGGTGTATAATGCAAGGGAAACAACTCTATACTCTAGTAAAGAAGAGGGCAAAGTTCTTCAGGCACAAAAAACATTAACTTAAACCAAGATGTTGGGGCAGTTCGACACCAACACTGACAAAAGGAATCTAAAGTTGATGGATCAAAAGCCAACACATGACTTGATCGAGCATTTAAACACTCAACAGATGGAGACTGAAATAATGGATCATCGAAATAGACAAGTTAAGTTCAGCAATGATGAACCAAAACCCACGGCCCATCCTAGAGATCAAATCAAAATAATCGTAGAAGGAGTAAAAACTAAGGAACAGATGGCCAGCGCGGGTGTCTGCAAATCGAAACAGTCAGTCACTCTAAATGAGTGGCAGTGGTTGGCTGAGTTTTTAAACACCAAATCCTGAAAGTAATGCCAGACTCCAGAGGCTGACTGTGAACTCCTTGTTGTATCCTGGAACTTTTTCACTTGTTCCACACAAATTGGTTGGAAGGCCTGGAGTTAGTATGCCTACAGGAGACTTGGTTGTGTGAATGTCCGACAGTTGAACATTACGAAGTTTCATTGAATCCGGCCAAAAAAAAAGAAAAAGGCTGCCCCATGGCCGGCCTAGTAACTTTAATTGATAAAGAAACTGGCTTCCGGATCATCGAAACCAAAAATTGGACACCTTTCATTCAAGTCACTACCTTGGGGAAGTCTAGCGAGAGTGTCAATGTCCCCGAATCCCTGGCGGTTGTTAATTTATATTGGAACCATCCAGGAGCCGGAAAAAAAGCCTTTATATACCAGGTAACCGTAATCTACGAGGAAGTAAACCATCAACAACATGATAGTGTGTGGTGATCTAAACAATACACCAGGGTCAGAGATCCAACTAACAAAAGACTGGGGTCTAGAGATGGACCAAAGAAAGTTATTCATGCTGAATGGAAACACATTAGGTGATATACCTGCAGCCCCGACGTGGAGAAGACTTAACTAAAAATCCACGATTGACTACATATTCATGTCAGAAGGCATCCACACTCAAGTTAAAAGCATGAAGGTGGTACCCATGGTTCATAGTGACCACGACATGCTGCAAATGGAGATAACCATACATGGCGGAACTAATTCCTCTGTATGGAATAACAAAGTTATAGTAGAGTCCAACAGAGTCAGATTAAAACTGAATGAACAGGCAGTCTCACAAATTTCACATCAATACCGCACGGAGAGGGAGACAGTGGAATACCAACATCTGCTAACTCAGTTTGTGGAAAAGAAACTTGGCTCAAGACAATGCGATTTTGCACCAAAGCATAACTTTGATCTAGAAATTCTAAAGAGAAAAAGGATGATGCATTTTGAAATCCGAAACTCTCCACGTAAGGATACACAAGCATTTGTACTTCAAAAAAAAGCTGCTAAACAAAAATACTAAAACTGGCGGAAAGCCCATAACCATCTGATGATGCAACATGATGTAAACTTAATGTTGGATAAGCTGAGAAACAAAACTTCAGCTGAGTTTTGGCGACTGATCAATCACATGCAGGCACCCCAGTCTGCATTACAAGGCAACTTGGTATCGAAGGCTGACTGGCTATCACACTATACTGATCTATATAGTAGGAGTGAAGAACAACACACTGCATCAATGACCACACTCCCATGCTCGGATCTTACCTTTGCAAAGGAGGACATCTTGAGTGTGATTAACAAAGCAAGTGCCTCGAGAGCTCCTGGTCCCGATGGGCTGACAAACTACACAATTAAGCAAAATCCTGAAGCATGGGCCGAAATCTGCCTTACCCTATTTTAAAG
The DNA here is from genome assembly GCF_040938575.1 of Ambystoma mexicanum. NCBI lineage: Eukaryota > Metazoa > Chordata > Amphibia > Caudata > Ambystomatidae > Ambystoma > Ambystoma mexicanum. The sequence goes on from NC_090924.1 coordinate 1,335,377,248, forward strand.
GATTAACTGTTAATGCTGTACACCTCAGTCCTGGAAAAGCGGGTAATAGAGCTAATCCAAAGACTATTGACCGATAGCTCTATTAGACATACTAGGAAAAGTCTACGCAACACTTCTGCAACAAAAGCTGGTTGACTGGGCGACGGAAACCAATCAGGTCGACATGAGACAAGCTGGCTTTGTAAAGAATGTTGGTTGCTCCCTGAAACTCCTAAGCCTAAATCTGCTTAAAATGGAGGGTCTGCGAACTAAAACAAAGGTGTACCTTGCACTTATTGACTTTTCATATGCATTTGACAGCTTTGATCGAGACAAACTTTGGGACAAATTGAAGACCTGAGGTTGTCCCCCAAGTTTGTTAGCCGTGAATCGAGAGCTACATAAGGACACAAACATAAGGGTCCATCTAGGTCAAAAAGGAACACTCTCACCACAGATCAACACCTTCTGGTGCGTGAAACAAGGTTGTGCACTGGGGTCTGCAATATTCAGTCTCTTCCTCTCCGATATTGGGGAGGCTATAGACGGTGTCCACTCCTTTCCACCGAGAATTAACAGGACTCATCTCAGTTGGCTATTGTACGCTGACGATTTTATCTTGTTGGACATCACTCCGATCGGCCTGCAAAGAAAACTAGATGCAGTAGAATTGTATGTGGAAAACAACAGCCTACAAATAAACATAAAAAGTGTGAGATCCTATTACTCCACAATCTCAAAACAGCGAGCAAAGTCAATGGTAAGAAGTGTGCATGGTCATTGGGCCAGGAAACCTTGAAAATAGTTTCTAGTTCCAGATACCTTGGTATGCAAATAAGTGCAAGCATCTACGATGGACCGTGGGTGGCAATTGCCAAAAGCAAGTGTAGACAACTTGCTTGTCAAGCATTTGCTTTGAACAAAAAATACAGAAAGTTTTCTTTAAGGCCGGTAATTAACTTTTACCAACAGAAAGTAGTACCAGCCCTCCTTTATGGAGCAGAAAATGCCTTTGGATGCCCACACGAGTTGTGGACAACACTCGAAAATATATTCTGGGTCAAAGTGCTACAATTGCCAAAAGGCATGTCAACAGCCTGTATACAATACGAATTATCTTTGATTTCCATTCATGCAAGGATAAGTTGGAACCTACTGTTACTCTTTCAAAAAACGAAAGTTGAAGAGAAAATTCCACAATTCGAAATCCTGCATACCTCAGACTCTGACAACAAAGAAGATTTCCTATCAATCTGGAACAAGTGCTGTGAAGGAATGCTCAAAGAATATTACATCGAAATGGACATGCTACTGGACATGCTGCACGGAAATCCCAATCTGTCAAAAAAAAAGAAAATCTGGCAAACTGGAGCCGAACTGGAGAGCAGAGAAGGAGCAACTACAACGCTGTGGAGCTCTTTCCTGATCAAACCATAAGACGATTGTCTATGCGTCTCCGTTTTAACGCATTTCAAACTAAAGAGCGACTTCGAGTCTGGTCTTAACATCTGGACCTGAAACCAGTCTGCAAGTTCTGCACCGGAGAAGATGAGACATCGAAAAATCTTACTTTGTTTTGCCGAAAATTACGGTCACTAAGAACCAGGTACCTGGATCCTCTACTCTTGAAACAGTTGTCCTTAAGTGAAGAAGACTGGTGGCAGAAAATGTTTGACGGTGTTGATACAAAGCTGATTTTTCTCCCTGACCCATTTTCTGTGCGATATGGAAAAGTTATTCGCAGCAAATAGTGGTGACGCAATGTGATGTTAAAAACCAACAAAGGTCATTTTGATTTCATCAGGGTTTTAAGCTGTAAGTGATTTCAAGCCGGCATCCACCCTAGTCAAAGCTCAGCATGTAGTGCACAACTGAAATCCTTATTTTTTTTTTGTCTAAAAGTTCAATATTCTGAACGATATACCACTCATTTCACACCTTTCTCCTGGCCCCCCCTCCTCCCCGGTTACACTGAATCAGGAATCAGGCTGGTTTGCAAAGGTAAAGATTTATTTATCTATTTAAGGTTTAATCACAATATGTTTTAATAGATAAACAACAATCACCAATGGGGTGACAGAACACTCAATAATATATTTAGTACACTAGGAATATGTAATAAGCACAACAATTGCAGCACAGAAAATAATACTTTTGTGTTGGTTCAAATCAGCACTGTGGTTAGCAGTCCCCGCTGCAACACCCCTCAATCCTACAATAGGCAATGTATAGCGATAGGAGGAGAGAGCAGGTATTCAGGAATGGCACAAATCAAACAGAATATCAGTCCCAATTTCCCCCTTTCAAACACAAGAGAAAACGGAATTGTCTGTCCAGCTGTCAGAATGGCTTTTAAGATTGTCTTTAGAATGGACTGGGCAAACACCAAATTGGGTCAAAAATACTCAAATGGTTATAAATTCCTATGGGAGACACTTTGAACAGTTGCACACAAGCACAAACAATGATTTGGTCAGTAGAAAACAATGGAAATCTTAAGGTTCAAGTCGTAAGCAGTTTAGAGCTATTTTACACGTGTAAAACTTTCAGAATTTTAAAATCGCGGCAAACTTTTCATTGAGCGATATTCACGATAATGGGAGAATGAATCGGGTTGGGTTCTATGGATAGCTATGGATTTTGGGAACAAGTAGGGGTTGAAATTTCGTTTCTATCACAAAAACTGAAACTGAGGGAGTTATGGAGGTTTTAGTAAAGGTCGTTTTTGTAAAATAGGCGCGAGAATTGAAAATAGAAATGCACTTTTGAAAATGACAAATGGGTTTGCTTACACTAGGGGATGACTATGAAGAAGCGAATACCACACAGGAATGTTACAGCCACTGGATCACGGCGACCCACCTGATAATGAAACTCGACTTCACCAGATGAGAAAAGGGTCAGCGCAAAGATGGTTCTAACAATACTGGTTCTGAATGAAAGATAGGATGGGTTGGAAATAGGGACAAGACTATGCAATGATACCATGGGACACAGTTCTTCCTATTTATACTCACTGGATACGTTTTAAATGGGACCGTCAGCTCTGGTAAGGATTGGGTCTGGTCTAGGAAAAACAGCGGCTCAGGCACAGGACTGGATCCTCCTGGCGGGTCGCCGGATTGGCACAGGATCTGCTCTTCTAGTCTGTGGGTATTTGGATCAGCTGGATGGCAAGCTCCTCAGGTAAGCCTAGTGGTGGCAAGCCAGATAATTTCTGGATACTGGTTTAAAATGGCCTTCTCACACCACACATGGCTTTACTTAGTGGGGAGAATAAATTTGAGGATTGGGGCCTTGCTGGAAATCAATAGTCTCTATTGCTTGCTGGCAAGAGATTTGGCATTGGATCTGGAAGAATATTTAAAGCTGGATGTAGAAAGCTGCATCAGAGTGCTTCGCCGGAATCAGGAAGGTGGCTGGATCAGTGAGTCCCTATGTGCTCTCAGCTGTCTCTATTTATGCCTTAAAAATGACATCACAAAGAGGTGTATGGGCCGGCTTAGCTAAGCTTGCCCCTGTGAAAGGTGATTGGGTCAGAGTCTACTCTCTGCCTTGATTGGAGGAGAGAAACAGAGTGTCATCTTTATGGTGTAATTTTACGATGCTGAAAATCCACCCCTAGCCACTGGAACACACATACACAGATTGCATATTTTACATAGCCGCTATTCCTCAAAACCCTGTAGCTGTGGGATCTTGTCTCCGCTTTCTACGGAATTTTGCCCTTTTCACTATGAACACACTTTCCCATTTTTCTGCAAATTTCCAGAAGTGTGCGTTTTTAACATAGGGATATGCGTGTAGATTTTCACAATTCTAACAGTAAAACATTTTGCGTAATATCACATATCTTGCCATTCCTGTCCAGAACATGTCACACAGCTCTGCCACCTCTTCACATGTGCAGCCAGAAATGAAATGAACAACTCTGTCATTTTTATATTTTTCACCATTTTGAATAGCAAGTTATAAGTCTTTTTCTAAATGTTCTTTGTTCATGTTCAGCAACAGATGGTCGCTTGGCTCTACCTCTTTTTGTCTCCCTGCAGTCCAGGAGTATGCTCCTCCTTGTTTGTTCCTTCTAGAGGCCCTTTACGACCCGCTTCACACTTCCAATTTCCTGTGCTGCAGCTTGGTCATTGTTCCTTTGTTCTCTGTAGACCAGATTCTGCCCTACCCTGCAATTCACGCCTCCCCGTCAGTTTCTGCTAAGGGGAAGGCCTTCCTTCTGGGAAGAAACCTGCTTTCCCAGTTATTTTCAACTTCGCCAAGCTAATTACTTCTTAAACTTAACAAAACCCACATTTGTTGCAACACTTACAAATACATTTCTTCCTTGGCCTTAAAATCTGTGGAATCAAAAACAACTAAAATCTGTATTCCTTTTTGGTAATAATCCTGTTTATATTTGTTAATTCAGCAGACGTTTGAGTTTTAGGTCATTTTAAAGCTGCCTTAGTACTCCTCTGACAGCTGTCATTCAGGTAGCCCTGGGTACTGCACCCAGATTTTGGCATAGAGGCTGTCAGTTTTTCAGACTTTGTATGTTTCACAATGCTTCATTTCATACATGAAATTTAGCACCAGGCAAGGTTGTGAATATTGAAAAGGGTTGTGTTATGGGCATTTAGGAGTTTTTTGCAACAAAGCAAATGTCATTTGTAGGCACATTTCTGGGTATCTTTTGTAAAGTGCTGCTTTTGTCTCTGCACTCTGTTTGCTGGTCATGGGACACACTGGCACATTTTTGCAGGGTGTGCTCTATTCCACTGCACATGCACCATGGGTGGAAGGTTGTGCATCCATCTTTTTGTGTGCTGAAGCACACAGTTTTTGCAGGTTTTTGTAGGTTTTTGGCGCACACAAGGGTTTTGCCGCCATTGTTTCTTTCCCAATAACTGGGAGGGTGATGCCGCATAGCATAGCAGAGTGGGTCAATACATCCCACAGAGAAGTGTGTGGGACTGGCGATAAGTGTGTGCTCTCACTTTTGTTTTAGTATTTTAAAGGTTTTTGCACAAACCAACAAAATAAGTAAATAAATAAAATAAGATCTCTTTGGATCACATACTGCTTACTATAGAAGAATTAATAACATATTTTAGTTCTGTAGAAGTAGAGATAGTGCATTTAAAATGTTGACGAAACTTATTTCTCACCAGTGAACAAATTCAGGAGACTTTAGATGACATTAACACTAAACTAGATCATTATCGTAGAGTGACTAAATCCAAAAAGAGCAGAACATTTAGGAGGGACACAATTGACTATAAATTAGACATTGTCTACACATGTAAGAATTATTACTGATTGACTGATTTGAAAAACAAAACAAATCTGGAGCAATTCATTCACAAAATTCACTATCAGATACAACATCTTCAGACGTTTCAAGTGGTGCAACTGAAGACAGAGGAGCAGTGAATGAACCAGGATGTGAGAGAACAGATACCAAAATACCAGAAGAGGGCTCTTCATCGTCCAGTAGACAGACATCTTTTTTAGAAAGACCAAATCTAGGCTAGGTCAGAAGAAAACAAATCACATGGAAAAAAACACTTCTGATAAGGAAGAGTTTGTGATGAATATTTCACAATACAATTTGACATCTTTCAAGCGAAAACATTACAAACATGTTATCTCATTTGTACCTCTTACAAAAGCATTTGCTTAAGGAGAACATGGACTACTACAAACTTACCCGTAAAATGAAGCTTCAATTATTTTTTGAGACTATAGAAGAATCAGAGGCATGTGAGCAGAATGAATAAGAGATCAGCCCTAAAAGTATGTTCACTCTTCCAGACACAAATTCCATTATAGTTACCTTTAAGAAGAAGATATTGGAAGATTTTAAACATATTTCTTTTCAAAAGAAATCTTGGGGAAATTTGTCATATCGGGAAAAACAAGTCATTTCACAACTATGGAATAATCAAGCGATTATTCTAAATCCCGTAGATAAAGGTGGGTCCCTGGTAATTCTGGACAGGGCTTTGAATCGACAGGAAGTTGACCAACATCTAGCAGACAGTGACACGTTCATGGAGATATATACCGACCCTAAGGACCAAGTACACACAATAATTGAGGAGATTTTGGACACTCCCCCTGGACGAATCATCATAAAACTGTGCAGAAAAAGTATATTCCCCACTCTGATTTTTTTTGCCAATTTTGGTGAGGTTTCGGCAAGGGGGCGGCAAAGTTGTAAGGGGTTCCCAAAATAGTTTTTTTTCCATAGACATAAAGGGAAAAAACTTTGCTCACGCCTACAGCCCAAACCACTAGATGGATTTTCACCAAATTTGCGGCAGGAGCGGTGGCTTGGTACCGAAAGTTTGCTTTTGTTAATTTGGTGTAAATCCATCCAGTAGTTAAAAAAAAAGACTAACAAGTAAGTCAAACAAATTACTGATATCCGTGTCCAGTCCGCTGACTCATTTTCCTGTTCGGTCCGCGGACTGGCCTCTGATTGGCTTAGAAGGCAACATGGTGTCCGCGGATATCGGACACACTCACTGATTGGATGGTGAAAAGCATGAAGTGCGTCAGATTTTTGGAAACGCCCACCAACTTGGTTTTGCGGACAGCGCTTCTGCGGACACCGCTGTAAAAACATATTAAAAAACACAACATTGCATTTTCAAACTTATCAAATAATCTCTGGGGAGGCGAGGGGTGATGAGGATGGGATGGGATTAAAAAAAACTGGTGTTGTTCACCACAAAAGTCCACGAACAGTCCTGTGAAGTTCGGGGGCACTTCAGATGTTTGGGGGCAGTTCTTGGATAGCTTATCACTTTCTGCACCACTCAATGAAACTACATGAAATATTGGAATTGGATTCTAGACCTGGTAATGAAAGGCTTTGAAAAGTTTGGTGGGATTCTGTAAAGTGGGGGCGAAATTAGAGGGGGGGTCCAAAAATAATGTAAAGGCTTATAAATTTGGTGCCATTTGACAAATCTGCACAAAAGATTGCAAGACAATTCTGAATCTAGATAGACATGTTCCTGCAACGTTTGGTGGGATTCTGTCAAGAGGGTGCACAAATAGAGGGGGGTCCCAAAATATTGTAAATGCTTATAAATGTGGTGCCATTTGATGAATCTGCACAAAAGTTTGCAAAATGATTTTGAATCTAGATGTAAATGTTTTTGTAAAGTTTGTTGGGATTTTCTCAAGAGGAGGATAAATTAGAGGGGGTCTCAACATTTTTACATGGCTTATATCTTGTTGCCATTTGACGAATATGGACAAAGGTTTACAGAAATTTTACAGACCCAACCTTGAATGTTTGTGTAAAGTCTGACTGGATTTTGTCGAGTTGGGGGCTAAGTTATATGACTAATGTATATACATACATTTTCACACTTTTGAAAAAATAAACATGGGTGGATTTCAAGCAAATTTGTGTAAGAAAGCATGGTTTTGCAAATGTGCCTGTGTTTTATTTTTTGACAAGTGCATAATGTAGGTACAAAAAATAGTGACATAACGTTGGTGACTGAGGGATAGCCTGTTGCCATGGGCAGTGGCCAGATTGTCCGGTCATGGTATAAGGTCATGACCCGGACTATCTGGCTAGTGGCCCTGAACACGAGGGATGAAAAATTATGTTAAAGTGGCCATGTCCACCTGGGACCGGCTTTGTGATAACGTTATTCGAAAGTAAGATAGATTTGAAAGGGAAAACAAATGTGCTTGTGGTAATATGGTCATAGGGTTCTGACTTTGCCTTCTGCAGGCTGCCTTGGAAAGGGAAGAGGGGGTCTGTACTGAGCCCCACCTTCTCTTTCCATGGTGGCCATCTTGGAAAAGGGTATTCCTTCCTGCAGCGGGATGCTGTAGGCATCCCGCTGTAGGAAGAAAAATCTATTTTTAGCGCTGTGGGAACCGGGGTGCTAATTGCCTTTATCCGCCATTGCAGGGGCTGCAATGGAGGATAATGGTCGGGAGCCTTCGTTATTTATTTATTTATAATGCGCTGAAGCATGCAGGCATCAGGGCACACAAAGAAACAAAGACATTTGCGAACATCGAAGGAAGCAAAAACAGTGGAAAAAGTATAGAAGTGTTAAAAATGATACTACAATGTGGCAAATGGCAGAGTTTTAAGGTGACATGCTGTACATTGGATACAAATGTTACTATCTTGGGGTAAGTATGATATTAGTAAGTTGTAGAAAAAAAATGCACTGGTAAAAACCCATGGAATTCTCTGAAAAATCTTTGCTAAAGAGACGTTATGGTTAAATTGTACCAATAAAAACCTATACAATTCAATGAAAAAACTTTGTTAAAGACACTTTATGGTTAATTTGCATAAATTAAAACCTATAAATTAAATGAAAGAACATTGTCAAAGGGACGTTATGGTTAAGTTGCACCAATACGAAACATATACAATTCAATGAAAAAAACTTAGTTTGTGACATTTGTGATGCCATCTGTTTGCTGGTCATGGGACACACTGGCACATTTTTGCAGGGTGTGCTCTATTCCACTGCACATGCACCATGGGTGGAAGGTTGTGCATCCATCTTTTTGTGTGCTGAAACACACAGTTTTTGCAGGTTTTTGTAGGTTTTTGGCGCACACAAGGGTTTTGCCGCCATTGTTTCTTTCCCAATAACTGGGAGGGTGATGCCGCATAGCATAGCAGAGTGGGTCAATACATCCCACAGAGAAGTGTGTGGGACTGGCGATAAGTGTGTGCTCTCACTTTTGTTTTAGTATTTTAAAGGTTTTTGCACAAACCAACAAAATAAGTAAATAAATAAAATAAGATCTCTTTGGATCACATACTGCTTACTATAGAAGAATTAATAACATATTTTAGTTCTGTAGAAGTAGAGATAGTGCATTTAAAATGTTGACGAAACTTATTTCTCACCAGTGAACAAATTCAGGAGACTTTAGATGACATTAACACTAAACTAGATCATTATCGTAGAGTGACTAAATCCAAAAAGAGCAGAACATTTAGGAGGGACACAATTGACTATAAATTAGACATTGTCTACACATGTAAGAATTATTACTGATTGACTGATTTGAAAAACAAAACAAATCTGGAGCAATTCATTCACAAAATTCACTATCAGATACAACATCTTCAGACGTTTCAAGTGGTGCAACTGAAGACAGAGGAGCAGTGAATGAACCAGGATGTGAGAGAACAGATACCAAAATACCAGAAGAGGGCTCTTCATCGTCCAGTAGACAGACTTCTTTTTTAGAAAGACCAAATCTAGGCTAGGTCAGAAGAAAACAAATCACATGGAAAAAAACACTTCTGATAAGGAAGAGTTTGTGATGAATATTTCACAATTCAATTTGACATCTTTCAAGCGAAAACATTACAAACATGTTATCTCATTTGTACCTCTTACAAAAGCATTTGCTTAAGGAGAACATGGACTACTACAAACTTACCCGTAAAATGAAGCTTCAATTATTTTTTGAGACTATAGAAGAATCAGAGGCATGTGAGCAGAATGAATAAGAGATCAGCCCTAAAAGTATGTTCACTCTTCCAGACACAAATTCCATTATAGTTACCTTTAAGAAGAAGATATTGGAAGATTTTAAACATATTTCTTTTCAAAAGAAATCTTGGGGAAATTTGTCATATCGGGAAAAACAAGTCATTTCACAACTATGGAATAATCAAGCGATTATTCTAAATCCCGTAGATAAAGGTGGGTCCCTGGTAATTCTGGACAGGGCTTTGAATCGACAGGAAGTTGACCAACATCTAACAGACAGTGACACGTTCATGGAGATATATACCGACCCTAAGGACCAAGTACACACAATAATTGAGGAGATTTTGGACACTCCCCCTGGACGAATCATCATAAAACTGTGCAGAAAAAGTATATTGCCCACTCTGATTTTTTTTGCCAATTTTGGTGAGGTTTCGGCAAGGGGGCGGCAAAGTTGTAAGGGGTTCCCAAAATAGTTTTTTTTCCATAGACATAAAGGGAAAAAACTTTGCTCACGCCTACAGCCCAAACCACTAGATGGATTTTCACCAAATTTGCGGCAGGAGCGGTGGCTTGGTACCGAAAGTTTGCTTTTGTTAATTTGGTGTAAATCCATCCAGTAGTTAAAAAAAAAGACTAACAAGTAAGTCAAACAAATTACTGATATCCGTGTCCAGTCCACTGACTCATTTTCCTGTTCGGTCCGCGGACCGGCCTCTGATTGGCTTAGAAGGCAACATGGTGTCCGCGGATATCGGACACACTCACTGATTGGATGGTGAAAAGCATGAAGTGCGTCAGATTTTTGGAAACGCCCACCAACTTGGTTTTGCGGACAGCGCTTCTGCGGACACCGCTGTAAAAACATATTAAAAAACACAACATTGCATTTTCAAACTTATCAAATAATCTCTGGGGAGGCGAGGGGTGATGAGGATGGGATGGGATAAAAAAAACTGGTGTTGTTCACCACAAAAGTCCACGAACAGTCCTGTGAAGTTCGGGGGCACTTCAGATGTTTGGGGGCAGTTCTTGGATAGCTTATCACTTTCTGCACCACTCAATGAAACTACATGAAATATTGGAATTGGATTCTAGACCTGGTAATGAAAGGCTTTGAAAAGTTTGGTGGGATTCTGTAAAGTGGGGGCGAAATTAGAGGGGGGGTCCAAAAATAATGTAAAGGCTTATAAATTTGGTGCCATTTGACAAATCTGCACAAAAGATTGCAAGACAATTCTGAATCTAGATAGACATGTTCCTGCAACGTTTGGTGGGATTCTGTCAAGAGGGTGCACAAATAGAGGGGGGTCCCAAAATATTGTAAATGCTTATAAATGTGGTGCCATTTGATGAATCTGCACAAAAGTTTGCAAAATGATTTTGAATCTAGATGTAAATGTTTTTGTAAAGTTTGTTGGGATTTTCTCAAGAGGAGGATAAATTAGAGGGGGTCTCAACATTTTTACATGGCTTATAACTTGTTGCCATTTGACGAATATGGACAAAGGTTTACAGAAATTTTACAGACCCAACCTTGAATGTTTGTGTAAAGTCCGACTGGATTTTGTCGAGTTGGGGGCTAAGTTATATGACTAATGTATATACATACATTTTCACACTTTTGAAAAAATAAACATGGGTGGATTTCAAGCAAATTTGTGTAAGAAAGCATGGTTTTGCAAATGTGCCTGTGTTTTATTTTTTGACAAGTGCATAATGTAGGTACAAAAAATAGTGACATAACGTTGGTGACTGAGGGATAGCCTGTTGCCATGGGCAGTGGCCAGATTGTCCGGTCATGGTATAAGGTCATGACCCGGACTATCTGGCTAGTGGCCCTGAACACGAGGGATGAAAAATTATGTTAAAGTGGCCATGTCCACCTGGGACCGGCTTTGTGATAACGTTATTCGAAAGTAAGATAGATTTGAAAGGGAAAACAAATGTGCTTGTGGTAATATGGTCATAGGGTTCTGACTTTGCCTTCTGCAGGCTGCCTTGGAAAGGGAAGAGGGGGTCTGTACTGAGCCCCACCTTCTCTTTCCATGGTGGCCATCTTGGAAAAGGGTATTCCTTCCTGCAGTGGGATGCTGTAGGCATCCCGCTGTAGGAAGAAAAATCTATTTTTAGCGCTGTGGGAACCGGGGTGCTAATTGCCTTTATCCGCCATTGCAGGGGCTGCAATGGAGGATAATGGTCGGGAGCCTTCGTTATTTATTTATTTATAATGCGCTGAAGCATGCAGGCATCAGGGCACACAAAGAAACAAAGACATTTGCGAACATCGAAGGAAGCAAAAACAGTGGAAAAAGTATAGAAGTGTTAAAAATGATACTACAATGTGGGAAATGGCAGAGTTTTAAGGTGACATGCTGTACATTGGATACAAATGTTGCTATCTTGGGGTAAGTATGATATTAGTAAGTTGTAGAAAAAAAATGCACTGGTAAAAACCCATGGAATTCTCTGAAAAATCTTTGCTAAAGAGACGTTATGGTTAAATTGTACCAATAAAAACCTATACAATTCAATGAAAAAACTTTGTTAAAGACACTTTATGGTTAATTTGCATAAATTAAAACCTATAAATTAAATGAAAGAACATTGTCAAAGGGACGTTATGGTTAAGTTGCACCAATACGAAACATATACAATTCAATGAAAAAAACTTAGTTTGTGACATTTGTGATGCCATCTTTGATGTCCTGGCTGTTAGTCTCAGCAGTGCATGGTGGTGGCGCGAGTTATGGTTGCTTAGCTTACCATAACTGGTGAATTTCTGAGGTTTTTCGGTTTTACCTGTAACCGTAATGTCCCTGTAACAACATTTTTCCATTGAGTTTCAGAGGTTTTTATTAGTGCAACTTAACCATAACGTCCCCTTAACTAAGTTTTTTCATTGAATATATGTATATATATTCAGTAAAAAAAACTTTGTTAAAGGGACGTTATGGTTAAGTTGCGCTACCAAACTAAGAAGAACGCAGCCACATTTGTCTCTGCGCAATCCGAGAAAAAATTACTTGAGAATTTGGAAACATTACCATGACCTTCCCAAGTCCTTCTTTCATTGCAAATTGCAAAGAAATTCCAGACACATGTCCTAAACTGTTCCCTCCACAATGAATTACAATTATGTCTGGATGATGCTCTGTCTCCAAAGTAGCACAGAGAGGTAGCAGGTCCAACCACTTCATTCCACGTACTCCGTGCCAGTGCACTTCCACTTGTGGGAATACCAGATCTAGAGCTACTCCACAGCTTTCTACATGCACCTTCAACCAATGTATCCACGAGTCTCCCAAAATCCAAACAATCTGTTTTCTGAAACACACAGCCATAGCTTTCTGTTCTTCTCACAGGAAAAAGAGTATCTCACAAACTCTCTCCTAGCACAACACACCCACTAAACTTTACTGACCAATCCCTTCTTCTACTCATTCTCATTTGCATGCCTCCCCACCCCAAAATCCCTGTATGTAACACGCGATGACCGCGGACTACCGCCATGTCCGCGGACATATTGTAACATGGACAGCCCTTCTACCATTTCTACTTCACTCTCTGTTCCATTCTCTCATTGGATATAGCTAACCAGTCACACGACCATCCACCAATCACATCCAAGACCTCTACATCTAACTCCATCATCATAGATCAGCACTTCAAATGTACTGTTAATCACTCTGAGTGCAAGTGTCATATCATTGGAAAGCACCTTCTACAAGAAATACTCTACAAGTCTCCAAGATTTCTGCTTGCAGCTGGATGCATATCCATATGCATGAACACAAACTACAGGTAGGCATATTTTCTGTATAGTACATATACAATTCTTATACATTCATATAAACAGATTAACTGACTTTTAACTTGTATAACCTATAAAAATGAACTTACTGTCATTTTTCCAATCTGCTTTAATCAACTGTCACTTCCAAACCTATCTACTATTTAATTTCTTTTTAAACACACATTTGCAAACCATGTTCAACTAACATATTTAAAGTAAAATATATAGAGTGCACATAGTTAAACAAAATTGCATGCACACACTATATTCAAATCTCAAACAACAAAACATAAAAATCAATGTCTAAATTAACATCAGTGTTATAAACGCACGAAATTACTAATTTGTTTCCTTCACAACTGCAGTGAAGACCACTCTCCTGAAAAGCAGCAGCAGAATTTGAACTACAAACAACAACTAAGAAGAAACCTACTCATTCAACAATAAAAAGTAAGTTAAATACTACTATAATATTTTAACTATAACTCAAACACATTGTGGGGTTAATTCATGGTATTTCTACGCCTAAAAACAGAGATTGTGCACTATTCTGTCCACAAATCCCCATTTGTTAAACAGAGATTTACAGGCAGAATGGCGCACAATCTCTGTTTTAACTCCTAGAAATGTAAAATTATAGAACAAACAACTGTTTTAATTCTATACCATTAGATTTACTATTTGTACTTCTCCTCACCACTAGCTTACTTACTACTGTCATCTAAACCCCAGTTTAATAGCACATACATTTAAGAATACCCATTCCAACTAGTTGTAGTTGCCCAATGCACAATCACACACCATCACAGACATCTTCATCATCATACTCAGACACTCATGCTCACAGCAGACATACATTGCAGAACACCCCAACCCATACCTTCTTGATTTTTTTCAAAAGACCCTAAAGAAAGCCTACCAAAAATCAAGGTTGTAGAAAGCAACGCCGAAGTAGAGCAAATGAAAATAGAAGTGTCCAAAATAAGCATCCATCTCTAGCAGAATTTGTAAAAAAAAGTTCAAACAAAACAGTTAATACAGTCATTTAGCGAAACAAAACAAGCTTCAAGTATAGAAACGTTGCCTCCTCTATCAAAATGTGGAACGAAAGAGAAAAAGATTAAAAATAATTCAGCTAGCACTACTGCTAAAACTGTTCCTATAAATCTTGACATAGTGCCAAGTAAGCATACCAAAAAAGTATTTTAGCAAAAATATTCCGCCACAGAGTCCTTCAAAATCTTATAAAAACAGGAGACAAATCATGCACAACCCTTAAAACCTACCATAGAAAATTAATCTTAGAAGCTTTGATAGACAGCGCAATCCTTCTCAAAAGAAAGTTATTTATTTTAGTGTAAAACAAAATGAAACCACTAACAAAACTAATGACTAAATTACAAAAAAGACTTCTCAATAAACGAAATGTCAACAAAAATAACTTCTTAAATATCTGTGGAGGTGAGTGGAGTCACACTACAAGCACAGAACCATATTTTAATGAAGAAACGTACAAACAAAAAAAAACAAATATAATTGCCATACATAGCAGTGGACGAGGTTATGAAAAAGTTAATAATACCATAATGGAACAAGAAATACGGCTTACAAAAATATCCCCAGAAAACTTACCTCTCAATTCAACCGAACCAGAACGTCCAGTATACAAATGGCCATGCACGTCAATGTGTAACATTCCCAAAACATCTTTCAAGTCTTTATGCCAATTCCTCAATCAGTATGTGAAAGGCAAATACAAAATAAATTAAACTACTGCAAAATATGGATATCTGTCCAGTGCGCAAGTACACAGGACTGCAAGGACATTCATTGGCCTTCATTTCAGGACCTACTTGCAAAACCACCTTCCATCATATCAAAATGATATCAACACATCATTCAACTATAAGAAATCTAGTCTATAAACTGTACTATGCTAAAAGTCCTGCTTTAGCACTAGCCAATTTAAAAAACATTCTTCTACATGGTACAGCAAAAGACCTACTTGAAGCAATTGACTATATCCAGAAAGAATATTTTGGAAGTGAAAGCCACTTACAGAATGAAATAGCTTTACAACAAATTAACAACAATTCTATGCATGGCAACCTTCTACTACACACATACAAAAAAGAAATCCTGAAATTTAAAAGTACATCTGCTGAAGTACCAAACCATGTGTGTGTATGTTGCCGCAGAACTTTTTATAAAAGTAACACAAAAACTGTAGACCTAACATACAAAATAGAAGACAATGAAGATTCTAAATGGTTTGAATTAGCTCTCTACCTTATAGCAGAAAATAAATATGAAATAAGTGACCCCTTAATACTTTGCAGTTACTGCACTATAAAACTTGACAAGAACCAAACTCCTTCACGTGCTATCACAAATAATTTAGAATTATTCCCACTATTACCAAAACTCCTACAACAACTCAATTTATATGAGAGCATCATAATTCACCGTAGAAGATGCACTAGAAACGTACCAAATGCGACAAACAAAAGGATCACCAATCAGCATATGGAAAATAAAGTATAGAAGCACGTGCTTTACCTTTACTCTTTCCTACTGGCAAAAGAGGAAGGTACAATGATAGACCTATTCAAATAACAGCATCAGAATACCGCTCATTACGGATGTATTCTGAAGAAAACAGATTTAGACAAAATGTGGAATACTTATTCCACCTACTCTTTGAAAGTGAACTAGCAACTCTATGTTACGGAGTTGCACACACATTAAAATTAGGAACCCACTTTCAAAATATGTCAGCTACACAATTATTAGAAAAAGCGCAACAAAAAGATGAGGTTTTACAATCAAGTATTACAAATCTATTAGCAAACATACGTGGTACTAAAGAGTACTGGTTCCGACATCATGGAGATGTACGTTGTATGATAAGAAACCTTGGCCCACCCACTTGGTTTGTTACATTAAGTTGTGCAGAATATGCATGGGAAGATGTACATGATTTCCTACGCATATCAAACAAAAACAAAACAAACATAGATATAGTAACACCTGGAGAACTTTGTTCTCTAGATCCTGTTAATGTTTCAAGATATCTTCACCATCGCTTCTTTTGGAGAAAAGAATACCAAGCCAGAGGAGCACCACATATCCACATGCTTTGATGGATTAAAGATGTTCCTAAATTTGGTCAAGACAATGATGCCACTGTGTTACAGTTTATCGAAAATATGTCACTTGTGAAATTCCATCGGAAGCAACAAATAGTGTTCTTCATGCACACATTTTACAATTTCAAAAACACAAATTTGGCAAATATTGTCGTCGCAAATACAAAAACAAAGGGAAATATTACACCAAATGCTGCTTTGGTTTCCCTAGACCAGTTACAAAAACAGGTCAAGTAAACAACTTTAAGTCTTCAATTAGACATAGTGTTAAAGGTAAATCACCTAAGAACACATATTACATAAAAAGAACAGAAGAAGAAAAATATATCAATGATTACAATGTAATCATTGCCCTCTTATGGAATGCAAACATAGATGTGCAGTACATTGCAGACAATCCCACTGCAGTTGCACGATATGTTACAGCATACTTAACCAAAGCAGAAAAAATAGAGCTTCAAGATCTCTGGAATGACCTGTCATCAGACAAAAAACTGTCTCAGAAATTATACAACTTGGGCATAAAAATGCTCCCCCATATAGAATGTGGCTCCTATGAATCAGTAGATCATTTAACCAATACTGCTTTGTATGGAAAATCTGAAAATATACTATGGCTAAGTCTTGGTCCTGCTAAATCTAGAAAAAGAGTTTTTAAATCATACGACAACATAGAAACAATGGCCAAACATGATCCCAACAGCCAAGACATTTTAAAAAACAATTTGCTGGACAAATACTACCCAAACAGAAGTACCACTTTGAAAACCATGTGTCTATACCAAATAGCCCAAAACTTCACATACAAAAAGTATGTAAAACCCGATGAAAAAAAAGGTAGATACAGAGTGTCAAATTGTGAAGGCAGCTTAGTAAAACTCACCAAACCAAATTTAATTAATCATATCAAATTGTCATTAAAGACTCCCCAACATAAAGAACTATATTACATGTCCCTGCTACAACTGTTTAAACCATGGAGAAAAGATGAAGAAATACTAGATAACTATGACTCCTATGAAGATGCTTTCAAAGCAAATGAAAGCCCTATAACTGATGTAAACTTTACACACTACAAAACAATGTTGCACAATGAACAGCAATACAAAAAAGAGCTCCAGGCCCAACTATTTAAGGACACTCCTGACAGTAGTCAACCTTCTGTAACAGGAAGCCAAGAACCACTGGGACAGCCACTAATAGGAAATGAGGCAGAATTAGCTATGATGGAAGTAGAAAACACCATGTGACAGTATGAAGATAAAGAAGACTTAACCATACTACAATCAAAACTAAACAATGAGCAACGTAGCATTTTTAAAGAAGTAACAAAAGACATTGCACATGGTGAACAACATGAAAATAAAGAATGCACCTGCCAAAATTACAAACCTATACTACTGTACGTCAGTGGTGAAGCTGGTTCTGGCAAAATATTCTTAATCAAAATCATCAGCAAATTCCTTCAACAATTGACAAACAACAAACCGTTAGCTGTTGTCACTGCCCCACAGGTTTAGCTGCCTACAACATAGGCGGTGTCACTTTACACAGATTGCTACTCCTGCCAGTAGAACACCAAAACAAATTAGACTATTACAAACTTTCCACAGAAGCTGCAATGGAACTACGCAGAGTATTAAAACAAATGAAAATGCTACTAATAGATGAAGTGAGCATGGTCTCCAACCTAATGTTGGCTTTGATTCACCTCAGATTACAAGAAGTACTCAAAACAGATTATGAAGACCTCTTTGGAGGAAAACACATTATTGTTTTTGGAGATCTTGTTCAATTAACACCAGTAAAAGGTGAACCTATTTTTAAAACATTAGGACACAAACTCTGCCGTAAAACTGTTGGCAGCATAGGAAATGTCAACCTTTGGCAACATTTCCAATACAGAGAATTAACAGAAAACATGCGGCAATCTGCAGATCTCACTTATGCCAACTTCTTAAAAAGTATTAGAGTTGGAATACTATCTCAAGAAGCACAAGCAATATTGAAAACCTGGCACATTCATGCACTTTATGGCGATAATGCATGTGCTACTGATGTTATGGAACAATTAGCGCACAAAAATGTCAATTGTATGGCCTTAATGCCAACTCTTGCAAGCTGTTTCAAATTCAATGGAACAATGTTAAATAAAGAAATGCAACCAATAATGGAAATTAGCGCCACAGACAAACTAGAGGTACATGGTATGATATTACCCATGTGTGAGCAAGCCAAAACAAGACTAAATAGTTTAGAAAATTCAATCTCCATCACAGCTGGGTTGGAAAAAATATTAAAATTATCCTTAAATTGCAGAGTAATGCTTAAACGTAACCTTGACGTGGACCAAGGACTAGTTAATGGAGCACTGGGTACAGTTGTTGGCTTTCAAACATACCCACGTGACAACAACATTCAGTTTGTCAATATTCTCTCTGACAAACTTTCAGAAGTGAAAGGGATAGGACGCTTCATTCCTTCTCTTCAAAGACATGTATGTACGCAGAGAACAATTTTCTCTAACTCTTGCATAGGCAGTCACCATTCTTAAATCACAAGGTCTTACACTAGACAAAGCATTGATAGACATTGGTAACACAGTCTTTAAAGAAGGCATGAGCTACGTAGCACTATCAAGCTTACGTACACTTGACGGTCTATTTCTAATCAACTTTGATGCAAGTAAAGTAAACGCTGGTATTCCTTGCATTTTAGAATACAATAGACTTCGTTCACTATACACCTCCATCTAAAAACATATCCTGTTCCACAAAAAGTAAAACGTTGTAAAAGAAAACTAAACCAAACAGAAATGCAGCAGGATGTCGCTGCAAATCCCACAAAGAGAGTAAAAGAAACTAATACTTCATCAAGTACCACAAGCAAAAAAGAACCAATTAGGGAAGTAAACCAGGTACTTCGTCAACGAAGGAAGACAAACTAAAATAAACCACTCAGATACAGAACTACCTGGTCCATTTAAACTCTCAAATATAATTGGTGTAAGTTGCATACAAATGTAGCAATGAATATTCTATTTCAATTACCACCAATTGTTCACAACATTTACTCACACAGTACAGACTAATTGTGTTTGCAAATGTTAGTACTTCATAGAAATGCAACAAACAATCCTGACAACACGTTAAACCAGGCCGATTCATGGAATAATTAGCGCGGCTCAAGTGGCCAAAAACGTGCGAATCGCAGTGGAATAGCGAAAATCGCAGTGCAAGTGCGAAAATCGCACGAAAAGCAGCGCACATCGATTCATGGAAGGCCGTGCGCGAGAAAACCATCGGATGTGCGATAATAAAGTGCGCGGCGCACGTTAGCGCACAGGCCATCTAACTGCGTGCGCCAGGTCACAGCGAAAATCGCACAGGCCACAGCGAAAATCGCACATAGCGCGGCGCACGCAACAAAAGTAGGCGGAACACGGGGCGTAACACTCGGAATGGGGAACAACTTGCCAAAATGTGGGCGTCACGGGGGAAGTACAGGGTACAAGTACGCGGAACGCCCACACGCTCGCCTACAACACGTATTCATGGAATAGAATAGGGCAAAAAAGCGCACGCTCAAACCAGCGCACAGGCACAAACACGACCGCCACAAGAAAGCAGGCGGTAGCGTCTCTGCGCCTGTAAGAAATGTGCGCCAAAAAGTGCGGCAAAAAATAGCACCTATATACTGCCATGATGAATGTCCCATACTGTGGCCCTCCAGGACAAATGACGTGCAAAGGGGTACCCACAAACACGGACACACGCTGACAAAAAATACGTGTGCGTGTATACCTGGGTGCGCGGGAAGTCTCACACGCGAATTGGCAGGGCATGTGAATTCCAGGGGTTTGCGGGAAGTTCCACACACGATTTGTCAGGGTACGTGGATTACAGGGGTGCGCGGGAAGTTCCACACGCGATTTGGCCGTGTACGTGGATTCCAGGGGTGCGCGGGACGTTCCACACGCGATTTGGCTGGGTACGTGGATTTCAGGGGTGTGCGGGAAGTTCCACATGCGATTTGTCAGGGTATGTGGATTTCAGTGGTGCGCGGGAAGTTCCACACGCGATTTGGCCGTGTACGTGGATTTCAGGGGTGCGCGGGAAGTACCACACGCGATTTGGCCGGGTACGTGGATTTCAGGGGTGCGCGGGAAGTTCCACACGCGATTTGTCAGGGTACGTGGATTTCAGGGGTGCGCGGGAAGTTCCACATGCGATTTGGCCGTGTACGTGGATTTCAGGGGTGCGCGGGAAGTCCCACACGCTATTTGGCCAGGTACGTGGATTTCAGGGGTGCGCGGGAAGTTCCACACGCGATTTGTCAGGGTACGTGCATTTCAGTTGTGCGCGGGAAATTCTACACGTGATTTGGCTGTGTGCTCCCAGGTATTCCCTGTACACCCTCCACGGCCCCTGCAGGCAGAACACACCACAGGGGACTACCCTGCACACCTGCTCATGTCACCCAGCACCCCCACCCCCCAGCATCCAGGGGCACCCTCCACCAGGCCCCCACTCATGTCTCCCACCACCCCCACCCCCCAGCCACCATGGGCAGCCCCCACCAAGCCCCCACTCATGTCTCCCACCCACCCCCACCCACCAGCCACCATGGGCAGCCCCCACCAGGCCCCCACTCATGTCCCCTATCACCCCCACCCCCAGCCACCAGGGGCACCCTCCACCAGGCCCCCACTCATGTCTACCACCACCCCCACCCCCCAGCCACCAGGGGCAGCCCCCACCAGGCCCCCACTCATGTCTCCCACCCACCCCTACCCCCCAGCCACCATGGGCAGCCCCCCCAAGGCCCCCACTCATGTCCCCTATCACCCCCACCCCCCAGCCACCAGGGGCACCCTCCACCAGGCCCCCACTCATGTCTCCCACCACCCCCACCCCTCAGCAGTGCAGGGGCAGCCTCCACCAGGCCCCCACTCATGTCTCCCACCACCCCCACCCCCCAGCCACCAGGGGCACCCTCCACCAGGCCCCCACTCATGTCTCCCACCACCCCCACCACCCAGCCACCAGGGGCACCCTCCACCAGGCCCCCACTCATGTCTCCCACCACCCCCACCCCCTAGCAGTGCAGGGGCAGCCTCCACCAGGCGCCCACTCATGTCCCCTATCACCCCCACCCCCCAGCAGTGCAGGGGCACCCTCCACCAGGCCCCCACTCAATGCCCCTATCACCCCCAACCCCCCGCCACCAGGGGCAGCCTCCACCAGGCCCCCACCCATGTCTACCACCACCCCCACCCCCCAGCCACCAGGGGCACCCTCCACCAGGCCCCCACTCATGTCTCCCACCACCCCTACCCTCCAGCAGTGCAGGGGCAGCCTCCACCAGGCCCCCACTCATGTCTACCACCACCCCCACCCCCCAGCCACCAGGGGCACCCTCCACCAGGCCCCCACTCATGTCTCCCACCACCCCCACCCCCCAGCAGTGCAGGGGCAGCCTCCACCAGGCCCCCACTCATGTCTACCACCACCCCCACCCCCCAGCCACCAGGGGCAGCCCCCACCAGGCCCCCACTCATGTCTCCCACCCACCCCCGCCCCCCAGCCACCATGGGCAGCCCCCACCAGGCCCCCACTCATGTCTCCCACCCACCCCCACCCCCCAGCCACCATGGGCAGCCTCCACCAGGCCCCCACTCATGTCTCCCACCACCCCCAACCCCAGCCACCAGGGGCAGCCTCCACCAGGCCCCACTCATGTCTCCCACCACCCCCACCCCCCAGCCACCAGGGGCAGCCCCCACCAGGCCCCCACTCATGTCTCCCACCCACCCCCACCCCCCAGCCACCATGGGCAGCCCCCACCAGGCCCCCACTCATGTCTCCCACCCACCCCCATCCCCCAGCAGTGCAGGGGCAGCCTCCACCAGGCCCCCACTCATGTCTCCCACCCACCCCCACCCCCCAGCAGTGCAGGGGCAGCCCCCAACAGGCCCCCACTTATGTCTCCCACCCACCCCCACCCCCCAGCCACCAGGGGCACCCTCCACCAGGCCCCCACTCATGTCTCCCACCACCCCCACCCCCCAGCAGTGCAGGGGCAGCCTCCACCAGGCCCCCACTCATGTCTACCACCATCCTCACCCCCCAGCCACCAGGGGCACCCTCCACCAGGCCCCCACCCATGTCCCCCTGCACCCAGGTCCTCACAATCACCAACCATGTGCGTAATGGTCAGCCTCCACAGCCAAAAGGCCCTACCAAGTAACCCATTCACTCACATGGAAATGAAAATTACATGTTACACCCCCAACGTACATAAAGCAAATGAACCCATGTCTGTCACACACAATGGTTGCAAATGAATTTGAAAACACCCAACATGACATGCATGAAACCAATGAGATGATACCACACAGTGAAGTATGAAAACAAAAATGTATTAAAAAAATATGAATGCAAATGAAATGAAACAAACTACAATGCCAATGAAAAAAAGAAAAGGTGCATGTCCGTCCCAAAAAATGAAAAACACCAAATCCAAAAAAAATGTACTTCAAAGTGACATTAAAAATGAAATCAATCCGACAGAAAAAAAATAAAATCCAAACACCATTGCTCCATGGAGAAGAAAAAATAAAATTAATAAATAAAACAATCCAATGAAGAACTATGTACAAAATATCCAAGGGTCCATGAGCCCAACTGAACAAAGGAAACCTACAAAAAACCCTAACAAAAATGCAACTATATACAAAAAGTGGAGCTGTGTCCGTCGACTCCAAATCACAAGAATAAACAAATGAAACCTAAAACTAAAGAACTATATACAAAGGCGGCGGGCAAGTCCAGCGGCTCACTCCGTAGTGTTCCGGGCCAGGGCATCATCAAACTCCTCGTCTATGTCCCGGAGGCGGTCCTGTTCCATGGCCACGAGGGTCCGCAGGGACGACGCCATCTGCTCCTCCAACCCCCTGCGGATTGCCTCGAGGCACTCGGCCCGCCTCAGGGCCCTCCGCATGGAGTTCTCCGCCCTGACCATCGTGAGCCGCTCCTCTTCCGCCCGCCGCCGCTCCGCACCTATCTGCTGGCCCAACCGCAGCCACACGGAAGACACTTCCTGTCCTGGGTCCTCCTGCCCTCCGGCCGATGCCTGCCCCTCCGATGTTGATGGCCCCGAGCCATGATGCCTCCCACGTTGATTCTGCTGCTGCCTCCGACGCAACTGCCACTGCCAGCACGACGGCATCCAGGCTGATGGAATCCACCGACGCCGTCGTGCACGTGCCCTGCCTGATGATGCCGGCACATCCTCCATCTGCTGGGGTACAGTTGCTGTGGTGTCCACCCCTGCTTGACCTCCGACTCCCGACTGTGGCAGGGATGGGATCCCCACTGAGCTGGCTGCATAGGTCAGGGCAGGTCCACAGGGGGCCCTGGTGGCATCTGGGCCGGAAGACGGCAAGGAGAACGACTGGCGTATAGCCTCCACAGAGGAGGAGAGGGCCGCCAGATTGTTCGACACATGCAGGAAACCCCCGAACATGGAAGATCCCAATTGGGCCACGTCGGCACGGTGCTCTTCGTGATGACGTGCGTGCTCCTCCCGGGAAGCACGCACGTCATCACGAATTGCACCCGCGCGCATCGCAACCCCAATCAGGACCTTCTCCATACGGACACGGGTCCCCTCGTCTGCAGGTGGAGGGGAGTCAGTTGACATGGACATCCCCTCTACCTGCGGACGGGCCTGGGACGGGGCAACCCTGCTGGTGCATGGTGGTGCACTCACAGGGTCAGGGACAGCGACATGCACAGGCCCCTCCACGGTGACCTGTGCTGCCTCCTGCCCCTGGCACTGGACTGCACCACTTGCACCAGCAGGGATGCCCCCACCAGGCCCTATGTGTGCCCCTGTGGCGGCCTCCTCCTCCTCTGTGGAAACCACCAACCTGGATGGCTCCTCACCATCTTCCACCGTAGCAGGCCCCTGTGGGGGCTCACCCACCCCTTCCGCTGCAGCCGTGGGGGCATCCCCGCCGCCTTGCTCCACAGCGCCGTCTCCGCCCTCTTCTTCACTAGCCGCTGCGTAGAGGGAGACAAAGAACACAAGCATCAGGGTACTGTACAATGGTCCCCTAGACAGGAAGCAATAGCAGATGAGTACCACTGTCAAAGTACACTTCCATCATGTCCCTCCACAACACATGGGTCAGTCCAGGCAAAACACACACAGTAACAGGCATGGTGCATGCCATGGACATTTCCATACATGTCCAATGGACTCTTGAAACATACAATGATATGGAACTCACATGCATCATGGGTCATGCCTATCACATGCACACACTTCACCTCAGTCACATCCATCTGGCCCCATACACCCCAAACACAGCGGATACAAGGGTAACTAGGCTGCATCAGTGAATCTGTGCATTGTCACACACATGTGTCATGCATCCAATGCATGCACAAGTCACAGACACGCAGGTCAGGCACACAGACATGGCTACCATATATGTACCTGCCATCAGCACCCATCCCTCACCCCCACCCATGTCCAGGAACAGAGACTGGCATGCTCTCATGTCTAAAATCTGCATAGGGCTCCCCATGTGGCATTTAAACACATGCAACAACCATGTGGTTCACACATCACTGGTCGCACATGCATTACCATGATGTCCCTGCACACATACATGCATACATGGCCTATGTCACACATACAGGCAAGTATCAGAGAACCAGCACACCGCAACATGCCCTGTCTCACACAGCAATGCTTGGACACTTACCGCTCAACTCCAGACGGGTCTCCCTCTCAAGGATCTGGGCGTGGAGCGCTGGGCGTACGCGTTCCAGGACCCTCATCTGGATGGAACTCATGCGGCCCCGGCCCCCCTCCACGAGGCACCGGGCCTTCACGAGGGTCCTGGACCTCAAGTCCTCCCAGCGCTTCTTGATCTTCTGGACGTCGCGGGTTGCCACCCCCTCCGCGTTGATGGCAACCACACAGTCGGCCCAGATCCTCTCCCGTCCTTCCTTGCTGGCGCGGGACGATCCAAAGAGGGCATCATACTGCCCCAGGACATGCTCCACCAGGACACCAACTTCGGTGGCAGTGAAGCTGGTGCCCCTCTGCCCCTCTGGCCTGGGGTTGCCACTGGTGCCAGATGTGGAAGTGCCCGACATGGCAACCCCAGAGGCAGGTGTGGGTGGGCAACTGGGTCCTGGGGCTGGGCTGTGAAGCGATGTAATCCCAGTCGGGAGTCTTCAGTTCCAGCAGGGGTGGACACAGCAACTGGACCCCTGCAGATGGCTGATGTGCAGGCACCAAATGGCAGGGCACGGTGGCAGCAGGCAGGCAGGCAGGCAGCAGCAGATGGCACGTGGGAGGCTGCTCGGGGCACTGGGGGCAGTAATTCGGCCTTCTGGGCAGGAGCGTGGTCTTCCGTGTGTTTTCGCGTGGCCAGCTTGATACGGAGTGATTTGGCATGTGAAAATCCTGCACGTCAGCGTGAAATTCGAGGAAAGGCCCTTAGCGCGTAAGCGCGTCAGCACGCATACGCGATTCTATTGGACCAAAGGCCCTCAGCGCGTAAGCGCGTCTGTGACGTGACCCGCTCGGGTGTTTCCCACACAGCACGTGATGACAGAGCACACGTGGAAAGACTGCACGTCAGAGTGTCATTGCGTGTAATTGGACAGCACGTCAGAGTGTCATCGCGTGTAATTGGACAAAAGTGCGCGTACACGCGATTGGCCTATGTACGTGTATATCAGGGGTGCGCGGGCACTTACACACGCAAGTACGTCAGCGCACCTGTATCCCGGGGTGCGCGGGAATTTCCACACGCTATTGGATTGGGTACTGGATTTCAGGGGTGCGCGGGTCACACGCTCGCCGACAACACGCGCAACGCATAAATTTGCGTGCTAACAAAATAACAAGCTCAGACCCAGGATGAACATACCGTTCCTAGCAGCAGTGGGCGTGGGCTACCAAAGGAGGAGGAGGAGGATAGTCAGGGCCAGAATATTCACACCCAGAACCAGCCTTTTCGGGATGCCTGATGACCAGGTGTATGGGAGGTACAGGTTTCTACCACACATAATACTGGACCTGGTGAGTGAGTGGGAGGATGACCTCACATCACCCACCCTGTGCTCCCAAGCACTCAGCCCCCTGGAGAAGGTCCTCAATGTACTGCACTTCTTAGCCACTGGATCATTTCAACGGACAAGTGCCATAGTGGGTGGGGTATCACAGGCCACCCAGTCACGCTGCCTACACCAGGTCTTGAACATCATCACTGCACGCCCATCAGTCCGCAGGCACATATACCTGCCCAGAACACCTGCAGAAAGGCATGCTGCCACCCTGGATTTTTACGGTGTGGCACGATTCCCCAAAGTGCTAGGTGCCATCGACTGCACCCATGTGGCTCTACGTCCCCCCAGGGCATCAGAGCACATCTATAGGAACCGCAAGCACTGGCATTCCATCAACGTGCAGGTAGTATGTAATGCCAAGGGAATCATCACCTCAGTATATGCCAACTATCCCGGGTCCACCCACGACAGCTTCATTTACCGAATGTCAACCCTAAACCGGGACCTAGAAGCTGGGCGGCATGGCGATACATGGCTGCTTGGTGAATATGAATGCCACTGCACATGCATGCATGTCAGATACTGAGCAAGGTCACAACCCCACCAATGAT
Organism: Ambystoma mexicanum; assembly: GCF_040938575.1. Lineage (NCBI taxonomy): Eukaryota > Metazoa > Chordata > Amphibia > Caudata > Ambystomatidae > Ambystoma > Ambystoma mexicanum. Next base: position 1,335,404,374 of record NC_090924.1, read on the forward strand.
ACCAATCACCACCTCCACAGGGGACAGTGCCTACCTTCTCAGCCCCCACATGATGACGCCAATTCGGAACCCCACCACGCCACCCCAGGTAAGATATAACACAGCCCACATTACAACCCGGGGCATAGTGGAGCGCACATTCGGAGTGCTAAAGTCACGCTTTCGCTCCCTTGACCGTTCTGGCGGGCAGCTGTTGTACGCTCCCCCAGTAGTGTGCAGGATCATAGTGGCAGCATGTGTCCTGCACAACGTTGCAACATGCCGGGGCCTGGCCATGGACATGGTGGTGGCCCCACATCCCCAACCACATGCACAGCCGCTGCGCATGGGAGGGGAAAGGGCACGGGGGGAGGCAGCCCATACACAGCTAGTGGCTAATTACGTCACATAGAAATCACACCCCTGTGGAGTGCACACTGCCCTGGCACATTCCATCTGACAATCAATGATGACTCAACCTGACACTGATCCTGAATGTCTGGAGAATCAACCGTGAAAACCATATCAGCCTGAGATTGTTCACCTGGAAGTGTTACAATGTGTGCATCCCTACCCACACAGACACCACCAATGCAGTTTTGTGAAGAAACACATTCAAGCAGCTAAAATGAATACCCACTTGCAAAATGCAACAAGAGGACAGTGCCATGTCAGCCAACCCATCCCCAGCACCGCCACACGACACACCGTGCCATGTCATGCTATTTGCAGGTAAACAAAGTAATCCCCACAACATGGCACTAGTGTCACAATGTACAGTGTCCCTAATTGAAACTTGCAACACCTGAAATGCTCACAGTAATGCAGGACCAACAACAAACTTGAGCAGGTACTACCATTAACATGACATCACAAATGTAATAAATTAGTAGTCTCACCACCTGTAAATGCCTGCACTCCCACCACTACCAACTGTGCAGTGTTGGTGCCATGTAGAGTTGTAGGTGCACTGCTGCCAACATGGACCCCATCGCCTTGTGTAGACATGAGGAAAGGACCTGTAAATTGGGAGGTAGACACAGATGATGAGTTACACATCAATGCAACATGCAGTGTACAACACAACAGCAATATGCACTAGGAATGTATACACAATATTGACTAGACTACCCACACATGTAGTCGGAGTCCAATGTCACCATGTACGTCAATGTCAATTGGGCACACCCTTTGCAAGCCCATGGAAACGGGAAGCAGGAGGGGTGTGTGTGACTCAAACCCAAGCATCTGAACCAAATACATGAGAAGCCTGCATGTGCCCAGCCACAATGCAGCGTATGCCCACAGGAACCACGGAAGGCAACAAATTGTCCCAAAAAAATTGGGAAAAAAATAATTAAAAATAAAAATAAAAATAAAAATAAAAATAAAAATAAATAAAAAATGGCCATTGATGGGCCCGGGGGGGTTGGGGAGTCCACCCAGGAGGTCCGAGGACAGGGTGCACACCAAAACCCACCTGTGTGGATCCTGGGAAAAAAAAACACCTCCATGGGCTCATGGCCCACACGGCTACCCTATTGTGGGAGTATCACTGCTGTCGCTATTATCACCCTGTGCAGCTGCATCCGGAGGTGGTTGCACTATGGGAGGCAGCCCACGCAAGGCCCTAGTCTGCTCCTCCATGGCTGCAAGCATGCGGGTGTGGTAGGTCTCGTTCTGGAGGATGAGTGTGCGGAGGTCCCCATGCAACAACTCACGGGATGCCCGGACCTCCGCCCTCATTGCCTGCATCTCAGCTGAGAGCGTACGGGTGAGACGCTCCAGCTGCTGTTCTGTCCTTTGGTGTGTTGAAGCCTCAAGCTCAACAAGAGTCGTCCTGAGGTGAAGGAGCTCCTGCCTCAGGGCTTCCCTGTGGCCCTGGGACTCTATGGAGATGGCCTCCTGCAGAGTCGCCAGTGCCGCCCGCCTGTCCCTGTTGGATGCCAACATGTCCTCCCTGTGTGACTGGCAGATGGAGTCGGTTGCCTGCTGTAGTCGCTCCATCAGCCTTTCAGGGGGGACAATGGAAGTGGCCACCCTTTCCATGGCCTGAGCCATCATCTCGGATGATGCTGCCTGTTGGGTTGCCATACCGTAAATGGATTGCTCCCATGCGGTATTGTCAGGTGGCGTACGGCCACCACGTCGGCGGGCACCACACCTGTCTGGGGCAAGGCGAACTGCGCCTTGCTGTGCCGGCACTGCCTGAGGCTGCAGGACTGCATTCCCCCTCTGATCTGCTGGCCCAGGAACAGGATCAGATGTCGCGGAGTGTGACCCTGCATCCGTAACCACCAAAGGCATAGCTGCCAACACTGACATCCCCATTAAGGGTTATGACCCTGGTGCAGGTGGGTGGGACAGAACAGAATTCCTCCCTGGAACACTCACCTGCGACGGTACGTAGGTCTCATCATCCGAATCAACACCTGAGTACAGCTCGGGGGAGGTGCAGCCAGAGACACCCCTTGAGAGCACGACCTGCAGCACATGTGGGTTCTCACCCACCACCACACCACGTCCCTCACTGGTGGTTGGTCGGCCCTCGGACCCCTCCTGGGTCTGCACCATCTCCACAACCCCAGCAGTATCAAGTGCGTCTTCCCCTGCAAAGACATAAAAACAAAGAAATGGAAACAGGCATTAGCACCATGGCACACAATGAGGGCTGAGAAGCAAGAGAACCAGTACTTGATTGACACATGTCCCACATGACTAAAACCCTCCCATGCATGCACCCTCACTGCGTATGAAGGGGAGGCAAATGGCACACATTGATGACACCAAGATGGAAGATGAACACATTTTCTGCATGCTGCCTGGCAGTGGCATCACACATTGGCCTGTGATTGCCAGGTGAAACACACATGCCATCACACAGATGGCATGTACCATTGCTATTGAGTGAAGATGGAGAGGAGGGCAGCACCTATTCATTCAGTCCAGTTCCCGCATGTAATAGCTTTTCTAATTCAAACAGGTCAGATTTTTCACCTGGAGCTGCCAGTCCAAAATGGTCCAATTGCACAGGGACATGTGTGAACAAATGATATCCAGGTAACAAAGTCACTCCACTTTACCATAGCCATGTCAGACATGTGACTAGAGGACTGCGAAATGCCTAGTAAAAGTGGTGGAATGCAAACAATCTGACTGAATGAACAGTGAAAAATAAGCAACAATGTTGTGGCAAGGTGACACTTCAAGGGCAACTGGCGTGCAGTTGGGCTAGATGTCTACTGTTGGCAGAAGGGATACTGCTATGGCCAAATGCAGCTGCGCAGGATGTATTGCATGAAGCACATGGCTGACCCATACGACTCAGGCACACACACTCTCACCTGGCACACAAACAGAAGCCCTCACACACACCATGCACATGGATGACACACACATGCATGTGCACTCACCGGACAATGCCTCGTAATCAGGCAGATCTCCCACGCCTTGGATCTGTTCCTCCGTGACGTAGGTCCCAGCGACTGACTCATGTGGAGTGAGTTCCATGTCTACTACTGGAGACCCACCTCCAGTCACTAGAGTTGTGGCATGACTTGAGGCCAGCTTACTCTTTGCCCTGCGCTTTAGGACATTCCAGCGCTTAAAGCAATCATTGGCTGTGCGCCTCACGATTCCAAGGGCACTTACGATGTCCGCAACGGTCTGCCAGTGTGCCTGGCGTTGTGCAGGTGTGGTCTTGGATCCTGCAACAATGACCATCTCGTTATCATGTGCGGACACATACTCGACAAGTGCATTCAGTTCGTCATCCGTGAAGCTGGGCTTCCTCGACGGGCCGGACTGTGTAGCCGTGTCTGGGGCATCAGCCTGTGCCGGACGAGCACTCTTCCTCTTCCGCTTGGAAGGTGGTGGTGATCCTGAGTGTCCTGCGCCGCTCTGGACACTAGGGGCAGGAGCCCTGGTGGACTCTGTATCAGGAGTGTGGGATTGCACACTCAGCATGGGAGTTGGTGCAGGCATTGGCTCAAGTGTAATGGTGTCAGGGGGAATGTCAGCAGGATGGACTAGGACCGACACTGTCCTGGCTGGGTGTGTGAGAGCTGGGGTGGATGGAGCCGCAGCTGCCCCTGCAGCCTCTCCGCCCTGCCTACTTGGGGCAGCAGATGACCTTGCTGCCCCAGATGCACGTGGCATGATGACATCAACGTGCACCAGCGCACGTGTCATAGGCCTGCTGACCTGGAAGTCAGCCATGGAGTCAGCCAGGTCTGGTGCCACAATGGGCTGGTCCAACAAGGGCTGAGCATGGATGGTGTCAGCCACATCAGTCTCAACGGGAGGGGGGGGGATTATGGGTGCCCTTGACTGGTCCTCCACACATGGGGGGACAGGCTCACCCTGCAAGTAACGACCACGTCCCCTACCGGATCCACCACAGCCACCACTTGTGGCTCTTCCACCTTTGCCACCCTTACGGAATCCTCGCCTCCCAGCCATGGCACTGATGTTAATGTGCGTATGGGAGTGGCTGTAAACTATTGTCCTGGGCAATTGGGGGTCAAAGGGGTTGGGTACCAGATGGTAATTGTACCCTAGTGCTCTAGCAAGGCTGAATGTAACCCCTGGGGAAAGATGACGGATCACGCTACACACAGGAGCCCCAAAAAAGGGAGATGACGTGCACGCAACCCCTCCTAGACCACGTGTGCAGAAAGAAAAACCTGCACTACGCTATGGTACCCAGTAACACAAGAATGAACGTATGCGTGTCACACGCAGCCTAGAATGACCTCTGAAGGGGTAGGCTACACACGGGGCAAGCACAGATGTTAGATACATACGTGACTCACCGTCTGCCAGGTAAAAGAGCGTGAAAAAGGAGCGCGTTTGGTTGGCAACACCCCCGCCAAAAGAAGATTTGTACGCTGTCTGAGGAGACAGGACAACAGTAGAAGGGAACACTGTTTGAGGGAACAGGCCCAGGTAAACCAGTAAAAGAGAAAGAAGAGAAAAAGCTGTCAGAGGTAACAGGGAATACGAACTTGAAACGCCGTGAAGTAAATCGCGTGTGAAACGACAAGAAGTACAGAATTCACCCACTCGCTCTCCACGAAAAGCACGTACAAGGAAATGGTGTTCTACACGTACCTTTTATACAGGCCCACACGTCCAGCGTCACTTACGTGGTGTGTACGCGCTAGGGCCATTTCCACCAATTACACGCTTTGTCACTTCTGCGTGTAGGGCCATTTCCACCAATTACACGCTTTGTCACTTCTGCGTGTAGGGCCATTTCCACCAATTACACGCTTTGTCACTGCCGCGTGTACGCGCTAGGCCATTCCCACCAATTACACGCTTTGACACTCGGACGTGTCTTTCATTTTTTTAACACGCAACATTTTCAAACGTGTGCCCAATTCAACGTGCACGTGACTTCATAGACGCGCATACGCTGGCGACGCGATTACGCGCTAAGGGCCTTTGGTCCAATGACATCGCATATGCGTGCTGCCGTGCATACGCGCATGGCCCTTTCCTCGTATTACACGCGGACGTGCAGTTTTTCACGCGCGCTGAAATGCGCATGCACGTCTGTACGCGTCACGTCACAGGGGCGCTTGCGCTTGAGGGGCCTTCTGTCCAATGAAAATGCGTATGCGTGCAGACGCGCTTACGCGCTAAGGGCCTTTCCTCGAATTACACGCTGACGTGCAGATTTTTCACGTGCCAAATCACTCCATATCAAGCTGGCCACGCGTATGCACACGGAAGACCACGCTCCTGCCCAGAAGGCCGAACTACTGCCCCCCAGAGCCCCGAGCACACTCCCACCTGCCATCTGCTGCTGCCTGACTGCCTGCTGCCCACGTGCACTGCCATTTGCTGCCTGCACATCAGCCAGGGGTGCTGTTGCTGTGACCACCCCTGCTGGAACCGAAGACTCTCGACTGGGATTCCATCGCTCCACAGCCCAGCCCCAGGACCCAGTTGCCCACCCACTCCTGCCTCTGGGGTTGTCATGTCGGGGCAAACACCATCTGTGACCACTGACAACCCCCGGCCAGAGAGGCAGAGGGGCACCAGCTTCAGTGCCACCGAAGTTGGTGTCCTGGTGGAGCAAGTCCTGGGGCAGTATGATGCCCTCTTCAGAAGTTCCCGCGCCGACAAGGAAGGACGGACTCGGATCTGGACTGACATCGTGACTGCCATCAACGCGGAGGGGGTGGCAGTCCGCGACTTACAACATGTCAGGAAGCGCTGGGAGGACTTCAGGTCCAGGACCCTGAACAAGGCCCGGCGCCTCTTGAAGGCAGCGGATGCCAAGGGGTGCCGGGGCCACTTGTCGGAAGAACTGATGAGGGTCCTGGAACGCATATCCCCAGAGCTCCACGTCCAGGTCCTAGAGAAGCAGACCCGTCTGGAGTCGAGCGGTGAGTGTACATGCATCCTGATTGTGAGCAGTGCGTGTGGTGATTATTCGGTAGTGTGCAGGTTGCACATCTGTTTGTATGGGCTCGAGTATGGGTGGGGGTGTACAGGGCCATGGGGCTGACACATGCGAGGGCTGTAATGTGTGAGACATGGATGGTGCTTGTGTGTGTAGGCTTGCATGCCAAATGCAGTTGTGTGGGCACACATGTTTGGATGAATGTGTATGTAAGTAGACATGTCCGTGATGTCACGCATGTATGTTGTTTTCGGCTGCATGTATCAGCACTGTGTACATGTGCATGTGTGTGTATTTGACAAGGGTGCAACAGTGATGCAACATGGATGCATGTGACAGCGGTATGTGGAAGCCTGATTGGCAGATGTGACATGGATGCCCGTCTGAACAGTGCGACCCTTGGCAGAGGTGTACACATGCATGCAAGTGTGGTGGTGTGTGTACATGTGTGGTGCACTTCCTGTGTTGCATGTGATGTCGGGCTCACCTTTGGCTGCTCATGCTGTTGTATGTGTAGGGATGGTGTTGGCAGTTGCGATATGGCTGTGGTATGGCTCATGTGTGCGAGTTGTAATGACATGTGTGTTGGGGATTGTGATGACATGTCTGAGGTTTGCCAATGCCACTCATGTGCAACTGTCATGTGTGTATGTGTCCATTGTACAGTGCCCTGATGCCTGTGTTTTGTTTCTCCCTGTCTGCAGCGTCAACTGATGAAGAGGGCGGAGAAGGTGCTGTGGAGCACAGCGGCGGGGATCCCACCGCCAGCCGGAGACGCAAGGCCCGGCTCCCCTCCCGTGTTGTCATCTCGTCGGGGAGTGAGGAGTCCGGTGCCGCGTCCCAGGCCGCAGCTGCCGGGGGGAGGTCCAAGAGGCGGAGGTTGGAGTTGGACTCCTCGGCAGAAGTAGGGGCAGCTGGTACCCCACAGGGCCCAACAGGGGAAGATGGCACGGAGTCATCCAGGTTGGTGGGGGTTTGGTGGAGGAGGAGGCCGTGCAAGCACCAGAGACGGGGTCTGGAGGTGGGGATCCCACTGGTGCTAGTGGTGCAGTGCAGGACCAGGGACAGGAGGCAGCACAGGCCGCCGCGGAGGTGCCTGTGTGCAATCATGTCCCCGATCCTGTTCCTGATTCATCTTGCACCAGCAGGGATGCCTACGTCCAGACCCGTTTTCAGGCAGGGGATGAGCTGACGTCAACTGGCCTTCCTCTGCCTGCGGACATGGCTATCCAGGTCCGGGTTGAGCCTGTCCTGGCTGGTGTGGCGTTGCGTCAACGGGCCATGCGAGGTGACCTGCAGTCTTTTCATGGAGAGACTGCACGTCATCTCGAATGGCTCGTTGACCACGTCAGCCTGCTGGGACAGGGCACCCAGGCCGGATTCCTCCGTCTGATGGGGCTTGCTCCGACCCCCTCCTCAACTGCACCCCCTATGCGCCAGTCGTCCTCTGTGCCATCTTCCCACCCATCAGTCACCTGGGTGCCCTGTGGAGCTGCCTCTGACGGTGCGGCCAGGCTGGTGGAGGAGGCATCCCTGCCACAGTCGGGAGTCGGACGTCCAGCAGGGGTGGCCACATCTACGACTGCACCCCAGCCGGCGGAGGATGTGCAGGCAGCAGGAGGCAGTGCACGGGCAGAGGCAGAGCAGCAGCAGCAACATGGTGGGAGCCATGAAGGCTCGGGGCCTTCGACATCGGAGGGGCAGGCATCGGCCGGAGGGCAGGAGGACCCAGGACAGAGAGTGTCTTCCGTGTGGCAGCGGTTGGGCCACGCCATAGATGCGGAGCGGCGGCGGGCGGAAGAGGCGCGGCTCACAATGGTCAGGGCGGAGACCTCCATGCGGAGGGCCCTGAGGCGGGCCGAGTGCCTCAAGGCAATCCGCACGGGGTTGGAGGAGGACACGGCGTCATCCCTGCGGACCCTCGGGGCCATGGAACAGGACCGCCTCCGGGACATCAAACAGGAGTTCGATGATGCCCTGGCCCGGAACACCACGGAGTGAGCCGCTGGACTTGCCCGCCGCCTTTGTATATAGTTCTTTAGTTTTAGGTTTCCTTTGTTTGTTCTTATGATTTGGAGTCGACTGACACTGCTCCACTTTTTGTATATAGTTGCATTTTAGTTAGGGTTTTTTGTAGGTTTCCTTTGTTCAGTTGGGCTCATGGACCCTTGGAAGTTTTGTACATAGTTCTTCATTGGATTGATTTTATTTTTCATTTGACTTTGGACAACATTTTTTTGGATTAGGATTTGGTGTTTTTAGTTTTTTAAACGGATATGCAGCTTATCTTTTTTTCATTGCCATTGTAGTTTGTTTCATTTCTTTTGCATTCTTATTTTTTTTAATACAATTTTGTTTTCATACTTCACTGTGTGGTATCATCGCATTGGTTTCATGCATGTCATGTTGGGTGTTTTCCCATTCAATTGCAACCATTGTGTGTGACGGACATGGGTTCATTAGCTTTATGAACATTGGGGGTGTAACATGTAATTTCCATTTCCATGTGGGTGAATGGCTTACTTGGTAGGGCTTTTTGGCTGTGGAGGCTGACCATAACGCACATGATTGGGGATTGTGAGGACCTGGTGGAGGCTGCCCATGGTGGCTGGGGGGTGGGGGTGCAGGGGGACATGAGTGGGGGCCTGGTGGGGGCTGCCCATGGTGGCTGGGGGGTGGGGGTGGTGGGAGACATGAGTGTGGGCCTGGTGGAGGGTGCCCCTGGATGCTGGGGGGTGGGGGTGGTGGGAGACATGAGTGGGGGCCTGGTGGAGGGTGCCCCTGCACTGCTGGGGGGTGGGGGTGCAGGGGGACATGAGTGGGGGCCTGGTGGGGGCTGCCCATGGTGGCTGGGGGGTGGGGGTGGGTGGGAGACATGAGTGTGGGCCTGGTGGATGGAGCCCCTGGATGCTGGGGGGTGGGGGTGGTGGGAGACATGAGTGGGGGCCTGGTGGAGGGTGCCCCTAGATGCTGGGGGGTGGGGGTGCAGGGGGACATGAGTGGGGGCCTGGTGGGGGCTGCCCATGGTGGCTGGGGGGTGGGGGTGGGTGGGAGACATGAGTGGGGGCCTGGTGGAGGGTGCCCCTTGATGCTGGGGGGTGGGGGTAGTGGGAGACATGAGTGGGGGCCTGGTGGAGAGTGCCCCTGCACTGCTGGGGGGTGGGGGTGGTGGGAGACATGAGTGGGGGCCTGGTGGAGGGTGCCCCTGGATGCTGGGGGGTGGGGGTGCAGGGGGACATGAGTGGGGGCCTGGTGGGGGCTGCCCATGGTGGCTGGGGGGTGGGGGTGGGTGGGAGACATGAGTGGGGCCTGGTGGAGGGTGCCCCTGGTGGCTGGGGGGTGGGGGTGGTGGGAGACATGAGTGTGGGCCTGGTGGAGGGTGCCCCTGGATGCTGTGGGGTGGGGGTGGTGGGAGACATGAGTGGGGGCCTGGTGGAGGGTGCCCCTGCACTGCTGGGGGGTGGGGGTGATAGGGGACATGGGTGGGGGCCTGGTGGAGGGTGCCCCTGGTGGCTGGGGGGTGGGGGTGGTGGGAGACATGAGTGGGGGCCTGGTGGAGGATGCCCCTGCACTGCTGGGGGGTGGGGGTGGTGGGAGACATGAGTGGGGGCCTGGTGGAGGTTGCCCCTGCACTGCTGGGGGGTGGGGGTGGTGGGAGACATGAGTGGGGGCCTGGTGGCGGGTGCCCCTGCACTGCTGGGGGGTGGGGGTGGTGGGAGACATGAGTGGGGGCCTGGTGGAGGGTGCCCCTGCACTGCTGGGGGGTGGGGGTGGTGGGAGACATGATTGTGGGCCTGGTGGAGGGTGCCCCTGGTGGCTGGGGGGTGGGGGTGGTGGGAGACATGAGTGGGGGCCTGGTGGAGGGTGCCCCTGGTGGCTGGGTGGTGGGGGTGGTGGGAGACATGAGTGGGGGCCGGGTGGAGGGTGCCCCTGGATGCTGGGGGGTGGGGGTGGTGGGAGACATGGGTGGGGGCCTGGTGGAGGGTGCCCCTGCACTGCTGGGGGCTGGGGGTGGTGGGAGACATGAGTGGGGGCCTGGTGGAGGGTGCCCCTGCACTGCTGGGGGGTGGGGGTGGTGGGAGACATGAGTGGGGGCCTGGTGGAGGGTGCCCCTGCACTGCTGCGGGGTGGGGGTGATAGGGGACATGTGTGGGGGCCTGGTGGAGGGTGCCCCTGGTGGCTGGGGGGTGGGGGTGGTGGGAGACATGAGTGCGGGCCTGGTGGAGGGTGCCCCTGCACTGCTGGGGGGTGGGGGTGGTGGGAGACATGAGTGGGGGCCTGGTGGAGGGTGCCCCTGCACTGCTGGGGGTTGGGGGTGATAGGGGACATGGGTGGGGGCCTGGTGGAGGGTGCCCCTGGTGGCTGGGGGGTGGGGGTGGTGGGAGACATGAGTGGGGGCCTGGTGGAGGCTGCCCCTGCACTGCTGGGGGGTGGGGGTGGTGGGAGACATGCATTGTTGATCAGTAGTGCAAGGTGACATGTGGGTTGGCTGGGGGGCATGCCCATGGTGGATGGGCTGCCTGCGGGACATGAGCAGGGGTGCAGGGTAGTACCCCGTGGTGTGGGCTGCCTGCAGGGGCCGTGGAGGTTGTGGAGCGTACACCTGGGAGGACCCACACGGCCAATTCATGTGTAGTACTCCCCAGAACCCCTGAAATACACATACCCTGCTGAAATCGCATGTGGAACTTCCCGCGCACCCCTGAAATACAAGTACCCTGCTGAAATCGCGTGTGGAACTTCCCGCGCACCCCTGGAATACACGTACCCTGCTGAAATCGCGTGTGGAACTTCCCGCGCACCCATGGAATACACGTACCCTGCTCGCACTGGGCCAATCGCGTGTGGAACTTCCCGCGCACCCCTGAAATACACGTACCCTGCTTGCACGGGGCCAATCGCGTGTGGACCTTCCCGCGCACCCATGGAATACACGTACCCTGCTCGCACTGGGCCAATCGCGTGTGGAACTTCCCGCGCACCCCTGAAATACACGTACCCTGCTGAAATCGCGTGTGGAACTTCCCGCGCACCCCTGAAATACACTTACCCTGCTGGAATCGCGTGTGGAACTTCCTGCGCACCCCTGGAATACACGTACCCTGCTGAAATCGCGTGTGGAACTTCCCGCGCACCCATGGACTACACGTACCCTGCTCGCACTGGGCCAATCGCGTGTGGAACTTCCCGCTCACCCCTGAAATACACGTACCCTGCTGGAATCGCGTGTGGAACTTCCTGCGCACCCCTGGAATACACGTACCCTGCTGAAATCGCGTGTGGTACTTCCCGCGCACCCATGGAATACATGTACCCTGCTCGCACTGGGCCAATCGCGTGTGGAACTTCCCGCGCACCCCTGAAATACACATACCCTGCTGGAATCGCGTGTGGAACTTCCCGCGCACCCCTGGAATACACATACCCTGCTGAAATCGCGTGTGGAACTTCCCGCGCACCCATGGAATACACGTGCCCTGCTTTCACGGGGCCAATCGCGTGTGGAACTTCCCGCGCACCCCTGAAATACACGTTCCCCGCTTGGCGTTTTCTGTTTGCCAGCCCGGTGAACTGGTCCAGGGTTAGCGCAGCCCTTTGCGATGATTTAGCGATTTTGATGGCTTTTCCTTGCGCAAGGGCGTTCTTGGGGGCGTTACTGGCGCTGCTGCAGGGTCGCTGCGATTCTCTGCGCCACGGCTGGTTTGGGAGCCTAAAATCCATGAATACGCTGTGCGCGGAAATCGGTTTTAGCGCACGTGCCTGGCGCAGACAATCGCACGCGGACACTCTGCGCCACCCGCTTGCGACACTTTTCTGCGAAATTCTATGAATTACCCTGATAGTGTTTATGGAATAAGACACGAATTGGACTACTGTGCTGGAACAGTGAAATTCACTATAAACTCACAGGAAGATCCACAAGAATTTCTAGTGTACTTACTACAAGTACTGGAAAACAAAAACATACCTATAAATGAAATCTTCCAGATTTCATACATGTGGAAACATACATGCACTCTCTGCAACAATGTGACACAAGAACAAATCCCCAATGAACACTTTGTATATATATATATATCAATACCTAATTGTGAATCTGTTCCATTTCAGCAACTTGTACAAAATGCAAACCATGGTAGATTATGTTCTACCTGCAATTCGGATAATCGCTCCACCTTACTAATACAAACACATAGTAAATACATAATACTAATGCTTCTACGTTACAATGCACATGGTACCAAAAACAACTGCAAGCTAACTGGAGTCACACATGGTCAAGTATCACTTGGTAAGAAAACCTTCACAACAATAGGTATAATCTACGACGCAGGAGCCACAGCCAATTCAGGTCACTACACTGCATATATAAAAAAAAGAAATGTGAATGGTTCGAATGTAATGATAGTACCATTACTCTAAAGCAGAGATTACCACCACTATTTACAAACTCTTATTTACTCTTCTTAAAACAAAAAATTATTAACTAAACTGTACTTAAACATTAACTAAACTTCTATTAAAAAACTATAAACTGTTACAATGCCAACTGGTATATAACTGCCCCAAGATTCTACAACAACTAAACAGATAAATTAATACCACTAAATTATATAAATAAATAGACAGTTAGAATACGCCAACTGGTATCTAACTGGCCCAAAATTTTACAATATCCAAACAGATAAATCAATACCACTTCATTATAACAGAAAATAGACAGTTACAATATGTCAACAGGTATCAAACTGCTCCAAAAATCTGCAACAAGCCAATATATAGAGCATTAGCTAGAAACAATAAGTGAACACTGAAAACAAACAAACAATTTTTTTTTTTAATCCAACATGGATTTTTTTTCTCCGACAGACCCAATGATTTAGCAACAAACACAGAAACTGAGCAAATTGCACAGTACACTGGTTTGTAATCTACTAAATATGAGGGTCAACAAAAAAAAATGTTGATTATTCAATGTTATAAGTCATTACAAAATACCAATACTAACATGATTGTTTCTTTTATCATAGAAATGAACAAGAAATACATGTACTCCAGTTACTAAACCAAACAGTAAGTATATTATAAGTACAATCATCACAGCAAATCACACCCATAGTGATTTATAACTTTGGTGCTTATAAATTTGGTCTTGTCCATGCACCCAAGACTATAGGCCCTGCCCACAACCACCACAGCATATCACGCCCATAGTGGCTTATAACTTTGTTGCTTATAAATTTGTTCTTGGAGCCCAAAGTTATAAGCCACTATGGGTGTGATATGCTGCGGTGGTTGCGGCCAGGACATAGAGTGTTGGGTGCATTGCTATATGGCCGTGCTCCCAAGACTCTATGCCCTGGCCACAACCACCGCAGCATATCACACCCATAGAGTCAAACATTTTAACTATGCCATATGGGCACTTTTAATGTCCGCGGACATGATGAGTGTTCTTAGAACAGTTTCAACTTGCCTACGAACGGTACGGACAGGCATAGCATCCTCAGGACACCCCCATTGTGTTTATTTACGAACATCCCAGGAAACATGATGTGTTCTTAGAACACTTTCAACTTGCCAGTGAACAATATGGGCAGCGTCCTCAAGACACCCCCATTTCGTCCATTTATGAACATTTCAGGACACTGCATGTGTTCTTAGAACAGTTTAAACTTGCCTGCAAACAAAACGGACAGTCATACCGTCCTCAGGACACACCCATTTCGTTTATTTTCGAATATTTCAGGACACTGCGTGTGTTCTTAGGACAGTTTCAGCTTGCTTGCGAACAATTCGGACAGGGCTAGCGTCCTCAGAACACTCCCATTTTGTTTATTTACGAACATCCCAGGACCCTTGATGTGTTCTTAGAACAATTTCAACTTGCCTACGAACAGTTCATACAGGTATAGCATACTCAGGACACCCCCATTTCGTTTATTTACGAACATCCCAGGACACATGATGTGTTATTAGAACAATTTCAACTTGCGAGTGAACAATACAGACAGCGTCCTCAGGACACACCCGTTTCGTTTATTTACAAACATTTCAGGACACTGCGAGTGTTCTTAGAACAGTTTCAGCTTGCTTGCGAACAATACGGACAGACTTAGCATCCTCAGAACACCCCCATTTTGTTTATTTACAAACATCCCGGGACACTTCGTGTGTTCTTAGAACAATTTCAACTTGCTTGCGAACAGTACGGACAGGCATACCGTCCTCAGGACGCCCCAATTTTGTTTATTGACGAACATCCACCATCCTCAGGACACCCCCATATTGTTTATCGACGAACATCCAAGGACACATGATGTGTTATTAGAACAGTTTCAACTTGCCTACGAACAAAACGGACAGGCATACTGCCCTCAGGACACACCCATTTCGTTTATTTTCGAACATTTAAGGACACCGCATGTGTTCTTAGAACAGTTTCAACTTGCCTACGAACCATTCAGACAAAGCGAACACAACAGGGGGTCTACCACCTAAATAAATACATTTAACCCATCTCTTACTCCCCTACCCTCCCCAAACAGTCTTACACACCAACACACTCTACTAAATAGTATTTTTCCGCCAAGTTTCCCCGCGCTGTCTGCAGACGTCTGCGAATCCAAGATGGCAGGCGTTCCCGAAAATCTGACGTGCTTCACGCTCTTCACCATCCAATCAGCAAACAAGTTGCATGTCCGCGGACATGACGCAAGCTGGTTGGCCAATCAGGACACTGTTTGAAAAGACATGCTTTTGGGACCAAGCCGCTGCTCCTGGTCCAAATTTGGTGAAAATCCGTCCAGAGGTTTGGGCTGTAGGCGTGAGCAAAGTTTTTTCCCCATTCAGTCTAAGGGAAAAAAATAAGTTTTGGGACCCCCCCTTATAACTTTGCCCCCCCCCCCGCACCAAACCTCACCAAACTTTGCACAAAAAAAATCAGAGTGACCTATATACTTTTTTTGCAAAGTTTTCACCAAATTTGGACCAGGAGCAGCAGCTTGGTCCCGAAAGCGTGGTTGTTCCTTTTTTAAAATGACCAAAAAGTAGGCCACAAAAAATTAGTGATATCTATGTTCGGTCCGCGGACACACTTCCCTGTTCGCTCCGCGGACAGAGTCCTGATTGGCTGGGCGATCCGCATCATGTCGCGGACATTGGACGTGCTTGCTGATTGGGTGGTTGAGAGCGTGTGGTGAGTCAGATTTTCTGGGCACACCCGCCATCTTGTATCCGTGGACATCCGCGGACAGTGTGGTGAAACTTGGTGGAAAAATACTATTTAGTCAGGTGTGTTGGTGTGTAAGACTGGGGATGGTGGGGGAGTAAGAGATGGGTTAAATGGTGTATTTATTTAGGTGGCAGACACCCCTGTTGTGTCCGTTCTGACTGCGGACAACACGGGTGTCCTGAAATGTTCGTAAATAAACAAAATGGGGGGTGTCCTGAGGACACTACACCTGTCCGTATGGTTCGTAGGGAAGTTGAAACTGTTCTAAGAACACATCAAGTTCCTGGGATGTTCGTAAATAAACAAAATGGGGTGTCCTGAGGATGCTATGCCTGTTCGTATTGTTCGTAGGCAAGTTCAAATTGTTCTAAGAACACATCAAGTGTCCTGGGATGTTCGTAAATAAACAAAATAGGGGTGTCCTGAGGACGCTATGCCTGTCCGTATTGTTCGCAAGCAAGTTGAAACTGTCCTAAGAACATGCGCGGTGTCCTGAAATGTTCGTAAATAAAGGAAATGGGTGTGTCCTCAGGACGCTATACCTGTCCGTATAGTTCGTAGGCAAGTTGAAACTGTTCTAAGAACACATCAAATGTCCTGGGATGTTCGTAAATAAACAAAATGGGGGTGTCCTGAGGACACTATACCTGTCTGTACTGTTTGTAGGCAAGTTGAAACTGTTATAAGAACACATCAAGTGTCCTGGGATGTTCGTAAATAAATGAAATGGGGGTGTCCTAAGGACGCTATGCCTGTCCATATTGTTTGCAGGCAAGTTGAAACTGTTCTAAGAACACACGCGGTGTCCTGAAATGTTCGCAAATAAACAAAATGGGGGTGTCCTGAGGACGCTATACCTGTCCGTATTGTCCATGGGCAAGTTGAAACTTTTCTAAGAACACACGCGGTGTCCTGAAATGTTCGTAAATAAACGAAATGGGGGTGTCCTGAGGACACTATACCTGTCTATACAGTTCGTAGGCAAGTTGAAACTGTTCTTAGAACACTCATATTGTTCACGGACATTAAAAGTGCCCATATGGCATAGTTAAAATGTTTGATTCTATGGGTGTGATCTATGGGTGTGATATGCTGTGGTGGTTGTGGCCAGGGCCTAGAGTCTTGGACGTGCTCGCTGATTGGGTGGTTGAGAGCGTGTGGTGAGTCAGATTTTTTGGGCACGCCTGCCATCTTGTATCCACGAACATCCGCGGACAGCGTGGTGAAATTTGGTGGAAAAATACTATTTAGTCAAGTGTGTTGGTGTGTAAGACTGTTTGGGGAGGGTGGGGGAGTAAGAGATGGGTTAAATGTTGTATTTATTTAGGTGGCAGGCATCCCTGTTGTGTTCGTTCTGACTGCGGACAACACGGGTGTCCTGAAATGTTCGTAAATAAACAAAATGGGGGGTGTCCTGAGGACACTACGCCTGTCTGTATGGTTCGTAGGGAAGTTGAAACTGTTCTAAGAACACTTCAAGTGTCCTGGGATGTTCGTAAATAAATGAAATGGGGGTGTCCTGAGGACACTATACCTGTCTGTACTTTTCGTAGGCAAGTTGAAACTATTCTAGGAACATTCATATTGTTCGCGGACATTAAAAGTGCCCATATGGCATAGTTAAAATGTTTGATTCTACCGGAGCATATCACACCCATAGTGGCTTATAACTTTGGCACCCAAGAACAAATTGATAAGAAACAAAGTTATAAGCTAGTATGGGTGTGATATACTTTGGTGGTTGTAGGCAGGACCTATACTCTTGGGTGCATGGGCGAAGGCCAGGCATCCAATACCAAATGTATAAGCACCAAAGTTATAAGCCACTATGGGAGTAATATGCTGTAGTGGTTGTGGCCAGGGCCTAGAGTCTTGGGTGCATGGCCAAGACCAAATTTATAAGCACCAAAGTTATAAGCTACTATGGGAGTGATATGCTGTTGTGGTTGTGGCCAGGGCCTAGAGTCTTGGGTGCATGAACAAGACCAAATTTATAAGCACCGAAGTTATGAGCTACTATGGGTGTGGTTGCATTTCTGTTTGAATTAGTTTTCTTTTACAACGTTTTACTTTTTGTGGAACAGAATATGTTTTTATATGGGGGGTGTATAGTAAACGAAGTCTATTGTATTCTAAAATGCAAGGAATATCAGCGTTTACTTTACTTGCATCAAAGTTGATTAGAAATAGACCGTCAAGTGTACGTAAGCGTGATAGTGCTACGTAGCTCAGGCCTTCTTTAAAGACCGTGTTACCAATATCTATCAATGCTTTGTCTAGGGTAAGACCTTGTCATTTAAGATTGGTGACTGTATATGCAAGAGTTACAGAAAATTGTTCTCTGCGTACATACATGTCTTTGAAGAGAAGGAATCGAGCTGTTGAGCGTCCTAGCCTTTTCACTTCTGAAAGTTTGTCAAAGAGTATATTGACAAACTGAATGTTGTTTTCACGTGGGTATGTTTGAAAGCCAACAACTGTACCCAGTGCTCCATTAACTAGTCCTTGATCCCCATCAAGGTTACGTTTAAGCATTACTCTACAATTTAAGGATAATTTTAATATTTTTTCCAACCCAGCTGTGTTGGAGATTGCATTTTCTAAACTATTTAGTCTTGTTGTGGCTTGCTCACACATGGGTAGTGTCATACCATGTATGCCTAGTTTGTCTGTGGTGCTAATTTCCATTATTGGTTGCATTTCTTTATTTAACATTGTTTCATTGAATTTGAAACAGCTTGCAAGAGTTGGCATTAAGGCCAAACAATTGATATTTTTGTGCGCTAACTGTTCCATAACATCTGTAGCACATTCATTATCGCCATAAAGTGCATGAATGTGCCGGGTTTTCAATATTGCTTGTGTTTCTTGAGATAGTATACCAACTCTAATACTTTTTAAGATCTTGGCAGAAGTGAGATCTGCAGATTGCTGCATGTTTTCTGTTAATTCTCTGTATTGGAAATGTTGCCAAAGGTTGACATTTCCTATGCTGCCAACAGTTTTACGGCAGAGTTTGTGTCCTAAAGTTTTAAAAATAGGCGCACCTTGCACTGGTGTCAATTGAAGAAGATCTCCGAAAACAATAATGTGTTTTCCTCCAAAGAGCTCTTTGTAGTTTGTTTTGAGTACTTCTTGTAATCTGAGGTGAATCAAAGCCAACATTAGGTTGGAGACCATGCTCACTTCATCTATAGTAGCATTTTCATTTGTTCTAACACTCTGCGTAGTTCCATTGCAGCTTCTGTAGAAAGTTTGTAATAGTCTAATTTGTTTTGGTGTTCTACTGGCAGGAGTAGTAATCGGTGTAAAGTGACACCGCCTGTGTTGAAGGCAGCTAAACCTGTGGTGGCAGTGACAACAGCTGACAGTTTGTTGTTTGTCAATTGTTGAAGGAACTTCCTGATGATTTTGATTAAGAATGTTTTGCCAGAACCAGCTTCACCATTGACGTACAGTAGTATAGGTTTGTAATTTTGGCAGGTGCATTCTTTATTTTCATGTTGTACACCATGTGCAATTTCTTTTGTTACATCTTGAAAAATGCTACGCTGCTCATTGTTTAGTTTTGATTGTAGTATAGTTAAGTCTTCTTTATCTTCATACTGACACATGGTGTTTTCTACTTCCGTCATAGCTAATTCTGCCTCATTTGCTATTAGTGGCTGTCTCAGTGGTTCTTGGCTTCCTGTTACAGAAGGTTAACTACTGTCAGGAGTGTCCTTATGTAGTCGGCCTGGAGTTCTTCTTCGTGTTGCTGTTCATTGTGCAACATTGTTTTGTAGTGTGTAAAGTTTACACGGTTATGGTTCTTTCATTTGCTTTGAAAGCATCTTCGTAGGAGTCATAGTTATCTAGTATTTCATCATCTTTTCTCCATGGTTTAAAGAGTTGTAGCAGGGCCATGTAATATAGTTTTTTTATGTTCAGGAGTCTTTAATGATAAGTTGATATGAGTAATTAAGCTTGGTTTGGTGAGTTTTACTAAGCTGCCTTCACAATTTGTCACTCTGTATCTACCTTTTATTTCATCGGGATTTATATTATTTTTGTATGTGAATTTTTGGGCTATGTGGTATAGACACATGGTTTCCAAAGTGGTACTACTGTTTGGGTAGTATGGGTCCAGCAAATTGTTTTTCAAAATGTCTTGGCTGTTGGGATCATTTTTGGCTATTGTTTCTATGTTGTCGTATGATTTGAGAACTCTTTTTCTAGATTTAGCAGGACCAAGACTTAGCCATACTATATTTTCAGATTTTCCATACAAAGCAGTACCGGTTAAAAAATCTGCTGCTTCATAGGAGCCACATTCTCCATGGGAGAGCATTTTTATGCCCAAGCTGTACAATTTCCGAGACAGTGTTTTGTCTGATGACAGGTCATTCCAGAGGTCTTGAAGTTCTGTTTTTTCTGCTTTGGTTAAGTATGCTGTAACATATCGTGCAAATGCAGTGGAAATGTCTGCAACGTACTGCACATCTATGTTTGCATTCCATAAGAGGGCAATGATTGCTTTGTAATCATTGATATATTTTTCTTCTTCTGTTCTTTTTATGTAATACGTATTTTTAGGGGATTTACCTTTAACACTATGTCTAACTGAAGAAATGAAGTTGTTTACTTGACCTGTTTTTGTAACTGGTCTAGGAAAACCAAAGCAGCATTTGGTGTGGTATTTCCCTTTGTTTTTGTATTTGCAATGACAATATTTGCCACATTTTTGTCTTTGAAATTGTAAAATTTGTGCATGAAGATCACTATTTTTGCTTCCGATGGAATTTCACAAGCGACAATTTTTTCGATAAACTGTAACACAGTGGCATCATTGTCTTGACCAAATTTAGGAGCATCTTTAATCCATAAAAGCATGTGGATATGTGGTGCTCCTCTGGCTTGGTATTCATTTCTCCAAAAGAAGTGTTGCACTTCTCCTAGGGGAGGAACAGTTTTATTACAAATAAAGTTTAGCATAGCAATGAAGCAATGATGAAAATATGTTGAAACATTAACAGGTGTTAGTATATCTATGTTTGTTTTGTTTTTGTTTGATATGCGTAGGAAATCATGCAAATCTTCCCATGCATATTCAGCACAACTTAATGTAACAAACCAAGTGGGTGGGCCAAGGTTTCTTATCATACAACGTACATCTCCATGACGTCGGAACCAGTACTTTTTAGTACCACGCATGTTTGCAAATACTTTTGTAATACTTGATTGTTAAACCTCATCTTTTTCTTGCACTTTTTGTAATAATCGTGTAGCTGACATATTTTGAAAGTGGGTTCCTGATTTAAATGTGTGTGCAATTCCGTAACATAGAGTTGCTAGTTCACTTTCAAAGAGTAGGTCTCTAAATCTGGGATCTTCAGAATACATCCGTAACAAGCGGTATTCTGGTCCTGTTATTTGAAGAGGTCTATCATCGTACCTTCCTCCTTTTCCACGAGAAAAGAGTAGAGGAAAAGCACGTGCTTATATACTTTTTTCACATATGCTGATTGGTGATCCTTTTGTTTGTTGCATTTGGTACGTTTCTAGTGCATCTTCTACGGTGTCATTAGAGTGCCATGGATGAATTGTATAATGGTCTAAAGTATTGGATACTGTAGCAGGATCTAGAAGCTCAAATTGACCAGTTTCTGGTGACTCTTGAATTATTTCAGTGGTTTCTTCAAGTTTTCGTCAATATTTATTTCATTGTAGTATTCATTATTGTCTTTTAGATATTGTAAGGCTTGTCTAACTTTTTGTAAGTCTGCCACTTGTTGCCAAATTCTTTTGTATTTTGTAGGTACACCATTTACTAAGATAATTAAAGATTGCTCTATTGGACGTTGCACTCTCTGATTGTGCACATTCTGTTTTAGATCTAATGGTAAATACACTACTTTGCCACAAATGCCTTTCACCAACTCAGAGGGAGGTAATTTAGCTGTTTTTGGTTGAAGGCGTATTATTGCTTGAAAGGGGTGCACTGTTTGAGTTATGATGCTCTCACATAAATTGAGTTGTTGTAGGGGTTTTGGTAGTGGGAATAATTCCAAATTATTTGTGATAGCACGTGAAGGAGTTTGGTTGTTGTCAAGTTTTATAGTGCAGTAACTGCAAAGTATTAAGGGGTCAGTTATTTCGTATTTGTTTTCTGCTATAAGGTA
This sequence comes from Ambystoma mexicanum, assembly GCF_040938575.1. NCBI lineage: Eukaryota > Metazoa > Chordata > Amphibia > Caudata > Ambystomatidae > Ambystoma > Ambystoma mexicanum. The sequence continues at coordinate 1,335,426,164 of NC_090924.1, forward strand.
GGGAGCTAATTCAAACCATTTCGAATCTTCATTGTCTTCTGTTTTGTATGTTAGGTCTACAGTTTTTGTGTTACTTTTATAAAAAGTTCTGCAGCAACATACACACACATGGTTTGGTACTTCAGCAGATACTTTTAAATTTCAGTATTTCTTTTTTGTATGTGTGTAGTAGAAGGTTGCCATGCGTAGAATTGTTGCTAGTCTGTTGTAAAGCTATTGCATTTTGTATTGGCTTACACTTACAAATATTTTTTCTGTCGATTTCATTTCTTCAAGTAGGTCTTTGGCTGTACCATGTAGAAGAATGTTATTTAAATTGGCTAGTGCTAAAGCAGGACTTTTAGCATAGTACAGTTTATAGACTAGATTTCTTATAGTTGAATGATGTGTTGATATCATTTTGATATGATGGAAGGTGGTTTTGCAAATAGGTCCTGAAATGCAGGCTAATGAATGTCCTTGTAGTCCTGTGTACTTGTGCACTGGACAGGTATCCATATTTTGCAGTAGTTTCATTTTGATTTTGTCTTTGCCTTTCACATACTGATTAAGGAATTGGCGTAAAGATGTGAAAGATTTTTTGGGAATGCATTGACGTGCATGGCCATTTGTATACTAGACGTTCTGGTTCAGTCGAATGGAGAGGTAATTCTAAGTTTTCTGGGGATTTCTTTGTAAGCAGTATTTCTTGTTCCATTATGGTATTATTAACTTTTTCATAACCTCGCCCACTGCTATGTATGGCAATTGTATTTGTTTGCATGCTTCTTCATTAAAATATGGTTCTGTGCTTGTGGTGTGACTCCACTCACCTCCACAGATACTTAAGAAGTTATTTTTGTTGATATTTTGTTTATTGAGAAGTCTTTTTTGTAATGTAGTCATTAGTTTTGTTAGCTGTTTTTCATTTTGAACACTAAAATAAATAACTTTCTTTTGAGAAGGATTGCACTGTCTATCAAAGCTTCTAAGATTAATTTTCTACGGTAGGTTTTAAGGGTTGGGCACAATTTCTCTCCTGTTTCTATAAGATTTTGAAGGACTCTGTGGCGGAACATTTTTGCTAAAATACTTTTTTTGGTATGCTTACTTGGCACTATATCAAGATTTATAGGAACAGTTTATAGGAAATAGTTTCCTGTTTCGTTTTACATTTTGATAGAGGAGGCAAAGTTTCTGTACTTGAAGCTTGTTTTGTTTCGCTAAATGACTGTATTAGCTGTTTTGTTTGAACTTCTTGTACAAATGCTGCTAGAGATGGATGCTTATTTTGGACGCTTCTATTTTCATTTGTTCTACTTCTGCGTTGCTTTCTACGGACTTGCTTTTTAGTAGGCATTCTTTAGGGTCTGTTGAAAAAATAAACAAAGTATGGGTTGGGATGTTCTGCAATGTATGTGTGCTGTGTGCCTGAGTGTCTGAATATGATGGTAAAGATGTGTGTGATGGTGTGTGATTGTGCATTGGGCAACTACAACTAGTTGGGATGGCTATTCTTGAATTTTTGTGCTACTATACTGGGGTTCAGATAACAGTAGAAAGTAAGCTAGTGGTGAGGAGAAGAACAAATAGTAAATCTAATGGTATAGAATTAAAACAGTTCTTTGTTCTATAATACTGAAATTCTAGGGGCTGAGTTATGTCATTTGTGCGACGATAAATGGGGATTTGTGCGCCATTCTGCCTGCAAATCCCTGTTTAACAAATGGGGATTTGTGGACAAAATGGTGCACAATCTCTGTTTTTAGGCGCAGAAATATCATGAATGAACCCCACAGTGTGTTTGAGTAATAGTAAAAATATTATGGTGGTATTTAACATACTTTTTTATGTGGAATGAACAGGTTTCTTCTGAGTTATTGTTTGTACTTCAGATTCTTCTGCTGCTTTTCAGGAGAGTGGTCTTCACTGCAATTGTAAAAGAAAGAAGTTAGTAATTTTGTGCGTTTATAGCACTGATGTTAATTTAAACATTGATTTTTATGTTTTTATACAAGTATTGTTGTTTGATATCTGAACATAGTGTGTGCATGCAATTTCATTTGACTATGTGCAGTCTTTATATTTTACTTTAAATATGTTAGTTCAACATGCTTTGCAAATGTGTGTGCAAAAAGAAATTAAATAGCAGATAGGTTTGGAAGTGACAGTTGATTATAGCAGATGGGAAAAATGACAGTAAGTTCATTTTATAGGTTATACAGGTTAAAAGACAGTTAATATGTTTATATGCATTTATAAGAATTGTACATGTACTATACAGAAAATATGCATACCTGTAGTTTGTGTTCATGCATATAGATATGCATGCAGCTGCAAGTAGAAATCTTGGAGACTTGTACAGTAGTTCTTGTAGTATTTGGTTTCCAATGATATGACACTTGTACTCAGAGTGATTAAAAGTACATTTGAAGTGCTGATCTATGATGATGGAGTTAGGTGTAGAGGTCTTGGATGTGATTGGTGGATGGTTGTGTGACTGCGTAGCTGTATCCAATGAGGGAATGGCACAGAGAGTGAAGTGGAAATGGTAGAAGGGCTGTCCATGTTACTATATGTCCGCGGACATGGCAGTAGTCCGCGGACATTGTGTGTTACATACGGGGATTTTGGGGTGGGGAGGCATGCAAATGAGAATGAGCAGAGCAAGGGATTGGTTAGTTAAGTTTAGTGGGTGTGTTGTGTCAAGAGAGAGTTTGGCAGAAAGTATTTTTCCTGAGAGAAGAACAGATAGCTATGGCTGTGTGTTTCAGAAAACAGATTGTTTGGATTTTGGGAGACTCGTGGATACATTGGTTGAAGGTGCCTGCAGAAAGTTGTGGAGTGGCTGTAGATCTTGGATTCCCACATGTGGAAGTGCACTGTCATGGAGTGGGTGGAATGAAGTGGCTGGGCTTGCTACCTCCCTGTGCTACTTTGGAGACAGCGAATAATCCAGAAATAATAATAATTCATTGTGGAGGGAATAGTTTAGGACATGTGTCTGGAATTTCTTTGCAATTTGCAATGAAAGAAGGACTTGGGAAGGTCATGGACATGTTTCCAAATTCTCAAGTAATTTTTTCTCGGATTGTGCAGAGACAAATGTGGCTGCGTTCTTCTTCATTTGGTCCACAAATGGAGAAAGCGAGGCACAATGTCAATAAGGCTGTTTGTGCCTTTCTAAGAGATGTTGGCATGTCCTCTTTTAACAATGAAAATACTATGTTTCGTAGCACATACATTTCTCGCAGAGATGAGTCCATCTTACTTATGCTGGCAATCATTTTTTTCTGAGAAATGTACAAAATGCATTGCGACCTTTTTTGGAATTACAGCCATCCATTTTGCAGTAGGTGTTGACCATTTCAAGTTTTTTCAAACACAAACAAACACCACCAAAAGGCTCTTTTCAGAGCCACCACTTCCTCCCAGAGAAAAGTGCAATGGTTATGATAGGGCAGCACCCCAAAATTTGAGATGTCCACAAATTGTCCGTGGACTTCTAAAAAATACACAGGGCCCTGCTCCATTTTTTTGCCACTTCTATTTTTAAACTGTGAAAGGCGGCTCTGAAAAGAGTCTTTATTAAATTTTGTGTTGTTTTATATTTTGTTTGTTTTTTTACACATGACACACTAGGAGAGGAGGGGAAAGGAGGGTAAGGGGGGACACCAACCACGGGGATAAGAAAAGGCAGGTGGAGAGAGGAAGATGTAGGGTGGGCCTTACTTAGGTAGGTAGCAGGTCTTCTCGTGCTCCTTGACCGCAGTTTCGAAAGCACTACGAAGTCTCTCCCCCCTGCAGAGTACTGCATCGCAGTACATACACAAAACTGTGATCCTCGAAAGGTAAGGGTCATCAGCATTATGAATGCCCTGTGAGGCAGTTGGAGGGATGTGCTCCCCCACAGGAGTGTCCCTTGTGGTGAGAGGAGCGGAAACGGAGGATGTAGTAGAGGAACTCAACCTACTATGCACCTTGCAAGGTACAAGCTTGCGAATGGCCCCATCGTGGAACGACTTTAGGTGTCACTTCATAGTTGTCGTACCAAAGCTGTACGAACCAGGTCTCACGCGACTGAGCACCATTTTGCACTCATTGCAGGTGACTTTGTTTGCACGCGCCTTGAGTACGTTACCATGAATGGTAAATAACCGCCACACCCAAGAGTCACGGCGAGGGCTGGTAGTAGGGACTTCCACTAACTCATCCTCTTCATCCTCTTCATCCTCCTCTACATCCTTACTCCTGTTCCCCTCTTCAGGCCCGTGGGGAGGTGGTGGTGGTGGAAGAGGTGGAGGGGGTGGGTTTGGTGCTGAAGCAGATGTAGCACCAGGTGGCAGTAGAGGAGCCATGGATGCCATCAGGTTTCAGATGAAAATCTGGAAAGTTGGCAGCAAAATGCACTGTGTTCTGTAAGGTAGCCAGAAACACAAAGAGGATGAGTTCTGGGGTGTGGCCCTTTATAGGGGTGATGGTGCCCGGTTCGTGGACACCCGCTCTGTCCGCGGACAGATTGAACACCAAAAAAAGGCTCAAAAAGTCCCAAAAAAGTATGTAAAAAGTCAGGATTATTGTCTGAAACTTGTACTATGGTGATTCATTATTAGTAAATATTGTGGATTGCCTGAAAAAGTAGTTTTAAATTGTTCGCGGACAAGAACAGTGTCCGCAGTCAGAACACACGCTCAGCGTGGGCGCGGTCACATAATGGCGTCGCGAACATGTGTGCGAAGGGAACGGGTGTCCGCAGGACACCAAATGCACTGAAACTGTTTTGCGCATGCGCGTTGGTGTTCTACGGACAGTGTTCGGGTCCTGAAACTAATTAAAAGTGTGACACAAGTGAAACGAACAGTTATGGACAGGCGATTGTTCTTAGAACAGTTCCAACCTCCCTACGAACAGTACGGACAGGTATAGTGTCCTTGGGACACCCCCATTTTGTTTTTTTACGAACATCCCAGGACACTTGATGTGTTCTTAGAACAGTTTCAACCCACCTACGAACAGTACAGACAGGTATAGTGTGTTCAGGATATCCCCATTCCGTTTATTTACGAACATTTCAGGACACCGCCTGTGTTCTTAGAACAATTTCAACTCACCTACGAACAATAGAGACAGGTATAGTGTCCTCAGGACACCCCCATTTTGTTTATTTACGAACATCCCAGGACACTTGATGTGTTCTTAGAACAGTTTCATCACACCTACGAACAGTACGGACAGGTATAGTGTGTTCAGGACATCCCCATTCCTTTTATTTACGAACATTTCAGGACACCATCTGTGTTCTTAGAACAATTTCAACTCGCCTAAGAACGATACGGACAGGTATAGTGTCCTCAGGACACCCCCATTTTGTTTATTTACGAACATTTCAGGACATCCGTGTTGTCCGCGGACAACAAAACTGGCTTTTTTTTAAAAAAAAAAAGCACAAAGTGCTACATTAACACACACATAACATTTATTTTTCATTATATTATATATATGTACAATTTATGATAGAGAATGGGTAGCAGAAACTGACACAAACATAGGGGAATTGGGGTTTTCAAGAGGATGGACAGTAGAAGATGAAGGGATGGAAGTCTCATCAAAATGTTTTTCTATGTGGTGAGGATTTGGGGATAATTGACTGGGATATGGAGAGGGGGGACAGGTGCATGTTGTACAATGGTACCTATTTTTTTCTTTTATATGGTCCTCCACAAAATCTTTCAAAAGGTGGAAATGTGTCATGAGCTTGTTCATTTTTTCTTCTATGTGCTGGAGAGTTTGTTCTAAAGTATCTTGTTGTGTATTGTTTTCAATGCTTGTATGGTCTGTTAAAAAACAAATATATATATATATATATATATATATATATATATATATATATACATATATATATATATGTATATATATATATATATATATATATATATATATATATATATATATATATATATATATATATATATTTAAAAATATATATTTAAATATATATATATATATGTTAAGTGCGCATAAAGTAATGCATATTAATTTGGTTATATGTAGAAATGTCTACCATTAGTTTCACTATCTTCAGACATTTCACCATGTGGGAAATTCTCCTCAAACCATTCTAAAGCATTTGACATTTCTGTGAGGAAAAAAAAATATAAAATACTTTTATTGTATCTAATATAGACAATTTAGAAATATATAAGAAAAAAGTTTACTTACTAGATTGTGGTAAGTTGTCTTCTCACTGTTCTGTAGATGTGCTGCTGCTCCTAGTTGTGCAGTTTCTGTGAGGTAATTATGTTAGAAGTATATCTTTCTTGTTTTGGTGTATTCCATTTTACTATATATGGTATTTAAATGAATGGTTGATGTGTACTTCTTATTTATTACTACATATAATGTGTTTGTGTGTTCATATGGCATGATATAACAATTTAAGATACCCCAGAGTTTTTGGGTGGTGTTGGTGTTGTCTGCATCAGTCTGCGGACATTCGCACAGTCTGTGGACATCAAAATCACTAGCTGGGGGTTCAGTATGTTCTATGAAACATGTATATAAAGTCAGGGATATTATGGTTAAGTTGTCCTACTAAAAACGTATGAAATTCAGTAAAAAAACTTTGTTAAAGGGATGTTATGGTTAAGTTGTGCTACTAAAAACTTATCAAATTCAGTAAAAAAACATTGTTAAAGGGACGTTATGGTTAAGTTGCGCTACTAAAAACCTATCAAATTCAGTAAACAAACTTTGTTAAAGGGATGTTATGGTTCAAAGTAAAACCGAAAAATCCTGAAATTCTCCAGTTATGGTAAGCTAAGCAACCATAACTCGCGCCACCGTGCACTGCTAACATTAACACCCAGGACATCAAAGATGACATCACAACTGTCATTAATGACATCACTGATGACATCATATGTGCATTTACTTTTCATGAAAACTCCGTACAAGGGATTCTTATAATGTTGACCAAAAAGTGTCAAGGATCACTGGAATAAATATGATGAGCTAATTAGTGCACTAAGCAATACATTGATATAAATAGCATTCTATTCTGAAGTTCTATCCAGTATACTAAGCTACTCATGTAGAAACATAAGCAGTGTGTGCAGCATACATGATGAAGGTGCAATATTCATAATCTTGCCATGTTGAATAGTGAAATGAATATCTGTTTTTTTATTAGAGTTTTGTGTACTGTGAAACATGTAATAAGTAGCTAATAAAACCCACTTAATACATAATTGCATAATTACAGACAAAACACGAAGAGACAACAACACATACAAATATGAGTATATGCAGCGAAATGATTGCTCTGCTTCAAAGCTGCTACTTACCGTTTCTATGTGTATCACATGATGTGACTGGACTCTAAGGAAAGAAGTGTGAGTACAATGTATACAAATATAGTTATATACAAGAAAGTACAGTAATTAAAAAGAAACGATGAGAAAGTGCTGGTAATCCTAATGAGTATCTTCATGCACAGAAAGGATTACTTTCAAGCCTGTGTCTTCCGCTAAGTATATGTTTCATATGATGTGACTTGAACCTAAGGGAATTATTGTAAGAACTTAATTGAAGGATAAGTCTACAAATATAGTATATTTTCAATTTTTAGTTCTTGACTGTTATGGAACAGAACCATGTGGCCTATATATGTCAGTAAAGGAAAAAAGGGGGAGCCAGACATGTGATGTCATCAGTGATGTCATCAATGACATTTGTGATGTCATCTTTGACATATATATATATATATATATATATATATATATATATATATTCTCAGTGAAAAAACTTTGTTAAAGGGACGTTATGGTTCCAAGTAAAACCGAAAAACCCTTGAAATTCGCCAGTTATGGTAAGCTAAGCAACCATAACTCGCGCCACCACCGTGCACTGCTAAGACTAACACCCAGGACATCAAAGATGACATCACAAATGTTTTTGTTTCTGTTTCTGCCTCACCTTCTCTGTCATAAATTATTAATATATGTTAAATAAAGTTTAATTTTTATATTGTATTGTGAATAGTTTCCGTTTTTTTTTTTTTAAAACAATAAAATTGTCAGCGGACAGTGCGAGTGTTCTGAAATGTTCGTACATAAATGAAAATGGAGGTGTCCTGAAGAACACCACACCGGTTCGTACTGTTCCCTTGCAAGTTGAAACTGTTCTAAGAACACACGTGGTGTCCTGAAATGTTCGTAAAGAAACAAAAATTAAAGTGTTCTAAAGAACACTATATCTGTCCGTAATGTTCGCTATCAACTTAAAACTGTCCTAAGAACACAATTGGTGTCCTGAAATGTTCGTAAATAAAAGAAAATGATATGTCCTGAACAACAGTACAACTGTTCGTAGTGTTCGCTAGCAACATAAAACTGTACTAAGAACACACGCGGTGTCCTGAATTGTTCATAAACAAACAAAAATGAAAGTGTCCTACAGAACACTATACCTGTCCGGTACTGTTCGCTAGCAAGTTCAAACTGTTCTGAGAACGCTATTGGTGTCCTGAAATGTTCGTACGTAAACGAAAATGGAGGTGTCCTGAAGAACACTATACCTGTTCGTAGTGTTCGCTACCCAATTGAAACTGTTCTAAGAACACAATTGGTGTCCTGAAATGTTCGTACATAAACAAAATTACACGTGTCCTGAAGAACACTATATCTGTCCTTACTGTTCGCTACCAAGTTTAAACTCTTCTAAGAACACACGCGGTGTCCTGAAATGTTCGTTTCACGTGTGACGCACTTTTAATTACTTCAGAACCCGAACAGTGTCCGTAGGACATCAATGCGCATGCGCTAACCAATCTCTGTGCACTTGGTGTCCTGCGGACAGGCGCTTCCTTCGCGGAGTAGTTCGCAAACGGATCATATGACCGCGCCCACGCTCATCGTGTGTCCTGAAATGCGGACACTGTTCGTGTCCCCGAACAATTTAAAAGTACATTTTCAGTTAATCCATAATATTTTTCAATAAAATCTCATCTCACCAAGTCCCACACAGCAATCTTGAGTTTCTATATACCTTTTGAAACTTTCCGATCCTTTTTTTGTGTTCGTTCTGTCCGCGGACAGTGCACATGTCCGCGAACCGCGCACAAGCAGCCCTATAAAAGACCACGCCCAAGAGCTTATTCCCATTGTGTTTCTGGCTATTCTTCAGAACACAGTGATTTTTGCTGCCACCTGCAGACTACACCATCATCGAGATGGCATCCTTGGCTGCTGAACTGCCACTTGGTGCTGCACCTGCTTCAGCACCACCCCCACCCCCTCCACCACCTCCCCAAGGGCCTGAAGAGGGGAACAGGAGTGAGGATGCGGAGGAGGAAGAAGAGGATGATGAGAATGAGGTAGAGGAAAACCCTACTACCCGCACTAGGCGTGAGTCTTGGGTTTGGCGGTTATTTACCATTCATGGTAATGCTCCTAAGGCTCATGCGAACCGTGCTACCTGCAATGAATGCAAAATGATACTCAGTCGCGGGAAGCACGGTAAGTACAGCTTTGGGACCACTACTATGAAGCGACACCTGAGGTCATTTCACTCTGGGGCTATTCGCAGGGTTGTACCTTGCGAAGAACGTAGCAGGTTGATTTCCTCTACTTCATCCTCTGTTTCTGATCCTGTCACCACAAGGACCACCTCTGTGGGACAGCGTCTTCCTCAAGCTGCCTCACAGGCCATACAGAATGCTGATGACCCTTACCTTTCGAGGGTCACAGTTGTATGTATGTACTGTGACACAGTACTCTGCAGGGGGGAGCGACTTCGGAGTGCTTTTGAGACTATCGTCTCAGAGCACTAGAAGACCTGCTCACTACCCAAATAAAACCCACTCTACATCTTCCTCTCTCAGCTCGCCCTTTCTTATCCCTGTGGTTGGTGTCCCCCCCTTTACCCTCCTTTACCCTCCTCTCCTAGTGTGTCGTGTCTGAAAAACCCAAAAGAAATACAAAATTACAAAAATCAAAAAAAAATAAGGCTCTTTTCAGAGCCGCCTTTCCCAGTTAAAAAGTAGTAGTGAAAATAAATGAAGCAGGGCTCTTTGTATTTTTTAGAAGTCCGCGGACAGTTCGCGAAAATTAAAAAAATTGGGTTGCTACTCCATCACAAACATTGTAATTTTCTCTGGAAAGAAGTGGTGGCTCTGAAAAGAGCCTTTGGGTGGTCTTGGTAAGTCAAAAATTGTAAATGCTTAACATCTACTTCAAAATCGTTGTTGTAATTCCAAAAAAGGTCGCAATGCATTTTGTACATTTCTCAGAAAAATCTGATTGCCAGCATAAGTAAGATGGACTCCATCTCTGCGAAAAATGTATGTACTACAAAACATAATATTTTCATTGTGAAAAGAAGACATGCCAAAATCTCTTAGAAAGCCACAAACAGCCTTATTAACATTGCGCCTTGCTTTTTCCATTTGTGGACCAAATGAAGAAGAACGAAGCCACATTTGTCTCTGCGAAATCCGTGAAAATATCACTTGAGAATTAGGAAACATGTCCATAACCTTCCTCAGTCCTTCTTTCATAGCAAACTGCAAAACAATTCCAGTCACATGTCCTAAACTGTTCCCTCCACAATGAATTACAATTATGTCTGGATGTTGCTCTGTCTCAAAAGTAGCACAGAGAGGGAGCAAGCCCAACCACTTCATTCCACTTACTCCATGCCAGTGTACTTCCACATGTGGGAATCCAAGATCTACAGCTACTCCACAGCTTTCTGCATGCACCTTCAACCAATGTATCCACGAATCTCCTAAAATCCAAACAATCTGTTTTCTGAAACACACAGCCATAGCTATCTTTTGTTCTCTCAGCAAAAAGAGTATCTGAGAAAATCTCTCCTGGCACAACACACCCACCAAACTTTCCTGACCAATCCCTTTCAGTGCTTATTCTCATTTGCATGACTTCTGAACCCAAAAATCCCCGGATGTAACTCCCGATGTCCACGAACTACCGCCATGTCCGTGGACATATCGTAACATGAACAGCCCTTCTACCATTTCCACTACACTCTCTCTGCCATTCCCTCTTTGGATGTACCTCAAAAATCACATGACCATGCACCAATCACATTTAAGACCTTTACATCTAACTGCATCATCATAGATCAGCACTGCAAATGTACTCTGAATCTCTCTGAGTACAAGTGTCATATCATTGGCAAGCAGCATCTACCAGAAATACTGTACAAGTCTTCAAGATTTCTACTTGCAGCTCCATGCATATCCATATGCATGAACACAAACTTCAGGTATGCATATTTTCTGTATAGTAGATGAACACATTTTCAAACAGACTTTTACCTTGTAAAATCTGTAAAATGAATTTACTGTACTTTTTTCAATTTCCTAAAATCAACTATCACTTATAAACCTTTATACTATTTACTTTCTTTATACACACACACTCAAATCATGTTAAACTAACATTTTTTAAATGAAATATAAAGACTACATATATTCAAACAATCTATGTTTAAACCTTTATAAAAATACTTATACAATTTCATATTTTTTGTTTTTATTTATTTATTTACTTAATTACTTTAAATTAGACATGACATTGAGGCGCTATTACCTAGAACAGTTTACTTACAGAAATAGTGGTATTCACTAATATATTATAAATTTCACAAGACATAGTAAAGATATTTTTTTTGCTACAGTTAGTCATTCAATACAATGTGTTCATTAAGAACATATCATATGTACTGAACTGATGCAATGTATCCTATGTAAATAAATTAGTTTAATGGTTTTACAGAAGGCACTGAGGATTTCAATTAAAAAAATCAATATCTAAATTAAAAACAGTGCTATATACAAACAAAGTTACTAATTTGAAGCTTTTACAATTGCAGTGAAGACCAGTTTCCTGAAAAGAAGCAGCCGAATTCGAAGAAGAAAGAAAAACTAAGAAGTTACCTGTTAATTTTAAAAAAAAGTAAGTAAAATATCACCATAATATTTGTATTATTAATCAAATATACTATAACGTTAATACGAGCTATTTCGGTTTCTAAAAATAGAGATTTTGTACCATTTTGTCCAAAAATTTCCATGTCTTAAACAGCGATTTACAGCCAGAATGGCCCACAAATTTCTATTTTTGGACACACAAATTACCCAATTGAACCACTACAATTTTCATATTATAGAACAAACAACTGTTTTAATTTTATACATTAGATTTACTATTTGTACTTTTCCACACCACTAGCTTACTTTTTTTTTGTCATCTGAACCCCAGTTTAGTAACACATAAATTCAAGAATACCTATCCCTTCTAGTTTTAGTTCCCAATGCACAATCACACACCATTACATACATCTTTATCATCTTACTCAAACACTCATGCACACAGCACACATACATTCCAGAACACCCCAACCCATATCTTCTTCATTTTTTTCAACAGACCCTAAAGAATGCCTACCAAAAGTCAAGTCCGTAGAAAGCAACGCAAAAGTAGAGCAAATGAAAATAAAGGTGTCCACTATAAGCATCCATCTCTAGCAGAATTTGTAAAAAAAGTTGAAACAAAACAGCTAATACAATCATTTAGTGAAACACAAGAAGTTTCAAGTACAACAACTTCGTTTCCTCTATCAAAATGTAAAACAAAACAAAAAACAATTAACAGAAAATCAGCTATCAGTACAGATAAAACTACTTCTTCAAATTTTAATATAGTGCAAAGTAAGCATACCAAGAAAAGTATTTTAGCCTAAATATACCGTCACAAAGTCCTTCAAAATCTTATAAAAACAGGAGAGAAATCAGGTTCAAAGCTTAAAACCTATCGTAGGAAATTAATCTTAGAAGCATTGATGGACAGTGCAATTCTTCTCAAAAGAAATGTATTTATTTTACTGTTAAACAAAATGAAACCAATAACAAAACTAATAACTAAATTACAAAAAAGACTTCTCAATAAGCGAAATATCAACAGAAAGAACTTCTTAAGTATCAGCGGAGGTTAATGGAATCACACTACAAGCACAGAACCATATTTTAAAGAAGAAGCGTACAAACAAAAGCAAACAAATACAATTGCCATACATAGCAGTGGTCGAGGTTATGAAAAAGTGAATAATACCATAATGGAACAAGAAGTACTTCTTACAAAAATATGCCCTGAAAACTGAGAATTACCCCTCCATTCAACTGAATCAGAACGTCTAGTGTACAAATGGCCATGCACGTCAATGTGTTACATTCCCAAACAATGTTTCAAATCTTTACGCCAATTCCTCAATAAATATGTAAAAAGCAAAGACAAAATCAAAATTAAATTACTGCAAAATATAGATACCTGTCCAGTTCGCAAGTACACAGGACTACAAGGACATTCATTGGCCTGCATTACAGGACCTACTTGTAAAACCACTTTCCATGATATCAAAAGGATATCAACTATAAGAAATCTAGTCTATAAACTGTACTATGCTAAAAGTCCTGCTTTAGCACTAGCAAAGTTAAATAACATCCTTCTACATGGTACAGCAAAAGACCTACTTGAAGAAATTCACTATATCCAGAAAAAATATTTTGGAAGTGAAAGCCATTTACAGAATGAAATAGCTTTAAAACAATTAAGCAACAATTTTACACATGGCAACCTTTTGCTAAACACATACAAAAAAGAAATACTAAAATTTAAAAGTACATCAGCTGAAGTACCAAACCATGTATGTGTATGTTGCCGTAGAATTTTTTATAAAAGTAACACAAAAACTGTGGACCTATCATACAAAATAGAAGACAAGGAAGATTCTAAATGGTTTGAATTAGCTCTCTACCTTGTAGCAGAAAACAAATATGAAATAACTGAGCCCTTAATACTTTGCAGTTATTGCACTACAAAACTTGACAACAACCAAACTCCTTCACGTTCTATCACAAATAATTTGGAATTATACCCAGTACCAAAACCTCTACAACAACTTAATTTATATGAGAGCATCATAATTCAAACAGTACACCCATTTCAAGCAATAATACGCCTTCAACCAAAAACAGCAAAATTACCTCCCTCTGAATTGGTAAAAGGCATTTGTGGAAAAGTAGTTTATTTACCATTAAATCTAAAAGAAAATGTGCATACTCTAGGAGTGCAACGTCCATGTCAGCAATCTTAAATTATATTAGTAAATGGAGTACCTACAAAAGACAAAAAAATATGGCAACAGCTGGTAGATTTATATAAAGTTAGACAAGCCTTCCAATATCTTAAAGAGAATAATGAATATCACAAAGAAATTAATATTGAAGAAAACTTGAAAGATACAACTGAAATAATTCAAGAAACACAAGAAGCTGGTCAATTTGAGCTACTAGATCCTGCTACAATATCAAATACTTTAGACCATTATACAATTCATCCTTTGCACTGTGTTGACACTGTACAAGATGTACTGGAAACTTACCAAATGCGTCAAACAAAAGGATCGCCAATCAGTATATGGGAAAAAAGTATAGAAGGACGTGCTTTTCCTCTACTCTTTCCTACTGGCAAAGGAGGAAGGTATGATGATAGACCTATTCAAATATCAGCTTCAGAATACCGCTCATTACGGATGTATTCTGAAGATCCCAGATTTAGACAAAATGTGGAATACATATTCCACCTACTCTTTGAAAGTGAACTAGCAACTTTATGTTACGGAGTTGCACACATATTAAAATCAGGATCACACTTTCAAAATATGACAGCTACACAATTATTGGAGAAAGTGCAACAAAAGGATGAGGTTTTACAATCAAATATTACAAATCTGTTAGCAAATATGCGTGGTACTAAAGAATACTGGTTTCGACGTCATGGAGATGTACGTTGTATGATCAGAAACCTTGGCCCACCCACTTGGTTTGTTATATTAAGTTGTGCAGAATATGCATGGGAAGATTTACATGATTTCCTAAGCATATCAAATAAAAACAAAACAAACATAGATATTCTAACACCTGGAGAACTTTGTTCTTTGGATCCTGTTCATGTTTCAAGATATTTTCACCATCGCTTCATTGCTATGCTACATTTTATTTGTAATAAAACTGTTCCTCCCCTTGGAGAAGTGCAACACTTCTTTTGGAGAAATGAATACCAAGCCAGAGGAGCACCACATATCCACATGCTTTTATGGATTAAAGATGCTCCTAAATTTGGTCAAGACAGTGATGCCACTGTTTTACAGTTTATTGAAAAATATGTCACTTGTGAAATTCCATCAGAAGCCACAAATAGTGATCTTCATGCACAAATTTTACAATTTCAAAGACACAAATGTGGAAAATATTGTCGTCACAAATACAAAAACAAAGGCAAATACTACACCAAATGCCGATTTGGTTTCCCTAGACCAGTTACAAATACAGGTCAAGTAAACAACCTCATGTCTTCAGTTAGACATAGTGTTAAAGATAAGTCACCTAAAAATACATATTACATAAAAAGAAAAGAAGAAGAAAAATATATCAATGATTATAATGCAATCATTGCCCACTTATGGAATGCAAACATAGATGTGCAGTACATTGCAGACAATTCTACTGCAGTTGCACGATATGTTACAGCATACTTAACTAAAGCAGAAAAGACAGAGCTCCAAGACCTCTGGAATGACCTGTCATCAGATAAAACAGTATCTCAGAAATTATACAGCTTGGGCATAAAAATGCTCACCCATAGACAATGTGGATCTTATGAAGCAGCTGATCGTTTAACTGGTACTTCATTGTATGGTAAATCTGAAAATATAGTATGGCTAAGTCTTGGTCCAGCTAAATCTAGAAAAAGAGTTCTAAAATCATATGAAGATATAGAAACAATAGCCAAACATGATCCCAACAGCCAAGACATTTTAAAAACAATTTATTAGACACATACTACCCAAACAGAAGCAATACTTTGGAAAACATGTGTCTATACCAAATAGCCCAAAACTACACATACAAAAATAATATGAAACCTGAAGAAAAAAAAGGTAAATATAGAGTGACAGACTGTGAAGGCAGCTTAGTTAAACTCACTAAACCAAATGTAATTAATCATATCAAATTGTCATTGAAGACTCCTCAACATAAAGAAGTATATTACATGTCCCTGCTACAACTCTTCAAAACAGGGAGAAAAGAAGAACAATTACTAGATAACAATGACTCATATGAGGATGCTTTCAAAGCAAATGAAAGCACTATAACTGATGTAAACTTTACACAGTACAAAACAATGTTGCACAATGAACTGCAACATGAAGAAGAACTCCAAGCCCAACTAGATAAGGATACTCCTGACAGTAGTCAACCTTCTGTAACAGGAAGCCAAGAACCACTGGGAGAACCACTAATAAAAAATGAGGCAGAATTAGCTATGATAGAAGTAGAAAACACCATGTGTCAGTATGAAGATAAGGAAGACTTAACTATACTACAATCGAAACTAAACAATGAGCAACGTAGCATTTTTCAAGAGGTAACAAAACAAATTGCACATGGTGTAAAACATGAAAATAAAGAATGTTCCTGCCATAATTATAAACCTATACTACTGTACGTCACTGGTGAAGCTGGTTCTGGCAAAACATTCCTAATCAAAATCATTAGTAAGTTCCTTCAACAATTGACAAACAACAAACTGTCAGCTGTTGTCACTGCCCCCACAGGTTTAGCTGCCTACAACATAGGTGGTGTTACATTACACCGATTACTACTATTACCAGTAGAACACCAGAACAAATTAGACTATTACAAACTTTCTGCAGAAGCTGCAATGGAATTACGCAGAGTATTGAAAAATTAAAATGCTTCTAATAGATGAAGTGAGCATGGTCTCCAACCTGATGTTAGCTTTTATTCACCTCAGATTACAAGAAGTACTCATAACAGACTATGAAGAGCTCTTTGCAGGAAAACACATTATTGTTTTTGGAGATCTGCTTCAATTAACACCAGTAAAAGGTGAACCTATTTTTAAAACATTAGGGCACAAACTCTGCCGTAAAACTGTTGGCAGCATTGGAAATGTCAACCTTTGGCAATATTTCCAATACAGAGAATTAACAGAAAACATGCGCCAATCTGCAGATCTAACTTATGCCAACATTTTAAAAAGTTTGAGAGTTGGTATACTTTCTAAAGAAGCAGAAGCAACATTAAAAACCCGGCACATTAATGCACTTCATGGCGATAATGCATGTGCTACAGATGTTATGGAACAATTAGCCCACAAAAATGTCAATTGTATGGCGTTAATGCCAACTCTTGCAAGCTGTCTCAAATTCAATGAAATAACGTTAAGTAAAGAAATGCAACCAATAATGGAAATTAGCGCCACAGACAAACTAGATGTACATGGTATGACACTACCCATGTGTGACCAAGCCACAACAAGACTAAATAATTTAGAAAAATAAATCTCAAACACAGCAGGCTTAGAAAAGATGTTAAAATGATCCTTAAATTGCAGAGTAATGCTTAAACGTAACCTTGACGTGGACCAAGGACTAGTTAATGGAGAACTGGGTACAGTTGTTGGCTTTCAAACATACCCACGTGACAACAAAATTCAGTTTGTCAATATACTCTTTGACAAACTTTCAGAAGTAAAACGGATAGGACGCTCAACAGCTAGATTCCTTCTCTTCAAAGATATGTATGTACGCAGAGAACAATTTTCTCTAACTCTTCCATACGCAGTCACGATTCATAAATCACAAGGTCTTACCCTAGACAAAGCAATGATAGATATTGGTAACACAGTCTTTAAAGAAGGCATGAGCTACGTAGCACTGTCACGCTTACGTACACTTGACAGTCTATTTCTAATCAACTTTGATGCAAGTAAAGTAAACGCTGATATTCCTTGCATTTTAGAATATAATAGACTTCGCTCACTATACACTCCCCATCTAAACACATATTCTGTTCCACAAAAGCTAAAATGTTGTAAAAGAAAACTAAATCAAACTGAAATGCAACAGGACGTCACTGCAAATCCTCCAAAGAGAGTAAAAGAAACTAATACTTCATCAAGTACCACAAACAAAAAAGATTCAATTAGAGAAAGTAAACCAGGTACTTCTTTAAAGAAGGAAGACAAACTCCAAAAAAAGCAGTTAGATACAGAACTACCTGGACCATTTAAATTCTCAAAGATAGTTGGTGTAAATTGCTATGCAAATGTAGCAATGAATATTCTATTTCAATTACCACCAATTGTTGACAACATTTACTTACACAGTACAGACCCTTTGTGTTTGCAAATGTTAGTACTTCACAGAAATGCAGCAAACAATCCTGACAACACATATAGTGTTTTTGGAATAAGACGACAATTGGACTACTGTGCTGGAATGGTGAAATTCACTATAAACTCACAGGAAGATCCACAAGAATTTCTAATGTACTTACTATTAGTACTGGAAAACAAAAACATACCTATAAATGAAATCTTCCAGATTTCATACATGTGGAAACATACATGCACTCTGTGCAACAATGTGACACAAGAAGAAATTCCCAATGAACGCTTCATATATATCAATACCAAATTGTGAATCCATTCCATTTCAGCAACTTGTACAAAATGCAAACCATGGTAGATTATGCTCTACCTGCAATTCAGATAATCGCTCCACGTTAGTAATACAAACACATAGTAAATACGTAATACTAATGCTTCTACGTTACAATGCAGATGGTACCAAAAACAACTGAAAATCTGACTGGATTCACACATAGTCAAATATCACTTGGTAAGAAAACCTTCACAACAATAGGTATAATCTACCACGCAGGAGCCACAACCAATTCAGGGCACTACACGGCATATATAAAAAAGAAATGTGGATGGTTTGAATGTAATGATAGTACCATTACTCTAAAGCAGAGATTACCAGCAAATCTTACAAACGCTTATTTGATGTTCTTAAAACCAAAATTTTATAAATAAACTGTATTTAAACCTTTAAGTAAATTTGTGTTAAAAAAATATAAACTGTTAGAATACTCCAAAAGCTATCTAACAGCTCAAAGATTCTACAACAACTAATCAGATAAATGAATACCACTAAATTAGGCCAAAAAATACACAGTTAGAATACGCCATTTGGTATCTAACTGTCCCAAAATTTAACAATATCCAAATAGATAAATCAAAACCACTAAAATATATTAAAAAAATAGACAGTTAGAATACGCCAATTGGTATCTAACTGCTCCAAAATTTTATAATATCAAAACAAATGAAGAATCTGTTACTGCTCCAAAAAAATACAACAAAGCAAAGTATAAAGCATTAGCCAGAAACAACAAGTGAACACTGAAAACAAACAAACAAATAAACTGTAGCATAACAGAAAAAGATTTTTTTTTTTAATCCAACATGGATTTTTTTTCTCCCACAGAGCCAATGATTTTAGCAACAAATACAGAAACTGAGCAAATTGCACAGTACTCTGATTTGTACTCTACTAAATATGAGGGTCGAAAAAAAATAAAAGTATATTGCCTATACAATGTAATAAGTCATTACAAAATACTAATACTAACATGCTATTTTCTTTTATCAAAGAAATGAAGAAGAAAAACATGGACTCCCATTACTAGACCAAACAGTAAGTATACAATAATAAGGACAACCATAGCAGCATATCACATCCATAGTATCTAATACCTTTGTTCCTTATACATTTGTTTTTCACCCAAAGTTATAAGCAAATATGAATGTGATATGCTGCGGTGGTTGTTGCCAGGGCATAGAGTCTTGGGTGCATGGCCAAATGGCCATGCACCCAAGACTCTATGCCCTGGCAACAACCACCGCAGCATATCACATCCATAGAGTCAAACATTTCAACTATGATCTATGGGAAACTTTTAATGTCCGCGAACAATGTGAGTGTTCTTAGAACACTTTGAGCTTGCCAGCGAACAATACGGACACTGTTTTCAGGACACCCCCTACGAAAATTTCAGAACAACGCGATAGTTCTTAGAACACTTTCAACTTAACAACGAACAATACGAACAGCGTCCTAAGGACACCCCCTACGAACATTCCAGGACACCGGGAGTATTCTCAAAAACGTCTTCAGAACACCCCCATTTTGTTTATTTGCGAACATTTCAGGACACCGCGGGTGTTCTTAGAACACATTCAACTTGACAGAGAACAATACGGACAGCGTCCTCAGGACACCCCCTACGAACACTCCCCGGACACCGCGAGTGTTCTTAGAAGCGCCTTCAGAACACCACCATCTTGTTTATTTGCGAACATTTCAGGACACCGCGAGTGTTCTTAGGACACATTCAACTTGACAGAGAACAATATGGACAGCGTCGTCAGGACACCCCCTACGAACATTCCAGGACACCGGGAGTGTTCTTAGAAGCTTCTTCAGAACACCACCATCTTGTTTATTTGCGAACATTCCAGGACACCGCGAGTGTTCTTAGAACACATTCAACTTGACAGAGAACAATACGGACAGCGTCCTCAGGACACCCCCTACGAACACTCCCCGGACACCGCGAGTGTTCTTAGAAGCGTCTTCAGAACACCCCCATTTTGTTTATTTGCGAACATTTCAGGACACCGCGAGTGTTCGTAGGACACATTCAACTTGACAGAGAACAATATGGACAGCCTCCTCAGGACACCCCCTACGAACATTTCAGGACACCGGGAGTGTTCTCAAAAACGTCTTCAGAACACCTCCATTTTCTTTATTTGCGAACATTACAGGACACCGCGGGTGTTCTTAGAACACATTCAACTTGACAGAGAACAATACGGACAGCGTCCTCAGGACACCCCCTATGAACACTCCCCGAACACCGCGAGTGTTCTTAGAACAGTTTCACTTTGCTTGCGAACAAAACGGACACATATTGAGTCCTTAGAACACCCCCCAGTCAGTTTATTTAGAACATTTCAGAACACCTGTGATGTCCGCAAACAAATCAAACACAAAAAGAACGTCTAACACATAAAAAACACAACTTTCATCCTATCTCATACACTCCCACCCTCCCCAAACACTCCTACACACCAACACATTCTACAAAATACACATTTTGAACAAAGTTTCACCGCGCTGTCCCCGGACGTCCGCATATCCAAGATGGCGGGCGCTACCGAAAAATCTGACGCACTTCACGCTCCACGCCGTCCAATCAGCGAACACGTTGCATGTCCGCGAACATCACGCAAGACGATTGGCCAATCAGGACACTGTCCGCAGAGCGAACAGGGAAGTGTGTCCGCGAACCGAACACAGATATCACTAATTTTTTTTTACCTACTTTTTGGTCATTTTAAAAAAAACTACTGGACGGATTTTCACGGATTGGTGGAAATCCGTCCAGCGGTTTGGGCTGTAGGCGCAAGCAACATTTTTTTCCCATTCAGTCTATGGGAAAAAAAAAGTTTTGGGACCCCCCCTATAACTTTGCCCCCCCTGGACGAATCCTCACCAAACTTTGCAAAAACATTCAGAGTGACCCAAACACTTTTTTTGCAAAGTTTTGTGAGGATCCGTCCAGGGAGAGCGAAGTTATAAGCCACCCAAAAAGTGCTCTTCCTATGGAAACAGCAACTTAACCATAACTACATGGGCACTAACGTGGCGATGTAATATATATCAGAGAAAAAAAGAGGAAAAAACCGCCATGGAGATGGACAGTTCAACCTGCACTCCAAGTCATCTAAAGAAACAGCAAGGTCCTGTCCGTACATAAAAATAGCCAGAAACTTGAAACAAATTACTTTCAAGTTTATTAAAGATACAAAAAGTGCATCATGTTTAAAAAAAAAGCCATAGACCCCAAAACAGAGGCAGGACACCCAGAGAGCACTCCTGTATGGACGTGTTTCGCGCTATACACAGCGCTTGTTCACCAATGGGGGGAGGGGCTCAGCATAGTATAAATAGCAAGGTAAGTCCCTTCATGGTTTCTACACCTCGACAAGTGGATACATGTATCAGTAAAACAATAGCAGACATCTTGTAACGTAATGGCAAAGTGCTTGTGCATAAAAACAAATACATGACATTGGGACACAACCTGATCACAAAAACACAGGGGTAACAGAATAAGTAAAATTACCCGAGCAAAAATGTGTAAAAGAGTCAACATTTTTCATACAGTTGCATAGGTTATAAAACATAAAGTACAAAATCAAACCAAACAGTGTGAATGCTGAATAGCAATGAAATAATGGCAGAATGCAACAGTTTCAATATGACATGATTAAAAATGTTAGAATGAGCTAAAATCATCCACCAATTGTGTCGATCACAGTATAAACAGCACAGTATAAAAACAAAGTGCAAGTGCTTAATAGCAGAATGTTGTTGGCAAAGTGCAAGTGCTTGATAGCAGCATGATATTTAGCAAAGTGCAAAGCTTTGATAGTAACATAGAGATAGCAATAAAGTGCAAGTGCATATAAATTACTGAAAAATTCATCAGAGAAGATAGCAACTTGAAACAACAATTAAAGCGCAAGTGCTTAATTACAAAACAGTAATCGATAACATTGATGGATGATAAAAAGATCAATAGGCTCAAAAAGTACAAATGTCAATGCAAAATTTAAAACCTAGAGAAGCGAAATTGCAAATGCACTGCAGCAACCGGACAAGATATGCAAAAAGAAATGATGGGAGTGTCCAAGGTCAAAAATGGATAACTATTCAACATCAAGCAGAAATATGATGCTGTTATAGGGTTACAGATGTTACTGAGCATCAAAAAAGATGTTAGGCCAAAACAGGATAAATACACAAAATATTCAGACCAAAAGGAAAGAACACCTGAAACCTGTAAATAATGACCATGGACCATCCCCAAACTCCCCCAAGGACACAGAAACCAAAAACAGCAAATCAATGTATAGAAACAAAGATTATAAAGAGAAAATAAATTGACCTCATGCTATCAATTGAAGATCTAATACAGGTGCCAGCCAAATGAGCAAGAAAAAAGGTAACTAAAGCAGGCACTGCCACTGGGCAACAACTATATATGACCAGGGTGTAAATTCCACACACACAATGACGCTGAAAAGGAAAAAGCCCTGATACACAGAAAAAAAATCCTCTATGAAAACCAATTTAAACTCCCAAAAAGGTATATAACTCCTTGTCAACATTGTGACCATTTGGTGTCTTGGTGTCAAAGTCCAGTATATATTTAGTTTCAACCTCTGGGGTTCTTGGTCACATGTGTCACTGCAAAGAAAGTAAGCAGTCGAAAGTCATTATCATGTGTCTCTTTAAAGTGCTTGGCCATTGAGTAGGCTGGGTCCGAATTTTTTATGGCCCTTAAATGTTGCAATACTCTCAGCTTTAATTTACAGGTGGTGCTGTCCACATACCATTTCTGGCAAGGGCAGCATATGACATATACCACAAATGATGCATCACAGGTCATGAGAGGCTTAATGTCATTATGAATAGAAGTCACTGGGTGAATAAAGAATTTCTGTATAGTAGCATGTGTACAAACTTTGCATTTAGAATGTTTTGTAAGCCCCATAGGGGGAGCAGCAAACCAGCTAGAAGTCTTCAAAGTACTCAGTAAGGGTGATAAGAAACTGGATACAAGTTTGTCCTTTAGAGATAACGCTCTTTTTTATGTGAGAGTAGGACGCGCAGACAATAAAGGAAGAAGATCCTTGTCTAATCTTAAAACGCGCCAATTTTTTTGGATAATTTCTCTCACTTGACCAGATGAACTGTCATAGGTGATGATGAGACGTGACTCATCATTGGAGACAGACTTAATGGGTCTGTTGCCATGTAACAATTCATCCCTTGATAGGGCACGTTCCTTGTTATAGGCAGTCTCAATAACTATTTTAGCATACCCTTGTCTTAAAAAGTCTGTGGCTGCTAAGGCACAAAAATGATCAAATTGTGCTTCATCACTGCAATTACGACGATACCGAATTAACTCCCCATATGGAATACTTTTTTTGCAGCTCGGTGGATGGCTGCTGCTAGCATGCAAAGGTAGACCAGTGTTCGAAGATTTTTTATAAAGAGAGGTATGTATACCCGAGATGTCAATGCGAACATTGACATCCAGGTACACAATTTCAGTCACACTGTGTGCTTCTGTAAAAATCAAATTCACCCGATTGATGTTGATAAGTTTAACAAATGATAACCAATCCTTTTCCATGCCCTTCCAAATAACAAAAACATCATCTATATACATCCACCAAGAAATAATCTGTGTGGAAAATAAACAGAAATCAAATCAGACAATGATGTGGCTTCCCACCATCCCATCATGAGATTGGCATATGAGGGCGAAATGTACTGCCCATCGCAGTGCCTTTCATTTGGCAGAAAAAAGTGCCCTCAAACAAAAAAACATTATTGGTCAGAAAGAAAAGTAACATTTCCAAAATCATGGTGGTATGACTCAATACTTTTAAAGATTGTGAATCCAAAAAATGCTTGCAGGCTCTCATTCCAATGTCATGATCAATAGAGGTGTATAAGGAAACAACGTAAAAAGTGGCCAGAATAAGACCCTCTTCCCCTGGAATGTCACTAATATGTTGCAGAAAATCCTTGGTATCACATAAATAAGATGGTAAAACTGAAACAAATAAAATCAGAGTCTCATCTATAAACTATGCCAAGTGCTCTAACAGTGAACCACATAAAGTGACAATGGTCCTGCCAGATGGATGTGTTGATGATTTATGTGTTTTTGGAAGAAAATAAATTGTGAGAATGGTAAAACAAGAGGGAATAAGAAATGTGCAGAGATCCTCATCAAGCAAATCATTTTCCAACCACTTAGCACATAATAAAGTCAATTTCAACTGAATTTCAGAAAACGGATTGGTAGGTAGTGGAAGATAACGCGAATGGTCATGAAGTGGTCTGTTTGCTTCTGCCACATAATTGACACGATCCTGAAGAACAACGTTAGAACCCTTGTCCGCAAATATATATATATATATATATATATATATATATAGATCCTTACGAGACCACTTAATCACTTAATGAAGGCAAACTTTGAAGCTACCCCTAAAATACCAGTTGCACATTTGGGAACATGCCCATGCAATAATTGCCAACATTGTCATAGTATCATTAAGGGAAACTGTGTTACTTATCCACACATTGATAAACATATCCTATTGAAACACTCAGCGACATGTGACACTATAAATGCAATATATGCGATCAAGTGCCCTTGTGATTTATTCTATGTTGGTCTTACTACACAGAGATCCAAAGTCCGGTGGAAGCAACACACATCTAATGTGCGTACCAAAGCAGATAAGTCACCTATAGCACAACATTTTATGACAGCACACCAAACTATAGCTCAAATGCAGTTTATAATTCTGGAGCATGTGTTGATCCCAATGAGAGGTGGTGACATGAGTGCAATTCCATCCCAGAGAGAGAGATTCACTGTATTTGAGACTCTTGGAACATTAGACCCAATAACCATGCATTTGTAATGGAATTTAACTGGCTTCTTGTGATGTTAAATACTGTACAATACTTTCAACATGCATGCACACGAGTTGTTTAGATTGTAACTGTGATGAGAGGGTTGTATGAGACTTGAATGATTCCTTAAGTCGATTACTCTTCATGTGGGAGAATACATTTTCCTAAAAGATCCGATCTTACCGTGACACAGTGCATTGTGATTGCCATAGTGTGAATGTTCCATTTAATAATGTTTTACTCAATGGAAGAATGGATTGAATGTCATGGATTGAAAATGTTCATACATTCTTTGCATATACATTGTTTATTGTGGAGAGATGGTGGGTATTATTTTTCAACATTGATGTAGAGTGGCCAAGGATACAATTTAAGCAGGTGTCGTAAGTCATTGTTTATCTGTACAACATTGGTTTCTCACATCAGGATCTGACCATGATAGACACTCTTATAATTTGTACAGTGGCGATAACTGTGGTTCACTATTTTAGTATTGGCTATTTAATCATGGCACACTATAGTAGCAGAGAGCATCATCATGTGATACTCTTAGTATGCACGTCTTCACATGATGACATACAGTTTGATAAGCAAGTATAGGGCAGGAAGCTGTTTATCAACTGTTTCCTGCCCCACGTCTCACCGGAATCAAATAAGATTTCACAGGAAGAGCTCCTAATCTAGTGAGTGACCTTCTGTCTGCAACAGAGAAGTGGCCACTTATGTCCTGTGTTTTTCATTGCAGATTCTTTCCTTGAATATAAGCAGAATGGTTGGGAATCAATCCAAGTAGCTTTGATACTTGAGTTATTACAGAGTGGGTGAGTGATAATCCCTTTTTTAAAATAAGGAGTAGTTTCAAAGATACAATAGGGAACATATATTTAATTGTATTTTGAAATAGAAACCTTTTGTTTTGATTTCAGAGAACCTTTGGTTACTCGCTAAGTAATCCCCTTGATGAGAAAGGTCAGTGGAGCAACATTCGTTATGAATATAGTTTTGATATATTTCTAGTAGCCATTAAATACATTTTAATTCAATTCAATTTGTGACTATAGGGAGGCAGTATATATTTACCTGAAGATCGATGTATATGCAAAATGCATTGTGAATTTATGAGACTTGACAACAACAATAATGTTCTGTTTTCTCTCATTTTGTGGACTGTTGATATGATCAAGATTTCTATTGATAATTTGAATTTATTTGAGATGTACAAAGTTTACTACAAATGAGTTTTATTTGAGGAAGCTAAAGAATCTTATTTATTTTGAAGTACTTTTTAATTAATGAGTGGAATAAAATTCTAATAAAATCATTAGTTTGATGTCCTAAGATTATTGAGAACAGTATTAAATATAGAGTCTTTCCCAAATGAGTATCTGGGTTCCTCATCTTTGTTCGATGAGAATTTTTCTAACAGCGAGCAAGAGCGGCACGTCTGAGCTTAAACTCTCTCACTTAAGGAGGCACATACAGCTGAAAACAGGATGGGTGGTGGAAGGTTTAGAATTCATCTTAACTACTGGCATTGCTCTGGGCAGCCTTCCATGGCACTATCTTCTAGCCCATCCAAACCACTGCATAAAGGGACCAGACATATGCAAATAAGTATTGGTACTGCCACCAGTGGGAACAGTGCAGCCCATTCTGCCAGGAGATGTGCTTTGACAGGTCTGGAAGTGTTTAGTCCGTAAGTGTCAGGTGGCATTTTTGGTTCCTCCTGTAAACACCAGGAAAACAAGCTGATACTGCAAGGAAAGCTGTTAGAAGTGAAAGAGCCAAGCACTGATTGTGTATAACGGTGAACGCTGGAGAACCAACGTGGCAGTGACGGAACTGGGAAGAGAAACTAACATCCATCCTCCAAAAGCCATACTCACTTGGCATCTACTGAGGGTGAATTTCACTAATGCGAGCTGTGACAATAGCAGAGCTGGCCAAACATCCTTTCGGTAAGAATTATGCCATTATGCACTTGTCTTTAAAAGTGGGCACAGTGATTTAGTGAAGTAGAAATTGATCTGCAGTTTATGTACAATTTGGGGAAAAAATGTCAATGAGCTCTGCTAGAATAAATACCCCTTGAAAGTTCCCTCCACTCCCAATTGATGTAGACGTGGAATAATATAATCCATCCTATGGATAACATAATCCAGGCAGAGATCTCATACCCAGGGCAGTAATAAAATAGGGTGGAGGATAAAAATCTGGGCAATTAATGATCACTAAGCCCATACAGGTCAACCTATGATTAATAACTTATGGCCTTTAGGATCTGAGCATATTAAGGCATAGAGGTCTAACGTGATCATAAAATGAATTGTCTAGGTCTTTGATCCCTGCAAATGAAACACAGTAGGAGAGAATTAACAGAAAAGATAGCTTGTGTAAATCCTCCAACATGCATAGAGGTTGCCAAGATCCAGCAAAGAAGTAACGGGATGAGAAAATACATGAATAATGACTGGTCATAACTAAGGAAGTCCATAGAAAACTTTAGCTCAGTGTAACTCTCATTGTAACATGAGATACCAATACCTGTGATTATGAGCCCACCTGCTCGGAAGGGGGGGTATCCCTGCTAGCCTGTAAGTAATACAGGAACTGCTGATGGTCTGTACAGTCTTAAACGAATAAAAGGCCAGTGCTGTCCATGAAGTTCCAATCATCTAAGAGAGAAGTATGCAGAGAGATAGATCAGGGGGGACAGCTAGGGTCTGTGTCCGTTCAGGGGTGACAGCAGTAAGGGAGTGCTAACAAGTCAAAGATGCCTACGATATTAGGGTGAAGAGGTAGGAGTGGTGAGGGCGGAGGAGGAGAAAGCAGGGGCACTTGAAAGGTGGGGTGAAGGGGGAGGGGTGAATGGGTGAAGGCATAAGCAAAAGGGGTGAGAGGAGGGACTAGGGCAGGATAAGCAAATAGGATAAAAGAAGAAGCGTGAAGAAGTTTGAAAGAAGGGTTAAGGGAGGGCAAGCAAGAAAGGGGATAAGATGGTGAATTAAGAGTGAAATATGAGATGCTAGTCAATGTCCCCGATGCAGTATAACTTTACTGCCAAAGAGGGATAGGCCATAAAAAAATATACTTTACCAAATTCTGCAGCAGGCTGTTCACTTCTCCCTGCTTCAAAGCACCTGGATAGTCTACCCCTCCGGACACCTTCATTCTTGATTCAGAACAACCATTTCAGCCTCAATGGGCCACCCACAAACAATTCTACACACCTTTTCCTCCATGGAGCATACAAATAATACGTAGAAGCCAAATCAAGAAGTCCCCACTGCACTCCCCATGAATGCATGCACAACCGTTCCCCAGCCCCTACGCCATCTCCCCAACACCCCACCTATATTCCACTCATCCCAAGACTGAGTATGGGAGCCTGTAATGAACAGCAATAAGAAGGATATTCTCACCATAACTCCCCAAAACGTGGGTCGGTCCCTGTTGCATATTCTCCAAAATTATACTGAACACAATACTACAATGCACCAGCCATACAGCCATACTGAAATCATAAAAACAAGATGGTGCACAAAAGAAAGCATTTGCTGCGGGATCCCCATTACCCATCACACTGCAATGGAACCTGTCTGACAGGTTGCACGTCTGATGAATATCCTCCCCGCCCTACCAATCGACCTGATCCAGCCTGCTCCCACCATTTTAAACATCAAACGCAAGGCTGGAGACATACATGTGTCAATCTGGGCCATCATTCTGGCAGCTTCCGTCCAGCAAATCAATGTTGTGAGCCGCAGTCCCGCCTCCCCTCCAGATACCAAGGGACAACCCCCACCCCCAGTGCTTTAAAAAAGTAGAGCCCGTTATTTCACTGCTTTCTGCTTCAACACCGAGAAACTCCCAACAAACAAACCCCCTAAATACTACAATCGAGGCTTGCAGTGCCTGTCTGGGGTAACCCAGGGTGAACGCAGTGCAAATGAGGTGAACATTCACACAGTCATAAATTGGTAGGTATTCACAAACATCTTGTAATGCACTACACTTACCTAATTTACAACTGAATGGTTAAGGCATAAGTAGTGCAGATGATGTGGGAGAGTGCACCAAATTGTCCTATTATCACAAGGTGAGTGTAGGACGGGGAACATCCACAATAAAACATGCAGTGATTGTAAGAAAGAAATGTACTGCATGAAAATTGTTATAACTTTGAAGTATGCCAAAGGAATCAGGGTTCTCAATAACAATATCCGAATCAGCAGAAGAACTTAGGCCCATAAAAACTCCCCAATGCAAAAATGGAAGACTCAGCCATGGGGCCAAGGTTACTATTTTTATTTCTCCAATAGACAGGGATCATACAGGAAAAGAAAATTTGGCAGAAATCTCAGCTCCCGAACCTGTGTCACGTTTCTTTTTCACTAGTGACATCACAAAAAACAGTTACACCCAAAAACCTATGAGGTATCCACATTGCTCAGTTTGTACTAATTATCTACAGAGGTCCTATATATTAATATATCCCATTGGGTTGCAATGTCAAATGGCCCTGGCTGAGATTTGGCCCACAAGGTGCCCACTACATTGTGACAGGTTTGCAGGAAGAGCATTGGCCCATGCAACATTTTAAATAACCCTACACATAGAGCTTCTGGATTGGCTAGAGTCGATCCTCCCAGGCCTGGGACCCTTTTATATCCACAGAACTCAGTATACCTTTTCAAGGTAATGGGAATGGCTATAGAGTGCTGTGTGTTCCAGATTGTTGCTACTGGTCTGATCAACTAGCCTGAGAGAGTCCCTGCATGCAGCGGAGTAACTTTGCTGAAAATGTTGGGAGGGACATGACATCTGAAGAAAAGGTGCCCCAGCCAAATTAATGGGGACAAAACGGTGTGCCAATGAAAGTTGGGGGGGGGGGCAAACACCCCCTTTACCCCATAAAATTACGCTCATGCCTGCATGTTCAAGTTTTGGTGGGCAACAGATGTATTATCATATTCTGCTTTGCTGGGAACAGTTTCCATTTTCACCACCAGTAAACAGGCATTGTCTTGCTCTGCTGGGTCACATGTAAAGTGACCGCAAAAAACCAAGCGCTTCAGTCTGCAATTATAAGGATTGTTTTCTGAATTCTTGCAGCTGCCTTTCTGCCTCAGGAACCAGGAATGTTCCACCGGCCCCTGTCCTTGGCTGTGAACACCAGCTCTGCTCCTCATGCTGCAGGACCTGTGTCTCTCCTTCCAAGGATGTGAGGCCTGTGTTTCCAGCCTCATTCACTTTAGTCACCCTACCATTTCCCTATATCTTTCTAGAGCTTCCTAAGGTAAGTTGCAATAAAGCATATGCAAGCTTGGTCCACGTGTAATTTGCTGTCTTGAGTTTCACCTTTGGCAAAAGAAAGGCAGGTTCTTATCATTATGTAAATGACTCCATCCTCTACCTATTGGAGTCATAAGCATGTTTTTCATGTCTACAAGAAATAGAAACTAGTGCATGTCTGAGTTACTTCATGCATAAGTGTAGATTTACTTCTTGACTAATGCTGCTATGTCGGGATGTCTCTAGTGCCGTCATCACTGCTTGGTTTTGTGGTCAGTCGACCTGGTCCAATGATGAGACCCATGTCTCCTCGAACCCATCAACTGGACAAGGTTTGAATGGTTGTCTGAGAGAATATCTCTTGTCATATTGTTGAAATATTGGTGCATTTGGTGAATGGCGAAACAACGAGTTACACCTCTCATTTTTCATTCTGCAGTTTGACATTCCCATAGGGCACATGAAGGCCATTCCAGGGACCCTCTCTTCAATCCCCCCACAGATCGACATGTCAACCACTCCTTCAACCTTATACAGCTTCACCTTCAGAGCCATATCTTTGTCATTCCCCCTAGGTATGCATAGAACCTTGCATGATCATCCAAGCTCCATGTCACATAACTGCAGTCTCCTCTAGGGTTGCACCAAAGTCATTTTCTGCAATAATCTCTGGTGTAATAGGGATATTTGAACAATACTTCAGCTGGGAAATCAGGACAATCTATTAACTGTGCTCTCAATTTATCTCAAGCTGTTATTATCTTGTCATCTTCTTAGTCTATGGCTACCAGTAGCCCTACAGTCTTTTCAGTTGTCTTTCAGCATTGTGTGATGCATATGTTGATGATACCAAAAGTCAGCAATACTAACAATGCAGCTAACACCTTCAGTCCATTGGCCATCCGAGTTTGTATCCATGAAAAGATGTACGACAGCCAACCTTCATCTTTCCTTGCAGCATTTGTCTTCCATTTTCACATGCATCTCTGCTAATCCGGTAACCGCCTCAGTGAGGGTTCCATTGTATGCATCATTTGTTAGAATGAATGTGCAGCAAGAAGACTTGATCTTGTTCCAAACTCCTTCTTCCATGGCTGTTAGTAAATCTAGTACATATCTATTCTGTAACGCCATTAACCTCACTGCTTGGAGCTCTTCTTTGATTGCATTGAACACCTTGATGGTCGAATGTATTATCTGCATCAGCCCCCACCTCGTGACTTGAAGCCATTCTGCATTTGTGCTGGCCTGCACTTCGGAATGAGGGATGCAAAAATATTTCTGTTTTGCTAAATAGTCTATGCTCTGTAGGTATTGATAAGATATGATATGATAAGGCATATATAACGTGCTTATACACAAGTGTTTCAAGGCTCGAGAGAGTCCTCCATTGCATCAGGGAGTCCTCATTGTTGATGACACATAATTTCCCCTCTTTACTCTGGTGAGCACTAAGGATTTCTCTTTCTCTTGTTATAGTCCATTTTGGGGAATCTGTCTACTTTGATGTCCTTCTGGGGTACTACCAGTGCTGGTGTGCTCAGATGCAACAGTGAGCACGTCCCTCCCCAACTAGGTGGTAGCTTCATTTATGCTTTGAATCTGCAGCCACATTAGTGATCCATCAATACTGCTTTCCAACCTTCATGCCTGGAACTTTTAATGTCTACTTACATTCTGTGTTTTCTCCAACTTTAACTAGACCATCATTCTGTAAACATAATTCTGCCATTTTTATTGGTATTATGAGCATTGGTCCAGTTTCATTCGCTAACCATGTCAGCAACTTTGCACTTGCTTCCCATTCGTTTAGACATGTGTTGTTTTCTTCTTGTACTATTCCAACTGGAACTGTTAGGAGCGCATGTGCCTTGCTCCCCACCACCCCTTCTTTACAGCCGTCACCTGTGTATACTTGACCTTACACCAAAATTTGTGGTCTTTTCCAGCATCCTGGCTTTCCTCCTATCTCTGCTTGCCCCCTTTTATAATTATAATTGGTTATTTATAACATGCTTAATACAGAAGAGATTTATAAGCACAGATCCGGGATTTGAACATGTGTTTCTTTATGTCGGCTTGCTTCCAAAATGAGCGTGTTGCCACTGAGCTATTCTACCCGTACCTGCCTTTTAAGGACAGGGCAATTCCTTGAATGTCCCTGCTCTTGTTTCTCCCTTCTGTGGACTTTCGGTTATGTATTCTATGGCCTGATATGTTTTACAGTAATTATCTAACCTGTCTAGGGCCTTTTATATGTCTGTCTCCATATGGAAAAGTATTTTTGGACATCCATTTCAAGGTAGCTCTCTTCCCTTTAAATCTTCCTCTTGTGGTGCACAACAATAGGCACATGAGGCATTGTGCTCTTGTTGCTGGTATTTCATTTGCCACAAACATTCTGGAGGCACTCATGGCATAGGGGAAGAGAGAGCAGACATAGTAGCTCTCTCCCGTGGTTTGTTTGCCTACTTTAGTCATGTGCTTGTATCACATATTATAAGATACCCGAGATGAATCAGTTTAGTATGAATCAATACCACCTAAATCGAGAGCTGCACTGCGCTTATTTCTTTTGACTAGTTTGGAAGTGCTTATCGCCTGACATGACATGGTGGCCAGTCCTGTCTGGACTGTGGTTACGTTATTAGCGGTCATAGCTTGTGCATCTACACAGAGTAGTCTCCGTAAAATGATGAGGAAAAAGAGGTAGAGACAAAAGAAGACACAAAATGCCACAATTACACTTTTAATAGTGATACTCGTCACTTACTCTGCTTCAGATTCTTGTGTAGCTCCAAAAATGATGTAGAACGTGCCTGAAATTCATCACAGATGCATGGTAATGTTGCTAATAAATATTAGTTTAAGCTCTGCAGGTGTAGTATTGTGCGAGTGCTATGAAGAATAGTCATTCCCACACAACACGGTTTCTATGACTGAGGGACTTCCCTGGTAAATTCCTGGAGGCGTTTTGGCCAAATGAAACTGAAAAAAACAATAACAAAAATAAATTAGGAGGTGGTCTTCTCGTTCATTCAGACCATCTGACAAATCGTACAAAGTGCCCCAGAAAGTTGGAAGGCCTAGGGACCTTGGAAATTATAGGATATGGGGAAATCATGGGACCCAGAAATAACAGTCGCCACTTTCACGATGAATAGCTATGTGCAAGAAAAATACTGTGCCTTAATCTGGATGTGTAGGAAGTCTGTTCCCCATCTCTCTTGATCCACAGTGAGTAATCTTTGACTGCAAGTTTTCTGCCTGGTTTTGCTTTATTTGGTGTTTTTCCATTCTTCTTGTCTCGAGTCACCCCCTCCTCTTCACGGTTGGGAGAGGTCTCTGGCCAACAGGGTTTCACATCACTGAGGTAGTTCAAGGCTCTCTTGCCCTTTATT
Organism: Ambystoma mexicanum; assembly: GCF_040938575.1. Taxonomy (NCBI): domain Eukaryota; kingdom Metazoa; phylum Chordata; class Amphibia; order Caudata; family Ambystomatidae; genus Ambystoma; species Ambystoma mexicanum. The sequence continues at coordinate 1,335,460,369 of NC_090924.1, forward strand.
CTCAGTGTTCGATCAGTTACTTCCACTACGGTATAGGGGCTGAGGAACCTGGGTTTGTACCAGGCTCACACAAAGTTACTTACAAACTGAGTCTCCAGGAAAAAGCTGTGGTGGTTTCAATTGATCTTTGTTGGCTTCTGGTATGTTGTCCCCTTGATTCTTTTTGGACTTCATCCGCCGTGCCTGCAGTTGGCTAGAAATAAAATACGCACTAGCCATCAAAGAAGTAATGCAATTATACATTTCGTCACCAAGTATTTCAGAGACAGAATGGGTGAATGTTAATGCTCTAGTGGTAGGAGCTATGGGTAGTCGCATGCACCATCCGGTTACCACCTCACATGGCGTTAAATGGTGGTCAGACCCAGGCTGGTTGAGCAATGCAAATAATGCTAAAGGCAGGCAATGTAGCCAGCATTTATTCAGTGTTGCCTTAATCTTTGTAATCCTCTCTTTGAGCAGGCCGTTAGGTGTTCGCACAACCTGTTCGCCTGTGGGTTGTAAGCATAGGAAAACCTGTGCTGGATTCCCAGTAAAATGTGTAATGCTTGAACATTTCATTGACAAAGTGAGGTCCATGGTCAGACCGCAGTACCTCACACACGCCTAAGTGTGGGAAAATCTCCCGAACCAGGAATTTTGCCGCTCTAATGGCATCAGGGTGCAAACAGGTACCTGTCTCTAATCCATCAGGAAAATTGGCATATATCTACTATCATGTAGCATTGATATACCGGAAGCATATCTGCATAGTCAACGTGAAGATGTTGGAATGGATGCAGTGGGCGTGATATGGATACTCTCACTACCCTTAATGTATGCCCCACAGTGAAGCATTTACATCACCAAACTTTCTATAAACACAGTCAGATGTTCCATTAAATTGGGACAGCTCCAGTCTTCTCCAATGTAAGCAGCAAGTACATCCTTACCCATGTGGGTAGGATGATGCAGTTGAGTAAGGGCAGTCTGTAATAATGATAATGACATCACTAGCTTGCTGGTGCTCTGCTGTCACCATAGGGTGTCTGATGGAGATATCGAACTTCCCCTTCTCACCCAAAACTCCTTTTCCTCCTTTGGTGCGTTCCCCTATAGTTCCATAGCTTGTGTCACTGGTAATGCACTGTACCCTTCCTCCTATACAATCGTGTGCACATGGGTATCTGCGTAATATGGGTATCAAAATCTAAAATGCCTCATTGCGCCTGGAGACGTGGTCCTCCCCTCTTGTGAGGGCTTGGCACTTCACAACTGCTATGACCAGAGGAAATGGAAGCATCTCTATTAGTCTCCCCAATCGGTGCGCGTGCTGCACGTCATTCATCAGCACGTCAGAAGACCCTCTTAGCCAACATGACAATCCAGAGTGGACTGCAGACTGTAGATGTCACGTAGGCTGAGTCTGAAAACACTCTCACTTCTTGGTTCTTGCTCTGCTCTAATTCCAATATAAGGGCTACCAGTGCTGCTGCCTGCACCAAAAAATGTGACAGTAATTGTGCACTCGCTACCACTTCAGCTGTGTCAATGTAAATCACCTTGCCTCCTCAAATGGCTTTTCCGTCATATTGCTCCATGTTCACAGTGCAATCATGTACATAGTCTCCATCCTCTTTTGGTTCTTTAATGAATGTCACCAGGGTTCACAGTCTTGCATCTCACTACCTTTATGGCTGGATTCATATCAATTTGTACCCTGACGCCCTCTGTGTGGTCAGTGCACTCTTGGGCCGTTCAAGTATTGCAAAGAGAGCATGCTCCACGAAAAGAGTAATGATCTTTCCTGTTGTGATACTCACTGATACTCACTGATTTCTCCACTGAGAAAACAGCTGCAGCTAGTGCTTGCTTACAGAGGTAATGTCCCTTCATTACTGGCTCTAACTTTGCACTATAGTATGCCAATGTCTTATATCCAGGTGTTTTCTTCTGTGTGAGCACTGCCATCATCACTACTCCATTGGAATGTGAGAACAAATAAAATTAATCTCGATAGTATGTGCATATTGCTTCTTTCAGCACCTCAAATGCGCCTGTTATTTCTTCTATCCATTGAAGTGTGCCCTCTCCTCTGTGTGCCTCTTTGAGTGCACTTAACAGAGGCCCTGTGTATGTGCAGCTGTCAAATACCCATGCTCTGTAATATTTACATAGACCTAAAATTTGCTGCATCTGTCTCACTGTTGTAGGTTTGGACGTTCTGCAAATTGCCTCCACATTTTCTGGTGTCACCCTCCACCCCTCCTTTGATATTAGCTGTCCAATGTACAGCACCTCCTTCTAACAATACTATAATTTTGCCTTGTCTACCTGGTAACCTTTCTCTGCTAATGTTGTCAACATATGCACTGAGTAATTTATGCGCTGTATCTCTGACTTGCTACAGATCAAAATGTCAACATACTTTATGATGGTATTTTCCAATTGTACATTGCCTAAATCCATCTAAAGGACCCCCATAAATATGGGAGGGAACTTGCAGTAGCCTTGTGGGAGCCAAGTATGTTTCCACTTTTTATTTCTATATAGAAATGATGTTAAGTACAGTGACTCTGGGTGAAGTGGTGTAGAGAAGATGGCATTTGTTAAATCTATTACCGTTATGTGGGTAGCTTCCATGGGAATGCTACATAGAAATGTCACTGGATTTGGAACTAAATGAAATTCTGCCTCTACAATCTGGTTCAAAGGGTGCACATCCTCTATAAAATGGCACAACCCCCCTGTTGCCTTTTTCACAGGGTACACTGCGGTATTGCACTGCGATTCTGATGGTTCTAGAATGCCTTGTTTCACTAGTGCTGCAATCATCTCATAAATGCCCTCGTCCGCTTCACTGAACAAGGGATATTGTTTTTCCCTTGGTAAGATTGCTCCTGGTTTAAGCTTATTCTTCACCGCCCCTATCCTTCTCAGAAGCCCCACGTCATAGGGACGTGTGGTTCATAAGATACTGGGCACCTTTGCCAAATCTTCCTTTAAAAATGGCATTGGTGCTTTCTGTAAAAGGAAATAAATCCATCGCCCCAGAGAATCCATGTGCATTCATGGCATTGCTTGACATTGGGTATGTTCCCTCCCTGATACAGGATCTAGTTGCCCCTGTGTCCATGAGAAAGGAAAAAGTCTTGTCCCCTATTATCACCTCTGTCTGTGGTTCCTCTGCCGGGTTGGGTGTAATCGATAGGATTGAACACATCAGGTTGGTCTGTGGGCTGTCCTATTGTGGGTATAACGACATCCCATTTCCCATGAACAGGTTGCCACCCACGACAGCCAGCCCCCCAGCTTCCGAATGAGAGTCTGCAGTTGTCACCGTCCCAACATCCTTCTGTGCTGTGTGTAGTGTCTGCATGGGTCTTTGCAGCTGCTGTGTGGATGGTGCTTGTGGGTATGGTTGTATGGGCCCCTGCATGTGTGGTGTCTGTGTCATAGGTTGATATGTTTGCATGTATTTGTCCTGGGTCTGTGCCTGTTGCTGCATCTGATCCTAAGCATAATAGTAAGTCTGTTCTGCCTGATATGTGGGCTGGTATGGCATTGCCCATTCTGCACACCCAATAGATGTGTCCTATCTGTCCGCACAACCAACACTGTGGTAGACCCCCCATTGGTGTCTGATAGTCCGCTGAAAACCCCTCTGTCCCTTGCTGCATCTGATGTCCATACCCTCTTCCCCTAAGTGCTCCTTCTCTCCCTCTAAACCCTTGGTGTACATCTCCCCACCACGAGAAGCCTCCTCCCATGGATGGCAGTCTGAACTGCCCATGCAGCGCACCTGCACCTTCCGCGCTGGTCAACATCACCCCTTTCATTGTATACCTTGATAACTTCTTCTGCACTAAATTTGCTTCCTTCTGCTTTCTGTCCTCACACTTCTTTCTTGCAGTCTCTTACATTAGCCTACAATACTGTACTATAGTAAGCTGAATCTCTGACCATGGCTTGGCCTCCATCCTCACTAGTTACTGAAGTTGCTTTTGCACCTGTTCAGGGTGCCCCCGGCACAATATATGATAAAAAACCCACTGTTTTGTCCCACAGTTCAGGCATCTCAAAACGCCATTTCTCTTGAATAGCCTGAATATATTGAAGCAGATCTTCATTTTTCCTCATTTTGCATGGTATAATTGAGTTAATATCCGAGGCATCTGGGTACTGCACCCTCAGAGCATGCCACGCGGTTGCTCGACAATTATTGAACGGAACCATTGATTGCCGTGTACTCTGGGGTATCCTGCTCTATTCCATACATCATCTGCAACCTCCCCAATAATTTCTGAAAGGAAGCTCTTCGTGTCACCCACTGATAATTTTGTTCTTTCTGTCTGTCTCTCTAGCTCATATATCCACTTCCCAGCTCTGGCAGTCAACAACATCAGCTTACACCTTAAGTTGTTTTTGTCCATCTGCTGCCATGGTAGGTATTGAGGTCTCCCTTCTCCTTTCTCTAATAATGGGCACTCCCACCCCACCACTCTGTCTACCCATGTCTTTGGTAGCGGTAAATGCCGGCATCATCTCTTCTTTATTTTGCCCCGGCAGATCACTAAGCACCTGCGTATATGCAGTGATATTGGCTGTGCTCAGCGATATGTCTTTAGAATGCGATAGTCATCTCCCGCCGTCTCCCTCAGTCTCTCCTCAGTTCGTGAATTGCTTTATCATCTCCCCACACTGTGCCCCTATATGGGCTTATCCCTCAGGAGTGGGGTGAGGGCCTCTCCCCTTTGTCATCCTCGCTCCCCAATAAATAATCATCGGAACTCATGTCCCCATCGGTACTGCCAATATTTTCCTGGATGCTAAGACTCCTCAATACCGTGCTTCCCTGCTGCTATCACCCCAATTTCTCCCCCAACATGGGGAGATGAATCTCATCTTTGTCTATCCACAGGGTAACCCAGTGGCTCTTTCCGCTTCTGCCTTTTTCCCCTCTCCCTCGTGTCTTCCTTTCCTCATCGTCACTAAAACAAGCTAAACCCATCTTTAGATGTGCTTTCCTAAGAGCACGCCCCTCCTCCTCCTTGCGTCGGTGCTCCCCAAGGAGCTGCTCTACTTCTAAGTTCCTTGAGTTCTTCTTAATCTGCACTTATCTTTCTTTCTCTTCTGCTTTTCTCCATGCTATGTCCACAAGCTCTCTCTGTCTTCTCACCTCCCGCTCCTCTCATGCTTCTGCCTTCTGTCTATCTCTGCACACTCTTCCATTCTCTTCCTTCTCTTCCGTTTCCCGTCTTTCGACTTCTTCCATTATCGCTGCCCATTCTCCTGTCTCCTATGTGTCTCTGTTGCCTACAAGTTCTTTGTTTGCACCAACTGTCTCTCCTGCTACCTTCCCATCTAGTTTAAGCAAAATATGTCCGCCTACCCATTCATTCAGGACTATGGGCACCTGCCCCTCAAGGCTTCCCCCTTTCCTCATATAATTTCCTCTTAACCCTGCATGGATCTTGCTGCGCTCCTTCTTTCTGCCGCTTGTGCTCTGTGTTACCTTTGTTGCCGGCTCTGAATCGCTTTGCCCCTCCCGATTACTATACACCAGAGGTGCAAATGTTGGATTAGTATACCCTGCTGCTGCTCTTAATTCCCTTGCGGTGTATAATCTTGGGTCCCCGCTGCCGCTTCTTCACTCTCTGTTTGAGGAGGAGGAAGGGGAGCTGAGGACGATTCACTTTCCACGTCTCGCTGGTTCAGCATCTAGTGTTGCTGCACCAGGTCCCCTTCCTCATCCTGAAACATCTTGCATAACTTGAATATGGCCATTCATTTACTTAACTTCTTCCCCTTGTAAGCCTTGTGTATGTATGTGTGTAATTGCTGCTGCACACATTTGGAGAAGCTCCCCACTTTTGGCCAGGGCTTCGCCAATTTGCCCTCTGTGCTGTAAGTCCATTTTGTGCTATACTGACAGATGGTTTCCTTATAACGCGGCAGGGACTTGCACATGTGCTGTAGAGGTGTGTACCTCATGATTTTCCCTGAGTATTATTATATCAATACTTACATGACCCTAAATCAGGATTTCAGCACATCCACAGTTCAAATTTGTAGTTAACAAATATCTCTTATTGACAAAATAATCGCTGTATTACTCTCAGCCTCTTGACCAATACCAGCCAGTGTGCTCTGCGCACCGCCCTTCTGCAGCTCCCCGCCCCAAAGGCTCAACTGACATTTCTGCTCATGCACTATCCACGCACCACCCTAAAGGCGCGACCAGGTTCAAAGCTCTGTTATTAATCACCAGCCATTGGTAATGCTCCGCACCTCTCATGCACCCTAAGTCCAATACAGCAACTGGACTGGTGATGTCACCTCAACAGTAAGAAAGTAAAATAAATCACTGATTTCTGCCCCTCCAATATATTCACTTAAACACTCTCTGACCACAACAACAAACTTGACAGAACAAAAAACATATACACGGCTGTCGTTCTGCCCTCCAAACAGGGAATACAAATAATTTAAGTGATCTGCCTGTACCTACAGCCTTGCCTTGTAGATAAGATCCCTCTGAAAGACTTATCCAGGAGAAAAACTTCTGAAATACAAGCTAGCTTCACCTGCAAAGCTTTATTACATGAGAATACCTTCATATCTTCATCCATGACCCAAGCTACAATGCCCAAACCACAGGAAATTCAAAATGTACATAACTTCTGTCATCTGTACCCTTAAGTCAATCATCTAAGCTGACTGCCCCAAGACCGAATGTTCCCTAACCATGAACAAAGTCAACCAACAACTCTCTTTGTCCCCCCTAATACTTCACCAAGGACATGAATCAACACCGGTCCAACTCTCCCCGGTTTGCCGTATAGCTGAGTCTATACTTACACTCTGGCATCCGCTGACATCGTTCTGATGCCGACTCTTCCCCCAAACTGCTGCACTGCCTTTCCAGCCTGCTGGGCGTCCAACGGAAAGTGGCCAGGAATTTCTCTATTGTGGTTCCCGTGGACTTCTTCACGGTGTGCCCTTCTCTGTGTACTCTTGACTTCTGTGGGTCACCCCAGAGCCCATCAGGCATTCTGCGGGACGAGACGGCCTCTTTCTGGGCAATCGTAGCAAACCACCCTTTGAAGTATGCCAGAAGAATCTGGGCTTTGCAAAAATAATGTACAAATCGGTAGAGTAATTTAGGCCCATGAAAACTCCCCAATGCAAAAACGAAAGACTCAGCCATGGGGCAAAGGTTACAGTCTTTGTTTCTCCAATAGACAGGGATCATACAGGACAACAAAATTTGCCAGCAATCTTAGCTCCCAAACCTGTGTCACACATTTGTATTCACGAGTGAAGGCACAAAATACAGGTCCACCCCAAAAACCTACGAGGTATCTCCATTCGTTAGTTTGTACTAAATACCTATAGAGGTCCCATATATAAAAATCCCATTGGGTTGCCAGGTCAGGTGGCTCCACCTGGGACATCCCCCACACAGTTCCCACTACACATTTCCAGGGAGCAGGAAGACCATTGATCCATGCAACATTTTATATTTCCTTACAAACAGAGCTTCTGTATTGGTCCTCTGAGGCCTGGAACCCTTTTCTGTTCAGAGAGCTCAGTATACCTTTTCAAGGTAATGGAAATGGCCATGGAGTGCTGTGTGTTCCAGATTGTTGCTACTGGTCTGATCACCTATCCTGAGAGAGTGCCTGCAGGTTGCAGTTTTGGTGGGAAAGACATGTATTATTTCTGTCTTCTTTGCTGGGAACAGCTTCTCTTCTCACCACGAGTAAACAGGCATTGTCTTGCGCTGCTGGGTCACACGTGAAGAGACCTCAAAAGCAAGCTCTTCTGTCTGTAATTATGAGGATTTTATTCTGAATTCTTGCAGGTGCCTTGCTGCCTCGGGTACCAGGAATGTTCCATCTGCCTGTTCCTTAGCTGTTAATACCGGCTCAGCGCCTCATGCTGCATCGACCAGTGTCTCTCCTTCCATGGATCTGAGGCCTGTGTTTCCAGCCTCATTCACTTTAATCAACCTACAGGTTCCCTATATGTTACTATAGCTTCCTAAGGTTAGTTCCAATAATGGATATACAAGCTTGGTCCACGTATACTTTGATGCCCTGTGTTTCGGCAAAAGAAAGACAGGTTATTAGCATTATGTAAATGTTTCCATCCTCTACCTACGGGAGTCATAAGCAAGTTTTTCATGTCTTCAAGTAATAGAAACTAATGTATGTCTGCGTTACTCATGCATGAGTGCAGATTTATTTGATTCATGACTAACACTGCTATGTCGTGATGTCTCTAGTGACATCATCACTGGTTGGTGTTGCTGTCAGTCGACCTGGTCCATTGATGAGACCCCTATTTTCTCGATCCCATCCACTGGATAAGGTTTGAAAGGTTGTCTGAGAGAATGGCCCTCATTACGACCTTGGCGGTAGCCATGTCGCTATTGGCGGCATGGCTGCTGCCGAAATCGCGTCCGGGTCCACAGAATGAGGAATTACCAGGCCATTCCGAGTTCGGAAGGCCCGGTAATTCCTCCCTCCAAGGACCCAGACTCGGTCCTTCCCCATTTCAGCCCGCATAGGGCTGAATGGGAATGGGAGAGGGAGCAAACAACGGGCCATTACGAATTGGCCCGTTGTTTGCTCCCTCTTCCCCTCGCGGGACCCGGTAAGCATGCTTGGTTTGACCAGGCGTTACTTACCGGGTCCTGCGAGGGGACCTCGTAATGAGGCGGTACGGGGTTAACGGCGCCGGCACCTTTTACGGTGCCGTTAACCCCGTACCGCCAGGGTCGTAATGAGGCCCAATATCTCTTGTAATATTGTTGGTATATTGGTGCATTTGGTCACTGGCCAAACAACGAGTTACACCTCTCATTCTTCATTCTGTGGGTTGACATCCGCTAAGGGGACATGAGGGCCATTCCATGGATCCTCTCCAACTTTGACAGATATGAACCCTTTACATGCTTAAGTTTGGCATTGTGTCAGACACGCTTTACAAAGGTTAGAAACGGAGCGGTCATAAGTGTATATGTATAAAATTCATTTAAATGTGTTATCTACAACATGCATAAGAAACATGTGAAAGGATTGGAACGTTTGTAGATTACCCCAGCAGTCGTAAAGTACAACCAGTCCTACCCATACATTTTACATATGGTCTATTGTTTCCACAGGAGGCATTTGCAACTATTCCCTTCCTGAATACTGTATCTTCTTACTGTGATGTTCTAGAAATCATATTTAAGTTCTGTGATTTCACTGCAGGGGACACAACATGTTCTCTTGCATGTTTCTTTTCCCTCCTGTTTCAATTGTTGTTATGTGAGGGAGAGGGTATCTGGGGTATTTTGTACCCAGTTCCTGCTCTCCACACTCTGCAGTGCTCGTCCATGTGGGGAGTGCAGAGATGGAAAAGGAAGCAGAGTCGGCCATATGCCGCATTTAATTAGAGATGAGTAGCTTTCAATTACAGGCTGAATTCCACCTCATAGTTCTGAGTGACATCATGGACGACTCAGGCTTCGCTTTCGTGGTCATTTGCTCAGAGCCCTTCCGTGGACTATATCTCTGTAATTGATAGACATCCACGTATAATTCTGTATGTTGGAGCTTACACCCACATGCACATGCTTTAGTGGATCAGATAAAGTATTTACACCAAGAAGGAACTGTGATCTTGTTACTGACTTCAGAAAGTGGAGACCTGGGTTTCAATTCTATATTTGGCACTTGACAGAAATTGGGTGATTCTTGGCAAATAAATGTTCTCCCTTGTGCTGTACATTTTAAATGAATGTATTCCTAGCTGCTGTAACTCTATGTTGCCCACCCACACATTGTTCTATGTGCAGACTCCACACGTTTCGGTGGCTCCTGTCACATACAATAAACGTTCTCTTATATAGTGCTAATACCAACTCGCTAAAATCAACTACCAAATATGATTGCTGCTCAGCCGATCACAGTATAATTGAAGTGATTAATGTAATAACCTATGTTCTTACTTAGCACTTAAGGCCTGATTCCTCTCCTTTCCAAGCTCTGTAATTATTATTAACCCATTGGATGATAATCAATCAGCTCAAACAAAGGTGTTCATTAAAGGCAGTGCGTTTCCAAGTGCCTCTTCTACATTCATGCCTGGGGTGTATTTCTGATACAAGGAGGGTCGAGTCCAGAGGAAGTCAAAACTAGACGGCTGCCTAAGGTGTGACTAGCAACAAATTAGGAGGGCAACACATTGACACCAAACTTGAACTAATGTGATCCCATTGCCAGGGAGCAGAGTGACAAAATATACCTTCATCTAGGGTGTGGGGACAATCCTTGCTCTTCTCTAGGCACTAGGAAATCACCGTGACAGCATGCAATAATCAGTGATTTTGGAAGAAGCACATCCTATATCTGTGGGACAGATATCACCTGTTTACTTTTTTTTAAATTGATTTTATTTTATTTATTTAACATTTGTCAGAACACACTCACCCCAGCGCCGTCTAGGCGCTAGTTACAGGCAGACAAGTACACAGGGCAAAGGGGAAAGACAGGCAGGGGAACAAGAGGATTGTCCAAGGGAACTAAACGAACAGGTGGGTCTTTAGCTGTTTCCGGAACTGGGGGAAGGAGGGTACATCTCTCCGTCCTGGAGGGTGGGAGTCAATGTCAGGGATGCATTTCTGATCACACTAATTAATGAACATTCGTGGCCTCCTGCTGTAGACATGCGTAGTGAACGAGTGATAGAAGGTTTGTGAAGCATAAGTGCCTTTCAGCTCAGAGAATTTTGGAATGCTGTATGAGTGCTTTGAATAAAGATTCTAAGTTGGGGGTCTGAGCTAAGTGAGGTGGGTGTGGTGTCCTTTGTACTAAAAGTACTTAATTGAATGCATTTGAAGAATAACGCCTTCCTAAACTCGCCCTTTGCCTGCTGCTTTAACTTAATCTGTCCGAGTAACCCCTAAAACATAACACACATTCCATCCCCTCTTTCTAGGGGAGATAATATTGTTCATGTGTGGGAAATATCTGTGACAGTAAAAAGCCCCTCTGTGCATGCCTGTTTCTAGGGGTGGGCAGACCGAGCAATGGCCCAGGGCACAGTGAGGGGAAGGAGCGAGTGCATTTTATCATTATTAAGCACTACCTGGACTCCAGACAGAGGCAGAGGACAAAAGCCTGCCCTGCCCATAGCCATCTACCTCCCGTGATGAAGCTAGTCGCTGAATAATCCGTTCAGAGGTTTTTAAGAAGTCTCACGCCACCCAAATTAGCATATTCTTTGTTAAACTAAATATTCTGAAAGGGCCCCACAACCTTGCAGAGTGTAGCAATTGGTGCGTAGGTCTGGCATGCCAGAATAGGCAGTTTGTGGTGGATTAAAGGTTTTTTTTTTTTTCTGGCTGGCTTAACCAAAAAGCGCCAGAGACTACCAGCAATAGTAGATGGTTGGGAAACAGGGGCGTAGGAGACCCATACAATCTGGGGGAGACAGGGGACACCCTGGGACTTTGCTTTTTTATTTATTTATTGTTTATTTATTTGTTTATTGTTTTATTGTTTTAGTCAAAGACCTCGACTTTTCACTAAATTAAAATAGCAGTACGTATTAAATCACATATATCATCACTGTATAAAACAAGAGAAAAGAAGAAAAGAAAACAGAAGAAAATTAAGAAAAAGAAAAGCAGTTCAGAGTACAAAATCCTTCAATTTGGCGTCTCACTTCAGAAGGCTCATTTCACGTAAAAATGTTACCACTTCCCAGGTGAACAGGCTTTCATGGCCTGAGTATAGCTCGCCCTAAAAAGATTGTCCGCCAAAAGAAAATAATGCGACAGAGTATTGAACACAAGCAGAGGAGGAAGACTTTCAAGGAATTAAAACACGTTGGATGCTGGATCGAGTGAATAGTGTGTTTTATATCGTTTAGATCTATACAGTTTACATAATGGGTACAATCAGAGACCATGAGCTGGAGTTTCGTTTGACAAGTGAGATTAAACATATACATGACTTGTGCAATAACAACGAATAATTGACAGCAACGATTAATACATTAAATGCTAAAATTAGTATTTTAGCGGCACCTACAACATCCAGGCAAGGCAAGTCTACATTGTAATTTTTCAGCTGCAGCACTCTGGGGGTGGAACCGAGAGCTATGGAAATGCCATGGTCTCAGCCAAACAGGTCACAATTAAAATCAAGCTTCATTGTACGAAGGCCCGTTACGCCAAACTCATTTTGCATATGCACGAGGAGGCAGAAGGCTTGGACGTGGCAGATTTCCAGAACCGTAAATATCCTGCTGGTGAGGTGACCCCCAGGCCATAACTACTCTAATAATAGCCAGTCCCAGAACTCAAAAGCAGCCAGTAATGGCTGCTTATCAGACAACCCTGTAAAGTTGTCGTTGATCAAACAATCTATCGCTAATTGGCACCAATTGACAGGGCTGAAATAGATATGCATTGGGCCCAGCACTGTGCCGAGGGGCACAAGTGTCTGGCTGAATAATGAGAGGAGGATCACCAGGCGTGCATTGAATATCTGCTGTAGCAGGGTAACTGCACATGAATGTTGCATGCACACTCATGAAGAAGCCCGGTGAAATCGAAACACGGAAAATAGAAGAATGTCCTTTATATTTCTGACTGAGGTGTTCTTTTTAATGTTCCCCACTGGACCAGGACCAGGGTGATGGCCGTGTTCTAGTGATGATTCTGCAACCTTAGACTCTCCAGATGTTTTCATCTACAACACCCATCTGCACTAGACCATGTAGCCAGTGGTGAGGTGGGAGCCATAGTCTAAAGCCTCTGTGGATGAGGAGGTTAGAGACCCCTGCTCAAGTGAGATCCACAGTAAAGCAGGGTCGGCACTTATTGAAGTGGGGCGTACATATTATTGCTAAAGGCCCACAGCTCTGCGATGCACTCCCGAAAGAGATTATCCACGCCCAAGTCAAGGCAACTCAGTAGATGAGGTGTACCTCTCTGCACCTTTGCTCCAAAATGCTGGCTTAACCCCTACCTCCCCAGATAAGATCATCTCCCACCCTCGTCCCATTTGAGAAAGCCCTTGGTGGGGCACATGTACATCAAGGCATGAGATTGAGAACTCCCAAGCAACAGCTCAGGAAAAGCAGCAACACTGGCATGAACCTAAGCGCTGTAGATGACAGTGTGTGTGGCCACATATTGACAAAGAAACATGAACAATAGATCTTAAGTATCATCAAATCCTGGCATGTGCATTTGACCACTGATAGCCTCTGGACACCTTCCCATCTTAGCAAAGCCTGTAAACCCACAAATAAGTGTTCACATCAGCAGCTGTGTGACCTGCTCCTCTGCACAGAGAAGGACCCAGGCTGCTGAGAGCAACACTGGGGTTCTTCTCCCCTGGGTGGTGGTGGCACAGTGATGGACAGTTGCACCTGCCGAGACCCGAGACCGCCTGTCCACGGGGCATGCGAGGCTGCATGGGGTGGGCACACACTGAGGAAGCAGCTCCTTCTCTGACTCAACTTCAATGCACCGCGGGTGTTAACTGTATAAATATCATATTATATAAAGTTAATACGCACGGCTCATTGAAGTTGAAAAAGACTGTTTCAACTTCATGGCACCGCACGTGTTAACTGTATAAATATCATATTTATATAGTTAACACAAGCGGCGTGTTAAATATGACGGTCGTTGGTCCCTCTAATTAAATCCTCCCCCAAACCGATGCCGGCCCGGCCTGCACTGCACCTGGGGGGGCCACTTTGACTTGACTTACCTAAGTGGCTGAGTAAGTTAGGTCTCTCTCAGCAATCCAGGAGGTCGAGTCGGCGTCACAACAGCAGTCAGAGTCACACTTGTCTCTCTCACACTGTCAGTCTCTCAGGAGCACACGTCACTGCCTGGCTAGTGGCTTCTTCTGGAAGCTGAGGCAGAAGCTGAGGCTGCGCACTCGCCGGGGCACGTGCAGTATGTTCCCCGGCTTGGGCACGTGATGCTCCAAATTAGCAGGCACAGGGAGGGGGAGGGAGAACGCATCAGCGAGCTGCGCAGCAGGCACCAGATTTCTTGTTGTAACAAGAATCTTGTTTACCAATACCCGCTGATGCTGTCTGAACTGCATGCAAACTTCAGAGTCTGAAGTTTGCATGCATCTCTGCACAGGCTGCAGACTCTACACGCTGCAGAGAGACACACAAACTGGTGCAGAGAGACACACAAACTGGGGGAAGCTGGGGGGGTACATGCAATTGTATCCCCCACTTAAAACTGAGGAGGGATTTGTCCCCCCTGTCCTCCCATGTCTTACGCCCATGTTGGGAAGCTAAATCGCCAAAGGAAGGCATACCATGAGGAGGGCAGGAATTGGCATTCATTTATGATCTTATGGTTTAGCAGGTGGCTGGGCTCAGTCTTTTTGTGGGGGAGGATTTAGGGCAATCAAATGAGTGATTCTATATCATGTAACTACTATTGGGGTTTCTTTTAAAACTAATTGTTTCTGGTATGTTAATACAGTTGAAAGAAAACACTACATCACCCAGAATTCCTTGATCTGTTACTTCAAAACCTGCTACTTCGAACATGTGCTCAGTTGACATGGAGTCACCTTGCCAAGCTAGGCTATTTAATGGGAAGGGAAAAAAGTTGGAGCAAGTAGGGAAAAGGCAATATTTTTACCCATTGTGTTTATTGCTGCCCTTTAGGTTTCAGAAAAGAGGCCAGGAGTTGGAAACATTGAAGCTTGAAGGCTGAGGAGATTGAGCTTAAGAGAATGACTTCCTTGGAGGGCAGAGGGAGTGGGATGTTTTATTTGCTTTGAAAAAAGGTATGTGCAAAGGTAGAACATAATGATTGTAGCACAGTTAATTGCAAATGCAACCGTTTTGACATGTGAGAATGAACACCGTTTTTATATTGTTCCTGTAGGTATTGCAATTGCATTCTTATCTATATTCAAGAATTGCCTTGTGTTACAACTGCATATCCAAGTTACCATAATCTCATAGGTTTTATCATGATATGGTAACATAAAACGTATTAAAGGTATTGTCACACAGTAACACACTCTCATCGTTGGCAGACACTCACAAATGGCCAGATGTTAATTTGTTAGGTATTTTAATAAGTAGGCCTTGTACTTACATCATATGATTATAAGATTATAGCGCTTCATGTAGATGGACCACTTCTAAACTCTGTATTAATCAATATTACTCACTGATTGTTCTCCTCTCAGAAAAACGTGGCTTTAAACTTTGTGCAAGGCATCTGCCCCATTTCTTGGGGCGGCAAAGCAGGCAAAGGCACCGGGCACAGTTGTGGGGGTGGGTGGATGGCAGGCGCAGCAGGCAGCCCATTCATCTCACTCCTGGGAGTGGAGGGAGCCGTGGAAGTATTGTTCGGCACTACATGCACAGAGACTGGGACAAAACCTTGCCCCGCCCTTATCCATCTACCAACTATGATGCAGGCAATGGCTCAATGCTCTGCTGAGAAGCTTTTTTAGACGGCTTCCACCCAAATTAGCATCTCTTTGCGAAACTAATCATGTTTAAACAGTGTGATTATTTCTGCAAAGCACCGGCTTGTAAGAATGTCGTGATGGGCGTTTAGGATGGAATGAAAGGGTTGTTTTTTTGGCTGTCTTAATTAGAAGGGTCAGAGATAGCCTGCGAGATTGGGGGACTAAAGTGAACGGAAAAAAGGAAGCCATTATATGAGATGGGAGGAATTGGCATTCGTTTATGGTATTACAACCAGTGATGTGGCTAATGTTCCTGTTTGTGGAATATGTTAGGGCTGGTGGCGGTGGTGGTGGGTGTGTGTGTGTGTGTGTGTGTGTGTGTGTGTTTTAGTTACTGTGAAAAATGTATGTGCAAAGTAGAAAACAATGTAGCTACAATTAATAACAAAGTCAATAGTTGTGACGTGTGTCTAGTGAACAGGTTTTATTTCTTGCTACTGTAGGTGTTGAGACCCAGTGGTGCAATAGGAGCCAAAAGAGGCCCTGGAAATCATGTTTTCAAAGTGGCCCCATATTACACATGTTCAGCAAACCCAACCACTTTCCTATGGGAACATTTGGAAATGCCACACAAAAGAGGCCCCGGTGCAGAGGCTTACCGGGGTATCTCCAGAGTTCCCTTTAGGCCAGTCACCCCCGTTGAGAACACATGCCCATGTGCATTCATGATTTGCCAGGCATTACAATTGCATGCCCAAGTTGCCAGCATTTCATATGTTTTTCCAGGATATGTTAATATGAAACCTATTGCATATATTGTCCTCATAGAGTGAGGAACTCACCTTGTTGCCAGGTACTTACACGAATGGCCAACTTTTGCCATCGGACAACAGCAACTTGCGCAATTCACTGAGCATTTCGATATGTTGGCATTGTATTTGCATCATGTTTTATAATTTGGCGACTGTGACAGAGCATCATGTAGATGGACAACTTCTAAGGTCTGTAGTAACGTGCATTTTTATTTCCCACTGATGGTACTCGATTTATCACCCTCAGAATGAAGACGGGACAAGTCGGTGACAGCAGGGATTCAACCTTGTTGTATAGCATTTTCCCATTCCCAAAAACCAGCATGTTGCACATGAAGGATCTATCCGGCATGCAAATATTTGCCAGAAGTTGACATATGCCCAGGAACTCACCCCATAGGCTAACTGTTGCCTTCGCTTGCATGAGTACTCATGCCATTTTCTCTTTATTGCCCTCTTACACTCGGGTACTCTCATCATACACCTGGTTTTGCCAAATGCTTATGCACTCACACTAACTAGCAATTATTTGTATACTTTGTCTAGGTGCGCAGGTCATATGGCAACATGAGTGCTTCACCTCACAGCCTACCTACTTCTCTGGTCTTCCCCTAAAGTGCTTCGAAGAAGTTTCCAGGCACTCTTTATGACCTAAGCTTACCTAATAAAGCTGGGAACTGCTTTCTCTTTTTTTAAGACCACCTAACTCGTTCCCTTTATTTCACACCCATCTTCCATTCTTCTGGAGTATTTGGAACGACCTCTGAGTGCTGTGTTCACCAACTGAAGAGAGCTATTGGCTCTTGCCGCACTTCAATTGAGAGCTAACATCTGTAGCAGTAAACGCATTTGCAGAAGCATCATCTATGAGAGTGTCCTTTGTTTAGAGGACAAACAAAAAACATGTCAGAAAATGACTTCCTATTAAAAATATTGTTGTATACATAGTCCTCTTATTAATCTTATGCACAAGTCAATAAAACAGCATTAAAATGATTAAACCATTTTGGAGAGTGAGTGCAGTGCGGGATAGTAGTAGAGGAGAAACTAAGGGTGCAGGGGGAGCATATTCTGGTTTTTCGCCCCAGGCACAATATTATCTAGAAACTGCCCTGCATGGCATTGTACTATTCACAAAACTGGTAAGTTGCACCTGCATTATTTGCCAGCAGTTAATATTTCATGGCCAGGAGGTCACGCCATTAGACAGCTACTGTAATCACATTTCTAGGTACTCCTGTCATTTCCTAGAGATAGCCATTATAGTGCACTTACACACACCAACGATGTACTCACACCATTTGACAGGTATTGAGATTATATGGCAACATGACTGCGTCACCTCAGAGCCTACCTACTTTGTTGGTCTTCCCATGTAGTGCTTTGAAGTAGTTTCAAGACAATCTTTGTACACTAGCTTAGTTCCTTTAGCTTTGGCTGTTTCTTCTTCCGCACCGCCTATTTAACTCCATCTCACACTCAACTTCTGATCTTCTGCCAAAGCTTTTGGAACGGCCTCTGACCACTGTGTGCACCCACTGAGCTATTTGAGGCATCTACATTATTTGCCTCCAAGGTAAAAACCCTTTGTTGTACTTGGCAGACTGACCTGAGCTGTAATTTTCAGATCAATGAAACTGTGAAATCTGTATACTACCAGCTCAGACTGTTAAAACCGTTATTACCATTGATCTCACATAAAGACGTCCCTTGGTGGTCGGTGCCTTGCTTTGGTTAATTTGAGGCTCGACTATTGTAAAACATTGCTCATGGGTGTTCCGTGGAAGCAAATTCAGTGTTTACAGGTTGCACAGAATTCAGCCGTTAGGTTGATCTTCTCATTGCCACATTGCTCACATATTTCGCAACCTCAAAGAGAGATCTCCATTGTCTGCCTGCACAAGATAGCCCCGAGATACCTGGTGTCAAAAATCTTGACTTATCAACCTGAAAGCTGCCTACGTTCATCTAAACAACAGCTTTTGATGGAAAAACACCTACAAGTCCCAGGATGTAAAGGGGGAAAAAAAACAGGACTGGATGGCCTACTCACGCATGGCCATGGGGCATTTGAGAGCTCGCTGAACATGTGACCATAACCTCTGCGCCCTCGCCACCCCTCCGTGTGTGTAATGTGCAATAAGCAATGACTCTCCAGCTGGAGCAGACCATTCCTTATTTGTAGGTGAGATAATATTTCTATTTTCTCTCTTTATGACTGGACTGGACATGTGACCCTTAAAATCCCACGCCGCCCCCTCTGTCTGTGCAACTTGAGCGGCTAGGGCCCAGTGCACTGGAGCAGCCCATGCCCGTGTGCGAACGAATCATACGCCCTCTGAGTAGGTACTGTGCAGTGAGAGCCAGCACTCGGCCCTATAGCCCATCGCCTTGTTTGGTGTTACGAAGTGTTAATATATATATATATATATATATATTTGTTTTATTTTAATTCCTGGAATGATTATGTGTGCGACCTTTACTCCCTCCATCTGTGCATGTAATTTGCACTGAGCAGCTAGCCGTCCCCACAGGAGGCTAGAGCAGCCCATCCTATTATTTGGGTGGGTGGCTTGTTAATGTTTCCCTCGTCATCTTAATGCCTGGGATTAACAAGATGACCCTAACCCTCCTTCTCTGTCTGTATGCAGCGAGCAGCCAGGACAGATAGAGGCTGCTGCAACCCATCCCTGCCCAGGCATGAGTCTTGGATCCAAGACCAGAGATAAAGCTGTTTGCTTTTCGCGTCCTGCCGGGGTAAGAGCTGACCTGCCTGGCGCACCTTCCATTGACGTCACTCGCTTACATAAGGTGGCCATCCATCTCTCAGCTCGGCGGGAATCTGCTTTGAAAGAGCCGCCCATCGCCAGATCAAAAAGAACCCTCATCCATGCCTTTATCTAACGTTTTATGGAAGTCTGCGCTGGGCGTTGGTTAATGAGTCATCATGTGGAGGGCAGTTCTCTTCGAAGCACCGAGTCAGCAAATAGAGACGGCAGGGTTATCAGCCCCCGTTCTTTCCTGATTTAAACACGTCTTTTCATTCTGTCGTAAAATATTCCTACTAAGCCACGATTCTTACATTAACAGGACAGTTGTCACACCCTGAACTCTTCCGCAACACGTTTTCATTAGTCGTCTTTTATTTTTATGTTTTGTTTTTTGTTTGTTTGCATTTATATGTTAGCCTGTGTCCGCTTCATGTTTGGCAGCGCCCTTAAGCCTTAGGGTCAGTGGTCTTCTGCGCTATACAAGTGTTAAATAAATAAATAATAAATAGCACTACAAACCCTCAGGCTACCGTCGACAGACTCTGCACGAATGTCAAAGCGAGCGCTCTGCTCTCTGTGCTATCTGACTGGCACATGTATTGATGTGTGAGTTCTAAGACAACAATGTTGGGCAATGATGTTTCCCGACGCTGAGACTTGTATTCGTTTTAAATGTTTCTGTTGGCCCTATTTTCCTGTTTCACGTATACCCTTTTGCTTTTGTTTTCTTGTGGTATTGTTTTAAGAAAATCATCTTTGATTTTTCTTGATATTGAAAATACAACAGTGAACATTAATTCCAAATAGTCCTCACCTTCATTTTACATTCATTTCCCAATATATATTTAACCCAAAAGTGCCTTCTCCGCTCCTATTTACAACAGTAAGTTCCACTTTTTCTGCACTGCACTTTGCTCCCCACTTTCTACCAAAACCCTGCCCTCGTATGACCACTGGTGCGGTAAAGTTTTGTGCAACTGCGGCCTGGTGTAGTGTTGAGATGTCTGGCTTTACACAGATGTGACGAGTCAAAGGCCCTCATTACGAGTCTGCCGTTAACCTGCCGGTTCTACCGGATGGTTACCGGCACCCAATATCCAAGTGTTCCTGGGATATTATGGGTGCTGGCAACAGCAGTAAGTTCCCATTCCATGAAGTCCTCTAGGACTCCAAGGAATGGGAACTACTGAATCACTAGTACCGCTGCTAACAGTGCAGGCGATTCAGTGAATTTGCTGCCGGCAGGGGTCTGAACGCCCGGCAGGTCAGTCTTCAACGCCCCTACCAGCAAATTCTGAATGAGCCGGTCCGGTTTCAATGCCGCAGCTGGTAATACAGGATTCTTTCCGGCATTATTACAGGACCGGCGCACCCGTAATGAGCCCCAAAGTATGAACAAGTGGACAAGCCTTTAATTCTATGTTTTGTGGTTATTTTCTTTTGAAAGGACCATATAGTTTACAAAACTTTTATCTTTAAATCGTTATCTCGTAATAGTACATAAAACAGAGAAAAAATCATTACTTATCAATACATATTTCCAAAGCTAAAGCATGTTCCCAGTACCTGAGTACAGCTGATACCAGGCTTTTCTCGTTACCTTCTCCTCCATCAATGTCTTCCACAATGTAGCTAAGAAAATGTCATCTCACAGGTCTCCCAGGTAATATTTTTGATATGTAGAGATGTAAACTTTCTAATTCTAATCTTTCATCGTTCTATTTTTAATCATGCACACAGGACATCCCAAGTCAGTAGAGGGTTAAAACAAAACTTAGTGCACTGGAAAATGTGTTTAAACAGGAGCAGTTTCCTGCTTCTCGTTGGTTACTTTCACATATTCTGTCAAGCTGGTCATCGTTCTTCGAGTTTGCCTAATATTCGTCCAGTCTCAATGTTCCATCATCGACATAAGCTCATTTTACTAAAAGAAATTCCTAAAAATGAGCTGAAGTCTATGATGGGAGCTCATTTTTAAAAGAAATGTTTTAATCTCTGAGGGAGTCCAGAGGTAGTTCCAGAGTAGGGATCTGGCACCCCCCCAAACTCCCCCCGCTGTACGGATCACAGGACCTTAAGTGTTCTGAAAGAGGGAACACTCAGCATCCTGAATTGGCAGTACATAAACATAAGCTTGGTTAACTTTCCCAATGTACCGCTTACCCCTCACTGTTTTGGACCAGCCCCTTGTCTGATGACTAGGCCTCTTCTTCCTTTTGTATTTTATGTTTTTCTTCTTTGTGAGCTCCCTGAGGCCTATGGGTTAGTGGTGCTATATAAGAGAGCAGATAGATAGATAGATAGATAGATAGACAGATAGATAATTCGCTGGATGTACCCAGGCCCGCACCCCCAAATAAGCCGGGTGGGTGATGAAGAGTGCTTTAAAAGAGATCCAGGCTACAACTGGGAGCAGCAGTGATGTGGTTCTAGTGCCTGGGCCTTAGAAATAGCCTGCTTTGTTGCCTACGATAAAGGCAAATACATTAGTTAAACCCTAAGGGACCACGTTTTGGGCCACCTCAGCTTTGCGTGGAAAATTAAGGAAACATGTCCACTCACATAAAAATGTAATTTCCCAAGTGACCTCAATGTATGAGACAACTTACAGTAGCAGTAAAGACAAAGCCCCACATCATTAAGATCAAACTCTTGCAGTAATACCAATTATACCAATGAATTTCTCATAAATAGACATAGTTAATTGCCTACATCAATATTTTAAATGAACATACATATCATATTTACACGGACCAGATACATATCCCAGATATTACAAGTGTACAACATTGATCACAACAATGATCACTGATACAAAACCAGACACTATAAATTAGGCAGATCCGATTGAGAACAGCAGAAACGTGGGCATATCCATTTCTTAACATTATAATTGTTAGCTATTGGAAGAAAGCACTGTAACATTCATGAAGATAAGACATGTACATATATAAAGTGAATCCCTCCCAAATGACATCTTCCTCGATGCACTGAAAATAGGACATATCTACCCACTGCTGAAGAAACCCACAACCAACTCAGATGACTTGGCCAACTATCACCCAATCAAGCATCTACCTTTCCTCAGCAAAGTGCTTGAGAAGGCCATCACCATCAAGTTGCTGAAAAGGATCATTCAGCACAATGTCTTACAGGACTACAACTTCATTTTCCAACTACATTGAAGCAGTAGCGACTGCAGCCATCCAACGTTCAGGAGTTTAGCTCAGGGGAAACGTGCTTGTCTTGGAAACAAGACCATGCTGACCATGATCCGTTAGAATCCTCACTTAGAGGCTGGTCTCCAGCATGAAGATATATAAAAGCTCAATGTACTTTAAGAAATATATATTTATGACACTCTACACATCCTGGACAAAGAGGATCCCTACTTACTTGTCCTCAACCTCTCTGCTACCTTCAATATCATTGCCCATATATATTGCTGCAACATCCTCATCATACACATTGGCTCAATGGAAGTCCTTTAGTGGCTTGCCTCATGCCTTTCCAGGAAAGACCAAGCCACCTAGATGGGCTTAAACAGATCTCAGCACCCAGGAACCTCTAGAGCTCCACAAGTCTTCATCCCATCCCTTGCCATCTTCAACCTCTACCTGGAACCTCTGTACGAATCCTCACCAACACTGACATCAGGGTGTACCAATATGCAGATGCCACACAGCTTTACCTAAAGATTAATTGTACCAATGAGATGCCTCAACACTCAGTTGACTCACCCGTAGCACACTCCATTGAAAAATCCCCTGCCATCAATTCTTCATTCATCAACAAGATCAACATGATCTGCCAACACATAGACACCAACGCCACAACTGATGGCACACTAGAAATCCCTTCTTGAAAAACCACAACTTCCTGGACAACTTTGAAGAGACTAACTGTGGAGGACCTCACTGCCACCTTAGCATCCCTCAAGGCCACAATATATGTGGAGGACATCCTTTCTGCCTCAGTACTGAAGACCCTTTGGACAGAAGCCCTCCTCCCTTGTCTGACACTCATCAAAACCTCCCTAGCATAAGGCACCATCCCCTAGACCCTCAATACTGGACAAATCCTCCTGATTCTTAAGAAACCACTGCACCCCGATGAGCTCAGCAACTATGGCCCTATCACTCATCTTCCCTTCCTAGGTAAGAATCTTGAGAAAGCAGAAGCCACACAACTCCTCCAACACATTGAAGCCAATAACCTCCTTTAGTCCTACCAGTCTGGTTCAGACCCTGATTCAGAAGAGAAATGGCTATTATAAATGTGACCTACAATTCCCTTAAAATCCTTGATAACCATACTTGTCTCCTAGTTCTCCTTGACCTCTCAGCAGCAGTAGACCACCAACACTCACCAACAATATACACCGCTACATGGGGATCAGCAAGATCATGCTCAGCTGGTTCAAATCCTACCTTGCCAATCACCAACAGTTTGTACAAATGGATTCTTCCAGATGACCAATTCTACCTATCACCTGCGGAGTCCCGCAATGATACATCCTGTCCCCCATGATCTTCAATCTTTACATAGAACCACTTTGGACCTGCCTCTCTCCACATAGCATCCACATTCACCAAAACACAGATGACACACAGATCTGCCTCAAGATATCCTCCATTGAAGACATCCACAGGCTCAAGGCCTGCCTCACATTTACCAAGTCCAGGATGTGCAGCGCTTACATGAAGCTCAACCTCCCCAAGTCTGAATTCCTACTACTGACCAACTACACAAAACACCCTGACATCAAGACCTGATACGCTGATATGAACCTTGAGATATTCACACCCCCACTGGCCACCTCTGCCAAGTCCCTTGTGATCAACATCTAGAGACACCGCATGTTCAAACAGCACATAAGAAGGAAGACGCAAATGTCCTGGTACCAACTTTTCTCTCTGCAGAAAATCAGGCCCCCCATCCCAGAAAACAACTTTAGATCTGCTGTCCAAGCCTTGGTCCTCTCCCACCTGGATGGAGGCAATTCCCTTTTGGAAGGTCTTCCGGCGACTAACCTGGCATCTCTAGATGTATCTTGCATGCTGCTGCAAGACTCATTAAAGGACTCTCCAAATTCAACCAGATCACCCCAATCCTCATCAAACTGCACTGGCTCCTACTGCAAGCCGTATCATCTTCAAATCCTGTTGCATCATCTACAAGGTTGTCATCCTGAAGTCACCAACCTACCTCACTGAGAAACTCACCATCTTCGGAGGTTTGTGATCCACCATAAGTAAGGCAATGTGCAGACTTTAATTACAATGGTGCAGGAAGGAAAGAACCAGAAGACAGGCCTTCTCTGCCTAAACTTCAAGATTCTGGCACCTCTTTTCCATCAATATCAGATTTTCTGCATCACTTCTACAGTTCAGGAAAGTGCTGAAGACCTTCCTCTTCAAGAAATGGCTTCTCCTTCACACCTAGGTCCACGACCCTGAATTCCTCCCTGGTTGCTTTAGATCCCATGCTGCCAATTGCCCACCCTCACTCTACCCTGTTAGCTCCCCACTCCCTTTTCTCTGCTTCCCTCAGACCGTTCATCCCCTTATGATTGTAAAGCACTCCGTTGCTTCCCAAAGCTATGTCCGCACTCAATAAATGCCCAAATAATAATAATAATAATAACAACAATAATAATAATAACAATAATAATAATAATAATAATAATAATAATGAGGTCCATCTACTCAAGCACTGTCTGTCCCACATCCAATCCTGACTGCCAACATGTTGTTTTAATTCAAAACATGATGGATATTGCCAACATAAATTAAGAACATGTGGCAATATATTTGGTATGCTGTAACTTGAAAAGACACAGGGCAATATTCAGGATAGTAAGGAATTGTTGATTATAAGTTTGGCTACACAATTCAATAATTGGGACACAGATTCTACATTTTGTAATGTAAGATGTGCTTAAAGAAAGTTAATATTATCAAAAAATCAAATACATAAAAATATATTATATAGGTGATGCATCTGGGCACAATTTTCATTAGCACAATATGAATACTGCACTATTATTTTTAATGTCTTTAATGTCTATGTTCATGAACTGTTTATATATATAACTGGTGTATGAAAATTACTTAATCATTGTACATGTTAAAAAATGTATTTGAAGCATCTAGACAATGGGCCTCATTATATGATGAGCGGTGTGGTAAAATGCGGCGGTAATACTGTGTACCACCATAATACCACACCGCTCAACTATGAGTTTGATGGTTACTTGGAGGATTCACCTCCATCTATGAGCTGGAGGTAAATCCGCCACTTTTCTGCCAAATTGCGGCGGAATTACCACCTCAGTAATTCTGCCGAAATTCCCCTTGGAGTCCTATGGACACTAATTAAATGGGGACTAACACCAGTACTACCACTTGTAATCTGGCGGTAATACCATCAGACCAAGTGGCAGTGACGGTATTACAGTTCAGTGGTTTTGCAGCAGGTTTACCACAGAGATACCATTGCACTCATGATAAGCCCCAATTTAAGTGTTGGCATTTGATTTAGGCATTTTATACATCTTTCAATAAGACTAAAAGCAGTCTTTAAAGTTTTGTGAGAGGTAATGTGCTTTCTTCACAGTGCGAAAGGTAACACATTTTACTGTGTAGAAATTTAGATACACTCAATGGAGAAAAATACTATGCAAGTTTAATGGTCAATTGATTACCAAATATAAAAATATCGGAAACAAAGTATCTTTTTTCTAAGTGAGCACAAAGCAGGTGCTGAACCACAAGTTAGTTACATATCATAACCTAGCTTGTTACAGTTATTTCAGTCATGGAGAAAAATTGTGAATCCAAAATGTCTGCTACCGAAAAAAGTGTGACCATTGTGCATTATCCGATGTGTTGAACGTTGCAGAGAAGTGAAGAAAGCAGATGATGATGACATTAATGCTGTTTGCTGCTTACGGCATGTCATGAAAGGTTGTGAGCAGAGCCTCCTTGGTTTCATGCAGACAGTGAGAGGTTCCATACCTGAAGATATAGGACATAGGGGGTCATTACGAGGTTGGAGGTAGTGGAAAAATGATGCCGGTAAATTATTACCAGCATCGCATACCCCTCTGGGCTATTCCGACCTAAGAATCCGGTATTAGAGGCACCGCTAATAACGGTGCCGCTAAAAGCGGCAAGGGTGTGGGCACGGGGCCTGCAGGCCAGCAATACCGGGATGCCGCTAACAGGAGGACATCACAAGTCAGGCGGACATGCAAATACCAGCATCATGAAGGCGCTAATAGGGGATACCGGCATGCCGGCAATACCGGCATCGCAAAGCACCCGTAAACTGCTATGTGCAGTGTTCCCAACTGCCACAGGTGCACACATTCAGCACAGGCGGAGGCAATGGAGTCAGGGCCAGCACAAAAGGAGCACACCCACTGGTAGCAAAATTGGGGCTGGAGGACATGCTTGCGTTGCCCTACCAGCAACAACAACAAGAACAGCAGGCACCACAGAGGAGACGCAGGAGGAGAAGGAGGGTGAGACAGACTCAGCATGCCCCACAAGTGCAGCCAGTGATACTACACAGGCAGCCTCCAATCCCTCACATCAGAGCCAGTCCATTCAATCTAAGCCCTGAGCAGATTCACACCCTGCACCGTCTGGACCGGGACACCATCACCGCCATCGTGGACATGACACAACAACATTGTCAGCCTCACTGAAATATGCACCGCTATCCCCCCTCTACTGAAGGTAGTGTCGGTGCTCCACTTCCTTGCCACAGGCACCTACCAGCACACAGTGGGGCACATGCATGGCATATCACAACCCTTATTTTCTCGCATTCTGAACCAAGTGCTGGATGCCCTCCTGAAGCACACAAGGGACTACATATCCTTACCACGGACTCCCCAGGAGATTTTTGATACAAAAGTTGGCTTCCATACGCTGGCAGGTATGCCAAATTGTATAGGTGCCCTCGACTGCGCCCACGTGGAATTGGTGGTCCCGCATGCCATGGAGGCGGTGTACCGCAACCACGAGCAATACCACTCCATCAATGTGCAGATTGTATGTGATGCCAGCAAGATCATCACACATTGTTGTGCCCGATATCCCAGATCAACCCATGACTCAATGGTCCTGCGGAACTCCACGCTACCATGCTACATGGAGTAACATGCAGGACGACGTGGCTGCCTGGTATGTTGCATGACAGGCACATGGCAGTGAAATGGGGGGACAGATGCACACACCACCTTGGTTTCATTGTTGATGTGACAACATGATGTGCACATCACAAAACACTGTGCCCCAAAGCATCCCACACTAAACATGACAACCAATTCCCATAGGAATGAAGTAAGGTGGACACCTATCACAACATGCCAAACTTAAAACCACCCCACATCCCACAACACGTGCACTACCCATCCTTGTGCATCACCCTTCATAACACCATCCAGCAACATGCTGTGAATATTCACTATGTAGCTGTCTTCAGCAAATCACCACACAGGACAAGCATCCATGGGAGTGCACTGAACAAAACCACCAAGGGAATCCACTACCTGTCACAGGGCCACCACCACCAAAGGAGTGCAGCATGCCACCATGGGAATAATCTGCGTTGAATGGCAAATAATGTAGAGAGTACTGCCAACGCTGCCAGTTGGTAAATCATACAAAACACTACACATCACATATTCGACACAAACACAGCGGTATGCGTCCACAATGCATGAGCAACATCAAGGAAGTGTACACCGTGTATCATCTTGAAGATGTAACCCACACCATATGTCCATGGCACAGAACACATTGAGGGCATGAGAAATGTGTTCATTCAACCAGGGACATGTGCATGTGACCATCAATTCTCTATAGGCATACGTGACAAGTACAGCTGTCCATCATGAATCGACTAACATATACCTTTAATGTCCTCTCATGCAGGTGATAGTGGCTATCCCTTGAAGCCGCTGTCCGAAATCCGCAGACCAGGCACGAGGAGGACTACAATCATTCCCATACCCGTACCCGTGTGGTCATCGAGCAGACCTGCTGAAGGCACGGTTTTGCTGCCTTAGCCGGTCGGGTGGGGCACTCCTCTACAGGCATGAGAAGGTGGCCAAGATCATCATGGCATGTGTCATGCTGCACAACATGAGTTACTGACGGAACGTGCCCCTACCCCCTGACATTGAACTGCAACCACCTGGTGATGATGAAGGGGATGATGAAGATGTGGACGCACATCCTCGCGTTGCCGATGCACAGGAGGGACGTGCTGTGCATCAGTCAGTGATTGCCCAATATTTCTAACACACATGGGTGCAGAGGGTGACATGAAAGTGGGACAGAGGGCACTGGGTGTGGGAGTACATGTACACTATGCACTGTATATCAATAAATGACACATATGCAATAAGGAATGTCCACTCAATTTATTTTTTACACAACGGGTGTATTAAAATGTCCAATAGAATTAAGTGCTCAAACCCTCCACCTCACACACCCTCTCCCCCCTCCCCCACAACTCCCCCACACACCCTCTCCCCCTCTCCCCACAACTCCCCCACACACTCTCTCTCCCTCCACCTCCCCCCACAACTTCCCCACACACCCTCTCCCTCCTCCCCCTCCCCCCACATATGGTGTCCAAGCAAATGCTTCATGTGTCTGCGTCCATTGCCTTCATCAGGCTGCCCCTTCTACATCCTTCCACTTCCTCGCACCTGGTGGCGGCATGTCTGATCGGCGCAAGGTGCACACTGACCTGCGTAGGGGGCTGGTTTGGGTGGAGCTTGATGAAGAAGGGGTGGCTGCTTGCTCCAGTCTGGGGGCCTGACGCTCAGCCTCCATGCAATCCGCAATGCGGGCGAGGACCTGCCTCAGTGCAGACACCTCCTCACAGATTCTTATGGTGCTTGCCTCAATGGCCTGCCTCAGGGTAGCAGTGTTGTCGCGCCCCTCCTGCCTTGCCTAGGCACTGTCTACGATGAACTGCCTCACTAGGGCTGTGAGCTCCTCCTGGCACTGTGCTGCGTGTCCTATCTGCTGCAGCCCCGCCTGTACACCATTGGAGGTGGAGGGTGCATGTGTGACATCCCCAAATCCATGTGGGTCCTCTGTGGGACACATGCTCCTTTGTACGGCCTCCCCTCCAGACTGCTCCAGTGTGGTGTTGTGGTGGGAGTAGACAGGTGTGACCTGGGGGGATGGGGCGGGACTTGGTGTTGCAGGAGGGTCCGAGGAGTCGTCCTCGACAGGTACACACACCTGGCCCTGCACATCATCATCTGTCTGGGGTGCCGTAGCTGCTGCCTCCCCAACAGAGCTGTTCTCTGCTGATTGTGCCCCATCGCCCACTGTCTCCTGTGCAGGTGTCACAGGTGCTGTGGGGACTGTGGTAATGGGCCTTAGCGGCACCAGTGCCGTGGCATCCTGATCTGTTTTTGACTTCAGTGCCTGTTGTGGTTTGTCTGGGCCTTTCGAAGTGGAAGGCCTGTTGCTTTCATCCCTGGCCCTCTTCCGGGGTGTAGTTGCCTGTGGGGGTGAGTCCTCGGCTTCGCTGTCAGGATCTGAGCCTGTGGGGGACCAAGAGAGGGACGGCATGAGTAATGGTTTGACAAGCATCATGCATACATTAGTATTATTGCTCTTCTACACATTAGAGGGGATTAGGTAGTGGAGTTTAGATGATCATGTTGCTTGCTATATAGTTGGAGCCTATAGGCATACGTCAGGGTCACTCATGTTGGGAAGAGCGTATGCTATGTGACATGCATTTCTGTGGTGGGCTGCGTGCAGTGTGACTTTGTATTTGTGTGGTGTGTGTCAGGTATGGCATTGCCATGCTGCATGCATGTGCTTGTGTCTGTGCTGCGGATGGCATCTAGGTGGGGATGTGTCAGTGTGTATATATTGGGCCATGCATTGCCTCTTTGGACAGACAAATTGGTGGACTATCATCATACTTAGCATTGCAGTGTTTTCTTAGGACACTCACCGCCTTCCGCCGATGAGGTGGCGCCACGCTCCATCCCACCCACACCTTCTATGGCCTCTATGTCAATTGAGCTGGCACAGATCTCCTCCCCCCGGCTTAGCTTTATGGGTGAGCTAAGACCGCCACCAGTAGCCATGGCCTGGCTCCGGTTTGCGGACAGAATGTTCCTCACTCTGAGGCGCAGGTCATCCCAGCACTTGCAGACATCCTTAATGGTGCGGCGGGTGTTGCCTACGGCGCCGACTTTCCGGGCAACAAGTTGCCAGATCTCTTTCTTTTTTATTTGTACTTCCTTCTTGAGGCTGTTTGCAAAAACGACCTCTTCATTGTCTGCAAGTGTCTCGGCCAACATAGTGAGTTCATCCTCATTGAAGCGCTCTTTGCGCTGCTGGGAAGCGCCTTTCTTTACTGCCTTCGGCATGGTGCTTGGGCTGTGGGTTGATTTCTGTAGTCAGAAAGAGGATCCAGATCCTGTGTGGTGAGGGTGGCAATGGAGTGTGTTTTTCAAGATGGCCACCGTGCTCTTTCCCGTACCTGTGCGATGACGCTCCTTCCGGTTCTGCTTATTTACAGTCACCGCTATTAGCGGTCACCGCTGGTAGAGGTGCCTGCTAATGCCGTATGCATGGATGCCAGTAGTGCCGTCTGCGCTTTCCATGATGACGCTAAGGGCCATTTTCTGGACTTTAGCGGCATGCCGGTAATGTCGTTACCGGCATGGCACAAAGCTTGTGCACGCAAACTCGTAATAGCCCTCTATTAATGGGCTCTTTACTACACGGACACGGTATGTGCTCCATGCCGGTAAGGACTGTTACTTACCTCTGTGGGATGTTTTTACCCATGCATACAAGCCCTACCATAAAACTGTGCAGTACTGACATGGAAAACATCATGATGGCCAGAACTCCCCAGAGAGTGCACAGGGAAAACATGAAGAATAGGCTGCCACCCATTTTTGCCTATGTTGTGGGCACAGAAGGGCACTGCCTAAAACCACCATTGGCTACACACAGTAGCCTGAAACCATTGCAAAAGGGGCAATGCTGATTGCCAAAAGCAACCCATAACTATTGGGAATTCATTTTCTTCAGGTCTAGTATGGCTAAATCATGGGCACAAAATTATTTTACTGTAGAACCACACCAGTGCCATGTGCTGAACCTGGATAATACACTTCCATGTAAGACCACTCTATTGAAATGCAGTAATTCAAGACAACTCAAAAATGGATGCAGTACCGACAAATTCCCCAAGGTGGCGCTAGCGGTCTAAACTCTGACAGGGAAACTGTATTTAGGAGTTACAAGAGGGGCAGGGACTTCAAAGCTTGTTAGTTAATTGAAAATCTAACCACCTGCTGTTCCCAGGGACAATCTGATTTGATTAACAGGCCAAAAGGCTGGGAAACCTTCTCACCTCAGAAAGCCCAGGATATCACATGGTCATGCTAACCAAATGCCCCTGGTCTGTTGACCTCAGCTTGCTGGAGCCCACACAAAAGACCTTTTCCCTTGAATAGGATATGGTGATTTTGACTGTTTCCTGTCATGAAAGATCTGCCAGCTAGGAGAGACATGTGATCACTGTCATCCCCAAACTTTGGGGGCGGACTCAAAACTGCAGTACTTTGAATTGAAAGCAAATATATATTTTACAGAAACACTGATA
Source organism: Ambystoma mexicanum (assembly GCF_040938575.1). NCBI lineage: Eukaryota > Metazoa > Chordata > Amphibia > Caudata > Ambystomatidae > Ambystoma > Ambystoma mexicanum. The sequence goes on from NC_090924.1 coordinate 1,335,492,079, forward strand.
ACTCTTGGTAACCAGATGACAGAAATGTGAAATTTGGGGATCCTTAAAATGAAAACTTTGCCCACAATTCAAGCCCAAACTCCAATTTGTGTGATGTTCTGGGGCAAAACCCCGCTATTTATTGATACTACAGACTCTGTGTTTAAGCTAGAGACATGGGAATTTACTGGAGTATGTATGGACAGGCGGTGTATATGTGTATAATTTTTTATGAAAAACCAATGTTGCATAACCCACTAAAATCGAAAATAAGTTGCCTTTTCTTTACCGAAGTTCCTAGAAACGCCAGAGTCGGAACAGTGCCTACCTCATGTGATATATGATGTGTGTAGGTGATGTAAAAACAACTGTGTATTTGGGAAAATATGTATTTGGATCAAATATAGATTTGTGTGTAAAGATGACAGGGGAGGGCCCTCTGGCCATAAAATTTACCTCATCACTCTGACTCACAACTCAGTTCCCCCAATCATGGGAGAGGGGAGAATTGGGCCAATGATAAGTAGAGAGGGGCAGGCTTAGCTAGGCCCAGGCACACACCCATTTTCAAAACACATAAAAAGAGACTGCTGGGACAGGTAGAGACATTCAATTCCATTTGCTGCGGAGCATGCTGACCGACGACTTCACATCCAGAGATCCAGACTTTAAATCCATCAATCTCCAGAACCTGTAGCAGTACCCAGAAAGCAGTGTTACATCCAGAATCCAGAGAGGCTAGACCAACAGAGCAGAGCTGACCCAGATCGCTGTGAGCAGAACCGGTGCCTGATTGACCCGCCGAGCAGACAGAACCGCAGCCGGACGTGTTGACCAGATCCGTGACGAGGCCTAGTTCAAATTTATATTGTGAGTACCTAGCAGAACTGTGCAGAACCAATCTCTTAGTTAAAATAATCTAATCCAAACTATTTTAACCTAAGTAGAACTGCCTCCTAGAAATCGTGTCATCTGTCATTTTTAAAGCTGCACAACTGTCACCTGTCAATTCTGCAGCTGCAAGCTGTCACCTGTCATTTTTAGTGTACTTTAAATCCGAAACACTACCTTTATGTAATCGTCCGTATCTCTGGAACCGTTTGGGCTAGGAACAGGATTTAACTTTCCTCTGAAATCTTAGAATCTAAGCTTTCCAACAAGCCTACGTCCTACTCCTTATACTTTTTCCGCAATTGCGATTTACGCACTCGCGAAATTTACTGCGATTTGCGATTTTGGCTCAATTTCTCCACTTGTCAAAATAGCAGCTCCATTCTTTCTTTTGTTAAAATCTGTTTGCAACTTGGTAATAACTCATAGAGCATCGCTAAAGTGAGCCTAAACTAATACCAACACGTATCTCCCACTCACCCTGAATCTCTAGAGGGAATTAAAATCAGTCGGCACATTTTCCCATCCATTGCCATCACATTTAAAAGCATTTTGGGCCTGTGTTTCAAACTCCTACCTGTTTCCTCTAAGCTTGCTGGGGGGGAACTGAATTTCGTGTTGCATTTGATTGCATTCCTGAGAACTGTGTGCTCTTCTTTCCATCTCCTTCCATTTCTTACATTGCGCAGGGGGGGGGGTGAATTGCCAGAGAAAAAGTGATTATCTTATCTTTTGCTAAAATCATAACAAGTTATTTCTGTACTGCATTTTATTCCACCTTGCAGTTCCTTGAAACCATCAAGCATTTTCAGCTACCTCATCCTCTACACTACTCCTAAGTAACCAAATCAGTGTACCCCTGTAACATTATCCATTGTTGATCACGGTCTTATTCTGAAGTATGATATCAGTTATCAATTTATTTATAAAGTGTGATAGATATATATATTGTTAAATTGTCCAAATAAACCTTTTAATTTGCAAAACAAACCTACTTCTTGGCTCAGTGGGGTCAGGGGGATTCTAAGAGGGGGGTGTTATACAAGGGTTGCCATCCAGAGTACTGAACTGAATATAAAAATACATCAATAAGGGTTTTCCTCAGCATCCCAGACTAGGCATTGACTTAGCTGTAGTGTTGATTGAATATCGCTTACACCTCCAACATCGTAATGACCCCCACAGTCTTCAAATTATACAACAGTGAACTTTGGAAGCAAGTAGCAGAAAATATATTTGCATTCAGGCTGTTGCCTCCTCTGATTCAGATGGTGTCAGGCCTTTGGCCTAATCACTGATTGTATGGTGTTTGGAGATGTAAGAGTTTAGAAGGAGGAGAATGACACACAGGTGGAATGCCTTTAGCTACAGTCTTGTATTAGATCAAATTTAAAAGGAAAAGCCCTACCTGTCCCTAATTCAAAGAGGGATTTCACTGACTCGAACAAACCTAGGATTTGATCAGGAGGTCTATCAAAACCAAATAGTTCACTGTCACCTCAAATCCTATTTCCTTCCCTTACATTCTAAATTAACTAAGGGAAAAGGGGTGATTGTGTTGGTCCAGAAAAATTACTCCATTCTTCTGGACAACAGGCCAAAGTTCACTTCTGGAAGGGGCAAATGAAATGTTCTTCCCAGAAAGGTACAAATCAAACAGTCTCAAAAATGTTCCTTGAGTTGGGGCTTCACCAAGACACATAAAAAGAAAGTCTTGTGTCTTTGCCGTACATGGGGATGACTCCCTCCCTCTTAACTTTCCTCAGATTTTTAAACGGTTTTCCCAACACCAGGGTAAGTGGCTTTCCCTTCCCTGGCCTCTCTGAGAAATTCACACTGTCAAGAGAATGACTCCCTAATCTTGGCCTTCTTTCACAGTATTAACCAATACCAGGTGGAATGTCTCCCTACCCCTGATTCCCCACAAATTCTTCACACGGCAAGAGAATGTCTCCCTTCTCTTGGCTTCACTCACGACTATGAAGATCAATGTCCACAACACTGTGTCAGGGGTAATGCTTTCCTTCCCCTTGATTTCTCTTATTTATTGTATCTTACTGATTTTATTTATTGGACATTTGTATGGCACCTATACACAAGTGTTTCCACAGCCAACCCAGTCCCTTCTCTGCCAGGTACTGTGACGATGAAGATAGATCAAAATCCACAACCATGTGTCAAGGGTAATGCTTTCCTTTACCTTCCTCTCTCTTGGATTCACAGCCAACCTGGTTCACCTCTCTGCCAGGTATTGTGACTATGAAGATTGACCAACAATCTTTTCTTCTTAGGGCTGCGAGTCCCAGACACACCTTCCTCAGATAGCTCTCCTTCCCGGTAGACTTTGTTCACTCTCCTGCCAAGTACTAGGAGATATTTCAATGGGCGTGAAAGTCTATTCATGACTGTGTTTCGGGTCCCAAACCACGTACTCAGGGCTTCCCTTTCCACTTTCTGTGTGCCACCATCTCCTCTGGTCCCCAGCCTCTTTCTGCCCACTCGCATACCTTGTTTTGTCATGCGCGAGGGCTTCGGACCTTCTAGCTTCTTCCCCAGCATCCCGGTCTTCTTTCCTTCTCTCATGCACAAAGAACCGATTCTCATGGTTCCTTGCAGTGAAGACTGACTCTGGCACAAAGTCCTTCTTCCCTTTGTATTTCATAGTTGGAGTTAGCTGTCCCAGATCATCTGGTCTGCTCATGTTGGTTCCGTGTGGTACTCCTCAGTACTCCATGCGTGTTCCTTTTCACAGTACTGAATTGTCTACTCTTCCCAGAGTCAACAGAGCTCTTCTTCATCATAGTATTTTTTAAGGGGACTCTACTTTGGTTGTCCCTACTCTTCCTCATCCCAGTACTTCCTATATTGGTAGAATGGAAAAACATATAGGAACATTAGAAATGCTAATGGAGTGGGTTGGTGAGGAAGGTGGACTAGGGTAAGGTGGGCTATGGGGTTGCCATGTTCTCCCCAGGTTGTCACTATTCCTACAGGGGGCTTCACCCACCATCAGGTCCACCAACTGAGTACCACCCCCAAGGGGGCTATCGAGTAGCAGCCTCACCTCCCTGGCCTCATGCAAAGGGGCTCCCCCTAGGGGAGAAGGAATGACATTTGAGGATTTGAAACAGAAAGCACAAAGAATCTATGTGGCTGCTGAAGCAATAGGCGGCATAAGGTAATACGAAGAAAGAAACAGGGAGAGTATTTGAGGGCACAAGACGCAATGATCCCTGGATCTCCCTTCAGTTTCTCTACCACAGAAAGGAAAGTCATTGGGCCTCATCACAATGTTGGCGCTCCGGTAAGAACGGCAGCGGTAAGGCAATACCGGCATCCATTACCGGGCCGGTGTATCATGACCCTAGATGCCGTTGCTACCGGCATCGTCAAGGACCCGCTGTGGCCGTGCACCACCGTACCGGCATGCGGGCACGCGCGCATACGGGGAGGCCTTAATACCGGCATGCCACAAAGAAGGGGGCACCACGAGTCACACGTACAAGTACATACCGGCATCGAGATGCCGGTAAGAAGGGCCACCATGATGCCGGCAATACCGGCCTCGCGGACCACCCGTAAACAGCAAACTGCTGTGTAACCAAGTGCCACAGGTGCACTCAATCAGCACAGGTGGAGGCAATGGAGTCAGGGTCAGCACAAGAGGAGCACACCCACACACCACACCCCCCTCCAAGGCAAAATGCTACCACTTGTACTTGCCATACTGGGCCTGGAGGACATGCCTGCACTGCTACTCCTTGAGCAGGCAGTACAACAGGAAACACAGAGGAGACGCCGGAGGAGGAGGAGGGTGAGGCAGGCCCAGCAAATCCCACCAGTGCAGGCAGTCGCTCCCCGCAGACAGCCAACAATCCAACGTATAAGGGCCAATCCATTTGACTTAACCCCAGCACAGATCCACACCCTGTACCGCCTGGACAGAGACACCATCACCAACATAGTGGAATTAATACAGGATGACTTGGTCAGCCTGATCAAAATCCGCACAGCCATCCCCCCTTTGCTGAAGGTGGCATCTGTGCTCCACTTCCTGGCCACAGGCACTTATCAACACACAGTGGGCCAAATGCATGGCATGTCCCAATCATGCTTCTCTGTTGTGTTAAACCAAGTGCTGGATGCACTACTGAAGCACGCAAATGCCTACATATCCTTACCAATGCCACCAAAATAGCATTCCATGCACTAGCAGGCATGCCCAATGTAATTGGTGCCCTCGACTGTACCCATCTAGAGTTGGTAGTCCCACATGCCGTGGAGGCGGTATACCGCAATCGGAAGCTATACCATTCCATCAATGTGCAGATGGTGTGTGATGCCAGCCAGATAATAACACACTGCTGTGCCAGATACCCAGGATCCACGCATGATGCCATGGTGCTGCGGAACTCCTCACTACCCCGCTACATGGAAGGAGACGTTGTACGAAGTGGCTGGCTGTTGGGTGAGTCTGCCCTCTGGGCCATGGGGGCAGATGGATTGGGGGGGAGGTACATGCATATGCTAGGGGAATGCCCTCTGGGCCATGGGGGCAGATGGATTGGGGGGGAGGTACATGCATATGCTAGGGGAATGCCCTCTTGGCCATGGGGGCAGATGGATTGGGGGGAGGTACATGCATATGCTAGGGGAATGCCCTCTGGGCCATGGGGGCAGATGGATTGGGGGAATGGTAGTTTCTTAAGTCATCCGCCGACACACAGCCCTCACATTTGCATGCAAAATGCCCCTAGCAAAGAAATACATTGCCTGGTGCTTTAAAATCCTAGGACCCTAGGTCGTGTATGTCACACAAGGCTCCCTCTTTGGATTGGTATGCACTGTACAGGGCTGACAGTCATGTGGATGTGGCTGCCAATGGCGAGATAGTGCATATGAACTTGAATGATGTACAGGCTGAGCACACCTGTCAACTGAGCCTCATCCTCACCCATACCTCCTTCTGCTCCCATGTAGGTGATGCTGGATATCCCCTGAAGCCGTGGCTACTAACCCCTGTCAGGAACCCGCAGAACAGGCACGAGGAGGACTTCAATCGTGCACATACACGTACACGTGTGGTCATTGAGCAGATGTTTGGCCTTTTGAAGGCACGGTTTTGCTGCATCAGCAGGTTGGGAGGGGCCCTCATATACAGGCCTGAGAAGGTGGGCAAGATCATCACGGCATGTGTAATGCTACATAACATGTGCATCCGGCGGAACATACCCCTGCCACCTGACGTGGAGCTGCCACCACCTGGTGAAGTAGAAGGAGAGGAAAGAGTAGAAATAGGACATAGGCCAGGACGCAAAACTCATGAGGGTCGCGCAGTGCGCAAAATGGTCATAGACCAATCATTCTGATGTACTTTAATGCAGAGGGTGACATGTGTTGTGTACTGTGGGCACTGGTTGTGTGGGTACATGTGCACGAATCACCATGAAGCAATAAATTGACATACAAAAAATCAGCAATGTCCACTCATGTGATGTTTGTTACACAACTGGTGTATTTGTGAGAAATTAAGTACAACATGATTCAACAATCCATGCCCCCACCACCCCTACACCTTCCCCAACCTACTCCCATGCCCCCAAACACCCCAGTACTACACACTACACCCACCACCACCCTCCACCTCCCCCAACCTACTCCCATGCCCCCAAACACCCCAGTACTACACACTACACCCACCACCACCCTCCACCCACCCCCTAACACCCAAAGTCAACTATGGCACGCAATGTGTCTAGATGTATGCCCAAAGGGATTATGCAGGGTGGCCCTGCTACTGTTGAGCCCCCTTAGGAGGTGGGGGTTGGATCTCTGAGTGGCGCGAACTCTGCAGGGACATGCGCACAGGGCTGGTCTGCCTCGAGCCCGATGGCGTGGATGATGCGGATGACCCAGATGGTTGTGATCCAAGGGGCAGGGTTTGCCGTTGGTCCATGCGGTCAGCAGTCCTGGTGAGGATCTGACCCAAGGCATTGAAGCCATCACGCACTTGCTGTGCACTTGAGTTAATGGCCTGGATAACGGACGCGGTGCTGTCCTGGATAATACGGCGTGTTGTCTCCCCTTCAGCAAGGTACTGCTGCACATAGCCTTTAATCACCTCCTGCCGGGCCTCCATCCTGGAGAGACGTCCCTCAAGGTCCCGTATGGCAGTGTGGGTTGTGGTCGGTGGGTGATGTGGTGGCACAGCATGGATCATGGGGCTGTGCATGGCCGGAAACCACTGTCCATGGCTGCCCTGGTCGGATGAGTCCCGCTGAGGTGTGTCCTGTGGGGTGGCCTGCGGGCTTGGTGTGTGCACTAAAGGCTCTGAGTGGACAAGTCCTGCATCCCCCTCATTGTCCGGCCCAGCTACCTCATCAACACTACGATCTGCCAATGCAGCCATCTCTCCAATTGTGCTGGCAGCAGCAGAATGTGTGCCATCCTCCATGCCTGCTGTGTCCTCAGCCAGTGTGGATGGTGTGACCACGGATGCAGGTGCAGGTGACAGCTCGTCCTGTGTACTTGTCTGTGGTGCTGTTTTTGCACCGGTTCTTGGCCCGCTTCCAGCATGGCCCATTCTTGGTCCGCTTGAGGTTGATGGACCTTGCCATCAGATTGCCTCCTAGGCCTTTTGGCTGTTGTTGTGCATTGTGCACTCCCTTGTGCTTCATCACTGTCAGCATCCGTACCTGTGGGGGACAGAGAGTGGCAGGATATCAGTGATTGTTTCGCTTGCATTGTGCATGCATTAGTCATTGGACATGTGGCGCCATCTGATCAGTTGCATTCGTGGCTTTGTAGGGTACTGTGTACATGCAATGTTGAAGAGTGGATTTTGATAGCATAGTCGTGTCCACATATACGCATTGTTGGGTGCAGTTGGACATTGATGTGTTTTGGGAGGGTCGTCCTCGGTGGCATATGCCCATGAAATGTGTCTTGTGGGTGTATTCGTGTATGACCGCAACATGCATTGGGATGGGATGGTGGTAGACCCAGAATGTGTACATGGATATGTGTAGGTGTGCATGATGGCCCATTAGTTGCCTGGTGTGGCAGCCACATTTGGGGGAGGATGATTATGATTATTTTTACTGTTTCAGTAGGGACACTCACCTTCATCTGCCGATGTTGGAACGCCAAACTCTGCTTCACCGACTCCTTCGATGGACTCCACGTCTATGATGGAGCTGCAGGTCTTCTCCCATCTGGCCAATTTCAGTGGGGAGTGTGGTCCTCCTCCTGTTGCCAGCCCATGGCTCCGATTAGCTGACAATATGTGCCGGACTCTCAGGCTGAGGTCGTCCCAACATTTTTTGCAATCACGCTTTGTGCGTGCGGTGGTGCCGACTGCACTTACTTTCGGGGCAACTACTTCCCAGATGGCCTTTTTCTTGAGCTGGGCTGGACGCCTGAGGTCGTTGCAGAACACCACTTCTGCATTTGCCACAAGGGTGTCGGCCAACATGTTCAGCTCATCGTCTGTAAAACGTGGTTTACGCAGGCGGGCCGTGCCTCTCCGGGTGGTCTTCGACATGTTGTCAGTGGTGGCCTGGGAGTTGGGGTGTAGAGGTTCCTGTAGGTGGAGGATGGCAATGGATTGTGTTTTTAAAGATGGCCGCCATGGCATTTCCCGTTCCGGCGCGATGACGTTACTTCCGGGTCTGGTATTAACGCACCCGTTATTTGCACTATGTTAATAACGGTAACGGCATTTAGGGGTTGCCGAGGGCGGAGGCGTTCTGTGCGTATTGGTCGATGCCGCTGTGTGGGGGTTTGGCGGCCATAACCGGCATGCAGGGATGCGCGAGCCCGCGCACTCTTGATCGTCCGCTATTTGCGGGTTGGTGCCAATCCGGACCTGTTATTACCGCCATGCCGGTTCGGCCAGATTTTTAGCGCCAACCTTCTGATGAGGCCCATTATGTTGGCAAGTTTGGAGAAGATAGATAGTTGAATTCTCTCTTTTCACATAGAGTGGCTCTGGGGATGAGCCTTTTGGCATCTCTGATGACTGTGTGTTAGTGCAGAAATGTTGTTTAAAGAGTTAATGGGCCTCATTAAGATCCTCGCGGTAGCCCTGCCCTTATTAAGGGCATGGCTGCCGCCGGTAATGATTTTATTTCTCGGACCCAGAAAGGGCAATAACCGGGTCATCCTGACCTTGGCGGACCCGGTTATTGCCCTTTTCTGGGCTCTGGAAAAAACGATTCCCCATTCCCATTAGAGCCCCAAAGGGCTCAATGGGAATGGGGAGGTTGCTAGCGGGACCCGCTAAGGACGCCTGGTCTGTCCCGCAGCCCGTAATGAAGGGTGCTGGTCCCGTACCGGCACTGTTCATTTCGTGGCCGCCTGCCTCCTAATAAAGACTGATGTGTTGGCTGTAATGTAAGCAGAGCTATTGTCTCAATTATATTATGTCTCCGTTGTGGTAGTGTTTAGCTGCAGAGATTTCAATGTTTTTTGACAACGTCATCAAACCACAGAGAGCCAATTTTTTGGGTTCTGCTAGAGTTAAGGTTGAAAAAGACTAAACAATATGACTCATGGTAGTATTAAGATAATTAACTGTGCATATGTTTGTGGTAAAAGGGGCTGCATGGTGGCTTTGACTGACACAATCAAAGTGGATTGTTAATCAACGCAGCGACGAGCAATTCTTTTTTCCATTTGAACAAATGTTCACATTTCCTTTTGTGTACTTAAAATGTTCTTCAACTCTTAGCCATTCTGCCCCGTACATTAAAAAGTATATGTAGACGAGCAAAAGTCAAAATCTGATAAACATCCAGTGGTCCATTGTATATGTTGTTTCTTGCAATGTATTATCCATTCATATTTCGAAACTGCATACACTGCAATACATGAGAATATTGTCCACCACCTTTAGAATATTACTGCGATCCTATTTCGCTTACATAAGGGGGGAGACCCTCTCCTTAGTTGATTCATCTTTGGGCTTTAAGACAAGAAGGATTCATTTGGCACTCTATTGGGGATGCAGTCTATTCCAAAATCATCTGACATAGAAGTAAATACAGAGGGCCACATTCCGAGTAGGGCGGTAAGGGTTAACGGTCACCGGTAACGAGACCAGTGCCGTTAAACCCTTACCACCCTACTACGAGTTCCATTTGCGGGTCCTTCCTTAACGCCTGCTTTTAGCACGCGTTAAGGACGGGACCCGCAAAGTGACTTTAGTGCTAATAACAGAACTGTAATTTACGGTACCGTTATTAGCGCCTTCCCCATTCCCATTGAGCCCTATGGGGGCTCAAATGGGAATGGGGAAGGGCCCTGGTGAATGGGGAATTATCGGTCCCTCCAACCTTGGAATGGACCGGTAATTACTCTATTAACCTGGGCGGAATAGGAACGAGTTTGGAGGCAGCCATCCTGCAAATAGCGGCGTGGTTACCGCCAAACTCGGAATGAGGCCCAGAGACTTCCAAGCAACAGTCAAGCTCTTGTTGAATTAAAAGAGAGAAAGGGTCATGCACAACGAATGTTCTAGAGATGGAAGAGGTAAGTAAGAGTAGTGATAGTGATGTGAATAGAGAAAGATAGGAAGGAGTCGAACATTACCCCAAGAATGTGGGCTGAGGATGAGAATGGGAGAAATACAGGTGGAAAGGATAGACCAGAGAGAGCCGTTGCTGCTGAGATGCTGTGAGCACACTGTGTGCATTTTGTTTGGTCTGCTGCTATTTATTCAGCACCCTGGCACGGAGCACTGAGAATTGAAGTGCCGTGTGGAGAGTGCCATTGCTGTCGAGACGCTATGAGCACTCTGTATGCATTTTGTTTGGTTTGTTGCTATTTATTCCACACCCCAGCGTGGAGCATTGAGAAGCGGAGTGCCGTTTGGAGAGTGCCACTGCTGCCATTGAAGGTTGGGAAGCGGCGAGCAGGGAGTAATCAGCTATCAATCTGCCCCTGCACCTGTTAATCACAACGGTTCTTGTATATTGTTTTCTACTGTCACAGAGAGTGCCTGGTATGTACTCTTTGATCTGTGGGTAGCGCCAGGAAGCTGAGGCCTTATTCATTGATCAGCAAAAATCTATTTTCATTAAGGAAACCAATATTTAATATTCTCAGACATACGGGGCAAATTATGGCCTCTTGCTCTTGGCTACGTAGCGAGTCTGGATCAGTGTTACAGGGGAAGCACTGAGTTCTGTCCTCAGCTGAAACTGAAATTGTCACTGCTCTGATGCATAATTTAGGGGTTAACAGGCCTGCTATGATTAGTCCTGAGCACAGAATGCGTTTACTGGACAATCCAGTATTGGCATTATTGGACCACTCTTCTATAGTTTGCTCTTAAGTAAGCAGAAGAGTATTTTCTGGGATATCTTCTTTAGCCCGCAAGTTGCGGGTCAGAGGATAACTTTTTTCCTCAAAAAAACAGGGACCAGTACTGACATAAGAACTGTAGCCCTGATTTGCTGAATAGCTCGGCTTGACAACTCCCAAATGACTGAGTTGAATAAATTGAATGATCTGAGTATTATTGTCGTTTTGCCGAATCTGTTTTACTTGGATTGTCATTTAGAAAGTGTAGTGCAACAAACTTGTGATGCATCCTGTGGTGGTAATCCAACAGAGCTAACACATTTTGTCGATCAGTGCTCTCTTTCTAGGTTAGTGGAGGAAGAAGTCCTCCAGGAAAAAGGCCTGATTCATCTCTGCACGGCTGATGAGCGTATATGCCTTACTTCGCCTACAGTGTCTGCACTCAACATGGTGCTCAGTTCTTTTGTCAGTCTTTATAACAATATCTGGAATGAAAGTAAGGCATATACTCTTATACTTACTGCAATGAACATCAAATTAGTTGGTCTGAAAGTAAACTGACCTACTTTGTACCAATACCTTTCTTCCTCTCCCACTGCTAATCTCAGAGTTCTAAACAACAATCCAATTTTTATATTTGAAGAATCTGGAGAAGGAGCTCCTATTGCCTCCCCCATTAATACTAATAGGGATACATTTGAGGTTTAATCCAGATAATGATGAAGGCCTGATTAGTGGGGTAGAATCATCCTACGCTTGTACTGACCCTTCATCATTAAATACCAGAGGAGGCATGATTTTAACACACGTGATTACTTTGGGGTTGAACTTGAAAACGAAAACCTAAAAACTTAAAGTTGGTAAAAAAGAACAATGCCTCATCACAAATCCTTTGGAGAAATCGAACTATTATCAAGTCTTTGAGTGGAGCAGGTAATAGGAAACATCAACTGCCCAACTCATGACTCTGGTACCTGAAGGATAGTTTTATAAAAATGTAAATTAAAAAAAAAATTGCAATTAACTGAACATAAATATGAGAGTTCAAGGTGATCCTCTGTTTGGGATTGTTGCGACTTTTGGATCAGTGCCGGTGATCGATATATTGGCTGGAGCAACTACAATTGAACCAAGTTTGGGATCTGAATGGGTTACTGTTACCTCAGATCCAACTCAAAATATTGTAGTGTCTAACCAAAATGGATGATTAAGATTTTATGTAGGGGCCCAAACTGACTTACTTTGTGGTAATCCGATGGGTGGGGGGATACTGAGAAAAAGACTTCAGAGAATATATCTGTATAGTGCAAATCCCCTAGCTGCTTCATTCCATCTGCCCATGGGCTACACACTTTGGTTGGCCCAACAACAGTTATTTCCAAATGGCCCAATGTTAAGAGTTCTTCTACACTTACCCTCCCTGCAATCAGTCTTGCTCTGGAAAGTGATATGAATAATCTGTATACATCTAACAGTATGGGGGTTCATCAGCCTTTGCCCCTGCCCATTATAGATAAACAATGCAAGGTCACTAGTAGCCTTGTCTCTAATGAAATGTTATGAAGGTTTGGCAACCCTGTAGAGGCTACCTCTAACAGTGGGGGGTAATGAACATAATACACCTTTTAGCATTTTATTGCATGCAAGTACTACTGATGTATTGCTAGATGGGGCAATACCAGAAAATAATGCAACACACATTAAAGCTAAATTTTGTCATGGAAAAACTATCTGAATTCTACAGTGTCAAACAAATTGTTGGTGACCAGTTTACTCAGTGAAAATGTTCCGGTGTGTTTAAATAGAACTAACTTACTGTTGGTTTGTTCTGAGTTTTTGAGTTTATCTGCCCTCACTTCATCTGATCTTGATCGAGTTGAATTCCCAGACTGGAGAAATACTAATACATGCATCCTTCCTTTCCAGTCTAGACTGAAGAAGTTAATATAATCAGAGTATTTGAAACTAATTGATCTGGGTTTATCTATCGACCACTTGAGGGAACAAGATGTCGAAACAGCTGTACCCTCGAGCGGGACAGTTTTCAAATTATTATGAATATTGACAGTAATCGCCCACAAGAAGTGAGAGAATGCCCAGATGATAAATACACAAGTAAAATTGATGGGGCACTAGTAATATTGACTCTGTGGCAAAGAGCAGACCCATGATTATCTTAAAGGCAGTGCTGACGCTACTAGTAAAGTTCTATTGTCACTAAAATCTTGGAAATTGAGGGGTAGTACACACACGTTGTCCAATGCAACCGCAATTAACTTTTTAAGAGTCTAATTTTAAACTCCTACACAAAATGTGGCTCACTGCCTCTCCTGTAATTGGGGGTTCATGTTTTTTTCTCAATTAGCCAAGTCTAGCTACGGGGGTAGGGCCTCAGGGGGTTTGATTATTTCCCTCAAATCCATACATAGTTTGATTGCAGAAACAATTCCTAACTTTCCGCATGGTGTTTTGTTGCTTTCATTGACCACCACGGAATCATGATTTTCTCTGCTTTTCAATAATAATTATTGCCATAAGGCAGTCAGTGATTTGGATGACTTTGTAACCAATATTCTGGATTGTATTTTATGTTGGCAGTCGAAGGTTAAACATGGGCACATTATCCTGGCCAGAGAAGTGAATGGTAACTGTTTTCCTGGTGACCAAGAGGAAGATCCCTGGGATATAAGATCTGATATGGTGGTTCCCGACTTTAAAACTCAAGCTGGTAGGAAATGGTTTCTCGCGATGACATCTATTGGGCTCCAACTTGTCAATGGCAATGTACAGTGGCATCAGGTAATAATATCCCTATATATATGGTCGCCATATATAATGTTGCCGATAAAAGGCTTTGGTGACATTATATAGGTGACCATATATTTAGGAACAGGGGGCGCGGGGGTGTCCCCCGCACCACTTGAAAGAAAAAAAAGGGTTTGAGAGTTGCATGGGTGTCCCCCGATGGTCCATGTAATAATGAGGGTACATTATTACATGGAACCCATACAGGGTGATGAATTCCATCAACATCTGTGGCACAGAGGTTGTAGGAAGTTAACTCTAGATCATATCTTTGTGGATAACTTCCTTATTTATAGCTGTAATGAGCTGCAAGCAGTGGAAAACAGCAGGGCGATCTTTCAATTATGAAAGTTGACATTAATCTGTTTTTGAATGCTCAAACCAAAGGTGTTCCAACGAATTTGAGAATAAATGGGGGTAGACACTACATTCATTGGATGGCACAGAACATAGGGGTGCTCAACACAGATTTTAACAGGGTTAGGAAAACTCATTTCGAATGCAACAATCTTTTATGATTAAATTGATGGACACAGCTTTAGATATTTTTGTTCTTAGGTCCAAGGTGGGGGGGAAACGCTATCATCACAAGTAAGACAAATGGCTTGCTTCCGAAGGGCGGGCCATGAGGAAAAGCATCAGAGATATGAACTACTCAAATTATCAAAAAAAGGTAAAACTGAAACATGTAAGAGTGTAAAACAAAGTTACAGAAATTACTGCAAATCCCGGATAGCTTTTTTTAAATTACAGAATGATGCAGAGTCTATGCTACACATCCTCCTAAAAAAGGATGTGGAGGCATTTTGGGCTCTGGTGAATGTGCAAGATGCAACCTTTTATGCTGTTCCGAGTCAGGATGGGTTAAATTCTTCATAGACCTTAATGCCACTACTACTAGTGGGGAAGCCGCTTCTATTACCATTTTACCCCGGTAGGAAAGTGCCCAGAGACCCCTTGATTTTTTCATATTGATACCAATATGGTTGTGGAAATTATTAAAGCCTTTAAACGTTCAAGAGCCGCAAGCCGACATGGGTTAACAAATAATACTCTGAAAGCTGAGCCTAAAAATTGGGCAACTGCATTAAACAGACAGCATTTGGTATTCCTATTTGCAAGCGGGGCACAAGGACAGACCCCAAGAAATATTGGCTAATTTCTTTAATCGATGCTGATAGTAAGGTCTTTGCATCCCTGTTTCAACATTTAGAAGAATGGGCTGTCTCTGTAAATAGGTTAAACAAATTACAGACATTTTTTTATAAGTGTCACTCTACCAACATTAATGGGCTTACAATGCTGCAATTCAGGATAAGGCATGGGCTGACACTTCTAGAGGCAGTTATGTGGAAACAATAGATCTCTCAGCAGCATTTGACAGAGTGGATCGGAGAAGACTCTGGTTGAAGTTAGAAATTCGCGGACTGCCGCTCGTTCTACTGAGCCTCGTTAGGGGTCTATACGAGAACTCAGGTATTATGGTACGCCTGAATAAGGAAGGTGAATGTCAAGTGGAATTGAAATGCAATCGGGTTTGAGGCAGTCATGCATTTTGGCCCCCTGCCTCTTTAATCTATATGTGTCAGACATTAACGAACATCTAATGTCATCTGTATTTCTCCCCCTAAATAGGAGAAGTTAAAAATCTCTTTGATCGCCTAAGCAGATGATTTCTTGCATTTTGGTAACTCTTGGGTCGGGCTGCAGAGGCTTCTGTGTCCGTATCAGTGTACGTGAAAGACAATTGTCTATTTGTATTTGTATTTTGTTTATTTGTAGTGCGCACCTTGCCCCGGGGCATCTGGGCGTATGTTTAAAAGGCAGTTACAGGTTCCAGCAAATAGATATAATGTATATTTAACACATATTTACATAGAGTTCAGAGTATTGAATAGAGAGGCTCATCGGGCGCATGTTTAAGAGGAAGTTACAGGTTACAGCAGATAGAAACAATAGACATTTAACACATATTTACATAACGTTCAGAGCAAGGAATATAGAGGAAGGAACAAGTCGGAATATACAGCCGAAGCGTTCTACTAATGAATCCGTCGAAAATACAGAAATCTTTCTCTTTTGAGGGTCAAGAAACATAGCACTTTTTACTTTGTCTTTTGAAAACACTGCAATCAAAAGTTCCAATAGCATTAGTTATTTGGGTTTTTATATTTCAGCTCAACTTGTTTATGGGAACTTTTGACACGCACACAATCAGAAGACTTCCGCCCTTACAAACCAACTGATGAAAATAGATCTGAAATTCTGACGTTTTGTGATTATCCCAGCCATTAAATTCTATGAAGGGACGGTGGTCCCTAAATTAATTTATGGATTGGAATTGCACACAGCAGTTTGAATACAATGGAAGGATTTGTTGGAAGCTTCGATATGGAGGTGTGTTATTAAAGTCCCTAATGCTGTTCCTTTGTCAGCAATTAGATTTGAGCTAGGCTTACTGTCATTAAAGGTTTGTGTGCAATGGAGATTGTTGACATTGTTCTGTAAAATAATCTCTTCACTACAGAACTCTCTGTACAATGAAAGGAATGTATACATGGAAGGTAAGAGAACATTGGAAGGTGGGGGGCATTTTGTGCTCCTTTGAGAGACTCGCGTTTGATGCTATTATCCAAATTGGGTTACGATCAGGATGATCTCATTCAGAACCCGGACAGAGTAAAATATGCTCTCTCTGTTGGGGATTGGGAACCCACACTAAATTGATATCTTTCCTACCACTCAGTGACACATTTGGCTCATGAGCACAACAAGAAAGGTTCCATTTCCTCTTATTTAATTCAGTTTCTGAAACATTTCTACAGAACTATGTTTTTAAGATTTCGCTGGAACCTGTTGTTGACTAAGGACATTCTGCCAAGGAGAGGATCGATCAATGCAGATATTGCAATGTGCACATTCTGTATAAAAAATGATGTGGTGGAAACTGTTAAACATCTATTTTTGCAATGTAGCGCGTTGAGCGTGAAGAGGACAGCCTACTTAGACCGAATGCTGCGTAAAATACAATGGGCCTCATTACGGCCCTGGCGGAATTCCAAAAACGAAGGCGGAAATGAAATATCGCCATCGAATACCGCTCGTTGCGATCATGACCCGTCACCGTAAAGTACGATGCCATTAGCGACACCGTAGTGAACGCCAACGCTAACTGCACCAAGCACGCGCACGCGCGCCTTGCAAAACCGTAATTTCCGCCATGGCGCAACGGTACGCGAATTCTGACCCTAGCGGACATGTACTCAACGCCATCAAGCATGGCGGAAAGTACCTTTCCGCCATGGTGAGAATTACGGCATCGCGAACCAACCGTACATGGCCCTACTGAGTGCCTGTACTCCACTCCCTGCCCACATTGCACAACTCCTCGTAGGCAAACGCGGCCAGTACAGTACCACACAACTCCACTCAGAAGCCGGAACCCAATGCAGATCATCTCACAATACATCGCGCCACAAATCGGAATATGCAACATCACTAGTAAAGAATAAGGCCACACGGTCAATATCTGAACATAATTTTAATGCACATCCAAATCACCAAGGCCATACAGCTATTCGCAAACTAACTCCCAAATGATCTCCATCACTGTGGGCTGCATCCGCAATGAATGACCAGCTTCTACTTGTGTGACGCCCTGTTCCTTCATGGTACACAGGGCCTACATTTACGACCAAAAAGGCAACACGGAAGCGCCTAGAACCGCAGGGCAGTCCCATGAAGTAGGCACTAGTCCAGCTGAAAGGTACATATGTTGCTCCTAGCCACTAGTACTGCGTAAGGGCATGTGGCCCATTGGCGATCGTCCCATAAGATCGTAATGGTGCTCCACTGATTAACTCAAAGCTGCAGGTGTCGAGTGTAAAAGCCATCTGCAGGAGTGGCGTACAGATGGCAGCGGCAAAAGGGGAGGAGATACCTGTCACCCAAAAGAAAAAAATAATAGCATGGGCATCCGAACTTCATATGAATTACTCAGTTCATTCAACACACTAAATATACAACCATATGCATGCTAGCACACTCAAAAGGATTAATGTCACCAAAAAATCACTTTCGAATCATAACAACATAAATCGAGCTCAATACACTATTACTAACGAGTGTATGTGTGCATGCGTCTGTCAAAACAGAATCCATTAGATGTGATTAGTAACGTGCACAGACACAAGTGTTTGAAGGCGCGTCGAGACAGGGAGGGTTCAACAAGGGCAGACAGATGATGGACCCACTATGGCAGCTTTGCATCACATAGCGCAGGGGAAGGGGATAGATATCAAAAAGCCATGCACATGACAAACCCTCAATTAAATCATCTGTCCATGCATCCATTCATCATTCCCTCATCCCGGAATAGAAACGCCTGAATATTTACTCACATTACATTTGAAATTTCCATTGAGTCTGTGCGGAATGCAGTCTGCAAAATCCACTGTGCTCCTGCCCGGTTCACTAGTGTAGTGAAGTAACATGTATTTGGGGACGTCCTGCCTCATCGTCCACTACGCTATTGCGCATCCCATTCAATTCACATCAATCATTGCATTCTCGTCATGGGCCCTGTCCCAAGGACATTCAACAATAGAACGTCACATTTCCAGTCAGACCTGTGGGCGTCTCCTCGCCGCTAGTTGAAAAGCAAAAGCGCTGTCCTTCGAATTCCTCATTTGCAACATCACGTCGAAAAGGCATCTGTGAACGCTTGGATTCACAAATACATCTATGTAGTGCGGCTGTGTGTGAAAATGGCAACTGGCTTCAATCACTAATGGGACTCCCCACCCGTCGGTGAACGTCGGTACAGTGCTGCATGAGGGTCCACCGTTGATCGAGTACTACATTCCACTGACCCTTCACAAGTTCGTCCGCGACTGCAAAAATAGTATGTGAAACAATGGGACCATAGCAGAATCAACATATTAACCAATATTTCACTGACATCGGGATCACATACATGATTGTAATTGCAAGATGCCATGCGTCAAATAGCAGCGTTGTGTGCAGGACGTGCTCGCCCAAAAGTAATTGCAGCTGGCACAGGTGAAATGAATCACCACAGGTGGAGGCTATACAGCCTGAAAACACATAAATTGCATACCCAAACCCCTCCCACAACCACACCCACTCCCAAATGCTACCGACAGGACTAGCGATGTTGGGCCTGGGGGACCTGATAGCACTGCAAGTACTCCAACTTCAAGAAGAAGACGAACAACAACGACTGCAACAACCGGCCGCACAGAGGAGAAGCAGGAGGAGGAGGAGGGCAAGGCAGGGGCAGCAAGGCCCACCAGCACAGCCACTACCACCACGCAGGCAGCCCGCAATCCCACGCCTCCGTGCCAATCCGTCCAACCTCACTGCTGAGCAGATCCACACCCTCTACCGTTTGGACCGGGACACCATAACCGCCATTGTCGACATGACACACGCTGACCTTGTCAGCATGATAGATAGCCCAACCGCCATCCCACCCCTACTGAAGGTGGTGTCTGTACTCCACTTCCTGGCCACAGGCACCTACCAGCACACAGTCGGACAGTTGCATGGCATTTCACAGCCACTATTGTCACGGACACTATTCCAAGTGCTTGATGCCCTCCTGAAGCACGCAGACGACTACATCTGTTTACCACGCTCGGAGCAGGAGCTCACAAATGCAAAAGTGGGATTCCATGCACTTGGCGGCATACCGGGTTGCATTGGTGCCATCGACTGCACCCATGTGGAATTGGTTGTCCCACATGCCATGGAGGTCCAGTACCGCAACCGGAAACAATATCATTCTATCAATGTACAAATGGTGTGTGACTCCAACAGGATCTTTACACATTGTTGTGCCCGATTTCCAGGATCAACCCATGACTCTATGGTCTTGAGGAACTCTACAGTACCACGCTACATGGAGCGTAACGCAGGGCACCGATCCTGGCTACTCGGTGAGTCTCATTTAATGCATGTGAATGTGGGGTAGGTGATGCGTCAATGACGTGGCAGGAAGGGGTGGGTGCGTACGTAGCAATGTTATTCCACAAACATCCTTCTTTGTCCACATACAGGTGATGCCGGGTATCCACTGAAGAGATGGCTCCTTACACCAATCCGGAACCCACAGAACCAGCATGAGGAGGACTACAACCATGCCCACTCACGTACCCGTGTAGTCATAGAACAGGCATTCGGCCTACTGAAGGCTCGTTTCCGCTGCCTCAGCAGGTCTGGCGGGGCACTCCTGTACCGCCATGAGAAGGTTGCAAAGATGGTCATGGCATGTGTAATGCTACACAACATGTGCGTACGTAGAAATGTGGCCATGCCCCCTGACGCAGAACTGCAAGCACCTGAAGATGGTCATGATGAGGGTGGGGATGTGGCAGCACCTCAAGGAGTCCGCGAGGCACAGGAGGCCCGTGAGATTCGTCAGAATATCATAGATGCATGCTTCTAGTACTCACGCCTGGTGGCTGTTACATGGACACAGGACTTCTGGCACTGTGTGTGTCGGGAACATGCACAATGTGGCCTGTACGCCAAGAAAGGCCTCGTACACAAAGATCAATGTCCACACATCTCATTGGATTAATGTGTATATATGTATTGCAAATGTGAAATGGTATTACACACCCAATCGACCCACCACCCGGAAGAACCCTACACACCCCCTCCACCCTCCTACCTCCCCCCAGAACACCAGTGTCCAGAGATGCTCATTGTCATTGGTCAGACGCTATTGCAAGCCCCCTCTCCGGCTATCAGGGGCACCCCTGCCTGTGGAGCGCAGGTTCCTCCCAGATCTGCGTTGGGGGCTGCCCTGGACGGAACTTGCAACGGATGATGTCTCTGCCTGCTCACGTCCATGCATGTCCCTAAGGGTTTGTGAGAGCTCAGTGAGCACACGGCGCACAGCGGCAAGTTCAACACATACATCTTTGGAAGTCGCATGCAGTTCCCCCCTCAGGCTCTCGGTGCTTCTCTCCATTTGTCCCCTCGGGCTCTCGGTGCTTCTCTCCATTTGTCCCCTCAGGCTCTCGGTGCTTCCCTCAATTTGTGCCTTTAGTGTCTCTGTACTTCGCTCCATTTCTGCCCTAAGTGTCTCAGTAGATGTTTCAATGGCTGCCTTAGAACCCCCACATTCATCAGCATGCTCCTTGAGGAGCGTGGCCAGTTGCTGCTGTTGCACTATCATCTGCTCGAGGGACTGTTGCCTCTGCTGGGCCATGCCCATTTCCGGTGGTGTCACAGAGGGGCTGATCACCTCATGTTGCCTTGCCACAGGCCTTGTGGGGGTTGGCCAGTCGTTGTCTTGTGGGTGCCCCTGCGTGGTGTCCTCATGGTGTACGGGATGAAACATACAGGGGGATTGGGACAGGTCATGGATGGATCCTACATCTACAGCACCGTTTTCTGTGTCGGAGCATGCTGGCATGAAAGCAGTGTCACCTATGGTGCTGCTGCCACCAGAAGCAGTGCCTTCTGTGGCATCCATTGGGGGGACCTGTGGTGCTGCTGTTGTGGACATGCTGGCTGCTGGGGTGCCTGTTGATGTCCCCTCCAGTGTGCTGCCACTCGATTCGTGCTGCTGACGTGTCTTGATCCGTGCAGCTGAGGTGGAGGGTCTTTGGCCGTTGGTCTTGGCCCTCTTTGCAGGTGTGCTGGTAGGGGTGTCCTGAAGCTCGTCGTTTGATTCGGACCCTGTGGTGGAGTAAAGGAGGGCAAGCGTTATTTATGGGTCTGTTGTAATTGGAATGGCAATGTATCACATGCATTGGGGTGGTACCTGAGGGTGATTTGGGTCAGGGCTTTGGGGGAGGTCTCATTTTCGTGTGGATTGAGGGTGCAGTTATTTTGCAGCCTGCAGTTAGGGTGTGCATGCTGCACATGCAGAGGGTGTTTTTAGGATTTTTACTTATTTATGTATTTAATCTGACATTTACAGGGCGCTATCATGGCAATGTATGTGGACGTTCTCCTGGACATGTGTTTCTATTGCACTATGGGGACACATGGTGCTTCACATGATTGGACTTTGTGGATTTAGCGTTGTTTAATTTGGCCCATCTACCTGATTCTTCGGATGTCTGCACTCCTTTCTCCATCCCTCCGACTCCCTCTATGCTCTCCATTCCAATGGTGGAGGCACAGATTTCTTCCCAGGGGGTCAACTTGATGGGTGAATCAGATCCTCTCCCGGTAGCTGTGGCAATGTTGCGGTTGGCTGAAAGTATGCTCCGGACGCGTATCCGCAAGTCGTCCCATCGCTTCCTGCATTGCTGTGGGTTGCGGGGTGCGGTCCCCACCGCACTTACCCGCTGTGCCACCAGGGCCCATGTGTCCCTCTTGTTCGCAAGTGCCGTCCTGGTCATTTGCGTCGAGAAGACGACGGCAGCGTTCTCCTGGAGGGTCTCTGTGAGCACGGTGAGTTCCTCATGGGAGAAGTGGACCTGCCGCTTGCGATTGCACGCTTTTTTAGCAACTTTTCCCATTTTTCTTTTTTATTATGGGGTGGCTAACGGGTTGGGAAGTGTCTCAGGGTTGGTTTTTTATGGTTGTGTTGGGATTCTGATTTTATAGGTGTACGCCGTCCTGTTTCCCGTTCCGGCCCCATGTTTTTAATTCCGTTTCCGTATATTTACGGTGACCGTAATTTGCGCTGACCGCTCATTACGGTGACCGCTAAGATGGGTGGCGGAATTGCACCTAGGGCGCCGTACGACGGCGGAATGGGCCGTTTTGGGGTCATTTCCGCCATCGCGGACTTTGCACTTCCGCCATGGCGTGGTGCTCGTGCCCGATGGGTCGGAATTGGCCGCACTTTGCTCCATCGCGCAATGGCGGAAACGCTATTTACGCTATGGCGGTCATGTCAGTTACTTTCCGCCAGGGTCGTAATGAGGGCCAATGTCATGACAAAGAAAACCTATGGAGATAGTGCTTGGGAAGCGAGAATATTATGGATGGGCTGGCTGTAGCAGTATTTTTGAAAACACTAGACTTGTATTTTTGATTTTTTACTGATTGAACTGATTCTTTTCTGCTTTTAAGCTCAGTAGTATTTTAGAGAACCTTGTATATGGTGGATACTGATAGAAAGTTTTAGTAATTAAATGGGTTGCTTTTATTGGTATTAGGAGGAAGGGTTTATCGGGTAATTACTTTTATCATGTGTGACTGTGCAGCCAACGTTTTTCTTGTATGTTTAAAAAAATATTTTGTATACCTTTGGAAACATGTTTTATCTGCTTCCTCTTTGTAAATGTTTTTTGTAAACCATATAGAAATACATTTAAACAACATAAAACAAAAAATAGGAGCTCAATGTTAGAAAGATTTAGATGAAGGAAGTGAGAGTGCATCTAGTTTTGAACACTGGTGATATAAGAAGAGACATTGGCCCTCATCACGAGTTTGCCGGTAATGTGCTGGTGATTCCGTGGAACCGGTGGCACTGTTTCCGGCAACCGCAAACAATGAATCGCTGGCACATCACAACCCTGTGGCAGTGCGGTATCAGGTATGCCGGTAATGGTACAACCGGCATGATGGAAACAGTGGGGGTCTTTACGAGGTTGGAGGTAATGGAAAAACGATGCCGGTAAAGGAAATACTGGCATCATGAAGGCACTAATGGGGGATTCCGGCATTCTTGTAATACCGGCATCGTGAACCAACCGTAAAATGATATGTGCAGTGTTCCCAACTGCCACAGGTGCACACAATCAGCACAGGTGGAGGCAATGGAGTCTGGGCCAGCACAAAAGGAGCACACCCAAACACCACACCCCTTCCCACACCAAGATGATTCCAATAGTAGTAGCAATACTGGGGTTGGAGGACATGCTTGCATTGCTACACCAGCAACAACAGCAACAGCAGGCACCACAGAGGAGACGCAGGAGGAGAAGGAGGGTGAGACAGGTCCAGCATGCCCCACCAGTGCAGCCAGCGGTACCACGCAGACAGCCTGCAATCCCTCGCATCAGAGCCAGTCCTTTCAACCTAACCCCTGAGCAGATCCACACCCTGTACCATCTGGACCGGGACACATGATACAAGACGACATTGTCAGCCTCATTGAAATACGCACCGCCATCCCCCCTCTACTGAAGGTAGTGTCAATGCTCCACTTCCTTGCCACAGGCCCTCCTCAAGCACACAAGGAACGACATATCCCTACCACGGACTCCCCAGGAAATTGTTGATGCAAATGTTGGCTTCCATGCACTGGCAGGCTTGCCAAATTGTATAGGTGCCCTCGACTGCACCCACATGGATTTGGTGGTCCCGCATGCCATGGAGGTGGTGTACCGCAACCGCAAGCAATACCACTCCATCAATGAACAGATGGTATGCGACACCAGCAAGATCATCACACATTGTTGTGCCAAATATACCGCATTAACTCATGACTCTATGGTCCTGCGGAACTCCACGCTACCATGCTTCATGGAGCGACATGCTGGACGACGTGCCTGGTTGCTTGGTAAATTGCATGACAGGCACATGGCACTGAAATGGGTGGAGAGATGCACACACCACCATGGTGTCAATGTTGATGTGACAGCACGATGTGCACATCACTAAACACTGTGCCCCAAAGTATCCCAAACAGAATATGACACCCAAATCCCATAGGACTGAAGTAAGGTCGACACCTAGAACAACATGCCAAACAGTAAACCACCCCACAACCCGTGCACCACTCATCAGCGGACCTCACCCTCTGTAACACCATCCGGCAACATGCAGTGAATATGCACTATGTTGCTGTGTCCAGCAAATCACCACACAGGACAAGCATCCATGGGAGTACATTGAACAAAACCACCAAGGGAATCCACTGTCTGTCACAAGGCCACCACAACCACAGGAATGCAGCATGTCACCATGGGAAAAATCAGCGCTGAATGCCTATCATTGCAGAGCCAACTCCCAACGCTCCCAGTCAGAAAATCATACAGAACACAACACTTCACAAATTAGACACAAACACAGCTGTATGCGTACATAATGCATGAGCAACAAGACGGCAGTGCACACCATGTATCATCTTGAAGATGCAACTCACACAATTAGTCCATGGCACAGGACACATTGAGGGCCTAAAAATGGCATGCATACAACCAGGGACACGTGAGCAACAATAATCTGCAGACATGTGTGACTAGTACAGATGTCCATCATGATTCAACTGACGTATACCTTTTTTTGCCTCCCATGCAGGTGACAGTGGCTATCCTTTGAAGCCGTGGCTCCTCACCCCTGTCCACAACCCACAGAACAGGCATGAGGAGGACTACAATCGTTCCCACACCCGTACACGTGTAGTCATTGAGCAGACCTTTGGCCTGTTGAAGGCACGGTTTTGCTGCCTTAGCCGGTTGGGTGGGGCACTCCTCCACAGGCATGAGAAGGTGGCCAAGATCATCATGGCATGTGTCATGCTGCACAACATGTGTCTCCGATGGAACATGCCCTTGCCCCCTGACATTGAACTGCTGCCACCTGGTGATGATGAAGGGGATGAAGAAGATGTAGCTGCACATCATCGCGGTGCCGATGCACGGGGGGAGGTGCTGTGCATCAGTCAGTGATTGCAAAATATTTCGGATACACATGGCTGCAGAGGGTGAAATGATAGCTGGACAGAGGGCACTGGGTGTGGGAGTACATGTACACTAGGCACTGTATATGAATAAATGACACATGCGCAATGATGAATGCCCACTCAAGTTATTTTTTTTTCTCACAACGGGTGTATTGAAATGTCCAATGAAGATGAAAGTGTACTAACCCTCCACCACCCTCATCCCCCTCCAACTCCCCCCACAACTCCCCCACACACTCTCACCCCCTCCCCTTTCTCCCACAACTCCCTCACAGACCCTTCCCCCCTCCGCCTCCCCCCACAACTCCCCCACACACCCTCACCCCAATCCCCTTCCCCCACAACTCCCCCACACATGTCCAAACAAGTGTCTGTTGCCTTCATCAGGCTGGCCAGTCTACTTCCTGCCACTCCCTGCACCTAGTGGCGGCATGTCCGGGCGGCGCAGGGTGCGCGCCGACCTGCGTAGTGGGCTAGTATGTGTGGAGCTCGAGGATGATGGGGTGACCGCCTGCTCCATTTGGGGGGGGCGGATGCTCAGCCACCATTACATCAGCAATGCGGTCGAGGACCTGCCGCAGGGCTGATACCTCTTTGCACAGTCTACTTGTGCTATCGGCAATGATCTTGCCCAGAGAGGGAGGTGTTTTTGTGCCACTCCTGCCTTGCTTGGGAATTGTCAGTTACGAATTGTCACACCAGGGCAGTTAGCACCTCCTGCTGCTGCACCCCCGCCGGTACACCCGTGGAGGTGGATGGTGCTTCAGTGTCATGCACAATTTCTATTGGGTCCCCTATGGGACTCATGGCCCATTGGTTGTACTCCCCCCCAGACTGCTCCGCGGTGGTGCCATGGTCGGAGTCTACCGATTTGAGCTGGGGGCATGGTGCTGGATTTGGTGTGCCAGGCAAGTTGGAGGAGTCTTCCTCCACGGGCACCCACACCTGTTCCTGTGCCTCGTCCTCAGCCAGGGGTGCTGTCGCTGCCGCCTCCCTGACAGAACTGTTCTCTGCTGAGAGGGCAGCTTCAAGTGTGTCCTGTGCCAGTGTGACTGGAGTAGTGGGTTCTGTGTCGACGGCCCTTGGCGCCACCAGTGCCGTGGCATCCCGAAGTGATTTCATGTGCGGTGCATGGTGAGGCTTGTGTTGGGCTTTGGAGGTTAAAACCCTGTTGCCCTCATCCCGGGCCCTCTTCCGGGGTGTGGTCGGCTGTGGGGGTGAGTCCCGGGCCTCGCTGTCATGATCTGAGCCTGTGGGGGTCGTAGAGAGGGACGTCATTTGTATAATTGCTCATCTACCCAATAGAGGGTAATGGGCAGTGGAGTTTGGATGATCACGTTGCTTGCTATATGGATGGGTAATGCAGGCATCTGTCAGGGTCACTCATGTTGGGACCGACGTATGCTCTGTGACATGCATATTTGTTGTGGCCTGCATGCAGTGTGACTTATGCCATTAACATCTTAGTGTGGTTTGTGTAAGGTATGGCATTGCCTTGCTGCAAGCATCTGCATGTGTCTGTACTGCGTACGACAAATAGGCTGGGAATGTGTGTGTATTGGGCCATGGCTTGCCTCTTTAGACAGACATATTGGTGGACTATCATCAGACTCTGCATTACAGTGTTTTCTTAGGACACTCACCTCCTTCAGCCGATGAGGTGGCGCCACACTCCATGTCTCCCATGCCTTCAGTGGCCTCTATGCCGATCAGGCTTGCACATATGTCCTCCCACCGGGACAGCTTTATGGGAGAGCTTGCTCCTCCGCCAGTTGCCATGGCCTGGCTCCTGTTTGCCGAGAGGATGTTGCGGACTCGCAGGTGCAAGTCATCCCACCTCTTCCTGCAGTCCTTAGTTGTGCGGGGGTTGTTGCCAACCGCGTTGACTTTTTCTGCCACTAGTGTCCAGATCTCCTTCTTTCTGATGACAGCCTACCTCTTGAGGCTCTGGGCAAACGCGACATTGACATTCTTTTCCAGGTTCTCCATGGTTAACTCGTCTTCATTAAAGCGCTCCTTGCGCTGGTGGGAGGCGCCCTTTTTCACATCCTTGAGCATTGTAGTGTTGTTGTGGATTGGATTTGGCACACAGCAATATCCATGGCGGCCGTGCTCTTTCCCGTTTCTGTGCGATGAGGCTACTCATTTCTGCTCATTTACGGTGGTCAGCACTAATAGCGGTGACCGCTAATGCCATCTTGATTCATGCCGGTAGTACAATCTGCGATTTACTTGATGCCGCTAAGGGCCATTTTCAGGACTTTAGCGGCATGCCGGTAATGTCATTACCGGCATGGCGCAAAGCTTGTGCCCGTGAGTTTGTAATAGCCCTCTATTAGCGGGCTCTTACATACACGGACGTGGTATTTGCTAAATGCCGGTAAGGACAGTTACTTACCTCCAAACCCGTAATGACCCCCAATGTCACTGTCCACTAACATCGGTGACACCATCAACAAAAATGCTGGTGGCACCGTTACCAGCATGTATCCGACAGAAACACCAGCAACGGAAACACTGGGACTGGAAACAACGTCATCGCAGGAACTGGAAGAGCACGGCAGCCATTTTTTTAAAAGCCAATCCCTATAAAATCACCTACTTCCTGTTGCCATATTGTCCCGTTGATACCAGCATTCAGACAGCAGCCATGAAATCTAGAGTTCCTGATGTGCGCCAGCAGAAGCCACGCTTCACGAAGCAGGAAATGTTCGTGCTGACGGAGACCATAGTAGAACATGCTGTGGAACTGTTTGCCACCGACCACAGGTGGAGTAGCCAACTCCATAGAAATGTAATCTGGGAGAGGTGCAGGGATATGGCTGGTTCTATCCCCCCTCTACCATCACCATGCCTGCCATCTCCCTACAGAGCAGCCCGAGGCGCCACTCCCTGCGTCTGTCAGAGTCACCAAAGTGACCTATTATAACTGTTAATGTGACACTACTGCATCATAGGGTGTGTTTTGGGGACGGTGTGTTTGGGCACATGTTTTGAGGAGGGTTAGTTGAGGAGGGGGTAGTGGTTAGTGTTAGTTGGGGAGGTCGAGGTGGAGGGGTTAGTTGGGGAGGGGCTGGTGGGTCACACATTTTGTGATGATTGTCTCATTCGAAATACATAGTTGTGCAAAGGCATTTATATCTGGAAATTCAATTTGTGAAGTGGTCTGCTTTAATATTGTGCTGCATCACATGCAGTGTTTGCGATGAGTTGTGTGCAGTTGATGGGTGCGCAAAAGTAGTTCTCAATGAGATCCTGGCAGGCTGCATGCCCATCCCTGACACTGTGCTGGTGTTGTTGCATATGCACAGCTGCATCCCAGTCACCATCGTCATCAGCGTCCGCTGGAGGCATGTCAATGTCCGGGAGCAGGGGAATGTGTCACCTGATGCACATATTGAGCAACATTGCACAGGCCAGGACTATCTTCCCCACCTTCACTGGCATGTACATTTGTGCCCCACCCGAGCAGTGAAGGCATCAAAAACGTGCCTTCAACAGTCCAAAGGTCTGGTCAATTGGTCAATTGTTGTCCGTGACCGGATGTGCACACAATTGTATGCCATTTCCTGCTGAGTCTGGGGATCACAGTGGTCTTCAGCAATGATAACGGGAATCACCTGCATGGAATGGGACACAGGGTGGGTCATTAGATTCAAGCGACTGGACAGTGCATACATATAGGGATATGAGTGAGTGGCACATGCATCTGGGTCTGTGCACTTGCAGGCCCTCATTTACTTTGATGCACCCAGTGACAGGCAATGCTGGTCAGGCCATGTGTAGGGTCTGTCTCCCAAGGATGCGTTGGTGGGGGTGGGGTTGAGTCAGGATACGATGGGTATTGTGACATGCTAGTGATGCATTCTGGTACCTCTAGTGCATTGCATGTGCCTGTCCGTCCGTGCTCAGATTGTGATGGCATGTCCATCCGTTGACACATGTGGTAGATGCCAGTCATGGCCACCCACTATTGGGTGCTGATTGTGTCTCTACATTGGCATCCTGGCTGTGGGTCATGCACTAGTGCCAGTGAACGTACCACTCCTGTGTGCCCTGGGTCCCATGCATATAGGTGTGTGTTGATGCTTTCACTCACCCAATAGCCAAGTTTTTTGTCCACCATAACTAACCATGTATGTAGGCGGGGTGCTGTTCCACAGGCCCATGGAGTCATTGGGTGATCCCAGGAAGCAAGCGCCTCAGTGGGTGATTGTCAGGTCTGCATCACAGACAACCTGCACATTTAATGAGAGCTACAGCTTATGATTTCTATACACCTTCTCTGTGGCACTGAAAGCCACAAGCTCTATATGTGTGCAGTCCACTGCTCCCAATATATTAGGCATGCCAGCAAGTGCATGGAAGCGGACCTGGGTGGCATTGACCTGTGTCTGTGTGGTTGGTAGGGCAGTGTGCTGGGACGCATGGCGCAGGAGGGCATCTAGGACCTGCATCAGAACAGCTGAAAATGCAGGCTGTGAGATGCCATGCAGCTCGGCGACTGAGTGCTGGAAAGTATCTGTGGCAAGAAAGTGCTGCACCAATGCCACCTTCAACAGTGGTGGCATGGCAGACCGGATGCCTATGAGGCTCTGGATGTCACACTGGATGACCTGAACAAGTTCCAGGATGGTCTCCCTTTTCAGGCTGTATAGTGTGGATCTGCCTGTCAGTCAGGGCCCTGGGTGTGGCTCTGGTGTGGGGTATTGGTGCATACCTCTATGGTGCAAATTGCATGCCATTGTTCATCTGCATTCTCCTTCTCCTCCTCCTCCACTGCCTGTAATCCTGTTGACACTGATGCAGCTCCTGCTCTTAAAGCTTTACTCCTGCAAGCATTACATCTAGGTCCATGACTACTGCTACGAGGGTTAGCATGGCTGTGTTGGCCAGTGTGGGTAGTATGGGTGTGGTCATTTTCAGCTGTACCAGTGCTCATTGTGTGTAGCTGGGTGCATTGTGTGCACCTTTGTCCTGTTCCACCACACCTGGGCATGGTTACTGCCTGCTATGCAGTGCCAGTGTTTCCGGCACGGTTTTCCTGGTGTCACCTGCATTTTTGTTCGGGTGTTTCAGAGAAAACTGCTGTTGTGATGCTGCCTTGTTTATGTGGTGCAGGTGTTTCTGGTGTTTCCGGCACGGCTTACGAAGGTTCCTGTTGTTTCAGTTCACTGTACTACCGGTGACAGTAACACAGTGGATGCTGTACTGGCACCGTTGTTAACCGGCATTCCTTCTCATAATGCTGGTAATTGGAATTGCCGGTACGTTATTTCTGGACAGCCACACTTGCAATGAGGCCCATTAGAGTGAACACTATCAGAGAGAGTGGAAATGGAAAAGGAAAAGGAAAAGAAGATTTGAGAATCATGAGCATATAAGTAGAGATTGAGAGTCAAGAGTGGACTAGTAGAAAGGGAGAAGAGAAGTAGGACAAGTGCCGAACCCTGAGGAACACCACA
Organism: Ambystoma mexicanum; assembly: GCF_040938575.1. Classification (NCBI taxonomy): domain Eukaryota; kingdom Metazoa; phylum Chordata; class Amphibia; order Caudata; family Ambystomatidae; genus Ambystoma; species Ambystoma mexicanum. The sequence goes on from NC_090924.1 coordinate 1,335,523,150, forward strand.
ATGGAAGAGCAAGGAGCTGATGTGTGGCCAGTCCATGAAACTAAAAAGGCTCGAGCTCAGAGATAAAAACAGAAACCCTGAAGTGGATTGCTGGGAAGACCAAGAGAGGAGCGGGATGAGAGAAGGTGGGATGATCAACTGTGTGGAATTGAGTAGATAAATCGAGACGGGTTAGAATAGAAGAGTGCTTGTCATGTCGAGCTAAGTGAAGAAAGTTGGAGATGTCAAGACAAGCAGGTTCCATGGAGTGGGATGGGCAGAAGCCTGATTGCAGGGGAGGAAGTAGAGAGTGAAGATTTAGATAATTTAAAATCAATTCCAATAGTTTGTAAAGGGCCAAGAGAAATAGGGCGGCTGTTAGCAAAGGAAGTGGGGTTTAAAGAAGGTTTTGTCAAGATTAACATGACAATGGCATGCTTGATAAAGGAGGGTACAAGAGACGAAGAAAGGGAGATATTGAAGAGGTAGGTAAGATATGGTTAGAGATGATGGTAAACGAAGGGAACCCGGGAAGAAGAAAGAGGAGGAAGAGGTGTAGCAGTTGGATAAGCAAGACATAAGTAAGTAGCAGTATTAGAGTCTGAAGGCAGATGGAAGGAGGATAGATGGAAGGGGAATAAGATGGTAAGGAAATTGGAGGTTGTGTTGGGGGAGAAGTTGAGCCAGAAAAGGAGGAACACAAGATAGAGACCTTGGATATAAAATAATCAGTAAATTGAGTTGACGAGAGAGGGGATTCCAAAGATGGATGAGGGGGTTTTGGAGAGAGGATACAAGAACAAAGAGAGAGCAGGAATGATGGGGAAAAAAGTAGCAATCAAAGTTGAACATTTGGCGTTAAGTAGAAGAGAGTCATAGGAGGAACATGCAGAAGAGAGGATGTTATGATCAGTAAGGGAGTGAGACTTCTTCCAATGTCATTCACCCTTCTGGAGTGAAGCTCTCAGGGAGAGAAGGGAGGGTGATAGCCAGGGTTGCGGAAGCCAATGTGAATCAAAAAATGGACAAGAGGGATACTGAAAGTCAACAGTAGATACAGTATTAGAGTGGAAAACAGTAGTAGCTTGAGAGTAGAGAGAGTGTCAATGGACGGAGAAGAGGAGCTGAGAGCTGGAAGAAAGGAAGAAGGATTGAAAGATTGGCAAGAGAATGAGACAGAAGTGGAGGCACAGGGCAGAGCCGGAGGAATGTCAGTGGAGACTGAAAGCACAATGTGATCATATAGGTATAGAGGGCGAGTGGAAATCACTGTCTCAGCTGGGAAAGAAGAAGTGTTTAGATCAAGAGAGGATCTTGAAGTATTAGTAGGTGGGGTGGACATTTGGCTGAGGTGATAGGAGTCAAGTAGAGGGCAGAATGAATGGTTAGGAAAAATACGGAGATTAAAGTCATTGAGAAGCAGAAAGGCAGGGGGATAGGCAAGAGTACAGACAGAATAGAGTTAATGTCTTAAAAGGAACTAAGAGAAAGGACCAGGAGGACCGTACAGAATAAGGAAGGAGAGGGAGAGAGGTTTTGAGAAAGAGGAGAAGTGATATTCAAGGGATGAAACAAGTAGTTGCTGGGTTAGAGCTGGAGAAGAGTGATAGAGATTATCAGCACATCCTCCTTTACCATGTTGGTGGGGCATGTGAGAAAACTATATGTCAGAGGAAGAGAGAGCAGCAGGAGTAAAGGTGTTCAAAGGGTAGATCCAAGTTTCAGTGATGCATAGGAATTGATGGTTAAATGAAATAAACAGATCCAGAGTGGAATGTGTCTTATTACAAATGGAACAGGCATTCCATAAAGCAAATGAAAAATGAAGAAGAAAGTGGGGAGGTAGAAATGTTGGGGTAGACACGGTTTGATGGTGTCCATTGACAAGGAGTAGTTTTGGCAGAGGAACAAAGTGAACAGTTACTAGGTATGGAGAAAGTCGTAGACTGACTTGACCCTGCTCTGTGCCAAAAGCACCCATACCCCTGGTTTGATGCCGAAAATAATGGCTCATCGCAGTTGAGCCACAAAGACAAGAACATAAGGTATTTGAAGAGGCCGGGTCCCTCAAGTCTGTCTTAAAGGACAGTAGTAATAATAATTTAGCATTTATATAGAGCTACGAATCCTCAGGTATCTGAGCGCAGCTTATTATTACCCACGGTGTGTGGTGCTCATTCATCTACCTCGGAAGGATGAAAGGCTGAGTTTGGTCCTGCCAGTATTCGAACCTGCATCGTCTGCAGGCTCTGCACGGATGTCAAAGCGAGCGCTCTACTCGCTTTGCTATCTGACCGGCTATGATGTAAAATGTAGTGAATTTTAACTGCCCTTATTTGCCTTTTGAAAGACATAGCCATGAAGACTGACATTTTTCTGCTATAAACATTGCCTGAACAACCCGTTCTACATAAGTAATGTGTCCCTTTAACTTAAAGTCTGATTTCTCTGTGTGTTCTCTTATAGGTTAGACCAACAGTGGTTTAATTAGTTGTGTGAATTCTTCCTAGCTTAATTAAAGATCCTATTATGGAACCTTGATTGGACATTCTTGTATTTTAGTATGATAGTACTATTGTTGTCTGGGTTGAATGAGGCTGGAGATTTCACAGAACCTCTGGTTTCAATGTTGAACAGTCGATGAACGGGAAAAGTCAAAGCACCAGAATCAAAAGATGAGGTTTGCGCACTGCTGCCCCACACCAGAACATGAGCAAAGGCCTAAGATAACGCAGAATCTCCACAAAAGAGCCACCCTTTAGAGAATTTAGACAGAAGCAGATGCCGCCATCGGGTAATGCTACTGGTATAGTAGGAAGTTGCACATTGTGAACTGCAGCGATTGTCCATTGAAGGACAAAGTGTACTTTGTGCAAGAAAAAGGGACACTTAGCAAAGGGATGCAATCCCAAAGCTGCTAGTAGTGTACCATTGGTATTCCTCAACACTAAATTAGATGAACTTATAGATCCCAACAAGTTCTAAACATATCAGATAGCAGGAAGCAGTACTGCATAGACAAGTCAGCTGATACCTATTGACCCTCATTACAAGGTTGTCGGTAGGATGCCAGTGCAACCGGGGGCCTACCACCAACCTCAGCTTACTGTTTCAACCACCCGATATCCCAGTAATACCAGGATATTACGGGGGGGGCATAGGAACAGTACTTTCCCATTCCCTTAGAGTGCCATATGAATCCACGGGAATGTGAACACTGAAGACGGTTCTTCAGTGATTCTTCTGCCTGAAGGGGCCTGAACTACCGCCAGGCCGGGACTGCCGGTAATTCACAGCCCCTACCGGAAGACTCAGAATGACTTGGTCTGGCAAAGGTGCTGGTAACCGTTGTTACTGGCACTTTTTTCCTAGACGGGATCACTCTAAATGAAGGCCATAATGAAGGCCATTATATCGGAAAAAGTACTCCAGGAGTTCTTTGAATGTGACATTCAATGCATACATAAGTCAAATATTCACAATGGTAAATATGAAGGCCAACAAACAGCTTGTTAAGACTCCAGGTCAGCAAATATGAGTATAAAGACAAAATACCATTGGCAAATTATACACTGACCGATGCTGTCATCTTTGGATGGCAAGATCAAGGTTCCCTTCACATAGTGGCAGATCTATGCACAGGCAATCCAATGGTGATAGTACAACGGATTACCTGTGCTGAGATGCTACACAGGCATGGCGACGTTTTTTCAAACAGAAGTCAGACATGGGAAAATATACATGCAAAAAATAAAGCGATGGATTGTGTCTTCTCCAACAAAAAGTTTGGTCCCACTCGTTCCTGAGTTGCAAACCCTGCTCAAATAACTTCCAGTGGATGGCGCGATCGAGGCCGTAGAGGTGACAGAATAGGTAAGTCCAATACTTCTTACCTTGATGACCAATGTGTACGTTCATATATCAACTTCTGCAACCCGAAAATCAATGCAGTAGCAGAGCACTACCCTCAAACTAACATCATAAACTTAAAAGTCAAAATATTTCTCTAAAGTGGACCTAGGGAAAGCCTGTGACCAGATTCATCTACACCCTGATCCAAAACACTGCACTGAATATGTGACCCTGGATGTCATGTTGCAATTCACCTGCATGACATTAGGACTCTCCTCTGCAGTGTCCGACTTACAAAGGAGGATGTCCTATCTGTTACAGAAAATTCCCAGGGTAGCGTTCGCTCAATATGATGTGCGTACATACCGAGACACGCAGGAAAATCAATAAAAGAAGTTGGAAAGGTTGGTATGCAGGATCAGCAAAAATGCTCTTATAGACAGAGAATAATGTTTATGACTGTGGTGCACAGTGGAAAGTCTGGTCTACACCATTTCAGGGAAACACATCACTCCAAAATTGAACCTGCTGATGGCCTTCGAGATGCTCCACAGAATGGGACTAGGGTCAAGCTCTGTTATATTTTGGGCATGATCTGTAATATGCAAAGTTTGTGAGGGATCTCTCCCCAGATATGAACGCAGGATAGCACAGGGACAACACGCTGGTCTAGGAAGCAACACCACGCAGACGACGCTTCGAAACCGAACTTAGGTTCGGTATTAGGCGCTTTATAAAAAAACAATTAAATAAATAAACAAATTAAATAAATAAAATATGGAACAACTTAGGTCTCTCCTAAAAAAGCAGCACCAGTGCTGAGTGGAATAAAGACTGCGCTCATGCATTCTGCCAAGTGAAACTAGGCATTTTGGAATTCTAATGCCTTCATGAAAGTGAAGTTATGCCGATGAGTTTTGGTGTTTGCGTCTACAAGCCTTAATCTTTCAAAACCATTTACTCGGTCATTGAACGTGGAATTCTGGCGCGTGCATGAGCAACTGAAAATGTCCACAAGTACATTATTTAATTTCACCATTTTTTGCTGTCCATGGACCACAACCTATTAGTCCACTTCCTCACCACTTGAGGCAAACAGAGATCGGTCGCCATACTCTGCCTCTTCTTGTCGCTTTAGGCACAGGTGGTAAACGTGATTTCAATGAGCTCTTCTTCCTTCAGCGCTCATTATCAAAGCAGTGCTTGAAGCCTCCAGCGATGCACCCGCACCCTCCAGGTCATTCCTGGTCTTGAGTGATGCAAATTGCTTAAGAAGGTGAATAAAGGTTTTGCTAGTTTAACCTGCACTGCATCCTGTATTCTGCTCTCCTTGTGTGTTGTACCACTTCTTCAGCCTGCCACCCAGGACACCACACCCTCTTTATGTTTCCCTCCCATTTTTTGACACAACCATTCTGTGGGTTCAAAGAGGTAAGAACAGAGTACAAAACAATAAAAGAAACTATAATTAAATACAATTTTAATTGTATCTTTGGATATTTATCTTTACATAAATGCTATTTCTTTTCTTAATCACTATGACATTACTATGTCACTCTAAACAAATGTACATAAGATGTTGTTTGCACTAGAGGACATTTAGAAAAGGGGTAATGCCATAGGCATTGGCTTCCTTGGCATCCTTGAGTGTAGTAAAGGCTGAACGGCTGGCAAGTCCTTTTTAAGGGGCAGAGCCCCTTTTGGAGGCAATGTGGTGACTATGGTACCTTCTCTGGACCCAGAAGAACTCGGTACGAGCCCCAGCTGCCCCAACTAAGCCCGTTGTGTGATGCGGGGCAAGTTTCTTGTCTCTCTCGGTTTCCATCTCTACCAATATTGGTTGACTTGGAACTAAATGCCAATTTGAAATGCTTTGCCTATTGCTGGATTTTTCCTTTGACAGAGGAAACAATGCATGGCTCGAGAGTGGAAGGAGCAGCAGTGATGTAAGCAGGCAAGGATGCAGAATGCCTGGAGGAGTCTCCAACACGCTGATCTGACTGACATGATTGAAATCCTAGACATGAGATAGACACATGGTGTAAATCAGGGTGGTCCAACTCCAGGCCTTAAGGGTCGGGAAAATGTAGGATTAATACCCCTAATTAATATTCATGAGCTAATACCCCTAATTAATATTCATGGGATAAATGTGGATACACTCATTCTACATGTATGCACATTTCTTCTCATGAATATTAATGAGGGATATCCTGAAAACCCATCAGGATTCCGGCCCCCGAGGCCTGGAGTTGGACAACCCTGGTGTAAACAGTAACAGATGAAAGGGAGCAAATCTGGAAACCAGGTTTTTGAGGTGATCGCATCATTGACACTGTGTCCAATGACAGGTCATCTTCAAGTCTTCAAGACCATGTGTGTGAATTTTGAATGCGTCTATGGCCAAGATCCTCGCTATTTTTTCAAAATCAATCCAGCCATACGTCTCCACGGCAGTAGTGAAGCCTATTGGTCAAAGGCGGTCATTGCTGCTCTCTTCTGCAAATCGACTTTGAACTGACCCAAGTTCGACTTCATGGAATGGTTTCCCACATTGGAGACGTGGCTGTCTCTCTCTTCCTGCCTTCCCCAGGGCTTTTAAGACTTGTTTCTTCATATAAAGTTCTGTCCTGTCTACTAAAGGCCTGCTTAGACGAAGTAATCTTGTTAATCCCTGTCTATTGGCAATCAATGATAAAGGGATTGTGTTTCATTACTGCATGCAACCTGAACGAGCTGCCTGATTTCTCCCACTTCTGAAGCCTGCTCCAACAGAGTGGCGAGTAAGTGCCAAGTTTCTTTCATAAACCACTGCCACCACTTTCTCTGCTAATCACTGGCTTCCGGGCTGTCATGGCGGCAGATTTTCAAGTGTGAGGTTCTCCCCCCTCGCCCTCACAGAGGCCCTTTGTGAGAATGAGAACAATGCGGCCTCACAGAGCAGATTTCCTTATCATTGTCTGGGAGCGTTGGCGGTTCACAATGTTTCCCTTCTGGCATGCAATATGCACCTTCCTCAGGTTGCATCATGCACTGCCTACTGTGGCAGCAGCTGCACCTGCTGAACAATTAAGAACTGTGACCTCAGGAAGTTTGTGGGTTTTTAAAGTTGTTTATTTTCTCTTGTTTTTCTGGCGTGTGGATTCTGATGTTATTAGCTTCATCCAGTTAGTGAACCCTCTGTTTATAGGATGATGACAACATAAAAGACTGTTCTGATGAAACAGAAGTCATTACTGGAACATGAAATCATTTTTTTTTAATCAGTGGTTATGAAAATAGGGAGCAGAACTAAACGGGTAGAAAATATTTTCTTGCTCCCATGAACCCGAGGTGAGTGGTTTCTACGGGAAATGAATCTGGCAGATGTTTAAATCTAAACAATTGACTTGACTGTACAGCTCCTTCCCAGGGATGTTCAGTTAATTAAACGGCCGCGGTAACAGCCGTGTAGTTATGGTTAAGTTGCTAAAATCATTAGAAGAGCACTTTTTCGGCAGCTTATAACTTCGCTCCCCCTGAACGAATCCTCACCAAGCTTTGCAAAAAAAGTATATGGCGGGGTCAGAATGTTTTCGCCAGGTTGGGTGAGGTTTCGTGCGGGGGAGAGTTATAGAGGGGGTCCCACATTGTTTTTTTTCCTCATAGAATGAATGGGGAAAAACTTGGATGGATTTTTGCCAAATTTGCGCCAGGAGCGGGGGCTTAGGCCAGGAAGCTTGCTTTTGTGTGTTTGGTGGAAGTCTGACAAGTCATTTCTTTGTAAAATACTGAAATGTACGTCCTAAATAATTAGTGATATCTGGGTCCTCTCCAGTGACCCATTTCCATATTCGCTCCGCAGACAGAAGTGGCATTGGATCGCGCTATGGCGTGGTGTCGTAGAAGTTTAGATGCAGTCGGTAGTTGGCTGGAGGGAAGCGTGCTGTGCATCATAATTTTTTGTGAAATTCACCATGGTGTATCAGAGGACAGTGCAGCGGCAGAAGGGTCTGGAAAATGTACCATACGGAATGTGTTGGCGCCAATAAGGGAGGGAATGGCTGGGGGAGTGAGAAGTTGTTTATATGTGACATATGTAGGCTAGTATTGTCTGTGGTGATTGGAGGCAGCTGTCGTAATGGTCCCTTAGCCTCTGCTGTGACCTGTTTGCGGCAAACTCTTTTCGTGGTGAGTGATGACAGGTCATTTGCAGATGGGGAGTGAATTGCACATGATATAGGTTGGGTGGGAGCGCGGGTGGCGGTGCACTCCGGATGGAATGCGGTAGTTGGGCACATGGAGGCATGAATGGGTGAATGAAGGTGCGGTGGGTCTGTGGAAGGATTACACTATTGGGTGCATGGCCCAAGCCTGTAGCCCATAGGCTGTCGGGCATGCACTGGGGAGCATAGGGCTGCAACATACACACCACAGGAAGGCATGTTTGAGTCTGCATCCAGTACAGGGTGGTGCTTACATAGTGCGGTGTGAGCAGATTGGTTGCAGTAGCGTTAGTGCTGCAAACTGAATGTGGGTAGGTTGGCAGTGACACAGTAATTTGTGAATGGGTGTGGGTATGCCTATAGTATGTGAATGAAAGAGTATCGGGGTGCAGTAGAGAGTATATTCTTTCCACATTGTGTTAACTGTTGGAATTTGTTGCTAAATAGCTGCATGGTGGTGCGCAGGTTGGGTAGGACTGCTGGTGGCAGTGGTGTGTATGTTGATGGTCGTAGCTGGTGAAATGGTGAAATGCATGGGGGCATTACGTTGCTGTAGGTGTGTTCAAGGCCTATGCTGTGTGCAGAATTGTTGAAGTAGGCCGAATGTTGTGAAAATGTTGTGGTTAGTGATACAATCCTTTGTGAATGGCTCTGGGTAGAGGTGGTGGAGGATGTGGTATGTTTGTGCATTCTGGTAACTGCGACCTGTGTTCGTGATTGAGTGTTTTATGGTGTGCGGGAGTTGGGGTGAAGTGCTGATACCTATGTGTGACACGTTTGTGCATAATGGTAGCTGCCCACATGGCCATTATGTTAACTGTTGCCATTTGTTGCTGTGTAGCGCCATGGCAGTGTACAGGTTGGGTAGGAGTGTTGGTGGCAGTGATGTCTATGTGGATTGTCGCAGTTGCTGATACGGAGACATGCATGGTGGCATTACATTGCCGGGAGTGTGTTCAAGGCCTAGACTATTGGATGCATGGCCGCAGGCCGTAGGTCGTAGGCCATGCATTCAAGAGCCTAGGCCTTGAGGACACGCACGGCAGTAATGCATTTTTCAATGTGCATGAGTTAGAGGGTGGTGACATGTAAGGAATGGGTGTGGAACACATTTAAGCCATTATCAGCCACTGTTACAGATTGTGGGTAGGTTGGCAGTGGCACAATGCTTTGTGAATGGTAGTGGGTACGCCCATAGTATGTGATTGAAAGTGCATAGGGATACAGGAGAGAGTGTCTTCTTTGTACATTATGGTAATTGTTGCAATTTGTTGCATAGCTCCATGCCGGTGCCCTGTGGTCAGAGCTGCTGCAGTGAAAAGTCATGCTGTGTGGGCACTGGGTGCAATGCTTTTATACTGTCAGTATGTCACATAGTATGGTTGAAGGGCAGCTTATATGTGCTTGGATAGTGTGCTGTGTGCACTATGCTTGCAGTATGGGCAATGTTGTAAACATGTTGTGTTTACGTTGCCAGCGAAATAATCCTTTCTGAGTGGAAGTGGGTAAGACAATAGTATGTGAATGAAAGGGCGTAGGGGTGCCGGAGACAGTCTAATGTATATACATTATGGTAACAGTTGTATGTAATGATGTGTATGTCCATTGCAGTGTCAAGGTTGGCTAGGAGTGCTGGTGCCAGTGGTGCATATAGGTGCATCGTGGTAGTTGGTGATATGCTGACATGTATTGTTGAATTATGGTGGGGGTATGTGTGCAAGGAGCAGACCCACTGGAGTAATGCAGGTTTGGCAGTATATGAGGCACAGGGTGGTGATCATTGCAGAATGCGTGTGGAGCACCTTGTCGATGTGCTACAGCAGCACACATGAGTTGCACAGCGTGTATTGCGCATTTGATGCTTGTGGTGATAGTTGGAACATGCTACAGTATTTGGTGTGCAGCAGGTGATGGTGCAGTGAGAAGTTGGGTAGTGTGGCAAAAGGGTGCAGTGCATACGTAATGTGAGTATGGATGTGGGTATGATTGAAGGGCAGCCTATATGTGGTTGGTTACTCTGCTGTGTGCAGATTTATTGAAGTAGGGCCAATGTTGTGAAGGTGGTGTGCATAGGTTGTCAGTGACACAATAGTGTGTGAATGGTAGTGCGTAGGGGTGGTGCAGGCTGTGCTATGTTTGCAGCTTCTGCTAAGTATGACACATTTTCGTGAATGGGTGTTTTATGGTTTAGGGGAGATGGGTAGAACTGCCGCTACGTATGTAACGTTTGTGCATAATGTTAGGTGTCCACATGGTCGCTTGCTTGGATGTATAGTGTTGTGGTGTGTGTGGAAAGGGTTGCAATGTTGTGTGCAAAGCCAAAGGTGTGCTGGGGGCGTGTTAGGATGTTCGTTGGTTCTGCAATAGTGCCTTTTTTAGCAGAAGTTTCTGGTGCAGGGGCTTTGCAATCAAACGGAATGTGTACTGAGAGTGTTTAAAGGTAAATAAGGAGTGGTGTATAGAAATTACAGTGTGCAATGCAGAGGTTTTGTGTGTGATGGGTGCATGCGTGTTTTGAAATGTGACAGCACCCAATTGGGAGATTGCTGCAAAAATTGACCGTGCAAAGGGAAGAAGTATTGTCAGAGCTTTACTGGGCTGTGGCCCTCACTGTAGATGGGAAAGCGCACATGCACATCCTCCAATTATGAGCAGGGTGGAAATGGAAATGGAATTGTGGGAAACTGGCAATTAGGAGTTTAGGGCGTGGTTTATAGGAAGGGGCGGTACCATTTCATCACAATACTGTGTCGTGAGGGTGGTTGACATGAAGAGACGCAACAGTGCTTATCGTTGGTCTGGTAATTTTGGTTGGAAGGAGTGGATGCTTTCTGTGCCTGTCAGGGTGACTGCAGTTTTGGCAGGATGGTTCGCCTTTGCAGATATGTGGCATCCATCACGAATGTGGACTGTGTCGTGGTGCACTATGAAAGTGTACATTTGGGTTACATGTCATGTGGACGATTAATCTGTCTCATGAAGAGGTTGCTGACCACAGTGATGCATATTTTTCCAACTGCTAAGGTGGTTTTCTCATGGATAACACCAAGAGCAGTGTGGGTCCATGACGGTGTAATTTGTCCCCAGCCAGCGGTCAGAAGGTGTGTTATAAACAGAATTATGCGTCAGTTTATGCAGACTGCTGGCTTGTTCTCCACCCACTATGAGATCATGAGGTCGCAAAATATGCAGTGGTTCCATAGAAATGGCATTTATTTGAGCGCCATTGGTAATGTCATTTTCTTTCACACTGTGCAAGAAGCATTGACCAGAATGTTGTAAGAAATGTGAGGAAAGGGAAACAGAAATGCATATGAAGAGAAAATACAAAAGAAATTGCTTGTACGCACGTACAAAAAAAACAAACAAAAAACAATTTATATATATACGCTGGAAGACTTCATCCCCTGCCCAGTTTCATATTGTTTAAACTCCCACCCACCCACCTTCACTATCACGAAAAGGTAGTGGATTACGTGGTACTTTCAGGGTGGCACATGCCACATCCTGGGTGGCTATGTGGATGTATGCGGATGGATAAATTGTGCATACTTTCATTGAACTTTGTAGTGGACGTGCTTTGGAAGGCACAACATTTGTACTGTCAATGTGTAACAGTATATTTCAAGTGATGTACAGCAGTGACAGTCTTTGATGATGGCGGCTTTAATGCGATTGGTGGATGTGTGTGTGCCTATTTACCAGTAACCTAATGAAGTAGAGCTGCACAGAAGATAGTGCAAAGGGAAGAAGGACTGTTCCAGTTTTACAGGGGTGTGGGCCACGTGCTACTTTGGGAGGCGCACGTGCCAAAATCTGCCCTTTACACAACCTTCCCAATTGCCATGACAGTATGGGGATTAGCCAATCAGGTAGTATGGGTGTGGTTAATAGGAAGGTGAGGTGAAATGGTTGCACATTATACTCTGCATACTGAGGGTGGCTGACATGGCAAAACATAGTGGGCCTCATTACACGGACGGCGGTAAGGGTTAACGGTCACCGTTAATGGCAACGGTGACCGTTAACCCTTACCGCCGTACTACGAGGTCCCTTTGCGGGTTGGTGATTTAACGCCTGCTTTTTGCAGGCGTTAAAAACCAACCCGCTAAGGGACCTCGGAGCTAATTACGGCACCGCAAAATTGCGGTGCCGTAATTAGCGCCTTCCCCATTCCCATAGAGCCCTATGGGGAAGGGCAATGGCGGAAGGGGGATTTACCGCCCCTCCAACCTTGGAATGGGGCGGTAAATCCCCTTTCCGCCAAGGCGGTGCCGGTATTTTACCGGCATGAGCCATGGCGCTAATAGCGCCATGGCTCACCGCCTTCCGTGTAATGAGGCCCATTGTGTTGACTGTAGGTGATCCCTTTGTAATAGATCTGCACAACTATTCCCTACAAAGACATTTTGACAGCAATTTTGGTTTGGAAGGAGTGGACGCATTGTGGAACGCTGTGTATGAGTGCCATTTTGTCGATATGCATGCACTTTGCAAAGACCTCGCCAAGTTTCCAGTAGTAGATGTTAACGTAATTCCTTACGGCGGCTTGCATATAGGTTACCTGCCTTGCTTACATTTGTTCCGTAGATTGATGAGGTTGCTGGATGTCGTGAGGATGCTTTTTCCCACCGCCAAGGTTCTTTTCTCATCTATACTACTACGAAGATTATGGCCTACTGCTCATGGATATTGTTCCGAGCCAGACTAAGGAAGGTGTCTCATCAAAAGAAGCATGTAGACTTTTTTGTCCACTCATGGAATGTTCTTCTGCAACAATTACCTTATTACTTGTGGAAATGCAGAGATTTTCCAAGAAAATGGCATTTTGTTGTCATCCATTGGCAATGCAGCTTTCTTTGTTTCTCTATAGGATGCGGTGAAGAGTTTACTGAACTAATGTGCGTACAAGAAAACACAAAAGCTACTAAAAACAGAAAAAAGGTGTTTTTGTAGAAGGATCTACACAAAAAAACAGACTATTTTAAGAGTCTCCCCTTACTACGAACTCCCCCTGCCCTGGTTGCAAGTTTTTCCCCCACGCCCGCAAGCAGCACGAAAGTCACATGTGGGGATTTTGCGGGTCATGGCCACGAAAATGGAACTGTGGGTATTGTCCAATGAGTTGCTTAGGATGTGCAGCAATAGGAAGAGGGACTCCAGCTGCACTGGGGACTGGGCCTCGACGTACTTGTGGGCCTGCACATGCCACATTTGACGCTCCTCACCATGCTGGCCTATGGAAATGGGGCTGTAGGGATTGTCCTTTCATGTGCTGCTCAGGGTGTGCGTAAGAGGAAAGCGCGCCAATAGGAAGGACTCCTCCTGCTTTACTGGGGCACGGCCCTGGCGGTACTTGGAGAAAGGCACTTGCCACATCCTGCGTTTGTGAGATTGCTGGCCAAGAGAAATGGGACTATGGCCTTTGGCCAATCAAGTGCTTTGGGTGTGCATCACAGGAAAGGGAGGCATTCACTTTCCCCTTTACTTTGTGTACTGCTGCTGGCAAACATGGCAAGACGTACAGTTTTCGTCGTGGGTGATGGCTTTTTGGAAGATCTGTGCGTGTATGCCCTCCAAGAAGACTTGTCTGGCAATTTAGGTTTGGAGGGAGTGGACGCTTTGTGGAGTAGTCTCGAATTGTGCTGTTTTAGCGGACTGCTTCTAGAATGTCAACACGTGGCCTCTTTGTCAACTGTACATGTAGTGATCGTGCACTCTGGAGCCTTCTTCATGGGTTACATGCCTTGTTCCTGTGTGTTCCGTCAACTGAAGAGTATGATCAAAGCAGTGCAGTGCTTTTTTCCTACTGCCAATGTGCTTTTCTCATGTATACCCCCGAGAATAGTATGGAAGTATGTAAGTAACATTGTTAAAGGGACGTATGGTTAAGTTGCACTAGCAAAAACCTATGAAACCTATGAAATTCGATGGAAAAACGTTGTTACAGGGACGTTATGGTTACAGGTAAACCCTAAAAACCCATGAAATTGGACAGTTATGGTAAGCTAAGCAACCATAACTCTTGCCACCAATGTGCACTGGAAGGACTAACACCCATGGCATCACAAATCTCATTCATTATATCACTCATTACATCACATGTGTGGCTCCCTCTGTTTTGTTCACTACCCTAAGTAGGGCAGGTGCTTTTCTACACTAAGGGCCTCATTCCGAGGAGGGCGCAAAGGGATACCGGGCACCGGTAAGGAGACCGGTGCCGGTAAACCCTTTGCACCCTACTACGAGTTCCTTAGTGGGTCCCTTCCTTAACGCCTGGTCTGACTAGGGTGTTGAGGACAGGACCCGTTAAGGGACTTTAGAGCTAATAACGGTACTGCAATTTGCAGTACCGTTATTAGCTACTTCCCCATTCCCATTGAGTCCTAAGGGGGCTCAAATGAGAATGGGGAATGGTCTGGTGAATGGGGACTTACCGGTCCCACCAAGGTCGTACTGGACCGGTAAGTCCCCCTTTCACCAGACCGGAGTCGGGACCGGTATGGGAGGTAGTCATGGCGCAAATAGCACCATGACTACCTGCATACTCGGAATGAGGCCGTCACAGTCATGAACAAATTATTGAAAAGGTTCTATATTTGAGTACGGCAACCTTCTCATATGTTCTTACACACCTTTCTTAACCATTCACTCACATTATATGATACATATACATATAGGGGAAGAGGAAAGCGTAAAACACAGCACTGGTTTCTGTGCATGAAGATAATCAGTTATGTTATGAACAGTTTCTGGTAATACTGCTGTCTTTTAGCTTACTTTAAGTCCCTTGGATATGGTCATGTTTGTATGCATTATGCTGTCTTTATGGTTTCTGTGCAGTAGGGCAAATATGAAGTTATAAAGGCAATGGTAGCTACTGCTTACATGTTTCACAGTACCAACCACTCCAAAAGGAATGCATTACTATTGTCACTGTGTAACACGGAAAGATTTTGAAGGTTACGCCATGGTGCAGACAATGGCTATGTTTGCACATGAGTTCCTTCATATACACTGAAAAAGTGTGTAATACAATGGTGTGTATAGCAATGCTATGCTCCATGACATACTTCTCTCATGATAGTTCTTCAAATATTCTTTTATAGTTTTCTGCTACCATTAACATAACAATCCCTTGAGGAGACTTCCTATGAAAAGTAAATGCACATGCGATGTCATGAGTGATGTCATGAATGAGATTTGTTATGCCATCTTTGATGTCATGGGTGTTAGTCCTTGCAGTGCACACTGGTGGCACGAGTTATGGTTGCTTAGCTTGCCATAACTGTCGAATTTCGTGGGTTTTAGTTTTTACCTGTAACCATAACATCCCTGTAACAACATTTTTCCTTCAAATTTAATAGGTTTTTGCTAGTGCAACTTAACCATAATGTCCCTTTAACAATGTTTTTGTTAGTGATATATATATACTTCAAGAAAAACAACTTTAGTTGCAAGGACGTTAAGGTGAGAACTTAATGCAAGAAAACATTTGAAATTCAGCGAAAGCCACCTTAAATTTGCACTCCCTGTTGCGCAGACTACAAGCACAATGTGGAAATCACAGACCATTGCGTCAACATAGAAGGTCACCATAGTACATTTTTATAGAATTGTGATAACTGCGCCAGCTGGTGGACCATGTAGGGCATGGGCCTTTAACCTTTGGCTCTTCAAATGTTTTGGGCAACAACACCTTCTCCTTTCTGGATACTGACCTCAATTCTATTTAAGACCTGTGTTGAACAGAAAGGCATGGACTGCTCATTACCAACTGTATTTGCTGAGTAAAATGGTATCATTCCTGCCAGCAGATGGATTTTGGTCTGCAGCAAGCTGCAGTGATTGTGCATATTGATGGTGGCAGTGCTTTATTACAACATGTTACTTCCTCTGCACGCTGCATGTAATGCCCCTGCTAAGCCGCTACTGGAAAAAGCAAATGTCATCATGTGTTGACCTTGCTCTACTGACTTTCCCTTGAATGCTTGTATATTTATATACTTGGGAACATATATAATCGACAGGTAAATTACACATTTCTGGTGGCCCTCGTATGACACATATTGCTGAGATAATGAGGCTTTCAAGTCCTAGTGCAAAGAAAAAGAAAACTTGCAATCAAGGTTTCCCCCAGTATGCCCCTACAGTGTGGAATTACTCCTTGTGGCTTAATGCGTCAGTCCATCGTTGCTTTCTTTTATGTTATGTTATTAAGTTTTTATACAGCACCCATCATCACAACAGTGGTTTTACAGTGCATGACCTTGCCTGAGAAGTGATGTATTGTCACCCGCCTGGGTGTCGTCAGACCCCGGTCTGTTGATATAAAAGAAGGGTTGAACACAGAGGAGATGATGGGATTGGGGGATTAGCTGGGATGCGCGTTTCTTAACTGTAATTAGTTATCGGTATGCATGGGAAAAAGTTTAAGGAACGTGCAGCCTGTTTTACAAGCAGACGTAACTGTGATGGCAGTACCTAGACCAAGTGATACCTGGTGCTAACCATGGTTGGTGTTCGGTTGCGGGATGGACTTGAGAGGTGCTCAAGCAGACCCTAGTAATGGTGAGGCTTTCACAAGCTTAGTTTCTAAGAAAACACTACCTGTAACAGGGAGAGCTCTGGGTTTGCCAAGCCAGCTGACAGAGTTGGACGAGTATAGATGAATGTGTAGGAAACATATTAGGTGATAGGGCCTAGTGATTATGTGCTAAGAAGTAGAGCATATGAACATCAGTCCAATATAAAAAATGTTCAGTGTATTTGGCTCCAGAGAGTCATGTAGCCTTATCCCTGTAAGTCCAGATGTTCTACAAACTCAAGCTTTAGGAGAATTCCTGCTCTCCCGTAATCTCTCTTGGATAAAATGACTGCTCTTTTCTGTGTGTAAAACGAAGAGCACTCATTTTCCTTACTTTCCTGTTGAGTGAGTTCATGCTATCTGACAAAGAGATTGGAGGGACTTTGAGACTGTAGGCACTGTATATCCCTAGCATATCATTTTGTAAAGTACAATGAACGGTTATGATATGGCATTTATAACGCGAGTATACACAACTGTTTCAGGACGCGACGAGTCAAGGGAGGGGAACAAAGGGAGGACAGACAACGATCCCACTAGGCCAGGTGTCATTCAGATCGTGCAAGTGTGTGGGAAGGGGGCAGGGACAGTGCAGTACATGGGAATTGATAAAACAATAAGTAAGTAACGGCCATCATGTGGCAAGTGAATGGGCAAGTGTAGACATCAGGTGTCAAGGGCTGGTAGGGGGATTGTAGGGATACAGAAACTGTTCCCAAGTGCGGGGGTTGCCAGGTGGGCAGTGCAGGTGTGTGACTCTGGCGGGGGAGGGACCTGAGTCCGAGATCAGAGGGTGTCAAGGTAGCCGGTGCAGTTCCAGTAACACCCAGGAGGTCAGCAGAGGAGAGGTGGAAAAACAGCAGAAGCAAAGAGAAAGGTTTTGAGTTGCTTCCGGAACTGGAGATGGTTCTCCTCAAGTTTAAGGGAGGCAGGGAGGCTATTGTAGAGGGAGGTTCTTACTCGGTAGCTTTGAAAGTACTTCTTTCAGATCGCCTTTCCAAATTTTTAGGGTGCTCTGTCTAGTCTCTGGAATTAAAATGATGGAAACATTCCTCTTCAAAGATCAGAGATCACAGGCCCCAGGTGACCATCCTGCACCCGAGATTATTGTTATGACAATATTCACGTTTTTATAAATGTTTTTCAAAATCCCACGTATCCCTGTGATGTGTTTTATAAGAACCTTTTAATACCATGATTGCAAAGTCCCAACATGACCCTGCTCTTAACCTGCAGTTAAAAGAATGTATGCCTTTTTAGATTGCTAAATCCCAGCATGCACCACTCTTAGCACTTGCATTTTTTAAAATAATAAGTCCCAACATTCCCCATTCTCGAGATATGCATTTATAAGAACATTTTGCTTTAAAGATCATGATTTTGAAGAACCTCACATGCCTAGCTCTCTGCATTATGCTTTGCGTCAGTGAAATAAATGACCAGGAATTCTAACCTATGCCCCGAGTGGCTGACTAAAGCCTGGTGATACTTCCAGGTGGCACAACTGGGCAGTGCGTCTGAGCAACCTAGTGAGGTTTTGAGAAGGCTCCCAACTTCACAACCTGCATGCTAAATATACTAAACTGGGTGCCTGTGGGCTTCATATCCTGGGCGGCACTTTCTGTGAATCAGAAAGACAATGGGCCACATTCCGACTTTGGAGGTAACCGCGCCGCTATTTGCGGCATGGCGTCCTCCAAAATCGATCCGACTCCGCCCTGGTGAATGGAGTAATTACCTGTCCATTCCAAGGTTGGAGGGACCGGTAATTCCCCATTCACCAGGGCCCTTCCCTATTCCCATTTGAGCCCCCATAGGGCTCAGTGGGAATGGGGAAGGTACTAATAACGGTACTGTAAATTACCGTACCGTTATTAGCACTAAAGTCCCTTTGCGGATCCCGTCCTTAACGCCTGCTAAAAGCAGGCGTTAAGGAAGGACCCGCAAAGGGAACTCGTAGTAGGGCGGTAAAGGTTTAATGGCACCGGTCTCATTACCGGTGACCGTTAACCCTTACCACCGTACTCGGAATAAGGCCCAATTACATGTGTTTACTAGTTGGAAAGACACTTACCTTTATTTGGCCCTTAAATAATAAAAAGTTTGTAAATTAATATGTGGTTGTGCATGAGTTGCTGGAGTGGTCAAATGGTAGATTTTCAATGTTTTCATCTTCTGTATATATTGTATTCAATGAAACATTGTTGTTAAAGGGACATTATGGTTACGTTGCACTAATAAAAACCTATGAAATTCAATGGAAAAACGTTTGGTACAGGGATTTTATGGTTACAGGTAAAACTGAAAACCTACGAAATTCGACAATTATGGTAAGCTAAGCAACTATAACTCGCTCCACCGCCGTGCACTGCTAAGACTAACACACAGGACATCAAAGATGACATCACAAATCCATTCAGTCTTTACACAAACATTGAAGTTTGGGTCTATAATCTTTCTGAAAACCTTTGTCCAAATTTGTCAAACGGCAACAAAGTTAAAAGCCATCTAAAAATGTTGTGACCCCCCTCTAATTTATCCCCCTCTTGAGAAAATCCCACCAAATCTTACAAAATCATTGATATCTAGATTTAAAACTTTTGTACACATTTGTCAAATGGCACCACATTTAAAAACCTTTGTAATATTTTGGGACCCCCCTCTAATTGTGCCCCCTTTTGATAGAATCCCCCAAACTTTGCAAAAACATTTATATTTCGATGTAGAATCCAGGGACGTCATTTGGGGGTCGCCAGAGGTCGCAAATGCGACCTCTGAGGTCTCCCTTGCGACCTCTGTGGTCTCCCTTGCGACCTCAGTGTGCAACAAAAAAAAGAAAATGTTAAAAAAATGTATTTGTTTTTTTTTTTCGTTTTTTGTAATGCAAGCTCCTGGAATGGCTGGCTTTCTTGTTCAAGCCCTTTAAAAAAAATAAGAAAAATAAGATCAGGAGTACCACAAGTTTAACACGTTCAGCACTGACCCTAAATAAGAAAGAATAGGAATACCAAATAATGTGTCTTTCTGGAATTCTATACAATTGCTAGACTCATTAAAGGTTTATTTCAGGCACACTTCAGGAGGTGAGTCACTGATTTAGTCTGTTCTTAAACACCTCAGCTCAGCCTTTCATCCTTCTGAAGTCGATAAATGAGTACCGACACAGGGTGTATATTTTTTCTATATAAAGAGCTTAAGCGTAAGTGCTATATAATAACACATCATTATCATTTGGTCATGGCCGTCTGCTTGCATTCACAGTAATTTGGTAATATGGGCCTATACACACTGATCTTAATGATACATATGGCGATCCATTCTTGCATGAAATGTACATCACATTATAGTGATATCGTAACCATAATTTCCGTAGTGTACAATGCTATGTGATGTCACTTCCTGTTTTGTCAACGGGTGAAAGGTTGTGTTCCACCGCTTCCGGCGATATCACTTCGGGGTGGGGTCAAATGACATCACTTTCTGTGATGTCATCAGGGGTCAAGGGTCATGTGATGTCACTTCTGCTACCCTTGGCATTTTGGTGAAATGACGTCCCTGGTAGAATCGTTTTGCAAACCTTTGTGCAGATTCACGGCCTGGAGCCAGATATCACTAATGTTTTTGGACCTACATTTTGACCATTTTAAAAAACTAGATGGATTTTCACCAAATTTACAAAACCACACTTTCGGGACCGAGCTGCCACTCATGCTGCACATTTTGTGAAAATCCGTCCAGTTGTTTGAGCTGTAGGAATAGATCTTTTCCATTCAGTCTACGGAAAAAACATTTTTTGTGAGCCCTCATAACTTTACCCCCCCTTGACAAAACTTTACCAAACGTACCAGAAGAATTCAGAGTGGGCCACATACTTTTTTCATTTTGCAAAATTTGGTGAGGATTCATCCAGGGTAGCGAAGTGCTCTTCCTATGAGATGAGCAATTTAACTGTAACTACACAGCTGCTACTGCAGGCCCTGTAATATATTTGGTTTGGATTTCTTTCTTCTTACTTTGTGATTTTGCATTTGTATATGTTGTGCTGTGCTCCGCTACTCCCTGGAATTATATTAGTGACTTATAAGGCTGTGAAAATAAAGAAACTCCCATGAACTCTTGGTAGCATTGTCAATGGTGAGGAATCATTGGGATTAGAATCCAAAACATCTGGAGAGCCTGGAATCCAGCTGTGGATGGATCATAGGAATTCCAGTTGCTCTCTGGATTAAACTTGACTATGTGAAGGCCTTTTGTAGGCTGGTGATGCAGTCTAAACATATCTTTAATCTAGTTCTGGGAAGAAATCTCTCCAGGGAGGTTCTAATCATCTTGATATTTTCTAAAGTGCTGATTGAATCTAGAAGCACCTGTGGCCAGCAAGTACAATTTCTAAATGTTATTCCACCACACTCAACATGGACAAGCAATTTGAGTTATTTTACATCCGTTTTAATGTATTAATATTTTAATTAGCCTTTTAGGTCTGAACGAATGAGGATCTCGCCTTTGTAACACATGTGCATGGTAGCAAAGACCATCACACCGCACGAAAGAGCAAACACGCCACTACATTGAAAGCACACTGGAAGACACCAGAGGAGATGGAAAAAAATGGTGAAAAAATGAGTGCTTATTACTTTTACAAAGTTAGCACAAAGCATTCTTCTTTAAGCACCAATTGTTTCATTTGATTTATTTTGTAAAGTGCACACATTTACCGAATGGTGGCATTTTGGCCCTGTAGTATATAAATGCATTTTGATATGGTACAAATCAGGCATGGAAACACACAAATACAGACAATCAACGGAAACACTGCAAAAACATGTTTTTTAATTACATTGTTTTATTATATATTTACATCAATAACTTTTTAATACATACATCACATCATAAAAGTAGGGTATATCATTTAACTGGCATCAGCGTATTCATATTAAAACTTCTAATTCATAGCAGCTATTATCGCATAGATTTCTTTCCATAATCTAGTGAAGTAAATTTTGCATCCCTAATGGGTCCTAGATATGAAAATGGCCCACAGCTTGTTAGGGCTTACTACTCTTACTACTATCTCTAGTCCGAAAGCTATGGTCGCTTTTAGCCAGAGGGCCGTCACTGCACAGCAGTCAAAAAGGAGATGACAAACAGATTCCAAGGCCTCTTGACCACTGAACCAGCAAAAGTCTATGGTTCCTTGCAACTTTAATTCAACACCCACTAATCTCATACTTTTGACAGCATTGAATTTAAGGCGCAATAAGTCCCATATCAAATGGTTTCCAGTCAAATTCTGAATGTAAGATTGAATCAATGGTCTTTCCAGAATGTATGGGAAAAACATTCAGTTGTTGATTTCTTGGCCAGATCAACTATTATGTCTGTTTAGGATCTGCCAAAATCTGTTAGAATCATTAGTTTGTGCATTAACAACTTAATTCTTCTTTGTCACATACTAAAAACTGGCGATGTTGTTTTAGCCACTTAGTATAGTTTGCCCTTATTTTTCTCTGGCCGGGCAATATTCATCTTGGTCTGTGTTGTCTAGGTAAAGCTACACCACTCTCTATGCATAGCTTTTTTTGATTAGTAATCAGTTTATCGTAGCCATGATTATGGATGTTTCCCAATCCAGAAGCCTGTCTTCTGTTACTAACAAGCTTAGGGAAAATAGCATGGCTTATAGCCAGAACACACTCCTCATATTTGGTCAACGATTGGAGGCCATGTCCATGTCCTGTGGATGGGAAGAATTAGATACACTGAATTGGTCAAGTACCGTGTGTGCAATTATTGAGGTGCTTCAAGTTTTGTAGAGGACCATTGTCTGCTAGTGATTGCATTATTGAGAGAAACAGTCCCCGTGTTTTGATCATCAAAATGATATTGTTGTATGTTAAAGCTCAGCACAATGGGCAAGTGATCACTCTTGTGGCTTTGAATTATAGCCATGTCTGCTGTCAATGAAGAATCATTTGCTTCAAATACATAGGGCCTCATTATGAGTGTGTCGGTCTGGTAACTACGGTGCCAGTAAGCCTACCAGCACCATTGGTACCGGACGGGCACACTCCGAGTCTGCGGGCGGCTGCCATCCCGCCCGCCAAGTCTGACCTGGCGGGCGGGACGGCAGCCAACCGCAGACTTTCACAGAAGCCCTGGTACCATTACTAATGGTGCCCGTGCTTCCGTCATCCCCATTCCCATTGAGTCCTATGGGACACCAGAGTCGTAATCCCCAGTGTTTCCATTAAGCCAGGCACAAGAAAAATACACAAGTCCGACGGCAGCCTGCCGGTTTTATCGGCACGGCTACCACCAGACTTGTAGTGATGCCCATAGTCTATAATACTGGAGCTAATTTCAGTAGACCTTTTAAATTGTGGGGGCAGTCAGAAGGTTATGCTCCATTCAGCATGGAAATCCCTCAAGAATATAGCAGGGTTGCCCAATCAATTCAATGAGAACATGTGTAGTTAAGCCCAGTTTCCTCAACCGGGTGAGAACAATGTAATTCATTTAACATTTACTCTTGATTGTAGTGGCTCAGAATGTGAGAATTAAAGTCTCCACATAAAATTATAGGGGCAGTAATAATAGTAGTTTCCAATCATTGTTCAAGAACCCTTAGAACTGTCACAGGAGCTGAAGTAAAGGGGGGATAGTAAATTGTGACAATTAAAATATCTTTCTGTTCAGCAGTTTCTATGAAAGTCATCTTGCCAACCAAAGTGTTCAAAGAAGAGCAATGGACCTCAGGAAAACACATATGGCTTTTTTATGCACATTAAAGGACCACCCTTCGGTCTGCCCTTTTTCCCCTTAATTGCACATTTTTAGATGATGATCCATACATCCAGGGCAAAAGAGTTCACTATCCAGGTCTCTTGAAGTGAAATTATACAGAAACCATCAATAGGATCCAACAGACCATCTTGATCATACAAATGGGGGTTGTTCCCTCTGTTTCACCTTAAAGCAAGGAAAGGTGATTTTCAGGTTATAATGACCAACTGGGCCAGAGAACTGAACCAACAGAACAGTGCACGAAAGGGGCCTGGTGTCAACATTGACCAGGTATGTTGTCGAAGACCACTCACAAGGGCAGCTTGCAAAAACACATTGCCTAGGATATAAAAGGCTCATGGGCCAACAGTTAGAACCCGCATCAGCAAGCGATCTTGGAAAGCTGCAAGGTGTCACCAGGTCTTGAAGGTGGCAGTGGGAGATGGTGCTATATGGCAGGAAGCAGGTCACCATTTGGTCAATTGAGTTCCTAGGCATAGAGGAAGTACAAGAATTTCATTTTTTTGGGGTATTATGTTTAAGAAAATGTGATGATGTGCAGGCCTTATTTCCCTAAAGGAAGTCCTAGAGAGGTCGATATTGCCATCAAACTCTATTCCTGTGCAGCCTCTACCTGCCATTATAAGGACAGCCCTTAATATCTGGATGAATAAAACATGTCTGATATTGCCCTGCTTTCATCATTTATTGCAAACACGAGATTGCAGCATTATTGGAAAGTATATCTTATCCAACTCACACAAAACTCCTTTTTGTCACTGCCAGCATACTGCTCTTCACCATCCTGCAGCTTCCACACTCCATTGTAAGCCTGGGTGCTGCATCATACTGGAATCCACTCTCCACTTTCCATCTTTTCTGCTCCTCATTACATCACGAAGAACCCCAGCAAGGATGCAACATCACTTTGAAACCAACTCAAAACCTGGTGGATTTAGGTGGACTTTGTTGGATTTTGGACTGTTTGAGACATGTTTAGAGTTGACAGCAGGTGGATCGGGTTTTTGAGAGAAAGGAGCAGTGATTCTGGATCTTGTCTTTATCAATCTCAAACAAGCTCCTATGTGCTCTGCCCCCAAGAACCACAAGTCCCAGCAGGGCACTGAGCCTATTAGAGGTAGGTTTGAGGTGTGTCTCAATCTGCTAACTAACATGATTTGGAAGGTCAAATGCGTTACTGTGGCCCTCAAATCACAAACTGCCTTTTCTTTGTATCATAATGTCTTACACCCATCACCCTTAGCTTCAGGCCAAATGAACCTGTGCTGTCCAGAGATCCTGCAGAAGGCAGAACCATGAGTAACCCCAGGAGGGGACTACCCAGGAAAGCATCTGGATAGGATATGTTTATGAACACGTTTGATGGCCACATTTGAAGAACTCTTTTGTTGTAGCTTGATGCTTTTCTCACGCCTTCCAAACTTAAGGTGAACTTCCAGTGATGGCTTCTGGATTGCGTTGTGGCATGTGTGGCTTTGCCCAAATGGCTTATTCTACTTCTATAACTTTGCCGGTGTTTGCTACACATGCCCCAATGCTCCAACCACAAGGCTGTCAGAATCTTCAGCACTGATGTTCCCTTATAAGGTTAGAACCAGTGTACAGTTGTCTGTAGCCTTAAAAACGGTATGTCTTGGGTTAAAGAAGTTATCTATGTAACAAAATTGTCCTGTAAGACAAAGCTATTTTCTGGAGCTGCAGGTTTGCATTTGGACTGATTTGTATTCCAACAATGCTTTGCTCATATGTCTCTGAACTGGAGGTGAACTTTCAGTCATAGCTACTGGGTGGTTCTGGCATGTGTGATTGGCTGGAATGGCCTGTTCTAAATTCTGGTTGTAGGTTTTTTGCAGCCTTTTTTAAACCCATCGTAGGTTTGTTGGCGGTAGCTTAATGTTCGACTGGAGGATAAAGGACTCAAAGAGTAGGACATCAACTTTGAACCTTGGTTTTCAGAATAAGGTGTCCATGTAGGGTTCGAGACTGATATGAATATGGTCAATTCATTTTATGAAAGCGCTAGATAAATAACACATTATTATCATCATTATATCAGACAACCTGACCACTATGAAGTGCAGGAAGCACCTATAGAACACTACGTTCAGTTGTCCTATCTTGAGTTATCCTATCCTGGGCGCTAGTTTATTAAGGTGTGTTCATTTGTTTTGAATATTTTCTTAACATATGTCTGATGAAATGCCTGATAATTTGAATTATAATAGTACAGTGATAACAGAAACGTATATTGCATGTTATGTTATTGCTCGTAATCCCCATTAAACCTACAAATCGAGTCAACATGAGCAATGATGTTGATGTAATCCCCTGCATCTTCCTCAACTTCCTGCACATTTTCCTCAAAGTCCTGCACAGGATTCTCACCTCGCCCAAGTGTAAATTCACTACAAAGCCCAAGAACTTCGGTTTTTGTCCTGGCACCAATCTGGATCTTTCCAGTTGAACACAAAGACTATGCCCTCCAGCAATTCCACTGCTTTAGCAGTGTGTTTAACTGCCTGGCTCTGCTCCTGGGCCGTCTGCAGCAGGTCGTCCAGATACATCATCACCCACATCCCCGTGGTGTGCCTCTCTGCCTTTACTGTCTGTATCGCTTTTGTTAAGCAGGAGGCAAACGTCAAAAGTCATCTCAAATCGGAAGCACACAAAACTCCACGTCTTCCCCTGGCATCTTACTTGAAATGTAATGAATCCTTTGATATCATTCCCTATTTGTATTATTTTCTGTGATGTTGTGGGCACCACCTTTGTTCTCTGCTCCCATTCCCTCTTCCCCTCATCTCCAACCCCCCCCCCCCCCCCGCCTTTCCTCTGTGCTACCAATGCGAGTCGTCCTATGGTTCTTCCTAGAGTGTGTCTCATCCCAAGAAGAAAAGATTTTAAAAGATTGCATAGGCCTTGATTTTACTTCAAACATTTTGGGTCTCATCACGGCTGAGATACCGCCCAACTTTATTTGTGTTAGCGCCCACCTGCCCAAAGGTATTACAGCCCGATCACGGGTTGGTAGCTAACCTTTGCTCCCCATTTCTCATGGATAATACCGCTGGTGATAATTGCGCCAAAAATGTGCATTTCTCTGGCATGTTTAACCCCAGCTGTAAGCTGGGGCTAAACACGACAGACTCGAGATTGGGTGGACCCTTAAATGCGGCAGTAATACTGTTACCGCCACATTTAAGGGCTAGGGCCCAACTCGTAATAAAGCCCATATTTATTGTCATTTTTAATAAGACTAAGTTACTTTGTTGAAGCTACTGTTTGTTACCGTTCTTGAGTAAAACTTGTTTGATTCAATAATGTTTTGATGTTTACCAGTTAATGTTGCATCCTTTGTGATGACATATATTTGCTGAGCAGCAGTTGAGACGTGGGTATTTTTTTGTGGAAAGCACCGTTCAAAATTGCAGGGTACGGAGGAGGAAGTAGGATGGGGCACAGAAAGGTGTGTGGGGTTGAGGTGCGTAGAGTTATGATGGTGGGTGGCATAGGAGATGCCACCTGGGGAAGAGGCTCCCAAAAAGGGGAGGGATTGGAAGAATGCCTCCAGAGCGGGGTGGGTGGTGATCACAGCGAGGGGAGGGAGAAGTAAAGAGGGGGATGTCCTCGGCCTAGTAATTTGATGTTGGAAGGGCAGAAAAAGCACTCTTCTCCCATTCACGTGACCATGCAGCATGAAAGGGGTAAGAGCGAGAAAAAGAGAAGTACACCAAAAACGGCTTTGTAAAGGGCCACAGAGCCAATGATTGCGTGGTGAAGAGATTACATATTTTGACAAATAGTTAAAACATTTCAAGTGTGGCAGTGTCAGGAATATAACCCTGCGAAACAGCTTATCATCATAATATCCAATGTACAAGCTTTGCCTCATTACAAGGTTGGCGCTGCAGGAAAAAAGGTAGCTTTTATTCCATTATCGCCACTTTTCGTACACCGCCACATTATATTTTTTGACAGATGTATCGCTAGCGGTATTACTGTGCTGTAAATATGCCGATTTTCAGAGGAAAAAAGGAGGATTTACCTTCAGCTTCTTTTCTGGATATCAATCCTCCACTTAGCCTCCAAAAATCAGTGGATTTACCGCATGGTAATTCCACCCACGGTAAATCCACCAAAAGTGCCCATAGAGTCCTATGCACTTCAAAAATGTGGAATGACCACTACTTGTAATCCTGTGGAAACTCCACAGGACCAAGTGGTGGTAACAGTAATTGAGTTTGACAGTAATTAGGAAGATTTACCAACAGAATACCCCCAAACTCATAATGAGGCCCTCAAAGGAAAAGGCTACATTATCATCCTATTTCATTTATTATTTATTATTTATGATTTATTATTTATTTATATATTTATTTTTCATCATAGTATGGCAGAGTGATGTGATACAAATTTGAACTTGTATGCTATCAGGTCAAAGGACGACAACGGGGGACTTTTAACTTTCACCGTTTTCCTCATCCGGCCAAATATTATGGAGAAGGACTTGCCATCCTTTTCTTTCCATGAATGTTGACAAACTAGGACGGTCAAACTGCAAACATGGAACAAAATAGCAGATTACAAGTCACCCTCTCTGAATGAAGGGTGAGTGATTCATAACGAGGTCCTGCAGGGGTAAGACCCGTTCTTCTCCATGTGTTACTCTATGGCTGCGTTGCTGATGCGGACCGCTGCATGCTCTACACAACCCAGGCAGTTTCTTCAGCCTATCGCTCCCACTCCCAATAGAACAAAGTTTTAGAGCATGAAGCTGCTGTCTCTATCACCACATAGTTTATGGACTGCATGCACAATCTCCTAGCTTAAGGCCCATTCTGCTTGCCACCCTTCCATCACCCACCACCGCATCCTCTCCAAAAATATTATCTGTAACTGCCCCATCCTACCACCGAATGAAACCTGATATTTTCCTGGCCCAGGCTTGGAGGTCTAATGCAGCCCATGTCACCTAATAGATTGTTATATGTTGAATGGCATGGCCCGCTTGAGCTCCTGGCTTCTTCTTCCTCCTTACTTCAAATGTTTGTTTGTTTGTTTGTTCGTTTGTTTGTTTTATTATTTATAATGTGCATGGGTAACAGAGCGCAGCAGTTACAAGAATATGCAAAGCTGAGTTACAGAGAAAGGAATATAATCAACATACAAGTCATTAATTGCAAGGGGGTATATACGGATGGTATCTATTTACAAGTGTAGGATACAAGAGGGGCATGTGCAAATGATACAGACATCTTACAGAGGCAATAATTATGTACAAATAACACAGGCATCTTGCAGAAGCAGTATATACCAGGTTTAAGGTATTTGTGACTATAGTCGGGTAGGCAGAGATATTTACAAGTGTGCTGGCAGTGAGTGGGCAGTTGTAGTTATCACAGGGAAGCAGGACGAGAGGGCAGGGAAGGGGAACCTTCCATGTAGGCATATGGTACTGTGTCAGTGGGTGAGTGGCCACTTGCTGAGCCTGAGTTAACATTACTGGTCATTGGATTTCAGCTACATAATGATGTTAGATCTAAAGTTATGGTAGGTTTGGTCTATTCTCAGTGTGGGAGGGAGGGAGTTCCACAATTTGGCTGCTTTCACAGGGAAGCTGTTGCCTACGATGGTAGACCTTTTGAAGCTAGGTACAGAGAGGCGATCTCTGTTGGCTGAACCAGGTGGTCTCAGGGTGGTCTGTTGAGTTCTCCTTACACCGCCACTACTAAATATGGACTCCTTCTGCCTGGCCCCACATTGGTTTCCTTCTGCCTTTCCTGTCATCCCCACCACACTATTGGCTTTCACAATGCTTGCTTCTTCGGAGGCATAAGGCTTGAATGGTTTTCATAGATATCCCCCCTCACCTTGCTTTTTTGTCGTATCTCTGTAATATTGTTGAGAGTGTGGTGCACTGCCACTTCTAAATTCCAAAAGGCTCATTAGGGAACTAGTTGCTGTGACAAAGACAACCATATCATTATTAGTTATGCCATTTTTATAGTTAATATATTTATAGTGCTATCCAGAATCTTCACTGAGATACCTATCCCTCATCAATAGTCATGGGTGACCTACAGTACAGTGTAGAGAGCCAAGAATGTGCCCATGTTTCTCAGCCTTTCTAATAGCTGTGAGAAAGATACTACATGCCATCTAATGCAGCAAATGGCAGGGGTACTTATCTCTTGTGAGGTCATATGTCCAGATGGGGTCACCATTTAGAGTGCAGTAGCAAACACCAACTTACCCTCAGCACGCCCCTCCCCACGTCCAAACCACAGAGGTATCAGAAGCGCCTGGAGGTTCTCTTCTGTCATCAGCTAGCTGCTGGTCATAGAGACGGCTACCTTTGTACAGAGAATTTCCCCAAAGATTTGATATACTGCATCTCAGCACTTTGATCTCCGATCTCTGAACACTGAGGTCCGAACTCTGCACCAGGCTCTGTTGGGGGGTGAGATGGAGATTGGGCTGGTGATCAGAATAGAGCATAGACCCCTGTCTCTGGTTGCTAATGTGAGCATTACAAGAACTCAGGAATGAAGCCATCATAAAACATGATGGGATGGAGGGCGGAATAGGGAAGGATGTTGTGTTAAAAAATGCAGCCAGGTCTACTTCATGGGGAAAGTAAAAGAGAACATGCTAGGCCATATGTTAAAATGGGGAGTCACCTAAAGCGGTGAGAAGACAATGGAAGACCATTGATCAGTGGAAAGAAATGCAGTGGGAAGGAGCCCTTTGTCTGTACGTATAGAAGGAATTATAATATGGCTTGTATCAAAATATGTTAGGTGTAGCTGAGGGAAAGATTGTATAAAAACACGAGAGAAGAAAAGAAAGGAAACAAAATGAGAAAACATGGATACAATAATGGTTCTGGCAAAAGGATGAAATGTGAGGGCTAAATAAGAGATTGGATGGCTAAATGAATATGTAAAAAAGGCAAAAGGTCTGTTCAATTGAGATGTCTGGGGGTAGAAGGGTAGTTGCTGTTATTAGTGTGCAAAGAAAGCTAAGGCTGAGGTGGGAGTGCACTTGATCTGTGAGATTGAAGCATCTCTTGTGCTAAATGGTATTACCAATAAAGATCTCAGCCCAAATAACCAGAGAGACCCAAAGAATATGGCAAAATACTACTTTATTCTTGGTTTCATAAAGCAGGGCAAACTGGCAAACATCAGACTGATGCTCGCACACTCACACACAAACTCGATTATACAGAGGTTTTATACCCCAATATGGGACAGCACATGGGGTTCCATATACGGCTATTCTCCTGTTGTTCCAATATGGTGGTGGTGACGGGGCAGGAGCTAGGTGCAAGACTTCAACATACTCCTCTACATTCCCCCCTCTCGTCGAGTCCTCAACCACATTTTTCTCTTCAATATCCTTATCATCTCTTCATACTGTTGTTTCTTTGGGATCCATATCTTTGTAACCCCCCCTCAGGTGGCATGCATTCTTTATATGCTCTTCCACACTCCAATTCATTTGACAACAATTTCCTGATGGTGAACAGAATACCCAATGTCCTACATATTTTTATGATCCTTTGGGTAGTAGAACTTCTTTCCTGAAGCTGCCAGGGTACTTTTCTTTATATTCTCACGGGTACTTTCCTCATTTTGAAGACATTCGCCAGCCGGGATTGGATCCATGAAAATAGAAATGAAAAATAATAATCTCCTGCTGTCTCATCAGTTTAATATTCCATCTTCATATGCAGGATTGTGAGCATAGTTATTTCTTTAGTCAGGGTTCTATTTTCTCCTTCGTGAGATGGTGTGAATGTACAGCAAGAAATACCGACCTTGGTGTGCACGCCTCTTTCCATTGATGTAATTAGATCCAGGACACACCTGTTCTGGCGGGTCATCAGCCTGATGGCTCTCAAGTCTTCTCTGATTGCATTAAATCCTTTATTGTTGCATTGATCGTCTGTAACAGCTCCCATCTTGTAATCTGCAGCCACTTGGCATTTACTGCAGTCTGGAGTCCTGTCATAAATATAGATGTCATTATCATTGCTGTCTTGCTGAACAGTTTATGCTCATCTGGAAAATATTCATAGGCCTTTATTGATTTTGATGAAAAATAGATCTCTCTCTTCAGCCAGCGAAGGTTGTGCGACCTCTTTCTCCCCTGGTGTTCATTTATTTTTGGAAATCCATCAATATTGAGGTCACTTTGAGGAATCACCAATGCTGGAACATGTATTACTACAATAGAGTATACTCCTCCCCAATTTGTATAATTCATGGAACCTCCATTATCTGCCCACATCCTTTGTTTTCTCCAACCAGTGTGGAATCAGAAAATACAATATTAAGGCTTTTACACCATGCAAAGAGAAATACACCAACACGGGCTTGTAAAGATTCCCAGAATCTTTATTGAAACACTGAACAGTTCACAAAACAAAGTACACAGATAGCTATGTGGCCGTCAGTACTTCACAGAGACCACCAGCAGGTTCAATGAGAGCAGTGAACAGGAATTGCTAGCTGGACATCAGCATATTTATACAGTTTCTTCGTAACGATGTCCAGCCTCTTACGAGTTAATCATGTACTGGGCTAGGGTTCACGCCAGGTTCATTCCTAATTTGCATATCTCGTACATGTAGTTTACTTCTTAATACATTTATTAACAAATACTATTATTCTCTGGGTTTACCTTTTTACACTCTTTACACATTTGCTTCAATGCAGGTCAAACAGATGTTTCACGTATAATGTTTTAATTAGCATTATCGTTCTTGTATACGTGTAGGTTAACATCGTCGATCCAAATAATCCCCTGATCCCGAGGTCAACAAAGGACAAGGTCTACATGACCCTAACATGTAGCCTGCAGGCAGGTTGGACATTAACTCGCCTACAGAGGTTGAAGAGGTTAAAGTAAGAACAATAGAACACAGGTCGGCCATTTTAGGCCACAGGGTGACTGCACGACAAGCCAAAATGGCGGCTTTAACCTAAAATGGAGGCTTGATTAACTTAAGGTCACGACCTTGCAATGTGGATTTCCTCGCAAAGCGACTGGGCATAGGCCAACATATACAATGAGGACGAAACAATATTATTTCAGTTTTGACAAACCCTCCTTTTGGCCTATGCCAAGCGCTAAACTACTTCCAATCACTTTACGACTAACTCCACATTTCAACATCTATACACCCCGAATCATTATCAGACATATCTATTGCCATTAGGTCAGACAATAGAGTTTCTTTCGACACGTACTCCTTGGAAACCTTATCTGGGGCGTATATTTTATGCCCTAATACATTTGTTGCTTGCGCGCAACAACACCCTAATACCGAACATATACCAGGAAGACACTGTATACAACAACAAAGGAACAGTAAACTACCCAAGATAATCAGCAAGGCCGAAAGCAGCTTCCATCCCCACGACCGTAGGTGGTCCCAAAACCATGCTCTAAGTTCCCAGTTTCCCTCAGGAACGTGCACTTCTGAACTAAGAACATGTAGATTTTGGATCACCCTAAAGATCGTTGGAGAGGAGTCTGGTACGTAAAACGCAGCAAGCGGACCCCACTAATTTACATACTCCTCCACGCTCAGCCAGAATGACATCTAATGCCATCCGGTTCTGAAGAGCTACTAATCTTATCGCTTTCTGTTCTAACGTCATATTATAGAGTATGTCAGTGGTCCGGTTGATGGTTCTCTCCAGTACTCTTGCTAGTCCCCTGATATCTTCTGAATTCATAATTTTTCCAAAAAATGGCACAAAGGATTTCATTATGTCTCCTAGAGTTTGTGCTGGAGTATCCCCCTTCACATCTCGTCGTGGACGAGTCTTCGAAATTTCTGCAGTACTGGCAATAAATACCGCAGGTAATAGAATCCCTAAATAGCAAGTTCCTTGCCAATCCCTGGGCAACCATGGAAATGCCACATTACCGCAAACAAAATAGACAGGTTCATCTACATACAGAGGTCTGTTCTCACTAGTCAAATTCGCAACGTTGGCGCAACTTCTAAAATCACCCATTGACCGTGTTCCATTCCTCTGTATGCAGAAGGAAACTACATCGGGGCTATGGTTAACAGAATAAGATGGAGGCGTGGCATCCTTATTGCCTATAGGAGCCATTTTGAAAGAGATCAAAGACTGAAAAGGACGAGACAATCTATCAGAGGGCCTAACAGAAGCAACATTTGGCTTAATGGGGCATCAAAACACGTTTTTCAAAACTATTCAAATTTGTACCATCAACGTTCCCTGAGATACTGTCATTCCAACGGCCAAAGAATAATGCTCTAAGAGAAGCATAACAAGCAGTTGTCAAAGGTAAAGGATGAATGTACCAACCTAGCCCCTTATCCCCATGTTGCAGTAATTGCGAGCAGATCCAGCAGTTTGTCCTGTTAAAAATTGCATGAGTGGCATTCATTATTAACAAAGAATATTATTCTGATAGTTCCGTCTATGCGAAGAATCTCTAGGCGACAAGGTATGCATTTGCACGGAAGGAGTGGGTATAACAGATACATTTTCAACAGGTAAAAAGTCCTCTAGCGGATATGCTTCCTCCAGATACCACAACCCAAAACCAGTAGTTACTAAAAACCCAGTTATTATTACAAAAAGGCAACAATACGTTTTCGGGGTCCGCTTAGACGTTTACTCATTGTCTCTGCTAGTCACATATTTATCTAAAAGTTCGGTACCAGCGGTAGCGGGTGCAGGCATCGTAGTCTTCAATCGAAAAACACCAATTGTTTGTTTGCTGGCGACTCCAGTCGCGCGTCTTCTTAATTTCTTTCCCACAACCCTTAGCCAACAGAATCCTTTCGTATAGTCGGGCCAAAAGGCAAGCCCTCAAATGATTTCTTCAATCGCACAGTCAAACCGTGCCGTACGTCTATCTTCTAGGACGTAAATTATATTTCACAATTTCTGGTGCCGAAGGATCAGAAAGCAAGGTGTCGTCACTTCCCACTGGAGGTGGCGAGTGAACGGAAATGGGATCAGAAAATGGATGATCCGGAAGTACCACTGTTGGAGAGTGCGGAGACAAGATGGCCGTTTTGCCTGGCCTTACAAATTCTGGAACGGTCTCTGATACTCTCTTGTCGGTTGTTGCTGTTTCGGGCACGTTGGTTACAGCATTGGAAAGGGATTCTGTGTCTCCTGTATCATATGGCACGGGCTGCGGGATCCATTTGGTGTGCGTTGTGTGTATCCAGTTCTTCCGCCCTGCTACCCACACCGCATTCTGGGTGACTAGCAGGACCTGGTAGGGACCCCTCTACCGAGGTGCAAGGCAAGACGACCTTTCGAAAACTTTTGTGAGGATTCAGTCCCCCGGTCGTAGACTGTGACCGGGACCCTCGTACCGTACAGGTAATGCCTCTCGCACCTGGTGATAAATTGAAAATAGATTTTTAGTCAACTGGTTACAGTAATCTGAAAGAAGCACATTCTCTACATCCCGCAATGAGCGACTCTTTGGCATACCCCAAATATTAGCAGGCCTCCCCATCACCACCTCAAAGGGAGAGTGCCCAGTCTTAGTTTGAGGGGTTGTTCTCATCGACAGCAACACGATCGGTAAGGCGTCTGACCATTTTAACTTGGTGCCAGCACACGTCTTAGCGAGCTTGTTCTTTATAATGCCGTTATGTCTTTCCACTAATCCGGCACTTTGGGCATGTCTGGCCGAATGGAACTGTTTAGCAATCTGTAATCCTTCACATATTTGTAGGATTACAGCAGCGATAAAGTGTGGCCCATTATCCAACCAGATGACTCTCGGCAGTCCGAACCTAGGAAAGAACTCTTTCAACAGAGTCTTTGCCGTGGTTATGGCAGTTGCATCTCTAACAGGGAAGGCCTCGACCCACTTGCTAAATGCACAAATGACAACCAACACGTATTTAAGATTGTTGCAACGTTCCATCTCAATAAAATCAAAGTGGATGACCTCAAACGGAACAGAAGGAGGAGCGAAACAACCTCTAGGAGTCGAAGTACCTTTTCCTACATTGTGCTGCAAACAGACCATGCACCCTTGGACAAAGCGCTCTGCAATTTTGAAAATGTTATCATTGGCCCATACACTGTGTAACATTTTAGTGAATTTACGCGCCCAGACATGGGTCGGACCATGAGCCATAATGACCATCATTGTAATATAGGCGTCAGGGAGTAACCATTTTCCTTCAACATTGTCCACCCAACACCCATCACCATCCAATCTCCCTGCACCCTCGACCCATTTCTTGGTCTCCTCTACAGTAGCATCTGCTTGAATGTCTTTTACAGAATCAATACTTTCACCAAAAGTGCAATCATGTACAGTTTCCCGTACGGCATACATTTCGGAACTAAAATCAGTGGCAGTATGTTTAGCTATCTGATGAGCAAAAGCATTCCCTTTTCCTATATCGTCTGTAACCTTCTGATGTGCTGTACATTTTACAATGGCTAACTGAACAGGGAGTGTGAGCGCTGAAAGTAATCGCACTATTAAAGTGCTGTGCTGTATTTTTGTGCCATGTGAGGTCAAGAAACCTTGTTCTTTCCAGAGTCTACCGAAGTTGTGAACTACCCCAAAGGCATATTGACTGTCGGTATATATATTTACTGTAAGCCCTTCAGAAAGTTCACAAGCTGGAGTTAATGCTATAATTTCTGTGGCCTGCATGGAATTATGCATAATTCTTTTGGTTTCCACAATCGTGCTTAAGGTAGTGATGGCATAGGCAGCCGTGGATGTACCATTCGGAAGTTTGAAACAGGAGCCATCACAAAATAGCTCTCCTTGTGGGCTATTCAAAGGCGTATCTTTCAAATCGATTCTACCTTTAGTCTCTTGTTCTGTAGTGTAAAGGCAATCGTGTGACGTTTCATCACCATCAACAGTATCTTGCGGGACAGGTAAAAGTTCAGCCGGATTTAATACACAACACCTCTGAATTTGAATGTGGGGAGCAAACAAGATCAATTCATATCTTGTTAATCGTGCGGAAGTAAGGTGTTGCGTTTGAGTTCTATTTAATAGAACATCTACAGAGTGAGGTACCATTAGGGTTAACGCATGACCCAGGACCATTCCCTCGCTCTGTTTTACAGACGCAGCAGCAGCAGCGACAGCTCTCAAACATCTCGGCAAAGCGCATGCAACAGGATCAAGGACAGATGAGAAATAGCCGCACGGCCTATTCTTCCCTCCATGTTCCTGCGTTAACACACCCAAAGCACATCCATCACGTTCATGCACATACAACACAAAGGCCTTTTCATAATTTGGAGTTCCTAAAACCGGCGCCGAACACAGCGCGGTTTTGAGTAAATCAAATGCTGTTTGGTGTTCCAAAGTCCATGGCAATGACAGGGAAATGCCCTTTTTTGTCAAAGCCAGCTTTGGTTTAATCGTTAACGAAAAGTTAGGGATCCACAATCTACAGTAAGAAGCCATACCTATCAGGGCTCTAACTTCCTTCTGCGTATTTGGGACAGACATGCCAGAAATAGTTTTTATTTGTTCAGGTGTCAACCTTCTTCCCTCTTTTGACAGGAGATAGCCTAAATAGGCGACCTCCTGACAACAATATTGGAATTTTTTGAGTGAAGCTTTATGGCCATGTTTTGCTAGATGACAAAGCAACAACATGGTGCCTTCTTTACAGGCACTTTCAGAATCAGCAGCCAAGAGGAGATCATCTACATACTGTAGTAACGTGCAAGTAGTAGGCAACTCGAGAGTATCGAGTTGCTCTTTCAATGCTCTACTATAAATACTTGGACTCTCAGTGTACCCTTGTGGTGCACGAGTGAATGTGAACGAGCGTCCACCTAGGGTAAACGCGAACAAATACCTACTATCCTTGTGTATAGGAATACTGAAAAATGCATTTTTGAGGTCAATAACGCTAAAGTGAGTGGCAGAAGCCGGAATCATAGTTAGTATCATTGTTACATCAGGTACAACGGGAAATTGAGGAGCCACAATTTTGTTAATAGCACGCAAATCAATTATAAATCGAAAAGGAATCGCATTATCACCTTTTTTGTACACCGGCAAAATCGGGCTCTTACACAAACTACCTGTAATTTGCTCAATTACTCCACGATGTACAAAATCAGAAACTATACATTTCAAAGCCTGTTCGCCTTCAACTGAGATCTTATATTGTGGAATGCGAGGCAGTTTTACTCCATGTTTCAGAATAATTTTAACAGGTTCAATTTGAAGAATGCCCACATCATTATCATCAATTGCCCATAAGCATTCCGGAATGTTACTGAATTCTGGCGGTAAAGGTCGAGTCAAGAACTGAGAGGCGAGTGATTGCTGAGGTGAAATTATTAACCGAACTTCGTCCGAGGAGCAATGTATTACCGCATTCAATTCCTTCAACAAATTTAACCCCAGCAAATTCTCCCCAAAGTTTGTAGTAAGTAGAAATGGACACTGCTCCGTGAAGGGACCCACTGTTATCGCTACCGGCAAAGAGACTGGACAAACTACAGTTGTGCCTGAAAACCCTACGGAAACGTTGGATTGCCCTGACAGGGGAATGTTTGGAACCCGTGAATGGTCAACGGAACACTTTTGTGCTCCCGTATCTACTAAAAATAGATGCTTCCTATTTCCCACCTCAACGTAGGGACCTTTCTGAGGAACGGGAATAGGCGTTGGTTCCAAATCCTGCTTTGGGCAATCCTAACAAAACAGAATGTCATCAAAAGGAAGTTCTTCAGAGAGGTACGCGGCAGAAGGATGATCAAAAATGTTTCTATTATCCACACTCGATACTTGTTTATCCTGCGAAAAAGGTTGCTGTGATTCTGGCGTGAACTGACTTCTACCAGGGCCCCCTACACCTGGGCGACCTCTGGATCTTCTACCCATGTTCCCAAATTACCTTTGCTGCAAGGTCGCACATTGTGCGCACCAGTGACCTTCCTGTCGACAATAGGCACACTGGTTAATGGTTACCAGAGCCAGGGGCGTACTTCCCTGTGGAACGTATTGACCTCTAACTTGCGTATTACCCCCTCTAGGGCTTCTAACGATCTGTTGTAATAGTACTTTTGTTTTCAGGTCACCCTTTCTTTTTCCTTTTCATTATTCACACGATTTTCATAGTACTGAGCCATGTGCAGTACTTCTGATTGAGACTTCGCCTGCCAAGCGCTTTCGGGGGACATAATCTGTAACTAGATGTCAGGCTGCAATCCACGTACAAATTTGTCGACAAACAGCCTTTTCCCTGACTCTGTGCCTAAGTGTTGTCCACTGAAATCTGAAAATACCTATTCGAACCGATTGAAGAACTCGGTAGCACCTTCAGACTTTCCTTGGACACAGGCCGTAAGCTTGTCCCAAATGATTCTTTTTTCAGGAACTATAGTTTTTAATTTTACAATAATCCTATCAGGCAAAGTTAATATCACTTGAGGCGGTCTCTCGCCAGCTGGTCTTTCTCTGTCGAGCCTAACCATATTATCCCATGTATCTCCTAACCAGGTACATCATCTACAGTCCTAATCTGTTTCCACAAATCAACTGGCAGGAGTACGTGAAATAATGAATCAATATCACTTAAGGTGAATACCGATGTTTGGAAGAGCGACTCTATTTCTTTATAGAACCCCGTCGGATCCTTTCTTATATCAGGAATAGATTGCTTTATGGTGTTCACTTCCTGTCTCGAGAACGGGAGGTGAACAAACTGCGATACGTAATGTGCAGGAATGTCCACAGCGACTATACCTCGTGCAGCATCGGCCCCAATCTCAACTTTTGGGACAAATGTCGGAGGAACCTCCCTCATAGGCAACTGAGAAGTAGGTAGCTCCGAACGCTTACTAAGCAACAGAGCCAAATCAAGCGCTCAGGCAGTCGAAGAAGTATCAATCGAAAAGGCTCTCTTATAAACACCCAATAATTCTGCGGGACAACAAATCTTTCTTTTTACACACTCATCCTGCAGGTATTCTACCATAACCTGTATCACTTTCTTTTGCATTTCTAACGTATACTGACTATACGTGTCATATACTTTGTCTGGAGTTATCGACATATCCGAAATCCATCTTATCGCATCCTTTGTACAAATTCGCGCTTCCTCACCTATCAATTCGCGGCGAGGAGAAAACCGTTTCTGTAAAAATTTAGTAACTAAACTATCACCATTAGTTTCTTTATTCTGTACCTCTTCCAACTCCTTCCTATACACAAAAATCCTCTTTACATGCTCATATACTTTCTCCGCAGTATCCCTAGACAACGCTAAGGTATTCAAATCCGGTAACCCTTCTGGGAGCTCTACATCGTTTAATCTATTCCACATTATGCTCAAATGAATTCCTAATCATTCAATAAAAACATTTTTCTCAGGAATACTTTTTAGATTTTCGAGTGTGGAAAAAACATCAGCTTGTTCACCCTTCTCCATACAATGTTTAGCCCAAGCAATTAATTCATTCTTTTTATCTTGGGACACAGTATTACGAGTCACAACCATTGATCCCGTTCCCTGGTCTACTACAAGCGATGCGGAATCACTTGGAAGAGGGAGAGTAGGCACGTTCTGAATATCAATAAGTGGAGGCAAGGGAGCAGGCAAAGGAGCGACGGCTGGAGGAACAACAGGAAGAACAATAGGAAGGACCGAGGGGACTATAGGATGAGGAATAACGACAGGAAGAGGCAAAGCACCAGGAGGAGGGACGTACGGGGGTGGCGCAGAGGCATCGGCCTTCGTTCATGCAAAAATGTGTTAATCAATTCATCAGACGTATGAAAATCTTTTGAAGGATACATTTTCTGAATGCTTAATTGAAACGCTCTGTCCGTGTTCCTAACTGATTCCAATTGTTTATTTTGGTCATATATCAGTGCCTTTTTGGCATTCGTCATATGTCGACGCATATGTTTCTCTCTACTCTTTTGTTGCTGCAAAGCTTCTGTTTTCCAACTGTGCAATGCGTCAAATGCTGCAGGTCTAGCCTTTTTCTTTACCAATACAGACTCTAAATATTCTATACGAGGGATTTCAAAGCTACCATTAGTTGGCCACCGAAGATTAGAGTTATGTCTGGTCTGTCTGTGCCAAATATCATTAAATGCTATACTACCAAAGCCTTTGTTACAGTACATAGTACATGCCGGGAACCCCTCCTTTGGTGCGGGATGGCTAACTTCCAAAGATTGTCTGTCGCTGCGGAATAACGCCCTGAAGCAGGCAGACAATTTCCCAGGCATATCAGTTAAAGTAAGAACAAGAGAACACAGGTCGGCCATTTTAGGCCACAGGGTGACTTTGCACGACAAGCCAAAATGGCAGCTTGAACCTAAAATGGAGGCTTGATTAACTTAAGGTCACGACCTTGCGATGCGGATTTCCTCGCAAAGCGACTGGGCATAGGCCAACATATACAATGAGGACGAAACAATATTATATCAGTTTTGACACCAGAACCAGGCGTTTATTCTATGTTGTTGCATACTTTAGTGGTGTTATAGGTACTGGTCCTGCTTCATTGTCGAACCATGTTAGTAACTTAGAGTACTTGGCCCATGATTCTAGGCATTTGAAATGAACTATTTGCACTATGCCTACTGTTTCCTTCTTTAATAAGTGTACAAGGCAAGATAATAGTCCTTCTTCCTATATGGTACTGGTACGGCAACACGCCCATATACCAATAGCTGAGTTCTGTCCCAGCATTCTGGTCCTCCTGATCTTTCAGTCATATCTGAACAGTCATCTCGCCAATTTTTATTTGTTCTCCAATCTGGTATGGATACATTTGTTTTTTGCTTGTCCACCCCAATCCACTTTCTATCCTCCTTTTTTTCATATAAGTATCTTCATATGGAGATGTCCATATGGATCGCCATTGTAAAGTTGCCCATTTTCCTCCGAATTGCCCTCTGATTGTACACGCTACTAGATGTCTGAGACATTTTGCATCCAGTGCAGGCATTTTTTTGGCAATAAATGTCCTTGCTGTATTCATGGCGTAGGGTATTAAGGAACATCCATAGTAGCTTTCATCTGACGTTCTCTCTCCCATCTGTTTCATGTGCTGATACCTTAAATAATTTTTTTAATTAGCCGAATTATCAAGATATATATTTATATCTTCATGATCTTCCTCATCACCCC
This sequence comes from Ambystoma mexicanum, assembly GCF_040938575.1. Taxonomy (NCBI): domain Eukaryota; kingdom Metazoa; phylum Chordata; class Amphibia; order Caudata; family Ambystomatidae; genus Ambystoma; species Ambystoma mexicanum. Next base: position 1,335,564,749 of record NC_090924.1, read on the forward strand.
TTTTAAATTGAAATAGCTGGCTAGTAAGATTATAATGGATGCTGTTTGTACTTTCATCAGGGACAATAGTAAATGATGTTTAATTGTCCCCCAACATGTCTGTATTGTTTCTTATAACATGTTTAAACGGCATAATAATCAGGAGGAAAATACAAATAATAATACAGAATGATATCACAATTATTATTCCATGAAAACTCATTGATTTTTCTTGATGATAACGAGCCACTTTTATTCTGAAACCTCCTCATCCTTGCTTGGACTTTAAATATATATATAACTATATCATTCTCTATGGATCATGCCTTTATTTAAAGAAAATGCAAGATAATTGCTATAATTACTCAGAAAATAATGTGATTGTTCTTAGGATTGCCCAAAAACATTACAATATTCATGTTTCTTCTTACTAAAGCTGGATAAGACTGTAATAAAAAGGTGAAAACAGCATAAAACAATGTGTGTATTGTTATTACAATGGGTAATATAAGAAATTAAGTGTGCTTCTTTTCTTTCGGCTCCGGTACATCAAAACATTGGGCCTCATTACGAGGTTGGAGGTAGCAATGCCATTTTTACCGGCATGGCTACCCCCAAACTCGGGTCCGGTTCTGGTCCCGTGAAAGGGGAATTACCGGGCCATTCTGACCTTGGCGGCCCCGGTAATTTCTCTTGCACCGGAGCCGTTATGTCCCCATTCCCATTTGAGCCCTCAATGGGAAAGGGGAGGATGGTAGCAGTGGTACCGTTCATAACTGTACCATTGCTACATCCAGTTCTGCTTGCGGGTGCCGCTCTGCATGCCTGGTCTGACCAGACTGCAGAGCGGCACCCGCGAGCAGAACTCGTAATGTGGCGGTATGGTAATAACCGTTGATGCCTTACTGCCACAATCGTAATGAGGCCCATTGTCTGTTTGACCTATCCGAATAGGTTCCAGGATAACTGCAAGTCTATTTATTCCTTAGCAAATTTAAAATATATCGGTGCTTAATTTAAAGTGTTTCCTTGCTCTTTATTTTCCTTATCTTTGCTCTTATCCATCAAACGAGTCTGCATGTGTGGAACTTCTTCTCTTGCTTAACCGTCGGTAGTTACAGGAGGGGTTGGGGTTTCTCCTTTATATGGTTTGATGCCATTCAAATGCAGTCAGGCTCGCCTTCTTTTTAATTTAACAGTTGTGGTGGTGACTTCTTCCACCTCGTAAGGTCCTTCAAAATGGGGCATACTCCAAGTGCATATAAACATATGTATCAGCATTTGGTGCCCTGGATATAGACTGGGTTGCTTTAATAAATCTTCTGAATCAATTGGTTGACTGACTTTGTTGCTTGTCTTTGACCCCTCTTTCCTGTGTTTGACCTGTTGAGACATGAAAGAAACACTTGCAGTCATTTTTGTTAGGTACTCATCACCAAGTACCTTCGCTACACTATTGGCATCAGTTTTTAACATAGTTGGAGCAGCAAAGTGGGTTCTCATGTGGCATACAGTCACCAACTCATGAGGAGTTAGATGGTCTAAGCCAGGCTGATTTCTTAGGACACATAAGGCACAGGCTAGGCAATGTAGCCTTCTCTTCTTTTAAGTCATTTTTATTGTTTTAATCCTCTCTTTTAACAATCCATGTTATCTCTCACAGATGCCATTCACCTGTGGATGGTTCGCTGATGAAAATTTGTGCTTAATGCCCAAGAGAAGAACTATTTGTTCAAACAATTCATTTATAAAATGCGGTCCATTGTCAGACTGCAAAACCTCGAGCACACAGTATCTTGGGAACACCTCACGCACAAGGACCTTGGCAGCGTATGTGGCATAAGGGTGTGTGCATGGACCTGCCTCGATCCATCTAGAAATAGGACATACCTCGACCAGCATATATCTGCAGCCGTTGCATGTCTGCAGCATATCCTCATAATCTATATGTAGGTGCTGAAATGGTCCATTGGATCTAGGGATTGCTCCTCTCACTGTTTGCAAAGTGTGCCATTCAGTGCATTTCTGGCCCATGATCCAATTTACAATAAACTGTGACACATGCTCCAAAAAACTTGATGAAAACCAACCTTCTGCAATTGTAGCAGCAATAATCTCTTGATTAGTATGCATGGGTAGTGGAGCTGCTTCAACGCTACCCTCAGTAATTCTAGAAGCATAACTGACTTTCCAGTGCTATCTTGTCTCCAAATTGCCTCTGTGGGGGATAAAGATCAGCCCTGTTTCCTCCATAAATTCTGCTCTTCTTGTGGCACTTGGCTTGTATCTCTATTAACTGAACAATAGGCAGCATGTTAAGGCCCTCCTTTACCAACATGCATTGTCCTGCCATCTATTTAACACCTTATATTTCAAAATTAGAAATGGTTTGGAAATAGCTTCCTTTTTGTCTTCTAAATCTGTGGCTTCATTTCTGCACAAAATTACATCTTCCCTTGTAGAATGTGCTGCACATTTTACGCCTGCGAGCGTCAATGGGAGTCCTAATGCTTCAATAAGCTTATCCACTAGGGCCTGCCGTTCCACTGGAGTGCCATCTGCGTGGAGGAAGCCCTACCTTTTCCAGCATGAGAAACCTGTGTGTACAGTTGACATCACATAGGCAGAGTCAGAGTACACCGACACTGCCTCATCTTCAAATCTTTGAAGCACAGCGATAAGAGCCACTAATTTTGCAGCATCTGCTGCATAATGCAAAGGCAATCTTGCACTTGTCACTACCTCAAATTCACCCCCTCGATTCAGCTTTACTACCGCTGATCCAGTATGCCTTTCACCAGTAGTTAGGTCAATTTTTGAAGAACTGTCAATAAAGAGAACGTCCTCACTCCCGATGGCAGTTTCTCTAGCTTGGGGAATATCATCATAGTATTCTGCATACGTTGTGCAATCATTTACATAATCATCCTCCCCTACTGGTTCTGCTATGAACGTTGCTGGGTTTACTGTCTTGCATCTAGAAATTTTAATTGCATGGTTCAAAATAATCACCTTCTATCCTGATGCTCTTTGTGTGGTTAACACACTTTTGGGTTTCTCTTACATTGCTAATAAAGTGTGTTCCACAAATAATGTTACTGAACACTGCATTGTTATACTTGGGGCTTTTTCAATTGCAAATGCAGCAGCAGCTAAAGATTTCTCACAAGATTAATGAGCTTTCAGAACTGGATCTAAAATCCCACAATAGTATGCAAATTGTAAATGTCCATGTTCTAATGTTGTTTTCTGTGTGAGGACTGTTGTCATAACTTCTCCATTTCAATGAGAAAATAAGTAAAATTCTTCATGATAATCTGGAATTCCTAACATAGGGGTTGCGCTAATTGCCTTTTTTAATTCTTGAAATCCTTCAGTTATCTAATCTGTCCATGCTATTTTACTCTTGACCACCTGTGCTTCTTTAAGTCCTTTTAAAAGGAGTTAAATATATGTACTGTAAACGGAACCTCAGGTCCTACAATAGTTATATAAGCTTAGAAATGGTTGCATTTCTCTTACTGCTTTAGGGTCCGAGGTCTTCATAATTGTTTCTGCTCTCTCAGGTGTCAAATTATTTCCTTCATGAGGAATCAACTGTCCTATATACAAGAACTCTTTCTGACTGTATTGTAACTTTTCCTTGTCCACCGTATACCCTTTCTCTGAGAGTATAGTCATAAGCTTAACTGAATAGTCTCTGCATCTTTCTTCTGTCTCACTGCACACCAAAATGTCATCCATGTATTGGATTATTGCATTTTCAAGCTGAACATTACCTAGGTGCATCTGGAGGACTCTATTAAAGATTGAAGGGGACTCACAGTCCCTGTGTGGCAATTATGTTTTAGGTGAATATTTCTATATGAAAAGGAAGTTAGCCTTGTGAGTCTTCATGAAGGGGAATTAAGAAGAAAGCATTCTTTAAATCTATGACAAGAAATTCCGCTATAGATGGGATGTTGCGCAATATTGTTGCAGGATTCGGAACTAGAGGAGACTCAGCTTCGAATCAATTGTTTAGAGGGCAAAAGTCCTGCATGAATCTCCACACACCCCGTTGATTTTTTTACTGGGTACACTGCAGTGTTACATGAAGAATTGGAAAGCGCCCTTATTCATTGCTTCATTAAAGTAGAAATAGACTCAATATACCTTAATCTGCTGCTCTAGACAAGGGGTATTGCTTTGCTCGTGGCCAAACGGCTCCTGGTTTAAGTTTAATTTTAACTGCTCCTGCTCCTTTCAAAAGATTGATATCATATGGAATTGTGGTCCATAGAAAATATGGCACTTTCTCTAAATCTTTCTGAAAAAATAATGGTTTCTTTTTTACTAGTGCCATTCTCTGCAGTATTTCTCTATTCTCTACTTTAATCCAATAAGTGAGACTTATGAAAAATAATAATTCATCACCTAAGTACTCATCCTTAAATCACTATTCATCTATCAAATCTGTCAACCTGTATCCTTCACTGAGGGCTATCACTGTTCTCCGTCCTCTTCCCTCAATGTCTGTCCCATGAAGAACCACCCTTTCCTCTCTTACCACTGCTGGTTCTACCTCCAAGGGGATAATCTGCCCTTCTTCATCATCCATGGGGCTTTCTGGTCTAAACGAAAACTCATCTGGTATTCTTAATAGTTACCTATCAACCTGGGCAACCATGACAACCTGGGCACCATGATAATAAAACAGTCACTCCATGAATCTAAGGGAACTCCTTGTAATGCTTTCTGGCCTGTGAAGGCTAATATAAATTCTCTCACATTCATATCATGTATCCCTGGGGTAGAAGACACTCTTCCTTCATCAGTAAAAGATATTGGGCCTCATTATGAGTGTGTTGGTCTGTAAACAAATGGCCCCAGTAGTCAGAGTTATCACAGACACACCGTCAGTGATGGTGTTGGCGCTTCCGTGAACCCCTATGGGACTCCACTGGAATGGGGACTTACAAAATCCAAGGCCTGACTTCCCGTGCCACAGGAACTTGTAATGTCCCGGTGACGCTGGAAAGTCAGGGGCCAAATTCGGTGTTACAGGGTTGGCAGCAACCCACCAGTAGCACCGGCTGGTTACCGCCAACCTCGTAATGAGGCTGATTGTCATGTTAAGTTTCATCATTAAGTCACACCTTAATATGTTAACTGGCATCTGCCTAGAATATGATAATGGCATCGACATGTCGTGTTCTCCTCTAGAGATTGGTAATTTGTCTGTAAATGGAACTAAACTCATCACCCCAGAAAATCACTGTGCATTCATGGCAATGGCTGACATTGGATATCTTCCCTCTTGGACACAGGAATGAGTTGCTCCAGTGTCTACAAGAAATAAAAATGTCTTGCCTCCTATCGTCACCTTGACCCTTGGTTCGTCTTTGGGGTCTGGTGTCAAAGATACTACTGAACACATCAGGTAGCTCTGTGGGCTGTCTTATTGTGGATATTGATTGGAGTTTATGGTCCTTAAATGAATAGCAGATTGTGCAGTAGATGGGATCCAGAGTAACTCGTACACTAAATAAACCAACTCAAAAAGAAGGCAAAGTCATTTACTAGGTTTTATTATCAATTGTCTAAAAGAGTGAGTTACAATGGACATCAACGGACACCCCATAGCATAATTTCAATCCGCTCAGTTCGAAGCATTTCATAAAAAAATACACTTATATAGTAATAAATCACCATATGCGACGTCATACTAAGTGGCAAACAAGAAAAATCTACGCAGGATTGTGGTTGGCTTAAGGGTAACATCTAAGTATACTTTTTGTAGGGGATCGGGTTGTGATTGGGTCTCTACAGTCAGGTGGACAACGTATGCCCACCCCTAGTGCAAGTCATCTTCAACATCTATTAAATACACAGTATACCAATGGCTATCAAACTATAAGGCTCTTTGTTATACGGCCCTCTACAATTGGTGGGCATGCTTGTGCACTTCTGGAACATTCGGGTCACTAGCAGCACGTAATGCTCTACCTCAGGTGCCAGGAGATGGACTTGACCATGTCTCCCCACCCAATTAGCCCAACATCCTGCATCATCCATGGATTCTGCTATGCAGATTGCCTTTGAATTTGGCCTTGAAATGTATCTTTGCCTCTAAGAACATAAGGGTGTGTGAGCATGCTCTTGGAAATCTGATTTCCATCCTTGGCTCTCATGACAGGAGACCAAAATTCAGCCCTTTTTCTAGTATTTAATTGTATGAAATGAATTTACTTGGAAGGCATGGTGTTCTTTCTTTGCACCTTGACGAGATATGATTCGGCTTCTCAGGTTCATTGTCTACAGGAAAAGATAACCAGTTCTTGGCTGCTCCAGCCTTTGGCACTAGGCCAGACAGCCTTTTCAGTCTTTCCACGATTTCCAGCTGCTTTCTTGCTGCAACACTATTTTCAGCCACCTTCTCCATGGGCTTTGAGCTTGCTAAAGTTGTGACACCGAATGTCCAGATTCGATATAATGGCGGCTTTGCCTGGAGTCTATTCACTACATATAGCTAGCTTCTTTGATCACTTAGTCTACTTGCGTTGCTGCATCTGTACACTTATTAAACGGCTCGCATTGTCTGCAGTGCTTCTCACACGTGCAATCATCATTCTGCATATGAAAGTTTACTCTGTTCTTTACTTCGCCATCAGATTCTATAAGGACTATACATCCTCTTCTTCAGCCACTCTTCTCAGTGCATTACGTCTGTCTCTTGGGATGTCCCCAACTTCTCTTTCTTTCATTCTTCATATTCCTTTGGGGATTTCTTCCAAGAGATTGTCATCTCTATGTGCATACATCAGGTAAGGTTTCCTCAATGGATCCCTTTTCTCAAAGACTCTCCTCAGAATAGTTAGAGTCACTGATGTGAACATGGCATGATCTCTGGCTTCCAGCATATAGGCATGAAGAGAGTGGGACTTCCTGTAGGGGCACTCAGCTGCTCCTCTACACTCCGCCCTCTGGTTGATTCATTGACCACTCTTTCAACAGTCTCCAGATCTTCCTTTCTTCTCTTGAAGAAATGCTTCTTCGGGTCCATATCTTTACTAACCCGTTCAAATACTTCATTGACAAAATGTGGCCCTTTATCAGTTCTCAGCACCACACCACCTCCACTCCTTTCACATAAAAGTTCTTTGCAACATGCCTGCATTCAGCGTACTCCATTAGTAGCTCAGTATACTAGATAGAATCCCATAATACAATGCTATTTATATCAATGCATCGTTCAAAGCACTAATAACGGTATGATATTTATTGCAATATCCTTGACACTTTTTTCGCAACATTATAATAAAAATCGCAAGTACACAAATTCCATGAAAAGTACATACACATGTGATGTCATCAGTGATTTCATCAATGACATTTGCGATGTCATCTTTGATGTCCTGGGTGTTAGTCTTAGCAGTGCACGGTGGTGGCGCGAGTTATTTTTCATAGCTTACCATAACTTGCGATTTTCAGGGGTCTTTCGGCTGTACTTAAAACCATAACGTCCTTTAAACAAACTTTTTTTAATATCACGCAAAAAATATATAAACATGGCGTGCAAAAACCAACTTCTACAGATGGCTTTACACAGAATGTTGCAAAGTAAGATTTTATGCTCGTTCACAGTGAAGGTCAGCTGCTTCCATTTTTTTCTCGGGCCCCGGAGAGGCTCACGAAGCGGACTATAAGGTTGTATTGTGTTTTGACCTTGACAGACAGAGATTGTGATGAAAGACTTCTCTTGAAGGAGTGTTGCTAAAACGTAAGAGAAGATAAGGATGAAATTTATGAAACGAAACCACCTTTATATGTTTTATCACTATGCGAAAGATCGTTGGCACACGCAGAGTCGTATTTTGGGACTGCACTACTCATAGACAATGGAAATTGCAATTGTACTGTAAGTAACCCTTTAGATTATTTTATACCAAATATAATTACAATAGCGTAGCATTAAAGACCGCTCAAGTTGAACTTGTTAGTTGAAAGTGGCATAATGTTTTCTACCGCGCACTATCACCGCCAAATTGATCCCCTGTTGTTTAGAGGGCTCTGAAAAAGGCAGACGATACAGGGTGGGTTAATAGAAATAATTTAACCGGTCTATAGGCGGTCAAGCGCTCTACTTGCTGTGCCACTTCACTGTAGCCTGTCAAATGGCACAGCGAGTACAACACTCGCTTTGACATCCGTGCACAGCTTGCTAACGCAAGTTCGAATCCCTGCAAGGCCAAACTCAGCCTTTCATTCTTCTGTGGTCGATAAATGAGCACCACACACCGTGGTTAATAATAAGCACCGCTTAGACACCTCACGGTTCTTAGCGCTATATGAATGGGAAAATATTATTATTTTATTATTAACATACTCCGTTGCACTATCTTCGATAGCAAATAGTTTCACGCCCTAATAAATAAAATGATGATTTTTAATGAAGATCGGCTAGTGAGACTAATTTATGTTTTTTAAAACAGGTATGTGGCCCCATTTTGCCTATGTCACGATTTACAGACTCCAGCGGATGGGGTCTTCAACTGCCAGGTGCAGGTCCAAATATGCAACTTCATGACCCTCACCATTTTATGGGACAATCGCCAAGGACCAATATGCCCTTACGCAGTACTAGCGGCTACAAACAACATACCAACCAATAGAGTGGTCTAATGGCTCGTTTTTGGAGCAACCTTCCGATTATCAGAGCAACCATTTACTGCTTTTATCATAAACCAACAGCCTATCTACCGCAAAGGAACAACGTGTGGCTCCAAATAAACTTTTGCTGACCGACAGCAGAGACAATAGCAAATCGCTGAATATTCACTAAACATTTCATGTGAAATAAATGTACTTTACCAAATGTACAATCCTGCTGTTTACTTTTAAACCACAGTTTCATATTCCGAATTGTGGCACACTGAGTTGTAAGCTGATCTAACACCCTCTGTACCGCAAAGGAACATCGCGTGCCTCCACATGAACTTTTGCGGATCGACAACAAAGACAAATGCAAATTGCTGAATATTCTCTAAACATTTGATGTCAAATAAATGTACTTTACAAAATTTACAATCTTGCTGTTTGCTTTTAAATCACTGTTTCATATTCCGAATTGTGGCGCGCTGTGTTGTGACATAATATGTGTTGTCTTCCGGGTTCTGTGTAAAGTCACTTAGGACTGGAGAGGACTGGGCGCGTTTGATGACGCACCCTGTAACGTCACGGAGAGAGGCGGGGAATATGAATGCTTTGATAATATCAGGCTTAGGGGCGGGAGATATGATTTAGTGTCGCAAAAGCAAGTCAGCCAGGTCAATAGCACCAGTCATAGGATTATCACATAATGTCGGCGCACACCAGCCGGATTTATCGTTTCTTTAGTGGACAAAAAGTCGGTTGACGCCCATAGGAAATTGTACTATTAGCGGACAAAAGGAGTGGTCTTAAAACACTTTCACCCTGACAACGAACAATACAAACAACGTTCTCAGAACACCCCCATTTTGTGTAATTGCAACCATTTCGGGACACCGCAAGTGTTCTTAGAACACATTCAACTAGACAGATTACAATACGGACAGCGTCCTGAGGACACCCCCAGTTTGTGTATTTACGAACAATTAAGTACACCGCGAGTGTTCATAGCTCATTTTTACCTTCCTTGCGAACAAAAATGACACATACTCTGTCCTCTAAACACCGCACCATTTAGTTTATTTACAAAATGACAGAACAGCCGTGTTCTCCGCGGACAAATCAAACGCAACAAAAACGTCTAGCACATAAAAAAAAAACATTGAACCTATCTCATACTCCCCCACCCTCCCCAAACACTCTTACACACCAACACAGGGCACTAAATACAATTTTTTATCCACGTTTCACTGCGCTGTACGCGGTCGGCGGCGAATACAAGATGGCGGGTGCCACAGAAAATCTGACGCGCTCCACGCCCCTCGCCGTCCAATCAGCAAAGCCGTCACATGTCCGCGGACATGACGCAAGGCCATGGGCCAATCGGGGTGCTGTCCACGGAGCGAACAGAGAAGTCCATCCGCGAAGTGAACACAGATATCACTAATTTTTTTGCCTTACATTTTGGTCATTTTTTTAAAAACTACTGGACGGATTTACACCAAATTTGCAAAAGCACGCTTTCGGGACCAGGCCAGCGGTTTGGGCTGTAGCCGTGCGCAAAGTTTTTTTCCATTCAGTCTGTGGGAAAAAAAAAAGTTTTGGGACCCCCCCCTATAACTTTTCCCCCCCTGGACGAATCCTCACCAAACTTTGCAAAGAAATTCAGAGCGGGCCATATACTTTTTTTGCACAGTTTGGTGAGGATTCGTCCAGGGAGAGGGAAGTTATAAGCCGCCCGAAAAGTGCTATTCCTATGGAAACACCAACTTAACCATAGCTACATGGCCACTACTGTGGCCATGTAATATATATATATATATATATATATATATATATATATATATATATATATATATATATATAGGTTCAATATTGAGATGATACACCACTCATATTACACCCCCTTTCCAAACACCCCGGGTCACAATGGACCATGAACCAGGCTGGTTGGTAAAATACAATATTTATTTATTTTATTTATTTTAAAATTCAAAAGAGATCATACACTTTTAATATGGTGCAGCAATCACCATTGGGGTGATCATTACAATGAGACAAATGCACTGGGTTTAACCTGCTAGTTGAACATAGACACAGCACAGCGGAATAGGAGCACTTTTTGGATTAGGAAAGATATCATGCCAGTAAGGATGTCCCCATGCAATGTTCCCTCAACCCAAAAATAATCAATTATGAGGAGATAAACTGAAGCAGCAGGTAATCAGGAATAGGAAACAGGAAACGGGATCCAAATCTGACCTTCTCTTCCCAAATAAGAGAGAAAAACAGATTTTAAATGGACAAATAAATAATGAATGTGTGTTAAAAACCTTGAAACAAAGATAATTCCTTACTAAAGCAACAATGCAAAGACACTAACAATCACAAAGAATGGATTGCCAAAAACATACAGTTCAAAAATGAGTGGAAAGTTTAAAACAGATTGCAGCAAAATGACACCTTGGAAACTTTGCAATTTTTCCCCCTGAAATTATCCAAACCGGTTTTAATAAAAACGAGAGAAATACGCTGATTTGGAGTGTGTTTTTGGTTGTGGGACAGAGGTATATCACAGGAACAATATGGAAGTGAAATTAAGTCTCTAGCTGCTAAATTGGATGAGTTATGCAAGATATAAAAAGGACAGTTTTACTTTACACTAGAGAATTCAGGCTAGGCCACCATAGATGGACACAGTAAGAACCAGGGTTGATTTGCAACTTCAACCCCAAAACCGCAGTGCCCAACCCTGGCGGAAACCAGTCCGATCACTCGAAATAGGACTAATGGCTTAGGATTACACAAGACAAAATTACTAAAGAGACGGCGCTAGCACTAGAAATCAAAGGCAGAATTGCAAGAATGATTCTGACAGTTTTAACAAGTTAGCTGGGTAAGGATAGGATGACTTAGAGAGTATGATGAGGACAAATGCAAGACACGATATACTGTGGGTTTCTATGGGGGCGATTATACTGAAAGCCCACTTTTTAGTTTTGGGATTTTTGGACTGTCAACGGTTCTGGTCCCTACATGGCAGCACACCTGGCAAACAGCTGGGCAGTTCTGGTCACCGGATGGCACTTCTGGACTGGCAATTCTGGTCACCGGATACTAAAGATCAGCTGGATTGCAGGATTGCAGCGAACATGCACTTAGGAGTATCAGGATGCTTCCCAAAAACACCACAGCTTTCCCCTTTGGTTATTTGGGAATTTTAGTGGGATTTCAGAATTGAGGCCTAGCTGGGATAGGATCAGCAATGCTTGGGTTTTGCAGTGGGTCCTGGAGTATGGTCAGCAATGCTTTGGCCTTGTAGTTGGGATCTGGAATCTGGATGGATGGAACAGGACGCTGGCGCAGGAAAATCAGGAAGAGTGTGTGTCTGGAGTCTTGTCAGGGACTCTTATTTATAATGCATAGTGACATCATAGACTATATGGCTGGGCCGGCTTAGCTAAGCCTACCTCTAAACAACTGGATTGGACAATGGTGGTTGCCTCCCTGGGATGTTACTCATTTCAGGAGGTTGCATTTTATGATGTATAAAGACTTCCCATAGAACTTTTTGCCAAAAATCTGTCATACCAAAAATTACACGTGTGCAGTTGTTGCACCTTAATACATGACATAATCAGGTTACATATTTTCTTTAGAGCACAGCCGTCCAATCCCCATTTAATAATCTTTGGTCATTTTCAGTGTGAAATGTACGGCCTAAAATTCCATAACTTTATACATATGTGTGTATCATTATAAGGGATGTATGTACAAAATTTCGCATTTGCAACATGGATGATTTTCTTGTAATCCGCAATACTTTGCCATTTCTGTCGCTGAAGTGTCAGTGAATTCTACCATGTCTTCAATGAAAGCCCATAAAATTATATTTAAAACTGTTAACTTTTTACATTTTTACTAATTCTTGCTGCAGAGATAAAAAGTCTTTCAAGTTTATTTAGAAAATTGTATTTGGAAGCAAATGTCTGTCCTTTGTCTTGCACTGGACGAGTTTTTTCTTTTTCAGCTGCCATCAGCTGTCACTTTAGCCCTGTGTGGGGTTGGGGTTCCCAGTTTGATTGAAGGTTTTATGGTCCCCTTCACTATACAGGTTAGTGTCCCAGTCTGGAGCACACACGAATGTTTGACGAGCGTGTGAACTTTTATTGTCCTGACCCATGCAAAGTTGTTCAAGCTGGCAATTATCACTTTTGTGTCCTGGAAGTTTTTGGTGTGGCTCCCTTCCTAGGGGGAAGCTCTAACTCTGCCAACCAGAATAACCTGTTTTTGGCAGCTTACAAATCCAGCCAAGGTGGTTTAAAACCTTTATTTTCTGACATTTGGTCCTGAATTAAAACAAACCTGTGGAATAGAATTGCCCTTGTATGTATTTTCACCAGCTACAAACCCCTTCACATTGCTATGTAATGGCAGGCTTTCCTTCAACAGTTTACTTTTTAAGTTGGGCATTTTTCTCGTCTAGTTTTGAAAAAGCCCATTTTTACACATGTTTTGAAAACTGCTAGCATTTCCTTTCAAATTCGATTTTGCCATATCACTTCCCAATATTGCCTTGCAGCCATAGTTATTTTCTTCTAGGTCGTAGTTTATTTGAAGCACATATGCACTGAAACTGACATGACTCGGATAGCTGGAGTCTCTTTTGAACTACAGAGCTTTGATACATTTGTAAAGAAATTGATTGATAGATATTTTATTTATTAAATGAACGTGTTTTCCCGTGCGTAAAGTTCCTTGTTGATTTCTCTCAGAGTTGGTTTGACACGGCCTGTCATTCAGAAATCAAGCCTGGTTTTGCTGAGGCACATTGGGATACTGGGCACGGTAGGGCCTTATTAATCACAGTGATTTAAGGAAGAACAGATGGAAATAGCATCAGCATTATTATTTTAAAGGTGAAACGTTTCCTTCATAATGGAGATCTTGGGGTTTCAGCAAAGCAATTCTGCCTTTGCACTCCATTTCTTTTGTACCGGTAAGAACCCACTGACACACTCCCTTAGTGTGTCCCCATGTTCCATCCTGCCCCTGTGTGCTTGGAAAGAAGGTGCAGCCATATTTTTGTTGCTGCAGAAAATGCAGTTTTGAGGCCATTTCGCCCAAAGGAGCTAGCACAGCCATTTTGCTGTTTCTGCGCACATGCAGTTTGGTGATGTGGGGAAATACTGTTGAGTGGGTCAATATATCCCACAGATGATACAGGGAATATACAGCTATCCCGATGCTGACCTTTTACAAACAAAGGGTTGTTCTGGTTCTAACCTACAGAGCAGAAACAATGCTAAATTCTGCCTGTCAAAGATGGGGGCTCCTGGAGGTTATTTTTTGCAAAGGGAATTTGAGGTTGACTAAGGGCCTACTGATGGTGTCATGATCTCTGCTTCCAAAAGATCAGGACTTGCCCGACTCCCTTGGAAGCAGACCCATAACCCCGGTTCCGAGTGCCAGCCAGTCCCAATTGGGACCTTTTGGACCATGTCCTGGCGCCAGTGGCACCAGGCTCATAAAGATGCCCAGTCCCAGCGCTGGAAGCGCCGGGCTCATAATGCTTGGGTGGGCTTACCTGCAGCAGACCATGCTGCTTACTTACCTGCCAGTTGAACCCCTGATCCTCTTCTGTTTGGGACTACCTTTCCTGTTGGGTGGGGCAGGAGCCACACCCTAGGTTCAGAACACTGGAACTCTTCTGGAAAGCAGGAACTCTTTTCTTATCTAGGCGTGGCTGTGGAAGGAGACATCTAAGCACTACAGGAGGCTATTTAAACCACACCCGATGGATGAATCTTGCTTTGCGTTATTCTGCTTTCTCTGCAGCAGAACGCTCATCGTGTCTTCTGCTTCTGATCCTGGGCCTAAGGGAACAAAGGCTTACCATCCTGGAATCCAGTCTTCAGCAGCACCTGTAAAGACAAAGAAAGAACAGGTTAGCACTACGGTCTTCAGTGGCAGCGCATCTCTTACCTGGTCCATCGGCTGTCACCAACGCCTCGCGCTGCATTCCGGCATCTGAAAGACAAAGGCTTACCTACTCTTCGCATGCTCCGGAGGTCTTCGCACTGCATTCCGGCATCTGAAAGACAAAAGCTTACCAGCTCTTCGCATGCTCCGGAGGCCTTCGGCGCTGCATCCCGCCTCTGAAAGACAAAAGAAGATGCGTTTAAAGACATTGGGCAACTTTATTACTCACGTGCCATTACTCCTTCCCACGCCAAATCCAGTGGGTATTCCAGCACGCTTCAGCTTCTCTAAAGCTCCGAACTTGTACCTGCAAGATAAAAGGGACAGTTAGTGCGCATCGTGAAGCAGGCTACAAGCGCTTACTTACGTGCTTCCAGGCGCTTCTATTCCTCACGCGGGTTCGATCCTCAACTCTCATCAGCCCGCCATCCGCCATCGCCGGAACCCTGCAAAACAAGAGATATCATTACAAAAGACTTTTAAGACATTTGAAGTGCCCAGAACTTACCGTTCGTGCAGTTAACGACGGACAGCAGTCCTCTGAGGTCAAGAGGCCTGCACCCTTATCCAGTGAAGAAACTGGTTACGGCACCCTGCCCCGAGGCAGATGGAGAGCTCGGCGTTCACTTACCTAAGGTGAGGGCGTTAACCTTTGGGGTTCTACAGGAGAAAAGAAAGGGAAGAGGAGAGAGGCACCCAATAACCCCAGTTCATTAATCCCATATTTTCTATCTGCAGACATCTTACTCTTCGAGTCAGACATACAGTGCACAGAGGTCCAGCCCAAAGAGCCAACCGTGTGTTATACATCACCTTTGAAGATACGGCATTCACCCAGTCAAGACCGGCGCCTCTGCGGGAATCAGGTGAGCGTTACAGAATGCAAAGCCTACCGCAAAACTCCCACCTAGGCGCTATGGAAACCTCGGATATCGACCAGCTAGCCCATTTACTTGGGGAACTAAGAGCAGAAGTGCATGCAGCCCGTCAGGAAACAAATGCTCTAAGAAGGGAACTGATTATTTCCAAGGAGCGAACAGACGATCTCGCTAGACAATTGCTACAGTCACAAGCCGGACAAACTCCGTTACCCGAATAAGGGGCAAATCTTCCTTCAACATCCTCTACGAACCCAGTGCAGATCAACCTACCTGGGAATGTACCTCTGGCTCCGCCCGAACGATTTTCTGGTGACCCAAAGAGGTTTGCAGTATTTATTAACCAGTGCCGGTTGCACTTCTTATGCCGGCCAGCAGCCTTTCCAACTGATCAAGCTAAGGTAGCTTTCGTGCTTTCGTACCTTAGTGGCAATGCGGCAGACTGGTCGATCCCTCTAGTTAATCAAGATGATCCGGTTCTCCATGATTTTCAAGCTTTTCAGCTCAGTATGGAAAAACTGTTTGCAAGACATTCACAGGAGCAGGCCTTGGACAATGAGCTGCTTTCATTGCGACAGGGTAATCAAGACCTTTTGGCTTATATTGCGTCTTTCAACAGACTGATAGTGGAAACTCGATGGCCTGAGGACAAAAGGATTACGCTGTTTTATAGAGGTCTACGTGGAGAGCTCAAAGATGTGTAAGCCCAAGTAGTGAATCCCCCGCAAGACTGTTTGGACTATATTGATTTAGTCGTTCAAATTGACCACAGACTGCAGAACAGGAAGGCCGATCGTTCCAAGTTTGATGCTCGAGTATTTTCCAAACCACCAACTCCTACCAAAGGAGTAGACTCCGGGGAACCCATGCAAATAGGGGGCCTGAAAGGACCACTAACACAAAAGGAGCGGGAAAGGAGAAAACAGCTGCAATTATGCCTCTATTGCGGAAACTCGGGGCACTTTCTTTGAGACTGTCCGGTGAAACCAGCCAAGAAGGCAGTAGGAGCTGCAGTTACCAGGGTCACAAACTCTGAGCAGGGAAACGACCTCGCCCGACAAGAATAGAGGTCCTCTTGCCGAGCGTTAAAACCAGTTCCGTGACCTCGCATTTCGTGATACCTATGGTCCTCATTAGCCCTGAACATCCGGATCGATTACATGCGATTGAAGCTTACGTCAACAGCGGTGCCATCGGCAATTATGTGGATCATGAAATGGTTTTGAGGATGAATCTGACTCTTTGTCCAAAGGCTGTAAAGGACGTCATTACTACGGTGGATGGTACGGAGATAGCCTCCGGACCAGTAACGCATACCACCCAAGAAGTGACGCTAGTAAGTCAAGATGGACACCATGAGAAGATTGTGTTCGATGTGATCAAGGCCCCTCAGTTCCAGATTATTCTAGGAATTCCTTGGTTAGAGAAGCACAATCCTCAGATCGATTGGCGAGCAAGAACGGTTCAGTTTCCAGAATGTGTCTCTACTTGTCACCCTCGACCTGGTGTTGCAATGGCAGCAATTTCCTCGGAGGCTCCCCAGTTACCTCCTGAATACCTAGAATTCCAAGATGTTTTCCGGAAGGATCAGGCTAACTCTCTACCTCCTCATAGGTCTTATGACTGCCAGATAGACCTGATACCTGGATCTACTCCTCCTTGTAGTAGAATTTATGCCCTCACCGAGCCTGAGAATCTTCACCTCCGACAATACCTGGATCAATACCTAGAGAATGGGTTTATTCGTCCTTCCAAGTCCCCTGCTTCCTCAGCTTTGTTCTTCATTCCAAAAAAAGAAGGGGACCTTAGAACTTGTATAGATTATCGCGCCCTGAACCAGATCACCGTTAAGAATAGATATCCGTTAACTTTGATCCCTGAACTCCTGGACCAAGTCAGAAAAGCATGCATATATACAAAGCTGGATCTTAGAGGAGCCTACCACTTGGTACAAGTAAAAGAGGGCGACGAATGGAAGACGGCCTTCCGCACCAAGTATGGGCTATTTGAATATCAGGTCATGCCCTTCGGACTTTGCAATGCCCCGGCCGCCTTTCAATATTTTATGAACGATGTCCTCAGAGAGCTCAGAGATGTGTGTGTTGTTGTTTACATTGACGACATCCTCGTTTATTCTTCATCGGAAACTGAACATCGGAAACACGTGAAAATGGTCCTCGAGAGATTGCGTCAACACAAACTTTTCGCTAAGTTGGAAAAATGTGTTTTCAACGTGACTGAAGTTGAATTCTTGGGATTCATATTATCACCTAGCGGAGTGCGTATGGATTCAAAGAAGGTCGATGCAATTCTCAAATGGCCATCGCCATCCTCCGTAAAAGGTGTTCAAAGCATGTTAGGCTTCGCTAACTTTTACCGCAGGTTTATCCCCGAATTCTCTCGAATAGTCCAGCCCATCACCGCCTTGTTAAAGAAAAACAAACGTTTTGAATGGTCTACCGAGGCGGAACAAGCTTTCCAGAATTTGAAGACTAGATTTATCTCTGCACCGATCTTAAAACATCCTCGCCCAGAACTCCCCTACATCGTTGAAACTGATGCTTCGAGCCTTGCCATGGGGCCAGTTCTATCACAAAAGGACCCAGTAACCAATCAGTTGCATCCCGTGGCATTTTGGTCCCGCAAATTCTCGCCTCCTGAAATCAATTACACTATTACTGATAAGGAACTTCTAGCTATCAAGTCCACCTTTAAGGCTTGGCGGCATTATCTTCTGGGGGCCCGACACACCGTTACTGTGATTACAGATCACCGAAAACTGCAATATTTGAAAACCGCAAAAGCTCAATCCTCTAGGCAACTCCGTTGGGCACTATTCTTTGCCGAGTTTGACTTCATAATTACCTATCGACCTGGTACAAAAAACGGAAAAGCTGATGCCCTTTCTCGGATGGGAGTGGAAGAACATTTGATCAATCCTAAACCTGTACCTATCATTCCCGAACAAAGAATTCTAGGTGTAATCGCCACACAATCCATAGAGGAAGTTAAGGATAAAGCCAGGCTACTGGTAACTCCAGCAGACATACAGAATTGGCATCTGCAGGGAAAGGACTTTACGGTGAAGGACAACCTATTATATTTCCAAGAACGGTTATACCTGCCCAGCACAGATTTACAGAAAAAGGTAATCTCTTGTTATCACGATTCTTTAATGGAAGGACATCCCGGTATGACCAAGACCTCGGAAAAGATCAAGCGCTACTTCTGGTGGCCGTCTTGGAAAAAAGATATCAGAGACTTTATAATGTCCTGTGGAGTATGCGCCCAAAACAAGAGTCAAAAGGAAAAACCAGCCGGCCTCTTACGCCCTATTGACATCCCGCCTCGCCCTTGGCATACGCTTTCTATGGACTTCATCACCGATCTACCTCCATGCTCCGGATACAATACGATCCTAGTAATCGTGGACCTATTCTCCAAGATGGCGCATTTCATTCCACTCAAAGGCTTACCAACAGCAGCAACTCTGGCCCGAGAATTTCTCGAAAACATCGTCCGACTGCACGGTTTTCCTTCAGTTCTAATTTCGGATCAAGGTGGTCAATTTATTTCTCATTTTTGGCGAAGCTGCTGTCGGTCGGCTCAAATTGATGTGAGACTTTCGACCAGCCACCACCCTCAAACCGACGGACAAACCGAGAGGACCAATCAAACTCTGGAACAGTATTTGCGCTGCATGCTACAACAAACTGAAAAAACTTGGAAAGATATCCTTTGGATAGCCGAATATGCTTACAATAACTCTGTCCACTCGGGAACTGGGAAGACCCAGTTTTTTCTTTTATACGGTAGTCACCCTCGAACCTCGGAGTTGGATCCACTCCAAGATCTTGGAACACCAGCAATAGACAACCTGCATTCTACAATCACCCAAGCCTTTAAGGAAGCCGTTTCTCACCTTCAAAGGGCTAAAGAACAATACAAGAAAGGAGAAGACCAACATCGGAAGGAAGCCCCCCAATATCAAGTAGGAGATCAAGTCTGGTTATCCACCAAATATCTACCTTTAAAAGGACCACGCACATTCAACCCAAGATACCTTGGTCCCTATTCCATCACTACCATAGTAAATCCAGTAGCGGTCAAGTTGGACTTGCCCCCTCACATGAAGATACATCCGGTCTTCCACGTCTCTCTATTAAAACCCGTGCAACCTCAAACCCGACTAACTACATCTCCAAAACCTATTCTAGTTGATGGAGAACTCGAGTTTGAAGTCAAAAGCATCCTGGATTCCAAGATCTCCAAATCTAAACTATTTTACCTGATTGACTGGAAAGGCTACGTCCCAAGAAAGATCCTGGGAACCTGCAGAATATATCCACGCGCCTCGTCTAATCAAAAGATTTCATCGAACATTTCCTAACAAGCCCAAACCCCCGGAGAAGCCCGGTTTGGGAGGGGCCTTGAGGGGGGGTGCTGTCATGATCTCTGCTTCCAAAAGATCAGGACTTGTCCGACTCCCTTGGAAGCAGACCCATAACCCCGGTTCCGAGTGCCAGCCAGTCCCAATTGGGACCTTTTGGACCATGTCCTGGCGCCAGTGGCACCAGGCTCATAAAGATGCCCAGTCCCAGCGCTGGAAGCGCCGGGCTCATAATGCTTGGGTGGACTTACCTGCAGCAGACCATGCTGCTTACTTACCTGCCAGTTGAACCCCTGATCCTCTTCTGTTTGGGACTACTTTTCCTGTTGGGTGGGGCAGGAGCCACTCCCTAGGTTCAGAACACTGGAACTCTTCTGGAAAGCAAGAACTCTTTTCTTACCTAGGCGTGGCTGTGGAAGGAGACACCTAAGCACTACAGGAGGCTATTTAAACCACACCCGATGGATGAATCTTGCTTTGCGTTATTCTGCATTCTCTGCAGCAGAACGCTCATCGTGTCTTCTGCTTCTGATCCTGGGCCTAAGGGAACAAAGGCTTACCATCCTGGAATCCAGTCTTCAGCAGCACCTGTAAAGACAAAGAAAGAACAGGTTAGCACTACGGTCTTCAGTGGCAGCGCATCTCTTACCTGGTCCATCGGCTGTCACCAACGCCTCGCGCTGCATTCCGGCATCTGAAAGACAAAGGCTTACCTACTCTTCGCATGCTCCGGAGGTCTTCGCACTGCATTCCGGCATCTGAAAGACAAAGGCTTACCTACTCTTCACATGCTCCGGAGGTCTTTGCACTGCATTCCGGCATCTGAAAGACAAAAGCTTACCAGCTCTTCGCATGCTCCGGAGGCTTTCGGCGCTGCATCCCGCATCTGAAAGACAAAAGAAGGTGCGTTTAAAGACATTGGGCAACTTTATTACTCACGTGCCATTACTCCTTCCCACGCCAAATCCAGTGGGTATTCCAGCACCCTTCAGCTTCTCTAAAGCTCCGAACTTGTACCTGCAAGATAAAAGGGACAGTTAGTGCGCATCGTGAAGCAGGCTACAAGCGCTTACTTACGTGCTTCCAGGCGCTTCTATTCCTCACGCGGGTTCGATCCTCAACTCTCATCAGCCCGCCATCCGCCATCGCCGGAACCCTGCAAAACAAGAGATATCATTACAAAAGACTTTTAAGACATTTGAAGTGCCCAGAACTTACCGTTCGTGCAGTTAACGACGGACAGCAGTCCTCTGAGGTCAAGAGGCCTGCACCCTTATCCAGTGAAGAAACTGGTTACGGCACCCTGGGTGAGGGCGTTAACCTTAGGGGTTCTACAGGAGAAAAGAAAGGGAAGAGGAGAGAGGCACCCAATAACCCCAGTTCATTAATCCCATATTTTCTATCTGCAGACATCTTACTCTTCGAGTCAGACATACAGTGCACAGAGGTCCAGCCCAAAGAGCTAACCGTGTGTTATACATCACCTTTGATGATACGGCATTCACCCAGTCAAGACCGGCGCCTCTGCGGGAATCAGGTGAGCGTTACAGATGGCTTCTGTTAGATATTAACTGGGGTTGCAGTCTATGGAGTCTATTTTCCTATAGAAATCTATTTCCCTACTTAGAAAATGCATTGTGTTAGATCACCTTCCCCCTTTTGAGATCGTATGGAATGTAAATAATGTTAAATTGCATTGGTTGCTGGAAAACTGGCAACAGAGATGTATTGGATGCTTACAATCAGCTGAACCTCTATTGAAATGCTCATAATGAACCCGGGGATGGTCAAGAAGAAATTGAGAGCTCAGGACTGGATGAACACACAGGAAATTAGGAGTAAATCCAAACTGTTGCTAAATCTGAGGCATGAAAGAAGGGTGATCGATCAACTGCCTGTGTACCTGTCATACTTCCCACCTGCTCATTATCAAGATCTGTTTATGAGACTACGGCTGAATATTGTTCTGACCAGAGAAGTATTAACAACTCGTAAATAAATCCTGAAGACCCATGCCATTTGCAGATATCAAGAAATAACTGTTGTTAGTGGATTGCTAAACCATCTGGTGGTGGCTTCAAGGGAATTAATTGTGGTGAGAAACAGATATCTAGAGCCGTATATCAGAGAGGTCCTTATTGGCACAGGAATGCTGGGATTTATTTTTAATTGGAGCTAAGCCAAGCTTGATTTGTGCAGTTACGACATTTTTGGAACACGTTTTAAAGGTTGATCAAGAGGGAAGATAATGCTGATATTTTTAATTCTTTTTTTAATTAATGTATTGTAAATGATAAAGGTGGAATCATAATGGATTTAATTATGTTTTATGAGATGTTGGAAATGTTTGTAATAAACCAGTCATAAAAATAAAATTAAAAAAATAGGTCACAGCACTTGACATGACAATGTTAGTTCTTCTAAAGAGCTTTTGTTCTTACTAGATGACTTCCTCTGTTTTTTTTTCTTTCTATTATTTGAATGCTTTCTTTGCATAGTTGGTCTTTGATGTCTTAATTGGGGTTGGTTTTCTTTTTTAAAAAAATCTTAATGATTAAGAATAGGTCAGAAAATTATTTTATATGTTCATGTATGTTCATATAAACTGTTTTTCGAGCATCTATGAGAATGTAAAAATTTGATAAATAATTCATAATATATTCTTTCATCTTTTTCGTTGTTATTTGATTCAATTTTGGGAATAGTTGTAAATGATTTGGGTGGTCATTGATTCACCTTTGGTGGTTGCTCTTTAATAGTAGAGTTAATTCATCCCGCTTGACACAGTTTTAGATGGGCTAATATTGGATTTGGCTTTTGTTAGAGAGTTTGTTATTTATCTTGAAAGTGTCATTGGTCATGGTAGATGCCTAGTCAATTGGACTAGATAATTGTTTTTTTTGTACTCCTATGGATATTCCTGTCATGATTTTTGTAAGATTGTGCATTGGTTCGGTTACTGGATGTGCTCCAGTTACATTCCAGTTGTCTTCCTTTTCTTTCCAGTCTATCTAGCTGTCAGTTACCATGTATTAGAGAGGCTGGGCTAACATTCTCAAAAGTGACCTGCAGCTTTTCAGGGTTCACTGTCCCACATGTTCAGTGCACAGCAAATAATGAAAGGGCACTTTTTGGGAATGGACCAGACAGCCAGACCTCAACATCACCCCATAGCATGCCAGAGATCTCCCGTACCCCCATTATTTCATTGTGCCTCTCCTCCTACCTTTCACCCTGTCAATAGTTACATCAATTTTTCCATTTCGAGCATAAGAGCAATTGATTGGGAAAAGTGTTTTACATGCTCGACTGCCCAGCTAGGATCTGTTAGGCATCGGAGGAGCTGAGGGGCATCTTATGGGGATCATTGGGGGTAGCATCAACTTGCTGTCCATTGCAAGGCCATCATTTTCCATCCATGGGTGAATTTGTATCTCCCTGGGAAGTTCTATAAGTTCCTGTGGCACCACATCTCCAAATTCAAGTGATTCAGCAAATTCCCAAACATGTTTGGCCAGGTTTATATTTTAGTCGGTGTCTATGATGATTTAGGGTTAATTGCTTGTATATGCAGCCAATATATCAAGTGTTTGTACTAGTTCACTCTTAAGATGTTAAGGGCCTAGTATTACCGTAAGGATGTTGCAGACACATGACTTTGTGATTCCAAGGCCAATCTATGTTGCTATTGTGTCACATCCACATTTTAGAAAACGTTTTTGTCCACTCTCTGCTATCTCTGCTCTTGATAGGAATTTTCAGACTTGTAGACTTTTTGCTGAGACTGATGGCTCCCTGGGCATCATATACTGAGGCAACACTTCAATGGTGCCCACTACTGATGCATGCTTGGCACAATGCAGGGTGCCAGTGTGATGATGCAGATCAAATCAACACAAATATTGGTCGCGCCTCCAGATGTTCACTGAGGTGAACCAAGGTACAAGCGAGCAAGTAACATGTAACCAGCCAGTTTATACATTAGTTTTAATGCAACCGCCATAAAGAGTAGAAT
The DNA here is from genome assembly GCF_040938575.1 of Ambystoma mexicanum. NCBI lineage: Eukaryota > Metazoa > Chordata > Amphibia > Caudata > Ambystomatidae > Ambystoma > Ambystoma mexicanum. The sequence goes on from NC_090924.1 coordinate 1,335,588,624, forward strand.
AGGTCAGGCCACACAAGTAGGGTTAGAAGAAGAGTGCACTCATAGGTTTAGTTAATGGTTGTAGAATACAGACGTAGGGTTATACAAGTAGCATAAAGAGGGGTGCAGGCGGGGATAGGTTGCAGAAATCCGTGAGCAGGGAATAATATGTGGCAACATACAATGTACGAGACACGAAGAACATTAATGTGGTGGAGATTGAGCCAATGTACTGCCATGTTTAGATAGAACTTTGAAAGGCCTTTATTCTGAAATACTGCATTCTGTCATCAAACTAAACATATAATCCCAAGCCACATGATGCTCAGACAGTCACTCAGGCATCAAGGCCAGGAAGGGGGCCCGACAGGGAATTGAAACCACACTAGATCGGACAACCTAGGTAACTAACGCCCCATCACCCATCTTCCCTTCTTAGGTAAGATCATCAAGAAGGCAGTAGCTGCACAACTGCAGCAACACATCAACACCAACAATCTCCTCCAAACCTACCAATCCGGGTTCAGACCCAGATGCCATCCTTAAAAATGGCCACCCCTGCCTCCTGGTTTTACTTGACCTCTCAGATGCTTTCAACACAGCAGACCACCAAGAACTTATGGAAACCCCAAATCAATTCATGGGGGTCAGCAACCTTGTCCTACGCTCGCAAGCAGTTTGTTCAGAGGAACTCCTCAAGAATGCCAATGCTACTCGTCACCTGTGGAGTCTCACAGGGTTCCATATCCTGCCCAGGGATTTTCCATCTATACATGGAGCCACTGGAAGCTCTGATAGACACAAAACAAATCCACATCCAGCAACATGACAACGCCACACAGCTATACCTCAAGATCAACTCCATCAAGAATATCCCTAGGCTCAAAACCTGCCTCTCACTGATCCAGTCTTGGATGTCCAGTGCATACCTGAAGCTCAACCCTTCCAAGACTGAATTCCTACTCCTCACCAATAACACCAAACACCCTGACATACAGACCTGGCTATCAACTATGAACTCTGAGGGCTTCACACCAAAGCTCACCTCCAGCACCAAGTCCCCCTGGTTCCACATCTTAAAACACCTCTCTTTCAAGATACACATAGATAAGAAAACTCAGACAACTTGGTATCAGCTCTCCCTCCTTCAGAAAGTCAAGCCCTTCCTCCCTACTGACAGCTTTAGAGCCACTGTTCAAGCACTGGTCCTATCCCACATGGATGGAGGCAATGCACTCTTCGAAGGCCTCCCTTTGTCCAACCTACTGCCCCTGAGAAGAGTCCTACATGCAGCCGCAGACCTCATAAAGGGTCTATGATAATACGACCACATCGCCCGGCCCTTATCAACCTTCACTGGCTCCAACTGCATGCACAAATGACCTTCAAGTCTTGCTTCATCATTGATAAGGCAATCATCCTTAGGTCACCCAGCAACCTCGTGGAGAAACTCAGCATTTCCAGCAGAGAGCACACTGCTAGAAGCCAGGACACATGCAGACTCAGGAGGATAGCTCATGGGAAACGTGCTCACCTTGGAAGCAAGATGACATGGAGCAACACGGGTTCGATCCCGGGTCCGTGCTTAGCAACCTCTGGGTATTAAGCACGTTATAAATAACCAATTACAATTACAATTACTTGAAAACTTGAAGTCCGCTGCTGCAAAAAGGAAAGGACCAGAAAACAAGCCTTTGCTGCTTACGCCCCAAGACTATGGAACCTCCTCCCCGTTAGCATCAGACTCGCCCCCACACTGCAACAATTCAGAAAAGAACTCAAGACCCAACTCTTCAAGGGATGTCTCCTCCTCAACACCTAGGCCATCACATCAACCCTCATGCCACCTGACTCGATAGACGCCGCCCACTACTCCCCTACCTGCCGCTTGGCACAGCTGTATGCCTCCTTTGTGACCCTCTGTATCCTACACCCCACTGTATATCTGTTCTGTTGTTACCTCTGAAAAGTGCTCTGTTAGGCACCTGTACCATTGTATACCTCTGTAAAGCACTCTTTTATGTACTTGTATTGTTTTATACATCTGTAAAGTGCACCATTGCTTCCCAAAGCTAGGTCCGTGCTCAATAAATATCCTAATAGTACTAATAATAATAGATAACATTCTCCAGAAGCACATAGCATGCAACCATAAAGTGAATTAATTTCTATTGGCAGCAGTCAAAAAGTACAGATAGCCTTGATCTCCAAGAGCAAATAACTACTGTGCCAAGCGGCCTCCTAATGAATAAACACACAGCGTGGCACACATGGGTTAGAATAGCAGAAAACTCAATAAATAGACACAAAATGAGTTCTGGACAGTTGTCCTCTACCACGTGATTGGAACAGCGTTAATTTATTCAAGGCTCAACTAGATGGCGCATCTGCTACTCCATTGGTACATTCAGACACAGGGATGACAAGGCAAGGTCATGAACAAATTAGCAGATAAGGACTCAGGCTTGGGAATGAGAAGGGAGTACCTTCTTCAAATTGGATTATAGCAGCCCGTACAGCTCTCCTTCCTCACTGCACATTTTGGCATCATATTAAAGTAACCAATGTTAGAATTCTGTCTGCTAGGTTGGCTGCTCTAGTATAGAACCAACCAAAGACATGATAGTATGAAATGTAACGTTGTTTAGTAGGACAAACTTAGGAGGAGTTATCAGTTACAGAATATTCAATAGTAGTAGCCTTCATCTATGGAACATATAGGTGTTATATTTTACTAACCAATCGGATGGGTCCATAAAATAATGTTCTCATCATTAACCATGGCACCATTTACGACTTGTTTTTCATTGAAAAGCTTGTGTTTGTATTATGACGATGGAGAATGCATTTATGTGTTTTCTTGTCCGTTCATGTTTGAATAAACCTGGCTGTTCTCATGCACTTGTTATTACTAAGTTTTCTTGAGTTTGTCTTGTTATTATCTTTTGGGACCATCTTAACACCAGGCAGTCAAGGGCTGTAGATGATGAAATTAAAAACACAGTTTCCTGCCTTGAGCATTAAATACTGTGATTAGTGATGGGAAAGACGCTCTTCCACACCTCCTGATTCCTTTCGGTCACTGGCAGCCTAATTGCCCCACTTTTAAGGCATACGCAAGAACTGAATGGGAAGAAGTGCACCACTCTGTATTGGTTGACTTCCGGCCTGGGAAAGGACAGTCTTCTAGCCCTCCCCAGGAGGGAAGCTACCCACCATCATTCTACTCCTTAGCTGTCCCTGCCATACCTGTACATGCAGATGCCTGGAACCTGCACTAGATCCAGTGTGTGTGTGTCTGTGTGTGTGAATATGCCATTGTAAATCCTCTGATACAAATTTGAATGTGGCGTGGGCCATTATTTAGGAACACTGTGATAGTAGCATATAGTAACATCCTAGGAGTAATATTAAAGTAGCACAATGCAATGTTCTTTGGTAATTTAAGCGTTGCATGATGCAATTATATAGGGTACTATGGAAGTGTAATTTGGCCAATTATCTGGGTCAATGTGCATTTTGGCATAAGGGCAATGCACTGGTGGTAATGTCAAAACAACCATGTTATGTTATGTTATAAAATGTATAGAGCATGCATTCGCCAGAGGCATCTTGGTGCTTGTGATCCAACCAAATACGCCAGTGCAGCCATACAGTTCAAATAGGAGCCTTTTCAGAGCCTGTCTGAACATGAGTTGGTTCCCTATGATTCTTTCAATATCTGGTAATGCATTCCACAGCTTGGCGGCTGCTACCGAGAAGGCACAGCCGCCAGTTATGACCAATTTATAGCATGGAATGACCAGAAGAAAACCATGCAGAGAACGGTGAAACCGAGGGGGAAGATAAAGCTGGAATTTTACCGAAAGGTATTTAGCTCCCAATCCATGTACAGCACGATGAACTACACTGAGTGCTACTCAATGCGCTTTTTCGCTTGGAGCCAATGGAGATTCTGCAGAATATGTGTGGTATGCATGCCATAAGGTGAGGCAGTAGCCTCCGGAGCAGCTAGCTTCTGTAGTTGCTGAAGGCACTCAATAAGCTACAGAGGTTGCGCCAAATACAGGGAGTTACAGTAATCAAGGCAGCTCATTTCCAGTGAGGCAACCACCAGTGCATGCACATGTCTGGGAAGGAAAGGAAGTACACTCCAGAGTATCTTGAGTTGCAGATGTCGTCCCTTGCAGACATATCCAATGTGGACTTCCATCGATAGAGAGGAGGACAGCTTCGCTTCTAGATCCCTCTGGACTGTCCTTAGGGAAGAAAAAGGTCCCAGAGAGTGAGGCCAGACAGACTGGGTCCACAGGGAAGCAGCAGACAAAGGTCCAACCACAATGACCTCCATCTTGTCCCTAATTCTACCTAAGCCAGTTGGAGCACAGCCACCGCCCCCAGGCGGCCCCTGAACTGAGATGACCTGTCAGTTTGCCGACGATTCAGCTTTACAAGAATCTGTGTGTTGTCTGCATGTGAATAACACCTGAAGCCGTAGGAGTGAATGAGACCCACCAGAAGTTGCATATATACATTAAAAGAAATAGGGGACAAGGCAGAGCCCTGAGGGACACAAAAGGACAGAGAGACAGGAGCTGAATAAAAAGGAAAGAGGGATAAGGTATGTGCCCTTTTTCACAGGAAGGCTAGCATGACACTATTCTTAAGTGGGGCATACCTCTGGTGTCATATATGAAAGTAATATGTGGATACCTGGGGCAGTATATAGCTGGATTGGTAATGTAGAAATCAGCATGGACATATTTAATGGACAGGATGGCACATTGCACTGAATGGGGACCTATTTCTGAGTACCCTTGTGTGCTTTAGCCGCACTCTCAAGCGGCTTAGTAAGTTCAGCATTCAATGAACTGTGGAACATTTTAGCAACCACCTGATATTGTTTAGGAATCCATGATTACATCAGCAATATTCCGATATCATTGGGAAGTAATCTGCATGTGGTGCCAGAATGTTTGCAGGTGATTGCACCTCTTTGATGTGCATTCTATCACCAGTACAGGAATGGTGGCTTGCATTGCCATATACCTCATTGCACTGGGTGAGTGCAATGTATTCCGCAATATTTAAAAGCAGTGTGGCTTGTACTGGCATAGCATTAATGCTTAACAGCGTTTCTCAATGTGGCGGCACCATACTCTATTGGGTGCTTAAGTCTGTTTCAGTAACATTTGTCTATAGTGCATGAAGTGTTTCTTTTTGGTACACCATGTTTAAGGAACGGTGCAAGCATTTATAGGAGCTAAAACGGACCCAAAGCACTCCTACACAGTGGGGGGGACGGGCGGGGGACAGAAGGACATGTATGTGAATGCCCGCTGTTGGTAGGGTGACCGGGTGACCGGATTTTGAAAATAATAAACCGGGACAGGCCACAAACTTAAAAGTAGGACTAGAATTGCAATCCCATTGAACCCCCCCCCCCCCAGTGCCCCAGTTCCGTCCCACCCAACGCCCCACGCCCCACTGGGTAGGATGATCGCACATTAAAATAAATACAATTTCGAGCACGTTTCTACTTCCATATAAACTGCAAATTCGGCTGTGACACATAGGGGCCCGATTCATGGAATTCTTTGCACGGTTCAAAGTGCCTTTTCACTGCTGAAACAAACCCTGATTCATGGAACCGTGCAAAGTGTATTTTTTCAGTGCAAAGTCTGGGCAAAGTCAGTGCATAGTCATTTTTGCAGAACAAAATTGCATGCCTGCAAAAATCCACTTTGCATGGTTCCAAGAATCAGGGGTTGCGTCAGCTGTGCAAAGTCACTTTTCAACTGTGCAAAGTCATTTTGAACCGGAGAAATATTCTATGTATCGGGCCCTAAGCATGTTAAAAACAAAAAAGACTTGGTTTGCTTACTGTTCCATGCTTTGCAATGAGTATTTCGTATCCACTCCTGTGGCAGCAATCAGGGCAGTACATAGAAAGGTTGGGGTTCGAGACTATCATGGGGCGGAAGCGAGAAATATAATAACAAAGCAGGGAAAGGGTTTATTATTAATGAATGTCCCCTTGATTTATTGCTTCTCTTCCGTGGTCACCAAACATTTCCCAAAATCGGTACAGGTTTTTAAAGAAAAAAACCTCTTGGACGGGGGCGAGAGGGTCTAATTCTGTGACAGTGCCTGCAAACCCGGGACCTCCGGTCACCCTACCTGTAGGTAAAGACACTGAAGGTACAGAGGATTATTTTCTGGGGCAAGGTCCTTGTGGGTGTCCCGAAACACCATAAATTGGCCGGTTTCTGTGTTGTATTTATTCTATAAAGGCTCCTTTTAGAAATGGTGACTAAGTTGAAAGGAATGCGCGAGGAGGGGTGGAAAATATGAATATTTTAGTTGGCAGAAGGCATCTAAACAAAAGCTCCACAGTGAGAGGATGGAAGGAGAGTTACAAAGAAACAAAGATATATTTTATGGGCTTGATGTATGTAAAATGATCTGGCAATCAAAACATTCTGTGTATTGTTCGGCCATTTTCCAAATCAAAAATCGAGCCGCTCCGCAGAGATGAGCCTTGTCCGAGGAACGCATTCTTCTTTGCATCTCGACTTCTCTCTCTGGTGAATGCATTATCCTGCCTCTGCGCATGGGCTTGCCTCTCTGAAGACCATTGTTGGCTGATAATAAAGACTTAATTGTCTTGGCCTATAAAGAGTCTCTTCATTGCCAGAATCCGGCTCCAGCGCTGTATGGAAATGTTACGCTGCGTGCGTCAGAGCTTGGCCGCTTCTGAGGGTGGCCATTTTGTGGGCTATCATTGTCAGATAGCCATTGGTGAGAAGCGGGCAGACACTGCTCTGAGAAACCTGACTCTTACTGCAGGAGTAACATCTTATTTCAAATCAATATCGTGGGTGTAAAACAACTTTGGCGGGAGAGTTCACTCACTCTGCTTGCTGATTTGTACAAATATGTATCATATCAAAGCTCTATAACTTTGGTATGCAGCCATCAAGTCATTTATTTAATAAATAATCTCAGCAAAGATTACACCCACTTAAGGGAGCCAGTATACATTGCAAACAAGTGATATACCCCCCAACGTTGTCTAATCTGTTTGTGAGTTTGTGTAGTGGACCAGAGGAAAGCAGCATGCTTCGTTCTCAGACTGACATTCTCACAAGTTGGAGTTTCATGTCTGTCTTTTCTCTGGAGCTAATTCCCATCACTGTTCGTATGGGGAATCCTTCTGTGCTGCCCACAAAAGACATCTTAGAGGGAGTCACAAAGGCATGCATTTGGTGTATGCTGCAGGGGTGGTAGACATTGTTTGCTCAGGGGTCCCCTATATGTCACCTCCAGGGGATCCATCAATGGCAAGTATGATATGATATGATAGGTTATTTATAACGCACTTAATACCCAGAGGTTTCTAAGCGCAGACCCGGGAATTGAACCATGTCGTCTGGCTTCCAAGGCAAGCATGTTGTCCCTGAGATATCCTCCAGAGCACGCTCCCGAGTACGCTATTGTATGCCGATGATACTTTCTTGAAGGATCTGATGGATGCCTAGAGGGTTAGAGCAGAGTTTAGAGTAAGCCCATGGACTTTTCCTGAAACATGGGCTTAAACTGAAACTCCTTAAAATGAAAATTCTTGTTTTCGGTAAAGGAAAGATGCAACTTTTCATTTAGACCAATGTGATGTTAGTGACTGAGGTGACTCATTGAAACCATGTATAGATCGCTGACGCCCCATGTTCTAATAGCAATCTATACATGGTTTCAATGAGTCACCTCTGTCACTAACATCACATTGGTCTAAATGAAAAGTTGCATTCTTGTCTATATTACTAGATTGGTTTATGCACTGTGTCTCTTTTTTCTTCAAACACAACCAAGAATTAGCTCTGTAAATGGCTTTTAAGTTCATTATTTAAAAAGCACTTTGTGATATGTCGCTATGTATTAATTCAAATATGTTTTTTTCATGATTTCTGGTTTCTGGCTAATACATATGTTGTGTAAATAGCCTTGTGTAACAACTTGGGGAGTTGTTCATCTGCAACCTGTTTTGGGAAGCAGGGTAGCTAGTGGTGGGATTGTTTGCTTTTGTTATACATGTTAATAGATTTTGACTTCCGAATAAACATTATTCACCTTAATGGCAAGTGGCTTCCCCTGGCCACCATGTTTCCTTAAAATTGTAATTTGTCCCAGTATCCAGAAAGGAGCCCGAGAAGTAGGTTTTGTGCTTGATTATCTACTAAGGAAGTCTATAATGAGAATAGGAATGGGTCAAGATTTGCTGAATGGCTGAGCGTGTGACAAGCTGGTGTGAGAGGTTTAGAGTATGAATGGTGTTAGTGTGTGCACGCGTGGTACTACCAGGTGCTCACCTGCTGTGTGTGACTAGTCAGTGTGATGCATTAGTCAGTGTGTGAGTGTGTGTTGTTTAGTGGTAGTGAGGGATGCAAACAATAGGAAAGTCAGAGACAAGAAGGAACGATCAATCAATGTGCATTGTTTCTGGAACTGTATGCAGCGGGTCGATCAAGGATCAACACACATGAGGCAACATTCAAAGGGCAATGTATAATATGCAGCCGTCAAGGTTCAGTATACATGCAGCATCAATCAAGAAGCAGTGTAGAAGAAGCAGCAGTCAGAGCGATGTTAAATAAAATGGTAAAATCTGCATCTTGCTTCATCTATAGAGGACTAATCGTAACTGCCTTCACGCTTGGTCAGGAGACTTCCCGAAGTTAAGGGAGCCTTTCATATGATTGACAGTGGACATGCCATTTACAAATAATCTACCAGGTTGAAATGCCTACCATTCTGCAATGACTTTCTCAGTGTCACTGACAATGGTAGGCATTTGGCAAATATGTGTTTTTTTTGCAAATGGCCAATAACAATATTTCATGCAGATGAGCACACTGAATCAATGGAATGATGCAGGATATCCTTTCATCAGTGTCTGACATCATGGTAATTCTGCCCATGCAAGTTTTGGGTGTAGTTGATTATGTCAGTCCAATCTGCATGTTCCGCTGCATTTTATTGTCACCCCACATAAGGTTGATTGACGCTGTGTTTGGAATAATACAAATGGTCACACCTCCAACTATCCCAATGAAACGAAAAGATAGAAAACTGGAGAGAATTTGGGGCAAGTCAGGAAAGCCGGGTGACAAAGCCCATGGTTTCCAATAAAAAAGGCAGATGTCCTACACCTGCATTAGTTCAGCCAAAAAAACCATAAATAAGGGTTCTCCACCTACAATGAATTGCCTGCCCCTCCCACATGCCATCAGTCTGGCAACCCTCTCCAACCCTGGCAAAGGAGTTGGAAACCTTCCTTACCTCTAAGATCAAAGACAGCCAAAACTACATTACTTGGTAAATGAAGACTACAGTCCCTCAGCATATTGTGGGAAACCTATAATGTCCTTAACATCTGCTAGACCCATTAAAGTAGAAGAGAGGTTGCACACGCTGAATTCCATGATGTCCTCCAAAGTGCAAATTTAAACGTGTCCAACGATCTAGTCAAAGAACTAGGGGTTAAATTGCCAACTCATCTGCCAATCATATATGATGCCTCTCTAACCTCGGTCTGACTCCCTGCTGCCTTGAAAACAGCAAAAACCAAGACCCTCGTGAAGAAACAAGATTCTACCATTCAATATGGGCCTCATTACAAGGTTGTCGGTCTGGAAACAACGGTACTGGTAAGCTTGCCGGTACCGTAGTTTCCAGACCAGAAAACTATGAGTTCCAGACCTGGCGGATGGACCGGCACCCGCGAGCAGACCATGCCGGATGCACCAACACCATTATTAACGGTGCCGGGGCATCCGGCCTCCACATTCCTATTGTGCCCTATGGGGCTCAAAAGGGAATGGAGAGCATTTTATTCCCACGCCCACAAATAGGCAAATACCGAGTGCGGCGGGGCCGTAATGACCCGGTAATTGCCCATGCGGGTGCTGGAAAAATTCGGTTTCACCAGCAAGGCTACCGCCAAACTTGTAATGAGGCCCAAGGACTTCCACATTTCAGCTTTACCGTCATAAGACAAACCTACTGAGAAACAGGTACATAACCAATTTACTGAGAACAGGCAACCATAACAGATTTTCCATGATGTGCACTGTGTGCTCTGAAGTATGGTGCCCAAGTGTGGCACCCTAATAAAACACCAAATAAATAAACAAAGAAGATGTGAGTGGGAAGTCAGGAGGAAGGCACTACCCAATTAATTTAAATGTCACAGCCCCACATCCACACCCTGGCATAACCTGCCATGACATAGTACTGCAGAGGTTAGTATTCAACAGTATAGCCTAATATCAATGACACTATATGGGAAGACATGACATGGAACATCAAGGCATAATAATGAATGACAATGCATAAAATGCATAGCAAACTATTGAAAGGAAGAACAATGCATGAAAAGGCATAACAAGATACCACTAGGATCTGTTTTATTGTTTCCCCCGAAAGAAGGTCCTTGCTTGCACATGATAGACCCTTCCATAAACATTTTCAGATGCTGAAGACCCCAGTAAAACAGGGACTCTGGGAAGATTGTTTGGAGGGATGCCCAAAGAAAAACCACTGGCGACAGCAAGTTAGCAGTGAAGTTCGGGTTTGAACAGGTTCTTCAACCTAAACATCTGAAAGATGATTCCTTGGAGTTATTTACAAAACCCCTAGAATGCCACATGCTGGGAAGTAACCACATTGTATTCCAAGTTCCAGATGTTACCTAGGTAAATCCATAGGTGAATGCCATTCGCTCTATGGTATTCAGTGACCTCAAGCTGACGCACAAAAGATCTAAAAAGGGCACAAGGAGAAAGCAAGTCAACCAAACAAATAAAACAAGTGAACTAACAAATATGTTTGTGAGGGCGATCAATTGGAACAGATAAGCATCCTTCAGATCCATATCAGTGAAGCAATGTACAGGCATTACAATATCCCTGAAAAGTGCAATGGTCTCAAATGGGATGTTTTGTCAAACTACAAAGCCATTTAGAACTCAAAGACTGATAAGAGGGTAAAAGCGTTTGTCATTCTTTTTCACAATGAAGAGGATGCACTGCCTAGCCTCTTTTCTAAACAATTCCAAAGTTTCCAGTGAAATAAGATATCGATCTGCTTTTGGGCAGCAAAGTTGAGTGCAAAGTACGAAATGAACGCGGATGCTGGAAAATTTGACCTGAAGCCCCTCAACTGTCTGTAGAAACCATGAATTTCAAGGGATGAGGGCCTGTGCAGTGTGTAAAATGTCAGTCTTCACCCAAATAAACCACTGGCTTGCGTATAGGAGAGAGGTGAGAAACTGGGCTTCTCCACCATCATGGCCCAGTCTGGATCTCTCGGCCAAAGGGAATTTACACACTTCAGAACCACTTCACTTTCCAGAAATTGCTAAAGACCTGGCTTTTCAATAGACCAAGGCATCCCATGTATTGAGAACTGGAGTTTACACCAACATCTGTTACTGCGATTTGCTCCTAGATGCTCGATCTGATTAGTGCCCATTGTGCCTGGCCTACTGGTACCTAATGTAGTTCGTGCACTACTGCAAGTTGGCTGCCAGATACCTTAGGTTACGTTGATTTGCTGTTATTAGCCACAGAAGCCCATTGTACTTATGGCTGCATGGCTTTTTGGCCCCAATGCCCAGCACAGATTGGCATGAACAGCTCCTAGATATAGAACCTTGACCACCTAGTATTTGGAGTTGTTCCTGGAAACACTACATGAACTCTGTCTAATCTAGAATCCTCACTTTATACTCACCTCATCCCTTTTCCCTTTTTAAGGTCGTCACACTGAGTACCATTAGATCAGGTAATAACACCCATTCTTGCAACACCATGAAGCAAGAGGAATCCTGCATGAAGCAATGAGATATTATTTCATTAAACTTTTATATCTAACTAGCTGGGGTACCTGGCATTGCCCGTGTTCTGATGGAGTCTCATGTGCCCTGGAGGATGTTGCTCGTATCCGCATATCAGCAAGTCTTGCTTTAGTTTGCTCTGGCATCTCATTTGCCCTGGAGAAAGTTGCTCTTGTCCTCTGGTCGCCAAGTTGCGCTGCTGTTTTTTGTTGTTGTGTGTTTCAGAACCTCTTGATATTGATTTTCTCCTGGTGCCTTCCTGCCTGCTGCTTTTTTTCACCACTTAGCAAGCCCCGCCCACCTGGTGCCTTCCTTCACCATCACCGTCTTGTGGCCAATGCTGGATTTGACTTTTATGGACTTCATTCACAGTGTGTCACTCTTTCTCAACTCTCATCCTGACTTCCTTTGCATCTTGTACTCATGGTGGCCCTGAATCATGCTGTTCCCATCTTCATCTTGTATCCTGGCTTGCAACATTATGTGTTACTACTGATTTCTGCAATTGTATTCTCTCTCCACTCTTGCTTCTCCACTCTTTTTGACTGCTTACTCTCTGTTCTCTCCTCCTTTCCCTTCTCCCTTTTCCTATCTCCTCCCCTTACTTTCTTCTATGCACTTACCCTATCAGAATTGTCCCTGGACCTAATATGATAGCAACCTTGTCTGTTTCCTCCACCCTCCCATTACTGTTTTTTTCCTCCCCACCACCCCTCCAGCAGTATCTGAAATGTTGTCAGGCCTAGGATGATAGTCGCTTGTTTTGTTCCTCCCCTTCCTTTCTGCACCCCTGTCCCTCACCTTTTGTTTTTCTCCGGCTCTACCAGAAATGTCGTCAGGCCTAGTACGGTAGTCGCCTGTCTGTTTCCATTTCCTTCCCACTCTCCCCCTCCCTTCCTTATCTATGTCTTAGCTCTTGCACTATCTGAAATGTCGTCAGGCCGAGTACGATAGTTAATTTCACATCCTTACTGTTCATGGCCTGTAAGAATGTGGTTGTATTTTCCCTTGTTCCCTCCCTTGCCTTGAAGTGCTTTGAAACACATTGTGTATAGGCGCTATATAAATAAACAATCATATCATATCATTGCATCAGATGGAGCTTTTCCAGTGATATTCGTTTTTTGAGCGGCATGTTTTTGTCACTCAGTGGCTTCAGCATATTTGAGAAAATATCCAAAAAAGATTGATTGATTGTGCTCTCCTCTCGTAAATGAAACTGTAACCTTGCCATTTTCCAAATTTGTTTAATTCCCTTTAAAGATGCTTTAATAAACACTTTTGAAATGTAGTAATACATTTCAAAGGCATAACCAACACATCGCACATTTTGCTTCAGCCACTTTTGCAAACTTTGCTCTATCTAGTACCAACTGTAGTGAATCCGGTGAGAATCAGTAAAGGAGGGTGTCTATGGAGTGATTTATTTGCATCCAAACATAGACTACAATCTTGCCCTAGACAAATGAGGAATCCATGCAAAATGTGGTAGCAGTGGGTTCAATGTAGATTTGTATAGCCGGACAAACATACATACACACATACCAGAATATTTTTGCATATAAGATTTTTGCATCCAAACATAGACCACGATCTTGCCCCAGACAAAAGAGGAATCCATGCAAAATTTGGTAGATGTAGGTTCAACGGTGTGGATTTGTATAGCCGGACAAACATACACACACTCCTACATTCAGCTTTATATATTAGATTTATAAACATGTTAATTGTATTTATCCTTGGATGGAACCTCCAATTTGCATGCATAAGAAATATGTAGGTCTTTGACATATAAATATACTACTTCAACAATCTCAGAATCATAAAAAGTAATTATATAATGAGCATACCCATATTCATCTACATTAATACAAGTAACACCAATTGACGATAAAAATGCTAATTCAGCCTTCTCATTGGCTGAATGTCAAAATAATGAACGTACAATCAACTCAACTCAACGTCCAGAGTATATACCAAAATGTAATTGCTATCATCAGAATATTTTGTTTTGCCATTATGGATATAAGCACATGAAGATTATTATTTACCTCCTCTCAGCCAATCAGAGTGAAGTCAATAACTATTAATATTGAATTAATTCTGAATATTCTGACATCAAATGAAGACAGGGAAACCACAGTGGAATTTCAGGCAAGGTTTCTTTCACCAAGACATTTCTTTCTGGAAGGACTTTTCTTTTCGTGGCACCATACTATTTAACAGACCAGATAGAAAAACTAAAACATAGTACTTGCTTTACTTTCACCTTCACATATATATAAACCATTTATATTTACATTATGTCTAATGCATGCTTATGCTAAAACCACTCCAGTTTAACTATGTTAACAATTAAAATACTTCTCTTATAAAGATAACATTGTTATTTAAACACTACAAATTAAAACCACATTTAATTTACTAGTTTGTCTATTTACTTTACTCACTATTAAACTAAACATTTTAATTCACCACTAAAACTCCATCAATTTCTTTATGAACGGCTCCTTATCTCAGGAACCACCATTTCTACAGAATTACACCTTCATCAGATGCTCACTACACCAAAGGTTCTATCTACATCCTGACTTTTTGTTATCTAATTTTAGCCAGGATGAGCTCTTGCAAGATTTTAATTTACTTATTTATTTAAATACAGGAGGGACAATGTTCTGTTGATCACAAAAGAACGTACAATAGATACGTAATCAGACTTCTCCGGAAGCAGTGAGCTTCTTCGAATGGGCTAAGTTCGAAGGACATTAGTGACCAAGTTGTCGAGGGGAGTAAATGGAACAGTCACGAGGGGTAATGCATAAGTGTGCATACATAGATTAAGGACAACAAACACTGGACATTTATAAGGACAGCTAGGCGGTATGGCAAGCTGATTATGGGCATGATTACAGAAAGGGTGTTGTCACTGCTGCTGCATGGAATCAATAAGATAGAAACAAACCTCCTTATTTCCTTTAAAGAGTGAAGTCCATATGGGATGTGTATTAATGCCACTTCTTTTTACTCTAACGGCCTTATCACGAGTTGGGCAGCACCCCTTAAATACGGCGGAAACGGTATTAGCACTGAAAAAAACGCTCCGCCGGATCACGCCTGTAAAAACCTGCTGGCGCTATTACAGCCGGCAGAAAAAACAGGCGGCTGTGATAGCGCCGGCTGTAATAGCGCCGGCAACCAAATGCGCCATTGGAGACCTTTCACAATTACAGCGATGGAGCACATAGCACCGGAAAACCAGCGCTCATACCGCTAAAAATACCCCCGTCCAAATACTGGAGGTAAAATAACACATGAGACAGCAATAAGGGCCCAGGTGGAAACAATGCACACAAGAGGCCAACAAAAGACCCACCCATGCCCCACACACCCTCCCCAACACCATTTAGCCATTTAGTAGCAGGGAGGAGACAGCAATAAGGACCTAGGTGGAAACAATGTACACAAGAGGCCTCCAAAAGACCCACCCATGGCCCACACACCCTCCCCAACACTATGTTTCCATTTGGACCCGGGAGCCTTGATGTGGACATGTACATGCTGCACCTGGAGCTACAGAGACCTGAAAACCAGCCAGGTGCCTGGGAGCACAGGGGGGAGGTGGGGAGGAGGATGAGGAGGTGTAGACCAGCACCAGCAAGGCGGCCAGCCATCCCCAGGGTCAGGCCACCACCCTGGGCCCTGACAGATGGGCAGTTGGTGTCTGAGTTCAGGCTGGACAGGGCAACCATCACCCAGTTGCTGGACACAATCCAGGGTGACATAGCCAGCTGGATATCCATCAGTACTGCTGTGCCCCCACTTTTGAAGCTTGTGTCCGTCCTACAGTACATCGGGACTGGCAGCTACCAACACACAGTTGCCATGAATCATGGCATGGCACAGTCCACCTTCAGTGCTGTGCTGGGACAGGTGCTGGATGCACTGCTGCTCCATGTCAATGAGCACATTGCATTGCCAGGCACACAGGCACAGGTCAACCAAGTGAAGGCACCGTTCCATGCCATTGCCCAAGTCCCGAACATGATTGCAGCCCTAGACTGCACACATGTTGTAATTGTAGCACCCCGGGACCATGAAGCAGCTAACAGGAACTGGAAGAGTTTCCATTCCCTCAACATGCAGATGACCTGTAACCCTGACCTGATTTTCAGCCACTGCTGAGTCCGCTACCCAGGTTCTACCCACGACCTCATGATGCTGCAAAACATTACCCTGCCAGCATACATGGAGAGGCACAGAGGCCAACAGACATGGATGTTAGGTGAGTAGAATTCCTGCATGAAATTCATGCCAATGTTCACCGGATGGGGGTGGAGGGGACAGACCCACAGTAATCCTTGCATATCACCAGGAGGCACAGCCAGCACTAGCACAGCACCATTTCCATGCATGTGAGTCACACAAGGACTCATGCACACATTCCACACAGCAGAACACACAGAAGGTAAATGCCACACACTTGTGAATGCTCAATCACATATGGAAACACAACAACCACAATGCATCTTGTCTGTGTTGCAGTGCTGCTACTCACCCTGCCATCCAGGAACAATATTGCCCTGTGCACCACACAGGAGTGCTAAGTGAGTCCAATTGAAAAAACATCCACAAAACCACTGTAGATGGACAGGTGAAGTCACAACATCTCTGAGATAGTGACCCCTGAATGGCCATTGACATGACTGGCCAAATGTTGATAATGTGCAAAGTATAACACGCAACACCAGCAATAGGAGCGGACACAACCCATCAGCTAACAATACAGAACGTGAACAGGCAGATAAGACGGGAGCTGCATCCTGAAGTAAAGGGTGCACCACTGTCGCAATGAGACACAGGGGGTGGTGCATGCACTGAGTTTCCCATAAGGCAAATGGCGCACATTGCAGACCACACACAGTGCACATGAAGACACCATATTGAAATGCAAAATGTAAACATGACCGTACTTGTTCAGCATGAGTGTCACACATATCCATTAACATAGTCTTTGATACACTGCTGCATGTACATTGGCACCTAGTGCATCCAAATTCAACCTGCCACATAACACCTTACTCATTTACACAGACTGCAGGTATAGGGCACCACATGCATGTCCTTAATTAATATGGATGTATACCAATATTGTAATGACATAGCATGTACCTGTTGCACACATACATGACCATAGTGCTTAATGAATTGAAGTGTAACCCTTGCACATCCACAGAACCAAACTAGGCCTACTGTAAACGTGTTGTCCCCTACAGGTGATTCTTGATACCCGCAGTACACATGACTCATGACCCCGGGGCGTAATCGACAAACTCCTTCAGAGCTGGCATATAACATTGCCCATACGTGTACACGCATCTGTGTGGAAATGGCATTTTGATTGCTGAAGGCACGTTTCCGGTGCCTAGACCATACGGGAGGGGCATTGGTGTATGCACCAGAGAAAGTGGGGA
Source organism: Ambystoma mexicanum (assembly GCF_040938575.1). NCBI lineage: Eukaryota > Metazoa > Chordata > Amphibia > Caudata > Ambystomatidae > Ambystoma > Ambystoma mexicanum. Next base: position 1,335,605,967 of record NC_090924.1, read on the forward strand.
AAATTGTACTCACCTGTGCCATGTTGCACAACATCTGTTGCCGCAGGCATGTGCCACTGCCCCGGGTACTGATGGACAACCACCTGGGGATGTGAGTGACGATGAGCATGTGCCCGTAGCTGGGGCAAATGCACATAGGGATGGGGAGACGGAGGGGAGATTGGCCAGACAGGTGTTGATTGACAATTATTTTTGATCTGGTGGATGGGTACATGTCACAAACATCACTTGTGAAATAAAAAGAAAACATTAACACAATCAAGAATGTCCAAGCTTTCTATGAAGTATGAACCACATTTATTTTGTGTGGAACAAACCCCATGCCCCCCATCAACACCCCAGTACACAATCCTCCCTCCCCCCACCAACACCTCACCATACAATCCGCTTCCCCCACCAAAACTCCAGCACACAATCCCCACTCACCCACCAAAACCCCAGCACACAATTCCCCCTCACCCCACCAACACCCCAAAAGAGTGCATGTGGGTCCATGTGTACAGGCCTCGGCCCAACTGTGCTATGTCCATCTATGATGGTTGTGGACGGTTCCCACGTCGGGGTCCCTCTGGTGAGCAGCGCTGGAGATTGCGCATGGAACGTCACCTGGGAAAACCCTGCAGGGATCCTTCTGTGGGTGTCGCAGAGCTTGATGGGATTGCTCCTGCCAACTGCAGCTGTTGGTGGGTTAGATTGTTCGCCTCCCGCATCTGCTCTGCATGAGCAAATTGGCCCTCACACAGCTCACAGACTCTCTCTCCATATCCAGTCAGGGCTGCTGTACACCCCTCAACCACTCTACAGGCACGGGCTTTGTCACACACCATGGTCTGGGCTGCATCACAAATGGCACGACTTATTGCCTTAATGTGGCAGTTGTGGTCAGCCACCATGGCCTCAATTTTCCTCTGGTATTCCTCTATGATGTCCAGCTGTCCCATTACAGCAGGACCCGTGACTCTGGGTCTGTCAGGTATGGTGTTCATTGGCCTGCCACGTCTGCGTGGGGTGGTAGGGGAGCTGTCGGTGGACATGGCGGCCTGTCTGGTGGGGCTGCCGTGGTTGGATGGGCTGCCTTCAGGGAAGCCATAAGAAGGGGTGTCAACATCGGTCAATGGTGTGTGGGCATGACGTTGACGTGCAGGTACATGGGGAGTGTGCATTTCCACTGTCACCTGCTCCGGGGTCCCTTGGGGTGTTCCCATATCCTGATTGCCACTCTGGATGTGTAAGAACACGATGCACTGTGTTGTTCCTCAGTGGATGTGTGGCCCTCATCTGTGTTTGTCTCACTGTTGGCTACCTCCACATCCTGCAACCCCCTGGTGGCTTCGGGCGTTTGAGGCAGTGAAACCCTGGTGTCTTGTGGACGTTAAGCCAGTCTGACTGGGTTGCGGTGGGGTGACCTGGGAGGTGTCCTGCGCTTTGACTTCTCAGGATGGTACCTTTGCAGGGTGGTGGTGCTGGTCGATGTGCATCTGGATTTGCCTGCTTCTTCTGCATCAACATTGCCCTGCGATGATTGCTGCGTGCCTGTAGGGTGCATAGTGTGTGGTATGAGGAGAGGGCAACTTAAATTTGTATCATGCAATTCATGCTTTACAGAGGGTTAGCGAAACTTTTGTATCATGCTTGGCCATTACATATTTGTTATTCACCATGTTGTGATTACTGGAACGTGCTACAGGGGAGGGAAACTGCTCAGATATGTTGGTGTGTCATCTTTTGATGTCTGTTGTGAATGCACAGCTCCCTTGGTACTGTGCGTGGGGGGGGGGCTTTGATAAGCATGCGCACATCACGTTGCTGTGGCTTGGCCATCGATCTGTTTTCCTTGGGGTTAACATTGATACATTGGAGGTACTTCAGGCTATTCAGGATACCTGGGGGTGCTAAGATATGCTGGTACAATGGAGCACTCATGGGTGGCTGTGGTGCATCACAGACATTGCAAACAAATACATTCACACTGGGAATTGAGGGCCGGCATGGAAAAATAATGCATTATCAAAGGGGCGGGAGGGTTCTCACCTGCAGCCTCCTGGGTGCCAGTGCCAGCCTCCGCTCCTCTGACTCCCTCAATTGTACCCATGTCTTTTAGGGTGGTCATCTGCTCCTCCCACTGTGTGAGCTCCGGTGGTAGTGGTGCTGGCCCTCCTTCAGTCCCCATGCTCATGCTCTTGTGCTGGGCCAGGAGCCCACAGACACAGACCCGCAAGTCATTGACCCCCTTCTGGCAGTCCTCTCCCTCCCTGGGCACACGGCGCACCGCTGTCACCTTCTGGCTCACTTCTTGCCAGCTCTGTGTTCGCCACTGTGCACTGGTCTTACGCTGCTGTGGCCCATACAGCTCATCTTGATGGGCCATGATCTCCTCCACAAGTATAGCAAGTTCTTGGTCAGAGAACTTGGGTTTTCTGACCCTGTCCAAGGCTGACTTTCCCCTGGTACGCTCCTGTCGCATCTTTACAGATGTTCAAGAGTGGATGGCTTACAGGGGCTGCGATTTTCCGTGGATTGTGATTTCCAAAATGTCTGCCACTTTATTTCCAGTTCCGGCTTACAGCACGCGCCAATACCGTGTTATCCCGACGGTAGCATAATGCACGCTGGGTTTTTGGGTTCACAGCGACTTTTTCCACTGGACCTATTTGCGTTAACGCCAAGGCCATGTGCGCAATCACACCAACTCTTGATATGGCATTCTCTATGCCACACATTGTGGCGTAAACGCAAATATCGCTTGGAGGATATTACGCCGGGAATGCAGCCGAACTCGTGATGATGCTCCATGTGTCTTGAGAGAGGTGGGGTATTATTGTGAATTAGTCACAAAAAATGACCTTTTTACACATTATTTCTCACATAAATCATGACACCTAAAATGACATATAAACAACAATCAAGAAGGTAACAATAATTTCTCATCTCACAAAATAAACACATAATCATTTAATTTCCGTCGAACAGGTAAACACATAATCTAAAAGATATAAACATCATTATATCACAGTTTTTATCAGTCATAAGGATATTTTTATAAAATTGTATTCATTTAAGAATTTTAGCAGAGCAATTGATAGCGGAATCTCTTTCCCAAAAGATATCCTATGCCAAAAGGACTGGGTGAGAAGCCAAGAGGGATCATGGATGAAGTGTTCAAAGTATTCTAATCGCTGTGCGAAGGTGGCAGAACAGGATATGAGTAAATGGTGTGAATCGTGTATAAACCTTTCACCACACAGAGTACATTCAGAGGCTGCAGGATCTAATTTTTGCTAAAAGCATTGCTTTTCGTTAGTCTTAAGCAAATTAAGTTGTGTTTAATTTTTGGTGCGTTTCAGGCTGCTGATCAATGCTCTGGTCTGAATCCAATTAGCACGCATCAAGGCATGCTTTACCTTGTCCGGATTGGCTAGCAGAGTATCACTATTGCAATCACAATTTTGTAAAATCAGTTCAGCAGCAGTGTGTATAGTTGGCAAATTTGAATTCTGATGTATGAAGAGATCAGCATTGATATCTACATATAACAACTGATCTTGAGGTATAGGAATAACTCTATAAAGAGCAAGGACCTTCCAATGACTGTAAAGAGTGAAGGCCTGACTCATACCTTATTTTTGCAATAGGGAGAGACGGTGTTAAAGATAAGCACTTCTTCCAAATACGGCCTTCAAGCCGGTCAAATGATTTTTATTGGCGCTGGGAATGCATTCCAAGCCATATAAGATTGAGGGGAAAATCTTACCCTTATAGAATCTGATAAGGTAAATGAGGGAGAATCTACAAAATGAATAATTTTTCATTTGGCATGTGAATTGCAGAACCTTACCATCCAGCTCCTTAGTAAGGTCCATTACTGAGTGATTAGTGTGAATGTTAAATCCTAAATATTTGATATTTTTCTCTATTGGGATTACTTGGACAGTTAATAACCAATGTGAATTAGGTGGGTTTTTTTACGAGTTTTTTTGTTTGGCTTGATGACAAGCTTGTATTTAGTTACATAGACCTCTAGAGCATTAAGAAGATGTTGCAGCCCTACTGGAGTATTGTCAATTAGGGCTAATACATCGGCATATGCCAAGAAGTGGATTTTACATTTGCCGATGACAGGAGATACAAAAGTTGAATTTTTTTAGAGAAGGAGCTCAATCAGAAAGGTATAAATTAAAAAGGAAGGCAGCAAGAAGGCAAACCTTGATGTGCTCCTTTTGCAATTGAAATGGGGGAGGATAAGTCACCTATTTCATTTAACCAAATCTTGATTGTTGTATTTGTGTGTAGGGCAATGATGATATGCAGCAAATATTTGGGAATGTCCCACAATCTTAATTTTTGTCAAAGTTTTGACCTATTTAATAGTTGAAAAGCTTGGTAAAGATTGATTAAAGAAATGAATGTAGGTCTTGAATTTTTCTTTTGGGACTGAGCCTTTAGGGTGTTAAAGATTAAACCATTGAGCAGTGTAGAGAGACCCTTACAAAATCCAACCTGAAATTTTGACAATGTTTCCTTACTCTGTGCCCAAGCTTCAAGGTCCTGCATAACAAGCCTGGTGAAGATTTTGCTATTGGCATCCATTAAGGCAATAGGTTGGTAATTTGCAAGATCATATATTATGCCCTTCTTATAGATGGGGATGACTATAGCTTGTTTTCATGAATGTGGGAATATTTGAGTCTTGACTATCCGCCTGAAAAGGAGATACAGAAAATGCAAGTGTTATTAAGGTGAAACTGATCTCAAATTGAGGGCTTCTTCAGGTGTTGTGTGGTTACTCCATCTACTGAAATTTGCCCCATTAATGTTGTAAGCCCAAAGTGGTATAATAACGCTTACATCAATTTTGTCAAAAAGTGACTGACTGTTCTTTTAATATATATTAATTGGAATTGGACTGGGTGAGAAAATCCCATTGCTGTGTAGATAAGTAGACAAAGATGGAAAGGGAGCCAAGCGACTTTTAAAGATATTCATTAAAGAGTTGAAAATCATTATTAATGGCTGCATGTTACTACAGTCCCTTTGATGCATGTTTTTTTGCAAATTAAAAAATATGAAAGTCTGTAACCTCATTTAGTATAACACAAAGAACCCTCAATCTGAGTATGTGTTCATAAAGTGATATTTCACAAACTGTCCATAAAAATGATACATGGAAGATGCAGTGGAAAATCAAAAACAAAATATATTTGTCCCATGATAATGTATCAGTAGAAATCATGTTGCACTTTATTCTCTTTCATCATTTTTTATGTAGTTGTGTAACAATTATTTGCTACCATAATTGAGAAGATATTCTTTCAATCAATGCTCGGAAGCCCACATTTTTTATGATTCCTGCTCAATATATGTACAGTAACTTGGGAATGTAACGTTTCAGAGAAGTTTGGTTTATGTCAGGCAAATAAATAAGTTCTGTTGTGGGATAAGAGGCACCTTTAGATAAATTGGTATATCGCAACCTCTAGACCTTGTAAAGAGATATCACTAATTGTGTATTTTTATTTTGCTATCATAGTTAGGTAATAAAGAAACTTTAGAACGTTCTAAAATTGTACATCAAAAGAAGAGGTTATGCACATGTTTGGAAGTATGCAATGGATTACTGAAATAATGAATTGTATGCCAGTATCATACAAATACTTACGTTTAATGTGATAAACCTAGGCCATCTGAAATGTTAATTTTAGAAACCGAACCGAAAAAAACACGTGAACTGACAAAGATACTCCAATGGCAGATTCAAAGGGTCGGTCCGGAAAAAAAGGTGCAGGTATTTCTGTATACCGGCACTTTTCCGGACTGGCAGAGAACAAGTTTGCCGGTGGGGGTTGACTGATTGACCTCCAGCCGTGTGGTAATACTGGCAATCCCGCCATGGAGCCCTATGGGAAGGCAGGTGGGCAATTTGCAAAGCAGTGGTTTGGATTGATAAACACCTGAACTCACTAACAACATCTGGCTCTGAATTAATTGAAACCGTTGCACAATCAGGCCCAGCCACTCAATTAGAATGAAAAAGTAGGAACAAAAATAAATTAAGCAAGAAAGTCAGTAGCTTAGCTGAAACTCGATTTAAATTTCCTGGGCAAGATAGTGACTTCTGCATAAATAAACAGTCACAGAGAGTCTGTAATGTACCCCCAAAATGAGATTTGCCTGGGTTAATCGGACAGCAAGAAACAACTTATGCAGAAGTATGTGTACAAAGCTTAAACACTAATGTAGCAAGTACCATTGCGGAACCCATAGGACAGTTGCATATGACTGAGAATTCAGTACAAATGATTATTGAGGAGATTTTGAATAGAAAGAGTCTGGAAGTAAAACCAATTAGCAACAATAGGAGCCCTATATCATCTCATACAGGCAGTAATGGCATAAAGCCGCCCCAAACTGTACCTCTTCATTGTCAGGAACCAAATAATAGTTTAGATGTAAACTACGTAAAAGGAGATGAACAGCGAAAAAAATACTTGACTATAAAGTTGATGAGTTCCGATTCCCTAATGACCAGGCAAATTACTTACAGAAAGTTACATTCCCTCAAGAACCAAGTGTTATACTACAGTACATATTTGATGAGGCTCATCCCTGGTCACTGAACAGACCATGGGGGTCATTCTGAGTTGGGCGGTAAGGGATACCGGGCACGGGTAAGGAGACCGGTGCAGGTAATCCCTTGCCGCCCAATTCCGAGGTCCCTTAGCGGGAACCGTAAAGGACGTGCGGTCTGATAGCACCATGGCTGCCACCCAACTCGGAATGACCCCCCATATATTCTAAGTCTGTTCGCAGACATTCCAGAATTAAATCTAATTATGTCAGCAGACATAAAGTTGTAGATTACATCCATGCATATAGACTTGATTATGTACGACTGGTGATACCATCACCTCTCGTAAGAGCTCTGTTACTGAAAGAAGCCGGTACCTTACAGAAAATAGGCTTTTATATTTTCAACTATCAGCATATCACCTCCAATATTGTACACGGAACCGGAAATATGGAAAGAATGGAACTGCCGGGATATTTGAGAGTAGAAACTTGGAAAACACAAGATCCAGATAGTGGAATCATTAAAGATATGCTTGAATGGCGTGCATTGGCATTATCTTTAAAAGATTCAATCGCGCAATTGAAGGCTTTGGGGAAATCCCGTTGGCACAAAGGGTACCTTCAGTATAGTATCATGGAACTCAAGAGGAAGCTCCCATCTTGCTTCAAATAAGAAACTATGTGAATTTTGGCACATCATGACTTGGTATGGGATGGATTTGGGGTTCTGTGTATTCAAGCTAAATCCGGAATTAGGGGTCGCCCAAAAGGAGGTCGTGCCCTTGCACTGCGAAATGATGAATCAATAATAGTGGAATCAGAAGTCCACATTTTTGATTCGATCATGATTGTGGCACTTAAAATACTAACTGAAATGGGTACATTGTATTCAATGTTAATTAACACCTATTGGAATGCTTTGGAACACACAGACAGTAACTTGTAATTGGCTATTGGAAAATTGGACACCCTAATAGACGATTGGTTGGGGTTGAAACCGGGTGGATCAAACATTCTTGCTGGTGATTTGAATGCAGACTGTAACATGGCAAATAGTGGCATGGTTTGGGCACTGACCTCCCAGGGTGATCGCAATTCTGATAGAAGCAAAATGTATAGAGGTAGTCTATGGTTGGTGTTTGCAAAAAGTTGGGGCCCCAATATCATGCATAATTTGAAACCAACATGGCAGACAAGAGGAGAGGCCTCCATAATAGATTATATGTTTGTCAGCACTGAATTATACCTTACACATGATAACATGGAGGTTCTCCCTAAAGAATTTCTTGTATTTTCCCATCGACAAAAAAGGTGATCTATTAAATATTTATTGTGAGAACGTTGAAATGAATGTTAAAGGTCCACGAATAAAATAGAACCCGGGTAAAATTGAAAAACGTAACACCTTGCTGTTATGCTGTTATATGAGTATGATTCTCTGACACTGGAGAGTAAATTCAAGACCCATACAGCTGATAAATTTAGTGACCGCCTGGAGAATGTGTTGCTTAAAAATTGTATGAATGACTCCGCCCGAGTAAAGACAAAAATCACTCATAAGCATATATACGACCAAGAAACAAAGCATCGAAAAGCTTTACTAAATAAAGAAATTTGAGAGATAAAAAAACAAAATCGGACAGTGGAGATCGCTAAAATGCAATTGAAAAGATGTAGGCAACGTTATAAAAACTGGTCTATTAATCACTGAGTCGTCATCCAACAAAAGGATGCGGAAGCCCTGTTTGTAACAATCAAGGATTCAAACTTCAGATCTTTCTGTTCACTAATTAACAGCATGGAAGTAGCTCAAACTCAGCTAGCAACGAATCCAATAAATGCTAAGGCTTGGACTGAGCACTTTGAAAACTTATATAGGGAATCAACCTCAGCAAAAATTGAATTGGAAAAAAATAAAATAAAATGGAAATTAGATGTATCCATTAAAAGCATAAAGGGATACATCCTAAAATCAAAGGCATCTAATATTCCGGGTCCCAATAATTTGTCCTTTATGACACTAAAGCAGAATGTGGTGCTATGGGCACGTATCCTGCACATTCTGTTTAGTGTTGTGCTAGCTAAGGAGACAATACATGAGTCCTGGTTATTGTCCTTTATCCTGGTGGTATTTAAGAAGGGCAATAGAATGAGTACCCTGAATTATCGTCCTATTTCATTGATGAATGTCGATGTCAATATCTTCTCATCCATCGTATTGGATACATTACTCCTGGGGATTAAAGACAATGACATACTTGACTTTAGACAAATCGGGTTCAGAAAGGGTATTGGTACGGATGCTGGATGGATGCTAGTGACTCAGTTACAACTAAATGCACATTCTAAGGGGCAAACAGCTCTCTAAGCCGCATCAATGGATCTATCTACGGCTTTCGATATGGTCGATAGACCAACTCTTTGGAGAAGACTCATGGAGTTGGGAATTGACTATGATCTATTGGACATATTGGTAAATCTATACTCAAACATTGTGATTCGTGTAAGCTTCAATGAAGGCCTGTGATGGTTTAAAGCAGGCCTGCGCGCTTGCCACAATTTTATTCAATCTATACGTTTCTTTGGCTGGGAAGTACCTGGATGGGAGGGGACTAGTATCTCCAAAATTGAGTAATATAACCGTGCAATGGGTTGCTTATGCAGATGATTTCCTGTTATTCGATACCACAAAAATTGGGCTGCAGCGATTAATTAACGAATTTGCCACGTTTATAAAGGAATTGAATTTGAAAATAAATGCATCAAAAACTTTGATAATTAATTTGGCCCATAGTACTAAAAAATCTGTGGCCTTTAAATGGTACTGCGATGGAGCTGGAACTAAGCAGCACAAATGATGAAATATTTAGGCTTTGCTTTTTCAAGTGTGCCATCGAATAACTTCACTAAAAATTGCTTGAAGCAGAAGGCCTCTGACGCTGCAAATCAGCTGAAAGTTATTGAAAGAAAATACAGGAGTTATTCCATGTGCGCATGCATTGAATTCTATAGTTAAAAAAATATCCCTCATTTTAGCTATGGTATAGAGTTTCTCCCGGATTTACTAACACCATAATTAAATTTAATTGAAACAAAGATATGGAGAAATGTATTGTTTTTCATGCCAAAATGTATTCCATTATAAATAATTTGGTACAAGCTTGTGTTGTCCTCACTAAAAAGTTGTATGTTATGGAAAAAAGCTGCTTTATTTAGGAAATGTCTGATTAGTGAAAATAAAAACATATTTCGCTATTTAGCCGATGACAACGCTGGTTATTTTATGCGTTTGTTGAATGATGGAGTTGAATGCACATTCTTAAATCTAGACATTTCGTTACAAACCCTAAAAGATAAACAAATGAAAGTTAAATCTCTAATAAAAGCATTCGATTGGGTGGAGAACAACGCCACTCTATTAAACTCAAAGCTGTGTCGTATTGGAAATGGTTCCCAGTACTAGAATCATATGTTAAAATATCTTGCTTGAGCAATCAGAAACAGCACCATGAAGAGCGCTAGACAATTTACTCCCCGTCCTGATGAAGGCCCGGCATCATTAAAGGAGAAGACCACGGATGGATGCGGTCTATCTTATGCCAGTAGGGCCGAAACTCACCACGTTGACACGTTTACCTAGCAGCCTCATCCACTCCCCACTAGCATCCCTGAGAGGAGAGAGGTTAAGAGTAAACCTACAAACAACCACCTACTCTGAAAACTGTCAGAAACTTTGAGTGATTGAGAAGTAATATATTCAATCAATGTTGTGATACATTTTTATTTGGTATATTTGTGTATGTATATTAGTATACGCCCTGATTTAGATGTTATATGTTATAAATGTTGACCTCTGTGTAATGGTGTCTCGAACAAAGAGACACTTGTTTACCTCTTTTTGATGAATGGGAATTAAACCAGAACAGGCAAATAAAAATATATGTAACCTGGGGGTATTCACCACTCACAGTGTGTTTTTTGCCTTTCTTGTATGTTAAAAAAGGCTATGTGTTTTAATTTAATTTTATGTGGCACAGTAAGGCAGATGATGGACCCGCAAAAATGACGGGTGGTTCCCCCTGACATGGTTCACCAAAACTGAATCACTAGTGTTTTGTTTGCACACTCAAGGCAGGAGTAGGAGGCAGTTTGTGTTCCCCCTGTTTTCTCATAGTATAGAGGAGAAAGACAGTGTACTGGTAATTTAGTGATGTAACAACATTATTGAACAGAACTTGCATCCTCAGCAGACAGCCGGATAGATTTACCTTTGGTTGTCGTTGTCTGGAAATATTTCCATACAAACACAGGATTTCTCCCAGAACCGGATGGTATGTTAAAGATATGACAGTGAATACATTCAGATATCAACACTCTAACATGCATTTTAGCCAGTATCAGTAACAGCGTTTTTAAAAAAAAAAATGTTATAGGTTGCTGATAAAAACATGCAAGTGTGCTTGTCTGTGTGTGTGTGTCTGTGTGTATCTAGGTTTCATCGCATACAGGCTAGTCTGTAGTTTCAAAACATTCAAATACAAATAAATCTCCATAGGTAATATTTGCTCTCACCTACTCCAAAAAACGTTCGACAGATTGACACCAAACCATCATGAGATGTTGAGAGGTAGGATACTTAGAAACTCACCCCCGTCCCTTTTCCCGACATGAACACTTTCTCATGGACAGCTCACCATGAGTGAAAACCAACTAAGACCAGAGCCATATACCTGACATGTCCTAATACAATGGTCAGGCAAGGTCAGTTAATTACTATTCATTATGCACACCTGACTTACATCACACTTCCCCACATGGATAAAAGACAGAGCACAAAAGCACACTCTGAGCAAGGCAAGGCACACAATGAAGCAGCAGTTCCAAGATGGCAGTTTAATACAAGAAGAAAGACGGTGAGGCCAGAGAGGGTTGCAAGGAGGGAAGTGACCTTGACCTTTTTAGACTGTTACTCATGTGCACCTTGGAAAATAAGAAACCTAAGACCGGTGACTAAAACTGAAGAAACCTGCATTGTGTATCGGAGGTACCCGGGCCTCTCCCATGTCAATAACCAAGGCAGGGAGGAACGGTTGCTGCAGTGGTTCTGTCCTTTGCTCCTAAAACAAAGCAGCGCCAGTAAAGACAGCTGAGCCAGTGAGTCAGAGAGACTGATACCAGAGCAACCCTCTGCATTGTCCACAAGGCTTTCTGAGGGCTGGGGCCGCAATACCTTCAACTCTCTCTTCCTAAATATCTTCCTTCCTGAGCACTTCGCTCATCCACTTCCAACTACCTCAGGGTCAGTCGCTTCTCCAAACAACAAGTTGGTGGTAGACCTTTCTCTTCGGCAGGTGCCTCAATCTGGAACAGCCTTCCTGCCTCCCTGAAACTTGAGGAGAACCATCTCCAGTTCCGGGAGCACCTCAAAACCTTCCTCTTTGCTTCTGCTTTCTCTCCTCCTGTGCCCTGCTGAATTCCTGGCTGAAACTGCACTGGTTTCCTGGCCACCCTTTCTGATCTGAGTTGCTCACCTGCACTGCCTCCCTGGAAACCCCTGCACCTGGGGACTGTTTCTGTATCCCTACAGTATCCCTAACTGCACGTATGCCTGCACTTACCTTGCACTTGCCACCAGCTGGCCATTTTATTTATTCTTATTTATTCTGCTATCCCATGTACTGCACTTTCCCCTCTCCCTTCCCCCTCGCACCTTTCCCTTTCCCCCTTCCCATACACTTGCACGATCTGAATGACACCTGGCCTAGTAAGATCGCTATCTGTCTTCCCTTTGTTCCCCCTCCCTTGCCTCGTCATGCCTTGAACTTGTGTATAGGCGTGTTATAAATGTCATATCATATCATAACCTGTGTTAGAACCAAGGTTGCAAGCAGCAACATTGTATGAAGAAATCTAAAGAGAACTGTGGGTGAAAAGTATGTAACGAGCTACACAAATATAACTGAAAACCAGAGGAGTGACTGAACTTTTGGAAGCCAAGAAAGATACTGCAGACAGTGTGGTCTGGTGCCATGTGGGTGCTCATTCAAAGGTCTCTGTTAGGTGTCCAACGGTTTGGCAACTGTAAAAAGGGAAATTGAAGATCAAAGTGGTCCTGCACAGGCCAAGCTAAACCCTGTGCACATTGGACAGTCTTCGATAGTTTAATGCAAACTGAAAATGGTCTGAGCCCGAATGAGGGAGACTAATTGTTTAAGAGAAAGGAAAATTGTGAAAAGGGGGAATTTAGCCCGGAAGAGGGGGATCACAGTAACAATCATGATATAAAAGGGATCTGAGCCCAGGTGAGGGGATCCAGGGTGAATCACAAGTATTGATTACACATAGGAGGAAATTAACTTTGTGTTTTGTTTTGGTACATCAGGCTCTCTGAATCAGAAGACTTTGAAGTAAAGAGTCTTGGGTACAGAAGGCCCTAATGCTGATAATGAAACTGTATTCTTGTACTGAAGAAGTCAGAGTGTGCTTTACTCGAGTGAACTGCCTTGTCCCGTGCTGAAAACATGGGGCAGGGAGGCCAACGGCCTAAATATCCTGACATATAATTTTGAGAACACTTCTTTCTTTTCCATGAACACTACCCCACACTATTTGTATTTAGTGGTAAAGATTGGCAATAGTTTTTATTTTTGTATAGGCCTTTTTACTTTGACAAGACTCCACTATGACTGCATTATTATTATTTTACGGTGGTAGCTTGCTCCCGCCTGTAGATTTAGGGTTAAATAGGCATTTATCACACCATTGTTGAAGTTCAATTAACACCATTGTCTATCTTTCTGTTGAAACCATGCCTCCCTTAAAGGGACTCACATCTCAAAGGATTGACATCTTTGTTAGTCCTTGCGCAAAATGTCCGTAGGCCGCATGCAGGCAAAGCCACACCCACGTCACTGGTGGCCACATCTGCTCTGCAGGGTCAGTCTTGGACCATGGCAATCCCTGATGATGCTGGCGGCACACAGGCCATACCGATGCCTTGGCAGCAAACAGGGGGAGGCAATGACGGACTCCAGTCGGACTCACAGCAAGTAGAACATCGTGGTGATCACCGGAGTCCGCTCTTCCACCGTCCAGGCGACAGGGCTTTCTCTTCTTATTGCCCTTCCAGGCACACAGAAAGCAGGACCTGCTCCAGGCCCATGCTGCGCAGTGGGGCCGCAGGGAAGGCCAGGGCCAAACTGGTGAGAACTGAAGATGCAGACATGCTTGTGACCCATACTGTGCTGCGTGGCTGCAAGGATAGGCAAGGTCCACGTGGTGCGGGCACATAGACTAACCAACTCCTCACCCCCACACTGCCCAGCAGAGGCCCGAGGAAAGGCAGGTCATTGTTGGGAGCTTTGTAGAGTCACTCTAGTGGCAGTCTTCTTTGCAGCGTTTTAACCCCCCAGTCAGAATTTCACTATACACAGTATTGCGGCGATGGTGGTCCTTGATGTGCAGTTCTTCTAACCCATGCAGGAGCGGACAGTCTCCAAAAACATTCCGGGCCCTCTGGCAGCAGCAGCCCATGGGTCACAGGACCTCTCAGGAGGAGCCAACGGTCATTAGGTAAAGTCCAACGTAACAAATGTATCGCCGGGAAGACCGATGGTCGCTGGGAAGGCCAGCATGGGAACTGTAGTGCTGCAGTGCAGGGGCAAGGCCACATCCCCATCAGCCATGCGTGAACTTCCCATTCAGGAGCGAGCTTCGCTGTCAGGGCAGGGCAAGGCTGTGTCCACTGATGTCAGGAGATAGGTGGGGTCGTATCCAACCTTCATCACCAGTTTTTGGGTGGCCCAGGGTGGCAGGCCTTCTCTTGTGAGGCCTCTGCTGGGAAGACTCGCTGCTTAAGTGGTGGTGCTGGCGCAGCGCCGAAATGATGCACTCCAGGCAGGGTGATGGACTTCATACTGAAGGCCGGGAAACAGCTCTGCCTTTTTATTCAACTAACCACATGGTCACACATGTGACCCAAAACGCCTGACTCAGCATGAGCCCTTTTGCACGGTGCTGAAGTCACAACACTCATAGGTGGATGCCAGTGGCCAGGGCTTGTGCGAATTGGAGGTAGGTGGAAAGAGCTCAGGGCATGGGTACAAACCATCAAAAATAATCAATGAATGTCCATTTTTTTAAGCTTTGGGGCAATGGCCGGTATAAGGGGGGAACTGGGACTGGTCTCACTGAAAGCAATAGTAGAATCCAACAGCATCGCCCTGTACAGAAAAACGCTCCCACCTCACACACTAAAACGGAACGAAATTACCCAATTCCTAAGAAGATTCCCGAGCATACCTCTTCGTCAACTCTTTTTAAGAGTATATTTAAACTTATTACCTACCAATGAGATTCTGCAAATCAGAGGCCAATCAGAAACCAAAATCTGCAGATTGTGCAAAAGACCAGACCAAATTGAAAATGTGAGCCATTTGCTAACTGGCTGCCAGGAAACGGCCACCATGATATGATATGATATGATATGATATGGCATTTGTAACGCGCCTATACACAATTGTTTCGAGGCGTGACAAGGCAGGGGGGGAAAACGGGGTGACAAATAGCGATCCTACTAGGCCAGGTGTCATTCAGATTGCGCAAGTGCAAGGGTAGAGGGGAAGGGAAAGTGCAAAGTGGAAAGGGAGAGGGGAAAGTGCAGTACAGAGTTAATAGCATGCAGGATAAATAACAAGGGCCAGCTGGTGGCAAGTGCGAGGTAAGTGCAGACAATTGCTGGGAAGGGGGGCTGTAGGGATACAGACACAGTCCCGTAGTGCAGGGGGTGCCAGGGAGGCAGTGCAGGGGAGAGTGGCTGGGCCAAGGACCGAGAACGGTGAGTGGCACCAGTTTCAGATTTAGTGCAGTTTCAGTAACTTTAGCAGGGGAGAGGGGGAGAGAAAGCAGAGGCGAAGAGGAAGGTTTTGAGGTGCTTCCGGAACCGGAAATGGTTCTCCTCAAGTTTCAGGGAGGCAGGAAGGCTGTTCAGCGGAGAGAGATCTGCCCCCAACTCGTTGTTTGGAGAAGCGGCTGACCCTGAGGGAGTTGGAGGTGGATGAGCGAAGAGCTTGAGAAGGAAGAAATTTAGGAAGAGAGAGTTGAAGGTATTTTGGCCCAAGGCCCCAGAAGGCCTTGTGGACAATGCAGAGGGTTTTGAACTGAATCCTCACCGTCACTGGGAGCCAGTGTAGTGATTTCAGTCCTGGAGAGATACGGTCCCTGGGCTTGAGGCCAAGGACAAGTCTCACAGTCCTGTTCTGGATGAGTTGCAAAGGGCGGAGAGTAGGGGCAGGTAGAGTTAGATAGAGGTTTTTACAGTAGTCCAGCTTCGAGAGAACCAGGGCTCTAGAGACAGTGAGCTTCTGGGGAAGGAGAGGAAAGGAAGGATACCTCTGAGGACGTGTAGCTGGTAGTGTGACTTCTTAGAGACGTCGGATATGTGAGGAGAGAAGGAGAGTGTGGAGAAGAAGATGACCCCGAGGTTTTTTGCCCTGCGATCAGCATACGTACGACAAGTGCTGGGACCTCTCACTGACCCCGAAGAAGAGCAGTGGTTGCCGCGCCTAATTGGTGGCGCTAGAACATCCTGGACCATTGCAACAGCCAAGATACTTCAAGCCGATCTGGTCAAATGCAGCAAACCATCAAGTGAATGAAGATTGGCCTCTGAAGACTCACCGTAAAACTGAAAACTGAAAACTGAAGACTCACCACAAACAAAAGCAAGAACCTTGTAAAATCATTTGATTTAGATATACACAAGTAAAAAAAAAAAGAAGCTTTGCTTTCAATGTAAAGCCCAAGATGGACTAAAACGTGCCAGCCAGGCTTCTCAATCTAGCCATAACCATCACCCTATGCAATGCACGCCACATGACAGCTCATTGATGGCACTAAACCTGACATATGTGATGCTGATACCAGCACCAATAAAATGACGGCTAAAGGGAGAAGAGGATAGCAGTAATGGGTGCTGAAGCTGCTATTCATGGTTTGTATAGACACAGGCGCCATATACGCAAGGTTGAAGGTGGAAACGGCCTCCTGATTCCCTTTTCGACCAGGGGGTTGGAACCTCTGTAGTGTAGTGATGTACACACATTTCAGTATCCTACTGTACACCCTAAATGAGACCGTGCACAGTGTCAATGTTACTGGAGATTAAGCACTATTGGCTTCTTGCAGAGTCGGACTGGGGCAAATGTGAATTTATTCCTTTTGTGACAGTCTGTTTGGGTAGTATCAAAGGGGGAGTTTCTGAAACAATGTGATGCAAATTGTTGATTTTAAAGAATATTTATGTAGCAACACTGGTCAAAACTACTAGCCGCATAGTTACGTAACTCATCAGACTAGCACACTCTGGCCAAAAAAAGTGGCCTATTTTACCCACAAAAGTGGCCCACACTAGCATTTTGCTTTCGTTCGGGCATTGCTCCGTTGCCCTATAGGCCAGTCCCAGGCTGCATGTACCTGAACTGCGAAGCTGGCAATTCAGTGATTTCGAAAGTTGCGTGATGCCCCTTGAAGCAGAAAACTGCAAATGTTGCTCAGCAGATTGAGTGACTGTTTCTGGAATGTTATATGTTCAGAGCTACCAGTAAATCTATGGCCTTTTTTTTCAATTCCTTCTACAAAATGTGCTGTAAAATGTAGCATTTAAACCTGGGGAAGAGTTGAGCTCCGCCTTTTGCTTCATCGCTTGCTCATATTGGGGACAGAGGTGGGGGCAATTCTGGCCTCGCAGTGAAAATCCAAAGTTGGCACCCCTACGTCTAGGCAACACTAAATCTACAGAAGAAGGTGTCCTTGCACATCCCGTTGGTGCCATTGTAAAGTATACAGCAGTGCTCACTTGACATGTGCATGTATTTTGCATGTCAAGAAAGTAAGACGAAACAAGCAAAAGTCTTAGGTTTGTTGAGTATGCTACTGTTGTATACTGCACTACTTCAACACAGTAATTACAATGGGTCCCTAACATGCACGTTTCTCAGTCGCAGAATTCCATTCTCGGCCTTCGGGTGGGCCATCAAGACTACACTAACTGTACTGGACGGCTCTAAAGAACGGGTTGATTAATATTTCAGAATAGGGCTATTCCCAAAGCTAGGGTTTCTGAACATGTTTTTCTTTCGATTTCCTGTTTTTCAAAATGTGATAAAACAAAGTTGGACTTATTTTTGTACCTGTTCTCACCAAAGGAGCCCTGTCTATGGTCTCTGCAGGGAACAGGAAATCACTCCCTTGGTCAGCTATGCCATGGAAACTCCCATCAACGCTTGAGTTACAAAAATAGAGGCAAAGTTCAAAATAGGCCTGTCAGGATTTGACGTTCTAGACTATTACAAGCTCACTGGATTTACAAACACGTTTTCAAACTCCAAGGTCCCACTGTAGGAAATGCTTTTGATATGATATTTATAACACGCTTAATACCCAGAAGTTTCTAAATGGGGAGCCGGGGATCGAACCTGTGTTGCCTGTGTCGTCTTGCTTCCAAGGCGAGCACGTTGCCCCTGAGCTATCCTCCCAGGTTTAGTTCCAGCAGAAGCAGAGTGGTTTTGCTTTGCTGTGGTCACAGATGGACAGGAGCAGGGAATGCATGTTTCTGCAGTCCGCATGGAAGTCATGTGCACACTGCATTAGTCACACCCTTTTTGGTGCCACCTGCTCTTCCCCAGACATTGTGGACTCTGACTTCTGGGATCCCTCACTGTTGTCTCTGCTGATTAGAGCAGATGCGAGTTGTAGTCCGGAACACCAGGCAAGCCAAGGGTTTCAGACGTCTATCCTGCATCTCCACAACATGACCTTACCATCAACAGGACACCATGTTTCAGTTGAAAAAGTGTCACTTGACATGTTAAGTCGTGTAACTGGGACTATCCTTCTACAGCGTTATGCTGCCATTTTAGGAAGTCATGCAAAGGCTACTTTCAGCCAGACCAGCCCTACTACCATCAGCATCATGGGGCAACACGCTGACTCATAGTCCAAGCCAGAGGTGCCCCCATCAGGGGACACGTGTAGTAGAGGGACTCTAGTCTAAGGCCAGCCACCTTCAAATCAGAACCTGGCATCTACAAGCTCCGCAATTGCCAGTGTATGCATGCACAATAGCTTTAAGCAGCTATCTCAAACTGTAAGACTTTGGTACAGGAGCAGTAATACATGCTATTGAGTCAAATGCTGGACAAAATCAAAAACATAATCCCCAAGCAATCACTGAAACCGCCTCTCAGAGTCCTCTTCCAGCTCCCCCTTTGGTTATACTCTCCGCTCTCCAATCAAATCACAGCCACTCCACACATAAGGCAACCAAAAGCCTACTGTTACTCTGGGCAGGTTGTTCCTTCACTGCTTATCAAAGGCATCCATCATGGTGACTGATTAACCGCATCACAAACTATGACTAGGATGGGCCAGATGGGTCATATTTCTGGATAAGGGCTTGGGTAAACCCATGCTGCGTAGTACACATATCTTCTTTTGCCACACTAAATAGTACATCAAATCCTAAACATTTCAATGCCCTATAATATTATAAGCAATACAGCAAAACCTAACATCATTTTCATTGTGAGTGGCACAACCTGTTCCACCAACTCCAAACTAGAACCCCAAGGTCACAATGTCAAACCTACCAAGATCTTCAACTGGCACTGAATCTTAGCCACGTATTCCTGTGGCGTCTCCATCATCCTTGCACATGCCCACTGCATCCAGAACAATGGAAGAGGTTATAAAGCACTTCTGTATTAATAAATGTATGCAGGTGAAACACAAGGATTGACACCTTTCAAAGACCTGGAGGGAGTGGCCTCTTTTGGCAGAGTCATGCAATCCATAACTATGCTTACCATTTAGGAGTGTTGAAAGTCAACTGTTTTCACTCAACAGTGCCAAGATCTAGGCCTTAAACTAAGTTGATGCAGGCTTTGGTCCTCCAGATATTTTGGACTACAACTTCCATTAGCTCTAGCATAGTCCATGGTAAGGCATCATGGGATTTGTAGCTCAAAATATTGGACTTCCGCTGTTTACTGACCTACATCATAGACTTTTGATTCTCCTCCAACACTCTACTCTCTTTGACTTTGCTAAATGTCTCATGAGAGTCCCGGAAAATGTCTATAGTTTCTCTTCTTTGATAGTGGCTTAACTCTTTCTTCTCAGAATGATGTGGTGGTGGCCTGTGGAGCATGCGGGTGTGGTGTTGGGATGCACATACAGCATCCTAGCCAGGCAAAGCAGTTCAGGTTAAGGAGGTTAGGTCTGACACTTATTTTATACCCACATGTAGCAACACAGAAAGAGCAACAGATGTATTAATGTTGCTGTTCCAGAGGTTATAGAGAGGGCAACAATATGACGTAGGATAGCGTGATGGGCGGGAAGGATGGAAATAAGCAGAAGCTGCAGTCACAAGGTGGTATGGCAACAGTGAGGTTGGTGTGTCCATTAGACAGAAGTAACACTATTTTAGATGTTGAGGCCTAGTAGACAATGAACAGATGAGAACACATGCTTAGGTGGGAAGCTGCATCTTTGTTATTTCAACTTCAAAAACAAATCCACTTTCCTGTTCCCCAGGAGAGAAGCCAAGGTCAGAGGCACCCATGGTGCACAGATAAGCACTAATTGTATGTATCTGCAAGGCCTGGGTGTGATGGGAATGCAATGCTAGTTGATAAAAGAGCAGGAATGGATGCGCCCTTTGAAGGACAACTTTATGAGAATAAGGCATGAGGCTCTGTGATGCCAATGAGGCAAGCAAAGATTTAGAACACCACTGCCCTCATCCCAGGGCCAACACTCCATATGAATTACACCTAGACACACAACATAAGCAAACAAATCCTCGAAATTTAAACTCAAGAGCAGTGCCCTGGTCATGTCATCCCTGGGTACCTGGGGTAGCGAGGAGATATGGGGGAGCTGTTTCTGGAACATCTAGAGTTTCGAAATGGGACAAGCAGCGGTGATGCTGATAATTTTAGCACAAGGCCGGTGGTGCAGCTCGTGTGTGCCATGGTGTCTGGGTTAATGAGGAGGCCTATTGTCTTATCAAAAGCATGGTTGGCCTCACAAGTTTCTTTGATCCCGTCTGGAACAGGAGGGTGCGCATCAAGTGACAGTCCTAAATTTACAAGCTTATTGATGAGAACCTGCCAATTACACCTTTGGGTTCAGCAGTGATGATGTAGGACCACATGTCTAGGGGAATGGGGATAGTGCAGGTGTTGCCAATTGGTCAAAGGACTATAGTGGGGGTTTAGCATGTTCTATGGGTGGTAGCCATGAGGGTGGTGGGATTATGTTGTATTCATCATTATGCATAGTATTGTTAAATCTGCGTTTCTTCTGCTATTAAAGGTGTAACGTCTTGAGATAAGACGAGCTCCATGTCAGTTTGGTTCTATGGAACCATCTGAGACCCTTTTTGCATGTAATAAACCTAGTTTTTCTTGCAGAAATGCAGTGAATATTGTGTTTGTTTGGATTGTTTTTATTCTACATTGTGTGGGCTGCCATCCTTTCAGTGGCTTGGCATATAAAAGGAACAAGACAGTGACATTATCACCTTAGTCTCAACTCAATTTATGAGCAATCTTTACACATGTCCATTCCATCAAGAAGTGTTATCTAAATGAAGTCACACCATGCCCTGCATGTAAAAAACAAGCCAAGCAAGAGGGTGTATTCATGTATTCATGTTTAAAGGACGGCGGTAGACAAAGAGGGTGTTGGGATAGCATCGTAACCTATGTATACAAATTGTTATGTGGTTTACCGCTATATAAACTATAACTTTGTGGAAAGTGATAAGCTTCATGCCAGTTTGGTTCTATGGGACAGTCTGAGACTTTTTTGCATGTAACTTGTTTCCCATGCAAAGAGGTGCAGTGATTATTTGGTCTTTTGGATTATTTTTACCACTCAGGTTTTGGGTTGCTAATTTCTTTACAAATTGGTGACCCCAAAGGGATCCCATACTCTCCCTGAAGTTGGGTGTGTCCCAGCCGTGCATCCTTGGGTGTAGAACCCATCTACAGTGACCAGTCCCCTGTGCACGGGCTGAAGAGGTTTGCAGGCTCTGTGTTGCCAGAGGCCCTGCCTGCTCCTTGGAACGCATAGATGTAAGTGCACCTTTGCAGGAGAAACAAGGGGAGAGTGTGTATGTATGGAGTGAATTGATGGTGAGTGTGTTGTTTGTAAATGGCCAAGTGGCAATATATAGTGGTTTTTATATATATAGAAGTGGCCAGTGAGATCTCCTCCATTGAGAGGTAAGGTGAAGTCACAGTAGATATTGTGAGGAAAAGAGAAGAGAGAAGAAACTGGATCTACTCCATTGTGGAGAAAAGGCAGGTCCAGTAAATGAAGGACCGGGTATCCCTCCACTTGGCCATAGGGAGTGTGAGGAGGTACATTTCCGATTCCTGAGGCAATAGAATAGATGAATGGTCTATCCCATTGTGTAAATTAGTGTGATTCTGTTGTGTAGACCCATTATATGGCGGGCCTGGTATCCCTTCACCTGGCATAAGTGGGCATAAGCAGGTAAATTCCCACATCTCGATGAGGAGACTGAGGAAGGGTCTTAACCATTGTTTATATATTTGTAGCATTATGGATTTGAGATTTACAGTGTTTTAGAGATTTTATAGTTTGGATTGGTGGTGTGTGAGTGGTGTGAAGAGAGTGGTGGTGTAATAAGTGTGTAGTGTGTGAGGCAAAGAGAATGTGGGTAGCTGGGAGTACGGTCAGTGTTGAGAGGCCAGGGAGTGCAGGATCAGACGCAACTTTGAGTTCCCTTACCCCACTTGAATATATTGGTGCAGTGTTGCCGCTGTACCGGGAGAAAATTATGATGTACCAAGGGGGTGGGTCGCTGATATGAGAGGAGGGATGTAAAAGATGTGGCCCGAAGAAGGAATGAGTAATAAAGATGTTCTGGGCCACATGTAAACATATTTAGCTATGAAATATAAGGGGAAAAATCTGAAGAATACAAAGGCATGTTGGAGCTTTGTAGAATGATTGAGGATTTGGAAGATGTCCCTAAGAGCACTAAAAAGGGAGACATTGTAATACAAGCACCCTGTGTCACTCCCACACCTAGTGTAGCCCTGATACCTGTTATAGTCTTACACCCCCCACACATGGATGTTAATCTATTCAAGCAGCCGGAGGTTACACTGAGTATGTGCCCCATGCAGCCCCATGACAGAGATTCCCGCAACCTATGAAAACGTCCCACAACCCCCAGTAGCAGATACCACGTGCCACCCATTAGTGACGGAAACTGAAAACAGGGCAACACGTGATTTAGAATTACAACTGCCAAGGACAGAGGCAGAGTTTGGCGAGTAAAGCAAGAAAGGGAAGACTGGCAAAGAGCGCCGATAGGCACTAATGAATGGAGAGCCGTTGATATTTTATTTAGGGTTGATAGCACCACGATTAGTGACATTGATGTTGAAAAGAAGAATGAGGGTCACAACGATGAGAGGTATTGAGTGGGATCCCCACGGGCAGACAGTCTATAGTACAAGACAATCAGATCAGATGTTGATGTAAGAACAGCAGAGGAGAAGGAATGGGGCACAGATGAGGAATAGGGAAATGAGATGCTGCCTACGGTGTCACCGAGAGTAGAGGGGTTGTGTGTTCCAAGACTGAGAGCGTGAGCAGATCACATGGAGGTGGTGAAGGGAAAGTGAGTGGGGAAAAAATCACTGGCTAATCAGATGGGAACACAGTTTCCATTGTTACATAAAGGTCCCGGCATGGCACCCTACGTGCCCTGGCCACACAATGTCAGAAACAATTTGATGGCGGCCTTGCAATCATTCGCAGCAGGAGCAGACAGATGGATATATGCACTTAAAAAACAGACCAGAGGCATTACACAAGTGATAGGAGAGATGAAAGGTTTGTTCACCGCATTATTAGGAGATCAAGCGGATGATAGTTTGAAAAGAGCGAATTATCCAGGGATACAAATGTGTGATGACAATCATGATGGGGTGCATTTTAACAATTGTCAGGCTAAAGTGTGAGCTGCCCTAAGAGCAGCATATCCAAATACACCGGACAAACATTTGATAATGGCACGGACTATGAAAGAGGCTGAAGACCCGCGCAATCCATACTACAGATTCAAGTGATGTGGAGGGGTGAGACCCATGTCAATAAAACTGTAGCAATATTCTATACAAGAGAAGGAGGTGCAGAATGATTTGGATAAGGTAGTGAGGATCGAGGCTAAGGGATAGGCAGAGATTAAGGCAATCATAGTACATAACTATAGGCGAAGGCAGGAGAAAGAGAAGGGAGTGAGGACAATGAGCAGAAGGCTGAAGCGAAGTTAGTACAGAAGAAATTAGGGACGCTGAGCATTGAAGGAGCAGTGATTAAAGGCCCTCCTGTGGGTAGGTAAAACCGTGAATTTCACCGCGGCAGCCTTTGCCATTGAAAAATCCTCAACAATCACTATGAGTTGCTCAGTAAGTGGGATGATCAGGGGTTCCAGGGGCCATTCACTGTTAGCTATGCCATGCCATTGGCAATTGGTTTCAAGGAGTTTCAGCACTGTGTCCACTTTTCTGATGTTTGAAAAGCACCCCACAGTACTCCACCTTTTCACGAGAATTACTACAATATTGAGTGATATTAAAGTATACGTTGCAGCACGTTGCCTTATGATATTGCAGTTGGTCAATCCTTATTCCATGATGAAAAGTTTGCATTTTATTTCATGGGTGTCTGTTTTTTCTCTTCCTCTGCAGGCTCACCTCTATAAGTGTCATGTAATATATGTATGGTATGTTGTATATATTGGTTTCTTTTCTGGTGTAGGTATAGTGTCTTGTGTGGTTATTTTATATGGTTGATGCATATAAAGGGGGGTATGGGAACGAAACAGATCTATCTTTGTGGATGATAAGAACCAGGAGGGAAACGGAGGCAAAGATAGAATATAATCAATAAAAAGGGGTAATACATTACACTGTGGTGGATGTGCGCCACCACAAATCGGGCTTGTGGTATAATCACTTGTGTGAAGTGGGGAGGGAGAGGTCATATGAGAGCTGCTATGTATGCTCTTTGATACCTCAAGTGATGGGACACACCCAAGTTTTTTATACCTCATGAAATACCACCTCTTTTAGCCCAGTGTTTTGTACACTTGGCCCAATGCAGAGTCATAAGTCTTTCCCAAGGGCACATGGTCCAAGTGGCAATAATGGACAGAGATGATAAAGAATGTGTCAAGAAGAAAGAACAGGCCCGTTGTAAAATAAGGCCATTGCTGCAGATGGAAGGAGCATTGTTTTCTGGCAATAGATGGGTCCAAGGAGTAGTGAGCTGTTCAGTGGTGGGATTACTGGGGTTTTCAGAAGTTGTAATGGCACATGTGAATCAGGACTGTGGTAGGACATGGGTAAATTGATCGTGTTAAGTGAAACACCAGCAAACATACAGAGGCCAGCTGAGTATTCCTTTTGCTTCTGAAGAAATGTCAGTATATCTTTAGGAACAAACATTCATTGTAATAAAACCCTCTTCATCCCTGACCGGACCAAAAGCACAGAGGTGTTGATGGATGTGTACTGGGTGTGTGGGAAACACTCATACCTACACCTCCTACCATCCTGGAGGTGCGTAAGTTCACTGACCAACCTGCACTCAACAGTTCTGGTAGTTGCTGAATCCATCTGACTGTTATAATTGAGCCATCCCCTGAACCAACCAATCCCCCATCCGACAAGATCAAATTATCTGTCAATAAACTAAAGCGATCCCGAAACAATACAAACTATTTGCTAAAATTGAGACTTTTTTCACCACCCAAACAACAGCAAATAACAAGTGGCTGCAGATCACCAGGTGGGAGACACTGCTCTGCAGTTGGCTAACCAGACAGAGCAGGGTCTTAATTCAATAAAGACTAAGTTATGGGCAATCAGGCTTATGACCCTCCAGAACAGATACGTTCTGGCTTTGTGCATGGCTATGGAAGGGGTGTGTGCAAAAAAATTGGTCCGTCTTGCTGCAGGTATTTCCCACCCAAATGGTGCAGACCATGGATCTTTGACCCATATGATAGGGACCGTGCACAATTTAAGGATTGGCATGAGGTAGAAGCAGGATTTAGTACTGAAGACTGGATTCAATGTTTTTGTGGGCCCCTTCATGGTTAGAAATATCTGTACAATTGCCCTTTCCCATCGTGGTTTTTCTGCTCGTACTTTTTTGTTCATCTCAGTTGATCCTGGCATGCTGTACGAAGACGTTGCCGAAGAGTGCCATGATGATGGTGTCAATAACAGCGGGTAAAGCTCCTCCTCTCACAAAACACATGTACACCCAGACTTATAGATGTGACGTGGTTGAAAGACCGAGGATGGTGAAAATAGAGAAAGCCATGGAACCCCGGGTACCTTGACCAGACCCCCACCAGACCCAGAGAACTTCGTAGAATACTAGATTAATTTAGCAGGAGATGGAGGGAGTTGTTTTATGATAGATATCCTGGATGAATATGCCCCGGGGGGCAACTTACATCATGTGTGCAGGGCACGGGTACCCAAGGATGATGACTCTAGAAGTAAGGAGGCAGCAGCGTTCGTTAATGGAGTATTAACTAAAGTGAGTTGTTGAGATACATGTACAGCATCCCAGTTAGTCAAAAATGTTCAGCTTCAAAAAAACCTATTAGCAGGTACCATGGTGGGAGCAGACTGAGTTTTGTGCAGCAGAAGGAACAGAGCTTGTTTTTAGTTAGGTCTGACACATATAGTCACATATAGAAACACAGAAAGTGCAACAAATGTACTACTGTTGCAGTTGGAGAGGTTATAGGTAGGCAATTATTATAGGCCCTGTGCTTAGTTGTTGTATCCAAAGTTATGATCTGAAGCGAGGTGTGCAGGAAGAGCTGAAACAAGTGGAAAATGGAGTCAGACTGGTACTGTGGTAGAATCAAGGTCAGTGTGTTAACATGGCTGAAGTGTTGCCATATTGGATGTTAAGGCTTAATATACCATGAACCAAATAGAATGCAGGCCCTGAAGTGGCGCTGCAGATCTGTGGAGCTCAGCTCCAAAATGTAATCCCCTTTCTCATTCCCCAGGAGAAAAGCTGAGGCCAGAGGCACTGGCGGTGCACAGATAAACACTAATTGTATCCATGAAACAGGCCCTGAACATGGTGTGAATGGAATGTTGACTGAGGGGAGAGCAGGAAGGGATGCACCCTTTGAAGTACAAATTCATGAGAATATGGCACAAGGTTTTGTGATGCTAATGGGCAAGGAGAAGTTTGAGAGCCCTCACCCAAGAGTGGTCATTAATTTTGAATTGCAAACAAACGTAAAACCGAAACAATTAAATCCCTTCAATTCAGAGTCAAGAGTGGTGCCCGAGGAATCCAAAGTGCCCGGCACATAGACAAGATGTGTTGGAGCACTCTCCGTCTTCCGTTGAAAAGAAATTAGCCAGAACTCATTGCAGAAAAACTCTCCAGTGCTCGGGTAGCTGTAGCGAGGGATACTTGCCACCTCCCTCCGACACTGCTGACAGCAGCGGATTTCTGCCGGATAAACCAGCAACTGCTGAATAACCCAGCACAAAGATTGACCACGCCCGTATATGCAGGATCACGTAGCCACATCGTTACCACAAAAAAGATATGGGCACCCTGATAGGAATCAGCAGACAAAACATGCATACTATCCATACCAGCCTACGGTGAGGGACAGCCATAAGACAAAAGCGCTCACCAGGCAGGCTCCACAACGGTAATAAACCTCAAAGATACGGAGCAAAATGAGGCTTCCCAGGAGACTCAGGCACAGGGACCTGACTGCCGGATAAGCACACTGCCAAAATAGCCCCACATGGAACCATTATTCAGTAAGCAACTGAATCTTTAATCATGACCCACTTATATGAATAATTAGAACCCTATCCAGTGGGGGAGAAACTACTGCTCTTCACAACTTGGCCACTCCTCGCCATCTGATCCCTAGAAAGCAAGGCACTAACTTGTGTCAAATAGAAAGCTGCACAATTTGCTACCAGGAATATTTGGGCTGGCGCACATTAGTTGAGGGAGTGTGATACCGTAGTAATCAGGACAGTAAAGGTGCCCCCCCCAGCGGGTTAAGTGCTTATTGGTATACACCTCCACAGGCACCAGGGACGGTGATAAAAAAAAAACGGAGGGTCCAAGAAGTGCTCTGACAGCCTAAACATAACAGCACAAGGCATTTCACACCAGTCGATATATGTCGGGAAGTGAAGATAAACATAGTCAAGCTGGGCAAACCCTGCCTCAGAAAAAATTACAAAAAATGCTGGAACTACTTTGGGCAAGTAATAAAATCCTCCCTTGGTCCACCACCACACCAAAGCAGCCCACCTCACTAACACAGCAATGAACAACCCCCGATATGGTGGCCTTCTGCGAAGACTTTACAAAAGGTTTCCAGGAGTTTCAGTACTGGTTCACCTTGAACTTCCAAACACAATTTATGGCATTCACGGCTGACATTAGGAGCTCACTTGCTGAAGTAAGCAAAGAAATCACATCCTTACCTGAACAAGGTAATCTGAATAAACAAGTCATTCAAACTCTTGATGCAGACTGTAAACAAACAGAAGTTGCAATTGAAGAACTGTCCAGAACTACACATAATCTGGAACCTAAATGAGGATCTTGAAAATAGATCACGTCCATTTAATATCCGGATCAGGAATCTTCCCGAAACAATTCTGGTCTCAGAACTAAAGGTTCAGATATTCGCAAACCTTATTGCAGGAGCACAACTCATAGATATACCACTCGACAGGGTCCACGGAATCGGACCGAGGAGGGTTGATCTTCGCTCATGCCCCCGAGATGTTCTGGTGGATTGTGCATCATATCATCAAAAAGAACAAATTCTTAAAGCGGCGAGGGCATCAGCAACAATCTTGTACAACGGTGCAGAAATCCAATTATATCAAGATCTGTCAAGGATACTCTCCAAAAGCATTGTGATATGCAGGAAGTGGTGAGAGCCCTCCAAATCTGGGTATAAGATGCAGGTGTACTTTCCCTTTTGGACTATTGTTTGCTCGGGAGGGAAGGCATCAAAGAATAACGTACAGGGAGGCAGGAATTACCCTGCTACAAATAGAAGAAGACTCTATGGGGGCATCCTCGGAAATTACCCAACTTAACGCATCAACAAAAGGAATAAAATCCAGGGAATGGCAAATTAACAAACAGCAAAAATAGAATCGCAGGGATCTGCAAAAAGAGGATTGGCACTCGCATTTGATAGAGCTGATTCCTAAAGCATCACCCTAAGGCTACTATTGGTTGGACTTTGCCGTGAGCTTCTTCCGGATGGAATTATTATGGATCAGTGGATCTCTGATACGCAGTTACACAAAGCACAACTTTCTTTTTTTTAATCTATCTATTCTTAGTTACAGATGGCGAAGCTAGGACTTCCCACATTTCTTCCTGGGTTCAAAGATGGATCGCAGGCAGGTGATTTTGCCCCAGAAATTATTAGGAACTGATTCACACCTGTGAATACTTGGAAGTGGGGTAATAAGGGGCTGGGGGCAAGCTATACTCGTTAGTAGTTATGTTAAGGGGCTATTAGGGGTTTTGTTGGGGAAGCTGGATTGGGGGTGGGTCTCTCCTGCAGCGTAAATGTATGCCTTTTTTGCATGTATACTATAGGCATTTGGTGGCGCTTCAAGAAACTCACATCTGTAAAATAGACAGAAGCAAATTCTGCTTATGCTATTATGCCACATTAATACAGGCATGCGCAGTGATTAAAACTGCTGGTTGATAGCAATAAAGGAGGGATGTTATCTTCAAATAATCTGTGCCAAAATGAACAGGGAGAGCAGATATGCATTTGCGGTCCTCAAGGAATCCTCAATCAAGCTAACAGTTGCATCAATATATTTCCCCAATACAGGCCAAGACGGATTTCTAAAACATGTTATGGGCTTATTGGAGTTATTCATGGATGGCAAACTAATAATAATGAGGTACTTCAATTTAACCTGGGATCCAATACGGGACAGAAGTAGGGTACCCAATGCGTTTCACCTTCCCCCTCGAGTGGGTTGAAAAGTATATTTGAATATCTGTCCTCAGTAGATATCTGGCTTACCCTCAAGGGAGAGGACAAGGGATATTCTTTCGACTCACATATGCACCGGTCATTCTACTGCATAGATTATGCTTGGTCCTCTACTCCACTGTTGGGAATAATAACACAGATTACAACACACCCAATCACCCTCTCGGATCACGCCCCAATCATGATAATATTAGAAATCACAAGAGATAATCTGAAGCTCTGGTCATGGAAATTCCTGTTAGGTCTACTACAAGACCAAATTGTCAGAGAATAAATTGGTTCGTCTATTATTGAATATTTTGACCTAAATCAATGGGGGGAGACCACAGTAAATATCATCTGGAACGTGTTTATAGCTACCACGAGAGATATCCTTATAGCCACAGAAGTCAAAAGAGCTAAACAGCTCATGCTTCCCAAGTTAGAATTAGAGGAGGAACTATCCCACATTATGAAAACAAGGGAAACCGATACAGGCCCTGCGTTGCAGAAAGTATTCAGGGCAGCTTTCTGGCAAGTTAAATCTTCACCTGACAAAGAAATGTGAAAAATCCCTCCTATTACTTAAACTGTGGTATTAAATTAAAGCTAATAAAATGGACCACCTTTTGGCAGCTAAACTTTGCCAAAGGGTGGCCTCTAGGATTATACAAGAAATCAAGTTGCCTTCAGGGGAGATGGTCTCTGAAACTAACGGAAATCTCAAACAATTCATATATTTTACTCTGAATTATACAAATCCGACATGCCAGACCGGCTTATACAAACAATATACTTGGAGTCGGTTGAACTCCTTAGACTCACACCGACAGATGCTCAAATTTTAAGTAAAGCTATTACTTCAGACAAAGTGATAGGGGTTATCCGGGAGCACCCATGGATGGATTTCCGGCCAGGTTTTACAAAACATATGGTAACATATTAGCCCCCATCCTAACCAAATTGTTCAACTTCTTTTTGGGCATGGGACAAATATCACCCACCATGGAAGAAGCAAAAATAATTGTGTTCACTAAACCGGGCAAGGAGCCAACAATCTGCCGGTCTTATTGCCCAATTCTTGTTTCCATAAACGCTGAAAAGGCATTTGAATGAGTGTAATGGTCATTTCACTTTTGACCCTAGAGAGAATGGGATTTGGACCAAACTACATAAGGTGGATCAGGGAAAACTATAAGAATCCTACAGCTAGATTGTCAATAAATGGCCATTTATCTTCTCAAATGTCTCTTCTATATGGTTCTAAGCAAGGATGTCCTCTCTCCCCTATGTTATAAGCGCTACATTTCAACCCCTATTAGCCAAAGTTAGACAAACCGAGGGAATAAAAGGGTTCACGTTCGGCGGAGTACAACACAAAATAATGGCTTACACTGATGAAATGCTGCTTATGGCAACAGAACCATCAAACACAATACGGGAGGTGCCATATGCATTTGAAAAATTTGGGTCTGTGGCGGGTTTGAAAATAGATATACACTTTTTATTCATATACCATTTTTGTAAATGTTTGTAGATGTGGTATGTGTTTTAAGTTGAAAGGTCTCGAATTCTGTTTGCGACCAAATCAACTATAATAATAAATAAATAAATATACATAAATCTGAGATTTTAAATGAATAATTATCTTTCGAGAAAACCTTAGACTTGCAGGCAAGGACACGATTCGGTTGGGCAAAAGAAGCAGTAACATTATTAGGGGTAAAAATCACTCCATCACTCAAAGGATTATTCAAAGCAAATGATCCTTCCCTATTAAAAGATATTGAATCTCAACTTTAAAAATGGGCCCAATTTATGATCTCATGGCTGGGCAGAATTAACTCTGGGAAAATGGTTACTCTCCCCAGAGAACTCCACTTATTTCAGGCATTACCTATCAAGGTTCCACAATCTTTTTTCTGTAAAGTAAACAGTGTAGTTTCTGTCTTTGTGTGGCAAAACGACAGCCCACAGATAGCTTTAACTAAGTTAATGTTACCATCCAATAAGGGAGGGATGGGAGTTCCTAATTTCTGGTCTTACTATCGTATGGCTCAAATTCGGGTGATTAAGGAATGGTCCACGGGTAAACTCGAGAAGCGTTGGGTGCACATGAAATTAGCTATGGGCGGACCTAGATTAAGTGAGGCACTATGGTTACCGAAATCCGACCTCTCGGCCAACATACACAAGAGTGCGATTATGAATACAGTGGAAAAAACGTGGGATGAAGCAGTCAACAAGCACGGTATAACAACGTTTCCCTCACCTCTCATACCCCTATTCCACAATCCCCAGTTCATTGCGGGCTCCGATACAAAAATATTCAGGAAATGGAAGGTGGTTGAGTGCAAGAAGCTCCGAGATATGTTTCTGGTGGAAACAGTAAAACCATTCACAGGAATTGGGCCTCCATGAAAAATCTAGGTTTCAATATGTCCAGGTTAGACACTGGATTCTAGCTCCTCTGATCAAGGTGGTGGCCACTAGGGAATTAGCATCCTTTGAGCAATGTGTGACATCTAATCCAGGGAATACAGCCCTTATCGCTAATTTATATAATATATTGCATGAGGTTTCACCCAAATTGATGTTCAGTTATAAAAAAAACATTGGCAGGCCAAACTGGGTGACGAGGTCACCGATCAAGAATGGGAGACACTGTGAAAAACAATTCCCAAACTTACCAGATCAATTCACATTACAGAATGTTGGCTCAAACTCATGATGCATTGGCACTACACACTAGCTCGCCTTGCTCAAATGAAACCTACTATATCTGATAAATGCTGGAGGGAATGTGGTCATGTGGGGAACTGGGCACACATATGTCTGAATTGTACAAAATTGACAAAGCACTGGGAAGATTTGAACGCATATGAAATGTTCTCCAATCGTTCACCCCGTTCTCTACGAGCCAGTTTACTAATAAAGACGAACGAAGGATGAAAGCCATTCATAAAGCGCAGGCAATATTGCAACGAGCAGCACTACCTGTTATCGCTCAGAACTGGAAACAAAGAGACCCACCTCAAGTCACAGAATGGTTTTCCAACGTATGGAACTTCCTGTCACTAGAGATGACATAATCCTCACTCCTTACTTATCGAAGAATGGAAGGCTGTTCTACATTTTCTATATAAAGACTTTGGGCCTCATTACAACTCAGGCGGTAAGGGTTTTAGGGCGGCGTAAACAGCGCCGACCCTTACCGCCTGAGTACGAGGTCCCTTAGCGCCATGGAGGTTTTAACACCTGCTTTTAGCAGGTGTTAAAATCCATGGCGCTAAGGGACCATGGAGTTAATTACGCCACCGTAATTTACGGTGGCGTAATTAACGCCTTCCCCACTCCCATTATGCCCTATGGGGCAAAATGGGAATGGGGAAGGGTAAATGGGAAAATGGGGATTTACCGCCCCGCCAAGGTCGGAATGGGGCGGTAAATCCGCCAACCACCATGGCGTAAACATAGTTTACGCCATGGTGGTAAAGTCACGGCCCAGGCGGTAACTTACCGCCTGGGTCGTAATGAGGCCCTTTAACATTCAGTATTGCCCCTAAAAACTGTGCCTACTGGGCATTGCTTTATATGCTGAACTATGGAAAAACAGTATGGTGGTATTGTCCACAGAATTGTATTAATCTGGTTGTATGCAGGTGAGGACAGAGGCTGGGAGTTAGGGGAGTAGTTGGAGTCAAGGGAGGGAGGGGAACAGTTTGTGTTTTAAAACAGAATTGGCAAGAAACATGTTTTCTTTTTTTAAATACAAAAAAGAGTGGTGCCCCAGTCACATCATTAGTGGGCAACGGGTATCAAGGAGATAAGGGGGAGCAGTGTCTGGCATGCTCCATGATTTGGGATAAGAGAAGCAGAGTTGATGCCAATACATTTAGTATAAGCTTGGGGAGGCAGCTTGTGTACATCATGATGTCTGGTATAATAAGAAGGCCTACTGTCTTATCAAAGCACAGGTGGCCTTGGAAGGTTTACTTTTAGTGCATCTGGATTGGAGAGGTGCACATCACGTAGCAGTCTAGATTCATTAATGTGTCAAAAAGTTCAAATCACCAATACCATTACTGGACCACGTGTCATGGGGAATGTGTTTAGATAAGGTGTGGCCAATTGGTCCGGGGACTATACAGGGTATTAGCATGTTCTATAGGCAGTAGCCGATGAGGGTAGTGGGATAACATTGTAAAATATGAATTCAAATTCTGTAGTTTACCGCTTTATAACCTATAACTTCATGGGAACTGACAAGCTCTGTGGCAGTTCGGTACTGTGTCAGTGTGCATATAATACAACTTCTTTTGCCCTGCAAAGTAGTAAAGAGATTAGTTGGCATTTTGGATTAGTTTTACCATTCAGGTTTTGTGTTGCAATTTCCTTTACACTACCTACACCTCCATCCCATATATCGGGATTCTCTCTGGATATTTTCTTTGCTTCTATTATCATTGATCATTGATCCATGATTATCCCATCTACTTTACTCTGATGTATGGAGTAATCCCTGAATAAGAGCCCCTTCCCATGAGACCAGGGAGGTGAGGCTGCTAGCCGATAGTCCCCCAGGTGTTGGTACTCAGTGGGAGGATCTTGTGGGATGGGATACCCCTTTTGGGAGGAGTGATGACTATCCAAGGAGATTGCGATATTGTCCACTTCAATCCCCCTCACCTACCCCACCCTTGCCTTGTCATCTCATGAATATGTATCATGTAGACAAAGCAGAAGTACTAAACTGAAGAATAGCATAGACTATCTATGACAGGTACTAGGATGATGGGGAGGTGTGGAGCAATGAAAAGCACCATGGATATACCTCAATTAGCATTCTAGTCATCTGAGCACAGGAACCATAAAATAAAGGAAGGCCTCACAATATTGTCAGTCCCTCCCTAGAGG
This sequence comes from Ambystoma mexicanum, assembly GCF_040938575.1. Lineage (NCBI taxonomy): Eukaryota > Metazoa > Chordata > Amphibia > Caudata > Ambystomatidae > Ambystoma > Ambystoma mexicanum. The sequence continues at coordinate 1,335,640,597 of NC_090924.1, forward strand.
AGCCCAGAACAAGACAGCGATTCAGAGTCGGAAGAAGAGGCTGGTGATCAGGATCCCCAGAGAGAGTCCACATGCAGGCCTACAGTGATGGACCGGGCAAGAAGCTGGCATAGCAGAGGTCCAGGCGAGTGCAGGAGTCTGACAGCGCTGTCGAAGGAAGATGCATTGCCTGCAAGGGACCAACAACTGATAAGCTGCTGCTTCACGCCAAGGAAACAGGGAAACCGCGCAAGATCCAAACACAGAGATCGATAATCATGAGATTCACGAGGAGACTCCGGGTCCAACCATGAAGGTACATGGGCTACTGGAATGGTGGTGGGTGCCCAAAATGGTCACTGAGGCAAGAGAGGAACCAAAGAAATGTTTCCCAATACGAGGGAAAGAGGGAACGTTCCTGTAGTACATCAAAGAACATTAATAATCACGCAGAAGAAAGCACAGAGAACAGGGTCTGGGATCCTCAACCAAAAAGGAAGATCATCGACAATTATTTTCCTCGTGGCAGTACTTGGCAAAGGATTGAGCCAAGTCTGCTAGAAGAAAAACAAAGAGAAACACGAAACCTGCACCCACAAAAGAAGATCAGCACAATGAATCTTCTTTGTGGCAGTTCCTGGCAGGAGAGTGAACCAGGTCTTCCTTTTGAGTTTGAACTCAGAACCTTACTGCGTTATAACATTTCAACCAGTGACCTTGTTTTGTGCCTTGGAAAGGGATTGATACCTGGGGAACAGAGTCATTCCCTCAGGTAAAAATCCCACCAAAGACTGGGAACTGTGATCCATTGTTCAGAAGAAGAGAACCATTTTTCTGGACCAAGAGGATCCTCTACGTCTTTAGTTTAGTTATTAGTGTAAGAGACAGAAATAGATTTTTGACACATGATGGTGGACATTTGATTTACATAGACATGCTGACTGAACCCATAGTATTTTAGTTGAGGTTGGGAAACCCCTTTTAGAGTTAGGGATAGGTTTTCTCTTTTATTTCTGGTATACTAAAGGGTTCTGCCAACTACCATGCCACCTGTCCGTCAGTCTCCTCCTTCTGCACCTTACACCTCTGACCACATTCTTTTCTCTTTCTCATTCTCTCTGCCTACTAATCCTGCCCCTTCTGTTTCCCCTGTGAGTTTTTTACATCCCAACCTCTGAACCATCTCATATCCTCCTTCCTTGCTTCACTTTCTACTCTCCTCCCTCTCCTGATCTTTATTCTACCTTGTCTTCTGACCAAGCATCCTTTTGTCTCCACGTCTATCTTGTAAACCCTCTTGTTCTTCTCCAACAACCCTTCCTTTCTGGCCTTCTTGCAAATCCCTCTACCCCTGTTGTCGTTGAGTTGTGCATGCTTTGCACGCTTCGTTCCTCTCTGCTCCATGCCAAAGGATGCTGAAAGAAAACTCAGAATCACATTGATCTAGCCTATCAATCTGCTATCCACTTCTTTTATGATTCTTCACTTCTTAGTGCTAAAAAGAGTTTCTTCAATACCCTTACTTCTTCTCTTTCCCAACACTGTTACAGCCTCAATCAAGTTATCAACTACTTGCTTTCCTCTACTTCTCTCAAGCCTTCAGCTTCAGCAGTCATTTCCTCTTCTACTTTGCTGACATTTTCAACTGCAAGGTCTCTACACTTCGCTCTTCATGTCAGTGTGTTGCCTATTCTCCAGTTGCTCCTCCCAAAACACCCTTTTTCTCCTCTGCCTCACTTCCTGCACTCTCGCAACCCCCGGGTTTCCTCCCTTTTCAACTCTCTCTGACACAGCGTCTATCCTTGCCCATTCCTATCCTACTGCCTATACTCTCCAACCATATCGACTCATTTTTGTTCCCTTGGTATATATATTTGCTGATTGCCTTCTTAACTTCCCCCTTTAACTGTTCCTTGTCCAGCTTTTTATTCTCTGCACTTTTCAAACACACCACTGTTATCCTTATGCTCAAAACGTCTCTCCTGCATTCATCTGTGCTCTCCAATTTCAGACAGTTTTCCCTTCTCCCTTTTCTTGCTAAACTTCTCAATAAAGTTGTCCACATGCAAATCTCTCAATATGTGAATACACACTCTTTTCTACAACTAACGTAATCTGGTTTTTGCCCTTGGCACTCGCCGGAAAGTCCTCTTCTACATGTTACTAACTCACTCCTTACTCCTCGCATCCTGTCACAATAAAACTTCTGCTCTTCTATTCTTATTCTTCTTTATATTTCTGCATCATTCTGCTCTCTGGCTGCACTTACTCAGTATCTTGGTATGGTAGTTCCTCTTCTTAACTTCCTCTCTATTATGGTTTTCCTCAAGGGTGAGTTCTAGGTCCCCTGTTCTTCTCGTTTTGACTATGCCCTCGTTTCCCTCATTGATTTTTTTAAGCTGCCTTCCCATTTGTATGCAGACGATACCCAGATTGTTTTTCTCCCTCACAACTTTTTCTGACTCTCTCCATTCCTCTATCTCATCCTGCCTCTCTGTCGTTCAGTCCTGGGTGTCATCAAAATCTTTGCATCTAGATCCTTCTAAAACCAAGGTTATTTTCTTCTGTCCTTCATACCACACCCCTTCAGTTACCCTTCAAATCGTTACTTCCCTCTGTCTTTGTTAGCTTGTTCAACCTCTTTCTCGAAATCTCGGTGTAGTCTTTGGTCCTTCACTTTCCTTTTCCTCTCACATCTCACAAAATGCTTGGATCTGTCATTTCCACATTAATAACATTCACTGTATTCACCCACTATTGTCTTACCATGCTGTAAAACTTCTCATCATCTCTGTTTTTTCTCGCCTTAACTACTGCTCTGCTCTCCTTGTAGGTTTACCCTCCTCTCACCTCTCTCACCTCACCCCATTACGCTCAGCTTTTAAATCTGCTATTTGTTTGCTTTTTCTTCTTCCCCCACCTTCCTCTATTACCCTGTCTTTTTGAACACTCTTTCTACTCGCCTATGATTCTCACCTCCTTTTCAACTTGTTTTGTTTTTAAATCCTATCATGGTCTAGCCTATCCTTATTTCTCTATTCTCATCTTCTTTTATTCCCGTCCTCTTCCTCTCCGCTCACAATAGTGGACCTCATTCCGAGTCCGGCGGTAACCATGGCGGGGCTACCATGCAGGTTGCCGCCGGACTCAGAATTAATTACCAGTGCCTGACTATCCTGTGCCACCGGGCTATTCTAAGTCCGGCAGCTGGGAAGTCAGCGCCGTCAATTTTGTTAATACTCATTCCCTTTAGAATCCTATGGAACTGGGGACACGGCAGCACCGGCACTATTAACAACGGGGCCGGTGCTCACGTGACAAGTCTGCCTACCGTGGCCGATGCGCCCGGCAGGGTCAGACCAGTCGGGCACAGCGGCTCCAGCAGACAGACTTGTAGTTTGCCAGTCCAGAAACAACGGTGCCCGTTGTTTACAGACCGGCAAACTTATAATGAGGGCCAGTGCTCTAAACTTCCACCTCTCCTCTGTGCATCACTTCTCCTCTATGGAAGCACTGACAGCCAAACTAGCTGTCACCCCCAACCATTTCATCACCTTCCATTTACTCTACCGGCCACCAGGACCACTATCCACCTTCGCTGAGGACCTCTCTAACATCATCACTCATAATACCAAAACCAAATCCCAAGCCTCAATATTAGGGGACTTTAACATTGGCCTTACTGATCTCAATGACACTGCTGCCACAACTGTTGATAATATGCTTATGAATGCAGGATTCATACAGCTTATCAACCAATCCACCCACGCTAAAGGCAGAACCCTCGATTGGCTAGCCTCCCACAATTGCCCCATCCATATCATCTCTAAGCAACAGTATGTATGGACTGACCACAATTTAATTACGTTTAACATTCAGCCCAAACCTGCCAGCCTCTCTCCTATCATTGCATCGGCTACTGCCACCCGCAATAAACGCGACATCACCTGTGACAGACTCCTCCCCCTCCTCCTTCCTGCTCTCAATGACCAGGTTCGCTCATGCTCCGACCCCACGGCTATGGTTGACACCTTTAACCTCGCTATGCAAAAAGCCTTAGACATCATCGCCCCATCTAAACTGAGAAAACCCAAACCTCGAGCCCACCTGAACTCTTGGTTCATACCCCAGCTCAGAACCCTGCGCAAAGAAAAACGAATTGCGGAATCACATTGGAAAAGCAACCAGTTCGCAGCCAACAAATCGTGTCTCTTCCTGGCCACCCTTAATTATAAGGGCGCCATATTCCAGGCAAAAAAGACACTTACAATAAACGTATCGAACAAGCCAAATCCAACACCAAAGAATTGTTTAGAATCCTAAAAGAACTTGAAACTCCTGTCACTGCACCAGATACCTGCATCAAAGACATCACATAGTGCACCATAATCCAAGAGGCTCGCCTAGGTAAGATTGCCACTCTCCAAATCAAAATCAATAACAAACAAACAAGCCTATAATCCAACCCACAACCCAACCCCATCCCCACCCTCAACCACTCCACCCTAGATTCTCTGACTCCCTTCAGCTTCTCTCCACTTTCCATTTCCGAAGTGGAAAAGATCATCGCCAGCCTTAAACCGTCCAATTGCCAAGGCAACCTCCGCCCGGCGCCCATTTTTAAGGAAGCAGCTCATGACCTTGCGCCATTCATCACTACGCTCATCAACTCTTCCTTTCGCTCTGGGATTGTACCTGACAATCTAAAGGATGCGTGGGTCATCCCCCTATTGAAAAAACCTACCCTGGACGCTAGCATTCCCACAAACTACAGGCCAATCACCACGGTCCCGTTTTTACTAAAAATCCTCGACCGTGCAGCATATCTACAAATTCAAGATTACATTGAATCCAACAAACTTCTGGGACTTAGGAAATCTGGGTTTCGGCCACGTCAGGGCACTGAAACTGCCCTCATAGATCTAAAAACACAGATTGAAGATCTAAAAGACAAAGTCAAACTTGCCCTTTTACTCCTTTTGGACCTCTCAGCGGCCTTTGATCTCATCGATCATGAAATTCTGTGCCACTACCTTAAATCAGCTGTACACTTCTCTGATAAAGCTACAACCTGGATTAGCTCCTTTTTAGACAATAGATCAAAGCGTGTGTTCTCTCCACTTGCAGCCGCCCCACCTGCACCTGTCTCCTGTGGCGTGGCACAAGGATCTTGTGTTTCACCCACGTTGTATAACGTATTCACCAAGCCCCTTTTCGATATCTTGGACTATCTGGGTGTCACTTACACCAACTACGCTGATGACACCCAGATACTAATCCCTATCTCAGGTGACTACACTGCTGACGCCCTTGCTATCAATGCCATCTACCAGGTCATCCACAGTGGATGGCTCAACACGGACTCTGTCTTAATGATGAAAAGACAGAGCTCCTCATTCTTGGTTTGCCACAAAAACTCACCAAACTCGACCCTGCGTTTAAGTCCTTCATCATCGATGGGAATACTATCCCAACCGCCAAGGACACAAATACCCTAGGGATCTACATTGACTCGACTCTATCCTTGACCAGACAAACTAACTCAGTCTCATCCGCAGTGGCATATACCTGCAAGCTTATTACAGCCTGTCACCCTTTTCTCTCTGCAACCAATTGTGTTACCTTGGCTAGGACTCTTGTTTTATCCAAGACTGATTACTGCAACGCACTGTACCTAGGCACCAATCGCTGCAACCTAAACAAGTTACAAATTGTCCAAAACAATGCGATCAGAGCTGCCCTCAACATCCCCAGGCGCCAACACATATCTGACACTAGACGCAACATTCACTGGATCTCAATCCCACACCGAATCTCCCTGAAAACCTTGGCTCTTACCCACAAATGCCTTCACAACCAAGCTCCTTGTTACCTGGCCAACTGATTTGCCCTCCACAACTCAATTAGACCCCGCAGAATGGCTAATTTAAACTGCCTTGAGGTTCCACGTTTCAATCTCCAAAGATCAGGTGGAACCAGCTTCCCTATCATGGCAGCTAAATTATGGAACACACTTCCTAATGAGCTTACAGCTGAACCCTCCTTCCTGAGATTCAAACATCTTACCAAAACCTGGCTTACCGCCCAAGCCATCTAGCTTTGGGTTCTTTGCCTAACTGGTACATAACCGCACCCATGTATATACAATCTGTTTGTCCTTCACTGCTATTAGTATACCTGTTAATTCTGTATTATACCTGTAAACTTTGTAATTATTGTTCTATTCTGTCTTACTTATGTTGTAACTAAGTGATGCGCCCGGTTGCCCCTGGGCCTGGTGCGCTATACAAATAAATAAAATACAAATAAATAAATAAAATACTGAAATCCCACTGGGCCCTCTTTCGCTTTCATTCATTTTTCCTTCATTTCGCCCAAAATCTGAAAATCTCCACCTCTCGAAGTCGTTCTTCTCCTTCCACTAACATCCTCTGCCTCCGTCTAAAGGTCCATCTTCTTTTGAGTCCATGCCAATCCATTTCATATTCTAATCCTCGTATTGTTTTGTCTCTACCAAATCATTAATGTGTGCCGTTTTTGTTTACATTTTTTCAGCGCTTTGGCTAAAGTGCTCTAGATATATCAACACAATACAGATACAAATCTGATACTTATTGAGATCGTAGATTCCAAAGCCTGGCCAAGATGGCTGCCGGCTCTGTCAAGACCTCTTAACTTCAACCAGTCCCTGGCATTGCAACCTGGAGGATAACATAAAAAAACAACATAAAAACGTGCATAATGGAATCACGAAAAAATGCACTGTTCTCAATTTTACTACCTTTTAATACCAACCAGATTCGCTGCTGAAAAGCGATGTATAATATCATTGAATCGCCAAGCAATTGTCCTGGGTGCTAGACAAAACACGCTGCAAAAACAAAAATTGAATGCAAAGCCTTTCACTGCCCGAGCTGGCATCGTAAGCGCGCACGTCATTGGTTCTGCTTAACACAATGTTTTGGAGTCCTGGCACTACACGTACAGCCATGCAATATATCGGCTGTGATGCTCGGCGGTAATGAGGCTCTCCCGCCAGCGCATTAGTCTGCCTGGGTGACCCTGTTAATCAGCTACGCAGCAGGGTTCTAGCACGTTAAATGGCTGAGCTGTGTTGGCTGGAAAATTGAGCCATTGTGATCCGTGAGCCACGGTGGGGTCACATCCCACCAACGTCCGCTTTATGAGTTCACAGCCAGCCCTGGCTTGAGAGAAAAGCAGTCCACGTATAATGCCAAATTACAGACTGCGAAGCTATCTGAGCACGGTTTACTATTGAATGAATTTGCATATTTCGCATGGCTTCTGAATGCTAATGTAGCAAAACACAGAGGGGTGGATGAATGGATTGTTGAAACAACACTGCTCTCGAGGCCTAGATTACAATTTTGAAAGGAGGGATGCATTGTTTGTTGATGTAGATTACAGTTTAAGATAAATGGATTCATGGGTTGAAATGTTTTAGATGAATGGATGCATGGGTGGGTAAATATGATATATTAAGTCGTTTATAACGCGCCTGTACACAAGTGTTTCTAGGCGTGAAAAGACAATGGAGCGAACACAGAGGAAGGACAAGACAATCTTACTAGGCTTTGTGTCATTCAGATCGTGCAAGTGCGACCACGCCAAGTTCAGGGGGACTGGAGAAGGGGAAGTGTCAGGGAGAGGAAAGGAGGAAGTGCAATCAGGGCAGGTGCAGCCATGCTAGTGCGGCTCTGGGTAAGTGCAAGGAGGCATGGAACTGTAGAGGTTACAGTTACAGCCCCTAAACGCGGGGTAGGGCCCGAGTTATTGCAGGGGAGACTGATCATTGAGAACCCTGGTACGCAGTGAGACTCTAAGGCTAACCAAGCAACCAATTTTACAAAAAAGGGGATTGCCTGATGAAATCCTGGGTCCTTCAGGCTAAATACTTGTCAAACAATACAAAAGTGGACCCTTGGATAGAGGATGACAACATATTCATTTATCTTTTTTTTACAAATATCGACAAATGATTATTTTCATATCTTTTCAATCTTTTTTAATAAACTTCATATATCACCACTTTAGTGTAACATATTTTGAACAATAAAAAACATTATATTCTCATTTAAGGTCCATAAACATTCACCCTACATTCCATTCATTCATACTCTTCTTTCTCATACAATCAATAACATCAATATAAAATCACCTAATACTTTATAGTCACAGTCTACAATTTTAAACATGAACAAAGCCAGATTCCCTCAGTTCAGTCTTAGATTAAATTAACTGCCAGTCATTAATCATGCAGTAGGTCGACACGTGTTACGGTTGTATCTTTGGACTCAAAGCTGTCTACTATGTACTTCAACCATCTTCAGGACATAAACCGGAAAACTGATTGTGTCCCGTTGCATATAGTAGGATGGACCACACCTCCTAAAAAAACAAGGATAAAAACCCATTGTAAAATCTAACCAAATGTCATCCACAGTTATTTCTCAAACACTATTATTGTGGTATAAAGTGTCTCTAAACAATAGACACAAAAAAATCATACCCACATCTGTCTTGCATTGGCGGTGTAGGAAACGAGAGTAGTGGATTAATCCTGTCTGCAATTGTGATTGTTTCCCCAGTCAATGAGGACAAACCTACAAGGATGCAGTACATAGAGCTAATTTAGATATTTTTTTAACACTTATTAAAAACCAGTGGATGCACTTACTTAGGAAACAACAGATAAAGCATCCATTGGAGTCTTCTGGGTTGCACCCAACTTATGGAATGTATTCCCCGTCAAGCCTCCTTTATTCAGCCTCGGTCTATTCCAATAGCCCTGTATATGGTACACTGTTTCCTTTGCCGCAGTTGGTGTCTTCCCGCTTCCTTCTGTTTAAACTTTAGGTCAATTCTGATGAAATAACAATAATATATAATTGCTTGAAGGATAGTCCTGGAGCCACCAGTAACTGCCACTGTTAACTGTTGCCCCTCTTCACTTACTTCTCTGTTCATCTTGTGTCCCTCCACGAATGAAGACAAGATGATGTTTCTTCTGTGTTGTTTATTTGAAGAGCCATGGTGAGAGGTTAGAGCCAAGAGAGAGGTGGTGAGGAGAAAGGACACAAGTTGGACCTGGGAGGGGCAGTCCAGGAGGAAGGAGGTCAGCCACCCCAGAGCCTGATCCGTGATGCCCAGGTTCTCAGGGAGTCGATTGATCAGGATGGAGTGGTTAAACGTGTCAAAAGCAGAGGAAAGGTCAAGGAGGATGAGGACAGAAGGAAGGCAGAAGTCCAAATTAGATAACAGATCTTCACGGGTTTTCAGGAGAGCAGTTTCCGTGCCTCTGGCTGCTCTTAAACCAGGCTGATAGTCATGGAGACAAACAACAGATTCAGTGTGGAGAGTAAGCTGGGAGATGGCCAGCTTTTCCAGAAATTTGATGAAGAAAGGAGTGATAGAGATCGGGCAGTATTTGCCAGACAGGTAGGACTGGCACAAGGTTTTTTAAGTAGGGGGTGCACAAGGGAGTGCTTGAGGTCAGAGGGGAATGATCCTGTTGTGAAAGAGTGATTGCAGAAACCGCCCAAAGCTAGAGTGCGGGTGTCAATGTGGTCCTTGATGGTTCTAGAGGGGAGCATCTGTTTGGACAACATTTTCATAGACCGGACTTGTCTGGAAACCTTGTCATGGGTGGTCAGATGGATAGAGGAGAAATAATGAGGAGAAGGAGATGTGGCCGGAGGGGGTCTCCGAGAGGGAGAGGAAGAGGAGAGCAAGTACAGGATGTCCTGAGTTTTAGTGGTGAAGTGAGAAGCCATAGCTGTATGGTGGCCTGGGAGGGAACAGAAGAGGTGGAGACTGCAGAAGGATTGGCAGCTCCTTGCAGATTTTAAAGAGTTTGGCCGTATTTCTGGAGGCCGCAGAGACACCGGATTGGAAGTGGCCTCTTTTCTTGGACAGAACAGAGAGTCTGTATTGACTATGGAGCAGGCAGCAGGCCAGTTTATCAGACAATGTGCCCAATGCTATCCACTTCCTCTCAGTCACCCTGCACTTGTGTTTCAGGGCGGCAAGGTCAGAATCATGCCGAGACTTGCACCTGTAGGTAGACTTCAGATGGACTCTCATGATAGGTGCAAGGATGACCAGAGAGTTGGAGATAGAAAGATACAGGTTAGAGAGGGTTGTGTTAGGGTGTGAGTCAGCCCACAGGAGTAGGAGGAGCAGAGAATGTAGAGGTAAAGAGCATCCACTGACACACGCCTGGGGAACAGAGAGTTTCAGGTGAGAGGAAAGCAAAACAGTGGTCAGTCCAAGAGAGAGGAGTGGTCAGAGTATTAGAGAGGAGATGAGAACATCCAATGTGTATCTGGCATAATGTGTCGGACCAGAGGGTAGAATGGAGAGGTTGCAGAAGAGCACATAGGAGGGCTTAGAAACATCCAGGTGGATGTTGAGGTCTCCAAGGAAGAAAAGCTAAGATGTAGAGGCAAGGAGAGAAGAGGAAAGGTCAGCCCACTCTGAGAGGAAGTGGACAACCTGGCCAGGTAGCCTGTAGATGTGGCCAAAGTCACTGAGAGGCTGTGTTGGAATGACACATTTGGGACCCACTCCGGAAATATCAGAGCTACTCCATTCTGGGTCGATTGATTCTTGGATCAGAGAGGATCTTGTAGCCACCAGGGAGGAGAGTGTCAATAATTGTGACAGAACTGGCCGTGAACCACATCTCAGTGAGAGCAAGGGCATCAAGGCCAAGTTCTTCCAGGGGGTGGCAGATGTCAGAGGAATGTTTGATAGCAGAGCGAGAGTAGTGATGTGAAGCAGTTTGCCACATTTGAAAGACTTCCGGGGTGGGGTAGAGGCTTGAGGTAAACCTAGCAGAAGTGGCAGAGGGGCCCGAGAGTGGGAGAGGTGGTAGGAAAAGGTGGCATAGTAGCCAGAAAGGAGAAGGAATGTGCCAGAGAAGCGGGGGAAGCATTAGGTGGCAGAGAAGCCAGAGAGGTACTATTTGGAGTAGCAGGAGAAGGAAGGAAGTTGATAAGGCATGGGAGACACCTATAGAAAAGGAGGAGATTTGGCTGAGGGCCCTGGACCAAGATGGTGCCATTCAGATAGACATTAATGATGGTCTTGAAGGCATGGAAGGAGGCCAAGAGGACATCCCACCGAGTGCCACTATTAATGGGAGAGGAATAGATAGAAGAGGGAGCCGAGACCATATGATGGTTCCATATGTCTGGTGAGGGAACGACAAAGAGGATGTCAGTGAGAGTCTGCCTGGAGGAAGCACTGATATAGGTATCAGCAATAGGGAGGCCTGGGTTGGAGACCAGGATGTCCCTCTTGAACGTCTTCCTTCTGGATTTAGTGAGAGGGATAGGATAGGAGATAGAGTAGCAGTTAGAGAAGATGGGAGAAACGGAAAGCACCATAGAGGGTGTGAAAAGGAAAGTACAAGGAGGATGGTGTGAAAGAGAGTAGGAGAGACACACAGCGCTGTGCCACACAATACAGGATACACGGGGGGGGCAAGTGTCACACAGTAGGGAACATACGGTGGAGCAGACAGGTGACACACAACAGTAACCACAGTGGATGGGACCAAGAGAGTGGCAGAGAGCCTAGTAGGACACAGATAACAGTGAAACAGTAACCACAGTGGATGGACCTGGAGGGTTGGAGAGAGCCTAGTGGGACATAGATAACAGTGCAACAGTAACCACAGGGGTAGAGCCTAGATAGTGGGAGAGAGCCTAGTGGGACACAGATAACAGTGCAACAGTAACTACAGTGGGGGTACCTCGAGAGTGGGAAAGAGCTGGTGGGACACAGATAACAGTGCAACCGTAACCACAGTGGTTGGACATAGAGAGTGGGAAAAAGCCTAGAGGGGCACAGTTCACAGTAAATTTTAACCACAATTGAGGGGACCTATAGAGGGTCCCAAAACACAAAGTACGGCTAACCGATAGAGGGGAGAGCCTAAGATTGCGCAGCAACAGTGCACGTTATGTCATACGGTTAGGTGGAAGTATGTGCAAAGGCCGGATAGTTTAGTATGGAGCAGTAGTGGCTGATCCCACTTCCCTGCACTCATATTACCTTTGGGACATTGCCGATCAACGCCTGCACAGCATACAGGCACACTGTGCCACAACCCTCCATTGGCAAACACCTACTTCGCACAACACTGTGCCCTTGGTCTGCGGTTGCTTTTCCACAGAGAGAATGATCCTCAACTCTTAAAGGATCTGAAGCATGGATGTAGCACAACGTGCTACGTATCAAACAGCCAGCGTCTCCTGTGGTCCAGTGTCGCACAACACTGCGTCCCCTTGGTCTCCGCAGGCTTTGCCGCAGAGGGTCCGATCCTCAGCTCTTACAGGATCCAAAGTGTGGACATAGCACCCACATGCTATGTATCAAACGGCCAGTGCCTCCTGCAGTCTTGCGTCATACAACACTGCACCTTTGGCCTGTGCAGGCTTTGCCGCAGAGGGTCTGAACCTCAGTCTTAAAGGATCCAATGCGTGGACATAGCACAACAAGCTATGTCTCAAACAGCCAGCGTCTCCTGTGGTCCTGCTTCATGGTTAAAATCATAAACGAAATGAGAAACCCCCCCTGACTGCAACAACACACTGATAACTTCACTGAAATTATGCAATGACCTTGCAGACCACTTCAAAAACAAAATCTGCACCATGCAACCGATCATACAAAGCAGACCAAGCTTCTATAACATGAAACTCACCCAGCCATCAGAGGATCGCCAGAACAAACTCTGAAGCTTCCCCCAAATATCAGCATAGACATTCATAAAGCTGGTAAGCAATAACAACAAAACAGGCTCCCCCATGGATCCCTGCCCCCCAGACATATACAAATCAATCCTCACACAAGGAACACCCAGAAACCTTTTCAACCAATCGCTTTCAACAGGGGAAGTACAGAGATCATTCAAATCGGCATACATCAAGCCACTCCTCAAGGACACAGCAGGATAACGTGAAGGATCTCTCCAACTACAGACCCATCTCCAACACCCCGTACCCAATGGGACTACTTGAAACATACAACTTTAGAATAATACAAGAATTCATAGAAGTACACATACTGCTGTATCAAGCACAAGTAGGCTTCAGACCGATGAGAGGAATGGAAATGGAACTGCTCTCAATCTGGGACGATCTAAAGGCTGATGCAGACTCAGACAAAAGCACAGCTCTAATACTTCTGGATCTGTCCGCAGCATTTGACACAGTTAACCATGACATCCTCATTGGGAGATTGGAAGAAATAGGAATCACTGACCTGCCCTACTATGGATTAAATCCTTCCTAGCAAACAGAACAGAAACCATATGGATCAAACCTTTCGAATCCACCCTAACGGAATCCACCTGTGAAGTACCACAAGGATCCTTTTTATCCCCATTGTTTTTCAACATTTACCTGACGCCTCTAATCTAGCTCATTAAAAAATATGGCCTCACATACTACAACTACACTGATAACACACAGATCTTCTACAAAATACAAGAAACTCAGAAAGGAAACACAACGCTGGAAAGCTGTCTACAAGAACTCTACTGCTGGATGAACACTAACAGCCTCAAACTCAACCCAGGCAAAACAAAAATAATCATCATATCCAACAATCACTTCATCCCATGGCCAACAGAACTAGCAACAACACTGACTCCATCAACAATAGTAAAGAACCTGGGAGTCTTGATAGACTACAAACAACACTTAAGCCACAAGTAAACACTATAATCAAGAAATGTTTCTTCCTCAAATAAGCGTTAAAAAGGATCCTACCATTCCTCTCTTTCACCCACAAAACACTCACCATCGTTGCACTCATCATGGTCAGAGTAGACTACGCCAATAGCCTATACCTAGGAATACCAGAACGGATATTAAAGAAACTTCAGTGCATCCAAAATGTTGCGTCCAGGCTCCTGGTCAAACTTCCACGAAGAAAACACATTACCCCAGCGCTGAAAATGCTACATTGACTACCAATGAAACAGTGAATAAAGTTCAAAATGATGTGCAAAACGCACAGAGCAATCCACGGTCAAGGAGCAGAGTTCCTTAAAGATAAAATAACCTTCTACCATCCAACAATATCACTTAGATAAAGCAATGACATTCACTTAGGACCTAAATCATAAAATAAAATAACATTTGGAGTATCATTGTTCTCACACCTGGCAGCAATAAACTGGAATGACCTGCCAAAAAATATTTACAAAACACAACGGATCATCTGGAATTCTGAAAACTACTCAAAATGTGGGTCATTGTGCCAGAACCAGAAGGAAACGAGTAGGAAGCCTAGACACACCGGGAAACTGAATCCCAAAGGAGTAAGCCATGACCCCCAGCTTAATCTTCCCTAACCGGAGAGCGGGGAGATAATGACCCAATCACCCATGTCCACATAGAGCTAGTCCACAGAGAAATCCTCGGTAAGTAAAGACCCCACACGAGACGGGCAGGGAGTGACCAGAACCTTCGAACCCAAACATCGCCAACCCAGGGCAGGGAAACATGCCTGCATCAGCCAGATACACATACCACTAGAGTAACACAGAGGAAAACTGCCACTCCTCAACATGCCTACCAACTAGGCAGACAAATGACAACACCAAACACACAGAAAAATCTTGGATGCTGCGCGCTGAAATGCAAAGTTAAAGAGGTAAGAAAGAAAAACGCGAACCCAACTCTAATACTTCAACCTTCCGCATACACTTCTCATACAAAAACTCACACAACCACTTTCTCTGCACAGCAATCCACACGTACTTCACCACATTGCAAAAACAGACAAACAACACATAACCCGGCACAACAGCACACTGGGAAGTCGCACTGACCCGAAACCCGCACTTAAACTTAGCGAACGGTGATATGAAGCTGCCAACAGATCATCTTAAAACAAATGTCCTATTCCACCTACACCCTACTAACCCCCCCACTCCCGCCCTTTTCAGATCCACCAGAGCGCCTGGGGACCACTCTGGTGGTGACAATGCAATTTACAAATACCTTTAACATTAAAATGAACATGCATGGGTTCATGGATGTGTCGACAGATGGCTCAATGAAAAAGGAATGAACAGTTGCTTCTTTGCATATATATTGAGCTTTGGGCTGCATGTGAACAGGGTTGCAAAAGTATAAATAGTGATGTAGCACTTTCTCACAGATACTCAGGTGGCAGTACTCCATGGTTGTGTTTTTCCATATCTGCACTGTGACCTCCTGTGCGATGCTAGAGTAAGAAGGTAGGAGCAAGCTACTCCCCACCTTCATCCAGTTCATGAATGATTTGCAATTTCTTTCTGTAGCTGCAAAGCATTGCATTGTATTTCAAGACCGGCGGCTCCTTCTTATGCATAATGATCTTCTCTACTTTCAACAAACAGCAAATACGCAATAAACTGCTTCCTAAACAAGAGCATATTTTGTTTAAAAAGAACAGGAACAACATTTCCAACCCAATATGGAGGCCAAGGTCTTTGGCCCATGACAACTAATCATAAACAAAACCACAGCATAATCAGACAAAGCTAATGACTTATCCTTTTCTTTGCTGCCCAGCCAGCACAAGTCATCCTACTGACTAACATGGACCTCTGAGCAAAAGTGTATTCTTTTCTATGCTTTTAAGAATTGTCTTGTTTAATTGAGATGTATTGGTTTGTGTATATTGTGTTTGGTAAGTGTGGCATCTCTAGAAAACAAATTAATTGTTCAGCAGCCCAGAAATCATTCTTTTCTCCTTCCCCACCCGGCAGCCTTGAAGAGTTTTAGGCTTGTTGCTGTTGGTCTCCAGCATGTTGCATGTTGTTCCCAGCCTACAAGTGAGCCATGTTGATGTAGTGGCTTGTGCTGCAGAACGGGACATTGACGATCATAGAAGCCACTTTCAAGGCAGGGCGTCCCACTTACAGACAAGCCACAGTGGTTGTTTGGCCAGGTCTGTACCGCAGTCTTTCTTGTGTATTCAGAGTCTGTCACGCCCTGATGAAACCCTTTGGGATTCTTCCTCCCTGCCAAAGGACTTACACAAATTGCTTGGCTATTCCATATATTCAGGGCATCTGTGACTGGGGGATACTTGTCTGTGGTGGAAATCCTAGTTCATTCATACAGGGGAACAGTAAGCTTTGAATAAATAGGGAATTAGTTTTCAGAGATTGTGGGCTCATGGGGATTGGAGGGTTCTTTACAGGCATGCTTAAGCTTACTGTTCCTCCGTATGAACTAGGATTTCCACCACCAACTAGTACCCGTGAGTCACAGAGGCCCTGATACTGCTGATAAATATGTGTAAATAAAATCTCATAAAATCATCAAGGGCTTACGTAGTGTACAGTTATTTCAAGAGAACACGTGTGCACATATATGGAATGAACACATTGATGTTTGACATGGGTCACAGCCCTCGAAAAGCCCATCAAGGTGTAACAAGAAGAAGAATATGAACTTTGTTTCTATGGCGAAGGGAAAATATCCATGGTTTAGGGCTGGATAAAGTTGAAGACCTTCGCAATCCTGGACAGTCTATTAGCTGGTACTCTGACATGAGCGCCATAGGAAGGAGAACGATGAATTGGAGCTGTTATGTGTCTTCCTTGATACCGCACGCATTCGGGGCACCAAAAATCCTACTACCCCAAGAAGCACCCCTAGCAGATTCACAATGTCTCATGCACCTAACACTATGTAGGATCAAAGGAACCTTCCAGGCACACACAGTAAAAATGAAGCTCCTCCCGCCAGATGAGAGAAAATGCAAGAAAGGTACTCAAGATCTGAACTGTTTTAAAGAACTATTCCTGGCAATAGAAGGCACAAGTTTTGCAGAAAACAAATGGCAGCCATCCATGTTTATGTGCAAGGCAGAAGGGCTCTGCAGCCTTCCTGACGAAAAACTGAACTTTGTGGAAAACACGGGTGCACATATATGGACTGAACACATTGCTAAATTGACATGGGTCACAGCCCTCGAAAAGCCCATTAAGGTGGAACAAGAAGAAGAATATGAACTTTGTTTCTATGGCGAAGGGAAAATATCCATGGGCTCTAACAAACATCAATCAGCATTCCAGACCTCCAAAAGGGACTGTAGCACTCATGGACTATTACTGGGTATGTGGCAAAGGAGCATACTTGCACCTCCCATCATCCTGGAGGGGCTACTGTGCTATGGCAAAGCTGCATTCTGCACTACTGTTCATACCTCAGGAGCACCTAAAGGGGGGAGCTGTAACTGCAGATGGTGAAACAGCACCCAAGCCTACAGGAACGCCACCCACAGCAGCACCCCCATCTTCTGTATACTGGCAGAAGAAGAGTGGCATGACCACCTGTTTCAGAAGAAACGCCACAATTACATATCCAAGATTCCTCTGATCTGCTTGCGCACATTCTGGATGAGTACAAGCTCTATAATTCTGCAGAAACATTCTTTGCCTCTCTTGTGCCCAGCATCCAGACAAGAGCAAATGCCAAATGGTTGCAGATCATCCGGTGGGAGCTGATCCAACTTGCAAATGACACAGAGGAAGGATTCAATGACATCAAGGTGGAACTAAGGGCACTCCGGCTTATAATGATGCAGAACCACTATGTGCTAGACCTCCTCACAGCTATGGAGGGTGGTGTTTGCAAAAAGATTGTGAGTTCATGTTGCACATTCGTACCTTCTGAAGATGCAGAAAATGGAAGATGATCACGTGATAGCAGCGGTGCATGAACTTGGTGTAAATCCTCCCTATTGTCCCGGGAGGATAGCTTAACGGCCATGTGCACGTCTTGGAAGCAAGATGACACGAAGCAACACAGGTTCGATCCCCGGGTCCGCGCTTAGAAACCTCTGGGTGTTTAAGCGCGTTATAAATACGCAACTAAGACAACAAAAAAAACAATTATGCAAAAAAACCAAAAAACAATCCCTGTAACAGCGCCTCGATGCCCGCGGGCTGTGTGAGCGTTTAAAAATGCAAAATAAATAAATAAATAAAATAAAAGTGAAGAAGGAGGCTGGAGTGCAGGACAATGACTGGTTTAGTGCAACCTTCAGCTGGGTACCCTCATGGCTCGGAACAATAATGAAGATGCTGGTTCCCATCATCGTGTTCATCTTGTTGATATTCTGTGTGTGCCAGTTAGGACTCCGGTGTTGTGAAATGGCAGTCCCTAGTAGTGCGAGGATGATGGGGACTATTGGTGGAAGAAATAACAATCATACTATCCCAAACACACAGGAAGCACAGATACAAACAGGAGAAAGCAATGAGTCCAAATACTGCATGGTAGCTATTTACCACACCAGGGATGAGGTAGATAACTATTACCACACTACAATTAAGAAACCTGAAGACCTTGAAAATTATATGGAAGTATGGGTAGATCTGGCGAGGGATGGGTGATGTATCTATATGACCTTTACTCCTGAGGAATATGTACGGTGGGGAAAAAGCCTAAGAATTGTGTGCCAAGCTTGGATGCCCATCAAGGGTAGCCCCACTTGGGAAGAAGCAGAAAGAAGGGCTCATGAACGCAGAAATACTAGGGGAGGGTATTTGTTACTTTAAGAGTAATGAAAGGGGGAATGTTGGGAAGAAGATGCTCCTGTCCCACCCCCCCCTTGGGTCCAGGTAAGAGGAATACACCCCTCATATGGGGAGGAGGGACAATCCCCCACCACCATTATATGAGAACAAAAAAAACTAATATAGGGAATTAGGCAAACAACACTCCCCATGCCTCACAGGTAGGACTCAATTTTGTATTAGGCCCAAACACCATTTTTCTAGTAGGCCCCACACTGCCACACTGAACACCTCAGACCTCGCACACCCCATCTTCTTCCTGAAAAATCCAGGTCATGCTCTCATTTTATCAGCTCCGAGCCCTGTTCCCACGAAAGCTCATCCATCCCCTGTCCTTTCAGTGTTGCAAATCCCTAGAATGGTCATGTTTAGTTTGCTGAGCAAGTCTCGCACTAGTAAATTTACAGGTGAGCTTTTGTAATAGTGTATGGGTGTTCGCACTATCTAAATCTTCTATAAAAGGAACCATGAACAAAGTCACTGAGAATCCTTGTGTATCGAGAGTTTGGCCAGATAACTGAAAATCACCTTCACATATACATGAATTCTCCGCCCCTGGGTCCACCATGAAGATGAACTGCTTGTTCCCTATCTCTACCGCACCAGTGGTTCCTCTTCTGGATGCAAGATAGTATATAGTATGGGACACACAAGTGCTCTCTGTGGGCTGTCCTAGTCAGGATAAGTTTCTGTACCTGGGCAGGAAAAGATGGTCTCACTCAGCATGCATGCCCCCTGGTAGGGCGCTGGTGTACTGGGACGTATTTGTGGTGCCTGTGTCATGTATGTACATTGGCAAAGGGTGCTGTAACCAGGTGGTGGAGGGGGCTCCTGCGTGTGTTGTGGGGGCACTTCATATGTACTTTGGGGGAGCCCATATGGCCTTCCTGGGTGTGGATATCCACATTTGGGATGGGTGTACTGAGGCTGATTGTATTGATAGTTCCCTCCGTGTCTGCTGCGTGATTCCCACCAGAAATGTCCACACCTCCCACCAGACCAGCATTGCCCTTGGTTCCCTCTCTTGGTTCTGGTCCACCATATCCTACTCCACTCTGTCCCTGGAACCCACCTCGTTCTCATGCCGGTCTTCCTTGCCATTGGGGTCCCATGTATTGTTGTTCTCTTCCCCACTGCTCGTGCCCGTTGTCTGTCCATACTGCTGCCATTCTTGCCTGTGTAGCAACAGACACACCCCCCTCTTCACCCATCGGCTCTAAGGGCGTTGCAGTGGTTACCAGCGCGATCTTCACTAATTTGGTCTGTACCAGTTTTGCATCTTCTGCTAACCTTCCCTGAACAGCTTCTATTTCTTTCTCTTTGATCCTCCTAGAATGATGTACTATTATGCTTTGAATTTCGGGCTAGCCCTTGGCTTCTATCCCTGCTATCTTGTCGAGGGCCTTCTGTACCTCTTTAGACAACCCTCTTTTGATGAGGTGGACTGGTCCCATGTGCTGCCTATCTCCGTGCACCCAATCTCTTGGACCCGAAGAATGAACTGTGCAGCATCTTCCTCACCCCCCATAGTGCATTGCATTATGGAGTGTAAATCAGGGGTGTCAGGGAAGGTTCTCCGCAGCGCATTCCAAATCTATGCTCAAACATTATTGAATGACGCCCCATCATGAGTATCATTGCTGATAGTGACACCCGGGAACCCTTCTTTCATCCATACTGTGTCTGCTTGGTCACCCACTGCAGACACTAAGAGGCACTTTTGATATCCCAATGGCGAGGGGCACCCCTGCAGTGTTTTTCTCAAAGGCATAAATCCATTTTCCTGCGCCCGGCCTAAGTGGGGGAAGGGGGTTGAGGAGATTGTTTTTGTCCATCTGTGCCCATGGGACTTAGTGGGGTCGTCCGCTCTGTTATAGATATGGGGTATCTGCAGTTTTGTTCTCATCTTCCCACTTTTTACCCCAAACCTTTCTTTTTTGCTAGGACCATCCTTCCCATCCTGTTTCTGAGTCTCCCCTCCCACGTCTCTTCTACTGTAGGGCTTACCCACTGCACCTGCTGTATCCTTCCTGCGGCACACTTTTCCAATTCGTTGAAATCACTCCAATACTCCTTGTCCCTCACTGATGCCACAGTGTCATATCCCACACTATCAATTTCTCCTCCCCCCTCTCTTTCTACTCGCACAGCCCGAATGGGAGTGCTATACATCTTGAAAAGGAAGTCTCCTGATCTACATTTGTCTTCTGGTAATGCTGAGGCCCCGCATGGGATGTGCGGTTCCCCTTCTGGCCTGTGGGTGCCCTTGCACATGGTTTGTAATTGGACTGGCTCTGTGCGGGTGGATGCTAATACCCTCTCAAGATCTTGTGTTCTTACTCCAGTCTGGGCGGGGGAGGTGGTTAATGGGTCATAAGGTGGGGGTGGGGCAGTGCCGTTACCGGTACACTTTCAACTGGCGCATATGTTGGGTTTGAGTACCCTTCCACTGATCTGGTGACCGATGGATATATTTTTCTAGGCTCCCCCTCCCCTTTTTCCTTCTGGTCTATCACATTCTCCCCTGTCAGTGGGGTCTATTCGGCTCCTTTTTCCCTCTTGGTTGTGGCAGGTGTTTTTTCGAACATCCGCCACAAGTCTAATACCTCCCTCCTGTTTTGCAACTGTTTCCCTTTATATTTCGCTGTTAAATATGTGGACAAGTGTTCCAATGTAACCTTATCAAAAGACCCCTCTTCCGGCCAGGTGTATGACTTCCCCTCCCCCTTTCGTTTCTGTTACCCACTGGCTGTGATATTTGTTAATTTGCTCACTGTATAAAGGGAGGTGCTTACAAATGTGGGGCAATGGGGTGTCTATACCCATGGCTTGTCTGTTTTGGGCTGATTTATGGTGCTCAGTTTGGTACTTTTAAGCTACTTCTTTCCCTTTCCTTTACCCCCTCTGTTGGGTACCAGGATGTATTAGTCCTCGTGGTCCAATCACGTATATTTCTATGGTGAGTGTGCATGTACACTGATAACATACATATACCCAAAAAACTATTTTACCAACAAAGCACAAAACATATATCTTATTCCCTCTTACTCCATTTTCCCTTAGAGCAACAACCCGTTTCACTCACTCCTTCACCACTCACATCACCATCGGCTCTCCTGGGCCCTCCTCCAAATTAAAATGACACTGAAAATAATATGCTAAAACAACAAGTTAAAGCAACAAATACAACTTCTTTTCCCAAGCCCTCTAATTATACTGGGCTTCAACTTTTTGTGTCTGTATTTATTCTCAGCACTGGTTGGGACAGTGCACTGTGGGCCCTCCCTCCAACCCCTCTCGGGCTAGGTTCCCGTATCTCTCTCTGTATTTCCTCCTCACTTACTTGTTAATAAAAAAATAAATGGCCATGTAAAAAGATAAAAGCGCTTTGTTTCAACCAGCTCCTCAATTCATTCGCATTTACTCAATCACATGGCTCTATATTTCCCAAACCCCACTTTTTATCGATCCTTGCAATTTATACTCACGTACCTATGTTGTTCCAAAAGCCTCTGTTCGCGGTCTATCCACAACAACTTGGCCTCTCCCTGGAGTCGCCGGCTCCAACGAGCAGCGGGGTATTTGAAAAGCCAGGACCCACAAGAACCGCTTCTTCTGCTTACGTATTTTTAAGGGGGACTGGTCACTGTAGGTGGGCATGGCCTTGCCGGAGAGGCCCTTGTTCTCACAGAAATTACGGGAGCTAAGGGAAATCATGCTAAGGGGTCACCAAATGAAGGCAGGCACCCTTATATAACATTTGTCCCACTGATAATAAGAAAATAAGTTAACATACCCCTTCCAGGAAAGAGACCAAGAGTTGAGTTGCAAGGATGATAAAGTTTATATATTAATAAAAATGGCAGCAAAGTACTCTGCTGCCCGAGAGCACTCTGCCAAAACATTATAGGAGCAGCACATTATAAGAGACAGTTTGATCATGAGTGATATCATCAGGTTCCAATAGATGAGCGGCCTCTGGTTGGTAGGGGACCTAGAGTTATGCCTGCTCCATAGGGGATGTCAGGTACCCATTGGCCATCTTCTCCTTAGTTGATCTGGGCACATGTGGGTCAGCTGGGCTCATCTCCGCGGTGAAGGTCAGGTCGGCTTGGAGCGGCAATCCTGACTATCTAAGCTAAACAACAAATACTGAATGATGGTAGACACTTGGACACTGCATGCAAGGGGTTCTTTTTACATTGTGAATAATATATTGGCAATCCGACCTCCACATACCAGACTTTTATTGATATCGCACCTCCTGCACTTTGTACTTCTCGTGGGGGCACCCTTTACTGCCCATCGTTTTGATGTGAACAGGCATAGGGTGTCATTTGGAATGAATATATGGGTGCCCAGGATAAGATTTTATGCAGGGCAAGGGGATTAGATGCTTATCATGAAAAGGATGCAGCCTTGGGTGGGCGAGACCAGGCCTTGTAGGGCGGAGGGTGAGGGGGCATGGTCTGGTTAGTGGAGATATATGAGCATTCGTGCTGGAGCCTGTTCCTGTCTCCCGCTCGTTGTTGGGCGCATTTTGAGATGAGAATGATACTAGTGATATGCAACATTGAAAGGACAGGGGACGGATGAGCTACCGTGGGAACAGGGCTCGGAGCTGATATAATGAGAGCATGGCCTGGGTTTTGCAGGGAGAGGATGGGGAGTGCCACAGTGTTTGGAGTGGCAGAGTGGGGCCTATTTGAAAATTGGCATTTGGGCCTAATACAAAATGGAGTCCTACATGTGAGGCATGGGGAGTCTTATTTGCCTAATTCTCTATATTAGGGGGTTCTTGCTCATACAGTGGCGGTGGTGGATGGTCCCTCCTCCACATCTGAGGGGTGTATTCCTCTTAGCTGGATCACATGGGGGTGGGACAGGACCATCTCCTTCCCAACACGACCTAGGATTGGCCAGCCCTTCTTTCACACCTCTGCCTTACAGTACCCTTCTCCAAATCCTACGGTTGTAATAAACACTGAGATGTCTGTGCTGAAGCCTACACAATACATTCACTTTCTGGGTTCAGCATAGATTTTTCAGCAGTGTATCCTTCTTTTACCAAACATAAGAATGAATACAATTCCGGTGATGAACATGTTTGCCCTCCGGCTTCTGGAAAGGGTTGTGGGGATGCAGTCATCATCTATTCTACTGATGTTCCTGCCCCCTCCATTAAATGCTCTATATAGGCCAAAGGCCAGATATCTGAGAAAGAGCATGTCTGACGGAAAATAGATTATGTGGTCCCCAGATGCCAGGTATGAACTGCCATGATTGCTGTGGTTGCTCAGGCACACACTAGGCTTTGTGTTCCTGACACTGCTTACACTGACCTCACCTACCAGCATTCATGGAGTGCAGTGACTGCTGGGGCAGCAGCCCCT
Source organism: Ambystoma mexicanum (assembly GCF_040938575.1). NCBI lineage: Eukaryota > Metazoa > Chordata > Amphibia > Caudata > Ambystomatidae > Ambystoma > Ambystoma mexicanum. The sequence goes on from NC_090924.1 coordinate 1,335,664,585, forward strand.
TGAACCACCTTCCTTCCTCATAAATGGAGGCTGCAGTGCTGCAGTGCTGAAGCGGCACTTTGTGTTCCTGGCACTCCTTACTTGGAATTCCCTAGCAGCATTCTTAGCGTGCAGTGACAGCAGGGCAGCAACCATTTGAACTGCCATTCCATGTCATTAATGGTGGCTCTCAGCACTGAAGCAGCACTTTAGGGACGCGACAACGACACATGTGGTGCGTGCAAAGCATGTCACCGTTACAGCATTATCTGATACGACGCCGGAAGCAGAAGGGATTGCTGACGACTTTAAAGAGGTCAGAACTGATGGTCTAAACATTCGGACTCCAACAGCAAGGAATGACAGCGATGATGCACCATTGCCATTGGGAAATCAGTAAGAGATAAAGTTGCAACTGTTTATGCCATTAGTAATAATCTTTATGATCTGGGGCACCTAAGAGTCTGCCCGCTTAAACTTATTAAAGATCCACCTGCTCAACTTACACCGTCGCTGCAGCAAAAATAACTAAAATCTTTCATCCGACAGCAGAGGCAGAATCTGTCCTGGCATCCATGTTGGAAACCCAGATTACATATACGCTCTCCTGTTTAGGAAGCAAAATGACAGTGGGCATTTTCTGTGCTCTACAATCGGGGGACTACTGTGAAACTGAACTGGCGGGTGGCACTTTAACTCACGCTCTATCCTACACACCCCAGAAGACATCACTAATAAGGAAAGACTGATGAGGTGCAAAGTGGAAAAACCTGCCTTCACTTTGTCATTATTGACAAGCAGAGAACTGAGTAACAAGGACATTTCTTTGTGTTCCATTCAAGATGACTTGCGTGAGAAAAGCATATAGTGTACAACCCACTTAAACAATCCACAATTCCACGTTCGAATCGGTCAAAGTAGTACATCTGAGTGTTGATGTAGGTCCAAATGTGCTACATCTGAGGATCAAGCCATAATCTCGAATTTATCACTCTTAATTACTGAACTTCAAGCTTTAGAGTGCCTGCTCAGTACACTGATAAAACAGTGTGCTGCCATGGAACGTACATGCTACCTTGCTCAAAATAAATGTTGGAACAACCTAGCAATATAAGACCATCAAATGTGGCCTTTGACAAAATTGACACAGCCATAGAAATCATAGATAGTTACATTATTACACCAGAATCACTGTTGGTGGACAAGCAAGATGGAACAGTGAAAGATGGAATGCAAAAACATGATAACAGTCATGGACTTGGGAACTTTCCTTCTGCTGACACCATTGGGGAACATGAAGAGGATGGGACCACCATTTCCCCTCTTGCTCCCTGTGAGGTATGCCCTTCCACATTGAAAAAATTAGAGCATCAAAATGGAAAAACAAGACCCAGAGGAAACAGTGGGAATAAAGAAATGCCATAAAGCATGGAAACAAACAGATGCTCAATTCTAAATCATGACGTGCCATGCTTGCTTCTAATAAGCCTAGTATCTATGACATTGTTGATGCTGATCCTAAGAGACCTAAGGTGTTCAGATGAGAATACCACGAGTGTACTTGCTGAGGTGCAATGAGTAAGAGTGAAGCAAATGCTGTTGGAGTGAATAGAATTTTGTAGGCTACTACACGACAACACTGTTCTGTATGAGTAACAGAAAGAAAACTACTACACTACTGCACTTACTTCGTTGGATGTGAAGAGTAGTTTTCGTCTGTGTTTTATCTTCTTGTAGAGATTTTTCTGTCTTTCAGGAGGCTGTTCTTCACTGCAATAGCGAAAGAAGAAAATTAGTGGATTTTTGTGGTAATGGCAAAATAATTGTACCAGGGGAACACATTATTTTACACTGTAGGAGGATTTGTTGGGAAGAAGAGTTAGTAACATTGCACATGATTATGAGTATGGTTGTAATGCTGTTAGTGAAAACGGGGTGCCACCAGATTCCTAATACTTGTTTGGCAGCCAGCTTCCCAGTGTCACTAGGATATTACAGGACATGTTGGCATGGAAAGTCAGGTTTTGGAAAATGTTAGTTTCTATGTGTGTTCAATTGTACATCACTGTATATGAATTGGGACTTCGGAGCACCAGCATCATTGGTATTGGGCCCGGTGGTCCTGTGATAAGTATGCCCTATGGGGCTGCAGTTTTCCAAGTGTGAGTGTTGTTATTGCACTATTTGTATTGGAAATGGAGTAGTCCAAGTCCTACTAGGCTGAGAGAAAAGGCAGAAGCCAAGAAAGCCAAGAAAAAGGCAGAAGCCAAGAAAGCCAAGAAAAAGGCAGAAGCCAAGAAAGATGTACAGATTAGAAAGAAGAATGTTAGTGTGTGGAATCTTATTAACTTTCCAACACATGGATGCTTGCTACATTAGTGCCATTGCAGTATGTTGGAGTAATCCCTTCCTGTTCCTTTCATTTAATTATTACTATTTACAGACAGCACTGTTGTAAATAAACACATTAATTTATCTGGTTTCCTTCAAATGATGCTGAAATGAGTAGTTGTAAATGCAGTGCATTTTGTTAATTTTGCAATCCATTTACCTAGCATGCTTTGCTAACATACATACACTTTTGTTTTCTGTGTGCATTGTGGGAGTTTTACTGCAGTTGTGTTAGTGGGAGCAGTGGTTTTAAAAGTGACAGAATGAAAGAAGAAAATAAGAGTTTGCACACTACAATGGGTGACATTGTCAAGCATGCATATTGTGGTAATATTTTGAAGTTTTATTTCAGGGAGTGTTGCTAAAATTGTAGTGTGTGGTTTGAAACTGTTATGAAAGTGGGCATTAAAATAAAACTTTCAAAGCACACAACATTGTAAGTAATTGTCAGGAGATGGGACAAATGAGAGTATGATTATTGAGTAGGTTATGCAGGGTAAGTGGCAGGGTCCCTGTTCCCATGCATTTGGAAAAGAGTTGCAAATGTACTGTACAAAATATATGCATACCTGTAGTCTGTCTTGATGGATGCAGATGTGGATGAATCTGGAAGTAGAGATGTTGGAGAGTTTTACAGTAATTCTGATGGAGGTGCTTTGGAATAACAGGCAACCTGTACACTGAGTGTTGAACAGTACATTTGAAGTGTTGAACTGTGATGAAAGAGTTAGGTATAGAGTTCTTGGATGTGATTTGGTCTATGTGTGTGTGGCTGCTTAACAATAGCCAATGAGGGAATGCTGCAAAGAGTGAAATGGAAAGGGAAGAAGGGCTGCCCCTGTTACAGGGTCCGTGGACACCACAGTAGTCCACGGACAGGCTGTGCCACATCCGGGTCTTCACAGGATGCCTGGCATAGAAATGGGACTGTGGGAATTAGCCAATCAGGTGTTATGGTTGTGCTTTATAGGAAGAGAGGGTAATACTTTTTTGAATTGCTGTGTGTAATGAAGACGGCTCTTCTTGGAGAAATGGAGAGAGTTAGTGTGTGGACGGTGGGAGATACCTTAGTGAGTGATGTGCAGAGGTATACAGAGGAAAGTGGCATGTCTTCCAATCTTGGATTTCAATGAGTGGAGGCTTTTTGGTGTTGTATACCTGACGGCAATTTGCAAGGAGTGCTTGCTTGCACTTTGCAAAGATATGGCCATTTTCAGTACTCCTGATGTTCTAGGGGTGCATTGTGGAGGAGTGCATTTGGGTTATATCAGTGCTGCAAGTTTGCCCAGTGCACTGAAGGACTTGGTGAAGGCACTGATGCTGTTTTTCCCTCCCAGTGCAAAGGTGGTTTTCTCACCCACACCACCGAGAGCAATATGGAACAACACCAATGTTTTCTGTCCTCATCAAGATACAGGAAGGTGTCTTGTAAACAGTAGGCATTTCTTCATTGTTATGTGGTGCTGGAATGTTCTCTTTCTACAATGAGAACATTAATTCTCTGAGTGTGAACTTTTTCACTGTCGATGGCGTTTCGTTGCCCAACATTGGAAACGCCATTTGCCCTTACAGGGATGATATGAAGAGGTTCATGTAAGACTGTAAGGAAGAAAAGAATTGAAAAGGCCACAAGAAAAAATACAAAACAAAACTGTTTGTTTACAATCACCTTCAAAAAATAAAAAGTCTCTTTTCAGAGCCACAACTAAAGAGGAAATCTCCTACCCTGGGTTAAATTTCTGTGTCCACCCCCTTCAATTGGATGATATGTCTGCGGACTACCAGGTGTGCTGCATTCAGGCCTCTTGAGGATGGAAGGCATGAAAATGGGATTGTGGAAGCCAGTGGATTGGCCAATAAGGTTTCCTGGGTGTGGTACGCAAGGAGACACTGTGGCAGATGTTCTTTTTGCTTAGAGGAGTGCAGATGGCTATGGCTATAGCTATGGCTGTGTCTTTCAGGAGGCAGAGTGTATCGATTTTGGGGTACTCATGTATTCACTGTATGCAGGTGTATGCAGAGCACTGTGGAGTGGCGACACATCTTGGATTTGATCATGTTGATGTGCAGTGTTATGGAGTGCGTGGCTTGAAGTAGGTGGACTTGCTTCCACTTTGTGCCACTTTGGTGACGCGACATCATCCGGCCATTATTATTGTTAATTGTGGAGGGAACAGTTTAAGCCATGTTACCGGAATCTCAATGCAGTTTACGATGAAGAAGGCATTTGGAAAAGTCATGGACATGTTTCCAAACTCCCAAGTAATTTTGTCTTGCATTTCCTAGAGACAGATGTGGCTGTGCTCCAGTTCATTTGGTCCGCAAATGGAGAAAGTGACGCACAATGTCAACAAGGCTGTGCACATTTTTGAGATCTGTTGGCATGTTGTCCTTCCACAATGAAAACATTAGATTTTGTAGCACCAATATTTTTCACAGAGATGGAGTCCATCTTACTGATGCTGGCAATCAGCTTTTTTTGCGAAATATCCAAAATGCTTTGCAGCCCTTTTTGCAACTATAGCATGCAGTAGGTGTTGCCTACTTTACTCCAAACCTTGAAAACGATCTTCCAAAAACAAAAAACAACAAAAAAGGCTCTTTTTAGAGCCACCACTTTCTCCCACGAAAGAATGCAATGGTTTAGATGCCGCCACCACTTACATTTTCTTGGAAGTCCGCAAACTACCGCGCTGTCCACAGACTTCACAGGCTGCTCATGGGTCTGCACCATTTTTTGGGTACTTCTATTTTTCAACTGTGAAAAGTGGCTCTGAAAATAATAGTTATTTTATTTTTGTTGTTTTATGATTTCTTTGGTATTTTTATACAGGACACACAAGGATGGGAAGAGAGGGTCGGGAAGGGGAACCAACCACAGGGACGAAGGGGCAGGTGGAGAGAGGAAGATGTTGGGTGGGCCTCACTGTTTCTCGTGCTCCCGGTCCATAGCCTCGAAAGCACTTCAAAACTGTTCCCCCATGCACAGTACTGAGTCACAGTACATAAAAGTACAGTGACCCTCGAAAGGCAAGGGTCCACTGCATTATTTATGGCTTGTGAGGCCTGTTCAGGGATCCGCTGCCCCAAGGGAGTGTCTCTTGTGTTGACAGGAGCAGATGTAGAGGATGCGATAGAGGAACTCAACTTGCTACCACCTTGGAAAGGGACAACCCTCCAAACTGCTGCCTTGTGCTTCGACCTCAGGTGTCGCCACATGAAGGTGGTCCCATAGCTGTACAGCCCAGGCTTACCATGACTGAGTTGTACTCAGTCCACCAAACCTTGGCCACACGCATCTTGGGTACCCCCCAACGGTGGTAAATAGCCTCCACACCCAAGACTCACACTGGCAGCTCTTCTTGAACCCACCTGTATCACCATACCTGTTCCCCTCTCCAGGCCCTCCAGAAGGTGGTGGTGGTGGAGGTGGGACGGAGGAGGAAGCAGCAGCAGCAGCCATGGTTGCCATTGTAGATCAGCACACCAAAAGTAACACAGCAGAAAAGCAATCTCAGCAAGTGCTCGATCCTGGTCAGCCAAAAACAGAATGAGGAGCAGCAGTGTGGTATGGCCTTTCCTTGGGGTGCATTGTGCCGACAGTCATGCACTCTGCAGACACTTTGTGTCCCAAGCTGTTAGACAGGAAATCATAGTGTGCCCCCTTTATTGTATATATTGGCCTAAACCCAGTTGTTCTGCAAAGAAATCTGTGTCGCAAGGTTCTGACCTTAGATCGGTTTCGCTGCCATTTTGGGTTCATCCGCCATTTTGATTCTCACTCCAAAGTCACCCTGTGTTCTAAAATGGTGGACAGTGTTCTTCTGCATGTAACATGGCCGTCTTGACCTCTGCATACAAGTTAATGCTTAAACTGCCCGTGGGCCAAATGTTATGGTCATGTAATGAGATCTTTTCCTTCGTTGACTGTAGATCAAGGATTACATGTTCCAACGATACTAATCCATGAACATATATTAAGTACAATGATGTCTAAATAACTGAATGTGAGCACTTGTTTGACTACATTGTATAAAATATATATGAAGGCTTAATGTTGAATCCAAAGACACACTGTTGCTATTTTAACCTATTGGAGTATGTATTAAGGATAATCCATAAATGTGTAGATGCATAAATTAGGAGCGAACTCGGCATGAACCCCTAGCCTGAGGAATGGTTAACTTGCAGATGGGCTGGACATCATGTAGAGAACTGTATAAAAGCACGAAAGTTCTGATGTACAGTCCCACTCACTTCACACACCGAACAGGGCTGGTATTTGCTGTGTTGTACTGAGGGCCTGATAGCTATCTGTTGCTTTGTCCTTTGAAAACTGTTCAGTTGTAGAATAAAGATCTGTGTATCTTCGTAAGCCCATGTTGGTGTATTTTATTTCCTTTTGGGGTACTCAGCCTCGATATTATCTTTTTGCTTTTAAAGTTGGCACCTGAATAGGGACCCTCAAGATTGATGCCAGCTCGTTGAAGGTTGACACAGCTATCAAACTGGGATTGGATGGTGTAAAAAGGAGCCCCTTTCTTGTATGAGATGCGACACCTCAGCAGCGCTGCACGGCCCGATCCCTGGACTGTGAGCACGCGGTCCGAGTAAGCATCTTGACGAAGTTCCATATATCGAGGTGGGCAGATTTGCCGAAATCACCAAACACGAGGGTGCTTTGTTTGTTAGAAAATTTGTATCCGATCAGACCTCCTTAGGATTTGATCGTGACCCGATTCTTAAGTATCCTGATAATTTGTTTTGGCGCATTGCACTCGCGAGTTCAATTATTGACCAGGTAACACCAGTATTCTGATATGCCTGGGAAATTGTCTACCTTCTTCAGGGCATTATTCCACAAGGACATACAATCTTTGGAATTTGGCCCACTGGCACCAATGGAGGGGTCGCCGACGTGTACTATGTACTGTAAGCACGCCATTGGTAGTATAGTATTTAATGATATTTGGCACAGACAAACTAGACATGCTTCCGAACATCAGTGGCCAATCAATGGTAGTTTTGAAATCCCTCGTATTGAATACTTGAATTTATATTATTTAAGAAAAAGGCTAGACCTGCAGCATTTGATGTCTTACAGAATTGGAAGAAAGAAGCTTTACAGCAGCTCAAGAGTAGGGAAAAACATGTGCGTCGTTATATGACGAACGCCAAAAAAGCGTTGTTATATGACCAAAATAAACAGTCTGAGTCAGCTAGGAATATGGATAGGGCTTTCTCACTTAGTATCCAGAAAATCTATCCTTCTAAAGACTTTCATGTTTTTGATGAACTTATTGATAAACTGTTAAATGAACAAATGCCTGGTGCCACTGCGCCACCTCTGTATGTTCCTCTTCCTGCTGTTATTCCTCCTCTTGCTCCTCCTCCTCTTCCTATCGTTCCTCCTGCTGTTCCTCTTCCTCCAGTTGTTGTTCCTCCTTTTATCGTTGCTCCTCCACCTGCTCCTCCACGTTTCCCTGCTGTACCATTATTTCTTTACAATGTAACACATTATTTTACACTGTAGGTGGATTTGTTGGGAAGAAGAGTTAGTAACATTGCACATGATTATGAGTATGGTTGTAATGCTGTTAGTGAAAACGGGGTGCCACCAGATTCCTAATACTTGTTTGGCAGCCAGCTTCCCAGTGTCACTAGGATATTACAGGACATGTTGGCATGGAAAGTCAGGTTTTGGAAAATGTTAGTTTCTATGTATGTTCAATTGTACATCACTGTATATGAATTGGGACTTCGGAGCACCAGCATCATTGGTATTGGGCCCGGTGGTCCTGTGATAAGTATGCCCTATGGGGCTGCAGTTTTCCAAGTGTGAGTGTTGTTATTGCACTATTTGTATTGGAAATGGAGTAGTCCAAGTCCTACTAGGCTGAGAAAAAGGCAGAAGCCAAGAAAGCCAAGAAAAAGGAAAGAAGCCAAGAAAGCCAAGAAAAAGGCAGAAGCCAAGAAAGATGTACAGATTAGAAAGAAGAATGTTAGTGTGTGGAATCTTATTAACTTTCCAACACATGGATGCTTGCTACATGAGTGCCATTGCAGTATGTTGTAGTAATCCTTTCCTGTTCCTTTCATTTAATTATTACTATTTACAGACAGCACTGTTGTAAATAAACACATTAATTTATCTGGTTTCCTTCAAATGATGCTGAAATGAGTAGTTGTAAATGCAGTGCATTTTGTTAATTTTGCAATCCATTTACCTAGCATGCTTTGCTAACATACATACACTTTCGTTTTCTGTGTGCATTGTGGGAGTTTTACTGCAGGTGTGTTAGTGGGAGCAGTGGTTTTAAAAGTGACAGAATGAAAGAAGAAAATAAGAGTTTGCACACTACAATGGGTGACATTGTCAAGCATGCATATTGTGGTAATATTTTGAAGTTTTATTTCAGGGAGTGTTGCTAAAATTGTAGTGTGTGGTTTGAAACTGTTATGAAAGTGGGCATTAAAATAAAACTTTCAAAGCACACAACATTGTAAGTAATTGTCATGAAATGGGACAAATGAGAGTATGATTATTGAGAAGGTTATGCAGGGTAAGTGGCACGGTCCCTGTTCCCATGCATTTGGAAAAGAGTTGCAAATGTACTGTACAAAATATATGCATATCTGTAGTCTGTCTTGATGGATGCAGATGTGTATGAATCTGGAAGTAGAGATGTTGGAGAGTTTTAAAGTAGTTTTGATGGAGGTGCTTTGGAATAACAGGCAACCTGTACTCTGAGTGTTGAACAGTACATATGAAGTGTTGAACTGTGATGAAAGAGTTAGGTATAGAGTTCTTGGATGTGATTTGGTCTATGGGTGTGTGGCTGCTTAACAATAGCCAATGAGGGAATGCTGCAAAGAGTGAAATGGAAAGGGAAGAAGGGCTGCCCCTGTTACAGGGTCCGTGGACACCACAGTAGTCCACGGACAGGCTGTGCCACATCCAGGTCTTCACAGGATGCCTGGCATAGAAATGGGACTGTGGGAATTAGCCAATCAGGTGTTATGGTTGTGCTTTATAGGAAGAGAGGGTAATACTTTTTTGAATTGCTGTGTGTAGTGAAGACGGCTCTTCTTGGAGAGATGGAGAGAGTTAGTGTGTGGAAGGTGGGAGATACCTTAGTGAGTGATCTGCAGAGGTATACAGAGAAAAGTGGCATGTCTTCCAATCTTGGATTTCAATGAGTGGAGGCTTTTTGGTGTTGTATACCTGACAGCAATTTGCAAGTAGTGCTTGCTTGCACTTTGCAAAGATATGGCCATTTTCAGTACTCCTGATGTTCTAGGGGTGCATTGTGGAGGAGTGCATTTGGGTTATATCAGTGCTGCAAGTTTGCCCAGTGCACTGAAGGACTTGGTGAAGGCACTGATGCTGTTTTTCCCTCCCAGTGCAAAGGTGGTTTTCTCACCCACACCACCAAGAGCAATATGGAACAACACCAATGTTTTCTGTCCTCAGCAAGATACAGGAAGGTGTCTTGTAAACAGTATGCATTTCTTCATTGTTATGTAGTGCTGGAATGTTCTCTTTCTACAATGAGAACATTAATTCTCTGAGTGTGAACTTTTTCACTGCTGATGGCGTTTCGTTGCCCAACATTGGAACCGCGATTTGCCCTTACAGGGATGATATGAAGAGGTTCATGTAAGACTGTAAGGAAGAAAAGTATTAAAAAGGCCACAAGAAAAAATACAAAACAAAACTGTTTGTTTACAATCACCTTCAAAAAATAAAAAGTCTCTTTTCAGAGCCACAACTAAAGAGGAAATCTCCTACCCTGGGTTAAATTTCTGTGTCCACCCCCTTCAATTGGATGATATGTCTGCGGACTACCAGGTGTGCTGCATTCAAGGCTCTTGAGGATGGAAGGCATGAAAATGGGATTGTGGAAGCAAGTGGATTGGCCAATAAGGTTTCCTGGGTGTGGTACGCAAGGAGACACTGTGGCAGATGTTCTGTTTGCTTAGAGGAGTGCAGATGGCTATGGCTATAGCTATGGCTGTGTCTTTCAGGAGGCAGAGTGTATGGATTTTGGGGTACTCATGTATTCACTGTTTACAGGTGTATGCAGAGCACTGTGGAGTGGCGACACATCTTGGATTTGATCATGTTGATGTGCAGTGTTATGGAGTGCGTGGCTTGAAGTAGGTGGACTTGCTTCCACTTTGTGCAACTTTGGTGACGCAACATCATCCGGCCATTATTATTGTTAATTGTGGAGGGAACAGTTTAAGCCATGTTACCGGAATCTCACTGCAGTTTACGATGAAGAAGGCATTTGGAAAAGTCATGGACATGTTTCCAAACTCCCAAGTAATTTTGTCTTGCATTTCCTAGAGACAGATGTGGCTGTGCTCCAGTTCATTTGGTCCGCAAAAGGAGAAAGTGAGGCACAATGTCAACAAGGCTGTGCACATTTTTGAGAGATGTTGGAATGTCGTCCTTCCACAATGAAAACATTAGATTTTGTAGCACCAATATTTTTCACAGAGATGGAGTCCATCTTACTGTTGCTGGCAATCAGCTTTTTTTGTGAAATATCCAAAATGCTTTGCAGCCCTTTTTGCAACTATAGCATGCAGTAGGTGTTGCCAACTTTACTCCAAACCTCGAAAACGATCTTCCAATAACAAAAAACAACAAAAAAGGCTCTTTTCAGAGCCACCACTTTCTCCCACGAAAGAATAGAATGGTTTAGATTCTGCCACCACTTACATTTTCTTGGAAGTCGGCAAACTACCGCGCTGTCCACAGACTTCACAGGCTGCTCATGGGTCTGCACCATTTTTTGGGTACTTCTATTTTTCAACTGTGAAAATAATAGTTTTTTTTATTTTTGTTGTTTTATGATTTCTTTGGTATTTTTATACAGGACACACAAGGATGGAAAGAGAGGGTCAGGAAGGGGATTCAACCACAGGGACGAAGGGGCAGGTGGAGAGAGGAAGATGTTGGGTGGGCCTCATTGTTTCTCGTGCTCCCGGTCCGTAGCCTCAAAAGCATTTCAAAACTGTTCCCCCATGGAAGGGGAACCAATGACAGGGACGAAGGGGCAGGTGGAGAGAGGAAGATGTTGGGTGGGCCTCATTGTTTCTCGTGCTCCCGGTCCGTAGCCTCAAAAGCATTTCAAAACTGTTCCCCCATGCAGAGTACTGAGTCACAGTACATAAAAGTACAGTGACCCTCGAAAGGCAAGGGTCCACTGCATTATTTATGGCTTGTGAGGCCTGTTCAGGGATCCGCTGCCCTAAGGGAGTGTCTCTTGTGTTGACAGGAGCAGATGTAGAGGATGCGAAAGAGGAACTCAACTTGCTACCACCTTGGAAAGGGACAACCCTCCAAACTGCTGCCTTGAGCTTCGAACTCAGGTGTCGCCACATGGAGGTGGTCCCATAGCTGTACAGCCCAGGCTTACCATGACTGAGTTGTACTCAGTCCACCAAACCTTGGCCACATGCATCTTGGGTACCCCCCAACAGTGGTAAATAGCCTCCACACCCAAGTCTCACGCTGGCAGCTCTTCTTGAACCCACCTGTATCACCATACCTGTTCCCCTCTCCAGGCCCTCCAGAAGGTGGTGGTGGTGGAGGTGGGGCGGAGGAGGAAGCAGCAGCAGCAGCCATGGTTGCCATTGTAGATCAGCACACCAAAAGTAGCACAGCAGAAAAGCAATCTCAGCAAGTGCTCTGTCCTGGTCAGCCAAAAACAGAATGAGGAGCAGCAGTGTGGTGTGGCCTTTCATAGGGGTGCTTTGTGCGGACAGTCATGCACTCTGCAGATACTTTGTGTCCCGAGCTGCTAGACAGGAAATCATATTGTGCCCCCTTTATTGTATATATTAGCCGAAGCCCAGTTGCTCTGCAAAGAAATCTGCGTCGCAAGGTTCTGACCTTAGATCGGTTTATCTGCCATTTTGGGTTCATCTGCCATTTTGATTCTCACTCCAAAGTCACCCTGTGTTCTAAAATGGTGGACAGTGTTCTTCTACTTGTAACATGGCCGTCTTGACCTCTGCATACAAGTTAATGCTTAAACTGCCCGTGGGACAAATGTTAGGGTCATGTAATGAGACCTTTTCCTTCGTTGACTGTAGATCAAGGATTACATGTGCCAACGATACTAATCCATGAACATATATTAAGCACAATGATGTCTAAATAACTGAATGTGAGCACTTGTTTGACTACATTGTATAAAATATATATGAAGGCTTAATGTTGAATCCAAAGACACACTGTTGCTATTGTAACCTATTGGAGTATTTATTAAGGATAATCCATAAATGTATAGATGCATGAATTAGGAGTGAACTCGGCATGAACCCCTAGCCCGAGGAATTGTTAACTTGCAGATGGGCTGGACATCATGTAGAGAACTGTATAAAAGCACGAAGGTTCTGATGTACAGTCCCACTCACTTCACACACCGAACAGGGCTGGTATTTGCTGTGTTGTACTGAGGGCCTGATAGCTATCTGTTGCTTTGTCATTTGAAAACTGTTCAGTTGTAGAATAAAGATCTGTGTATCTTTGTAAGCCCATGTTGGTGCATTTTATTTCCTTTTGGGGTACTCAGCCTCGATATTCTCTTTTTGCTTTTACAGATGGCGCCCGAATAGGGACCCTCAAGATTGATACCAGCTCGTTGAAGGTTGACACAGCTATCGAACCGGGATTGGATGGTGTAAAAAGGAGCCCCTTTCTTGGATGAGATGCGAAACCTCAGCAGCGCTGCACGGCCCGATTCCTGGACTGTGAGCACGCGGTCCGAGTAAGCATCTTGACGAAGGTCCATATATCGAGGTGGGCAGATTTGCCGAAATCACCAAACACGAGGGTCCTTTGTTTGTTAGAAAATTTGTATCCGATCGGACCTCCTTAGGATTTGATCGTGACCCGATTCTTAAGTATCCTGTTAATTTGTTTTGGCGCATTGCACTTGCGAGTTCAATTATCGACCAGGTAACACCAGTATTCTGATATGCCTGGTAAATTGTCTACCTGCTTCAGGGCATTATTCCGCAAGGACATACAATCTTTGGAATTTGGCCGACCGGCACCAATGGAGGGGTCGCCGACGTGTACTATGTACTGTAAGCATGGCATTGGTAGTATAGAATTTAATGATATTTGGCACAGACAAACTAGACATGCTTCCGAACATCAGTGGCCAATCAATGGTAGTTTTGAAATCCCTCGTATTGAATACTTGAATCTATATTATTGAAGAAAAAGGCTAGACCTGCAGCGTTTGATGTCTTACAGAATTGAAAGAAAGAAGCTTTACAGCAGCTCAAGAGTAGGGAAAAACATGTGCGTCGTTATATGACGAACGCCAAAAAAGCGTTGTTATATGACCAAAATAAACAGTCTAAGTCAGCCAGGAATATGGATAGGGCTTTGTCACTTAGTATCCAGAAACACTATCCTTCTAAAGACTTTCATGTTTTTGATGAACTTATTGATAAACTGTTAAATGAACAAATGCCTGGTGCCACTGCGCCACCTCTGTATGTTCCTCTTCCTGCTGTTATTCCTCCTCCTGCTCCTCCTCCTCTTCCTATCGTTCCTCCTGCTGTTCCACTTCCTCCAGTTGTTGTTCCTCCTTTTATCGTTGCTCCTCCACCTGCTCCTCCACCTTTGCCTGCTGTACCATTATTTCTTGACAGTGTAACACATTATTTTACACTGTAGGAGGATTTGTTGGGAAGAAGAGTTAGTAACATTGCACATGATTATGAGTATGGTTGTAATGCTGTTAGTGCAAACGGGGTGCCACCAGGTTCCTAATACTTGTTTGGCAGCCAGCTTCCCAGTGTCACTAGGATATTACAGGACATGTTGGCATGGAAAGTCAGGTGTTTGAAAATGTTAGTTTCTATGTGTGTTCAAATGTACATCACTGTATATGAATTGGGACTTCAGAGCACCAGCATCATTGGTATTGGGCCCAGTGGTCCTGTGATAAGTATGCCCTATGGGGCTGCAGTTTTCCAAGTGTGAGTGTTGTTATTGCACTATTTGTATTGAAAATGGAGTAGTGCAAGTCCTACTAGGCTGAGAAAAAGGCAGAAGCCAAGAAAGCCAAGAAAAAGGCAGAAGCCAAGAAAGATGTACAGATTAGAAAGAAGAATGTTAGTGTGTGGAATTTTATTAACTTTCCAACACATAGATGCTTGCTACATGAGTGCCATTGCAGTATGTTGGAGTAATCCTTTCCTGTTCCTTTCATTTAATTATTACTATTTACAGACAGCACTGTTGGAAATAAACACTTTAATTTATCTGGTTTCTTTCAAATGATGCTGAAATGAGTAGTTGTAAATGCAGTGCATTTTGTTAATTTTGCAATCCATTTACCTAGCATGCTTTGCTAACATACATACACTTTCGTTTTCTGTGTGCATTGTGGGAGTTTTACTGCAGGTGTGTTAGTGGGAGCAGTGGTTTTAAAAGTGACAGAATGAAAGAAGAAAATAAGATTTTGCACACTACAATGGGTGACATGGTCAAGCATGCATATTTTGGTAATATTTTGAAGTTTTATTTCAGGGAGTGTTGCTAAAATTGTAGTGTGTGGTTTGAAACTGTTATGAAAGTGGGCATTAAAATAAAACTTTCAAAGCACACAACATTGTAAGTAATTGTCAGGAGATGGGACAAATGAGAGTATGATTATTGAGTAGGTTATGCAGGGTAAGTGGCAGGATCCCTGTTCCCATGCATTTGGAAAAGAGTTGCAAATGTACTGTACAAAATATATGCATACCTGTAGTCTGTCTTGATGGATGCAGATGTGGATGAATCTGGAAGTAGAGATGTTGGAGAGTTTTACAGTAGTTTTGATGGAGGTGCTTTGGAATAACAGGCAACCTGTACTCTGAGTGTTGAACAGTACATTTGAAGTGTTGAACTGTCATGAAAGAGTTATGTATAGAGTTCTTGGATGTGATTTGGTGGATGGGTGTGTGGCTGCTTAACAATAGCCAATGAGGGAATGCTGCAAAGAGTGAAATGGAAAGGGAAGAAGGGCTGCCCCTGTTACAGGGTCCGTGGACACCACAGTAGTCCACGGACAGGCTGTGCCACATCCGGGTCTTCACAGGATGCCTGGCATAGAAATGGGACTGTGGGAATTAGCCAATCAGGTGTTATGGTTGTGCTTTATAGGAAGAGAGGGTAATACTTTCTTGAATTGCTATGTGTAGTGAAGACGGCTCTTCTTGGAGAGATGGAGAGAGTTAGTGTGTGTAAGGTGGGAGATACCTTAGTGAGTGATCTGCAGAGGTATACACAGGAAAGTGGCATGTCTTCCAATCTTGGATTTCAATGAGTGGAGGCTTTTTGGTGTTGTATGCCTGACGGCAATTTGCAAGGAGTGCTTGCTTGCACTTTGCAAAGATATGGCCATTTTCAGTACTCCTGATGTTCTAGGGGTGCATTGTGGAGGAGTGCATTTGGGTTATATCAGTGCTGCAAGTTTGCCCAGTGCACTGAAGGACTTGGTGAAGGCCCTGATGCTGTTTTTCCCTCCTAGTGCAAAGGTGGTTTTCTCACACACACCACCGAGAGCAATATGGAACAACACCAATGTTTTCTGTCCTCAGCAAGATACAGGAAGGTGTCTTGTAAACAGTAGCCATTTCTTCATTGTTATGTAGTGCTGGAATGTTCTCTTTCTACAATGAGAACATTAATTCTCTGAGTATTAACTTTTTCACTGCCGATGGCGTTTCGCTGCCCAACATTGGAACGGCCATTTGCCCTTACAGGGATGATATGAAGAGGTTCATGTAAGACTGTAAGGAAGAAAATAATTGAAAAGGCCACAAGAAAAAATACAAAACAAAACTGTTTGTTTACAATCACCTTCAAAAAATAAAAAGTCTCTTTTCAGAGCTACAACTAAAGAGGAAATCTCCTACCCTGGGTTAAATTTCTGTGTCCACCCCCTTCAATTGGATGATATGTCTGCGGACTACCAGGTGTGCTGCATTCAGGGCTCTTGAGGATGGAAGGCTTGAAAATGGGATTGTGGAAGCCAGTGGATTGGCCAATAAGGTTTCCTGGGTGTGGTATGCAAGGAGACACTGTGGCAGATGTTCTGTTTGCTTAGAGGAGTGCAGATGGCTATGGCTATAGCTATGGCTGTGTCTTTCAGGAGGCAGAGTGTATGGATTTTGGGGTACTCATGTATTCACTGGTTGCAGGTGTACGCAGAGCACTGTGGAGTGGTGACACATCTTGGATTTGATCATGTTGATGTGCAGTGTTATGGAGTGCGTGGCATGAAGTGGGTGGACTTGCTTCCACTTTGTGCCACTTTGGTGACGCGACATCATCCGGCCATTATTATTGTTAATTGTGGAGGGAACAGTTTAAGCCATGTTACCGGAATCTCACTGCAGTTTACGATGAAGAAGGCTTTTGGAAAAGTCATGGACATGTTTCCAAACTCCCAAGTAATTTTGTCTTGCATTTCCTAGAGACAGATGTGGCTGTGCTCCAGTTCATTTGGTCCGCAAATGGAGAAAGTGAGGCACAATGTCAACAAGGCTGTGCACATTTTTGAGAGCTGTTGGCATGTCGTCCTTCCACAATGAAAACATTAGATTTTGTAGCACCAATATTTTTCACAGAGATGGAGTCCATCTTACTGATGCTGGCAATCAGCTTTTGTTGCGAAATATCCAAAATGCTTTGCAGCCCTTTTTCAAACTATAGCATGCAGTAGGTGTTGCCTACTTTACTCCAAACCTTGAAAACGATCTTCCAAAAACAAAAAAACAACAAAAAAGGCTCTTTCCAGAGCCACCACTTTCTCCCACAAAAGAATGCAATGGTTTAGATGCTGCCACCACTTACATTTTCTTGGAAGTCTGCAAACTACCGCGCTGTCCACAGACTTCACAGGCTGCTCATGGGTCTGCACCATTTTTTGGGTACTTCTATTTTTCAACTGTGAAAGGTGGCTCTGAAAATAATAGTTTTTTTTATTTTGTTGTTTTATGATTTTTTTGGTATTTTTATACAGGACACACAAGGATGGGAAGGGAGGGTTGGGAAGGGGAACCAACCACAGGGACGAAGGGGCAGGTGGAGAGAGGAAGATGTTGGGTGGGCCTCACTGTTTCTCGTGCTCCCGGTCCGTAGCCTCGAAAGCACTTCAAAACTGTTCCCCCATGCAGAGTACTGAGTCACAGTACATAAAAGTACAGTGACCCTCGAAAGGCAAGGGTCCACTGCATTATTTATGGCTTGTGAGGCCTGTTCAGGGATCCGCTGCCCCAAGGGAGTGTCTCTTGTGTTGACAGGAGCAGATGTATAGGATGAAATAGAGGAACTCAACTTGCTACCACCTTGGAAAGGGACAACCCTCCAAACTGCTGCCTTGTGCTTCGACCTCAGGTGTCGCCACATGGAGGTGGTCCCATAGCTGTACAGCCCAGGCTTACCATGACTGAGTTGTACTGAGTCCACCAAACCTTGGCCACACGCATCTTGGGTACCCCCCAACGGTGGTAAATAGCCTCCATACCCAAGACTCACGCTGGCAGCTCTTCTTGAACCCACCTGTATCACCATACCTGTTCCCCTCTCTAGGCCCTCCAGAAGGTGGTGGTGGTGGAGGTGGGGCGGAGGAGGAAGCAGCAGCAGCAGCCATGGTTGCCATTGTAGATCAGTACACCAAAAGTAGCACAGCAGAAAAGCAATATCAGAAAGTGCTCTGTCCTGGTCAGCCAAAAACAGAATGAGGAGCAGCAGTTTGGTGTGGCCTTTCATAGGGGTGCATTGTGCGGACAGTCAAGCACTCTGCAGACACTTTGTGTCCCAAGCTGTTAGACAGGAGATCATATTGTGCCCCCTTTATTGTACATATTGGCCTAAGCCCAGTTGCTCTGCAAAGAAATCTGCGTCGCAAGGTTCTGACCTTAGATCGGTTTAGCTGCCATTTTGGGTTCATCCGCACATTTTGATTCTCCCTCCAAAGTCACCCTGTGTTCTAAAATGGTGGACAGTGTTCTTCTGCTTGTAACATGGCCATCTTGACCTCTGCATACAAGTTAATGCTTAAACTGCCCGTGGGCCAAATGTTAGAGTCATGTAATGAGACCTTTTCCTTCGTTGACTGTAGATCAAGGATTACATGTGCCAACGATACTAATCCATGAACATATATTAAGCACAATGATGTCTAAATAACTGAATGTGAGCACTTGTTTGACTACATTGTATAAAATATATACGAAGGCTTAATGTTGATTCCAAAGACACACTGTTGCTATTGTAACCTATTGGAGTATGTATTAAGGATAATCCATACATGTATAGATGCATAAATTAGGAGCGAACTCGGCATGAACCCCTAGCCCGAGGAATGGTTAACTTGCAGATGGGCTGGACAACATGTAGAGAACTGTATAAAAGCATGAAAGTTCTGATGTACAGTCCCACTCACTTCACACACCGAACAGGGCTGGTTGTACTGAGGGCCTGATAGCTATCTGTTGCTTTGTCCTTTGAAAACTGTTCAGTTGTAGAATAAAGATCTGTGTATCTTTGTAAGCCCATGTTGGTGTATTTTATTTCCTTTTGGGGTACTCAGCCTCGATATTCTCTTTTTGCTTTTACAGATGGTGCCCGAATAGGGACCCTCAAGATTGATTCCAGCTCGTTGAAGGTTGACACAGCTATTGAACCAGGATTGGATGGTGTAAAAAGGAGCCCCTTTCTTGGATGAGATGCGACACCTCAGCAGCGCTGCACGGCCTGATCCCTGGACTGTGAGCACGCGGTCCGAGTAAGCATCTTGACGAAGGTCCATATATCGAGGTGGGCAGATTTGACGAAATCACCAAACACAAGGTTCCTTTGTTTGTTAGAAAATTTGTATCCGATCGAACCTCCTTAGGATTTGATTGTGACCTGATTCTTAAGTATCCTGATAATTTGTTTTGGCGCATTGCACTCGCGAGTTCAATTATTGACCAGGTAACACCAGTATTCTGATATGCCTGGGAAATTGTCTACCTGCTTCAGGGCATTATTCCGCAAGGACATACAATCTTTGGAATTTGGCCGACCGGCACCAATGGAGGGGTCGCCGACGTGTACTATGTACTGTAAGCACGGCATTGGTAGTATAGTATTTAATGATATTTGGCACAGACAAACTAGACATGCTTCCGAACATCAGTGGCCAATCAATGGTAGTTTTGAAATCCATCGTATTGAATAATTGAATATATATTATTGAAGAAAAAGGCTAGACTTGCAGCGTTTGATGTCTTACAGAATTGGAAGAAAGAAGCTTTACAGCAGCTCAAGAGTAGGGAAAAACATGTGCGTCGTTATATGACGAACGCCAAAAAAGCGTTGTTATATGACCAAAATAAACAGTCTGAGCCAGCTAGGAATATGGATAGGGCTTTCTCACTTAGTATCCAGAAAATCTATCCTTCTAAAGACTTTCATGTTTTTGATGAACTTATTGATAAACTGTTAAATGAACAAATGCCTGGTGCCACTGCGCCACCTCTGTATGTTCCTCTTCCTGCTGTTATTCCTCCTCCTGCTCCTCCTCCTCTTCCTATCGTTCCTCCTGCTGTTCCTCTTCCTCCAGTTGTTGCTCCTCCTTTTATCGTTGCTCCTCCACCTGCTCCTCCACCTTTGCCTGCTGTACCATTATTTCTTTAGTGTAACACATTATTTTACACTGTAGGAGGATTTGTTGGGAAGAAGAGTTAGTAACATTGCACATGATTATGAGTATGGTTGTAATGCTGTTAGTGCAAACGGGGTGCCACCAGATTCCTAATACTTGTTTGGCAGCCAGCTTCCCAGTGTCACTAGGATATTACAGGACATGTTGGCATGGAAAGTCAGGTTTTGGAAAATGTTAGTTTCTATGTGTGTTCAATTGTACATCACTGTATATGAATTGGGACTTCGGAGCACCAGCATCATTGGTATTGGGCCCGGTGGTCCTGTGATAAGTATGCCCTATGGGGCTGCAGTTTTCCAAGTGTGAGTGTTGTTATTGCACTATTTGTATTGGAAATGGAGTAGTGCAAGTCCTACTAGGCTGAGAAAAAGGCAGAAGTCAAGAAAGCCAAGAAAAAGGCAGAAGCCAAGAAAGCCAAGAAAAAGGCAGAAGCCAAGAAAGATGTACTGATTAGAAAGAAGAATGTTAGTGTGTGGAATTTTATTAACTTTCCAACACATGGATGCTTGCTACATGAGTGCCATTGCAGTATGTTGGAGTAATCCTTTCCTGTTCCTTTCATTTAATTATTACTATTTACAGACAGCACTGTTGTAAATAAACACATTAATTTATCTGGTTTTCTTCAAATGATGCTGAAATTAGTAGTTGTAAATGCAGTGCATTTTGTTAATTTTGCAATCCATTTAACTAGCATGCTTTGCTAACATACATACACTTTCGTTTTCTGTGTGCATTGTGGGAGTTTTAATGCAGGTGTGTTAGTTGTGTTAGTGGGAGCAGTGGTTTTAAAAGTGACAGAATGAAAGAAGAAAATAAGAGTTTGCACACTGCAATGGGTGATATGGTCAAGCATGCATATTGTGGTAATATTTTGAAGTTTTATTTCAGGCAGTGTTGCTAAAATTGTAGTGTGTGGTTTGAAACTGTTATGAAAGTGGGCATTAAAATAAAACTTTCAAAGTACACAACATTGTAAGTAATTGTCAGGAGATGGGACAAATGAGAGTATGATTATTGAGTAGGTTATGCATGGTAAGTGGCAGGATCCCTGTTCCCATGCATTTGGAAAAGAGTTGCAAATGTACTGTACAAAATATATGCATACCTGTAGTCTGTTTTTATGGATGCAGATGTGGATGAATCTGGAAGTAGAGATGTTGGAGAGTTTTACAGTAGTTTTGATGGAGGTGCTTTGGAATAACAGGCAACCTGTACTCTGAGTGTTGAACAGTACATTTGAAGTGTTGAACTGTGATGAAAGAGTTAGGTATAGAGTTCTTGGATGTGATTTGGTGGATGGGTGTGTGGCTGCTTAACAATAGCCAATGAGGGAATGCTGCAAAGAGTGAAATGGAAAGGGAAGAAGGGCTGCCCCTGTTACAGGGTCCGTGGACACCACAGTAGTCCACGGACAGGCTGTGCCACATCCGGGTCTTCACAGGATGCCTGGCATAGAAATGGGACTGTGGGAATTACCAAATCAGGTGTTATAGTTGTGCTTTATAGGAAGAGAGGGTAATACTTTTTTGAATTGCTGTGTGCAGTGAAGATGGCTCTTCTTGGAGAGATGGAGAGAGTTAGTGTGTGGAAGGTGGGAGATACCTTAGTGAGTGATCTGCAGAGGTATACACAGGAAAGTGGCATGTCTTCCAATCTTGGATTTCAATGAGTGGAGGCTTTTTGGTGTTGTATGCCTGACGGCAATTTGCAAGGAGTGCTTGCTTGCACTTTGCAAAGATATGGCCATTTTCAGTACTCCTGATGTTCTAGGGGTGCATTGTGGAGGAGTGCATTTGGGTTATATCAGTGCTGCAAGTTTGCCCAGTGCACGGAAGGACTTGGTGAAGGCACTGATGCTGTTTTTCCCTCCCAGTACAAAGGTGGTTTTCTCACACACACCACCTAGAGCAATATGGAACAACACCAATGTTTTCTGTCCTCAGAAAGATACAGGAAGGTGTCTTGTAAACAGTAGGCATTTCTTCATTGTTATGTAGTGCTGGAATGTTCTCTTTCTACAATGAGAACATTAATTATCTGAGTCTGAACTTTTTCACTGCCGATGGCGTTTTGTAGCCCAACATTGGAACGGCCATTTGCCCTTACAGGGATGATATGGAGAGGTTCATGTAAGACTGTAATGGAAGAAAAGAATTGAAAAGGCCACAAGAAAAAATACAAAACAAAACTGTTTGTTTACAATCACCTTCAAAAAATAAAAAGTCTCTTTTCAGAGCCACAACTAAAGAGGAAATCTCCTACCCTGGGTAATTTCTGTGTCCATCCCCTTCAATTGGATGATATGTCTGCAGACTACCAGGTGTGCTGCATTCAGGGCTCTTGAGGATGGACGGCATGAAAATGGGATTGTGGAAGCAAGTGGATTGGCCTATAAGGTTTCCTGGGTGTGGTATGCAAGGAGACACTGTGGCAGATGTTCTGTTTGCTTAGAGGAGTGCAGATGGCTATGACTATAGCTATGGCTGTGTCTTTCAGGAGTCAGAGTGCATGGATTTTAGGGTACTCATGTATTCACTGGTTGTAGGTGTATGCAGAGCACTGTGGAGTGGCGACACATCTTGGATTTGATCATGTTGATGTGCAGTGTTATGGAGTGCGTGGCATGAAGTGGGTGGACTTGCTTCCACTTTGTGCCACTTTGGTGACGCGACATCATCCAGCCATTATTATTGTTAATTGTGGAGGGAACAGTTTAAGCCATGTTACTGGAATCTCACTGCAGTTTACGATGAAGAAGGCTTTTGGAAAAGTCATGGACATGTTTCCAAACTCCCAAGTAATTTTGTCTTGCATTTCCTAGAGACAGATGTGGCTGTGCTCCAGTTCATTTGGTCCGCAAATGGAGAAAGTGAGGCACAATGTCAACAAGGCTGTGCACATTTTTGAGAGCTGTTGGCATGTCGTCCTTCCACAATGAAAACATTAGATTTTGTAGCACTAATATTTATCACAGAGATGGAGTCCATCTTACTGATGCTGGCAATCAGCTTTTGTTGCGAAATATCCAAAATGCTTTGCAGCCCTTTTTCAAACTATAGCATGCAGTAGGTGTTGCCTACTTTACTCCAAACCTTGAAAACGATCTTCCAAAAACAAAAAAACAACAAAAAAGGCTCTTTCCAGAGCCACCACTTTCTCCCACAAAAGAATGCAATGGTTTAGATGTTGCCACCACTTACATTTTCTTGGAAGTCTGCAAACTACCGCGCTGTCCACAGACTTCACAGGCTGCTCATGGGTCTGCACCATTTTTTGGGTACTTCTATTTTTCAACTGTGAAAGGTGGCTCTGAAAATAATAGTTTTTTTTATTTTGTTGTTTTATGATTTCTTTGGTATTTTTATACAGGACACACAAGGATGGGAAGGGAGGGTTGGGAAGGGGAACCAACCACAGGGACGAAGGGGCAGGTGGAGAGAGGAAGATGTTGGGTGGGCCTCACTGTTTCTCGTGCTCCCGGTCCGTAGCCTTGAAAGCACTTCAAAACTGTTCCCCCATGCAGAGTACTGAGTCACAGTACATAAAAGTACAGTGACCCTCGAAAGGCAAGGGTCCACTGCATTATTTATGGCTTGTGAGGCCTGTTCAGGGATCCGCTGCCCCAAGGGAGTGTCTCTTGTGTTGACAGGAGCAGATGTAGAGGATGAAATAGAGGAACTCAACTTGCTACCACCTTGGAAAGGGACAACCCTCCAAACTGCTGCCTTGTGCTTCGACCTCAGGTGTCGCCACATGGAGGTGGTACCATAGCTGTACAGCCCAGGCTTACCATGACTGAGTTGTACTGAGTCCACCAAACCTTGGCCACACGCATCTTGGGTACCCCCCAACGGTGGTAAATAGCCTCCACACCCAAGACTCACGCTGGCAGCTCTTCTTGAACCCACCTGTATCACCATACCTGTTCCCCTCTCTAAGCCCTCCAGAAGGTGGTGGTGGTGGAGGTGGGGCAGAGGAGGAAGCAGCAGCAGCAGCCATGGTTGCCATTGTAGATCAGCACACCAAAAGTAGCACAGCAGAAAAGCAATATCAGAAAGTGCTCTGTCCTGGTCAGCCAAAAACAGAATGAGGAGCAGCAGTGTGGTGTGGCCTTTCATAGGGGTGCATTGTGCGGACAGTCAAGCACTCTGCAGACACTTTGTGTCCCAAGCTGTTAGACAGGAGATCATATTGTGCCCCCTTTATTGTACATATTGGCCTAAGCCCAGTTGCTCTGCAGAGAAATCTGCGTCGCAAGGTTCTGACCTTAGATCGGTTTAGCTGCCATTTTGGGTTCATCCGCACATTTTGATTCTCCCTCCAAAGCCACCCTGAGTTCTAAAATGGTGGACAGTGTTCTTCTACTTGTAACATGGCCATCTTGACCTCTGCATACAAGTTAATGCTTAAACTGCCTGTGGGCCAAATGTTAGGGTCATGTAATGAGACCTTTTCCTTCGTTGACTGTAGATCAAGGATTACATGTGCCAACGATACTAATCCATGAACATATATCAAGCACAATGATGTCTAAATAACTGAATGTGAGCACTTGTTTGACTACATTGTATAAAATATATACGAAGGCTTAATGTTGAATCCAAAGACACACTGGGGGTCATTACGACCCAGGCGCTAATTGCGCCAACTTTACCACCATGGTGTAAACTATGTTTACACCATGGTGGATGGCGGATTTACCGCCCCATTCCAAGGTGAGTGGGGCGGTAAATCCCCATTTCCCATTTTCCCTTCCCCATTCCCATTTTTGCCCCATAGGGCATAATGGGAGTGGGGAAGGCGCTAATTACGCCACCGTAAATTACGGTGGCGTAATTAGCATCATGGCAGGTTAGCGCCATGGATTTTAACGGCTGCTAAGAGCAGCCGTTAAAATCAGAATAGGCGTTAAGGGTTAACGACGGCGTTAACCCTTAACGCCTGGGTCGTAATGAGGCCCACTGTTGCTATTGTAACCTATTGGAGTATGTATTAAGGATAATCCATACATGTATAGATGCATAAATTAGGAGCGAACTCGGCATGAACCCCTAGCCCGAGGAATGGTTAACTTGCAGATGGGCTGGACATCATGTAGAGAACTGTATAAAAGCATGAAAGTTCTGATGTACAGTCCCACTCACTTCACACACCGAACAGGGCTGGTTGTACTGAGGGCCTGATAGCTATCTGTTGCTTTGTCCTTTGAAAACTGTTCAGTTGTAGAATAAAGATCTGTGTATCTTTGTAAGCCCATGTTGGTGTATTTTATTTCCTTTTGGGGTACTCAGCCTCGATATTCTCTTTTTGCTTTTACAGATGGCGCCCGAATAGGGACCCTCAAGATTGATGCCAGCTTGTTGAAGGTTGACACAGCTATTGAACTAGGATTGGATGGTGTAAAAAGGAGCCCCTTTCTTGGATGAGATGCGACACCTCAGCAGCGCTGCACGGCCCGATCCCTGGACTGTGAGCACGCGGTCCGAGTAAGCATCTTGACGAAGGTCCATATATCGAGGTGGGCAGATTTGACGAAATCACCAAACACAAGGGTCCTTTGTTTGTTAGAAAATTTGTATCCGATCGGACCTCCTTAGGATTTGATTGTGACCTGATTCTTAAGTATCCTGATAATTTGTTTTGGCGCATTGCACTCGCGAGTTCAATTATTGACCAGGTAACACCAGTATTCTGATATGCCTGGGAAATTGTCTACCTGCTTCAGGGCATTGTTCCGCAAGGACATACAATCTTTGGAATTTGGCCGACCGGCACCAATGGAGGGGTCGCCGACGTGTACTATGTACTGTAAGCACGGCATTGGTAGTATAGTATTTAATGATATTTGGCACAGACAAACTAGACATGCTTCCGAACATCAGTGGCCAATCAATGGTAGTTTTGAAATCCCTCGTATTGAATAATTGAATATATATTATTGAAGAAAAAGGCTAGACTTGCAGCGTTTGATGTCTTACAGAATTGGAAGAAAGAAGCTTTACAGCAGCTCAAGAGTAGGGAAAAACATGTGCTATGACGAACGCCAAAAAAGCGTTGTTATATGACCAAAATAAACAGTCTGAGTCAGCTAGGAATATGGATAGGGCTTTCTCACTTAGTATCCAGAAAATCTATCCTTCTAAAGACTTTCATGTTTTTGATGAACTTATTGATAAACTGTTAAATGAACAAATGCCTGGTGCCACTGCGCCACCTCTGTATGTTCCTCTTCCTGCTGTTATTCCTCCTCCTGCTCCTCTTCCTCTTCCTATCGTTCCTCCTGCTGTTCCTCTTCCTCCAGTTGTTGTTCCTCCTTTTATCGTTGCTCCTTCACCTGCTCCTCCACCTTTGCCTGCTGTACCAGTAATAGCACCTCCGTTCCCAGATGTCCAAAACTTGCCTACTCTCCCTCTTCCAAGTGGTTCTACACCGCTTGAAGTAAATCGGGGAGCAGGATTGAGGGTTGTTACTCGTAATACTGTATCTCCAGAGAAAAAACGTGAGTTAACTGCGTGGGCCAAGCATTGCATGGAGAACGTTGATCAAGCTAATGTTTTTGCCACACTTTCTAATATAGACAATTTTCCTGAGAAAAACGTTTTTATTGAGGGATTAGGGATTCATTTATGTGTAATGTGGGACAGGTTAGATGATACAGATCTCCCACAAGGATTGAGGGATTTGAATATTTTAGCGTTCTCTAGAGATACTGTGGAGAAAGTGCAAGAGCATGTTGAGAGGGTACTTGAGTATAGAAGGGAGCCCGAAAGGTTACGGAATGAAGATGAAGATGGAGATAGTTTAGACGTTATGTTTGTAAAGAAACGGTTCCTTCCTTGTCGTAAATTGATAACTGAGGAAACGCAGATTTGTACGAAAGACGCGATTAGATGGATCTCAGATACATTGATAACTCCCATTGAAGTATATGACACGTATAGTCAGTATACGCCAGAAATGTAGAGGAAGTGATACAGGTAATGGTAGAATACCTACAGGATGAGTGAGTAAAAAGAAAGATCTTGTTGTCCTGCAGAGTTATTGAGTATTTACAAGATAGCTTTTTTTCGCTTGACACTTGTTTGGCTGCTTTAGCGCTCGATTTGGCTCTGTTGCTTAGTAAGCATTCGGAGTTGCCTACTTCTCAGTTGCCTATGAGAGAGGTTCCTCCGACATATGTTCCGAAAGTCCAAGTTCCAGCAGATGCCGGAACAGGTGTACAAGCCCATGAAATTCCTGCCCATTATGTGTCACAATTTGTTCACATCCCGTTCTCGAGACAGGAAGTGTCAACCATTAAACAGTCTATTCCCGACATTAGGAAGAATCCGACAGGGTTCTACAAAGAAATAGAGTCTGTTTGCAATCATCGGTATTTACTTTAAGTGATATTGATTTGTGATTTCCTGTACCCCTACCTGTTGATTTGTTGAAACAGATTAGAAATGTGGATGATGTACCAGGGTTAGGAGATACATGGACTAACATAGCTAGACTTGATGGAGAAAGGCCAGCTGGCGAAAGACCATCTCAGGTGATACTAACTTTGCATGACAGAATAGTTACGAAATTAAAAACTATAATTCCGCCAAAAGATAATTATTTGGGACAAGCTTATTGCCTGTGTCCAAGGGAAGTCTGAGGGTGCTACCGAATTCTTCAATCGGTTCGAACAGTTATTTTCAGATCTCAGTTGACAAGATTTAGGCACAGAGACTGGGAAAGATTATTTGTGGACAAATTTGTGCGTGGATTGCTGCCTGACATCCAGTTGCAAATTATGTCCTCTGAGAGCGCTTGGCAAGCAAATTCTCAGTCAGAAGTACTGCACATGGCTCAGTACTATGAGAATCGTGTCAATAACGAAAAGGAAGAGTGGAAAAGAGGAACGGTGATTTGAAGACAAAAGTGCTATTGAAACAAATTGTTAGAGGGCCTAGAGGGGGTAATTCGCAATTTAGAGGTCAGTATGTTCCGCAGGGTAACGCGCCCTTGGGTCCTGTAAACATTAACCAGTGTGCTTATTGTAGACAAGACGGTCATTGGCGTGCACAATGCCCGATCCTCCGACAGAGGTCAAATAACACATTTTGGGAATATGGGTAGACGATCCAGAGGCCGCCCAGGAGTAGGGGGTCTTGGTAGAGGTCAGTTTTTGCAGGATTCACAGCAACCTTTTTCGCAGGACAATCAGGCATCAGGTGTGGACAGTAGAAACATTTTTGATCATCCTTCTGCTGCCTACCTCTCTGACGACCTTCTTTTTGATGACATTCTGTTTCGCTAGGATTGCCCGAAGCAGGGTTTGGAACCAACGCCTATTCCCGTTAATCAGAAAGGCCCCTACGTTGAAATGTTAGTGGGAAATAGGAAACATCTATTCTTGATAGATACAGGGGCACAGAAGTGTTCTATTGATCATTTGCGGGTTCAAAACATTCCACTGTCAGGGCAAACCAATGTTTCTGTAGGGTTTTCTGGCACACCAGTTGTTTGTCCGGTTTCTTCGCCGGTAACTATTTCTTTGGGTCCCTTTACAGACCACTGTCAATTCCTTTTGACTGCGAATTGTGGAGAGAATTTGTTGGGGTTGAATCTGTTGAAGGAATTAAATGTAGTAATTCACTGTTCTCCTGATGGAGTGCATTTGACGATTTCACCACAGCAAGTTTCTGTCTCACAATTCTTGACCAGACCTTTGCCACCGGAATCTAGAGATGTTCCGGAGTGTTTATGGGCTATTGACGATAATGATGTCGGTGTTTTACAAATTGAACCTGTTACAATTGTCTTGAAACATGGAGTAAAGCTGCCACGTATTCCACAGTATATGATCTCGATTGATGGTGAGCAAGCCTTGAAATGCATCGTCTCCGATTTTGTGCATCGAGGGGTGATTGAGGAAATTGCAGGTAGTTTATGCAATAGTCTGATTTTGCCCGTGTACAAAAATGGCGATAATGCAATTCTTTTTTGTTTCATAATTGCGTGCCATCAATAAGACTGTTGCTCCACAATTTTCAATTGTCCCTGATGTGACGGCGATATTAACTATGATCCCGGGTTCAGCTACTTACTTTAGTGTTGTGGATCTGAAGAACGCTTTCTTTAGTATTCCGATACATTAGGACAGTAGATATTTATTCGCGTTCACCTTAGGGGGACACTTCTTTACCTTTACCCGTGCACCGCAAGGTTACACAGAAAGTCCAAGCAT
The DNA here is from genome assembly GCF_040938575.1 of Ambystoma mexicanum. Taxonomy (NCBI): domain Eukaryota; kingdom Metazoa; phylum Chordata; class Amphibia; order Caudata; family Ambystomatidae; genus Ambystoma; species Ambystoma mexicanum. Next base: position 1,335,693,916 of record NC_090924.1, read on the forward strand.
CTATAGTAGGGCTTTGAAAGAGCAGCTCAATACCCTTGAGTTGCCCTCTACTTGTACACTGCTTCAATATGTTGATGACTTTCTTTTAGCTGCTGATTCAGAGAGAGCTTGTAAGGAGGGCACTGTGTTGTTACTTATTCACCTGGCTAAACATGGAGATAAAGCTTTGCTTAAAAAATGTCAATATTGTTGTCAGGAGGTCGCCTATTCAGGCTATCTCCTGTCAAAGGAGGGAAGACGGTTGACACCTGAATGGATAAAACTCATTTCTAGCATGTCTGTCCCAAAAACGCAGAAAGAAGTTAGAGCCTTGATAGGAATGGCTTCTTACTGTAGGCAGTGGATCCCCAATTTTTCACTAGTGATCAAACCAATGTTGGCTTTGACGAAGAAGGGCATTTCTTCGCCATTGCCGTGGGACTTGGTACAACAGCAATCATTTGATCTGCTCAAGACTGCTGTGTGCTCGGCACTGGTTTTGGGCACACCAAACTATGAAAAGGCCTTTGTATTGTATGTGCATGAATGTGATGGTTGTGCTTTGGCTGTATTAACACAGGAACATGGAGGGAAGAATGTTGCGTGCGGTTACTTTTCTTCCTCCCTTGATCCTGTAGCATGCGCTTTGCCAAAATGTTTGCGAACTGTCGCTGCTGCTGCTGTGTCTGTGAAACAGAGCATGGGAAGGGTCCTAGGCCATCCTTTAACCCTAATGGTACCTCACTCTGTAGATGTTCTATTGAACAGAACTCAAACGCAACACCTCACCTCCGCACGACTAACAAGATATGAATTGATCTTGTTTGCGCCACACATACAAATCAAGAGGTGTTGTGATCTTAATCCAGCTGAACTTTTACCTTTCCTACAAAGAGTCACATGACTCAAACATGAGACAAAGGGTAGAATTAATCTGAAAGATACTCCTTTGAACAATCCACAAGGGGAGCGGTTTTGTGATGGCTCCTGCTTCAAACTTCCGGATAGTACATTCACAGCTGCTTATGCACTCACTACATTCAGCACAGTCGTGGAAACCAAGAGAATCAGGCATAACTCCACGCAGGCCGCAGAGATTATAGCATTGACCCGAGATTGTGAACTTTCCGAAGGGCTTACAGTAAACATATACACTGACAGTCAGTATGCCTTTGGGGTGGTTCACAACTTTGGGAGACTTTGGTCAGAAAGAGGGTTCTTGACTTCACATGGTAAAAAAATCCAGCATGGCTCCTTGATAGTATGGCTACTCTCAGCGCTTGCACTCCCTACTCAGCTAGCTATCATAAAATGCGCAGCGCATCAGAAAATTGTACACAATGTAGGAAAGGGGAACGCTTTTGCTGACCAGATAGCCAAACAGACTGCCACAGATCTCTTGTCAGATATGTATACTTCAAGGGAAGCCACAAATGCTTGTACTATGGATGCGGGTATTGATTCCGTAAGGGATATCCAAGCCGAAGCCACGTTAGAAGAGTCCAAGAAATGGGCTGAGGACTTGGGGAAACTTGATGATGATGGGTGTTGGGTGGACAGAGTTGAATGGAAGTGGCTACTTCCCAACGCATATATTATGATGATCGATGTTATGGCTCATGGTCCCTGTCATCATATTTGAATGTCATTTTCCCTCCATGTGGCAACCCCCAAACTTGTTGCTGCTGTTTTACACCCTAGTCTAAACTTTGCCAGAGAAGCGCAGCCCTCCGTCGCACTCCTCTGGGCTTTCGCTCAATTCTTATTGGGAAACTGACATGCCCTTAAGACAGTCAGTACTGGGAGACTTTGTTTCCCATAGTCCTTTCCTCATGTTGCAGCTTTTGTGCAACATGTAACAAGAGTGCAATGTAAATTACTTTACCGCACTCTTAGGGCTCTAGTCATTCCAAAGGCCCTAGAAACTCTTGCTGGACTTATCATGAACTGTGCAGGTGTGTCACGGACAGGACTGGTGGCAGCTATTGTTTATCTTATGTTTTGAACCCTTTTTTGCCATGTTATCCGCGCTTACCGCGTTTGGCACAAATAGGTGGCCTGGCTCCAAAATGGCCATGCCACGAAGTTCTTTGGCCTGTCCTTTGCCCATCTTCCCCTTCACCTTCCCCAGGTCGAGCCGACCCGCGTCAGTCCTTATTTGGTCATGCACTTTCCCGCGAAACCCAACGCTTTCGTGGGCTTCTGCATGCCTTGTGTGTGTGCCTCCAGGATGTGGGCTGGGATGTCTGTTCCCAATACACATCCTGGGTGCCAGAGAGTCTAGAGTGTCCTGAATACCTGGGACCACCGTGGTCTGACATTGGTCCACGTATGGAGTGAGTGTTTGTGAGCAGATCTCCCATTGGGTCCTCTCCATTTTGCCGCAAAGGGAACTTTGGATAAGAGGAGGCCGAAAACACCACTACCATGTCGATCTCCTGAGTTCACACCGAACAAAGGATAAGGAGCCAAGTATCCTGCAACAAGAAGCTGAGTCGAGGAACCGCTGGTGACCCGCTGGAAGGTTCGGCGCCCTGAGCCCGCTGTCGTCCTGCGAGACCCCTCTGCTTCTGATCGTCCTTGAAGGTCTGCGAAGGTGCTTCGACCCATTGGAATAGTGGGACCAACTATTCTCGGCACCTACATCAAACCCTGCAAGTAAGCCTCCTCGGAAGTGTCCCTGGGCCAACCAGTTGACTGACCAGCTTACACGGGACGTTTGCTCTGTCACCGCCACCGTTTCTGGGAAGCCCTCGAAACTTGGCGTACTGCTAGCTCTGTGTCCACGGCACCCTCACGCTGAATTTCGTACACTTGGCATTCCCAGGTCTGAAGTGAGATGATTGCGTCCGAACCAGAGTAAACGCTGTTGCCGTGTTGCCTTGCTGTGGTAACAATCTGTGCACGTTTGCTGCATTTGTGACCCCCTCGACCCTGAATCCTGATACCGCAGAATCTACACAGTGTTGAGACGTCCTGCTTGTCGCATCAGAACCTGCCAGCATCGTGAACCAAACTGGCAAAGTCTGGGTGTGCCTGCGTCGGGGACCGGTGAGTAGTCCATACCCCAACCGGCGGCCCCTAGTGCAGGAACCCATTTCTTTTCTACCGCTGTTACGAAATAGCGGATCCATCCCACACTCTCACCCTGCCTCTGCCTGCAAGTGGAGGTCTTGCTTGAGTAGTGGGGACTTGTTCTTAATCGCTTCATCCACCTTCCTGAACTGTCAGAGACCCTTGTAGAGACCCTATTTTGTCCATTGGCACATGCACGTGCATGTACTATTGAGCACAAGACTTCTCTCATCGTAGAACTTGGACTGCCTCCTAGTTACGTGTATTTCTGATGTCGAACTGGGTCTAACGATTACTTGCACTGCCTGTTTTCCTCCCCATCTAGGTGGTCTACATATTTCATGCTTCTAACTCCTTAGACCCCTCGATCTTGTATATATATTGTATTGATTGTGATGTGTTGGTTTACTTTAGTATTATTGTGATTCTTTGCTATGGTTGATGTTACAAAGGCCTTGTAATAAATATGTCTATATTTTTAATATAACACCTGTCTGGAGTAATTTGTAAATGTCCTTGCTTTGTGTGCTCATTGAGGTCTTTCAGTCACCCTCACCCCTCTTGAGACTTAGTCTAGACCACCGCCATCGCTACTCTGATTGGTCTGGCTTGTCCAGAGGTTACCCTGTTGCAAGAAACTAGGCTGGCCTTCTGAACCTCTGCCCCTCCAGGTCAGAGTTCAGAAATCCATCTTGACAAATTGGTGTACAGCGGTGGGATAGGACTGAAGGTATTCAGTGTTGCATACTAGTGAAGGCATTTCGAGTTATTCCTACCAGGACACATAGTGAATTGTTGTAGTATAACTTTTTAAGGGCCATAGTCCTATCTAACAGAATGGAAACAAGTACCTTGTTAACTTTAAATGCTTCTAAATCTGAAACATTGAAAAAGATGTGTGCTGAGAGAGGTGTCTCCTCTCAAGGCACAAAAACGGAAATGATCCAAAGAATCATGGCCTGGCAAGAAGCTCAGCTTAGTGCTTTAGCTTCAGAGGACAGTGAAGAAGGAGGTGGGGCTGCTCTCACTGGTAGAACTGATAGTTCTGCCGCTGCACTGGTCCACAGTAACCATGAAGACATGGAGGATGTAATGTCTAACGTTTCCTCTGCCAGTGCTGATGGGGAGGCCATACTTGAATTCAAGAAGCAAGAGCTGCTGTTTAGGCAGAAGGAGCTTGAGTTCAGTATGGCCAAACTAAAGATAGAGCAGGCATAAAAACAAAAAGACAGGGATCACCAGTTGGAACTGGCCAAGCTTCAAGTTGCCAATGGGTCCAAGGGTCCTGGACATGGGTCTGGGGCCTCTTCTCATCCAAGGTTTCCAAAATATCTGCTCAGTGTGTATAAGGAAAAGAATGACATTATGGACTGGCTGAATACATTTGAGTATGCATGTGAAGTTCAACAAGTTGACAATGCTGATAAAATTGCCTGGTTACTTAGCAGACTACCCCATTCTGGCTGCAGTGCCATTATGCAAATGTCGAAAACTGAGAGAGCAGATTTTGCAATGTTGAAGCAAACTCTCATCTTAAAGTTTGGAAAGACTCCTGCCCAATACTTAAAAAGATTCAGAGAGTATAAGAAAAAAGAAGGTGGTACTTGGGTATATTATGTAACTGAATCCTTAAAAAACTTGACTGGATGGGTCGAAGGTTATACGGTTTCTACCTTTGAAGGTATGATAAGTCTTGTCATGCTGGAACACATTTTTGCATCTTCTTCCCCTGAGCTTAAGCAGCACTTGGCAGATTCAAAAGAGATAGATCCTAAGAAGCTAGCCATTGCAGCAGATTTATGTGTGTCTTTGTTGTTTACTTTGTGGCTATTTACTTTGATTAGGGAAGGCCCTGATGAAGGACTACATAGACCGAAATGCATTGGCCATTTGATGATGTTGACTTATAAACAACGTCAGCACGCTACATTTTGAGAATAAAATACACTATTGAAGAATTCAATATTTGTTCAACTTGGATTAATGGAAAATTGAAATATTTGATAATACACTATTGAAGAATTAAATATTTGTTCAACTTGGATTAATGGAAAATTGAAATATTTGATAATACACTATTGAAGAATTAAATATTTATTCAACTTGGATTAATGGAAAATTGAAATATTTGATAAATCCCGTTGGGATAAAAGGGTGTGCGGCCCACACCGCAGACAAGATTGTCAAGGTCATTTTTCAGTTCAATCCTTCTGTGCTGGCACACGGTAGCACAAGTTAGTGGGCTGCACCCCAAGCAGCATTATTTTTGGATAAACCCACGCGCAACAAAGAATAACAAGCAGTGCCCGCTCGCATCCCCAGCTTTCTCTATATGTCACATCGAGTGTCCCATAAGGACAAGACTCATCCTGGTAAGCAGGAGGAAGTGAAAAAGGCCAAAGATAAGGAGGGTGGGGAAACTGTTAAATCTTCTTCCCAAAAGGGCCACAAAAAGAAAAATAAGGGTAAGACACAAGAGAACTCAAAGGGTAGTGGAGGTCAGCCTCTGAAACTGAATAGGGATAGTGGATGCAGTCGGCCGGTAGTGGATTCTACCTTGGTAGACCCAGAGGAAGTTGCCAGAGCTACTCTGATGCTCACTAAGTTGGCTGACGGCCTACCTCTCATGTTCCCAGTAACACCTGTAAATCTTACTATAAATGGTACAGCAGTTAGGATTCCAGTGAGCATTCAGAGGAGTGTCCCAGGAAAGGTCTTGTTGGGCAACGATCTCAGAGCTTTAGGGCTTGTGGGAGATACTGCTGAAAGACCCTGCACAAGGTCTCAAACAAGGGCAGCACTGGCCAAGTCCAATGCCCTGCCCAAGCCAAAGGGGAAACCCAAGGCTAAAGGATCAAAAAACCAAAACAAGGGAAAGAGAATATTCCCCCTAACTCGCCTACCACTGAGGTGGAGGTAGTTGGTCAATCACCCGGACCTGACGAGGAGGTGGTGATGCCAGAAGTGTTTGACCCCAATGACCATCCTGAACTAAACGATTTGTTAGTAGAAGGTGGTCCTGACAGGGAAGAATTCAGTAAAGGCCAATGTGAGTGCCCATCTCTGGAAGGCCTAATTAGAAAGGCCTGCTCCCAGCTTGAGGGTGAACCACCTGGGAAGCATCCGATTTATTGAGAAGGTGGGCTCCTGTATAGTGAGCCTACACAGTCTACCGAAGGAGACCATAGGAGGTTGGTGGTTCCCCTTGCTGTAAGACCCTTCCTCCTGCAGCTGGCGCATTAAGTGCCCCTTGCTGGTCACCTAGGTATTAAGAGGACCAAGCAAAGGTTATCCATGCACTTCTACTGGCCCAAGATGGGGGTGCAAGTAGAAAGTCACTGCAGGAGTAGTGCCTCCTGCCATTTATCTGGTAAGAGTGGTTCAACAATCCAAGCTCCATTGGTACCACTCCCTGTTGTGGGAGTACCATTTGAGAGGGTAGGGATCGACATTGTTGGTCCCCTTGACCCCCAAACATCCTCAGGCAATAGGTTTATCCTGGTGCTGGTCGACCACGCCACCAGGTATCCGGAGGCCATCCCATTGAAAACTGTGACTGCCAAGTCAGTTACAAAAGCTTTACTTGGCATCTTTACTAGGGTTGGCTTCCCTAAAGAAGTTGTGTCTGACAAAGGCAGCAACTTTATGTCGAAATATATGCAGGCTATGTGGAAAGAAAGTGGGGTCACCTATAAGTTTTCTTACGCATACCACCCCCAGACCAATGGTCTGGTGGAACGGTTTAACAGGAACTTGAAAAGTATGATTGGGGCTCTGGAAGAACCCCAAACAAGAAAATGGGATCTTCTTTTACCATGCTTACTGTTTACCTACAGAAAGGTACCACAAGAGGCTGTTTGGCTTCAGCCCCTTTGAACTTCTGTTTGGTCACCCTGTGCAGGGACCCTTAGCCATAGTCAAGGAGGGATGGGAGATGCGCATTCCCCCTATTACTACCAACGAGGTAGACTATGTGTTAGGGCTCAGAAAAAGGATAGTACTCCTGATGGGTCTGGCTAGTGACAGTTTGAAGGCAGGACCAGCTCTGGTGAAACATTGGTATGACCAGAAAGCTTGCCTCATCTACTTCAGACCAGGTAATCAAGTCCTGATCATGAATCCCATAAGGCCTAGAGCTTTACAGGATGAGTGGTCAGGCCCTTACACAATGGTGGAGCCCCTGGGTGAGGTCAACTATTTAGTGGACCTTGGAAGGCCTGGGCAGGTTCCAAAAGTGTTCCATGTAAATAGGCTGAAGGCTTTCATCCCATGAGTTGAAATTGCAGCACTGCTATTGGCTTCAGATGTTGAGGAAGAGGAGTCTGAACCTCTCCCTGACCTTTTTCAAAGCAGTCCTTCATATAGCTCCTTTGAGGGTGTCTGACTGGCCCCTCACCTGACTTCTGATCAGCAGGCTGAGGTGAAAAGTTTGCTTAGGCAATTTTCCCCCCTGTTTTCACAGTCCCCTGTTTGACACCTTGGTGCAAATATAACATAGACACAGGAGACAGTGTACCTATCAAAAGTAGGGGATACAGAATGTGAGACAAAGTATGGTCTTACATTAAGACAGAGGTCAACAAAATCTTGGATCTTGGGGTGATTGAACCCTCTAGTAGTCCTTGGTCCAGCCCGGTGGTTTTGGTTCCAAAAGCAGGTACTTCTGAATTGAGGTTCTGTGTGGATTACAGGGCTATGAATGTTGTCACCAAGACAGATGCACACCCCTTGCCTCGAACAGATGAGCTGGTGGATACCTTGGGTACCTCCAAGTACCTCAGCACGTTTGACCTCACTGCAGGCTATTTGCAAATAGCCCTTGCAGAACATGCCAAGGTGAAGACAGCGTTCTCAACTCCAGAGGGTCTTTACCAGTTCAGGGTAATGCCTTTTGGGTTGAAGAATGCACCTGCCACTTTTCAGAGGCTTGTGAATCATGTGTTGAATGGGTTGGATGAATTCTGTCTTGCATATCTGGATGATATAGCAGATTTCAGTGCCACCGGGGAAGACCATGTGAAACACCTTGTGATTGTGTTACAGGCTCTTCAGAAAGCCGACTTGACCATAAAGTCCAGTAAATGCCAGATTGGACAAGGCTCAGTGGTTTACCTTGGACATGAAGTAGGTGGAGGGAGGATAAAGCCTCTACCAGTAAAGTACAAGCAGTACAAGACTGGCCTACCCCACTACACAGACCCAAGTGAGAGCCTTCTTAGGACAAACTGGGTATTACAGACATTTCATGGCAGACTATCGCACCATAGCTGCCCCTCTGACTGCTCCCACCACTCCGAAGAAACCCAAGAAGGTAACTTGGACTGAAGAGTGTGAGAAGGCCTTCAATGGATTAAAATACTCCTCGTGCCAGGCCCCTGTTCTCAGGGCCCCTGATTACCAAAGACCTTTTATTGTGCAGACAGATGCCTCTGACACTGGGATAGGAGCTGTACTATCACAAGTAAATGAGAAGGGTAAGGAACACCCTATTGGCTTCATTAGCCGCCAGCTTAAAGACAGAGAGCTGAGATGGTCCACAGTAGAGAAAGAATGTTTCTCTGTTGTGTGGGCCCTACGGAAGCTGAGGTCCTACCTCTATGGGACCCACTTCACTGTGCAAACTGACCATAAGCCCTTAAAGTGGCTAATGAACATGAAGGGAGAGAATCCAAAGTTGTTTAGGTGGTCCATAAGTCTGCAAGGCTTTGACTTCACTATTGAGCATAGGCCAGGAGTCCAACATAGCAATGCTGATGGGTTGTCCAGAATGTTTAACCAACCTGAACAAGAAACTCATCCAGGGGTGGATTAGTTCCCCCTGTCCTTAGTCTGGGAGGGGCGAGTGTTAGGAAAGATTCCATATTTGAATGTAATGTTCCCTCCATGTGGCAACCCCCAAACTTTTTGCTGCTGTTTTACACCCTGATCTAAACTTTGCCAGAGAAGCGCAGCCCTCCACCGCACTCCTCTGGGCTTTCGCTCAATTCTTATGGGGAAACTTACTTGCCCTTAAAACAGTCAGTACTGGGAGACTTTGTTTCCCTTTGTCCTTTCCTCATGTTGCAGCTTTTGTGCAACATGTAACAAGAGTGCAATGTAACTTACTTTACCGTACTCTTGGGTCTCTAGTCATTCCAAAGGCCTTATAAACTCTCGCTGGACTTATCATGAACTGTGCAGGTGTGTCACGGACAGGACAGGTGACAGCTATCGTTTATCTTATGTTTTGAACCCTTTTTTGCCATGTTATCCTCGCTTACCGCGTTTGGTACGAATAGGTGGCCTGGCTCCAAAATGGCTTTGCCACAAGGATCTTTGTCCTGTCCTTTGGCCTTCTTGCCCCTTCACCTTCCCCAGATCGAGCGACCTGGGTCAGTCCTTATTTGGTCATGCACTTTCCCGCGAAACCCAAGGCTTTTGTGGGCTTCTGCATGCCTTGTGTGTGTGCCTCCAGGATGTGGGCTGGGATGTCTGTTCCCAATACACATCCTGGGTGCCTGAGAGTCTAGAGTGCCCTGAATGCCTGGGACCACCGTGGTCTGTGATTGGTCCACATAGGGAGTGAGTGTTTGTGAGCAGATCTCCCATTGGGTCCTCTCCGTTTTGCCGCAAAGGGAACTTTGGATAAGAGGAGGCCGAAAACACCACTTCCATGTCGATCTCCTGAGTTCACACCGAACAAAGGATAAGGAGCCAAGTATCCTGCAACAAGAAGCTGAGTTGAGGAACCGCTGGTGACCCGCTGGAAGGTTTGGCACCCTGAGCCCACTGTCGTCCTGCTAGACCCCTCTGCATCTAATTGTCCTAGAAGGTCTGCGAAGGCGCTTCGACCCATTGGAATAGTGGGACCAACTATTCTCGGCACCTTCATCAAACCCTGCAAGTAAGCCTCTTCGGAAGTGTCCCAGGGCCAACCAGTGGGCTGACCAGCTTACACAGGACGTTTGCTCTGTCACCGCCGCTGTTTTGGGGAAGCCCTCGAAATTTGGCATACTGCTAGCTCTGTGTCCACGGCACCCTCACGCTGAATTTCTTACACTTGGCATGGCATTCCCAGGTCTGAAGTGAGACGAGTGCGCCCGGACCAGAGTAAACGCGGTTGCCGTATTGCCCTGCGGTGGTAACGACCTGTGCACGTTCGCTGCATTTGTGACCCCCGCGACCCTGAATCCTGATACCGCGGAATCTTGTCGCATCTGAACCTGCCAGCCCCTCCAGGTCAGAGTTCAGAAATCCATCTTAACAGTCCCACACACATATGTGCTTGTAAAATCACGAGAATGTTGCAAAAGTATGATATGGCATTTGTAACGCGCCTATACACAAGTGTTTCAAGGTGTGAATGACAAAGTAGCTGAACGCTTCGTTCAGAAATGCATGATTTGTTTACAGCATAATGTGGGGAAGGGCACATTAACTCCTAGGGGTAGTTTTGGCCCACCTTCTGTCCCCTTTGAGGTCATCCATTTTGATTTAATTGAGATGGAGCGTTGCAATAATTTTAAATATGTGTTAGTCGTCATCTGTGCAAATGGGTTGAGGTTTTTCCTGTTAAAGACCCCACAGCCATGACCATGGCACAGACTATGTTAAAGGAATACTTCCCGAGGTTTGGGTTGCCAAAAGTCATCTGGTCGGACAATGGTCCACACTTTATCGCTGCTGTAATCCTGCAGATATGCGCAGGATTAGAGATCGATAAACGGTTCCATTCGGCTAGACATGCTCAGAGTGCTGGACTAGTGGAAAGACACAACGGCATCATCAAAAACAAGCTCGCTAAGACGTGCGCCGGCACCAAACTAAAATGGCCGGACGCCTTACCGATCGTGTTGTTATCAATGCGAACAATAAGACTGGGCTCTCTCCCTTTGAGGTGGTTATGGGGAGGCCTGCTAATATTTGGGATATTCCGAAGTGTCGTTCTTTTTGAAATGCTGAAAATGTACTTCTCTCTGTCTATTCTAGCCAATTGACTAAAAACTTGTATTTGATTTATCACCAGGTGCGAGAGGCTTTACCTGTACGATACGAGGGTCCCGGTCACAGCATACGACCTGAGGAGTGGATCCTCGTGAAATCATTTGAGCGATCCTCTTGCCTCGCACCTCGTTGGCGGGGCCCCTTCCAAGTCCTGCTGGTCACACAGATTGCGGTGCGGGTAGCAGGCCGGAAGATTTGGATTCATGCGTCACACACCAAGAGGATCCCACACCCAGTGCCACACGATACAGAAGAAGCAGAACCCCTTACCAATGCTGTAACCAACAATTACGAAGCAGCAACCAGCATCGAGAGTGCGTCAGAGACTCTCCCTGATCAGGAGGGGTCTGGGGAAACAGCCATTTCATCTCCATACTCTCCAACCATTTTGTTTCCGGAAGTAGTCCCTAATTGTGTCTCTGACCTTGTTCCGCCCATTCACCACTTCCAGTGGGAAGAAACGACACGTTGTTTGTGGATCACTCAGTACCAGGGATTACAAGGTACGATCTGCATCTGAGGAAATAGACTTACGGCACGCTTCGGCTGTGCGAGAAAGGAAAATCATCAAAGGGCTTGTCTTTTTGGCCCGATCAATTTTGCAAAAGGGGATTCTGTTGGCTAGGGTTTGTGGAAGGACTAAGAAGACGCTCGGACTGGAGGTCACCAGCAAAAAAACACTGAAGCTTTCGTTGGAAGTCTACAATGCCTGCTACCACTTCCGCTCGTACAGAACTGATAAGAGAACGTCTGACCAGCTGCGAAAATGGACAATCCGTTACGTGGGTCCCAAAAAACGTACTGCTTTCTTGTGATAATGTTAATTGGTTTTATAATAGTCATTGTCTTAGGCTTCTGGTATCTAGAAGAAGTACATCTGCTTGAGAATTTTTTACCAACTGAAAATGTACCTACTGTTTCTACTGCTTTCATGCATCTGCACACTCTATCTCCTAGAGACTCTCAGCACAGACAGAGATATCATAATAACACACTATTACGCATCATGAATGCTACACATGCCATTTTTAACAAATCTAATTGTTGGGTCTGTTCACATTTACCGCAGCACAGGGATAAGGGGCTAGGTTGGTATATTCATCCTTTACTTTTGACCACTGCATGGTATGCTTCTCTTAGAGCACTATTCTTTGGCCGCTGGAACGATAGCGTCTCAGGGAGCTTCGATGGGACTAATTTAAATCAGTTTGAAAAACTTGTTCTGACTCCCTTGGGATGCTCACTCTTTGCAAATAGGAGTAAGCCTAACGTTGCTTCTATTAGGCCTTCTGATAGATTATCCCATCCTTTTCAATCTCTGATCTCTTTCAAGATGGCTCCTATAGGCAATAAGGATGCCACACCTCCTTCCTACACTGTCAATCATAGCTCTGATTCAGTTTCTTTCTGCATAGAGAGGAATGGTACTCAGTCAATGGGTGATTTTAAAGGTTGCACCAACGTTGCGAATTTCATTAGCGAGGACAGACCTTTGTATGTAGACGAACCTGTCTACTTTGTTTGCGGTAATGTAGCATTTCCATGGTTACCCAGGGATTGGCAGGGGACTTGTTATTTAGGGATTCTGTTACCCAGGGTATTCATAGCGAGTACTGTAGACATTTCAAAGGCTCGTCCCCGGCGGGACGAGAATGGTGACACTTCAGCACAAGTTCTGGGCGATGTAGATAAATCATTTGTGCCATTTTGGGGACAAATAATGAACTCTGAAGATATCAGGAGTCTAGCGAGAGTACTGGAGAGGACCATCAACCGGACCAATGACATACTCTACGGTATGACTCTATAACAGAAAGCAATAAGATTAGTAGCACTTCAGAACAGGATGGCATTAGATGTCAACCTGGCTGAACGTAGAGGGGTATGTAAATTAGTGGGGTCCGCTTGCTGTGTTTTCGTGCCAGATTCCTCCCCAACTACCTTCAAGGCAATACAGAATCTGCATGTCCTAAATTGAGAAGTGCATGTTCCCGAGGGAAAATGGGATCTTAGCGCTTGGTTCTGGGACTTCTTGCGATCTTAGGGATGGAAGCTACTTTCGGTCTTGTTGATCATTTTAGGAATTATGCTGTTTCTTTGTTGTTGTATACAATGTCTTCCTGGTTTATGTTGAAAGAAATCTTAGTAACGGATCTGATGGCAATTGACATCTCTGATAGTGATTCAGGGTGTATGGACATTGAGACGTGGAGTTACTCGTAAAGTGACTAGAAGTAGTTTAGCGCTTGGCATAGGCCAAAAGGATGGTTTGTTAGATGGGAAATCATATTGTGCCCCCTTTATTGTATATATTGGCCTAAACCCAGTCGCTCTGCGAAGAAATCTGCGTCGCTAGGTTCCGACGTTAGATCGGTTTAGCTGCCATTTTGGGTTCATCCGCCATTTTGATTCGCACTCCAAAGTCACCCTGTGTTCTAAAATGGTGGACAGTGTTCTTCTGCTTGTAACATGGCTGTCTTCACCTCTGCCTGCATGCGAGTTAATGCCTGTGGGCCAAATGTTAGGGTCATGTAATGAGACCTTGTCCTTCGTTGACCTGTAGATCGTGGATTACCTGTGCCAACAATACTAATCCATGAACATATATTAAGCACAATGATGTCTAAATAACTGAATGTGAGCACTTGTTTGTCTACATTGTATAAAATATATACGAAGGCGTGATGTTGAATCCAAAGACACACTGTTGCTATTGTATCCTATTGGAGTATGTATTAAGGATAATCCATAAATGTATAGATGCATAAATTAGGAGCGAACTCGGCATGAACTCCTAGCCCGAGGAATGGTTAACTTGCAGATGGGTTGGACATCATGTAGGGAACTGTATAAAAGTATGAATGTTCTGATGTACAGACTCACTCACTTCACACACCGAACAGGGCTGGTATTCGCTGTGTTGTACTGAGGGCCTGATAGCTATCTGTTGCTCTGTCCTTTGAAAACTGTTCAGTTGTAGAATAAAGATCTGTGTATCTTTGTAAGCCCGTGTTGGTGTATTTCCTTTTGGGGTACTCAGCCAAAATATTCTCTTTTTGCTTTTACAAAGCAGCACTCAAAAAGTTGCAAAAAGTCTCTAGAATGACCATGACATGACCTTTGCAGAGGTGACGTTTCAGAATAAAACACCCTGGATTAGCCAAAAATGCACATTTAAAGTGTTTGGGGGTAACAACAGTGTCCTCGTTTAGGCCTGACACTCAGCACGGGTGCGGTCTCATGCTGATGTCCCCAGACGTCCGCGGATATGATGGCTGTCTGTAGGACACCTATTGCACGGGGTGCGATGTGGGCATACGCTTAGGTATCCGTAGGACAATGGCGGGATCCCTGAACTAACTAAAAGTGCAACATGTCAGGGGACAGTTCTGGACAGGTACAGTGTTTGGAGGGCCCAAGGGATCAGATGGGCATACGTCCAGGTGTCCATAGGACAGGGGTGGGACCCCCAAACTAATTAAAAGTACACCACAACTGTGCAGACATGTACTAACAGGCACTATTTTCGGAAGGATCAGGGGGATCAGATACCCATGCGCCCAGGTGTCCGTAGGACAGACACGGGACCCCTGAACTAATTAAAAGTATGCCACAACTTTGCAGACATTTGCGGACGGGCGCATTTTTCAGAGGACGTATGGGATTGGATGCGCATGCGCCTAGGTGTCCGCAAGACAGGGTCTGGGTCCCTGAATCATATAAAGGTGCGTAATGATTTTGCAAACATGTGTCATGGCCACAGGGCAAGAACCACAAGCTCCACTACATAAAGGGTCCAGTTGGACCTAGTCCTGGCGCAGGCTCATGAGAAAGTGTGCTCTGCACACTTTTATTCAGATGCACGTGCTATTTTCTCCCCTGCAGGGCCTCCACGTGCCTCCAGGTCGGGCGTGGCCATAGGAGTGCATTGGGCTGCATGTGCAGCATCTTCTGGGAGTGGCAGGGTGGGGCCACAAGTCAGAACAAATGTGCGTGGCCGGGACCAGGCTATTTAAGCCTGTCCCCTGCCCGCATGCAAGCGTTTCGCGTTAGTCTGCTTATAGCAGCGTAACGCTCACTGCCGCCTGAAGCGCATCTTACCTGATTCCTGCAATAACCATCGCCTGAAGTGCATCTTACCTGATTCCAGCAGCTGCCGCAGTTGGAGTGCATCCTTACCTGATTCCAGCAGCAACCGCAGTCGGAGCGCATCCTTACCTGATTCGAGCAGCAACCACAGTCGGAGCGCATCCTTACCTGATCCCGACTTCCAGCCTCAACACTTACTCGGGAGTCCATCTTCAGCCAGCATCGTCGTGGATCCAGGCATCCTTCACCCGCCGGTAGATCTTCAGATAACAGCATCCTAGACTGAATTTGCCAGACCATCCTGCAAGAGAAAAGGACAAACAAGGTTAGAAAAAACTATAAAGACATTACGCTAAGCTCGCGCTCAAACCAATCCTCGCGCTTGACCTAAAGAACTAAACTTACCACCTATTGGAACATCGTGAAATCTCTTTTTCTCCATTGGGGCTTGCTTCTTGCACCACGATTCCGCTGGGCCTCATATCACCTATTGGGAAGAAGGAAAGACATTACAAGAGATATTGACAATAATCAAGGAGAAAGACATTACAAAAGAATACAGACAATAATCATTATCGAAGGATACTTACCTTTTAAGTGGTTCAGCCACAGCCAGTCTGGGCTGCCACGCACATGGACCAGTGAAGAAACTCGGTCTATCTAAAAGCGCCTCTGCAGTGAGAAGCAGGACGGAGAGCTTGCCATCATAATTAAACAGGTGAGACTATATGGGTAGGCGCATGCTCATCACATTCTGGGAAGAAGGGTTCGAGGGAGACCACAGCCATATCACAGCATTCTCAAGGCCTCTCATATTCTCGCAGGGGCAGTACCAACAACCAGCGCAGTCCACAACATGGGAGCAGGGAATGAATCCTGACCAAGGAGAGTCGGTTCCAGGGAGGGCTGCAATTGTGCCCCAGTGTCCCCGCAGAGACCCGGTGAGCGTAACAACATGTCCGGACAGGCGCACTGTTCAGGGGTATCTCCATTTTGATTACGGAGAGCCCAGACAGTCACAGGGCCTCATTACGACCCAGGCGGTAAGGGGTTAATGGCGCCGTAAAAGGTGGCAGTGCCGTTAACCCCTTACTGCTTAATTACGAGGTCCCTTTGCGTGTCCCCACCTTAACGGCTGGTTTTACCAGCCGTTAAGGAAGGAACCTGCAAAGGGACTTTCGAGGTAATTACGGTACCGCAATTTGCGGTAATTACCGCCTTCCCCATTCCCATTGAGCCCTATGGGGGCAAAAATGGGAATGGGGAAGGGCCAATGGTGAATGGGGAATTACCGCCCCGCCAACCTTGGAATGGGGCGGTAATTCCACCATTTACCATGGCGCAATCAGTAAAATACCAGCGTCAACCATGGCGCTAATAGTGCCATGGTTAACGCCTGGGTCGTAATGACCCCCACAGTGTCTGCGGACTCCAGACAGGGCTTTTTAAAAAGGAAAACACACACACACACACTCCCCCACCAACAGTATACACATAGATATTTATTTACAAACAGAAATACACTACATTAGGAAAGGGAAGGGGTTTCAGAATATTAAACATATACAGGGGATATGGCGGAATTGGGGTTTTGCTATTCATCAGGGGAGGAAGGGTTTGAGGTCTCATCATAGAATCACTGATTAAAGGGTTTTGGTGGGAATGACTGGCTTGGACAAGGGGAATGGGCACAGTTACCAGTGGGGCAGTGGTATTTAATATTGTACATCATATGCCTTTCTACAAATGTCTTCAACTGTGCAGAATTGGTGTTAAACTGATCCATTTTTGCAGAGACTTCTTAGTTCATCTACAACATTTATATTTTGGGTCTGCCTGTGCCCATCTTCTTGCACATTTTCTAGTAATTCCAGGCCACTTTCTTCATTTGCACTATCTACTGTTAAAAAAAAAAAAAAAAACATGTGTTATTGAAATGTGAAGCAATGTACAGTACGTTTACTACTTTAAAACTGGTATTGTGTACCATTAGAGTTACTTCCGTCACTCATTTCGTCATGGGGGAAATTTCCCTCTAGCCACTCCAAGGTGCTTGCCATTTCTCTGCAAAGAAAACAATACTTCTTACAAGTCATGCACATACAAAAACCTCCAATATTACAGGAAGAGATATAGGGCCTCATTACACGGAAGGCGGTAATGGTTAACGGCCACCGTTAATGGTAACGATGACCGTTAACCATTACCGCCTTACTACGAGGTCCCTTAGCGGGTTGGTGCTTTAACACCTGCTTTTTGCAGGCATTAAAAACCAACCCGCTAAGGGACCTCACAGCTAATTACGGCACCGCAAAATTGCGGTGCCGTAATTAGCGCCTTCCCCATTCCCATAGAGCCCTATGGGGCAGAAATGGGAATGGGGAAGGGCAATGGCGGAAGGGGGATTTACCGCCCCTCCAACCTTGGAATGGGGCGGTAAATCCCCTTTCCGCCAAGGCGGTGCCGGTATTTTACCGGCATAAGCCATGGCGCTAATAGCGCCATGGCTCACCGCCTTCCGTGTAATGAGGCCCATAGAGTACTTACTACTTTTTGTATGGGATTCTTCTTAGTAGGTTGGACTTGCTTGTGACAGTAGCTTCTGACTGTGTAAGCAAAGCAGCACTGAGGTAATATTGCAAAATGCACAGGTCACTTTTGGGCTTGGTGCATTCCATCATGTTGCGCAACCTATGTAATTGCACTTCTGGTTTCATGAGTACAGAGTTTGTAGACATATTTAATGTTTGATTGTGGTACATGTATGTGTTGCCCTTTAGCCCTGTTTGTTTGATTCATGCTACAGTGATGGTAAGCTAAGCAACTATAACTCGTGCCACCACCTTGCACTGCTAACACTAACAGCCAGGACATCAATTATGACATCACAAATGCTCAGAGTACAGGAGATCATTCACCCAGTACACCTTCCTTGAACACCCCCATGGCTTCCCCCTGAACCTTTTTTTCTGTCTACTCATGCATGCCTTCCAACGTTGGACATTCACATTGCGTATGTCAAAAGTGAGCCTGGCTAAGGCCTCCAACTAGGGATAAGTCATGTCAATGACAGGCCCTTGAGGTCTGAAACTCCTGAACCCTCCACTGCAAGTTGTGGTTCTACTCGTGTTGGAAACTCTGGTGTCACTGAAACTGGTTCCACCTTAGTAGGTTCCTCAGTGGCCATTAGGCCCTCTCCAGTAGGAGCAAGCCCATCTTTGGAGTCAGGATCTGGACTAGGCAGCACCAACTGTATAGACATTTCACTATTTTCACCTGGTAGCACCTATGGAACCTTGGTCATGAGCGTTGCTAACTGTGCTGCTACTGCGGTCCTAGTTCATGTGATCACAGCAATGATTTTGTCATCAGCCTTGTCATTCCCTAGCAGACAGTCCACTGAAATTGTGTCCTTGACAGCGAGGCTATGGTGAGAGTTTTCACCCCATCAGCTAAACTCTATGATAGCCAGCTGGCATCTGGTGAAGCCATCAAATCCAGTGACTAACTCAAGAGGACCAGGAATGATCTGGTCCTTGCAGACTCACTGCTGTCAGACAACAGTCGTACTCGCAGCACTACCATTTATGAACACATGGGGCCTCATTATGAGCATGGCGGTAGCAGTGCCTGTATGGCAGGCACGGCTACCGCCATGCTCGCTAGTGGCACCGCCTCCCGCGATTGGGCAATAACCGACCCATTACGAGTTGAATGGGCTGGTAATTGCTCATTTGCGGGTGGCAATATTGCCGGGCTCCCGATCCCCATTCTGCCCCATAGTGCCTGGCGGGCTGTCAGGCACCCGCAAGCATAACTCGTAATGCGGCAGGATGGTATGAACGGTGCCGGTGCCTTACCGGCACCGTTAATACCGTCACCGCCAACATCGTAATGAGGCCCATAGTATAAAAACATTATTGCTGTGTTGGTGGGAACTGGGGCAGTGATGGGATACTCAGTACCTTTCCTATATATAGCAATATTAGGGTGCATTCCACCAACCCCTGGACTGGTGGGAATTCCTCATCTGGGATGCCTATGCTGACTATTGCTTCCTCCTACATGAGAGTAGTACTAACTACGGCCTGCTTGGGTCTGCCTTTGCAGGTTGGATCTCCTCTCTTAGGTGTCATGTCCGCACATAAAAAAGTAGCCTCTTTGGGCAGTGGAGGTGGGTGCCTCAGTGCTAGGGGTGTCTTCACCCATTATTGATGTGGGTGCTGAGAAACTATGCCTTGTGGATTTACCATAACGCTTTTGGGGCCATTTCTTGATAGGAGTCTGAGATCCCATGCTTTTGAATGCCATGTGTTTACTTTTATCAATTGTCTTATCAGCTGGTGTAACTCTATTTCCAAATTCTTAAGGATATTCTCACATGCAGTCAGACTGACCATGTCCTAAAATGTTCGATCAGCTATTAGACTGCCTCATCTGAGCTTTGAGTTGTCAAACATTTATAGATCAACTCTAACAGGAGATCACAGAAGTTCCTTACCATATTCCCTGACATGGCAGATTGACAGTAGCAATACACAGTGAGTGGCCCACTGGCGTATCGCCCATGGCAACTTTCATGGCTACAGACCCACGTAGCCGATTGGTCAGAGCATGCCGAACGGGCTGCTTTTTTGCTTTTCTTTCCATTTCAAATGCATGTTTCCCACTCCGGAGACAAAGCCATCCAAATAGACCTGAAGAAGGGCAGTTGCTCGAAACATGCATCGGCTGGCCACACAAATGTTTTGATTAATTGATTTGGCTTGACACACCCCATTCCATTTTGTTTTATAACCTTGTTCACTTAATTTCTACTTCGGACTGCATCATGTTAATTTATGTTTTAGGTCTTCACATTTTTTTCTGACATTGCTGCATAGTGCATTTAACTACAATTTGTGGCCTCTAAACCTACATAAAACAATTTGCATCTTTCAGGAAATCCAGTTGCCAAAAATTCTTAATGTATTCATGAGGCGCTATGTGTGACAGTGTGCTCGCACAACCCATCTTATGTCATCAAATGTGTCAACTTTGTTACCTGTATCCCATCCATACATATATTTCAAGGACTGACGTGCAAATGCCTGGTACGTTTGTCCTCCCTTCTTGGTGGGCTCTCTAAACATCATGGGGTACTATTCGGAAGCCTTGCAGAACTTCCTGAGGATGGCAGCCTTCGTTTTCTTACAAATTGGCCTTCCCTCAGGAGCCTATTGAATAATTACATCACTAGGTTATTATTTTGTTTTGCTGTTGGTCTATGTCCCACTTTGCTCACTCGCCCATGAACTGTGTTGCAATTAGTTGTGTTGTAATTAGTTGTATGGCTCATGGGCTAGAGGCATGGGCTTGTGAGGGGTTTCTGATGGAGAATGTGCTGTGCGTGGTTGCGTGTGAGGATTCGATCTTTGACAGTTGTGAATTATTGTTGCTGCCGGGTGGGGTGTTACCGGTGTTGTTGCGTACATTCTCTCCTAATGAGAGATGGCACTGTAACATGGAATAAAGTTACCATATATTACTTACCTGCGTGTCCAGCATCTATCACAGCGAGATTACATCACTGGCGACGAGGATTATTACCGTCGTGGAGGGGACGGAGTATCGAGCAACGACACTGCCCTCCATTGGTTGTTGATCACCCCAACCCTGCAGGGCTGGCAGGTACGGGACCTTAGGTGCTGGGGTCCAGGTCAGGAGGTTGCAGCTGTGTTTTTCCCGTTATTTTCTGTTGTACATTGCACATGGCGGTGAGGAGAAACGTAAGGGGCCCTATATATAAACCTTTTGTGCTGGTGTGTGCTGGAGAGTCGGGAGTCAGCCGCCAGTGTGTTGCAAAGCAGTGTGGAGACATTTGGAATCCAGCTGATGGTGCTGTAGCCGAGAACGTTGTTACTGCTGGTGGCGCTGTGCTTCGAAGGGCTGAAAATTGCAGAGGGGCAGACCAGTGCCTTCCGGGGTCCAGCTGGTGCTGTAGCCAGGAACGTTTTTGCTGCTGGTGGCGCTGTGCTCCGAAGGGCCTAGAATTGGAGGGGAAGACCAGTGGTTTCCGGGATCCAGCTGGTGAAGCTGTAGCTGGAAGCGTTGCCTGGTGCTGTGTCAAGTGGTGGCTAGTGTCAGGTGACTGGACGTTGGACAAGGAAGCCACGTTTACAGCGGCTCCGTGATTGGTTTGGAATGGTGGAGTAACAAACACTGCCGTTTTGGGTATCCAGGGGGCCGTAGTGGTTGAATGCAACGCAGAATCGCAGCAATGGCTCAGGAGGGCTGTGACAACCCTATCGTTTGTGGTGGCTGCAAGAAATGTGATGCCCTGTTGGAGGACACGAGCAATGGTGACAGTTCGGAGGATAACAACTTTCTGTTGCATGAAGTAAGCCAATGTAATTGGACAGAGCAGGGAGAGGTGCATGGAGAGTTTCTGGTGAATTGTCTAATGGGTGCGTTTGAGGCACCGTGGAGCAACAGTGGGAGCATCATTGCCCATCAAGGCTGTGCAAGGTGTACGTGCAGCAGGAGACTCGCAGGAAGAGACGGTCATTTCTGCGGTGACTGGAAGAAGATGTATTGGCATTGGTGTTCAGCATGCCAGGTGACTTTCTTCCGTGCTGGAAGTTGTTTTGACGTAGGTGGGGTCATTTCTTGAACTTGGTTTTACACTAACTCTGTGATTGAGGCCGGTATGCATGTAGTTCGATTTGTGTAGTTGTGGCCTCTGTGACGTGTGTTGTTTTGGGCCTGTGTGATAGTGTGCATGGGCTTGAGTGTCAATGTTGTGGCCCGTGTTGTGATACTGTTGTGGGTGTTTAAACAAGAACGAGGAGAACATTTTTCTAACACTTATTTAACTGCACTTTGTTTACATGTATGATTTATTTTTCCCTTCTAAGGGGGGAGGTAGGAGTAAACGGACTTTGGGGTGAAGAGTAACTGTAATGTGTTTTCTTTTACACCATGGACTTATACATTCTTAGGCCCAATGTGATTTTTGTACTGTAATTTTTTTTGCAGGATGGACTTGGGGATGGGCCAGCAGTTGGACTCTAATTGCGAATTCGTTTTTGCAATTGTAATCCCAATTGTTTAATAGCGTTTTGCCATTTCCCTTGTGTACTAATATATTATGTGGGGGATCTCGTTGGAGGTTGCCTAGGTATGTGTCTCCTGGGCAATTATGTGACTGGTACGTACGTGGATGCATGGTTTACCAGGTTTGGAAATCCATGGTTGTCCAGATTTGGAAGCAGTGATGTGTACGCCTAGCATGGGGTGGAGCTTCTCCAAGGGTGTAGGCTGGAGATTGGTTTGTACTCAAGTGTTTTTCGGTTCTTGTGGTAGTACATGGTTTAGTTTACTTAGTATCATCCGATTAACGGTGGTACGGATTGCTTTTTAGGGGTATTTGTGCCCTAGTTAGGTTGGGCTAAAGTGCAAAGGGTTGTGTTGCCACTTTGTGGTATCAATGCCGTTGGTGGATGGGGCGCTATTCCAAAGGTTGTCGACACCGGGTTACCCTGGTTTTGTTTTTTTTTTGGTTTTTGGTATTTGCCAGGATTATCCGAGTTTTGGGCTGTTTAGCGAGGGTGTTTCTTCCGAGATGCGTTTGTTAAATGTGGCAATGGCTTGGGGCCAAGGGTGTGCGATTATAACATTTTGGGCAGGGCTTTAGGCCATTTAGTGCATTTTTATTAAGTGGCTGTGGTTTGGGCCACACGGTTTATTATTGCAATACATTTAATAGTGGCCTAGGGCCAATGGTGTTTAGTTTGTTTGGGTTTTGGATAGTTATTTGACACTGATCTTAGCATTGGGTCATTTTAGTACTTGTGATTTGTTTTTGGAGTGTTGTATTGAAGTGGCCAGGCTCATTGGTTAGCTGCAGGTTGTTGCTCTAGGATGAGCGGGTTTGTCCGCGGATGTTGCAGGTCCGTTGCCCTGAGGGGCAGCTCAGGGTGGTAGGAGGTTGTGCTTGTTGGGGTTAGAATGTTAGCAAGGCTTCGTTTTTGGGGATGATGTGGGTGTGGCAGGCCAACGTCCTGAGGGGCAGCTTGGGACTGGTGGATGCTCATTTTTTATTATTTTCAGTGTTCGTTTGGTTGAATCTCTGGGTCAGGTTGGTACTTATGGTTTAAGGGTGTAAGGTTGTTGGTCTTTGTGGTTGATGGCATTAGGGTTGTTGTAACATCTTGTGGTGTTTTTGTTACTTCAGGAAATTAGGTTTAAGGGGTTTCTATAGACCTTTATTGTCCCTGTATCTATTGGATGATATGGTTTTAGGCCTGCATGCTTTTGGCTTCATGGGTATGGTTAGTACTGTGTTGGTATTTAGGTGGACCTTTGGTTTCAGTGTTTTTGGGGTACATTTCCCTTCTGGCCACACGCGATGTAATGGGGGTGAGGTCTCTAAAGAAGTGTTCTTTATGATGTGAACGGGGGAGGATGTGTTGTAATTAGTTGTTTTGTAATTAGTTGTATGACTCGTGGGCTAGAGGCATGGGCTCGTGAGGGGTTCCTGATGTAGAATGTGCTGTGTGTGGTTGCGTGTGAGGATTTGATCTTTGACAGTTGGGAATTAATGTTACTGCCGGGTGGGGTGTTACCGGTGTCGTTGCGTACATTCTCTCCTAATGAGAGATGGCACTGTAACATGGAATAATGTTACCATATATTACTTACCTGCGTGTCCAGCATCTATCACGGCGAGATTACATCAAACTGGCAACCATTTGTGGACTTGTGAAGCAGGCCAAAATGGGAAAAACCATGTGGGAGACCCCAGGCAGAGTCACGGTTTTGGGCCAGAGATTAACAGACCCGGTGAGAGTGTATTGTGTATTCATGTGCACTGGGTCCCCCTCCCCACCCTCCTCTTGCAATAACAGGCAGGCTACACTAAAGTGCGGGAACACAAATGACCACACCAAGGTCTTTGTTCAGGTCAGAAATCAGGAACAGATTTATTACTGGCATAGAAGGAGACGTTCTTACACTTCTTTCTTGACTTTCCATGCCCTGCACCCATCCTCGCATGCCCTTCTGTGGCTTATAAGGAAAGGCATTAGTGTGAGTTCCAAAAGAAGTAATTTACTTCCACTGTGCACAGCATGACTGTTGTCTTCATTGGCTTGGATTTGCTGCTTGCCCGCTGGATCCCTGCCTACATCGTTCTGTGTCTGTGGCGCTGTCCATGAAGCTCTGGAGCCCTGCAAGAGCGGGCAAGCTGTGCTCCCTTGTAAGGAGAACCTCCATGAGCTGAAAAAACTGCAAGCTCCTCCTAAGGTCAGAGCCACTACAGCACCCTCTTAAACTGTGAAAAACAATTCTGAATGCAGTCGAGCTGTGGCGAGAACAGCAGTTTGTACCCTAAGGATATGAGGGCCCCAGAATTCAACTTGCCCTCACCACTGGCAAAAGCCTTCCTTTGCATTATATCCAAAGAGAGTGGACATGTGGGCATCTGGAATTCCTAGATCTTCACTCCTTCCAGCGACCCCTCCGCACATGCCTGCATTTTTACTCCATCCGGGGTTCCCACACATTTAAGATGTCCAGCTTTTTCACACTGTGAAGATTCCCCACACCCTCATCGGTCCCTTAGTTGAAGGGAAGCAGATACAAGTGTGTATCATCAGACAATGTGAATAGATTGGGGCATCAAATAAAAAGAGGGGCAATTTCACGTCTTCAAGAGGCACTCGGACATGCGAGAGGATAGGTCGGGAGTGAAAGAGGTGAAAGAGAAGAGGATTTCAGTGTCATCAGCAAATGTGTGGAAGACAAAGACACAGAGACAACACATTTCCATAGAGGGGAGGCACAGCGTTTGAAGAGGGAGCGACAAAGGACAAATCTGATCAGAGTCCCTACTTGTTGGGTGTCGCTTGCCCATCTTCTGAAAGATGGAAATAGAAACAGTCAGAAAAATAGGGCGCATGCCAGTCAAGGTCGGTGTCCAGGAAGCAGTGGGGAGAGAGGCCATGAAGGAGTGAGGGGTGGTTAACAGTTTCCAAAGCGGCAGAGAGGTTGAGGGATGTGCAGATGAAATAGAGCCTAGAGTGGTCAGCCCTTGTGAGGTGGTTGGAGACATGGGTGAGTGCCCTCTTAATACAGTCCAGCTGCGGAATCGCAATTGGGGGATGGGCCGAGTCAGTTGTCTTCCAGATGCTCTGTTTTAAGGATATGTGCTGCAAGGTCCCAAATTTAAACTAGTGAGGAAGAAGGAGAGGAAAACATATTTACCCGCAAAGGCCTCCCTCACTTTATATATATATACTTATATATACTTATATTATATATATATAATCAACTTCAGAGCTATTGGCGGTGATTGGAATCTCTTGCACAGAGATGATACAATTATTTAATTAAAGCCATTCCAGGGGTGTCAAAAGCAGAATTCCGAAGTTCCCATTCAGGGAGATGTCTTGGGTTTCAGGTAGGCGTGCCCTGCCCTATATGCTGCTGCTCGAGTGTGAATGTTCGCTTCATCTTTGCAATATATGTTTACCCAGATTGATGTGCTGATTTAGGAGCAGCTGCCATGTGCATTGCCAGGAGCACTGGCCTGTTGAGGAACCTCTTGGCTGAACCCCTGCTCCCTCATGGAACTGGCCAAAGATCCTGGTCTGGGCTGCTCTTGCGAAATGCACAGATTTATGCAAGTGTCTGTATGAATATTAATGAGGCCCCATGCTGGTGTTCCTGATCTGCAGGAAATGAGGATCAAAGCGTCCCTCAAGCCAGTGCACAATGCGCAAGCCGAGATGGCAACGTGCAAGTCGAGATGGCAACGCGCAAGCCGAGATGGCAATTTACCTGAACGGTTGGAAACATAGTGCAACACATCCTCTGATGTTTAAATAACACAATAGAAGTCGTTTTTAGAAGCAATCTCTGGCTGCAACTTATACTATGTTATGTTTGCTATGCTGCCCGGATGGTGCTGTAAGGGTGATTGGCAGGGTTAAGGGCTGCAGCCGAAATGAAGCCAGGAATCAGGCAAAATGGCAACAACATAATTTGAATCCTCGAGCATAAGAGGAAATGAAAGGATGAAATAAGAGTAGGTGAAGGAAGAACTGGGTTAGAGAAAGATGAGACATATGAAGAGTAAAAGGAACACGTGTGGTAAAGTGTAACAAGACACAGCCTCATTACACGGTAGGCGTTGGACCAAGGTGCTTTTAGCACCTTGGTCCATGCCGGTAAAATACCGGCACCGCCTTGGAGGAAAGGGGAATTACCGGCCTATTCCAAGGTTGGCGGGGCGGTAATTTCCCCTTCCCCCATTGCCCTTCCCCATTCCCATTTTTGCCCCATAGGGCTCTATGGGAATGGGGAAGGTGCTAATTACGGTGCCGTAAATTGCGGTAACCTAATTAGCACCCTGGTCCCTTTGTGGGTTGGTTTTTAACGCCTGGTAAACAGCCGGCGTTAAAGTACCAACCCGCAAAGGGACCTTGTAGTAAGGCGGTAAGGGTTTACTGGTACCGGTGCCCTTACCAGTACCGGTAAACCCTTACTGCACTACGTGTAATGAGGCCCTGAGAATTAGGTAACATTATATGGGGTTGGGAAATCAAAGAAGATGATAGAAGATTGTTTAGGGCAGAACATGACGGAATAAGTGGACAGGTGAAGAAAAGATGATCAAGAGGTTACATGAGACAATATGACAGCAAACGATGCGACATGAGAGGGAAGAAGGAGCAGGAAAGACATAGCAGGATCACAAGAGGACAATATGGAAAAGAGGAGGATGGAGGAAGAGGAGTGGGAAGGAAGGGACAAGAGAGAAGAAATGAAAGAACAGGAGTGGAAAGGAGATCAGGAGAGGAAATTATGGAATTGGAGATGAAGATTGAGGGAATAGGAGTGGGAAGACAAGAATGAGACAGGAAAGGGCGGGCACAGTGCACAGGAAAAATACAGGGAAGAGGAAAGAAATGGTCAAGAGAGGAAGGGGAGCCATATGCAGAGGAAAGTATGAAAGAAGTCAGCCGAATAGAGAAGGTTCAGTGGATTAATCTTCTACAAACAAGGCTCTATCCTTTGGAAATTACTGCAGCTCCAAATCAGGATTGAAGACCTCCTCCACTTACACAATAGCCTTAAAACACACATGTTCCAGGGTGTTGTTGGTCCACCAACAAAGCTTCTCCAAATTCCTCAAGACAAACAG
The DNA here is from genome assembly GCF_040938575.1 of Ambystoma mexicanum. Classification (NCBI taxonomy): domain Eukaryota; kingdom Metazoa; phylum Chordata; class Amphibia; order Caudata; family Ambystomatidae; genus Ambystoma; species Ambystoma mexicanum. The sequence continues at coordinate 1,335,721,229 of NC_090924.1, forward strand.
ATCACACTGTAACAACTTGGCACATAAAAGACCAACTAGGAAAGCCTAGGCATCAGGAAATGGACTTCAACAACGTTAATCCTCCTGGTACAACCATGACCCATCCAAAAGACATCCATTCCCTCTTCCTACGAAGAACTCTGGAGTAGCCAAAAGAGGAAGGTACATGATATGAAATGGAGAGAGCAAGCGTGTGAAGGAGGGGGCATGAGAGGCGAACAGATGGTACAGGAGATTGGGAACTAAGTAAAAGGAGAGATAAGAATGGGAAGAGTTGGAAGAAGGGAACAGTAGAGGAAAGTATGGGAAATGTGTTCAATGGATGGAGCAGGAGAAAGGGGAGTAGGGAGCAACAGAACGAATGAAGTAACTGGAGGAAAACGAAGATTATGGATGGAAGGAGGGCAAGGAAGAGAAAAGGATGGTTTGAAGATTTGAAAAAGAACTTCTCTCCCCCTCGCTCTCTGTAAAACATGATAAAAAATTGTGATACTGTGTTACTTGTTTAAATGATGTTAATTCTTAACCCAGTTATATATTTCATCAGGAATATTCTCTATATTAATCTATGTGAATGTGTTTTCTTCCTACTGCCTCACATCATGAATATCTGGATTTCTTTTGTTTTTTCTGTTCCTCTCTCCTCATTTTTCTTTCATTATATATCTCAATTGACTATTTTACCGTTTAATATCTATTGACATCACATTCACATGTTCTAGCCACAGTATTTATTTGCCTGATAATTGTCGTTTAGACAGTATATCTATAATGTGTGCTTTAATATAATAAAACTTTAAAAAAAAAATAACTCCTCATACAGGCTTTTCAGGATGGATATTAATAGCCCCTTTTTACACAGGGTGCATTTGAGACTATTCCCTAGGACGGCGATTCCAAAGGGCTATGCGTGGCAAATTCGATTTACCTATGAGTGCTGTGAAGGGATTTGCCTTGTATGTGGCAAATGTGTCAATCACCTCAGAAAGAAAATGGAGCAGGAGAAAGCAAAGGAGGGCACATGAAAGAAACTGATATGCCGGGGCGGGTGAAAAACGGAAATGGAGCAAGAAGGGAACGAGAAGTGGTGGTCAGCTGACAAGGTGGCATAGATGGACCTTGCTTAATATCACATAACCAACAATAGTTTATGGCGATTACATCACAATGAGACACCCATCAACCACTGTGTTATTCACAAAAGACGTAGATAGGACAGTCCGTTCCTCTACTGTCGTTTTTACCATTCCTGGCCTTGCAGCTGTCTTGTTCTTAACCCTATTCCTTCTAGTTTCCTTTCTCACACCTCTCTCTTCCAACCACCTCTATCCCTTAAGTCTGTACCACACCTCCAGTTCAACCTCTGTTCCTTTCTGTTTCTTGCCCACATCTCCCTTCCATCCCTCCAAGTGTACCTGCCAACCTCAACACTCTCCTTCTTCTCTTAACTGTATCTCACTTAGTTTCCTTTTGACCTCCACCTTCCACTCGCTCGCCCCTAATGCTCCAGTTTCCCCCTCACACTTGGCTCTCCTTCTCTTGTCTCCATCAATACCACTTCCTTTCTCTCAGCTCCATCTCTCAATAGCCATGTCACTGCAAGCTCTCTACCTCTCAACTCCACTTCCCTCAAGTTGAAGTTTCTTCCTCATTTCCTGACCTCAGTTTTTCTGTGGGCCTTGTGCCGCTTATCCTTAAGGTCTTTCTTTAACACATTTCTTCTCACTCTTTTGTCTCTTACTCCATCACCCTGCTTTTCCTGTTATGTCAGTTTGCATAATCACACGTCTGTCCATTTGTAGTGCAAAGCTCCAAACCTCCATCTCTGTAACTGTGTGTTCCTCTGACAACGTTAACAAATTGTCTATGCCCTTTCTCTCCTCTTTTTACTATTGTGTTTACATCTCTCTGCTCCTGTTTACCTCTTCCTACATCTCTTAAGTATATTATTTCTCACTACAACATGCATTTTAATTATTCTCATTCTTTCTGTAATTAGCATGGACTTACAAACTCCAACCCCTGTGCTTTTAATTCCTTTTAAAGTAGTTTCTGTCGCTGGCATTACTTTGCTCCATTTGTTTGAATCTCTCCTTTTCTCTTTCACCCTCTTTATTTAATGTCCTTTTCTATCTCCCAATTTTCCCTCCAAGCTTGTCTTTTTTTGTATTGTTATATATGTATATCATTATTTCCTTCACCCACCCTTCTATTCCTTTCTCTTCTTTTATTTTACCATCTGTGGTTATTTGTGGCACAGTATGTCCATAAACCTCTGTAAAGGGAATCTGCTTCCTTATATGATAAAATGATATGAGTCAATACAGGATATTAGGTAAAGAAACCCGGAAGTTTGCTTTTAAAGTATTGTGTCCCTATTCCTCTACACTTTCTTAAGCTCATTTCCCCCATATTCTCCTTATTTCCCCCGTTTTCATTTTCAAACTCTGCATTATCCCTCTTTCACTTTCTTTCTTGTACTCCCCTCTTCTCCTGTTGATTTTCTTTTCATCTTCATTTAGTTCTTCATTATTTCTGTTTCTCTATTCTCTCTCTGCCTCTTTTGGTAATCCGATGAACCTGCTCCACGCACCACTCATGTGGAAACCTTTACTTATCAGATGTTATCTGGAGGCATTTATTGAAGGTTGGGACAATCATGAAGAATATCATATGTATTTCAAAATATTGTATTACTTTTCAACAGCATGTATATGTCTACATGCATAAACATGGCAATCCAGTATGGTGTCAAACACCCATTACAGAATAGCAAACTATATGAAGAACACAACTATAGTTCACCCAATCATACCTTACCCCAACCCTGAACCCTGTTGGCGCTTCCCACTCTGAGGGAGAATAAAACTAGGTCAACCCAATATAGGACCAAAAGGAGAGACATTATCTGACCCATACTGACCCATAACATAAAGACATGTATGCAAAGGACACTGTGCTTGTATCTTTTACATAAGGAGTGCACAGCTGCCAATCTTTCTAGAACCCCATTTGTGTTAATTATTCTTTGAGTGGGTAAAGCTTGTGCAATTTTACCAGTTGAGTGATCCAGCTCCATATCCATGGTGAGGTTTACATCCCCTCAAATGTTCAGCTCCATCCACCCAGCAAATTGCCAAATCACACCGCTCAACTCAACCCACCATGCCAAAAGAACCCACTTCATACATAGAATATTGCACTTCCTGGTAACACTCCCTTGTCCGCCATCTTGACTCCTCCTCCCAGGATCATGAAGAATGTTACAAAGCTGCACTGACACAAAGGATTTTCGTTTTGGATGTAGGAGGGGGAGTGGGACATTTGAGATCTATAGTTGGAAAGGCCATTGGTCACTGGGCTTGTTGGAAATGTGACCCATGGCATAAATCACACCTTGTTTTTTACCTCTGTAAGATCAAGCAAATATCAAGGCTTGGTATCACCAAAAATTAGATCCACCAGTCACGAAGTCAAACATTTATTCTGTACAGATTCAAATATCAAAGCAGATAGCTATCTGGTTCACAGCACCTCACAGTGTGTACCAGAAACACTGTGAGGGGAGTGAGTCCTGGTCATCACAAAACATGCAGTATTTATGCACAGTCCTGGCCATAGCTCAGCCCATCTCCAAACTAATAGGTTACAAATTTGGGTGTGTGCCCAGTTCACATGGCAAATACAACAATATTGTCTTTACATACTTCAAATGTTTTCCAGTCTTCATAATACAATGGTCACAACTTTGTTCTGTCTGGTCATGTTGGTTATCCAGCTTAGGCTGATCCCAGTTTCAAGAAACAAATTCAATAGATGATTGTTAAAGTACACAGTTCTAGTTTGTCTAACATTCAGTTCTTATGTTTGAATATGGCTGAGGATCTTGATACAGAAAACACTTTAAATTGGAGTTCACTTTAGCACCAAGGCTCCTTAAACATACTGACAAACTTTGTAGTCGTCAGCTGTGTGGATCTTTAGCTTCCTAAAGTAAATTCTATTTCCAGAAATGTACACAGGATTCCTTCAAAAACACGCAGCATTAATTTACATTCATTGTATAACAATGTTTGTGGGAGGATGAGTTTTGTAGACATAGATAACACTTTGAATGAGAGTTCGTTCTGACTACAATGTCTTGTTTGCACAGGACAAATAGTCTGCTCTGCCAGCCCTATTGTTGACATAGGCTCAAAGGTTGATTCTGCTCTGGCAGCTGAAAACATAGCTAATCATTACTGAAGAGTGAGCAGAAGTTAGAACCAAGATGGAGAACTTTTTCCAAGATGGCGCTTGAAGTCAATTCTAATTCAGAACTTTGCAACGCGGTTTTCCCCATGGAGCGGCTAGGCTTAGGCCAATAGAAATCAAAAGGAGGCATAATATGATTTCCGTTTAACACCTCATGAGCTGTCATAAAACATGGTCTCCCGTGAATGGTACTTGATCCATGACTAACACCCGACTTCCTTTTCTCAAAGTAAAAATCCAGTCATTTGCTAACTGGTATGCATTTGGGACACAGCATTAAAATAATACAGATGATACATTCAAGTAAACCTACTGGAGTCAGGAAACTACACGTTTCACATGGGCATCAGCAACATTTTAGTGAATCACATTGCAGAGCTTACGCATGGAGGGAGGTATTTGCCTCACTAGTCTAACACTTAATATGAAGGATGGGAATTCTCTTTATGTGGCTCGTGCGAGAAGGATGCCTGGCAATAGAGCATATTTTGCTGAGGGTCCAGAATTTCCAGGCTACATTCTTCCCACCACAAGATTGTGCACGTGGAAGGAGGTGTTATTCAAATCCCATGTAACATTACATAACAAATGCATAGTTTGCTTGTCCAGCTGATCCGCTACATGGCAAGTCTCACTTGAAAATTCTTCTCTGCTTTGCTAGTAGGTCTGGCTTGTAATGTGTTCAAAAGTGTTTTAGGTAAGCTGAAAAGTGGAGCAGATACTAGCAAAATAATGATCTCCTGCAAGACTGAACACCAATAGACACCTGGTCAAATGCCAATGTATTGCCTGCAGTGCCGCAGAAAATCTTCATTTGCACCTTCATTCTATGGGCATAACTTTGACTCTAGATGTAATGTGTAGCGGTTTTGATCTATGTGGTGACTCTAGGTTGTGTCCATGTCTGTACTGCACATTGATTATGGTATAGAGTACAAATGATCATAGAAATGCTGGGTAATACAAATGACTCTTGAACAACAAACAGATGCCTGGCTGTTGGTCGAACGTGTTTTTAGATATACAGTTCTGACAGAAAAAAATCAATGCCAGTATGCCAATGTAAGAAAACACACATGATGGTTTTGACAAAATGTTGAGAGTGTGTGTGCCTGTAAAAACACACGTATGAGGGATTTGTCAAAACAATTGTCAACATTTTCCCCTGTGAGAACACACCTGTGATGAATCTGTCCCAAAAGGCCAGCAAATGCCCCTGCAAGGAAACACATCCAATGGCTTTGCTCCAAATATCAGCATGTGCTGCTTTAAGGATACACCTGTTATGCATGAGTCCCAATGTGCCAGTATTTGCCTGTAAGGATACACCTGTGAAGGCTTTGCCCCCAACATGTCAGCAACTGCCACTATAAGATCACAACTGTGATGGATTGTTCTCAACATGGTAATATTTTAGCCCATAAAGGTACAGTCAAGGAAAACATATGCAAGTTAGCCTATGCACAGAATTGCATTAAGCATTGTCACAGGGGATAATGTAATACATGCCAACCCCTAAATTGCATATGTTTTTAAGCATTCACGGGTATTTACTGTGTACATGGATTTTGCTTAACTACCCCTTATAAACTGACCACACATTCTGACATATAATGTCCATAGAACAATTAAATACCTTTCAATGCGTGCAAGTTTGGGTTTACACGGCATTCAAATCAGAATAGATAAAGTAAGAAGACTTCCATTCACCTTCATGAACAGAAGCCTTTTGGCAATGCTTATTGCAATAGTTTACAAAACCTAATTTTTACACACACCCCTAACCTCATGCCACCTGCTGAACTCTACATACATGCATAGGGCACTCGACAGCTTCAAGGTTGACACCACAGCTGGCACACTGGCTCCTAACACATGAAATCCCACCACTCACAGGGTTCAAGGGCAGTTGTGTTTTTAAAATGGAGTCCTATGGCTGCGAGGGTTTCTCCATCCGCGGGTTGAAAAGAGTGGGAATTACAGTTGAAGGCTGAACAGATTCACTGTTAGCACCTAAAGATGCATTTCGTTCACAATCTCCTTTAAAACCTTTGTTTAATAGATACTAAAGATAGAAATGAGCTATGCTTCTTTCTGATACATACATCATTCTCTATTACATCCTCTCTCCAATATTGGAATTTGCTCTATGCCAATTCCTCTCACATCACCTTTATTGTTGTTCTGATAACAAGTGGATATACACGCTTTTCTGGTTACTCAGATAATGTTATTTTATATTAGTAAGCACATGTATTTGCATGGGATTTTTGGGGAATCCATTTCTAATTCATAATTATCTTTTTTCTCAAGGTTACCTTTTCCAATATGGCTGACTAGTTTTGGCCATCAGATTTAGGGCCTCATTACACGGTAGGCGGTGAACCATGGCACTATTAGCGCCATGGTTCATGGCGGTAAAATACCGGCACTGCCTTGGTGGAAAGGGGAATTACCGCCCCATTCCAAGGTTGGCGGGGCAGTAATTCCCCCTTCCACCATTGCCCTTCCCCATTCCCATTTTTGCCCCATAGGGCTCTATGGGAATGGGGAAGGCGCTAATTACGGTACCGCAAATTGCAGTACCGTAATTAGCTGCACTGGTCCCTTTGCGGGTTGGTTTTTAACGCAGGCAAAAAGCAGGCGTTAAATTCCCCAACCCGCAAAGGGACCTCGTAGTAAGGCGGTAAGGATTTAACGGTACCGGTAAAATACCGGTACCAGTAAACCCTTACCGCCTACCGTGTAATGAGGCTCCTAGACCCTTTTTTGTCTACCAACCTTGTTATTTGGCAAATGGCACCTGAGCACAATGCTGGTCTATTTTTCGCTTCAGCACGAAAGCAACCTTATCTCTACTGAACAACCTACTGTGTACTGTAAACGTCCCTTTACTATTTGAGAAACAAGCCATTTTCGGTCAAGATGAGTACATTTTATCCGTTGAGTTCAACTGACATATTGAAACACTTGTGTTACTTTTCAGTGCAGATTGACCAGACACTCGCCTTTTTAAAGTTAAGAGTTCTTTGGTTCGCTGGATCTACTAACAGCATTGGTTCTCAGTTTATATGCACTCACTCTTTTGTGGGTAATTCATGTCTTAATAATAAATGATTGTCTGACTGTGTGCATGTACATTTTCATTATGAATTTCGTTTGGTAATTTTCAAATCGCCCCCATTGTGTGTATTATAAGGTTATTACATTTCAGCGGTAAGCATTTTAAAAAGAAATTGCTGTTAACTGTAAGGCCATATAATGCAGCATGCAACCCGTAGGTTTAGTTTAGGTCTGCTGCAGTGAACTTTTGATACATCATGATGCCCATGTTTGCATGACAGTTTCCTCCTGGTGGTTGTGCTAACAATGAATTATTTGACTATATTCATATAAGCAAGGTATGTTAATGAATGTTCCCCATTTTAAGAATCTCTGATTAATTTACCCAACTTTGGGGTGGTGTGGTTGAAGAGTAGGTGCTTTCACTATGATATAGTCTAGTAGATTCCTTCACCTGCTATTAATAAAAACTCTACATTGAATTGTTAATATGTCTAATAACACAATTGCACTTTAATATCAGGAAGTTTACATCTATTCAGAACCTCACAAGCTGATTATGCGTTTATGTATTCACTGTTGTTGTATTATGATTTGTTTTCTCTAAGATATTTCGTTATCCTGTACAGTTATTTTGACACATGAGTCCCCATTTTAATTACTTGTTTTTGCCATGTGTCACTTTTAATTGTCCAAGAATTACCTTGATAAAGCCTGATGTTGTGCGAAACACACATCAGATTTGGCCTATACGTATGTACTGTTTCCACATCTGCCACTTGCATGTGGCTTTTGATAACTTGACTGTTAATTAAGTGAGAGTATTCTGCAACAGTACAATAATTGATTCATACATTGATTATCTACTACTGTGATAGCCAATAGCACTGTCCACCATTTCTATGATCAATTGTGCTCTGTGTTTTTAGTACTTTGCAATATGGACATAGGCACAGAGCATTGTGTGCCATGTCTTGCAGGGGCACATGCGATGTGGTGAGTCAGAAAACAGTGATGGACATGTAGTCTTGTTCTGATACCTGTATTGAATGTGGTTACGTTCCTTCTTTTGTTTCATATTTCTATTGGAACATCTCAAGCATACACACATATCAGGCATGCAATTCTTCATGGTGACTTTAAACAATCAAAACAGTCCGGGCATGCAAAAACAGTCCGGGCATGCATAAACAGTCCGGGCATGCATAAACAGTCCTGGCATGCATAAACAGTCCGCACATGCATAAACAGTCCAGGCAAGCTCGTCGATAAATTGAATCTTCTATGGTTACTGCATCAAGTCAAACAGTGAGCAACTACTACAGCATCAGTAGAACTATCAACATAAAGACGAAAAGGTGAGTAGGGAAGAGAAAAATATAGAAGCAAAGAAGTAAATAAAGACATAAGCGGCACAGAGAGCAAGATACTACAGATGTACAGGATAGCACGAATGGCAGGGATGCATGGAGAAAACGTGTGGCCCTTCACCATTGTTATGCATGATCGACAGGTCAACATCTCATATCGTATATAACCAACCATCAACATTGCACATATCACTAGCTACTATTCATTTCTCTTGATGCATTGCCCAATCTCCAAATGCCTTCCTGAAGGAATGTGATTCCCACAGTAAATATAATCTTGCTTAATAGTACATCAGGAGAACCTAAGTTGTGAGGCCCTCTCCCCACCCCCGGACAGGCTCATTATCATTTGTGTTCCATACTCTAAATATCCCTGACTTTCTTCCCCCAGTGCATCGAAGCACATGCGCAAGAATCCATTTTAGATGTTGCTGGCCTTGATGCAATTTAAAAGGTTCTCCAACAAAGACCAAGGGTGTTGGATCCAAGACGGACAAGATCCAAGCTTCCTGGATAGATAACTCTTCATTCTCTGAATGTGTGCAACTAGAATCCACCACCCCATCTTTGAAAGTTTGCCCAAACTTTTCCAGTTGGTCGTGATGGCCTTATATGTTAAGGATCAAAGCTTCAAAGAGATATTGGTGGTTGTAACTTCTGCTGAATAGTGGTTTGGTGCTTCCAGATATGATCACAGAGAGCAACAGAGGAATCCTTTCCTCACATATACATAGCATTGTAAGGTGTATGTATTATTACATTGAATAGCAGGTGCCTAAGTGATCCAGTGCTTGCTTAGCCTGACCAACATCCCGAGGTGTGCATGGCTTGGTTGGGCTTCACCATCCTCGAGGTGTGAAAAAGGTGCAATTGTATATCATGAACAGGGTCTCGGTGGTCGAGGCCAACACTGAAGTATACCTAACCTTATTGCATATGGCAGGCCACAGATCCACTAGAATAATTATCAAGAGAATTCTGTCTTGCAATTTGACTCTGCCCCATAACCACAATATAGGGTTTTGATAAACTCGAGTGCGAGGCAGTGGAGTTACTGAGACCATTATTAGCAGGGTAACGAGGGGGGTATCTTGGCCACCTACTTTTTGCTAGTTGCATGTATTTCAGAAACTCTCCATATGGGAGTTTCTAGGAAGCTTGCAGCTCCGAGAAAGGCAACATCACCTGCTTTGCCCAGACCTGATTTTAATATAGTAGAACGGCTTGGGCTCACTTATGCCAGAATATTGGCTTGCCCACTTCCTTGATACTATAGTTAAATCAGATTGGTTGTGTAAATTGTAACCCTGGACCTCACCCCGTGCACTCCACCCATACGGGCAGGGCCTTATCGGTACTGCTAATTCAGGTTATGCTTAAAATAGGTGGTGAGTTTAGGGCGTAGTTAGAATACCAGTTTAGAAATAGTTTGATTATGAATGCCCCAAGATACGTACAAAAATGTAGGAAGCTAATGCCCTGGGAGAGTGGTTCAGTATGAGTCTGTGCACTGATATCCATGCCTTCTTCTTGTTTCAGAAGAATTGAGCTAGCTTGTTATTAATGGTCTGAAAAAATTAAGATTGACAGGATACAACCCACCCTGTTGAAGGCCGAGCATGATAGTCGCTAATGGCTTGTCATTTTCCTTGCCAAATCAATGATGTTACACATTAGGCCGGTATTTGCCGCAGACACCCTTCCCTTGACAAAACTGTTTTTTGCAAAATGTTTTGCCTCAGCCTTGAAACGGGAAATGGGTCTATGGTTCTTGACTGATCAGGGAGCTCTCTCCAGTTTTGGTATGACATGTATCGTAGCTTCAAAAAAAGAAACTTGTGAGTTATTTTCAGAAAGATAGCAACTGAACACCTGCATTATCTTGGGGTTAGGAAATCAAGAAAAGTCAAAAAAGGTCCATGGGAGGCCACCTGAGCCCGGGGCCTTCCCTTGATTCCGCTTAGGGATAGATAACTTAACCACAGACAGAGTTATGTCCCATCCAAGGTTTGCAAACTCACTCTGTGGAACATTATGTTGGTTTGGATGAGGGATACTGTCTTAATAATCCTCAATTTGAGCCCTAGATGGCTCCAATTACGGAGTGTATAGGGACTTGTACTAACTAGCAATGGAATCGCCAATCTGTCCGTCTTCCATCAGGACCGTATCACTTACCAGCAGTGCAGAAACTGTATTATCTTGATTTGAACTTTAAGTATTTGACTACCGGTGAACCTGGTTTGTTGGTGCCACCAAAGAAATGTAATATTGAATTTCACTACCTCCCCTGCTGCTTTATTTGAACAGTGCTTATTGTATTCTATCTTTGCCTGTATAAGGACCCTTAACTTCTCCACTGAGGGAGTGTGTAGGTAGTCTCTTTTCAATTTCTTAATCAATTGGAGTCTACTAATTGCTTTTTGCTTGGCCATCTAATTTTGTCTCACCACTTATCCTATAATGTCACCCCTTAAAGTCACCTTATTGGAATCCCATACCATCCCATGGGAAATATTCCCATACATATTCACGGAAAAGAATTCTTGGGTGAAACCCTCAATGAAGGATCAGAAGTTAGGGTTACTCGGTAAATCTGTATTGAGGCACCACTTGGCGCTTCTCTTCGGTGGATCCTCCCAATCTTTGTTAGTCACCATTCGGGCATGGTCAGAAATTAGTAGGGGGGAGATCTTAGCAATGTGTACCTGAGTCACCAGTCGCTTGCTTATGAACAAGTAATCTATCCTGCAGAAGGATCCATGTACAAGGGAGTAGAAGGTGAATTCCAACGTTTCAGTGTTACATAATCTCCATACGTCTACCAGAACACTGGCCTGGAAATATAACACAAAGGGTCTGTGCATCTTCAAAGGTGGAATACACATTGCATCTCCTGTCAAGTACAGGGTCTAGAGAGAGATTGTAATCCCCTCCAACTATCAAAGAGGGGCAGTTTCGCTTCTGAGCCATCTCATTAAGGTTCTCCCAAAAGTGTGATTCCATCTGGTTTGGTCCATACAGTTAAGTTGGTCACTTGGGAGCGTCCAATCATACAGTTAATGAGCTACCATCTACTTCTCTTGTCTGTTACTGTAACCAGTATACCTGGCAGTTTTTATAGAGTAGTATGGCAACCCAATTTTTGTGCCCATCAGCATGCACGGCACCATTTGAGCCATACATTGTTTATTGAGCCTGTCAGAAGCTTTTTTGAGTGATGTCTCCTGGATAAAGGGCCACCTGAGCCTCAACCTCCTCAGATGGGTCAGAACATTTTGTTGTTTTATTGTAGATCTGAGCGCCTTCGCATTTCACGTAATAGTTTTTACCATGCTCAGATTAGTTTAATGGCAGTAGATATGCCGAAAGACTATATGTTTGAAACATTTTACTGTATGGCCTGCCCATCTATGGAGGAGAGATAACATGACCACATTCAACTGAAGGTTTACACCTCGCAAACAAATCTTGTCGAGCTCTGATCTAGTATAGGGAGAACAAGACAGAATGAAAAGAACAAAGGAAATAAGAATGTTAAGGTCGGAGAAACCCATTTCTAAATGACTGCTACAAATGAAACACAGCTGGCCTTGCTTTTGCTTTCTGGGAGGAGAGCAGCGCAAGGCTTCTGTCTCTCTGACTATACACATCAACCCGATGCCTGAGTTAGATTGTGCTTAGGTACACTGTGGGAAATACAGATAGAGGGATGACGCTGCTCCCAAAAACCCTGTCCCCACGTCCACCGTCCAGTGAACAATAAATAATTTGAAAAGAATGGTTTGGCATTAGTGCCTCTGCTTGAGTCATGCACTGCTTGTGTTCCTTCATCGCTTTAACCTCTTGGAGCTCCATTCGACTGTTACAGCATTGAATTTCGTGTTGAACTCCCTTCTAAATGTGTGTGAATCATCAAAAGAAGAGGTACATACATACTCAGGCATTTTGATGGAATTGTCAAAAGAAGTAGGGAGTTGAAAATCTACTCTTGTTGGCATAAACCTAGCACTGAATAATCAACTAAAAGAACCACTAATTCAACTCTCAAAGAAAGAAAAGGAACAAACAGAAAGCCTTAAAGAGCTAAAAAAGGAATCTATCCTGTTCAATGGTAACAATGAATCATTGTGGAGAGAAATCAAATCCACCATAGCAGATATCAAAAATTCTGACTTCAACATGAAACACCAAACTAACATTGACCATGATGAAATCTTCTACGAGGATGACACTCCACTCTCAACGTCCATCTTCGAAGAATTCATGGGACCGGCTCAAATAGTCGATGAGAATGAACTCAAACAAGGAGCAAAACAGGGAAAAGACTCCACATCATCGGACCAACAAAGAACCGTCGCAGTAGCAACTCAAATGCACACCTTTCACAGCGGGAAGTATGAGAATCAGCAGAATTCCAATCAAGAAGAAACAGATGATGTGACCTCACCAAACAAAAATCCATTTTAAGAAAAAGAAAAACAGGAGAAAAACTATAGAAATCTCATCACCCCAATAGAAGATCCTGAGAAAATACCTAAGACCAGGGGAAAGACCACTACCGGGAAACAGAAAAAAGCTGGTAAAAATAACTTTTTCTCAAGCTGTTCAGAATAAGCAAAAGCAAACAATTGTGAGAAATGATTTGACCGACTGCATAGCAGAGGATCCAATTGCGATAAAGAGAAGCAATTTGAAATTAAAGACCAGTACTAGGTCACAAACCGATAAAACAATGGTTTAAGGACACACACCACCTAAACCGTTGAAATTGGGAGCTATTTATTGTAAGAAAAGTCATCCAAAAACAGCAAACAAAATTGAAATCAGTACAACAGCAACTGATTCTGTCCCAACGCCTCCAAATTCGATCTATCAATCCGAAAACAATACATGTTCAGTACAAACACCACAATATGTAAGCTTAGTCTCTGAACAACCCAGTACCAGCAAACCTTTTGCCGCCGCCAAAGTGCAGCTACGTCAAATGAATCAAATAAAAGGTCAAAAAGACCTAAATTGCAGAAACATTATATCCTACACTAAAAAGGTGTCTGATCTCTATCTGTTCTCTAGCCAAGATAATAAGCGTTTATCCTTCCCCTATGAAAAAAGTACATATATAGTGGAGCGTATACTAAAAACCAGTGAAGGAGAGAAAGCTTTGCAAATGTGTGCGAATGAGCTTGAAAATATAGGAGTATATGGTTGTACCACCTTACCACCCCTTACTCCAAGCGATCCAGAAAATGTAAGAGCTGATTTGACTGACAAAGCGCAAAGAGCCTGATCTACATGCAGACGATCATCTGAAACAATTGAAACACCTGTTCAAAGCACAAAATCACCCATTGCAAACAAAGAAAATTATAAACTCTGGACCTTACTCCCGGAAATCTTAACTGAGGTATTACAGAGACTCAATGTTGCTGAAGATCTGCTCTAGGAAAAAGAGACATGCAAGCTCCTGCGCTGGAATACAAGAGGTCCCTCAGAAACAAAGCAACATTTTCAGAGAGGAAGACTTAGTTCTCTTCCAAGAGACATGGCTTCTGAAAGAAATATACATGAATGGGTTTACTACTGTCTCTCAATTAGCAACCTGCAGCAATGGGGGCAGCCCTCTGGGGGTTTCTTAACAGCTATTCGAAATATTGTTGGTCATGATGTACAGTGCCTAAGCAATGAAATCACTGGTATTTTAGCAATCGGGTGTGTCATAAGATGGGGTGCAACGATCAGAGGCCTTCAACTGATCAATATGTACTGCAACCCCGCCAGCAGGCATTTATTATAATTTCTTGAAAATCTTTCTACCGTTCTTACTGAATCAAACATTGCATTCCCTGACAACCTAATTTTACTGGGTGGCGATTTTAATGCACAATGATAACCCATTGTCAGGTGGTCTTCGAAATCCAATATTAGCCAATCTAACGGAGAAATGTGATAACAAATGTTTGCTGAATGGAATCTAACAATGGTTAATGGTAATAGTGGCACTGATCGACCCCCTGCAGCCACGTGGTTGAACGTCAAAAGTAAATGCACACTATCTAATAGTGTCAGCTGAACTTTTCCAATATTGTCTTTGGTTTAATGTCACCCCCATGTATTATAGTGATCACAATACACTACAAACTCCCTTTTCTTTGAAAAAATATAAAAATTCTGAATTCATACACCCCTAAACTTCAAGTAAATACACAAGGAAATCGTATTGGTTGTTTCAGCAATCAGGGCCTAAAACTAAATGAAAAATTAGAACACATAGTTGATCATGGTTGTGAATTAGAAATGGAAATGCTATGCGCCACTGTAGGTTATGTGGAATTTTTATGGAATCTACATTCCCCACAATCCAAGAAGCGTATAAAATCAAAGAGTCGCTTGCTTACATTTGATGAAACGAACTATGCAGAAAACCTTAGTAAAAAACTACAAAATCTAAAAGCCAAAATCTTGCTATACAAACATATATAGTGGAAAAGACCAAACTAAAAAACAAATATAGATACTGGTCACGTGGATAAAGTTTAATGTGTAATATTCAAGATGGTGAAATCATGCTTCAAGCCCTCTTTCCAACTCAGGCAAAAACAATGTGGGTGCTAATTAACAGCAAAACACAATCTCAAGGTGTACAACAATCCTCCATAATGCCCAACAACAGTGGGACAAAATATTACACTGAGCACTTACATAAACCATCTCATCACGAGTCCCAGATGGAATGCACAGTTAAATGGGAACTACATGTTGCCAAAGAAGAGATACTGAGACTTATCACAAAATCTTCTAAATCACGCACTGCTGGCCCAAACGGCCTAACTAACGTGATATTCAAATCAGACCCAGTAACCTAGTCGGTAATATTATCGAGACTTTTCAAAAATATTATTCAGACTCATAATCTACCAGTGTCTTGGAAACAAGCAATTGTAGTTCCCATTTACAAAAAGGGCGATAGATCGAGCAGGCAAACTACGGCCCAATAGCTATTTTGGACTGTGACATTAATATCTTTTCCAGTTTAGTATTACAAGAGCTAGATAAATGGGCAGCAAGCCACACAATCCTGCCCAAATAACAAACAGGTTTTTGGAAAGGATTATCTACTACTTTTATTAATGGGCTAATATTAAACACCATAAAAGAAAAAAGTTCTCAAAAGCACTCAATTCCAACATAGATTGCTCTTATTGACTTATCGAAAGCTTTCGATTTAGTCAATAGGACAAAACTATGGTGTAACAAAAAAATAAAAATTGAACATTCCAGAAGGCCTGCTGCAAATCATTGTAGCCCTACATGAACAAACCACAATTAACTTCAGATTAAATCTAATGTGTGACTTATCCTCAGACATTCCCATTGAAAAAGGAGTATGACAAGGCTGCATTCTTTCAGCTTTTCTTTTTAATCTCTATCTTGCTGATCTTGCAGAATTTTTGCAAATCCAAACCTTTGTTTGTCCTTCTATAGGCAAACGTTAAATTAGTTTTCTTTCCTATGCTGATGACATACGCCTCATTGCCATACTCCAGTTGGGCTACAACATCTAATCTAAGCAATGGAACTATATGCTTGTGAAAATGATTTAGTAATGAACCCTTCAAAATCCAACATAATAATGTTTGGACAACAAACTCAAAGAAAAATGTAATTACAATGGGCATGAATCCACACAGATTGCCAATTGTAAACAGGAGTAAAATACCTCGATTTCCAATTTAGATCCTCACAATCGCTAAAAGACCTAACTCTAGAGATAGTAAGCAAAACACTCCAATATATATGCCATTTGAAAAAAAGACTAAACTCACTCTGTAGGTTCTCAATTTTACGACTAATAAAATTCTATAAAGGTAAAGTGAACCCTGCCATTTTGTACGGGATGGAAATTAATCCCAGTGCACGCAACTTCAACTGGGCCCATCTTGAAGGTCGGATATAGAAAAAAACCACATACTCTTCCCATGTCCTTACCGATAGCTCGGCTGAGTTACGAATTTGGACTGCAATCCCTTCATTCATACTTCAATTGGAAAGTTCTTGTCCTCTATAAATAGATCCTAGTTCCACACATGAATTCGCTGTATGAGGATATTAATGAGCACACTGTATCACAGAAGAGTAATTATCTGTCTAGCCTACAAAAATATGCTGAAAATGTTTTACTAAATTGTGAAGCTACCAATCAGACATTGGTGGCAATCCTGATAAGGTCAAACGCGCCCTAATGAGAGCTGACTGGATAGCAACCAGAGCACCATTTAACAATTTGAAAAATACTGAAAACATCGGTGCATGTGAGAAATCAAGCAGGTATGTGCTTACATACATAAGAATATTTCCCAATCAAACTTTGCGTGCCAAATTATTGTGATTGCATCTAAATCTGCTCAAAACAAAGAAAACTAAGAATTTAGCAACATTTAGATCACTTTGCGGGAAAATGCAATGTGTGTGGTCAAGGGTTTCCTCAAGACATAAGGCATCTGATATCCTGTACTTTCAAGCAGGCACTAAGAGAAAAATATGTTGCTGATTTTGTACATAATACTGACTGGATCAGTACACAGGAGTTCTGGCAAAGGTGGGCAGGCTGGAAAGGACTTATCTATTGCAATTTTAAAACTTATTAATGAATTTAATTTTATAAAAATTCCACTGTAATATAGATTTGATGGAATCTAAATCTTTGTATATATTTTTGCTTGCATCCTATGTTTGTATATATACAAAAATGAGTTTTATTGAAGAAGGCAAATGTACTGAAAATGTGTAAAATGTCCTCTATGTGACTAACAGAAAAAAATAAAATAAATAAGAGACCAACACCGAAGGGCTAGACATCTGGCAATGGACTTCAACAACTTTATTCCTCTTCCCACCGAAGAACTCTGGAGTAGCCAAAAGAGGAATGAGCATGATATGAAATTGCCTAAAATAAATAGGAGTGGAGAAAGCAAGCGTTTCGAAGAATGGGGCATAAGAGGTGAACAGATGGTACAGGAGATGGGGAATTAGGTCAACAGAGAGATACGGATGGGACAAGATTTGGAAGAAGGGAACAGTATGGAAAATTGGTTCAAAGGATGGAACAGGAGAATGGAGAGTAGAGAGCATCAGAACGAGCAAAGTAACTGTTGGAAAAAGCAAATTATGGATGAAAGGAGGGCAAGGAAGAGAAAAGGATAGATTGAAAACTTGAAAAATAACTAATTTTCCCCCCAATCTCTGTTAGACATGATAACAATGCCGATACTTAGTTAGTTATTTAAATAATGTTAATGCTTAACCCAGTTATATACCTCATCAACAATATTCTCTATATTAATCTATGTGAATGTGTTTTCTTCCTTATCGCTTCACTTCATGAATATCTGATTCTTTTTGTTTTTTCTCTTTACCCTCTCCTCCTTTTTCTTTCATTATATATCTCAATTCACGTTTTCTTTTACCGTTTAATAGCTATTGATTATCACATTCACATTTATATGTTCTAGCAACAGTATTTATTTGCCTGCCAATTGTCATTGAGACTGTTCATCTATAATTTGTACTGCAATATAATAAAACTTAAAAAATAAAAAAATACCTCCTCATACAGGCTTTTCAGGATGGATATTAATGGCCCCTTTTTACACAGGGTGCACTTGCAACTATTCCCTAGGATGGCAATTCCAAAAGGCTATGAGTGGAAAATTTGATTTACCTATGAGTGCTGTGAAGTGATGGGCCTTGTGTGTGGCAAATGTGTAATTCACCTCAGAAACAAAATGGAGCAGGAGAAAGTAAAGGAGGACAAATGAAAGAAAATGACATGCTGGGGAGGGTGAAAAACGGAACTGGAGCAAGAAGGAGGAATCACAAAAGGGAACGAGAAGTGGTGGGCAGCTGATAAGGTGGCATAGATGGACCTTGTTTAATATCAAATGACCAACAATGATTTATGGCGATTACATCAAAGTCAGACACCCATCAACCACTGTGTTATTCACCAAAAACATAGATTGACCTGCATTGTATTTAGGTAGTAGACCCGCTATTGTTGGGAGCAGGCTTGAAGCACATGCCTTCAAAGGACAGTCCCTTCCCCTTCTGTGATTTTTACCATTTACCTTGCCGCTGTCTTGCTCTTAACACTATTCTTCTAGTTTCCTTTCTCGTCCCTCTCTCTTCCAATCACCTCTATCCCTGAAGCCTGTACGACCCATCCAGTTCAACCTCTGTTCCTTTCTGTCTCTTGCCCACATTCACTCTAATGTCCCTTCCATCCCTCGAAGTGTACCTGCCAACTCCAACACTTGCCTCCTTCTCTTAACTCTATCTCACTCAGTTTCTTTTTGACCTCCACCTTACACTTGTTCGCCCCTAATGCTCCGGTTTCCTCCTCACTCTTGCCTCTCCTTCTCTTGTCTCCATCAATAACACTTCCATTCTCTCAGCTCCATCTCTCAATAGCCATGTCACTGCAAGCTCTCTACCTCTCAACTCCACTTCCATCAAGTTCATGTTTCATCCTCATTTCCTGACCTCAGTTTTTCTGTGGGCCTTTTGCCGCTTATCTTTAAGGTCTTTCTTTAACACATTTCTTCTCACTCCTTTGTCTCTTACTCCATCACTCTGCTTTTCCTGTTATGTCAGTTTGCATAATCACACTGTGACGGCTTGAACCCCGAGAAGGGCGCCATGGGGACGGAGGGAGTGAAGTGTGAGGAGGAGACCAGGGAAAAAGGAGAACACACGTTGTGGGGTGCCGACTTAAGCTCGGATAATGCACTGCTTCACTAAACCCTAACGTGAGCAACTTGCACATTTCACAACTAGAAACAGAGCCGACCGCGAGTAATTGCTCACCCCGAGAGGAGGGGAGGAGAGGAAAACCCGCGGCCGTGACTCAGACACAGCCGAGCAGTGAAGGAAACGGCCTGAAGCTTCCCTGTGCGCCGCAGCAAGAACGGCCTGGGTATATGTAGACGGCACGCCGCAGTCTCCGTGAGGAATGCAGCCAACAGCAGCTCTATACGCGGAAAGGGAAAGAACATCTGGGGGCTGTTTGGATGGCCCGCCGACACACAGCCACGGCTCAGGGAAGGGCGGAGAACCCCTATGAGTTGCCGCAAGAACGGCGATTAGCCAACACATATAAAAATCCCACAAACAAGGAAAACAAAAGTATACGCCAAAGTCCTTACCTCATGGCACGCGGGTGGAGGGCATCATGGTGATCGGCCTCAAAGAAGGAAGGGGGTGGGGGCTGGGGGGGTTTATCAAGGCTTAGCTGGGTAGAAGTCTCTGATTGGCCCAGAAGTGATCACCCCTATATAACCCAGAGAGAGATGTAGGACTAATGGTGAATTGTCCACTTCTTTGCAGAACCACATGGGAAGCGAAGCAGCAGGAGCCTCTTACCAGTGTGCATACAAGGACTAAGACCAGATTTAGTCCACATTCCACAAGGAAGCCTACAAAGACTGTATCCCAGGCACTAAGAAGGAGTACTTGGAAGCCTGACGGGGAAGATTAATTTCTTTATTTTTACGATCGTCTTCCTGCCATATTTTGAAGTTGTTCAAAAGTCAATAAAGACTAATTTTTGTTACATCAAGCTGCCTTGTCGGAGTGATCCCTCACACACACGTCTGTCCATTTGTAGTGCAACGCTCCAAACCTTTATCTCTGTAACTGTGTGTTCCTCTGGCAACGTTATCAAATATTAACACAGACAGTTCTCAGTCTCACTGCGCTGAACAGTGCAATAGTGACAGGTGTTCCAAGTAATTCAAAGAAGGAGGGATTTCTCATGAGTCCAATGAGTTTAATAACGAAGTAGCCTGACACGTGTTTCGAGTCATCACCGACTCATCATCTGAGGCTAAACATACTGCACAACATAATGATGAACAAAAATAGTACAGCACAACATAAACAGTTTGAATAAAAGTTGTCCATTGAGAAACAAATCAATAAAAAATTGATAAGGACATGAGTAAGGACATTCAACCAAAAGAGCAAACACAAGTGCAGGTAGGCCAAAAAGAACAGCAGTTACAGCATATATATTAAGATATTCATGCATTAATTTGAACAAAAATTTGTATTTGGGAATGAAGCTTTTTTACCTTACATGAAACTGTAGAAACGTTATATTGATGATGTTTTGTTAATTTGGACTGATACACAAGAACTCTTGCTTGAATTTGTGGCCTATCTCAACAATAATGATTGGGGTATACAATTTACTTTGACCTACAGTCAGTCTCACATAGGTTTTTTGGACCTTTCAATTGATGTTACTCCAAATGGGTTGGTGACAAAAACTTTTCGCAAATCCACTTCTGTCAATTCAATATTATATTACATGTGGACAGCTGTCATAAAAATCATGTCATAGCGAATATTCCTAAAGGAGAGTATATTCGCGCTAAGAGAAACTGTTCCGAACCCTTGTACTTTGATCAAGAAAGTATCGCTATCAAATCCCGGTTCTTGGAGAGGGGCTATCAACATACTCAATCCCTCCTTCTTTGAATTACTTGGAACACCTGTCACTATTGCACTGTTCAGCGCAGTGAGACTGAGAACTGTCTGTGTTCATTTAGGTTCTTAACTGTGGGTGGCATCTGGCAGTGCTCCCACACCCCTCAGCCACCTGCAGCTTTAGTGCTTCCCTAATTTCTTTGACTTGTTCTGCCAAACCTGTGTGTAATGTTATCAAATAGTCTCTGTACTTTCTCTCCTAACTCTTTTTACCATTGTGTTTACATCTCTCTGCTCATGTTTTCCTCTTCCTACATCTCTTAAGTATAGTATTTCTCAATACAACATGAATTTTAATTATTCTCATTCTTTCTGTAATAAACATGGACTCACAAACTCCACCCCCTGTTTTTAGTTCTCTTTACAGTTGTTTCTATCACTGTTTTTACGTTGCTCCATTTGTTTGAATCTCTCCTTTTCTCTATCACCCCCTTTCTTTAATGTCCTTTTCTTCCTCCCACGTTTCCATCTAACACTTTTCTATTTATTATTTACTATTTACGTCATTATTTCCTTCACCCTCCCTTCTATTTCTTTCCCTTCTGTTATTTTAACATCTGTGGTTATTTGTGGCACGGTATGTCCCTAATCCTCTGTAAAGGGAATCTATTTCCTTATATTATACAATTATATGAGTCAATCCAAGATATTAGGAAAAGAAACCTGGATTTTCCCCTTTAATGTATTGTGTCCCTATTCCTCTACACTTTCTTAATCTCTTTTCTTCCATATTCTCCTTATTTCTCCCTGTTTTCTATTTCTAACTCTCCAGTTTCCCTCTGCCCCTCTTTCGTCTTCTTTCTTGTACTCCCTTCTTCTCTTGAGGATTTTCTTCTCATCTTCATTTAGTTCTTCATTATTTCTGTTTCTCTATTCTCACTCTGCCTCTTTGGCAATCCCATTCACCTGCTCCACGCACCACTCATGTGGCAATCCTTTATTTATGAGATTTTGTCTGGAGGCATGTATTGAAAGTTGGCTTAATATGAAGAATATTATATTTGTTTCAAAATATGTTATTGATTTTCAACAGCGGGTATATTTCTACATGCATAAACATGGCAATTCTAGTACAGTGTCCAACACCCATTACAGAATAGCAAACAATATCAAGAATAGAATATATAGTTCACCCAATCATACCTTACCCTAACCTTCAAACCTCTTGGCACTTTCCACTCTGAGGGAGAATAAAAGCAGGTCAAACCAATTTAGGACCAATAGGAGAAACATTATCTGACCCATAACATAATGACATGTATGCAAAGGACACTGTGCTTGTATCTTTTACACAAGGAGTGCACAGCTGCCAAATTTTCTAGAACCTCATTTTTGAGTGGGTGTAAGGTGGCCTTATTTTGTGCAATTTTACCATTTGAGTGATCCTGCTGTCTATCCATGATGAGGTTTACAACCCCTCAAATGTTCTACCCCCACCTACCTCCCCTCCCACGCCCAGCAAATTGCAAAATCACTGCAAGGCGTATAGTTAGGGTTTCTTCTTGCCCCAAGATCGGGGTAGAGGTAGGTGTCAAAGGGACTTTCCTGTCCCCAAAATCTCCCGCTGACCAGTGCAAAGCATCCCTTTGGGGTTTTCAGGGATGAAAGGAGCTCTCTAATGAAAGCAGTGACCTTCACCTGCAAAGTGTGGCCGCTGCCGCAGTTTCATTGGGGGCTGATGTGAATTGCATAGGCCGGAAAATCTTATGGCACAGTCAACTGCTTGTGTGTTTTCCTCATGAATGCTGCCTCAGTACCTGATGTTTTAGGAAGTGGAATAATGATGTCACCCTAGTTGGTCCCTGAAATTATCTCAATTATAGCACATGGACCACATGCTTGCTCAGTTTCTGTCCTCATGGGCTATTACATTCACCTCATTTTCCCCAAACAGTGAGCAACTACTACAGCATAAGTAGAACTATCAACATACAGACAAAGAGGTAAGTAGAGAAGAGAAGGAATTAGAAGCAAAAAAGTAAAGTCGTAAAGTCATAGGCCGTAGTGAGAGCAAGATACTACATATATACAGGATAGCACAAATGGCAGAGATGCATGCAGAAGAGGTGTGGCCTTTAACCATTGTTATGTATGATCTACAGGTCAACATCTCATATAGCAAATAACCAACCTTCAACTTTGCCCATATCACTAGTTACTATTAATTTCTCTCGATGCATTGCCCAATCTCCAAATGCCTTCCCAAAGGAATGTGATCCGCCCAGTAAATATAATCTTGCTTAATAGTACATCGGGAGAATCTAAGTTGTGAGGCTCTCTACCAGCCCCCGGACAGGCTCATTATCATTTGTGTTCCATACTCTCAATATCCATGACTTGCTACCACTCAATGCATCGAAGCACATGTGCAAGAATCCATTTTAGATGCTGCTGGCCTTGATGCAATACAGAAGGTTCTCCAACAAAGACCAAGGGCGTTGGATCCCAGATGGAAAAGATCCAAGCTTCCTGGATAGACAACTCTTCATTCTCTGAATGTGTGCAAATAGAATCCACCACCGCACCTTCGAAAGTTTGCCCAAACTTGTCCAGTTGGTCGTGATGGCCTTATATGTTAAGGGTCAAAAGATATTGGTGGTTGTAACTTCCTCTGAATATTGGGTTGGTGCTTCCATACATAATCACAGAGAGCAACAGAGGGATGTTTTCCTCACATATACATAGCATTATAAGCCAGATAGATTTCAAACAGGTGTATGTATAATTACATTGAATAGCAGGTGCCTTCATGATCCAGACATATTTGGAGAGCAGCCCAACTTACTCCCTTGATACATAAGTTTGTGGGTTGCACAGGGGGTTTCACGGTAGAGGGAGCTAGACGTCTCTACATACAGAGTCTAGCTACATCTATAATATATGGGCTGGAAAGCCTTTACCTGCATGACCTTGGATGGCTGCAGATATTGGAGGAAGATCCTGGGGCTCCCTCAATGCGTTCCTATGGAGACTATTAGGCTTGAGATGGGACTCTTCTCCTTGGAAAGTTCAGAGGTGAAGAACAACCAAGTTTTTGAGCATAACATCTTGGTACTATTTGAGTTACTCGGATGGTCTTCAGATTGGGGAAAGGGCTTTCACAAGTTGGTCAAAGAAGTTCATAGGAAAATTGAACTTTGCAACTGGGGGAGGAATTTAACCCATTTATCTACGTTGAGGTCCTATGGTTTTATAGCTGAAATTCTATATACCTATAGGCGACACCAAAGGTATCTTACTATCTGTCCCACTAAGCATCTTTGTAGGTTTCTACTCTTACTGGACCTGAATAGCTTATCCGTTCTAGAGACTCTGGGTAGAACTTTGAATATACCTAGGGACTTACGTACTTGCTTACTATGTACACATGTTTTAGTCATTGAAACACACAAATATGTGGTAACGGCTTGTCCGGTGATGAGTCCCCAGTATATTAAGTACTTGGGGGAGTATGTTTCTGAGCTCTACTTCATTACTATGAACGATATCTGGAGAAGATGCTGCAATACGCAAAATAAAAAGCTGCAGACAGAATTTAGAGACTATGATTGATTGCTACAAAACTGCTAGACAATGAAACACTGGTGGAGCCGGTGGTAGCTCTCTAACGTACAAAAATGAGTGGGATCGATCAGATGGGAAAGTTGAGTTCATGCATTATTGGATGCATTGAGATTTGTTGTTAAATGTTTGATGACAGTTGAGTAATAGGAGTGGTAGCAGTATTCTACCAAATAAGTGATGCTTAATATCTGTTGGGATTTTTTCTTCTCCTGTGATTTTAGTGATTTCATGTGTTTTGTTTTGTAGATAATTTGATGTGATTGCATGAACGATTTAATATATGTGGAATATTTTGATATGTTTGATATATTTGAAATATTATAACATATTGTGAATGTTTTGTGTAAAGTTTTACACTGAATCGCAATAAGTAAATAAATAAATGAAGTTAAGGATCGAAGCTTCAAAGAGATATTGGTGGTTGTAACTTCTGCTGAATAGTGGGTTGGTGCCTCCATATATGACCGCAGAGATCAACAGAGGGATGCGTTACTCACATATACATAGAATTATAAGCCAGATAGATTTCAAACAGGTGTATGTCTATCTCTAGCTGTAAAGCTTATGTCCACAAGCAGTTGCCTAACGTTGGCTAGAGGTCTTGCTCTATCTAAACTCGACTACTGCAACACTCACTTCCTGTGCTCTTCTGAATGTAACCTAAATAAACTCCAGGTACTTCAGAATAACGCTCTAAGAGCA
Organism: Ambystoma mexicanum; assembly: GCF_040938575.1. Taxonomy (NCBI): domain Eukaryota; kingdom Metazoa; phylum Chordata; class Amphibia; order Caudata; family Ambystomatidae; genus Ambystoma; species Ambystoma mexicanum. Next base: position 1,335,746,731 of record NC_090924.1, read on the forward strand.
GCCCTCAGCCTTCCCAGATCCTGTCACATCTCCACACACAGACAGAACGCCTACTGGCTACCCATCGGTGATAGAATCACACTACGCACCCTGGCCATCACTCACAAATGCCTCACAAATTCTTCCCCAAAATACCTGGTGGAAAAATTCTGCAAACACCAAGCTACACGCTTTACCAGATCTACTCATTCCCACAATCTGATGGTACCCAGATTCGATCTAAAAACAGCCGGAGGAGCGATCTTTCCAGTACAAGCTGCGAAACGTTGGAACTTCATTCCCATCCCCCTCAGACAAGAACCATCCTTCCTCACCTTTAAAGCCAATATAAAAAATTGGCTGAGCAACAAACCTCCCCACTAAGATGCCCCATCCACCTAAACCTTCCACTGCCTATTTATTATTTTGGTAACCTTGTGTCTGTCATACTATTCTATACCTGATTTCTCTCCTGACCCACATGTAACCAGGGTCCAGTATTGTTTATATTGCACTGGATTGTAACGTTACTGTATGTATGCAACTACTAAGTTTCTCGAGCGCCCAGCTACCTCAGGGTTTGGCGTGCAATATAAATATTAAACAATTACAATTACAATAATTACATTGAACAGCAGGTGCCTAAATAATCCAGTGCTTGCTTAGCCTGACCAACATCCCGAAATGTGCAGGCCTGGTTGGGCTTCACCATCCTCGAGGGTGTGAACAAGGTGTAATTGTATATCATGAACAGGGTCTCAGTGGTTGAGGCCAACACTGAGGTAACCTAACCTCATTGCATATGGCAGGCCACAGATCCACAGGTATAATTATCTTAAAGTCACGGTTCAAAGAGAATTCTGTCTTGCGATTTGACTATGCCCCATAACCACAATTTATGGTTTTGATAAACTCAAGTGCAAGGCAGTGGAGTTACTGAGACCATTATTAGCAGGGTAACAAGAAGGGGTTCTTGCGTACCTACTTTTTGCTAGTTGCATGTATCTCAGAAACTCTCCATATGGGTGGTTTTATGTAGCTTGCAGCTCTGAAATAGGCAACATCACCTCCTCTGCCCAGACCTGATTTTCATATAGAAGACCGGCTTGGGCTCACTTATGCCAGAATATTGGCTTGCCATCTGCCTTGATCCTATACCAGATTAGTTATGAAAAGTTTAACCCCGGACCTCGCCCCAGGTACTCCACCCATACGCGCAGGTTCTTACCACTACTGCTGATTCAGGTTATGCCTAAAATAGGTGGTGAGTTTGGGGTGTAGTTAGAATACCAGTTAAAACCTTGCTTGGTTATGAAAGCCCCAAGATACCTACACAAATGTGGGAAGCAAACGCCCTGTGAGAGAGGTGCAGTATGAGCCTTTCTGCCGATATCCATGCCTTCTTCTTGTTCCACAAGAATTTAGTTAGCTTGTTATTAATGGTCTGAAAAATTAAGATTGACAGCATACAACCCACCCTGTTGAAGGCCTATTACGTGTCTAGTGTGATAGCCACCCGTGGCTTGTCATTTTCCTTGCTAAATCATTGATGTCACACATTAGGCCGGTATTCGCAGCAGAGAACATTCCCTTCACAAAGCTGTTTTTAGCAAAAAGTTTAACCTCAGCATTGAAACGGGAGATGGGTCTATTGTTCTTGACTGATCAGGGAGCTCTCTAAAGACATTTGTTAGTTATTTTCAGAAAGATAGCAGCGGAACACCTCCATTATCTTGAGGCTATGACATCAATAAAAGTCAGAAAAGCTCAATGGGGAGGCCATCTGGGCCCTGGACCTTCACTTGATTCCACTTAGGAATAGCTAACTTAACCACAGTCAGGGTTATGTCCCATCCAAGGTCTGCAAACTTACTCCGTGGAATATGTTGGGTTGGATGAAGGATACGTCTAAATAATCCTCAATTTTAGCCCTAGATGGCTCCAATTAAGGAGTGTATAGGGACTTGTAGTAACTAGCAATGGAATGGCCAATCTTTTTATCTTCCATCAGGACTGTATCACTTACCAGAAGTGCTGAAACGTTATTATCTTGATCTGACTTTAGAATATTTATCTGCCGGTGAATTTGGTTTGTTGGGGCCACCAAAAAAAAAATGAAGTATTGAATTTCACCATCACCTCTGCTGCTTTATTTAAAGAGTGTTTATTGTATTCAATCTTTGCCTGTTTAAGGACCCTTAACTTCTCCACCAAGGGATGTAGTTAGTCTCATTCCAAGTTCTTAATCAATTGGAGTCTTCTGATTGCTTTTTGCTTGACCATCTAATTTTGTCTCGCAACATATTCTATAATGTGGCCCTTTAATGTCACCTTAAAGGTATCCCACACCATCCCATGGGAAATATCCCCATAGACATTCAAGGAAAAGAATTCTTTGGTGACACTCTCAATGGATGATTGGAAGTTAGGGTTGCTCAGTAAATCTGTATTGAGGCACCACTTTGTGCTTCTCTTCGGTGGGTACTCCCAAACTTTGTTAGTCACAATAGCGGCATGGTCAGGGGGGAATGGCCTTGTGCTCATGGCTTGAGGAGGCAGAAACTCTGAGCTCCAGATGAGATCCTGAGAAATGATCCTGAAAAGACGGAAAATCGGCACCAATCAAGGTGAAAAGTGCTTATTTATATAGATTAAACGGTCCTCCTTCATTGCACAACAAACCCAAAGTAAATCACAGCTGGGGAATGTGTTATGGATCCCCTGATTTGGACACCCTGAGCTGCGTAAGATGGTGGACAGACTTGATGTGGGGATCGAGAGGCAGTGCACTACCAGGATTTCTCAACGAGACCGACTGCCTGTCCGCGATTAGGCGGAGTCTCTCACTGACCGTGCGCTAGCTTCTGATGTGGGTGGACCGGATGGTGCAAGGCTTAGAACACACGACTAGTAGTGCTGCGATACGTGGAAGCGGACATATTTGGGCCGCTATGCCTGGTGGAGTGAAGGAGCTTCTCCCTGCACGAGGGAGATGTGCGCTTCGACTGGGGCAATACCGCCTGGTGCAAGCCCTACTGGAGACGCGCTCGCACATAGAGGGGCTTGGGCTTACTTCAAGCCCCACGCCTCTGGCTATGGAGGGGATGAATCCAGCGGAACTAAAGGCAATGTAAAACACAGATGAGGAAAGCCGCAGAGGCTAGTGGGTGCAGAGCGGTTCGCATGCCTCTGACAGAAGGGCTGAAACTGGGCACAACACGATCGGTGGTGGGACCGGAGAGGCCCTGAGTAGACAGCAGACACACTAGAGAGGTGTGATGCAAGAGGGCACAGCAACTCTAAGTGGCCAGGGCGTATGCTTCTTCTAATATAGCTTGAAGCCCCACACATGGAACCAACATGCTGACACTGCGCGTAATTCCCTCACAGGCGACAGCCACATGAATGCACTGCAATCGCACTATGGGATCCCTAAACAAAAATGGTATAACATTTCCAACACGTGTGCCATACTACACTGAGGTGCACTGCAAGCATGCCAGCACAGGACTGTGAGTGAGGTCACAGAATAAGTGGAGAAGCGACCAGGTCCGTGAACTGCAGGAAAATGGGCGGGCTGGAAAGGCAATATATTTCCAGCTACTTAGCACAACAGTGCCAGTAAATACCCACAATAGACACCAAGGTCTGGAAGTACAAATACATTGTGTGCAGGCTGTACACACTGTCATAAAGCCAGGAGAGCTGAGCTGCTGGGCTTCCAGAATTACATGCACAGGTAGTGAGACATCAGGAGTGCTCCACATGTGAACACCTCACAAAGGAGGGAGAATAACTGGCAAAAGACTCAACGTGGCCTGGAGGCTGGACTCTAGCACCCTGCAATCTGCGGAGCACTGACACAAACTGTCAACCTGACAGGGGACACACGTGAACCTACTAAGTGCACCGGATAAATGGGCATAAACTACGCACTGTCCACCACACGCACCAAGCTAAGGCCCTTCTGGGAAGATTGAATAACATGCAGGTGCATCACTAACTCATGGTCCTATGGCTTCCCACATTGAGTGCAGCTCAGTAACACAAATCCTGGAACACTCCCACCAGCTCCACACCAGGCAACACATCACCAAAATAACAATGTCCACCGTGAAACGCAAAGCGTAGGGATCGATGATGGACTCTTTGCTGCGACTAAATTGCGAACCACACCGCAAGAAATGGCGGCTGCATCAGGGGTCCAGAAGACAGCAGAGACAGTTAATCGAGACAATCAGGTATTCAAGGCCATAGCTGCATTGCAATGTTTATAGACACAAAAATAGACGAGGTCAAATCAGACATGCAACTAATCAGACAGGATGCACAGAATCTGACAGAAAGAGTAATCACTGCTGAAATCGAATTCAAGGAAACATCTGAGATCACAGTGGACCTGAAGGCGAGAGTATCTGAGCTGGGAAGGAGAGTTGCGCAACTGGAACCTAGATCAGAAGACGTGGAAGGAAGGGCCAGATGCAACAACGTTAGACTACTGGGAATTCCAGAGGGAATGGACGGACAGAACCCGACTGGATATGTGGAGTCTATACTGCAGCAAGAGATAGGCGCGGTATGGCTCTCGCAGGGTTTTGCAGTGGAAAGAGCCCACAGGTCCCTTAAAAAAAGACCACCACCGGGATTGTTTACCCGCCCGATGATTGCAAAAATTCTTAACTTTCAAGATAGAGAGATCATACTCAAGCATTCAAGGGAAGGTAGAGCAGTAGAACGTGACAGTTCCAAAATAACCATATACCCGGACTACACACTGGCTGTGCAAAAGACAAGGTATTCTTTTGTCCCTATTAAGGACAAGGTTAGACAACTAAATCTGAAGTACATGCTACTGTACCCACCTAGGCTAAAAGTGATCTATAAAGTGTGAGCTGTATTCCTAGAGACACCTGCTGCGGCCAATATGTGGCTGGAACACAACAATTTGGCGAAGGGGGAAGAAGCAGTCACCTGAAGAGGGTTAATGCCATTGGGAGGTGAGACCACACGAGGGAATGATTGCTCCAAGTTGCCAGAGTGGTCTGTTACTGTTCCACATTCTCTCACAAGGTTACTATATTGCTTGATCGGCTGGGAACGCGCTCTGCCTCCCTACCGGGACACTCAGTTCTAACCCCATGGAACGATGTGTGGAAACCTGTTGTCTACACAGAAATATCTCCTCCATGGAGGCCTGGATGGGGCGAGACGGTGCGGGGGCGCCCGAGCGCTGTGTGGAAAATGCAGTTGCTGGGCGCGATTGTTTGGTTTTTGTTATTTGTTTTAACAGTTTTAATGTTTTCAAATTGAATGTGGGGGGTCGGGGAAAGTGTTACAAGCATGAAGAGTGGAGGGGGTAAGCGGAAAAGACACACGTCAGGGAGGATCCTGGAATGGGATTACCAAGGGTATGCAAGGGGGGTCTGGTGGTTGCCCAGGAAGCCAAACATGAACAATCATGACTCTACAACTTACAAAACTGACGTGGAATGTGCAAGGGCTGGGCACCTACCTGTGTAGAAACCGAGTTAAGTCATTCCTCCAGAGGAAAAAGGTGGCTATAGCCCTTCTCCAAGAAACCCATCTCACGGCTGAGGCCATGTCCAAACTGAAAGAGTGCTGGAGCGGGGGGCAGGGACAATGAGACACCTACTCCAGATATGCAAGGGGAGTATTCACCTGGATGAACCCTGAGGTGCCCTTCCCATTACTGGGGTTTGGGGCAGACAAAGAAGGAAGGTAATTGATAATCTGGGGTTCTATTGAGCAAACAGAAATTTGCATAGTGAATTCTTACCTACCTAATTACGGTATACCTGCACATCTCAATACACTCTACGCAAAGATAACCCAACACAGAGGGGGCTTCTTCATTTGGGGAGGGGGACTTCAATTGTGTAAAGGACCTGGATTTTGAACAATCACAACCTCTGCAAAATCGGATGGCTGCAGCCCCACTAGCACTGGCTACAACACTTCACCGACTAGATATGGCTGATGTATGGAGAGAGTTACACCCCACAGAAAGAGGATATTCCTATTTTTCCTCCCCTCATGGTCTACACACAAGGATAGACTTTATCTTTGTAGGTAAGACACACGTGCCACAAGTAAAGTCCGCCCAATATCTAGGCAGATCAATTTCAGACCACTCACCATTATTTATACTCTGGTCATTTCAGGGTCCAAGACGATCACAACCTCTGCAAAATCGGATGGCTGCAGCCCCACTAGCACTGGCTACAACGCTTGACCGACTAGATATGGCTGATGTATGGAGAGAGTTACACCCCACGGAAAGAGGATATTCCTATTTTTTCTCCCCTCATGGTCTAAACACAAGGATAGACTATATCTTTGTAGGTAAGACACACGTGCCACAAGTAGAGTCTGTCCAATATCTGGGCAGATCAATTTCAGACCACTCCCCATTATTTATACTCTGGTCATTGCAGGGTCCAAGACCCCCCATCCCAATGTGGCGCATGCCCACTAAAACATTAAAGGACAAGGTATTCAGCGAGGATCTCCGGAATAGGCTGATAGAGTTCATATAAGTTAATAAAGGTAGATTGACAGATGGAGCACAATATGGGAAACACTTAAGGTGATAATGCAGTGTGAAATTATAGCTGCCGTGGGTGGAGTCAGGAAAATGCTAAAAGGGGAACTGGAAAAAAGGGAGGAGGAAATAAAATGGTTGGAAATTAATACACTAGGGTCCTGGGAGGAAGAGGGGAAATTGGCAGAGGTTAGGAATGGCTGTCAGGACTCAGGAGGCATGGGGGAGACTATCCAAGTTCGACTACATCAGCATTTTCCAAGATACGCATAGTCCATGAAGACATTTTTGAGGCCAGAATCGTTAAAGATTTTCATCTTTGTCGGGGCATACAGCCCATACCTCAGTTTTCAAGAAACTGCCTTCTTCTGGGCATGGTGTGTGCATGGAGAAGTCCTGAGAGATAAAGATTGCTTGGAGTTGGAAGGACAGTTTCCCTTTGCCTTTCCTGATGGCATCGAGGACCTGCACCAACTGTGTTTGATGGAGAAAGTAGACAATGAGAGGTGTGTCTTGATTTTTGAAATGCTGACAGTGGTTGGAAAATAAATATGCTGGAAGGCGGGGAGCCTTTTCTCCATCCTGTAAACAGTGTTAGACTCCTCCACTCCTTCCCGGATGCCAAAGACTGTTTTATTTTTACACCTGTTTCTATATTCCAGCTCATTAACCACCCCTCCAGTTCAAGGAGTCTGCCCTGAAGATGGTCCAGGCTTTCTACTCTGTCTTCATGTGTGAAAATGTGCTCTTTGGCATTGGTCAGGCAGTCAGTAAACTGATTCATTTCTGCCCAGAGCAAGTTCATCTCCCCTTTATCTCCTGGGTTCATCTGTCCACTGATGTCAAGGTATGCTGAATTAAGGAAAGTTCTGACAGAATCACATACCGTTCCCACTGTAGCACTGCGGGCCGTTGTGAGGGTGGCGTCTTCTGCCGAGGTGCTGATGCTAGTGAGGATTTCTCCCCATTGAAATGTATTGCTTTTTTTTAGGACATGTCTCCAGGACATATGACTTCTCACCAAGACTCTTAATTGGTTCTTGAAATTCAGCTCAGAGATGTATATATGAATTAATTTATACAGCAAATGCCATCTTACCACTGTTGGGGCATCAAGGCACAGAGCAGTCAGGGAACATACAGTAGGTACATACGAAGCAACCTGAACCGATTATCTGGGCAAAAAGCAATGTTTTGGCAGCCTGATTAGAGAAGGACCACGAGCCCACTTCTGGATGGTACGTAGTGACTGAAACGCCTCGACAATAGGGCAGGTGCTTTGTGGTGATAGGCTCTGTGGGCCAAACAGAGGGCCTTCAATTCATTGTGCTTATTTACCAGGAGCTAGCGTAACTCATGCAGTGCTTGGGAAATGTGTTTGAACTGTTTTAAACAAACATAACTCCTAGCTGCTGCATTTGGGATGAGCTGTAGTTTGGATAGGAGTTTTTTTGAGAGGCCAAGGTAGACTGAGTTACATTAATCTAACAGACCCAATACAAGTGCATTCATCAGTTGCACCATAGCAGGAAAGTCCAACAGTCTATTTTGACTCTTCAATTGAGAGAAACAACTACTTGTCAGTGTACTATTCTGTGTGGACATAGACAAATCTGGTTCCAACCAAATGCCTAAGTTGCAATCTGAGACTGAGGGAACTGGGCAGGGACCAAGTGAGGCTGGCAAGTTGGGGCCTTGCCAAGCTGGCTCTTTGTTTATCGCGGCATATTAATGTGTGGGATGTATTGACCCACTTTGCTATACTATGCGGCATCACTCTGCTATTTTGGTGCAAGAAACAGCAAAAATGGTGGCAAAACTCTTGGGCGCATCAAAACCTCCAAAACCACGTGTTCCAACACACAAAAAGATGGATGCACAACCTGCCACCCATGGTGCATGTGTGGTGGAATAGAGCACACACTGCAGAAAATGTGCCAGTGGGCTCATGACAAGCAAACATAGAGTGCAGAGGGAGAAGCAGTGCTTTGCAAATGAAACTCAAAAATGTGCCTGTAAATGACATTTACTTTGTTGTTAAAAACTCCAAAATGCCTGTCCACAACACTTCTCAACACTCAAAATCTTGTTTGGCGCTAAAATTCATTTAATGTAATGAAGATTGTGAATGTACTATGTCCTAAAACAGGACAGCAAAACATTTTCTCATAAAAACTGGGCTACCTGTGAATGACAGCCCTGTCAGATGGACTCTTCTGATGAAACTTCAAAGTTAGCAAAACGAAAAGTCTGCCAGATTAGCAAACATAAAAGGATTGTTGCTAAAATAAATACAGATCTCAGTTGCGTTTTTGATCCCACAGGTTTAAAGCTAAGAAAGTGATTTATCCATGTAATTTGATGCACCAAGTTTGGATTTTGAGTCTAGAAATTAAGAATAGATTAGCCTGGCTGGGCCTGCAAGAAGTGTAAAAACAGGTTTCCCCGAAGGGGAGGGAAATCCTCTCAGCAGAAACTCACGGACATATGATAATTGTGGGTTAGGCCAGACTTTTGTCTACAACCAAGGAATGAACAATGGCAGATCCCCAGGCCCAGAAATGGACGTGTGAAAAGGTTGTAAACTGCTCCTTGAAGGAATTCCCCAAAGGAGGGAGCTACTCCTTGAGCTCCAGGGAGAGACAAAAGGGCGGACCCTTTGCTGCTAAGAATAAATAATGGACTATTTTTAGAGACTCATAACGTGTTATCCAAACTGGGGAAACATATAAAAAGGACAGATTTGTTAGTCTAATTTTTGGCTTTATGTTTCAAGAGGCGGTGGAAATGTTTAACATATTCTGGACAGGAATGGCAATATATGTGGTTTTATGTGAACTGTATTAATGCTAGAATTGGTAAACTGTACACACACATCCCTATGGTAAACACACACATTTGTGGAAATTTGTAGAAAGTTTGGAAATTGTGTTCATGGCGAAATGGACAAACATCTGCAGAAAGTTGAAACAAGGTCTCACAGCTGTGGGATATTGAGGAACAGATGCCCCATAAAATATGGAATCTTTGTGTGAGATTTTTGTAGAGGTTACCAATGTATGAATATGTATTCAGGACAAAATTCAATTTTGATACTAGTGGCTTGGGGAGGTTTCTAAGGACTGTAAATGCCAAACCATAAATGTGACCCAATCACTCAGATGCAAGGCGGAGATGAGGTCCTGATCCAATCCCAGTTCACAGGCACAGCTTAGTTAAGCTGACCCATACACCCATTTGTGTGATGTCATTTGAAAGGATAAATAGAGACAGCTGACAACAAATAGAACTGACACACTGACTGACTCTTCTGATTCCAGCAAAGCACTTTGTTCCAGCATTCAACATCCAGCCTTTAACATCCTTCCAGATCCAGATGCCAAGAATCTTGCCAAGCAGTAGCTGAACCATTTTCAGCAAGGCCTCAATCCTCAAACTTATTCTCACAACCTAGTGGAGCACTGTGGTGTGGGAAAGCACCCTGAAACTAGCATCCTGAAACTATCTGGCTTGCTACCATAAGGCTTGCCTGATGAACTCGCTATCCCGCTGATTTGAAATACCCAGAAACAAGAAGGGCAGATCCTGTGCAGTCCGATGACCGGCCTAGCTGATCCAGTCCAGAGCCTGATGTGCTGTCCTTCCTTGATAGACACAATCCATTGACCAGAACTGTGGCTGTCCAGAAATCCTAAATACCAGTGGATTGGGAATATTAATAGATGCTAGAGAACTATTGTATGCCTTGCATTATCTTAGCCCTCTCTAATCTTTGAATTATCCCTACTTTCATAACCTGTAATAGTGACAAAATCTGTAGTGCTATCTTCTTAAAGCGCCATTTCATAGTCATCCTTATTTGTGTAACTCTGATCCATAAATCCCACTTTGAGTCTTTGGACTGGTGCCGCCGGGGAAGGTGAGGGGGATCTGTTAATGAAGTCATGAATCAGTCTCAGAGCTTACTGTGTCCCGACTTGGTTGCCTAGCCTAAACGCTCCAGCCTTGAGTAAAAGCATAAGCCATATCTTCTGATTCTAAACTGAAGTCCTTGTCCAAATTTGTGTCTTTATTTTCAAAAAACACCTATGACTAAAACCTCTATAACACCCTCCGTCTTTAAGATAGAAACGAAATTTCAACTCCCACTTGTACCTAACATCCTTAGCTATCTCTAGAACCCAGTGCAAACAGTGTGATTGGTTTCCCACTTTGATTTTGAGATTTCAAATGTTTTCTTTTGATAAAATCATTGATTTTGTTTGCTTGCATCTGTTCAAAGTGGCTCCCGTAGATATTTATGATAATTTAAGCATGTTTTACCATATTTGTTGTTTTTGCTCAGCCAATTTTAAAGCTTTTTCTGACAGTTGAAAAGTCAATTCCGTTTTTTCTCTTGTGATTAAAGGGGGAAGGTGGGAGTGATATTATGTTTGATCTGTGTTATTCCTGAGTACCTGCTCTCTCCTCACAGCTATTTAAATTTGCTTATTGGTGGGTTGAGGGGCGTTGCAGGGGGAACCACTAACCATAGTGCTATCTGTTCCAAAACAACCCAAAAGTATCCTTTTCTGTGCTGCATTTGTTTTTTTTTGTTGCTCATTAGTTGATTCCTAGTGCATTTAAGATATTATTCAGTGTTCTGTCACCCCATTGGTGATTGTTTTTACCTATTAAAATATATTGTGATTTAAATTCTAAATATATAAATACATATTTACCTTTGCAAACTAGCCTGATTCCTGGTCCAGTGTGACCGGAGGGGTCCCAGGAGAAGGGTGTGATATGAGTGGTATGTCATTCAGAATATTGAACTTATAGATAACAATAAATAAGGATTTCATTTGCGCACTACATGCTTTGCGAGCCATGGGTGTGTGCCAGATTGAAATCACTTACAAAGGCACTGAGTTAGCATAGGAAATAGATCTTGCTATGTTGGAGCAGATCAATGTATCTATTTTCTGGATGTTTAGTTCAAGGCTATTGAAGTACATCTAATTTTTGATTTGCACTATGCAACTCATACATTTCAGCATGTCCCATTCCTCCGGATTACACAATCAAAGAATCAGTTAAGTATCATTGGCATACATGGAAAACATACAAATCCTTCCCTGTGGATGAGGTCAGCCAAAGGTCTCATATATAAGCGGAAAATAAGTGGGCATAGTAAAGAGCCCTGAGGGACTTTGCAGGAGACATGTTTTATGGCAAAATAATGCAGCACAGAAGTTCCTAGACTTTTCTGTTATCAGTACTATATACATAGGGCACCCATTAATTTGCCTAATGTATGCAGGGAAATAGTCTAAGATGGCATGCAGAATTAGGTAGTGAGGTGCAGTCCTAGACCTGGAGTACGGGAGTACATCTCCCCATCCACCTACCCTGAGGCTCTGGAGTGGCTCCGATATCTGCACTGACCCGCCCCCATGTTCTGCTTCCGGAACAGGGCTGGGGAGAGGGCTGCTCTGTTCCATGGAGTCAGTTCCATCTGTGCTAGGGATTATAGCACCTCCAGCCACCTGCTCCCCTGTGTTTGGTCTCTGCCTGTCCTTTGTCTCGGGTGCAGCTGCATGGCTCTGAATAGTACGGGTCGGCGGGGGGCTTTCAGCATCTCCCTAACAAAATCACAAACTCTGCAGCATTTTCCAATGCCAAGGAGTTTGGAAGCATCATGATGCCAGTACACCAGTAGGGATGGTGTCACAGCAGCAGGAGTCCCACAATAGTGCAGCCATCTTACAGGTCATTTATTTTTGAAGTACAGAAAGATTGGCAAAGTAGATAAAGTTGGTCTGAGCCCGGCAGAGGGAGATCAATTGAAAGCTTTGTGTTAAAGTGTGTCTGAGCCCGGTGGAGGGGGACCCGGGGTGAGGCAAAAATCAGCTGAGAAGGTTTTGTATTAAAGTGGGTCTGAGCCCAGCAGAGGGGGACCCGGGATGAACAGAAAATCACCTGAGAATTTGTAGAAGACCCTGATGTTGAAATTTTGAACTGCATCTTCGTGCTAGATAAGCCAGACACTGAGCTAAGCTCGAGTGTGCTGCCTTGTCCTGTGCTGAAAACATGGGGAAGAGAAGCCAACAGCTTGAATATCCTAACATATTGTTTCTTGAACAAGTTTCTTTTGCAAAATATGGTTTCCCACACTATTTGTATTTAGAAGGATTGGCAATAGGTGTATTTGTATATAGACCATTTTATTTTGACAGATTCGACTAGGACTGCGTTATTATTATTTGATGGTCGTAGCTTGCTCCCATCCTTAGAGTTAGGATTAGATAGGCGTTTTTCAAACCCAATTGAAGTTCAATAAACACCCTTAAACTGTGATCACTTGTGTCCGTCTTATTGTTTGATACCATGCCTTCCTTACACAGCCCAGGCATTATGTGACTGCTGCCTGATTTCAAAACTCTTAAAATGTTTCCCTTCTCGAAAACCAATGTGAACTCCTTTCTGCATTCAAAAGCAGAGGAAAAAAGAAGTCTATGTCCTAGGCACTTTACTCTGAATCAGTTAACGTAAAAATGCACTCTCCAAGAACCACAGTAATACATATCAAAATCTAATTTTCTGTATGATAGATTTAATGCCTACCTCAGAGGTGTACAGATAGACCCGTTGGGATGAGATTAAAATCAATGGAGGAAAACACATAACTGCTAATAGTTGATGTTTTCCTATATTGCTTGCTACCCTGCTAAAGAGCATTGACATTAATAAAGGCCATTTCAATGTTGCACAATTTATCAAGCCCAGGAAGATCAAATAACTGGGTTGGCCTTTCGGAAGTTGGGCGTGACCAGTAGTGTAAACACAAAAATCAGTAGCGCTAGCAAGTACTCAACTAACTGAGCTATCTGTCCTGCAAGTGAAAAAGATGTGTGTAAATATGTGTGTAAATGGGCTAGTGGCCAGCTATCTGTTTACACTGATGAGAGAGGTGCTGCAGAAACTGCAACTGTGGGTACTTTAGCTGTGATTATAGTTTATGTGCTTGTTTAGTTTTGTTTCTATTGTGGCATCCGTTGTGATGATGGGGAAGGGCATAGTGTAGTCATTGCATGTTGCCAAGGACTGCTCAGGGACGTCATTTAGGGGTCGCCAGAGGTTTCCCTTGCGACCTAAAAAAAAAATATATATTTTTTTTGTTTTGTTTAATGAAAGCTCCTGGGCTGTGACCAGCACCATGTGGCTCTTTTAGTTCTGGGGTGGTTTGCTTTCTTGGTCAGGACCTTTAAAAAAAAAAGAAAAATAAGAACAAGAGTGCCACAAGTCTAACACTTTCAGCACTGACCCTAAATAAGAAAGAATAGGAATACCAAATAATGTGACTTTCTTGAATTCTATACATTAATTGCTAGACTCATTAAAGGTTTATTTCAGGCACACTTCAGGGGTAAGTCCCTGATTTAGTCTGTTCTTAAACACCTCAACTCAGCCTTTCATCCTTCTGAGGTCGATAAATGAGTACCAACACAGGTTGGGTGATATTGGATGTATATTTTTTCTATGTAAAGCGCTAAAGCGTAAGTGCTTTATAATAACCCATCATTATCATTTGGCCATAGACGTCTGCTTGCATTCAGAGTAATTTGTAATATGGGCCTATACACACTGATCTTAACGATACATATGGCGATCCATTCTTGTATGAAATGTACATCACATTAGAGTGATATCACCATATTTTTCATAGTGTACAATGCTATGTGAGGCCACTTCCTGTTTTGTCAACAGGTGAAAGGTCATGTTCCATCGCTTCCTGTGACATCACTTCGGGGTGTGGTCAAATGACATCACTTCCTGTGATGTCATCAGGGGGTTAAGGGTCGTGTGATGTCATTTCTGCTACTCCTGGCATTTTGGTGAAATGACGTCCCTGGGAGTGCTAAACCAGCAGGTCGCCAACTCAGCGAGCGTTGCTGCTGCAGAACAGCTGGGTGAAAACCCACATTGTTTAATGGCCACTCCGCTCCTCCTTGACATATGAGACTAGGCACAGCAGTATGTGACATATAGATCTGCTGTGCGCAGATGAAGGGTTTAGATTATTTTACATGGCCACATTTACAATAATCCAACTCGAGGCCTCGAAGGACGCATCCACTCGAGTTTTCAGGATACCCACCATTAATATTCATGAGGTACATTTGCCTACAATGATTTTAAATGTATGCACATTTTTCCTTATGAATATTGATGACGGATATCCTAAAAACCCATCAGGATTCCGGCCCTGGAGGTCTGGAGTTGAATAATCCAAACTGGGCCCTTCAGCCTACACCTGCCATATGTTACGTTATGTAAAGATTTCTTTGTACTGCAGCAGTCACCACAGTGGTCTAGCAGTGCAGGGTCTTGTGCAGTGTTCCACTGTGCACCCGCCAAGGAACCCAAAGAGTGCTCTCTCTACAAGAGCTTAGAAAAAGGGCAGCAGAGGAGGAGGTAAAAGGGCAAGCGGGAGTCATTTTTACGGCTGTGAAAGTTTTGCACAGATCAGAAAGGGAATGAAGTGTAGGGATTGGGGTCGAAGTTTGTAGACTGATCAAATAATTGCAGTGCTCAGAAAAGAACAAATGCTTAATGCTCCTGCGAACTCTGTGTGGGCAGGTTCAAATAATTATGATGGCAAAACCGGGCATGTGAGCATGTCACTGACAAACGATTGCTTTAGATGGACGTATGAGGGTGCAGTGTGCGTTAAATAGCACCACGCCTACTGTTCACAATTCTATTTCAAAGCATGCTGGGAAATTGGCGTATTGGCACATTCAGTACCAAAGACAGCATCCCCACTTATTGAGTGAGACAACACAGACGTTTAGCAAGTCTGCGCACCGTGCCTTCATTTACGCTTTGCAGGAAGGCTGACCGATCAATAGGAATGGAAGAAGCGACTAGCTCCACTCTTACTCTGGCATATACAGGGGGCAGCACTGGCTCTGCATTCATCCAGCAGCGGAGGCTACCCAGAAGAAGGAGAGGGCCTTAATGTCAACAAGCGCCCTTCAGCTGAAGCTCTGCCTAGCCACAGGAATACTGGACGCTGCCTGCTAGGCTGACATCATGCTATTCGTGCTTTAAGGACAGCACTGTCTCTTTTATTTACGGAAACTTCACATCTATTAGAAAAAGAGAACTGGGGCCAGCGGTTCTCGATGGAGACAGAGTCTAAACATGGAGAATAAACACTGGTAAAGTAAAAAATGCACACAACAGTGGGTTTGGCAGCAGCTTGCCTCGTTCTGGGAGCAGAGGATCACATGCTCCAGCCTCGTTTTGAAGGTGATGTGTCTGCACAGATCAGAGGGCAACATTGACCAAAGCAACAGCATTCAATAATGCAGACATGCACACAACCAGGAGGCTAAAGCTAGCCTCCATGATTTACATCGGGAATCAATGTGGGCTTCAGAGGTTGGATTTTCTGTCCATCCATTTTGAAAACCAGCATTGGCCTCAGGGAAGCTGGGAGCCATTTGTACCAACAACTAATACTCTGAACGAACATCTATTTTCTGTACGCAAAGGTTGTATGACTCATAAGAGATATCATTTAATGGGTTAAACATTGATCCCAGTGCAGGATCCATAGACATTTTGGACAGCTTCTTCTTCTTCTTCTTCTTCTTCTTCTTCTTCTTCTTCTTCTTCTTCTTCTTCTTCTTCTTCTTCTTCTTATTATTATTATTATTATTATATTTATTGAGTGCAGACCTAGCTTCGAGAGGCAACAGAGTGCTTCACAGAGGTATACAACCGTACAGATTCATAACAGAGAGCTTTTCAGAGTTATACAACACTACAGATACACAACGGAGCGCTTATATTGCCTCTCAGGTTTCAGAGAATTTGGGCGCAGAAAATAGTCTGATTACTTGCTGGTAATCTTCATTACTCCAAGTCTTCCTTGTCACAGTCCTTCCTCTATGAGCGGTTCCATGTCTTAAAATTGCTGCACAAATGGCCGTGTATACAAAATATTGCAGCAAAAATGCAATGGTGTTGCCACCACAATCATGAAAAGGTTGCGGGGGATACCCCCGCAACACCCGGACCATTATATTATTTAAGAGAGGCGGAGGACACCCCTGCAACCCCCGCTCCCCTTAAATGGTATAATGGGGTACACCTTTACCGGGTCAAACCATAGCATTTTTGCTGCGATTTGTTTTTCGGCGACATTTTTGCCATGATTTTATTACCTGATACTCAATGAGCTGAGTCCTCAACCCACAGACTGGTGTTTGACAAGATTTCATGTTTTTTTTAACTACTTCCCTAAGCTGGTTATAAAAGAAGCTGTAACTCAGAGAATCTTCCTGTTTGCCATGCTTTTTAAATCCACAATGGGGAGGCACATCAAGGACTTTGACGAGAAAGAGCTGCACTTGGGGTAATGCAGATTACCAGCAAGTTCTATGGCCATTGCCTTCTCATCTGCCTTCCCCATCGCAGTCCTTACTCTATGGGAATGTACCAAACCGGATAATCAAAACAAACATGTGCAGTTCCTGCTTAGGCATTCAAGCTGTGACACTGAGCTAATACCTCTGAACATGTGAAATGTCTTGGGTGGAGTGGGCAGCAGCTGAGAGATGCAGAGGCTCAAACGCCACTGCCTAGAACTCCCAGGAAGCCCGCAACCTCTCACAGACTCTTCTCTAACTGAACAGAAATGCATATAAGACAGAATACTAACCCTTATTAACGACCCACCTCAGGCGGTGTGGTAGGGTAGACATATGGTCAATATAGTGCAGACAGTAGAATGAATGTATCCAACACATCTACTCATTTCATCAGGTGCAACTTTTTGCAATCAGGACACCTAGAAAACAGCGCTCTATGAAACTTGTCTGTAGTCAAATATAGTCACTGGCAACAAAAAATCGTTGCTAGACAAACGGGAAATAGGTTTTGACTGGCTGTCTAAACGCCAGAAAAACTTAAATGAGTTCATGGACAACAGCAATTTTGAGAATACCTCTCAGATGTTCTAAATTAAAATGTAAAAGCAGATGATTAGATTGTCAGTCAGGGAGATAAACATTACCAAAATTCACCATACTTTTTATCCCGCAGGCCTTGGTCTGGTTGCCAACCTGGACTGGGTCAAAAGTGTCTTCTACTCAGACTTGGTTCAATGCTTTAAGACCACTATGGTGGGTATGCAAACAAGACACATAACATAACATAATTACTGGAAAGATGCCAGGGCAACCCCTCAATGAGCAGCACTGGCAATATCAAGGACCTGTTCCATGAGAATAAAACTTCAAAAGATGACACATGGCAGGTGGCAGTGGAATATGGCCCCCCATACAAGGTCAAAACACTGCAGATCCTGTTTAGCGCTAAGATATGCACCCAATTTGCAAACTGCTACTCCACCTGAGGAGAATATGCAATGCTTCACCTGTTATAGAAAGCAGAATGTGTGAACCGCACAAGCTGAGACAGTCTTAGACCAAGAAATACCTGTCCCCTAAAAACTGCAAAATTCCACAGCAAATCCCATCACCAATCAGGTAAGGCGCCAGTGCTGACTGACATCAACAGGAGAAGTATCTTTGCAGAAAGCTGTCACACCTTATAAAGTGACTACCCTAATAGTCAATCACTGAAAGTTACATCCCGGTGCAAAATAGGTCAGCGTTGACTAAGTATATAATGGACCATCGACGTGTAAATGCCTGACAATACGGTAAATGAAAATCCCCGGAAAGCAACTTAAGTCGAGAACCCAGTTGTTGACAGAGAGATGGCCTTACAAGGATGAGTTGGAACTCAAAGGGGCAGTCTTACAAAAATCAAAAAACGGTACCAAATCAAAGATGAGAGGACTGCAGTTAACTACTACAACATAAGACCAAAAAGGTCTTAGTCCTAAAATCCACGTGGGGTTAGCAGATCTCAAACCATAAAAACAGCAGGGGGACTAAAAGTCAGCTGTATAGGGCCAAATGATGCAGTGTGTACGGGCGCAGTCCAATTGTAGCCAATCCTTATCATATTTGAAGATGGTGGATATAAAGGAAATTTGATCCCAGTCTAGATATATGCAAAAAAGTCATATGACAAATGAAAAACCAGGTATAATGTTTTTGCTCCTGCTTGCATCCAAGGCTCCAGCTCAGGATTGGTACACTGACAAAGTAACCATTCATCTTTCTAGGTGAAGAACTTCAGTTTTGATCACGTAATGTGAAAAAGGAGCAAACATTACCACTTCTCCACAACATTTTCTAAATAGCATATTGCAAGGAGCAGTACAAGTAAATGATATGCTCGGAAACGCTATGCATAAATGGCACTATTAATTTCTTTCGAAAAAGAAACAGAAAATAGCTGGCCAAACTAAACACAGTTCCAACCTGTGTGGACTTTCATCAGTGGCATCTAAACATATGAATTATGGTAACACAAAAACTGAATTTTATTAACCTATAATCCTGCCTTCAAATTAGCATTGTGCCTCACAGCGGTACACATATTGTTTGACCAATCCCTCTGAAGGAAAACAACTTTCCATTTTTGCACATTACTTTCAAAAACAGTAGCATATGATCAAAACCTGTGTAATTAATCATCACTTAACCAAACCACTATGAGCACAGAACGGTTGACATTACCTCCTCATTCAACTTACATTTAGAATGGCAGAGGGAACGTTGTCTTCATAATGGTGAAAAATAAATTTAAAGCAAGCAATTACATGTTTTGTACTGTATATTCAATGTGCATGACACTGAAGCCCAGATGTTTCTTAAAAACTTGCAGAATGTGTCCATCAATAAAAACAAAAGCTAATTTATCAATAGTATGAAGCAATACCTGCTTGACTGCCATGTGTTTACAGCATGCAACACTGATGTAACTTGGGTGACGCTCTCCTTGGCTGCCAAAGGTCTAGTTCTGGAGTTCTGAAACAATGCTCCTGCAAATAAATATTATTAGTACCCGGCGAGAGTCAAGCAGAATGCAACACGCATTCTGATTGGCTCTGGCCGGGTCCTTACCCGGCCGGGATTCCTTCGATTCTCGGCCGGGACTCCAGCTGCCTTGTCCTCGGCGGGGGGGGGGGGGCATGGCAGCCCCTCAGCCAATGAGGAGGCTCGAAGCGGGCCATCCCCGCTCCAAGCCTCCCCACGGCTGAGAGGCTGCCTCCGCCCTCCGCTGGGGTCTCCGGTAAGCTTTTTTTTTTTTTTTCCCCTTCCCTCCCTCCTCCCTACCACACAGCTGGAGGCTTCCATCGTCACCTGGCAGGGACGAAGGTATGTTTTTTTTTTTTTTCTCCCCCCCGCCCTCCCAACCCCACTTACCTTCTGCTTCTTTTTTTTTGGGAGCGGACGCGCTGGGAACACTTGTTTGTGTTCCCAGCGCGTCCGCTCCCGAAGGCCGCCATGGAAAGAGAAAACGGACTCCCGTTTTCCCTTTCCCGGCGGCCATTTTCTTTGTCGTTTTTTTTTTTCTGCCCCGAAACGCAGCGGCTTTTTGGGACAGAAAAAAATGCTTTTAGTGCCCCGCTCACGCATATAATGCGGCCCGAGGTACTAATAGCAATATGACCCTCGCGGCGGGGGCATTACCGACTCTGGTATAACTATGGGCCCTGAGTCGGTAATGCCCCCGCCGCTCGGGTCATGTTGCTTAATTATGACACACATTTCTGCTTCAAGAAGGTTGAAAGGTAGAGTCAGCACCATCAGGGTTTAAACATGCAATCTGCATAATGAGTAAAGGCTTAGTTGCATAGTGAGTAAAGGCTTAGTAAGAAGTGTTCTTCCCTCTGAAGCACAGCCTTTGTCCTGTCCAACGCAGCCCTGGAACAGGATAAGAAATAACACCCCAATTCGCTAGTCCATGACCTGATAACCTGATAGGATTCCCAGAATTGTGGTTAATTAATTACTTACCTGGATGATTTGATTAAATTCAAATGCAATTGTGGAGACATTTTCACTGAAAAGAAAACTTCTGTGGAACATGAACTCATCGCATTATCTTTTTCCTTGTCAAACAGATTTCTCTTGGAAGGAAAAGGTAACAGTGAGTTAAGAAAGGCAGTCTTGGCCACTGCACATCTGCCTGGAGGCAGCCCAAATAACAGAATCACTAGAACTGTTGCAGTGGCAAAGTTATCATAGTAACCAGGGAGCAAGTCCCTTCACAAGAACAGGTAGTCCTCCCAGCACACACAGAAAGCACAGAGGTTCCCTGCTACACGAAATTCCTTTTATCATGCATGGAGAATTAAAGAAAACATGCAGCCAGCTCCCTCATGTTTCCAAATCCACCTGGAAGCCTCTGTAAAGTAACAGAGCTATATATATATTTTCCGTGAAACAATTTTCTTAAAGGGACGTTATGGTTACGTTGTACTAATAAAAATGTAACAAATTCAGTGGAAAAACTTTGTTAGAGGGATGTTATTGCTACAAGTAGAACCGAAAACCCCCAGATATCACCACTTATGGTAAGGTAAGCAACCATAACTCGCACCACCACTGTGCACTGCTAAGACTAACACCCTGGACATCAAAGATAACATCACAAATGACATTGATGACATCATTAATGACCTCAGAAATCTGGGCCACTTGGTTTTGTTCACTGACATATGAAAACCGCCTGGTTTTATTCACTGACTGTAAGAATGTTTAAATGGAAAAGTTGCTATATATGTAGAAGTCTTTAACCTTCTTGTATATTGTAAAAGGATTTTCCTTAGGGTTTGGTGTCAGCCAGCTCATGGTGCACAGATATGTGGCAATAAGCAGGCCGTACACACACAATTAATTTGAATACTTGATGATGAACTATAATGTTATTGACATTTTGTCTTGATGTTATTTTTGTCTTCTATATTGTAGTTTGCCGGTATGTGCCTCTAATTTGTGTGCATTGTGATTCTTTATATGTATTTTTTGTAGTAGCGCACATATGTAGTAAGTCTTGAATTATTACCTATATATTCCATGCTTAACATTACTAAAACTCTGCAAGGATATCTTTCATTATATTACAAAGCAACATTACCAGAATAAAAATATTTTACTTCTACAGTGTATGCTGCACCCATTTCTTATTTGTATATATGATTAGCTTGCTGTATTAAGAACAACACTGTAATATAATGTTTTCTTAACATAAGTACATTTGTTTATACGTTTACTAGATTTGCTTAGATCTCCCAATCACCCCGAACACCTGGTTACCAACATTATAAAAAGATCCCCTTGTAAGGACTTGACAATTGTGATGTCATCTTTGATGCCCTGGGTGTGAGTCTTAGCAGTACACAGTGGTGGCATGAGTTATGGTTGCCTACCTTACCACAACTGGCGAATTTCTTGTTTTTTTCAGTTTTACTTGGAACAATAACATCCCTTAAGCAAAGTTTTTCCACTTAATTTGTTACATGTTTATTAGTGCAACTTAACCATAACGTCCCTTTAACAACGTTTTGTCACTGAATTTCATGGGATTTTATCAGGTTACCCTTAATTCTCTACATGGCCCTTACATCATACTGATCCCCCTTACCCCAACATGATAACCACAGAGTCCGCAGACCGTGCGTATATCAGCGGGCTTCGGACAGCATTCACACTGCCCACAAGCACTGGGGTTACCTTACATTGTTGTAGCCTGCAACGGGCAAAGGCATGTAAATGAAACAATAAGAGATATATGTAGCACATCCAAAAATAAATATGTATCGAAAATCTTTATTTGAGAAACCAGAAGTATGTTCTCATAGGTTTCACAACATAATCGAATGCACCAAGCACAAAGGTTAACTGTATACCTAACAGTGTTACTTCAGTGGTACCTTCCTTACACACTGACAAGCAGCCGGCAGTTATTTATTAAAATAAAGTTAGCTCGGCATGTACTGATCCCATAGAATCACTTAGGATTGCACAGCTGTGGTCTGCTGATACACCATAACCGGTACAGAGCAATGTGCACGCTTTCGGTCTCAGTATTGAGACAGTAGTTAAAGAATGATTTCTGCTTTATTGACTCGTAGTTGTGTACATTGCCCAGAGCTGCACATTCAGTAAAAAGGTGCTTTGCCGTCTCCAGTGTGCCAGGTAATTTACATATATGACAGCCCCTGTCGAGTGCAGGTGGGCCAGGTTGAGCGCCACGAACCATGAGTAATGCCATCTGGTTGATTTGGACCCTCTGTCGGAATCTCTTCGCCGCTGGGTGGGGCACTGTCTCAGATATTTTTGTGGTTGGAGAAATTGGTGCACCACCCCCGATTCATTAGCGTAGGAACAAAGGGTAGCTAGATGAGCGTAGTTGTTAATCCATTCCCAATGCTACAATTTACGCTTGAAGATTTGTTTTAAAACAGCATACCTAGTTCCTCTATTAAAATCGGGACACCATCCAATACTCTTGTATAGCTTAGCTGTTAATGTGTCAAACTTCTCCTCTGTATGTCTATGGCCTGTACTCTGTAGATCTTCAAATTCAACAATCGCTGTCTGGACAGCATCTGGCGCTTAAGGGAGACCAACTCTAACTCCAAACGAAGATATTCAACTGTAGTAGAGGGGCTTAGCCTCAAGATGCGCTTCCAAAATTGTCCCTCAATCAAATCCAGACAATGCAAGTCCCCCATGGCTAAGGCCTCAAGAACATAGAGAACCATGGAGCAAAAGCATTGACTGTATAGGATAATAATCCCCTCCAGAGAAAACCCAGCAGTTTGATTTGCAAAGTTGTCAATCAGTTGGGTCATACGTTGGGCTTTGATCGTCTTGGCAAATTCTATGTGGAAGTATGTTCTACTGGCACTCATTTCTAACCCCAGGTAAGGGTATGATTCCACAAATTCTATCTTTCTAAAACTGGTAATAAAATTCAGCCACTCCAACCTTTTAGGGGACACCACCATAACTTTAGTCGCCCCCATATTAATACTCATATCATTTTCAGCCTCAAATTTGACCAGTATTTCAAACATGGTTTTAGCTCCGCTATAGGTATAGTTAAGGATAACAAAATCATCAGCGTAGAGCATACAGGGATAGACCCTCCGCCTCTGTTAGGGCAACAGCCAATACCAAGGACAAACCGGGAAGGGAGATCAGACATATATATTTTGTAAAGTAGGGGCACAATCATACAACCCTGTTTCATCCCTTTGGATATCGTAATAGGGCCAAACACACCCCCTGTTCGTTCAGGCGAACACACGCTTGAGGATTCGAATGGCGGCCTTTTAGCACATTAATAAGCCACATTGGACACCCAGAGGCTATCATTTTACACCACAGCTTCTCGCAGTTAACCGCGTTGAAAGCTGATCTAAAATCCACAAAGGTGACATATAAAGTTGGCCCACACGGTTCCATGATGCCACTACCCCTCAATGGTCTTGGTGCCTGCAAGTCAAAGCTTACACAGACCTCCTAAACCAGAGCGGGGGAGGAGGGTTAGGGTCTTGATGTTTGGATAGGTAGGGGGATTGTAGGGAAACCGGATTGAGTGTTAGGAAGAGGTTATGGGTAGAACTGGGGGAGTGTAGGTAAGGGTTGATGGTTGCACACTTTTATTTGGCCAATGTTTTGGCATGCATGTAAAATAAATAACCAGTACAACTTTACCACCACTTTACATTTAAGGGTGTTGCCCCTCACTCACTACCACAGGTACATACCAGTCACAGGCATAAGTTTGTGTACACTAGCATAAGGAGTGGTCATAAGGAGTGGTCAACTTGCACACTTGTCTTTTTAGTCTTTAACGTCCTGTCCTGCAAGGGCTGTCGAGTCCTGCGCCACGTCCATGAGGTCTAAGCGACTAGTTCAAACTAAAAGAAAACAGAAGGCAAGCATTAGCCTATGTTTTCAAGTTTTGCGGTCATTCGTTCTTCATGCCACACTCAGTAGTTTGCCAAATACGTTTTTTCCTCAGACTGACTGTGATTGCTCAATCTTAAAATAACACGTTATATACCCCTCTACAGCCCCGGGGCCCACTCGGCAGCAAGATGGCAGCCGCAGCTTCGGGAATCGGAGGCCACCCAAGAGGGGGCGGAGCGGACACTGAAGCCCTGCCGATCAGCAACCACCAGAGATGGTCTGGAGTGCACCTGCTCGTCGATCACTGCAGTGTCCCATTGCCTTGGACCCAACACCCAACCTCCCCAATCAAGCACTCCCGGAGACACTATCGCACCCCAGGAATCGAGGACGCCAACCCTAACCCTTGACGATCGAACACGGTCGCCGACCGCGACCTCCGCTCCTCGGCTCCTGGCACAGAGGGATCGACTTTGTCCACGCTGAGCCCATCCATCACAGGCACCCCCCCCAAACTCCCTGCAGCGCCAGCGAGTGCGGGCGACCGCACCAGAACCTTCGACACCCGCCCGCTCCCGGAACAGACCTGCTCCCCGGGCAGAGGCACAGCCAACTCTCATCCTCGTCGCCGGCGGTCCGCCACACAGCCGGCCTGCCTCCGCGCACCCACCACAGGAGGCCATCAGCCTTTACCATCGCCACTGGAGCCCGAGGACCCTGATTATAGCCCAGCCATCGAGCCCACCAGGAGAGCGCGTGCCCAGAGCCCGCTCACAGGACTGCACCAGACCCACAAAGGCTCTGACCCCCGGTCCTCCCTCTCCCTTCTCTGAGCACATTACAAGTGGTGTTACGGCCACCTAATCACAACACCTCCCACCGGTACTGGCACGTCTGCTTCCTCAGCTACAGCACCCCCGGGCCCGGGGGCCATCTTGCGGTCCAGAGCCCTGAGCACCCACCACAGCATCAGGCCCTCCTGCCACCCACACGCCACCATCGGAGTACAACCTCCACCCAGCCTCCTCATCAACTGCATCCAGGCCAACAGCCACCCGCTCCTCGTGTCTCCTGCCCCCCTTCCGGAACCGTCGCTCCATAGGCTGGCAGGGGTTGCGGCCCCCAACATCCTCCCAGGCTGCTCCTGGTTGCAGGATACCCACGCACTCAAGACAGTGGCGGTACACTCCGCCACAGGGGACAGGAGGTAAGGAGTCGGGGGGAGAGCGGGAGGACAATCAGCCTACCCCGGGAGCGTGGCAGAGGGGTGCCTCTCGGACTCGCTGGCTGGCTTAACTTTCCGAACCCGATACCCACCCGGGATTCCGGCGCAACCATTTCCCCTCTTACTGTGCCCCCACACCTCTGGAACAGACAACTTCCACTTCCCAGAGCCCCAACCCTAGATCCTCCCGAGCATCTCATAACTCTCACCACCTCGCTTATACAGAGCTACTGCCTCTCCCTGCAACCCCTCACGGCAATGTCTAAAAGCGGGAAAGCACCTAAACAATCGGACATTATCTCCCTTATGTCGTCCGCGACCGCCGAAAGAGCAAAGAAAGCCGACCTTCTGGGGGAGACCATGAAAAATACCACCCCACCAACCACAGAAACAGATCCCACCCTGCCTCAAGCTGCAACCAAAGCAGACCTACAAGAGCTATTAGTAGCCCTAACCAGGGAAATTCAAAAAAGTTCCGAGGAAATCACTAAGAAAATAAACACTCTGGACAAAAGAATGGGGGAAGTAGAACAGCGAACCGCCGAAATCGAATCCGAAATCTGCAACCAAAGATTCGAAGATGAACATAAAAAAGACCGGATAGCTGCCCTCGAAGCAAGATGTAACACCCTTGATGCAAAGCAGGAGGATTTGGAAAACCGATCAAGGAGGAACAACATCAGAATCCGAGGTATCCCAACCACGATCCCGGAACCAGATCTGAAAGCCTATATATTGGATCTCTTTCGTTTCATCATCACCCTCCCAGACACCTCCCCCTTTAGAATTGGACCGGGTGCACAGAATAACCCCAAGGAAATCCTCAACGCTCCCCCCGGATGTCCTGGCCAGAATACACTTCTTTCAAATAAAAGAGGACATTATGCGAGAAGCTAGACAAATGAAACAGATCACCTTCAGAGGTTCCAAGATCTCTCTTTACCAAGACCTAGCGAATACCACACTCCTGAAACGGAAAGCAATGAAACCCCTGACAACCTGGCTACAAGAAAAGAAAATCCCATACCACTGGGGTTTCCCCACTTCAGTAAAATTCAAATGGGAGGGAACACAGAGGCAAATACAGTCTTTGAAAGAGGCGGAGAAACTCATGGGCGTGAGCGGTGCCGACCCCAGCGCCGAACCCGAAGAGGCAACTCACCCTCCCCCAGACGTATCCCCAGGTGGGCCATGGTCCAAGTCCAACAGACGGCGCAGACTCAGAGGACCCCCGAAAACAGACGGCGACAGGGGCTGAACACTCAACAGCAGCTCCCCGGGGAAGGAAACAATGATTCCCTCAAGCAATGTTCTCCCAAGACCAAGGAGGGCCCTCCAATCACATCGCAAACAACCCTCGCGCTCCGACACGGAGAGGTATCCCCCGACGAGCTTACTCCCGGTTCATCTCGACGGCCCAGTTGGCCACACCGAGCGCATTGGTGCCACAAGTTCCCCAGTGGCAGTAGGTAGAAGTTCCATCTACCAGTTCGACGTTTGGAAAGGAGAAAAGACTCAGAAAGAAGTACGAAAAACTTGCAAGAATGCTTTACTCAGTTCGTTTATTCACTGGTCCCAGAGTCAACCATAGACTCGGCAGCACAACATGCAACAACATTCAAAAACAAGCCCACATCTCGTTACACTCATCAGCCTGATACATCCCCCACAGATCAGCCCAGGGACAAATCCCAAGAATCAGCCTCATCACAACGCCGCCAGAGACGACTAATACAAGCGAGTTAAGATTCCTCTCCTGGAATATCCAGGGGATGAACTCACCAAGGAAACGCAGATCGGTTGAGCACCGCCTGAGTCAACTTGCCGGAGATATCGTTCTACTGCAAGAAACGCACCTTCTAGCCGAGGATGAACGACGCATAAAATTCAAGAGATACAAACAGTCCTACTTCGCCACTTCCGGCTCAAAGAAAAGAGGGGTGGCAATTCTTCTCAGCAACAAAATTCCACTACTCAACATCACTATAAGAAGAGACCCAGACGGCCGTTACCTACTTCTCAAAGGTACCTTTGAAGAACTTCCCATCACGATAGCCTCAATTTACAGCCCCAATTCCTCCCAAAACAAGTTCTTAAACGACATCCTGCCAACAATTCTAGCTTTCAGAGAAGGACACCTATTTATCGGAGGAGATTTCAATACCATCCCTAACCCACAGCTTGACAAGACTCTCCCAGCCACGAACAATGATTACGTACAGGCCCTAGCCTTACTTAAGTTGTTCAGAGAAACAGAGACAGTAGACGCATGGAGAATACAAAACGGCGACACAAGAGATTTCACATACTTCTCCAACGTTCATAAGGGATTCTCAAGAATTGATCTAATTTTAATCCCCGGCATCCTACTCCCATGTGTCACTGATACGGAAATCCACACACGCATGATCTCCGACCACTCCCCGATATCTGTAAATCTAGCCATTTCAGGCCAGAAATCCCCCCCTCAAAGGTACTGGAAACTGAATGATGCACTCCTTCTAGATATCAGCATAAGAGCCGAAGTGGAGGACTCACTGATAAATTACTTTGAAGAGAACACCACACAAACATCCCACATCAGTACAATCTGGGACGCAATGAAAGCGGTGGTTAGGGGTGTACTAATAGGAGCCGGAGCTGAACAGCGAAGGATCTCAAACATAGCCCACTTCAAACTAGAAAAAGAAGTATCCCTCCACGAATCACAGCTAAAAGCTCAATACTCAAGGAATACCGAGCGGGCCCTGAGAAAGGCGAAAACTGCTTTGGAAATGCACTGTGCTGACCGGACAGCTAAATCCCTGGCGTACACAAAGCAATTTTACTACGCCAAAGGAACAAAGCAAACAGGATATTAGTGCAAAAGCTGAGGGCACTCCGTAATCGGAACAACATACTTAAACTACGAGGAGGGAACGGAAAACTGCTCTTCTCCCAAACAGAGAAAATGAACGAACTCCTGAGATACCATACAGCGATAATGTCCAGTGACCCACTAACACTAAATGAGCTACCAGAATATCTGAACGCACTTCCGCCCCGCAACCCCACACATCTGGAACATCTGGAGGCTCCCATTGAAGTAGAAGAAATTATTGAAGCCATCAAAACTCTCAAACCCTCCGCCCCAGGCCCAGATGGCCTAACCGCAGCCTTCTATAAAAAATTCGCCAGAGTTCTGGCCCCACAATTATCCGCTTTATTCAACTCCTTCCTATCCACGAAAACTGTCACGAAATCCATGGCCGAATCAATCACAATCCTGCTACATAAGACCGGAAAAGACCCTGAACTCCCAGAATCCTACCGGCCCATCTCACTCTTAAACAATGACGGGAAGATCTTCGCCAAGGTACTAGCCAGAAGACTGGGTCCAACTCTTCCAAGCCTAATCGACCGGGACCAAACAGGATTTATCCCTGGCAGAGGGACAAACGACAACATTCGACGAGTACTAAACCTAATTGAAGGCGCTCACAAAGCTAAAACAAAAATGGCGGTAATCTCATTAGACGCGCACAAAGCCTTTGATCGGGTGGACTGGGGATACATCCAAGAGGTCCTCCAACGCTTCGGCTTCGGCCCCAACTTCACAGCATGGGTCATGGCTAACTATCAAATTCCCACCACACAGCTCCGAGTTAATGGCACAAGGTCCGAACAGATCCGCATCACAAGAGGCACCAGACAAGGCTGCCCGCTCTCGCCCCTGGTCTTTTCTCTATCAATGGAGCCTTTCGCCGCAAGAATCAGACAAAATGAAACCATAAAAGGAATCCAAGTGGGTAATCACGAGTATAAAATCGCACTCTATGCCGACGACGTGCTCTTAACGATTACAGACCTGGCGGCCTCCCTAGGGACACTATGGAAAGAGATAGAGGAGTTTGGCACCATGTCAGGATTCAAAGTCAACTTAACCAAATCCTCAACACTATCCATTAACCTAACCCACCTGGACGAGGCCGCCCTCGCACCGCTATCACCAATTCCCTGGGCCAAAGACGCCATAGGATACCTCGGGGTCCAGATCACCGAAAACCCAAAGCGACTATACTCAAAGAACATCCCACAATTACTTAGCACCCTTCAAAATGATCTCAAAAGATGGAAACAACAAGAAATCTCATGGTTTGGACGAATCTCAGCGGTAAAAATGAACCTAATCCCCAGATGGATATACCATTGCGCAGCCCTGCCAATACAAATCCCACCCCCAGCCATACGTGCACTACAGAAGAAACTAATGGAATTTGTCTGGGGAGGGAAGAGGCCCAGGATCAACAAACGAATCATGATGAAAGGCAAACCTTCAGGAGGAATGGGTGTCCCTGACCTAGCCAGATACTCGCTAGCAGCTCAACTATCACACGCATTCGCTTGGGTGCAGGAAGCTGACCCCCCGCTATGGCGTCAAATTGAGGAGTCCTGGTGCCCAGTCCCCCTATATGATCTCCCACACCTACCACCGCTAAAACCTCAAACCAACTCCGGGCCACTGTCGGCCACGACCATCACAACCCAATGCTGGAAAACCGCAGCTCGGAAATGGGGACATTGCAGCCCCCTAGGACCCTTGTCACCTATCTGGAACAACCCGGAGTTTACCCCCAGAAACCCGCCACGAGATTTTCATGCTTGGATAGCGGGGGGTCTGGCAAAAACTAGCGATTTTATCGAAGAAGGCCTATCCATCACCTTCGAGAGATGCAAATCAAAATTTGGAGTGGGGGAACGGGAAAGATTCCGATACTCACAAATCAGACACTGGATCTCGCACAGAAGAACCCGGGACAAATGCTCGAGGGAACCATCAGCTCTGGAGATCACGTTAACTTCCCCGACCAACAAAGGGAAAATAGCTACCATATACCGGCTCCTAGAAAGATCGGACCCAGCAAAGAAAGAAAAATATATGACGGAATGGGAAAAGGATATGGGCCGTGAAATAACATCAGAAAGCTGGGGGCAAATCTGGTCCAGACTACATAAAAGCTCACAATGCGTCACGAACAAGTAAGGAGGCTACAAACTGTGCTACAGATACTACATCACCCCCGTCCAAATCCATAAAGCCAACCCGGACTTTCCCGCCACATGCTGGCAAGGGTGCCAAATCCCCGGATCTCTCTATCACCTAGTTTGGAGCTGCCCTAAGGCAGAAATATACTGGAAAGAAGTCCTGAAACACATCAAAGATATCTCTGGCCTCTCCATCCCTTGGGACCCAGGAATTGTCCTCCTGGGCGAAACCGGCGATGGAGCATTCCCAATCTCAGGTCACATTTCCCGACTATGCAACCACCTGCTATTAGCCGCAAAGATAGCTATGGCTCGATTATGGAAGGACAAAAATGGCCCCTCGATCGCCCTATGGTGGGCCAAATGCTGGGAGATTGCAGTAGCAGAAAAAATCACGGCAATCCGCTCGGACTCCCTAAACAGATCCCTGAATATATGGGACCCATTCTTGGACTATGCGGCCAAATACCCAACCCTCACCAGGAGACCTCCACTTACTAGATGGCTCCAATGTAGCCCTCTCTATTAATCACCGTCCAATCTCCGAACATACCGGATCAGAAGGAACAAGTACCCAGAACTCTTCCACCCAGCGCCACATCCAGAAACCGTCCACCATTTCCTCCATCCTCCGACTCACATTGGGCTACAAACGCACTAATTAAATATTGAAATTGTAATATTTTACATTGTTGCATGTAACACTATATCCTGCAAGATCAATAAAATGTTGTTATGAAAAAAAAAGAATAACACGTTATTTTCACACGCTTTCGTCTCATGCGCCTTCTGTCCGTTATGTTCCACGAGGCAGAACTCTTCACAAACACCAGGCTCTCTTAGATCCTAATAACAGCTGTGAGAAGTGACAAACGCTGTGCTATGGCCCCGAAAACCACGCCCACTTAGCTCCGCTCGGAGGCGCAGGGGCTCTGGAGGGGCTAGTAGTGACCCCCTGCGCTTTCCCCTCGATCCCACAGGCTTCCAGGGCAATACAGCACTTATCTGGCAAAGGCGAGGTGCCGGGTTGCTGCTCTAGTGGCTCTGGGCCCCTCGCGTATGATTTCCATGGAGCTGCTGGGCATACCCTCCTCTCTCTCCGGTGTCTCGAGCACAAGCCCTGTGCCTCGGGACTTACGCATGCACGTCTGCGTGCCACACCCGACTCGGCTACCCATTGGTATTGTAGTCCCGGTGTGATTTTTGATGGGAATTGTAGTTTTGGAGCACCTTTTTTCTGCAGAAAGGGCAAAGCAGTCTCCTATAAGGCTGTATGCCCTTAAACAAGGTTCTCACTACTGATGAGAGCTTGACAGCCCCAATAGTTCTTTGTCCATGTCCAAGTCTACCCCTGACAGCACTCCCCACCCCCAAGGAAGGAAAGTCCCCCAGGTTTATCAGGATCATTTTTATGAAAAGTGCGCAAAAATCTTGGTGCATGCACATGATGAGAGGGCTCCCAGGAGCGATCTTCAGGTCCATACCCCACCCAATCGATTAGATAGTATAACTGTCCGTCTCTCTGCCTTTTAGAGTTCAGATAGCCCAGACTTCATACTCTGGTTCCCCTTGCACTAGCAACAGGGGGTGATTTTTGGGCAGATGTGCAATGGGGGCTGGTTTCACTTTCAAGTGGGGTGGATTTTCATTTGGGAAGGCAGTGCCAATCAAACTGCCACTGGATTGATAACCTTTTCGATGCTAAACGGGCCTAAGTAACGAGGTTGTAATTTTCTGGGCCCCTCTAATCGTAAATTTCAAGTAGACAACCACACCTGATCGCCTTTATGATACAGCGGACTGGCGCATCAGCCTTTGTCGGCATAGGTCTTATAAGTGTTTTTAGCTCTTACAAGATTACTCTGTACCTCCTTCCAAACCTGCAATATACCGAACCGTTGTCCTGCCAGTGTAGGCAACTCTGTCTCTGATGTCGAGACAGATAGAGGTAGAATTTGTGGATGTCTTCCATACAGACAAAAGAAAGGGGATCGTTTTGTGGATGAGTGAACAGCATTATTATAAGCTAATTCGGCCAGCCAAGTGTTTTGGACCCAAGTTGTTTCTCTACCTGCAGCCAAGCAACGCAGGAATTGTTCGAGCCCCTGGTTCACGCGCTTTGTCTGGCCGTCCGTTTCGGGATGGTAGCCTGAAGACACACGGATTTCCATACCTATAATGTTACAGAATTCGCGCCAGAACCTGGAGGTAAACTGTGGACCTCTGTCGGTGATAACACGACATGGAATTCCATGTAGGCAGACCACGTTCTGCAGGAATAACTGCACGATTTCCCTGGCTGTCGGGACCCGTTTACAAGGAACAAAATGGGCTATCTTCGAGAAGGTGTCCACAACCACCAATATGGAAGAATAACCCTGCACCTGTGGGAGCTCAACTATAAGGTCCATGGTGACAGTATGCCATGGTGTAGTAGGGGTTGGCAAGGGCCGAAGAAGACCCGCTGGCTTTTGATGATCGGCCTTGTTTTGAGCACAAACAGCACACTTACGTACATATTGCTGGACATCATGTCGCCATTTCGGCCACCAAAAATGTCTAGCCACTAATTCTAGTGTTTTTGCCTTACCGGGTGACCCTCTAGGGATGAATCATGGCACAATGACATGGCTTTTTCCTGAAGTTGGTTCGTGGGAAAATACAAAGCTTGTGCATGATAGGGGAGCCCATCTATGATGGCATTCGGTGGGTCTTGTTTGCACCACTGATGAAGATCTTGCATGGAAAATTCTTTTTGAATGGTCTCAAAGAAGTTAGTGGTTGTGCTCACAATTCTTGCCAGAGGAACTATTGGTCGGGACACAGTCTCTACTTCCTTCAACACAGTTTCCGGATAGCGTGATAAAATATCTGATTTCCGATTGTTTGTTCCGGGTCTGTCGGTAATAATGAAATCAAATTCGGCAAAATTTTGGGCCCAACGTAATTGACGCAGGATCAACGTCTTGGCAGTTCTGATGAACTCGATGTTGCGATGGTGAGTTATTACCGTCACAGTGTGACGTGCCCCCATCAAGTAGTGTCACCATTCGCTGAAAGCTGCCTTTATGGCCAATAGTTGTCGGTCTGCTATGATGTTGTTTGTCTCAGAGGGGAGCAGTTTTCTTCAGTAGTAGGCCCCTTGGTGTAATAAACCCGTCTGGGGATCTCTCTGGGACTAGATGGCTCCTAGTGCATAAATAGAAGCATCTGTTTCTACCACAAATGGACGGGAAAAGTCTGGGTGTTTCAGTACCGGTGCGTCGATGAAGGCCTGCTTGAGCTGTTGAAATCCCTGCTCAGCTAAGGTGTCCCAAACAAATGGGCAAACTTTACGAAGAAGCCTCGTGATTGGAGTAACCAATTCAGAAAAATTCTTGATGAAGCATCTGTAAACGTTTGCAAAACCCAAAAAGGATTGCACATCCTTCACATTGGCTGGGGGTGCCCAATCTAGAATAGCCTGCACCATTTTGCGATCCATTTGTACGCCTGTCAGAGTAATGAAATATCCCAGAAATTCCACGGTAGTTTGGTGGAATTTGCATTTTTCCAATTTAACGTAAAGGTGGTGTTGCCTCAGCTTCTGCAAGACAGCACGTACATGTTGGACATGTTCCTGGAGGCTATGAGAGTAGATGAGGATATCGTCGATATACACAATGGTGCATATATCAAGATACTCTCTGAGAACCTCATCTAGGAAGTGTTGGAAGGCAACGGGTGCGTTACAGAGACCGAATGGCATAACCTGGTATTCCTACAATGCGAATTTTGTTCGGAAGGCGGTTTTCCATTCGTCACCTTTGCGCATCCGCACCATATATACGCCTCGAAGATCCAGCTTAGTATAGATAACCGCATCCCTGACCTGATCAAGAAGGACTGGTATAAGGGAAAGCGGGTAATGGTTTTTAAAGGTTATGTTTGTTTGTTTGTTTTGTTTGTTTGTTTGTTTTATTATCTGTAATGCGCGAACATACGCTCAGGTAACAGGGCGCAACATTTACATGAATTTCGGGGCTTAGTTACAACACCAGTAAAATATACATAAACATAGTAAAAGTCAATAGCAGGATTATATACATATATACAAGTAGGCACAAGTGGTTACAAAGTGTGCAAATGGAGTATGAAGGACTTGGCACTTGGGTGTGTTTGAAGGCCTACGTTTTCAACCATAAGATAACTTGGATCGGAACTTTTGATAGGGCAAGTCCATTCTGAGAGGTAGGGGTAGAGAGTTCCACAGTTTAGCTGCTTTAACTGGGAAGCTGTTGCCCCCTATAGTGGAGCGTTTGAAGTTGGGGACAGAAAGGCAGTCTTTATAGGCTGTTCTAGTGGGTCTCAGGGAGGATTGTCTATGAAATCTGTCAATCAAATAGATCAGGGCAGCGTTATTGAAGGATTTATGAGTGAGTGACGCAGTTTT
The DNA here is from genome assembly GCF_040938575.1 of Ambystoma mexicanum. Lineage (NCBI taxonomy): Eukaryota > Metazoa > Chordata > Amphibia > Caudata > Ambystomatidae > Ambystoma > Ambystoma mexicanum. Next base: position 1,335,781,794 of record NC_090924.1, read on the forward strand.
TAGGAGAATTTTGTCTTTGATAGAAAGCCAGTTGTTCTGTTGGCTGTATCCTGTGATATGCTCTCTTCTAGAGATGCCCAGAGCCGCTCTAAAGGCGTTGTTCTGAAGAGTTTGTAGTTTGCTAGTGGTGGCCTTAGAAGATCCCAGAGAGAGAGTGTTGCAATAGTCGAGGCGGGACAGTATGAGGGCTCTGGCGAGGGTCAGGCAGTTGGTGTCGGACATAAAGGGTTTGGCGGCACGGATCAGTTTACAATTGTATGCCGTGGAGGAGGCTAGGGAGTTCACCTGTCTGTTGAAAGAGAAGTTAGAATCCAAGTAAAAGCCTAGCGTTTTAACCTCTTGTCCTACTTTGATACTATTGCCGTCGATCGTGAAAGAACAATAGGCAGGGCATGATTTCTTTAAGCTAGTGGTAGTACCTAGGATGATAAGTTCAGGTTTATCATCATTCAGGCATAGTCCATGTGTGGCCATCCATGCCTGGATGATGATGTACACTCTATTCACCAAGGCCAAATCCTTCCCATAATTTCCAGAAAGCGGAAGGAGGATTTGGGTATCATCTGCGTAGTTAGTGTAGGTGACACCGAGATGATCCAAATCATTGAAAAGGGGCTTGGTAAATATATTGTACAATGTGGGGGAGACACAAGAATCCTGTGACACACCACAAGTGATAGGTATGGGGTCTGGTGCAGCTATAGGTGAAAAGACCCTCATGGTTCTGCCGTTAAGGAATGATCTGATCCAAGTGATGGCCACGACGGAGAAATGGGCTGATGTGTGGAGGTGTGTGCATAGGACGGAGTGATCGACCAGATCAAATGCTGCAGAGATGTCCAGGAGGAGGAGTAAGGCGGTTTGGCTGTTGTCTCTAAGCTTATCGATATGTGCTTTAAGGTCAATGAGAGCAGTTTCAGTCCCATGTTGAGAACGGAAGCCTGATTGTCTAGCTCCTAACAGGTGATGTTCTTCCAGGTACTTCTGTATGTGTACGCAGACAACCTTATCCAAAATAATCTGAAGGAATGGTATGGTTGTTATGGGTCTGTAATTTGTAGGCGTGGCTGAGTCAAGTGTGGGTTTTATTAATAGAGGAAGTACCCAAGATTGTTTTAAATTGGTGGGGATAGAATCTGTGGAGCAGGAAGCATTAATTAGTTTTGTAATGAAAGGTGAGAGGTCACGGACAGCATCTTTAATAAGCTGTGCAGGGAACAGATCTCACTGACAGTTGGAGGGTTTCAGTGACAGGATAATTTTTTCTACTTCAAGTGTGGTGAATTTAGAGAAGTTGAAGCCAGTGGTTTCTCTTAGGATAGGCATCTCAGGTATTGTGGAAGGGAGAGGATTGTTTCAGGAAGCTTTTTTGCAGGAGATTTTTTTTTGTAAGGTAGCAATCTTGTTGGCTAAGGTGTTTTGGATTTCTGAGCACCAATTTTTATCCGGTTTACCCCGCGATAGTTTATGCAAGTCCGAAGTTCCCCGGACTTATTCAGTACAAAGAACAGAGGCGAAGATATGGGTGAGTTAGAGTGTCTAATGAAGCCACTTTGTAAATTAGCTGTAATGCACTCCCGGAGGTGTTCGTTTTCAGCCTCAGTTAAGGCATATATACGGATGCAAGGCAGTACCGTGCCTGTCTCCAAATCTATTCGGCAATCAAATGGACGATGCAGGAGTAATGACTCTGCGGCCTTCTTATTGAAGACATCTACAAAATCGATATATTCCATAGGCAGATCTTTGGGACGTAACTCGGGTTGGCTACTAGTAATACTCACGATGTGAGGGGTTGACTGCATCAGTCGCCTACAGTGCTTCTGACAATAGGGGAAGCTCAGGTTAACCAACCCTGTGGTCCACTGAATCTGGAGATCATGTTTTCTTAACCATGGTAATCCCAGGATAAGCCCCAATTGCGGGGCGGCAATTACGTCAAAGGCAATTTTTTCCCAATGCCAATTTCCACATTGCAAGGTCACTATATGGTACTATGCATTATAGGCCCGGGGCAGAGGGGTGTACCATCTACCGCTCGCACGGGTTCGGGTTTAGACTTTTGTCATACCGGGATTCCCAGTTTGACCGCAAACTGGGCATCTATGAAGTTGCCCTTTGCACTTGAGTCAACTAACATGGTAACCTCTTTTTCCTGCACCTGGAATCCTAGACCACCAACTAGGGTGACATGTGGGGCAAAATAGGGACAACCTTCAATTGGAGCCCTGCTATTCTTCAGGCTCGATCTGGTGACCCCCACTACCGATGAGCCAAGGCCTTTCCCTGAGTTTTGGGTTTTATTGGGGCATTCTCGGACAAAATGTCCCGTCTTCCCACAATACATGCATACACCATCTTTCCTTCTTCGTTCCTTTTCTTCTTTAGACAGGGGACCTCGGACAGAACCGATTTGCATTGGCTCCTCTCCATCAGGCTTGTCTACTACCCCTCGTGATCCCTTAAACTGGTCCAACCGCGCTACTGAAGTGGAGGCGACATTGAGTCAAAAAGGTAGAACATTTCTGTGGGTCTCCTGAATACCGCTAGGGCTGTGCTAGGGGAACGACTGGTTCGGGGTAACTTGTACCTGTACTGGGACTGGTGCTTGGCCAGGCAATGGTGAGGTTTGAGCTGCGAGACTGCGACCTTGCGCAGACAGGGTAGCGTAATCCTGCCTAGACGCAGCCAACTCCCCCTGCAGGTCCTGCAAGGCTTTAGCAATTTCTTCCATGAATAAGATGGGGCTGGCTGCACCACTCAAGCACCTGAATATTCCGTGGGCTTGTGCTTCTGTCACGATGCTCAGGTCCAAGGCGCAGGAGCGATGCAGAACCAACCACCCCCTCAATGGTCTTGGTGCCTGCATGTCAAAGCTTACACAGACCTCCTCAACCAAAGCGGGGAAGGAGGGTTAGGGTCTCGATGTGTGGATAGGTAGGGGGATTGTAGGGAAACCGGATTGAGGGTTAGGAAGAGGTTATGGGTAGAACTTGGGGAGTGTAGGTAAGGGTTGATGGTTGCACACTTTTATTTGGCCAATGTTTTGGCATGCATGTAAAATAAATAACCAGTACAACTTTACCACCACTTTACATGTAAGGGTGTTGCCCCTCACTCACTACCACTACCACTACTCACTACCACAGGTACATAACAGTCACAGGCATAAGCCTGTGTACACTAACATAAGGGGTGGTCAACACTACCACAGGTACATAGCAGTCACAGGCATAAGCCTGTGTACACTAGCATAAGGAGTGGTGCACTTGCACACTTAGCTTTTTAGTCTTTAATGTCCTGTCCTGCAAGGGCTGTCGAGTCCTGTGCCACGTCCATGAGGTCTGAGCGAAAACAGAAGGCAAGCATTAGCCTGTGTTTTCAAGTTTTGCAGTCATTCGTTCTTCATGCCATACTCAACATGCATCCAGTACATTGTGTGCTTAGGGTTCACAGGTCCCAATCGTGTGCTCTGCCGCACGTGGCTTGTAGCGCCTAGCATCAGTAGTTTACCAAATATGGTCTTTCCTCAGACCGACTGTGATTGCTCAATCTTAAAATAACACGTTATTTTTACGCGCTTTCGTTTCATGCGCCTTCTGGGCGTTGTGTTCCACGAGGCGAAAACACACAGAACTCTTCACAAACACCAGGCTCTCTTAGATCCTAATAACAGCTGTGAGAAGTGACAAACTCTGTGCTATGGCCCCGAAAACTACACCCACTTAGCTCAGCTCAGAGGCGCAGGGGCTCTGGAGGGGATAGTTGTGGCCCCCTGTGCTTTCCCCTCGATCCTACAGGCTCCTAGGGCAATGTGGCATTTTTCTGGCAAAGGCGAGGGGCCGGGTTGCTGCTCCGATGGCTCTGGGCCCCTCGTGTATCATTTCCATGGAGCTGCTGGGCATCCGTCCTCTCTCTCCCGTGTCTCGAGCACAAGCCCCGTGCCTTGGGACTTACGCATGCGCGTCAGAGTGCCACACCCGACTCAGCTTCCCATTGGTCCATGGACCCGCAGAGCATGCTGGGTATTGTAGGCCCGGTGTGCTTTATGCTGGGAATTGTAGTTTTGGGGCGCCTTTTTTCTGCAGAAAGGACAAAGCAGTCTCCTATAAGGCTGTATGCCCTTAAACAAGGTTCTCACTACTGGCGCAAGCATGACAGCCTCAAATTTCTTTGTCCATGTCCAAGTCTACCCCTGACACAAACAATCACCTTTTTTGTGTACCGGAACAAGAACAGACTCCTGCCATGACTTCAGGATTTCTTGTGAGACACAAACCTTGTCAAATAACATTTTTACCATACTGGCCCAGTGTATCGGGTTATATTTTAATACAACATTGGCTAAGCCATTGGGGCCAGAGGCCCTTGAGTTTTTAAGCATCAGGATTGCATCCCGAATGTCAGCTTCATCAATGACCATAGGCCATCCTCTGGTCATTTAATCCAGATAAGAAGCCTCAGTTCTGGCTCCACCCTTCTCTCTGAGGTACCCAATCCATATAAGCTCCTGTATCAGGTTCAGAATTCGTTTTCTACGGTCATCCTTGCCAGCATGCCCTATACCTTTTTAGGGTTGCTACTCCTAAGAGCCACAATCATGCTCTACCATGGTGTATTGAGAATCGAATATCTCCGGTGCTTGAGCCATCACTGGTAGTTTTTATTAATACATTTTACCGGTGTGGTCAGCTCAGGAACCGGCAGCCCTTGTACGCTGACCACTCGAAGCTCACCGCGCATCACTCTCTTGCCATTGCGAATGGCACCATCATAAACATGGCGTGTTTTATTACATGCTAACAAAGGCCCATGAGGACAAGAGCCAGTTCTAATACCAAGTGTCTTCAACCATCTCGTTACAACTCATTTGGCATAAGGTATCCTCGTCTCTCAGCTCAGACATCATCCTACCTGCTTTCTGAAAATGTTTCGCTGTGCAACAAACACAATTGACAGCATGGTTGGGTAGAATATTAATACAGTCACTAACACTGAGACTTGTATGTTGCAAATTGATAGTGAGTGCGAGGATATTATTATAGTCAAGGGTGGCCTGGCTATTATTCCCAGCCCATGTATAGTTTCCCGGGTTGTCACCCTTGGTTCTACCATTTAACATGCGTAATACCCACCGATTCAAATAGGGAACCCAATGTCTCCCTCTGGGGTTACCTTTCCCCTGGACCATCACACTCTTATTCAAGACATTACTATAAGTGGCACACTTCTTGTCCTCAACACTCCTGGAATTTAAACACTGAACACCCCCTCACCCCTGAAGAGGATAGGGTGCTCAGCATTGTTCCCTTCACTTAAAACCAAGATGTCTTCTATTCAGATTGAATTTCATCTAATAGTTTGGTACTTGAGGGACATATACATTTGTAATCAGCATTCGCCTTTCATCACCGCCTTCCTCCTGCTTCATCTCCACCACCACTAGGACATTGTCCTCAGCAGTGGCTGTAACCACTTGGCGAGAGCTGAAGTGGTGCCTAACATCAATTATAAGTCCCCGAAGGGCCTACCCTTAGCAACTTTCTTAGCCAAGGTCTGGTAAATATGGAAGCCCTCCACCTGAAGGGAGCATCCTAACCAAGTCCTCTGTAATAGGAAGACATCATCATTTATCAAATCCTGCATAGACCCATTAGAGCACTATAGGTGACTATAACCCTATGTGTTCCAACTGCCACCCTAACCAGTCATTATCCACCTACCCTGATATCCTTAGGGCCCCCACCAGTTGGCGGAGGGGCCTAAGAAATGGCTTCATAACCAGTCAACTCTGCACCCGTAGTCTGCCTGGGGATCCTCGAACCGTGGGCGTTACCCACCCATCATGGCACATCTAGGGAGACTTTGTCAATATTGTGTACCATCAAGGTTGCTGGCCCAGTAGAAGGCTAATGGCTGGAAGTTCGTGGCAAACGGTGAGTTTCAGACCAAAATGAAACAAAACATCAACATTAACAAACAATAAAGACACTACAGTGGGAGAGGCTAAATGAATCAGAGCCCAATTTGTGGAGCTCCCCCAGTAGTTATCGTTGATAGCCAGGGGACCATGGTTCATAGTCGGAAGAGAGATGTTCGGTTTAAAAATTGACTATTATCAATAGTATAAATCTCCTTGAGCTTGATAGAAGTGCCAAGCCTCAGTTGGTCTGTGACCCTATTACTAGAAGACACACTATAGGAGCCGAGTTCAGATATCACTTTCGATGGAGCTAGAAGTGAGGCCCCACCCTGCAATCCAGCCGGGGGTCGAGAACCCATAACATGTTTGGAAGGTTTTATAACCGACGCCCAGTCGGAATACGCTCCACCGAAGTCAACACTCAAAGGAACCAGGGGTCAGATGGCCTAGGTCTAACATATGCCAGCTTCAATATCACGTCACAGTTCACAACTGCCTCTTTGCCCAAGAGCAGCCTAATGCCCACTGGACTAGACCGTGCGGGGTTAGCAGCCTTAGGACATGTGCACTTGTCCATTGGTCCACGGAGGGACACAGTATGTCTAGATCAGTCGCCCAATATCCAGAAGACCGCTTTAGGGACTTTGTCACGTCTGTTGTCTTTGTTCAAGGGGAGCAAGACCTGAACCCCCGTAGGGGGGCGGGTAGGGTTATTAAGCCCATCCAAGGCTTTCCCCCTGCATTCCCCTTGGTGTGGGCTGGGCTCAAAAGCCAGAGAGGTAGCATCCCTCATTGATATCTAGGCACAAAAAGCTTCTAATGCATCCTCCTCTGTCCCTGACGCGATGTTATCAGAGTCTTGGGACTTCCAAGTCCCTTCAGAGTTATCGGAGGAAAGAGCCACCCTGACCTCCTCTTCCTCCAAAGCTTCCCCATGGGTGCTCTCCGCCAGGGTGACTGACACGGTTTCAGTGGCCCTGACCAAGAAATTGACAGGAACTGCAGTCTCATGGGCAGAAAGAGGCATCACCCGTGGTGGAGTGGAAGTCGTGTAGGTCCCATTAGCAGGGTCCAAAGGGTTTACCATCAAGGTATGTAAGGTACGCTGGTCTGTGACCATTACTGAACAGACAGCAAACAAAGCTTCAACCTGGGCCATCATATCAATCAGTAAATTGGAATGAGCATCAAACCTATAACACCATCTGCAACCTCCCCCTGCGTTGGGTCCTGCATATTATCATTGGGGACCAAAACCCCCTCTGGACCAGACACCAGTGCTTCCAGGTTGGGAGTGGCAGATAAATTAGAGGTCAGGGAGCTGTCCCATGTTGGCAGTGGTGGACCCAAGGAATTACGGTGAATAGTCTTACATAATGCCAGCAGGGAACCATTATTGTTCAAAGATTGGGAGGGACAGGCAGTAACGTGTAGGGGTGAACTTCAGAGTGTGAAACCTCATTGATTATTATTTTGTTAAACCCGGTGGCCACGGTAGTGTCAAGTATTGCAGGTCTGGAAGGGGCACTGAGCTTTGCAAGGCTGGTGGTGTAGGCCCCCGTTCCAGCAAAGTAACTAGATATCCTTGGTTGATTATTGGCCACACTGGGCCTGAAGGAGCCCACTCCTGTCTTCCCTTTTTTCCTTGTTGGGGCATCCCTTTGCATTTTCCTCATATGCAAAGGGCTTCTGTTGCGCTTCCCCTAACATTTAGTGTCACTGCACAGACCCAACCTCTGTGTTGGCTTACATTTCATTACAGTGGGTCCCAACGGCCAACGGGACAATTAACGTGGAGTTTGTCTGCCCAAAATATGCTCAGCACGTAGTAATGAATCGGCAGTCAATATGTGCCAATGACCACCAATACAGGGAACCATGCAAACACTCATTCAAATTCACATATAGTTTTTGTTTTGTGTTATATATCAATATGGGCCAGGTTTAAGAGCAGGTCACAGCTCCTCCTTGGGCAGTGGGCCAAAGCTTATCTTTGAGCCACCTCGGCTTCGCGCAGAAAGTCAGAGTGCCGACTCATTGTAAGGGGCATTCTCTGGACTGGGTTGATATCCATAACATTCAAATTAATGATCTTAAAGTCTTACCTTGCCCCTGGTCTGATCACTCTTTTGTCCATTTTTCTATTGACAGTGAACTACCCATAAAAGGTAAAGGGAACTGCAAACATCCAGTCCTATTTAGAAACTTAAGGAAACATATGCCAGAGACGCTTAAACTATGGCTCTCCACCTTCACCCCAGACATCTTTAAAACTGAAACAGTTAAAGATATGTCTAATCTTTTTCTACAATCCTTTCAGGACATTACTGAAACATTGGCACTGTTAAAAAAGAAACAGCTCAAGTATACACAGAAAAATAATCTTTGGTTTGCGCCCGAATTGAAAAAACTTAAAACATCTAAAATTAGACACTTCTATGCCTGGAGGTCTATTCAGGATATGAACAGAATGGAAGCAAACAAACTTGCGGTAAAGGAATACAAATGAGCAGTTATGGCTGTCAAGAAGGATATGCTCAATAAGAGGATAGTGAACTCTCAGTCCGAAGTTAAGTAACTCTTTAAAATTCTTAGAGAGCAGGAGACCCCTCATTTTCAGAATACCGACATCCCTCTGAAGGACGCAGCATGGTTTACTTCTATTCAGGAGACCATGGTTTGACTGTTTTCTGATCAAAACGACAGGGTGTTGTGTAAACCAGTCTGGCTGTTGGCTATTATCTGTACTATAGTGTGTGGAAGGGCGGGGTAGCCCATACTCAATTGTGTGTATATGGTATTTAAATAAAAGAACTGACATTAACCGTTTATTGTGTGACACCTAGATTGGGGAGGAAAGGAACTCTCTGTTTTGAGGATGGCGTCTCAATAAACCGTTACAGTGTAAGTGTTCTACACACTCTTGTGCAAGTGTTCTTCATGTCTAAGTACAATTATTCTTCATGTCACGTGCAAATATTCTTTGTGTCTGTCATGCTCTTCGTGTGCTGCGTGTGCTTTGTGTGTGCTCTTGTCACTGATTTAATTATCCCCTACCTGCTTGTATATTAAATGCAACTGCCTGCTGCCCTACTTGTGTCACAGCATCTGTTCTACTCTTAGCGACAACTAATTGGCTTTTCATGTTTTGTTAATGGCCTACTGCGCCTGTCTCAGTTTATACTTTTGTTTGTGAGCGTGATGGGGAACAGGTGAGGCTGTTGGTGCTGTGGCCAATACTGGTGCAACTCTCTTCTCCATTATCACAGATTCAACAGTTTGGCCTAACCTTGACGTCAAGCATAATAGTGTGCTTGTCTAAGTATAGATTTAGGAGCCCCATTGTAGGAAAAAAGGTTTACAGGAATGTCAGCATTAAAGTTGAGCATATGGCCCTTTTAGTAACGTGCATGCAATGGATGAGGATGCATAATAACTCTGACACCAAATTATCGAACCAACTCAGGAAGATGGCAAAGGTACTAGTTTATTAACAATTATCTAAAACAGGGAGTTACAGCAGACATCAACGGAAATTCGCTCGAGCTCTCAGTGCATTTCACATAAAAACAAACTGATATGCAAAAAATACATCTGACGTGACATCATACAACGTGGCAAATAAGAAAAACCTATGAGGGATTGTGATACCTTCAAGCGGAACATCTAAGTATACTTTCTATAAGGGCGGTGATTGTGATTGTCTATCTACTGTCAGGTGAACAACTTATGCCTACCTCTAAAACATGCCCTCTTCAACACTGTTAAGTACATGGTGTATCATTGGGTCTTAAACTATAAGGCCCTTCATTATACGGCCCTCTATAATTGGTCTCTGGAAAATTAGGTTCACTTAGCAGCATGTAAGCTCAGACCCAGGTGTCAGGAGGTGGACTTGATTTTACCTCCCCACCCAATTAGTCCAACATGAAGATTGCCTTTGAACTTGGCCTTGTAAAGTATTCTTGTCTCTGGGAATATATGAGAGTGTGAGCACTCACTATTGTTGTTCTAGAACTCCACGCTCAACTCTATTTCCATCCATGACTCATGAGACAGGAGACCACAATTTGGTCCATTTTGCAGCATTTAAATGTCTTATATGAATAAAACTTGGCATGCTTGTTGTTCTTTCTTTGCACCTTAACAGGGGATGATTCAGCTTCACACGTTCACTGCCTTTAAGAGTAGATAACCAACCTTGGCTGCTTCAGCTTTGATACCAGGCCAAACAGCCTCGCCATTCGTTTACACAATTTGAGTTTATTCTTGCTGCGACAGAGTTCTCGCCTTTTCTCTCCATGGGTCCTGATTTACTAAATTCATGACACTGATGTCCAGTATCTATACAATGGCGGCTTTGCCTGCGGTCTATTCACTACATGTAGCCAGCTTCTAAGATTACTTAATCTTCTTGTGTTACAGCATCTGTACAGTTATTGAATGGCTTGCATTTTCTGCAGTGCTTCTCACACGTGCAATCCTTTTTTGCATATGAACGTTTACTCGATTCTTAACTTCATCATCAGTTATTGTAGGATTCATTCATTCTGTTCTGCCAGTATTCTCAGGGAATCACGCTCTTCTTTTGTGACGTCACCAGCTCCTCTTTTTGCTCCTTTTCATATTCCTTCAGGGAGTTCCTCCGTCAGATTATCGTCTCTTCGGGGATACATTCGATAGGGCTGTCTCAGTGGGTACCTTCTTTCGAATACTCGCTGTGGTATGGTCACAACTACTGGTGTTAAGCATGACACAATCTCAGGCTTCCAACATACAGGAGGTAGGGGGGCGGGATTTCATCTAGAGACATGTAACTGATCCTCTACAAAGTCACCCATAACTATGATCGTAAAGCTTGTATGATACATTTCCAATAGATCTTCAATGGTGTTTAAAAGGCTATGATGAATGCTACTGCCAGGAGGATCATATATATGAAGACTCAAAAGGAAACAAGGAGAATCCAAGTTAACAATAACTGCAATTATCTGGTCAAATTGTACATCAAGATTAACCAAAACAAATGTATCTTTTACACTTAATAAGAGTTCCCCCTTAAATCTCCCCTTATGGCCTTTAATAGACGCCTTCTGAATTGTGCATCTGCAATCTATCTCAAGGGCTTCAACTAGCCAGGTCGCCTCTAAAGCAACAAGACTAAGTTCATCACTAATTGAGCACAATCTGTCTTCCCTAAATAGATGTAATAATCCTTGCGTATTCCAAGGTAGAATGGAAACGCAATTCTATTCTATTTATAAGTCTGAAGGAGAGGGCAGCCATTGCCAGGAGACGCTGTCAATGTCACCACGCCCCCAACCTCATTTTCACAATGCCAATCCTGTTCCCATACACTTTGGCCACACTCGTCATATTCTCTGTGCTTAAAGAGGGGAGCCTTATACCAGAATGTGTGACACAACATTTCCTTTCCTATTTAGAGGTGTAGGCTCAGTTAAGCCCCAGAGAGAGCAAGAGGAGTAAGAGGCCTGTAGGATCAGGTTCAACAGAATCATAATTCAACAATATGTGATCTAAATAACCATCATATCCCAGGTGATCAAAGTGATAGTCAATAGACAGGATGATATCAAGTTTGGAACCATAAGAGAAATGCACTGTTAGTGCGGCAAACACAATGTACTCAGCAACTCAATAATGTCAACATCATCAGACGTGATAGTATGCAGAGGCAGATTTTGATGAAACACATTCAAGATGCTGTCAGATTAAAAGAAACGATTGTTGCTAAAGCAATATGAACTCTGTACTCTGACTACTTTCTTCCCAGACACATTCATAACAGCGTACCTTTTTTCCATACTCACAGTGAAGGCACACCCCTGCACGCTCACACCAGAACAAAAACAGCCCACTAGGGAAAAAGGCCCAAGACAAGCTTGCAATGATAACAAGTATGTATTTCTCCAAAATACAAATGCATCAGCAAAGAACTCTGCTGCTGCTGAATGTTCTGAACTCCATCGGGACGTGCAGCACATTATAAGCACAAATAATGCCACTAATAACGTAATCACATATGGTACAATTCTACAATCTTAACTGGGCAAGTTATACACATATAGGTGCTGCTCGATATGGGTTGCCAGGCCATCGGTCCATGTTCATCTGCTCATCTCGGCCCACATAGGTGCTGCTGGGCGCGTCATCCAAGGTGTAGTTGGCCTGACAATTAATTGTCTACTAACACAAACAATGTTATTTTATCATTCTAGCGAGCACCTACCAGATACAGGGATGGGGTTGGGGGATAGTCGAGGTCACAATAATTCACACGCTTCACTCCCTCGCAGACAGATCAGCGACTCCCAAGGTCCTCCACCTTAGTTTTAGGCTATAATTGTGATGCTACCCTGCATGCTGCTGCACAAATCACGTAACCCATTTCTGAAGGCGCGATAGCCTTGCCGTCTGATCTTAGTGATCGATTGAGGGGTGTAAACGTTTTATGGTCGATGGTCTGGGTTTGTATGGTGACATGGCATGCGGGGGTCATGGGATGAAAGCATGACTCATGCTGTTCCCATCTTCTTCTTGTATCCTGTCTTGCAACATTATGTGTTACTACTGACTTCTGCAATTGTATTCGCTCTCCGCTCTTGCTGACTGCTTACTCCCTGTTCTATCCTCCTTTCCCTTCTCCCTTTTCCTATCTCCTCCCCTTACTTTCTTCTATGCACTTACTCTATCAGAATTGTGCCTGGACATAATATGATAGCAACCTCATCTGTTTCCTGCACCCTGCCATTACTGTTTTTTTCCTCCCCACATCCCCTCCAGCACTATCTGAAATGTCGTCAGGCCGAGTACGATAGTTAATTTCGCATCCTTACTGTTCATGGCCTGTAAGAATGTCATTGTATTTTCCCTTGTTCCCTCCCTTGCCTTGAAGCGCTTGGAGACACATTGTGTATAGGCGCTATATAATTAAACTATCATATCATATCATATCATATCATATCATAGCAATGCTGCATTTCTTGTGTGGGGATTGTTGGGGCAGGAAGGTCTTGTTGCTATCTTCCCTGGGGGGTGGTACTGCCAAGAGGCGCTCTGCTCCCTTCTCATGACCTTGCAGAGCGCATTCTTTCCAGGGCGCAAGAGCCTGTAACTTTCAGAACAATGGAGAAGGTTGTGGATCTGTGGACCATGGCCAGGCTGGGGGTGGTGTTCGTGCTCATGCAAGGGGGTCTAATAATAACACACAAAATTCAGTTTGCTGCACTTGGGCCTAACTTCTAAGATGGCTGCTGTTTGCCAAGATGGTGTTTACACCCGCATCTATCATATAACTTGTCTTGTAGTGCATGCACTAAAGTGATCGTGCACCCTGATTTGCGTACACCCTCCACCCTTCCGCTGCCTTGATGTGCTCTCTTAGCATTTACTTTTCATTCGGTATTGCCTAGGGTTGTGGGAAGACCCTCTCTCCTTCCCAACAACAGTGCTAAAGTTTCTAATGGAGGTCACAGGGTGCACACCATCCAAAGAATTATCACTAGGGATGCTCGCACTATTAGTACCCATGGAAGGCAGCACGTTCTGCATATCTTCCTCAAGTGAAAAGAGGCACTGCAGGTCTTCCAACAGTGTGGCATTGTTATCTAGAGTCGAATTGGCTATGGAAGTTGCTTGATTTTTGCTAGGCTGTTGCTCCTTAATGGACACATTTCAGGGGATAACAGGAAGAGAAGTGTGAATGTCCTTGAAGCCGCGTGAATTTCCCTTAATAGAGACCTGAGAGTAGGAATTAACATTTTTCATTTTGTTTCCTGTATTGCACTTAGACGTAGCTGCCTTAGTACGAGAGGCATGGGTATCATATGCGCGACTCTCCTTGGTAATGAGCGTCAGAGAAGCAGAACTGGAATTGATAGGTCAACTAGATGCATGATTTGTGTACTCAGAAACACCATGCATTCATAGAACGTCTCTTTATTAAATTCATCATGAGGCTTAGCAAATGTTTCACACACAAGAGTTTATAAAATGATACTATCAGGGACAGCTAAAACAACCTTGGTGTTAGAGGAGATGCGTGCCTGGGTTCAATTGTGTCCTCAGATGCGACCACCGCCATTCTGACCTCCGTCCTGCCATTCGACAGTGTGACGTCAATGGCTTTGTTTACATTTCATGCCTGCGTCACTGGCATGACGCTGGTGCTCCGCTTAAGTGCAGCGAATCCACTTATGTAGGGTATGTAAAGGCACTTTACAAAGATCATTTATTTGAGGAGGACCATATGAAACATGAGCTCAAGGTCAAGGAACAGTATGGCGTGCAGGATATGAAAGGGGCAATATTTAAGCCATATGCCCCGGGCGAAGCGAGGACCTTAACGAAGTCCCCAGGGCATTACCTGATTCCGCTCGGGGCATATTGCTATTAGTACCCCGGTCCACAATATCTGCGTGACTGGGGCACTAAAAGCATTTTTTTCTGTCCCAAAACGCTGCAGAAGAAAACAACATTTTACAAAAAAATTATGTACCTGCGTCCCCGGCGGGGGACGATGGAAGCCTCCAGCCGTGTGGAAGCACGGAGCGGGGATGGCCCCGCTCCGAGTCTCCACGCGGCTGGAGGCTGCCATCGTCCACCACCGGGGACGAAGGAGCAAGAAGGTAAGTGGGGTGCGGAGGGCAGGGAGGAGAGAGGAGGGAGGAAAGGGGAAAAAAAAAAAGAAAAAAAAGCCTTACCCGAGTCCCCGAAGGGGGCGAAGGCAGCTTTTCAGCCGTGGGGAGGTTCAAGCGGGGATGTCCCCGCTTCGAGCCTCCCCATTGGCTGAGGAGCTGACAAGCCCCCCGCTGAGGACAAGCCGGCTGGAATACCGGCCGAGCCAATCAGAATGCGTGTTGCATTCCGCTTGACTCTCGCCGGGTACTAATACAGAAAACAGAATTTGATGGGCAATGGCATACCTGGATGGGGATAGGGGGGCAAGCTGCCCTCCAGAGGCTTTTTTGAGAGCCAGACCGGGACATCTCTCAGTGGGACATATCTCACATTAGGCACCTCAATGAGGGTGTCCCAAGGAGTGCCAGGCATCAGAGGTGCTCTCACGTTGCTCAATGTCAACAATGTGAGCCATTCGCACTGATGGGGGGGCGTCTATTAGCAAGGACTTTTGTCCCTTTAGAAATGGGAATGAGAGGGAGTGATCAGAAGTGAAAAGGGTACACAATGTTGAATGCTTTATGGAATAATGACTATGGCTTTAAAACCCAAGTTGTTAGGCTCACATTAATATGCATGATGGTATTGTGACTTTGCATGCACGATGGGGAGAATAACACGAAAGCCATACTCTTATTGCTCAACCTATTTCTATGACAATGTATATAGTGTATAGTTAGTTTACTATGAAAGACTAGTTTATCATGTAATGTGGCTTACTTCCACGGCATTGTTATAAATATAATATTATTTAAGCACATGAAATGTAAAGCAAAAACATACTGAATATCTACATCAACTAAACCTGGGAAGATGTGCTCAGTTAATTAAATTGGCCACATCCAGGTTTTAACCATTTAATCAAAGTGTGTGATACTGGGAAAATCATTTAATAGTACTCTGTCTCATGTGCAGCTCTGCAAGTGATTCTGATTCACGTCATAGTTTATGTTAATATATCATGCTATTATACAAAAAAAGCCTAATGACTATAGAGTTGCTCCATCGATTAAGGAATCCGAGACTTGGGTCTCAAGTTAATTGCTTTGTTCCTTTCCAACAGGAATCAAATCACTATGCTCCCCCTTTTAACTCCTCCGCTCACCCTGTAAATACAGGTGTACCCCAAGGCACCTGCTGTTCCCCTCTGCTTTTCAAATTCTAAATGACCCCGCTGCCAGGGATCATCCGGTTATACAACCTCACATGTTAAAATTACACTGGCGACACTCAAATTATCCTGAAAATCCACAAAACAAGCTCTGATCAACGTCCCAACCTAGCAGTTTGCCTCAGTGACATAGAGATGTGGATGACAAGAAACCAACTCCTTCTTAACCCAGGGAAAACAGAGATCATTGGGTGTGACAACACAGCTCTTTTCCCACAACCACTCCCATGGCCCACATCCATCGCCACCCCCCCACCCTACCATCAACACAGTCAAAAACCTTGGCTGCACAATGGACTAAGGGCTAACTCTATCCCACCAGATCAATAATGTATCCAAATCCTGTCATTACCACCTCAGGCTCCTAAAACGCATCTTCCCCTATCTCAACTTCCCCAACAGACTGGCCTCAATAATGTCCATTGTCATGTCCAAACTTGACTAATCAAACTCCATGTACCTGTGTGCACCGGTCTAGCAACTCAACAAACTCCAAAGAGTGCAAAACACAGCTGTGAGACACCTTCTTGCACTAGGACGAAGGGACCACATCTCTCCTGCTCTCCACACACTCCACTGGCCACCTATCAGATGATGGGTCTCGTTGAAAGTCCCTTTGCATCAGCCACCGAACAGTGCTGAAAAGTAAAGTACTGAAAGCATGGCTTTTCCCGATTCAGTTAAGAGTCCTCCCAAGGCCACAAATCCACCCACTAATGGCCAAATTTGGAATAGAATCAGCATTTAAACCAAAACATAACAACAGCAGGCCTACGGAAACCCAATAATTAATTACCCTGCCCGGAAAAGCAGAATTTGATGTGGGACAGAAGTGGGCCTAAAGACTGGCAGGCACTGGCCTAGGCAGATGCATACTGTACCCAACCAGCTTGCCCACCTACGTCATAGCAGTTGGTATATGATCTATAGAGGCAACCCCGGCATACCAAGGAATTAGGGCCAAGAACCCCACACCGGACACAAAGAAATAACTGTGCTTGCCTGGACTCTCCAAAAAATCATGCGACAACCCATAAAGTACTCACCCCCCACCTTAAACTAGCACCAGGGATCTGGAAAATAGACCCTCTGAGTCCTACAGAATGTCTGGAAAAGGACCATCTGACCAAGCGAACACAACATAACCTCACCGGCCAGATTATCTCCCTTGGAAATCCACTTCCACAAACCCCCAGTACAGACACGGCCGGCGCACTGAGCGCCCAAAGCAACCGGGCACAGGGCCTCCAACCGGTAACTAGATACTCAGGTACACCCCTCGATCAATGTGGCCTAGCTGCATGCATACCTACATTGCTCCTAGATCACCTCAACAGCCTGATAGCGCGCAGTTATACCCCACAAATAATCGGCCCAGCTGCACAAAAGATCTTCTAGACAGGCCCCACGGCGGCCAGAATGCAAACTAGGAAACCACCGTCACTGCTGCGCACGTTACACTGATCTATCACATCCACTGCACCACATCTAACATTAGAATGCAGGCAACCCTGCGCAATTCACTGGGGCTACACACATACCAAGTGCACCCAAGCACTATATGCTACACTTCTGTCTCCACTGACATGGGCCACGGTCCCAAGGGTGTTCAACCGACAGCACATTGAAATCATACCAATATATAAGGTGCTATACAGATGCACCATAACATAACATATATAAAAATAGTGCAATGTAGGTATTTTGCACCACAAAGTTATTTGCCACTTGGCTTACTTATGGCAACTTATTCTAAAGTCACTTACATGGTGCCTCCAAATATCAAAGACTGATTGTACTCCTTGCAATGTACTTTTCTGTGAAGTTAATTCTGTTGGTGCAATCTATATGCAAATTAGGAGATTGGCATGCATTTTGCCCCAGAGCGACTGGACAGAGCTCTAATAAATGAGTTTCGGGCATTTGTAATAATCCTGCCATTTTTCTGTGTGTTAAAATGCCATCTGCCACTAATGTTACCAAAAAAGTAGATTTGGGCAGAGGTGGGAGGTTTGGGGGCACAAATGAGACTGTATGAAATTGCACGCTCTGCATTTGAGGGGAAACTAGCAGGTCTTTTTTAGTGGCTCGCCCCTCGCTCTTGCAATGCTGGATTCTCCCCTGAGGATGGGGAGGTGATCAAAAAACCAAAACGTGATGGGAAGAAGTCTGCCTAATAATCATAAGCACTGCCATTGCTCTTGGCTTCCTTACATAAGCAAAGTTAGCAAGGGGACTAGGTGGTGTAGGTGCGCCCTCTTTCACTTAGGGGGACAAAGTAAAACCAAAATACGATGGATGGTGTGATGTCGTCACATACTCATGTCACGTGGGGAGGGACATGGGGCAGTGGGAAGAGGAAGAGCGAAGGGAGGAAGGGGCCGACAGTTCCTGTTCTGTAACATTCCAATAAAGACGTGTGATACCACCTCTCTTTGTCTCCGTCCATCATTCACTTAATCAGTATGTGGTAGCCTAATCCCAGAGACAGTGAATCCAGCAATACGTGACATTGGTGATGAGGCGGACCCAGCGCCCCCCCCTCCTTGTCGGCGCAACAACGCTCGCGGCCGAGGAATGGCACCACTGGAGTCGCGTGTCTCCGGCAAGCAGGTAGGCGGGTGGGAGCCAGTGAACTCGCCGTCAGCTGGCCATCCAAGAGCATCCGGCCAACGGCAATTGCACTGGGCGCTGTGAGCACATGCTCCCGCCAACGGCAAAGCAAAGAGGCCTCCCTATCACAGCGCGCACCCGGGCGGTGCGGGAACACTCTCCCGCCGACAGCAATGTAACCCAGCAGAGGCATCAGGGAACGCACGCTCTTACGTACAAGCTACTGCGGCTGTGTTCGTAACCGCACTACAGACCCGGCAGACCAAGCGGGTACTGCTGGAGGATCATGCACGTACAAACCAGGCAGTAGAGGCACCAGAAAACAGCCTGATACCAACTTGGTAGAGCGTGTCTTGCTCCCCATTGTGTTTGTTATTTGTATTGTTTCCATATCCGGGCGGGTGAAGAGTTTTCCTTTCTCTCCCACCTATGGACAGGCCCCGAAATATGTACACCGGTTGTGAGCATGGCAGCTCCCCGCTACAAAGGTTTTGAGGCCACCCCTCCACACGTCACATGGCCCAGAATCAATTGTCAAAAGAAGGGGACATAGTCTGACCCACCCAACGTGGCACAGAGGTCCCGTGTGGCATACTGTCCAGCCAAGGAGCACATCACTGCTGCTAAAAAAAAAAAAGTATCCCAAAAGATGCCGGGTGATGAATCACTGAACGTGCAGATAACGCCTGTCAGGACACTCCCACTCAGAATGTCTGACAGCCTACTGTCCCAGTTGCCCTCATATTGACCTCAATGACAGCAGCACCCTGGCATCACGGTGGAAGAAGTGATTTAGGGACTTCGAGGTGTGCCTCAAAGCAGTTGGCCCAGTCGATGATGAGAAGAAACACAGCCTATTAACTCAGGCAATAGGATCAAATGTAAGAGATACAGTGGACGAGCTTCCGGAAGGTGACATGGACACATACATCAACCTGAAGATGACGCTCACAGACTACTTCACGCTGCACACAAACGTGGACTATGAAAGACACATACCACCAAACAAATCAAGGGCGAAACCATGGGTGCATTTGTCATGAGATTAAAACTCAAAATGAAACACTGCAACTTAAACAGATACACCAATGAAGAAGCACTACGTTCACAGATCATAGTCGGATGCGAGAATACAGACTTCAGAAGATAACCATTACAAAAGCCACGGAATCTGGAGAACGAGCCTAGAAACAAGCAACAGTAACCCGTTTTGCTACAGAAACGGTCACAAATAGCCACATGAAGGACAATGCCCGCCATGGGTCAACAGTGCTCCGCCTGTGGAGGAGAAAATCACTAGAAGGTGGTCTGCCTTATATTCCGCAGCAAATAGCGTGGAGGCGGGAGAAATGGACGGCCAACACTGGACAGAGACCGGAGACAACAAAGCCCTCTCTGTGCGACAAATCACCAACATGATTTGACGCACATCGAAAATATCAAGAGGATCACCAAGACAAACGACAGGAGAGACCCTCAAATGACTGGAGAGACGGCAAAGCCGCAACATCCAGACAAAGGAGGAGACCTCAAAGATACGTTGGATACCTGGTGGAGCAATCACAGTTCGACAGTGCATCAAGCGCATCCTCGGAGGAACATGCCCGAAGAAGTGAAAGTCCCAAAGATGAATCACGAAAGAAAGGCTACCTGCACGCTCTGGGAAACCCAACAGCCAAAGAACACAGCCTGACACTAATGATCCAAGTCAACAAAACAGCAGCCAAATTTTTGGTGGACACTGGAGCCACTGTCAACGTGATCAGTGAAGAGGTAAACAACAGCATACCCCAGGCACTCCTCCTACAACTGGCTAGGCCACTCATATTTCCTTATGGTTCAAAAATGCTGTTAGCCTGAAAAGGGTTCTTCACGGCATCATGCAGCTACAAAGATCACACCAGAGACATACACATGCACATCCTGGAAGCTGCCACTGATAGCAGATCATTCTCAGCAACAAGGCCGCCATCAATATGGGCCTGACCCATGTCTTCTACAGACTTATGGTGCACAAATACCTGGATCCCACTGCATGCATCAAACAGGTATTTCCAGCACTATTCAGGGATTAGGCAAATTGAAAGGCAGACAAATCGAACTGCATATTGACACCAGCGTCACTCCAGTGGCACGGGGAATCCCTGTTAACATACAGAAACAAGTGGAATATGAACTTTCAAAACTACTGGAGGCTGACATCATTGAGCCAGCAGAGGCCCCGCACCATGGGTGTTCCCCATAGTGCCTGTAGCCAAAAGAGACTCATCCGACATCCGCATATGCATGGACATGCGACAGCCGAACAAAGCCATCATGAGAGAGTGTCACCAAGCCCCATGAATCACTGACATGGTGCACATCCTCAATGGGGCCACAATCTTCTTGAAACTGGACCTCAACAAAGGGTACCATCAATTGGAGCTCAGCAAAAGATCCAGATACATCACCACTTTTGCCACTCACCTGGGTTTATACGGCTCAGTTTTGGAGTCTCATCTGTGGCAGAAATCTTTCAATCAGAGATCCACAACATGTTCAAGCATGTGCCAAACTGTCTAAACTATAGTGATGACATCTTAATATTTGCTCAATGATGACACGCTCATGCGAGTGTGCATGGCCCTAGAAGAAGCTCATCCCACCCTAAACAAGGATAAATGTGAATTCCGGAAGAGAACACTGTGGTTTTTCAGTCACATTTTTTCCGAAAGAGGAATGACACCTGACCACGAGAAAGTCAGTGCTCTCACGTGTGCAGAACCACCAAACTCCACCACCGACTTCAGGTCCTTCCTAGGTCTAGCGAGCTATTGCATGAGATATATCAAGGACTTCGCATCTGTCAGTGAACCTCTTAGGGCACTCACCAAGGTCAACGCGGAATTCAAATGGTCCGGCAAATGCCAAGAGGCATTCCAACTCATTAAGGATCACATTGCAGATGCAAAGAACATGGCCTACTTTGATCCCAGAAAGATCACTGAACTAGTCGGAGATGCAAGCCCAGTCGGCCTCAGAGCCATTTTGACCCAAATGGATGAAAGTGATGGACATACCAAACACATTGTGTCATACGCTAGAAGAAGCTTATCAAAGGCTGAATAAGCCTACTCACAGGCTGAAAAGGAGGGCCTCGCCATGGTCTGGGCTTGCGAACATTTCCATTTATTTCTCTATGGGAAGCCATTCACATTTGTCACAGACCACCAGGCATTACTGTTCATCTAAGGCAACCCGCAAGCCAAGATGCCAAACGAATAGCTAGGTGGGCATTACGACTGCAAGACTATAAGTTCAACATAATTCACAGGCCAGGAAAGGAGCAGAATCCAGTGGATTTTCTCTCTAGTCACCCAAACAAGGAGTGCAGAGCAGACCCATCCATAGCGGACCAATACATCAGATACATTATTCAAGGTAGAGACACTGACCTGATAGCTCGTTAGTTTAATGCAGATCATGGTCTGCAGATCATCCTGAAGTGCCTGAAAATGGGCCATTGGAAGCAAGTGAAGCAGCTTAAAGAAACCGTAGGGGAAGATGCAAAATAGGATATCACATGCCTGTTGGCCGTTAAGGAAGAACTTGCCAAGTCCGACGAGGGGTTATTACTGAAGGGCACGAAACTGGTAATCCCATGCAGTGCAATGAAAAAAGTCCTTGAGCTGGCACACGAAGGAGACAGAGGGATATTATTCACTAAAAGGATGCTGAGACAAAAACTGTGGTTCCCACATCTCGACACCCAGGTGGAAGAACTGCTCAAAAACTGTCCCACATGTACAGTCATAAACCCTATCACCCGATCCGATCCCCTATGTATGACCACGTTACCAGAGGGAGCATGGGAGGAAATCGCTGTGGACTGCTTTGGACCGCTGTAAGGAGGAGAACACATATTAGTAGTGGTCGATGAATACTTGCGATTCCCGGATTGGCAAATAGTGCCATCCACAGCAGTATACCATGCCATTCCTGCGCTAGACCGAATGTTTGCCACCTATGGCATCCCAAAGGTTGTCAAAACAGACAACGGGCCCCCATTCACGGGGCAGGACTTCAAAACTTTTGCAAAATACATGGGTTTTCGTCATAGGAAGATAACACCTTTATGTGTCAGTCTAGAAAAATGGACACCTCTAATTTGAGACCGCAAACGCATTTTGGTGGCCGTGGACCAACCGTCTCATGCACGATACGACAGAATATAGGTTTTCAAGTTTGCCAATGAACGGCCATTTTGATGTAACAAGAATCGCCATTTTGTTTTCTAACCATTGCTCATTGCTTGCTGTTCCTATTGCTTCACAGTATATTTTCCGCTTACACTGCTCGACTGGGGAACATTGTTGTCTGCATGTGAAAAGGACAAGGCCGCAGGGCCGAGAGGATAACAAGAGTTCGCTGAAACACAAACGTAGGCAGCGCCAGGAAGAATGCCCGTTTCCCTCCTTAATGTAGCCTTGAAGCAGAGCTGCAGGCCATTTAATCATTTCACAGCTGCCAGCCAGTCTCGTTATATGGTAGAATATGTTAGAATAATACCGCTAAAGGCTTGAATTATGCTTTTCTAACGGCCCCCCTTTGCTGAGCCCGCTAAGAGCATGTCGGCTCCCAGGACGCGAATAGCACCTGATAGATAGCAAGGTCCGGAATGCAACTCCCCCCCGTATGTAGTTCGCTTCCAAGAACAGAAGCGCTGTGTTGTATTCAATAACCGAAAGATGCCTACGCACTCACAAATTGCAAATTGTTACTAGAATAGATGTTTGAAGGTGTCATAGTGGTCGGAGATGTCCATCATCACACCAAGTTCAAAGAAACCCAATAAAAAGGGGTGTTAAACGTGTCATAGCTGATTGTTTGATATGCATTTTGTATATATGTAACTGATGTACGTAATTCACTCTCTTGCGTCCCTCGAGGTCTAGAGATACACGTCGCGGGGCGTGAGACCAAGTTGGCCAACTGAGACTTTTGCTTTGCAATAAAACCCTAGCTTTGGGAATACAACCTTGTGTCTGGCGTCTCTATCGTGTGTGGTGACCCGCCTTGTTTCCATAGACGTCAGGGTCCCATAGGGGCCCCTTTCAAGATGGCGCCCGAATAGGGACCCTCCCCCACTTGTTCCTTCGCGTAACGTTGTAATTGAGAAAGGCAGAGAACAGCGAGGACGGGACTATCGAGCCGGGATCAAGAGGTGTTCGGGGAGCCCTGTAAAAGTGATGAGAGACTCCTTTGCAGATCTGCACACATCTGATCCCAGATCGACGTGCCTGGCTAGAGAACAAGGAGGCGAGGGTCCCAAAACGAGGCAGAAGCCAAGAAATGCAGACACAACATCCTTTGGTGCGTCAGTATACATACGACTTGATTTATCAGGTGAGTCATTCCCCGATTAAAAGTATCCTGATATTCGTTGAGATATCAAACGCCCTAGGTAAGGTTGATTAACCAGGGGGAAGGTTGAAACATGCCTGGGGTATTGTCCACCTTAGCTGGGTTTTTCCGCTGTGGTAGACAATCTTTGGAAAATGGGGGAACGCCGGCGTATGAGATGTATGTGAAGTATGGAGTGGGTGCGATGATATTCTGTGAGACTTGGCATAGGCAAACCAGAAAGCAACAAGACCATCAGTGGCCGATTAATGGTAGTTTTGAGATGGCGAGGATAGATAACTTGGAAAGGGTGTTGATAAGAAAGAAAGCGCGTCCTGCAGCATTTGAAACTATTAAAGACTGGAGAAAGGAAGCAATTCTCCGATTTAAAAGCAGAGCAAAGCATGCGCGCAGGCATAAATCAAAAGGTGAGGTAGCGGAAGAAAAAGAAGAGGAGGAGTGGACTGAGAGTCTAAGAAGGGCAGGCAGGCGTGACCAGTTGAATATAGAAAATATATACCCACAACGAGAATTACACATGACAGATGAATTTATAGAAAAAATATTGACCCATACGAAACAAGGCCCAAGATCAGAAGTAAGACCAGATACGTCAGTAGCTATTGCCCAGACCCCGCCCGTAGCCCAAGCTCCCCCTCCGGTAGCTCAAGCCCTCCCACAGCCACAGACCGCGCATGTAACACTTCCTACTAGCCAACCAGGCCCACAACAGACACTCGCTGTCCCATTGTCCCATCCGCACCTCCCGCCTTAGGCACAGACTTGGTACCGTCCGTTCCTCCTGGGGTTGAAGTTGAAACCATGGGGGCAAGAGGCGGGACTGACCAACGGGAGTGCACGAGGGTAACCCGCAGCGCAATCAGCAAGGAAAGGAAGGTGGAATTGCAGCAACAGGCAGAGATGTATATAGACGGGAATGATGGGACGGCAACATTGGCTTCGATATATGACTTTCGTAGAAGCAACGAAATACAGGTAGTGTTGGAATGCAAGGGTGAATATTTGGTGGAGAGATGGAAACAGCTAATTGGGAAATTACCACTGCAGCGATTGTTAGATTTGAATGCATTGGCACGCTGTAGGGAGAGGGATGAAGAAGTGAGAGAACATGTGTATAGACTTTTTGAGCTTAAAGATGAATTAGATAATGACTATGCCGAAATGTTTACTACACCTGGGTACAGGAGTAGGGAAGTCGGGAGACCTGGGAAGGGGAAAAAGGGGTCGCATAATAAACGGCAGCAGTTACCATCGCCGGGGCAGAAGGAGATGGTGAACGAATTATCGTTGCTAAAAGAGGTGGGGGCAGACTTGAAGGAATGTCTAATTAGAACACAGGTATTAATGTAGCAAGTAGTAGGACATAATAGAGGGCCAGGGAACGCACAAGGAAGGAGTAGTTCAAATATGCATGGGGGAACAGTGGGGCCGAATCAGTGTGCATATTGTAAAGAGGAAGGACATTGGCGAGCGCAATGCCCGCATCTACAGAATAGAAATGGGTCTGGTCAGAGGAGACAGCATAGAGGACACCCAGGAGCGAATGGACCAAATAGGAATAGTATGCAGCAGCATCATAATAATGGAGGTAATCAAAACCAAGGCCAAAACCAAAATGCCCCAAACCAGAGTCAGGGACAGCAAAATCAACAATATGGAAATCAGAGTGGGGGAAATAGAAATGTTTTCGATACACAGCCAAACACGTATTACAGTAATAGTAATGATTACACATCGGACGATGTGTTATTTCCCCAATAGGACAGCCCAGGACAGGGGTCGGAACCAGTGTCTATTCCCGTGAATCAAAGAGGACCCTACGTAGAAATGGGAGTCGGGAATGAGCAGCACCGCTTTCTTGTACATACAGGAGCACAGAAGTGTTCAATAGAGCATCACTTGGTTCTGAATATACCACTGTCAGGGCAAAAGAAAATTTCCGTAGGGTTCACAGGTAAACTAGTCATAAACCCAGTGTCCAAACCAGTCCCAGTTACCATAGGACCATTTACCGAACATTGTCCTTTCCTTCTAACAGAAAATTGTGGAGAAAATTTGTTGGGATTAAATTTGTTGAAAAAACTAGGTTCTGTTATACATTGCACGGCAGACAGAGTGTTTCTAACGATATGGCCACACAAAGCCCCTGTGTCAGAATTCATGTCTGAAACGTTACCAGGGGAACTAAGTAAAGTACCAACCTGTATATGGGCAATGCATGACAATGATGTGGGATGTTTAAAGATAGAGCCAGTAAAGATTATTTTAAAAGAAGGTGTTACCCTACCGCGAATACCCCAATACAAAATTTCGGTTGAAGGTGAGAAAGGATTGAAGAGTATTGTTACCGATTTGGTGAAATTAGGGGTAATAGAGGAAATCACAGGCAGTACATGTAACAGCCCAATTCTTCCGGTTTATAAAAAAGGAGGTAATGAGGTACCCTACTGTTTCATAATTGATCTACGTGCATTGAATAAGGTAGTAGATCTGCAATTTCCTCTAGTGCCAGACTACACTACAATATTGACAATGATACCTGTTTCAGCAGAATATTTTAGTGTAATAGATTTGAAAACGCATTCTTTAGTATTCCAGT
Organism: Ambystoma mexicanum; assembly: GCF_040938575.1. Taxonomy (NCBI): domain Eukaryota; kingdom Metazoa; phylum Chordata; class Amphibia; order Caudata; family Ambystomatidae; genus Ambystoma; species Ambystoma mexicanum. The sequence continues at coordinate 1,335,808,203 of NC_090924.1, forward strand.
GGACAAGGACAGTAGATATTTGTTCGCGTTCACATTAGGAGGACGATCATTTACATTTACGCATTTTCCGCAAGGTCATACGGAAAGTCCAAGTATTTACAGTAGAGCATTAAAAGAACAGCTAGACATGCTGGAATTACCCGTGGGTTGTGTGCTTTTGCAATACATAGACGATTTATTGCTAGCTGCAGAGATAGAGGAGATTTGTAAAGAAAGCACTGTATTACTACTGTCACCCCTAGCGGCACATGGCCATAAAGCTAGTTTGAAGAAATTTCAGTATAATCGAAAAGAGGTAGCTTATTTGGGCTTCCTACTTTCGAAAGGAGGGAGAAGACTAACGCCAGAACGCATGGAAAGTATTTCTTGTATGCCTATTCCAAAGACACAAAAAGGAGTCAGAGCCATAATAGGCATGGCTTCATATTGCTGACAATGGATTGGTAATTTTGCGTTAATTGTGAAACCATTAGTGAATTTGACTAGAAAAGATGCGGTTATGCCTTTGCAGTGGGATGAGGAATGTCAGAGAGCATTTGATGGATTGCAAACTGCATTATGCTCGGCTCCAGTTTTGGGTACAGCGAACTATAAGAACATTTTTAGACTATTTGTGTGTGAAAGTGAAGGATGTGCATTGGCGGTTTTGACACAGGAACAAGGTGGAAGAAATAGGCCGTGCGGCTATTTTTCTTCTGCGCTGGACCCTGTAGCGTGCGCACTACCACGATGTTTGCGATCTGTCGCGGCGGCTGCTGCGTCAGTGAAACAAACGGAAGGGATCGTATTGGGGCACACTTTAATTTTGATGGTGCCACATGCCATAGACGTTCTATTAAATAGGACACAGACGCAACACCTCACCTCTGCTAGATTGACAAGATATGAGATTATCTTGTTCGCACCCCATATCCAAATTATGAGGTGTATCGCTTTGAATCCTGCAGAATTTATGCCACTAACCATAAAAGAAATTGGGAAGAATGAATCACCCCACCACGATTGCTTAATGGTCACTGAGGAAGAAACCAAGGGGAGAGTTGATTTAAGTGATATTCCACAGAAAGAGCCGGATGGAGAGTTATTTTGTGACGGCTCATGTTTTAAATTACCAGATGGCACGACAACTGCCGCATACTATACACTACCCTAGAGAGTGTTGTAGAAAGTAAAAGAATCCCCTATAATTCAGCACAAGCCGCGGAAATAATAGCAGTAAATAGAGCCTGTGAGATTTCTGAAAATTTGAATGTGAATATATATACTGATAGTCAGTAAGCGTTTGACGTGGCTCATAACTTTGGTCGACTCTGGGCTGAGAGAGGGTTTCTGACATCACATGGTGCCAGAATTCAACATGGCCCTTTGATTGTACGATTGCTGTCTGCACTCACGTGTCCAAAGCACCTAGCAATAGTGAAATGCGAGGCATATAAAAAAGTAACATGCAAGATAGCAGAGGGAAACGCATTTGCAGACAGGATTGCGAAACAAACTGCCACTGATTTGAATACCAAGATGATGACGGTTCAGACAGAGGAAGTACCCTGTATGATAGAAGATGGAGTTGCGACTGTCAAAGAAATGCAGGCCGAGGCTACGGCCGATGGGCAGAGGGACCTGCTGAGTTGGATTTGGAGGGTTGTTGGGTGGACAAGGGAACTAGAAACTGGATGTTGCCAAATTCATATGTGACTGCAATGGTCATAATCGCCCACAGCCCTACGCTCATCTGTGCCAAGAAAATGATACAGCACCTTTCTACAGTATGGCAGAATGTAAACATAAAAAAGAATGCAGAGAGGTTGGTGCAGAACTGTATCACGTGCTTACAACACAATGTAGGAAAGGGAACAGTGACAACAACAGGCAGTTTTGGCCCACCCTCCATGCCGTTTGAGGTAGTTCATTTTGATTTCATAGAGATGGAGAGGTGCCAAAACTTAAAATATGTCTTGGTGGTAATCTGTGCATTCAGTAAGTGGGTGGAGGCATATCCTTTAAAGGATTGCACAGCAATGACTACGGCAAAAGTAATGTTGAAGGAGTATTTTTCCAGATTTGGCTTGCCCTGTGTCCTATGGTCCAATAATGGACCACATTTTGTGGGTGCAGTGGTGTTACAGATATGTGCAGGTCTTCAGATTGATAAGAGATTCCATAGTTCAAGGCATCCGAGTTCTGCCGGTCTTGTGGAGAGGCACAACGGGATTCTTAAATCAAAGATTAGCAAGATTTGTGCGGAAAGCAAGTTGAGTTGGGTGGATGCATTACCAATAGCACTATTATGCATGCGTACATCTGTACAGGCTAAAACTGGGCTCTCCCCGTACGAGATCGTGATGGGGAGGCCGGCAAATGTTTGGTGCGCACCTCAGCCAAAACGACTTAGTGAGATAGAACATCCTGTGCTTAGTACTTATTGTGGCCTTTTAATGCAGAAATTGCGTTTGATTCATCAGCAGGTGCAGGAGGCATTACCCGTACGGTATACCGGTCCGGGGCACGCGCTGGAGCCAGGAGACTGGGTGCTGCTAAAAAACATTGAAAGAAAGTCATCATTAGCACCTAGGTGGCGCGGGCCCCATCAAGTACTTTTGGCGACGCAGACGGCAATATGGGTGGATGGAAGGAAGTCGTGGATCCATGCCACCCATGCCAAAAAGATTCCAACTGCACTGAATGTCTTGCCTGACACTGCTGACCGGAAAGAGACAGTGGTCCCAGAAACGAAAGAAACTGTTACCAGTGAGCAGCCACCTAATCTGCCAAAACGAGAAGTGAAACTCGAAACACAGCTTGAGACGATTGCCAAAAAGGGGGAAGGGCAAAAAGTGCCCCAATGTTGCCCAGCAGAATCGACATCACTGCTGACCGACGTGAAATCTGCCTTGCAGATACCAGCAAAACCAAATCGTGTACCCCTTTGGCTCCCACCAGCACGCCAAAAAACGGATTTGCATCATTGACACAGCGCACACCAGCACCTGCAGTAGCGCCACAGGCTGACTTCAAGCCTGAATCTGAAAGTGCACCGGCACTGTTCACGGATCATACGATACCAGGAGCAAGGCGATACAAACTGCGGCCTCGGAAGGCAAAGTGATCCGCATTATTTTTTTTTGTTTGGTGTTTATGTCAACTTCTGGTTCAGCTCATGGACGGAGAAGGAACCAGGGGTGTAGAGGAGAGAAGTGTGAGAATTGTGCAAGTCGAACAATTCAAGACTCGCGGCTCCTCGGCGCGATCATAAAAAGTACATGTGTCCTGAACCAGAACGGACAAGCTGGGCGCACATGGTACTATGGCAAGTGAGATAATTGATTAACAGTACATGTGTCCGGAACCAGAGCAGACAAGCTGGGCGCACATGATACTGAGGCGATAACTGATCAAAGTCCTCTGAGCAGTATAAGAAGGGACAAGTGATCTCGCCTAAAAACGAATAATCGAATCCAGGCTAAAAAAAGGACAGGCAAAACTGAATTGTGAGAATTCCATTGAGCTTATAGACATCAGAGCAAGTGCGACAAAGAGAGATATCCACAACGAACTGTGATAAGGAAGAAGAAGGATGACGAGAAACATGCCGGGACCGCTTCCAGCCTCCTCCTGCACTACAACCGCTGAGAATGAGTCAGTTATAAAGACTATAAATTTAAGAAAAACGGATGGTAAAACAAATTGTATGCTGACAATAACGATAATAATGTGTTTTATGAGCGTGGTAGCACCAATATCGACAGCCCTAACTGCTGGGTATGTGCCCATTTACCACAGCATGCCGGGAAAGGAATAGGGTGGTATGTGCAGCCATTACCATTAAGTTCTGCATGTAGTGCATCTTTAGGTGCAATGATCTATGAGAAGTGGAATAAGAGTAAAACGGGTCAAATAGACAGAACCAACATGAATGAGTTTGAGGAGATAATAATGAAGCCTGTGGGTTGTTCCATTTTCCATAAAGCACAGTAATAGCCCCAGAGCCCACGAGGAAAACTACACGGAAGAAAACACGACAAAATAGACGAGATAGATTGTCCCCGCCAGAAAAAACATCTGTAATGACGTTTCGTGTAAGAACAGAAGGGAACAAAGATGCAATTCCCCCATCTTACACGGTGAATTATAGCCCAAGAACTGTCCTTTTTTGTCTAAAAAAGAAAGGCTCTTTTTCAGTCGGAACAAATACTGGTTGTATGAATACAGTGGTACTAAAATGGGAAATAGAACCAGTATACGTAGGTGATCCAGTTTATTTTATATGTGCAGAGAAAGCATACCCTTGGTTGCCCAGAAACTGGGGAGGTACATGTTACCTAGGGCTACTGTTCCCAGGAGTATTCCTCTTAGAAACAGCAGCCATGGCCAGATTATCCAGAACTAGAGTCAAGAGGATTGACAAAGGTGTTTTAATAGCAACTGATGTAGCAAAATCATTCATTCCATTCTTAGGACAGATAGTGAACTCCTATAATATAAGGCAACTGTCCAGAATCCTAAAGAATACAATAAACACAACAACAGATATATTATTTAACATGACGTTGGAAGAAAGAGGAATCAGGTTAATGACGCTGCAAAATAGAATGGCTCTCGATGTAATCCTGGTTGATCGTGGGGGAATTTGCAAAATAGTGGGATCAGCATGTTGCGTTTATGTCGATGACTATTCCCCCACGATCTTTGAAGCAATAAAGAAAATGCACGTTCTAAGCTCTGAACACCCCAAGGGAGAAGGGAGCTGGAGAATAGGATCTTGGTTTTGGGGAATACTACGATCTTGGGGATGGAAGTTGATCTCAATATTAGTAGTGGTGTTTGGAATATTCATAACATGCTGTTGTTGTATACATTGTTTACCCATAGTTTGTGCAGAGGTAACTGAGGGATGTACGGAAGGATGCATGCATATGATAACAAAGAAAAAACAACCTCATGATCGAACTAGCCCAGACCCAAATAAGATGAGAGTAGTGAAAGAGTTGATGGCAATAGATATTGATGAAGACAGTGATGTCCACGATAGCATGCAAGACTCAGACATAAGTACTTCAGATTCATCATCACTAGAGGAGGTTTCAATAAATAGATGAGACGTTTGGCATACGGCCAAAGGAGGGTTTGTCAGTCTAGAAATACGGATACCTCGAATTTGAGACCGCAAACGCATTTTGGTGGCCGTGGACTAACCGTCTCATGCACGATACGACAGAATATAGGTTTTCGAGTTTGCCAATGAACGGCCATTTTGATGTAACAAGAATCGCCATTTTGTTTTCTAACCATTGCTCATTGCTTTCTGTTCCTATTGCTTCGCAGTATATTTTCCGCTTACACTGCTCGACTGTGGAACATTGTTGTCTGCATGTGAAAAGGACAAGGCCGCAGGGCCGAGAGGATAACAAGAGTTCGCTGAAACACAAACGTAGGCAGCGCCAGGAAGAATGCCGGTTCCCTCCTTAATGTAGCATTGAAGCAGAGCTGCAGGGCATTTAATCATTTCACAGCTGCCAGCCAGTCTCGTTATATGGTAGAATATGTTAGAATAATACTGCTAAAGGCTTGTATTATGCTTTTCTAACGGCCCCACTTTGCTGAGCCCGCTAAGAGCATGTCGGCTCCCAGTACGCAAATAGCACCTGATAGATAGCAAGGTCCGGAATGCAACTCCCCCCGTATGTAGTTCGCTTCCAAGAACAGAAGCGCTGTGTTCTATTCAATAACCGAAAGATGCCTACGCACTCACAAATTGCAAATTGTTACTAGAATAGTTGTTTGAAGGTGTCATAGTGGTCGGAGATGTCCATCATCACACCAAGTTCAAAGAAATCCAATAAAAAGGGGTGTTAAACATGTCATAGCTGATTGTTTGATATGCATTTTGTATATATGTAACTGATGTACGTAATTCACTCTCTCGCGTCCCTCGAGGTCTAGAGATAGACATCGCGGGGCGTGAGACCGAGTTGGCCAACTGAGACTTTTGCTTTGCAATAAAACCCTAGCTTTGGGAATACAACCTTGTGTCTGGCGTCTCCATCGTGTGTGGTGACCCGCCTTGTTTCCATAGACGTCAGGGTCCACTAGGGGCCCCTTTCATATGGCCCCAAGCAAATGACACCGTAGAAAGTTTTATGTGCAACATCAGTGCACTACCCAGATAGCTCGGCTCACAGGGGAGCCTGTGGAGAAGCTGATGTGTCAACTGATGCGGGATTACAGAAACACACTGCACGTCACTACTGGAAAGACACCTTCGGAAGTGATGTTTGGAAGAAACCTAAGAACTTGACTTCCCCACATCACCACATAAGAGAGATACCAGGGCGATCCCGAAAAGCAAAAACAAGATGCCTCAAAGAAAGATGACATGAAGAAGGCATCAGACGAGAAAAGGCGAGCTGAAGAAAATTACCTAGAACAAGGAGTGGACATCGTAAAACAAAACCAGGGTCGCAAGAACATAGCTGCGTTCAATGAAGAACCCCTCACCGTAGTGGAAGTGAAGGGATCCCTCATCACGCGGAACGTGACAGAAAGACCATGGGCCTCATTCCGAGTCCGGCGCTAATGGAAAAACGATGGCGGTAAAGTAATACCGCCATCCTTTTCCGCCGTGGACTATTCCGACCCATCACACCGTAATTACCGCCGCCGTAAAGTACGACGGCGTAAATAGCGGACCAGTGTCGCGCGCCCGAGACACCACGTCGGAAATAACGCTAAGGCGTTAACCAGTGCTGATCCCAAGTAAAGCGGACACGGTAAAAACGGGCTCCACAAGGGCGCAAAGTACCTTAACGCCATGGCGTAATTACCGGCATCGCAGAGAAGGTGTTAACAACCCTGAACAGTGCCAGAAAGAGGAACAGGTGCACCCAATCAGCACAGGTGGAGTCCATAGAGTCAGGCACAGCACAAAAGGAGCACACCCACACACCACACCCTCTCCCACACCAAGATGATACCAATTCTCGCAGCATTCATGGAGCTGGAGGCCCTGCTTGCAAGGCAGCAACTACGACAACATCAACAACAGCAACCACAGCAACCACAGCCCCCACCACAGAGGATACACAGGAGGAGAAGGAGGCAGAGACAGGCCCAGCATGCCCTACCGGTGCAGCCACCATTACCACGCCGTCAGCCCCCAATTCCACGCATCAGACCCACCCCCTTCAACCTCACACCAGAGCAGATACACACCCTGTACCGGCTTGACCGGGACACCATAACCACCATAGTGGCCCTGATACATAACGACATAGTGAGCCTAATAGAAATCAGCACTGCCATCCCCCCTCTACTAAAGGTAGTGTCTGTGCTCCACTTCCTTGCCACAGGGACCTACCAGCATACAGTGGGGCACATGCATGGCATTTCACAGCCCATATTTTCCCGGATACTCAACCAAGTGCTCGATGCCCTCCTCAAGCACAGAAGGGACTACATATGCCTCCCCCGGACTTCCCAGGAGACATATGATACCAAAGCTGCCTTCCATGCACTTGCAGGCATGCCAAATTGCATAGGTGCCATCGACTACACCCACGTAGAATTGGTGGTTCCCCATACCATGGAGGTGCCGTATTGCAACCGCAAGCAATATCACTCCATCAACGTCCAGATGGTGTGTAATGCCAGTAAAGCCATCACACAATGCAATGCCCGATACCCCGGATCAACTCATGACTCCTTGGTCCTGCGCAACTCTACACTACCACGCTACATGGAGCGACATGCTGAACGACGTACCTGGCTGCTTCGTGAGTAACCGGAATGGGCCATGGCAGTCCATTGGGGCTGTGAGTAGGCTGTCAGCATACTCCACCCGGGTGGTAAAGGGTGGGGTAGAGAGATACATAAGGGTGGGACAGTCAACGCCATTGTACGATGTAATGGGGTGACTGTTTCCTGGGACATGTGTGCATGGCCAGTGAACACCTGCTGCAATGTCAGATTAGCACAGTTCTCCACCATGATTGCACGAACACTTACCTTCATTCCACTCTCATGCAGGTGATGCTGGCTACCCATTGAAGCCGTGGCTCATGACCCCGGTCCGCAACCCACAAAACAGGCACCAGGAGGACCACAATAGATCTCATACCCGTACACGGGTGGTGATAGAGCAGACCTTCGGCCTTTTGAAGGCACGATTTCGTTGCCTCAGCCGGTCAGGTGGGGCCCTCATCTACAGCCACGAGAAGGTGGCCAAGATCACCATGGCATGTGCAATGCTGCACAACATGTGCATCCATCGGAACGTGCCACTGCCCCCTGACGTGGGTCTGCTACCACCAGATGAGGAGGAGGAGGAGGAGGAGGAGGAGGAAGGAATGGCAGGGCAGCATCACGGGGCCGATGCACAGGACGGACGTCACGTGCGACAAGCATTGATTGACCAATATTTCTGAGTCACAAGTCAGCTGAGGGGGTGAGGATGACAGGAAATTGGGCACTGGGTGTGGGGATACATGTACTACATGCACTGTGAGACATTAAAAGACACATGCACAATGTCCACTCTGTTTTCCAGGATACACCAAACTGTGTATTGTCTAATCATGTGAAAACGTGTACAAATAATCCTCCAGCCTCACCCCCCTCTCCCCCAACTCCCACGCACACCCTCACCCCCCTCCCCCCCAACTCCCACGCACACCCTCACCCCCCTCCCCCCCAACTCCCACGCACACCCTCACCCCCCTCCCCCCCAACTCCCACGCACACCCTCACCCCCCTCACCCTCCCCCCACAACAGCCCCACAATGGTCCCATCAATACTACATAGGCCACATGTGTGTGGCTTCATAGTCAATGGGCACTCCCCGAGCCTGGGGTATCATTTTCGCATTGTGCGTTGTGACCTGCGGACCGGGCTGGTCTGCGTGGAGGAGCACTGGGAGGGTGGTTCCTCCTGCTGGGGCTGAGGTCTGGGGGTTGCTGCCTCCAGGGCATCAGCAATCCTGCCGAGCACCTCAAAGACAGAGCCGGTTTGTGGATGTAGTGATGACCTCGCCCAGAGCCTGCAGGTCATTGTGATGCACCAACCCTGATTCCCGGTTGTCCCGGAGGAACTCCTCAATCATGGCCGTGAGGTTCTGGGAGTGCACAGCTTCTACGGCCGATGTGGGGGATGTGGTTGGCAGGCTTGGTATTGGGCCTGCAGGCCTCTCAGGTGTTTCGGCAGGGGAAGTGGGCTGATGTGAGACAGGTGTTACCCCTTCGCCTGTGAGACCTGGGCCATCACTCGACCCGGAGTCGCTGTGTGCAACCTGGCTGTATGATGGTGACTCAGGGCTGTAGACATTGGTCTCCTCCACGTTGACCACGGAATAGGATGTGGGGCTGTCTGGCACACTAAGGAGGCAAATGCAGCATTCTCCCCTGACATGCTGGATTCCTCAGGGTGCAGCGTGGTGCATGTTTCCTGCGGAACTGCAGCCATGTCCAGGTGCGCGGGTGGGGGTTGTGTACCCTCCATGGGGGTTGCTGGAGCAGGTGGTGTAGTATGGGCCTTATGTCTGCCAGCAGGTATGCGCTGTACCCTGCCCCTGTCCCGGGAGGTACTTGGCCGGGAGCCTTCCTGCTCCTCACTTTCATGACCGCTACCTGTGGGGGGGCAAGAGAGAGACAGCATGATCAATGATCTGGGGGTCATCATGACTTCAAGCCTATGGTAACACATTGGGAGAGCAGCGTCTTGGTGATATTTTGGTCGGTGAGTGAACTTGGCTTGGATGGTAAAAGCATACTGTTGGCGGGGTCAATCCTGTTGGCGGAGTACTGTGGTGAGTGACATTGACCAGCTTTCTGTGTGGCATGGCCAATATGGGTGTCAGCCTTGCACCTGACATCATCCTGGGTCCCACTTGTTACGACATGGCTGCAGGGGGGGGTGGTCTACGAAGCAAACATGATGTGACTCTTTGGCCGGCCCTTTGCGGTGAATTACATTAGGGATGCATGTACTGTTTGGACTCATGACACTCACCTGCATCAGCGGATGAGGGATCACCGCAATCCATTTTGCCAACACCTTCGATGGCTTCTGTGCCCATCATCTCCGCACATGTTTCCTCCCAGGGCATGATTTTGATGGGTGAGCCTGGGCCTCCTCCTGTCTCCATGGCCTGCTGACGGTTTGCTGACATGATGGCCCGCACCCTGAGACGGAGGTCATCCCAGCGTTTGCGGCAATGCGTTGTGCTGCGGGGGGTGTTCCCAACGGCGCTCACCCTCTGTGCGACCAACTCCCATATCTCCTTCTTTCTGAGGATGGTGGGCCTACGCATGTCGCTGCAGAATACGATATCTGCATGTTCATGCAGAGTGTCGACCAGGACCTGTAACTCATTCTGGGTGAATTTTTCTTTTCGGATGCGCGCAGCGCCCTTTTTCAGAACTTTAGGCATGATGATGTTCTCTGTAGTTAATTTGGTCGATCTGAGTCCTGTATGGAGTCCTGTATGTCCTGTATGGAGAGGATTGCAATGGATTGTGATTTTAAATATGGCCGCCGTGATGCTTCCCGTTCCTGTGCGATGACGTTATTTCCGTTTCCGGTATTTAACGGTGGCCGTAATTTACGGTTAGCGTAAATTACGGTCTCCGCTAATTACGGATTCCATCGAAGGCGATGGTGTTAAATACGTCTAGGTTTATGGCGGTAAGGGGTTTGACGGGACCTTTTGCGCTATGCCACAAGGGAGTTTACCGCCATGGCGGAATACTCGTGCACGCGAAGTCGGAATATGGTGCAAATAGCGCCTTCCAACCACATCGTACATGGTATTTACGCCATGGCGGTAATTACTGTTACTTACCGCCGGACTCGGAATGAGGCCCCATGACATGAAACTCCTCCCACTTCAGGCGCATGCCTGGGATAGAAACAGGTACAGATCCCAGCTCACCCGGGTGTCCCCATGAATAGGATGCACCCTACGAAGGGGACAGAGAAGATTCCAGCATCAAGGAGTCTCCCTGGGCGTCACCAGGACAGTCTGAGAAAGCAGGCCGGAGACCCCAACCGACCCAAAAGAAACATTTGAAGAATTGCCTTGAAACAAGGACCTTCATGTTTAGTATCGGGTGTGGGGGTGGGATGTCATCACGTACTCATGTCATATGGGGAGGGACATGGGGCAGTGGGAAGAGGAGGAGCGAAGGGAGGAAGGGCACACAGTTCCTTTTCGGTAACGTTCTGATAAAGACGTGTGATACCACCTCTCATGCTCTCCGTCCATCATTCACTTGATCAGTACGTGGTAGGCTAATCCCAAAGGCAATGAATCCAGCAGGACTCGACAGATGGAAAATTTGAATGAATCCTAAACACTGCCATTTCTCAGAACAGCCTTCAATACCATTGCTTATTGGTGTGTCTGTGACATTACAGAAGTGGGAAGGCAATGTGCACATCAGTCTAATTTGCCCAACTAATGGGAGCAGTGGGTCTCCTTTGCAGAGGAACACACGCACCCCCAGACGCGTTTCTCAGAATGAGATCCAGGTTTTTTGGGGCGGGTCGATTTAATAGCAAGACACTGAAGTGCTGCTGCTTCTAAATCACCGTGGCAACGGATGTCGCCCTCGACAACTGCTTTTCTTGCTTTGGGCATGTGATGTAGCTCGGACTGCTCTCGAGGGAGCAGCAAACACATTATATGGAGCATTGATTTCAGGCAAAGCATCTCAAGCATGGGCTGTTCCTAGGTCCGACTGGTGTGTGGGGATCGAAAAACTAACTACAGAACCCGCGGAGCAGTGAGGGAACAGGCAACCGGGCAGCGCTAATCTCCACAGCCCAGAGTTGCTTTTTCACAATACCCATATTTACAGGGTTAGGTAATTTACAGTTCTGGCGCATATTGTTTGCCCTTTATACTGCATTAATTGCCAAAAGAATTCTAGAAATGTGTTCTGTAAGGCTTAGCATTCCTCGAGGACTCCGAAGGCTTGATCGGAATGCGAGCAAAGCTTTGAGGAACGATCAGCGTGCTGCAGGGAGAGCGGCTTCGAGGGTGAGCGAAGTCCGCGAATCACACTGCGGCGGTGGGGCGGCTGGAAAGCTCTCTTAATGAAGTCACCCAGACAGCAGTAAGCAGAGGTATGCCTCCCCAGCTCGGGCTTGTTTTCGGAAAGATTCATTTCAGGGGCTGGCTTTTGTCGGGCACATCGCGTCCCGTCCGTCCTAGTCCAGCCTTTTCGCTCCACAGTGTAGGCCTTGTCCGCAGTTCGGAGTTCGGTGCGTGGAGGTGCAGCGAGGGGGAAATCTTTGGCTGGGGCGCTGTATTTGGATGCTTGTGGATTTGGCCGTCTGTCCCTCCATAGCAATAACTTTTCTTAGCTACAACCCCTAGCTGTTTTGGCTCAGTGTGTGTCAGCCGGCGCTGGAAGCCAAGTGCATATTAAATGTGTGCTGGCTTGCCTTGCCCTTTCTCAATATTACCGTAACTCATTAAACCCCGACAGCTCCCCAGTCCTGGCAAATATCCTGCACGAGGCAGGCAACACGACTCAGTGCGGGTTTGCTCAAAATCTACAGTGACACGTGTGTTTCTGAACTTTCAAACAGGTGGGACAGAAATAGCCACCCTACAATGCGCTGCAGAGTGAAGCCAGTTACACCACCTGCTCCGGCCCATGTGCAGGAAAGGGTGTGTTCTACCATCATGAAAAATGCTATGGTGTCAAATGGGGCAGTGTAGGGTGCCACAATTATCCAGGGTAACTAGATAACTAGCCACACGTTGTGGCGAAGACACACACTGTTGCATTACACCAGAGGCCGGGTATGAAGGTGTCTTGCTTTCCTAGGTAGACACCAACATAGATGACAACAATGTGCAGAATGTCCACCTGCTCCGGGCAGGGAGTATACAAACCTACACTTCCTTGTCTGTTGCCTGTTTTTTTTTGTCTCATGCAGAAGCCGGCAAAGTTTGGCACCAGGCCTTAGCAGCTCCAGAAACAGCAGGGTGGTCTTGACGTTGCAGGCTTCACCGTTCCCTTTCATTTTATAACCTTACCGATTGACATGTTGTTGCAACCCCGGGGTCTGTACATCCCTAAACCATATTTCAAATGGCTGCACTGTTGCAGGCTTCAGTGGGGAAGGCTTCACCATCTCCGTTCAGACCATTGCACTGCTGCGGGCTTCAGTGGGGAAGGCTTCACCCCCTCCCTGCAGGGGCTTGCGCTGTTGCAGGCTTCACTAGGGAAGGCTTCACCATCTCTCTGCAGTGGGTTGTGCCGTTGCGGGCTTCAGTAGGAAAGGCTTCGGCCAATCCCTGCATTGGATTGCACTGTTGCGGGCTTCAGTAGGGAAGGCTTCACCATCTCCGTTCAGACCATTGCTCTGCTGTGGGCTTCAGAGGGGAAGGCTTCACCCCCTCCCTGCAGGGCTTGCACTGTTGCAGGCTTCACTAGGGAAGGCTTCACCATCTCCCTGCAGTGGGTTGTGCTGTTGCGGGCTTCAGTAGGAAAGGCTTCAGCCAATCCCTGCAGTGGGTTACACTGTTGCGGGCTTCAGTAGGAAAGGCTTCACCCAATCCCTGCATTGGATTGCACTGTTGCAGGCTTCAGTAGGGAAGGCTTCACCATCTCCGTTCAGAGGATTTCACTGTTGCAGGCTTCAGTGGGGAAGGCTTCACCCCCTCCCTGCAGTGGCTTGCACTGTTGCGGGCTTCAGTAGGGAAGGCTTCACCATCTCCCTGCAGTGGGTTGTGCTGTTTCAGGCTTCAGTAGGAAAGGCTTCACCCAAACCCTGCATTGGATTGCACTGTTGCAGGCTTCAGTAGGAAAGGCTTCACCCAATCCCTGCATTGGATTGCACTGTTGCGGGCTTCAGTAGGAAAGGCTTCACCACCTCCCTGCATTGGGTTGTGCTGTTGCGGGCTACAGTAGGGAAGGCCTCACCATTTACCTACAGTGCATTACACTGTTGCTGGCTACATTAGGGAACACTTCACCATCTACCTGCAGTGGATTGCACTGTTGCAGGCTTCAGTAGGAAAGGATTCGCCACCTCCCTGCAGGGGATTGCGCTGTTGTGGGCTACAGCAGGGAAGGCCTCACCATTTACCTATAGTGCATTACGCTGTTGCTGGCTACATTAGGGAACACTTCACCATCTACCTGCAGTGGATTGCACTGTCACGGTCTACAGTAGGGAAGGCTTCACCATCTCCTTGAATTTGATTGCACTATTGCGGGCTTACAGCAGGAAAGGCTTCATCATCTATCTGCAATGGATTGCACTGCTGCGGACTACAGAAGGGGAGGCATCACTGTCTCCCTGCAGAGGATTGCGCTGTTGCAGGCTTCAGTAGGGAAGTCATCACCTTCTTCCTGCAGAGGATTGTGCTGCTAAGGGCTACAGTAGGAAAGGTTCACCATCTCCTTCCAGAGGATTGCGCTGTTGCGGGCTACAGTAGGGAAGGATTCACAATCCGCCTGCAGAGGAAAGTGCTGTTGCAGGCTGCAAGCTATAATCTTGATTAATAGTCACACCCAGTTTGCGCATACGTAATACACAAGAGTGTCCACCTTGTCTTTAGGCAATGATGGTAGTACATGCATATGATGCCCTGCACACTCTACACACAGGCACACTGCTCCCTGGCATTGTAACGGTTTATTGAGAAGCCACCCTCAAGACGGTGAGTTCCTTCCCTCGCCACTCAAGTTGTTATTCAACAAACTGTTTAACATATTATTTTTTTGCCCTATCTCAGACACATATCATGTCCCTTGGATCCCTCTCCCCTGTGCTAACATTGAACCAAGAACCAGGCTGGTGTATGGGAAATATATTGATATTTATTTAAATTAAAAGAAAAGAATAGAAATTAGCTCGAACATTTCAAAAAAAACATTTTATCTGTGGCACAACACAGTCAAGTTCTCTTAGCATAAATAAATCACAAAAGTGAGTTAAAAAGAACACCATCACAATTCTTAACTTTCTGCAAATTTCACTTCACAAAATAATTACACTGATCAATAACAAAGACACTTATGTAATGTTGTGCGATTTTGATTTTCCTGCAGGCTTGAACGGGTAGTAGTAGGATTTCAATATTGGTAAAAATACATATGGCAATTATAATCTTGCCCACACTTTTGGATTAAAATAAACACAGGGTGATTTCTCGGTTTGTTTTTCAGAACCCCCCTTGCTTTGTTCTATGTTGAGAAGTCATACAGAAATATTTGAATGCTTTGGGGAATTTTGGATTTCAGACCCTCTTACTGAAAGGCCTTTGTCGGGGTCAGCTGGACCAAAATGATTACCCAGTTAGTTTATAGGCTATAGTTCTCAGCGTACACTTGGAAGTGAGCTTTGTTAATTTCGAATGTTAACAGAATTCACCCCATAGTGTTCTACCAGAGGGGGAATTAATTAAATTAATATGTTTGCTTACATAGGCTAAGGTTTTACACAGTTGTGTCCTCCCACCCACTAAAGGATTCAAGGCAAGCAGACTCCCCCACCTTTTGGATTCCCAGGGATCAGTTCTACTTATATAGCAAGCATCTGTTTAAGGTTCACTAAAGCCAGCTGCATCTCAGGACACTTTGGAAAGATGGGGCAGGGGTCTGGTCACTCCACTCTAAAGGATGGCCTCCTGCTTGCCACCATAGGACCCAGTCAGCCTTGAGGCCTTCCTTGTGATAGACAGCTCCACCCAGATGCACTCTCAGCAATCCCCTCTGGTGTCTACTTACAGCTGTCAGATGGTAAGTTTCAGCTGCCTTCTTGATGGTCTGTCTCTTCTCTCTGTCCTCCTGTCTTTCTCATATTTTCTGTCCGTACATGTTTGTGTGTGTCCCTTGTCCTAGTGCAGTCCTCCTTATATCACAGCGATGACACCAGCAATTTTTCAATCTTAGGGACGTGCCCTGCAATAATTCCTGCCACTAGGATAGGTCAGTTACCCTTCTCTCTCCTCCCAACCCAGCCTGCAAATTAGGATTGGTTTAGGGGTCTGGAGGAACATATGGCAATGGCCATTTGTAATCACCTCTTTGTTTTGCCTTCAACTTTTGGACAAACACTAGTTATGTATCACAACTTCATAATCTTACTTGTAACTACCATACTAAACATATTTTCTGTTTTAGCTAATCATGGAGAATTTGATAAGCCGACCACCACATCCGTACGATGTAGCATGGACATGTGGCACATTTCTGCCGTTTCCATAAACAGCACAACAGTTATGAATATGTAAGTTATTAAGCATATCCCTAATTTCATTTTCCACCCGCTCACCAACTCTCACATTTGAAACTTGTTCAGATCTGCCAGAAACCTAGTTTAACTGGACATTACAGCTCTCAGAGTCACAGGTAGATGCATTTTATATCCCAAATTGCCTGGAAATTACATAAAAAATGGTACAAAAATGAAATCAATCCACATTATGGTTTCTGAGGAAAAGGCCTAAATTATAATAGTCTTTTTGAATTAATTGTGAATCTTCAGGTGGGACAAATGGATATTTCTGCCTTTCGGCCATTTGTTTTCACTGGGTCAGCCTGGACCTTTATCAGGCTACTTTATGTTGGAAGCTGGCTCTTCGAAGTGGGTGCCCCCATTTTCCCACATATTAGTCATGCTGCAGGCAAGTAGTGACTTTTTCCTGAAGTCCATGCTTTCAGAGCCAGTAGGTATGGAGGACATCGAATTTCAAGGTATTTAGAAGGAAATGTTATTACGGGTGGTCATTAGATGCGAGATGTGACATCCAGGCTGAGAATGGGAGTTTTTCTTGTGAGGTTTTGCCCACAGCCAGCAAAAGGGTCTGTCTTGGGCTGACATTTTCCATGAAGTCAAAATGGCTCTTCAATTATCACTGGAGCTTTGGTAGGTGAAACATAATATACATTGCTTTTAGTCAACCAGCAGATCATGTTTTATTTTACTGACACTTTTATTTTCACACACATGTGCACGCTGTTTATGTTTTCAATGTTTAAAAATCCTATTTCCATGTGACAGGGTTCTTTGATTCCTCCTTCCTTTAAAACTTAAAATGCTGCTTATCAATTGGTAATAACAGGTAGGCCCCTTTCCAAATGGCTCTTTAATTTTACTTGAAAAACAACAACAAAGCCCAGGCCGTTTTTTGTTTCAGTGTTTAAAATGCCTGCCTTTCATGTGAAAGGGACTTCTGTTTGGGGCCTTTAAATGCACCACCAAAACCCTACCTGTTTTTCCATGACTCTTTGTTGGGGAAGAGTAGGGCAGAGCGGGGGTTCATTAAGTGTAACTGCCTTCATCAAGGAGTGGGCACTCCAGTCTCGCCTTCCATCTCTAGGTTGGGGGGTATGCTATGGCATTCCCCCTTTCTTCCTTCTTTTGGGAGAGGGCACGGCAGCCTTCCTTTCCATCTTTGGGTTGGAGAGTGTGGCATGGTACCCCTGTTACTCCTTCCTTTCCAGGTCCCTTGGGTTCTCACTGGACTCCACTCTCACCTCCAGGCTGGAGGTCAAGGAGGGTAGTTCTCTAATAAAACATAGAAAATGGGTTCAGTACTTTTTACACATATTTTTCGCTGGGGAGGTTTACCTAGAATTTACAACAACAAGTTTCTTAATTTGTACCATAACGCCAAATAAATTACATTTTTCTTCTTTCTCTTCTCCTTTTGGGATGTGGATCTTGTAGGCAACAGGTGATTTTTTATCAACAATTTCAAAGGCACTGCACCAAGAAAGGAAGACGTTTTGCTCCTTGGCCAGATTCCTTTGAAAATTGTACATGTAAACCTTGTCACCTATTTCCTATTCTTTCTTGGTGGTCTTTAGATCATAGTAGATCTTCATTCCTTCAGCCGACTTTTCTAAATTGCGCCAAAGATAAGCAAAAGCAAATGCATGCTGGAGGTGCTTTCTTAAATTTTCAAGATACTCATGAGTAATGGACACATTTATCAGTGTCTGCTCCTGAGTCGTATGGAACAGATGCTGGGGTAACAACATTTTTCATCCGGTCATGAGCTCAAATGGAGACATCTTTGTTGCAGAAGATGGAGTAGAGCTAATAGCCATCAGGACAAGTGGCAATTGGATGTCCCAACTGGGTCCACCATCTCCCACATCTTTGCCATCACCTCACTGGTAAAATGGCCCAACTCAATCCTTTGCGGGAGGCTGAAATGAGAGAAGATGTGGTTGATCATTAGTGCAGCAAATGTCTCTGCCATTCAATTTGGGGCAAAAAGACATTCTACCCACTTAGTGAACAAGCATGTCACAGGCAACATGTACTTGTATCCTATAGAGGATCAAATCACTGGCACAATGAAATCAACTTACAAATCTGACCAAGGCAGTGTTATTTCCCTTATTTGTAGGGCAGCTCTGTGTGCGAGTGAACTGGATTGGAATTGAGCACACAGAAGACACCCCTTTAGATAAGTGTCAGGATCCTGGCCCATGTGTGCCCAGTAGGCAACCATGCGCATGATTTCCAATGTCATATGAAACCCTCTATGACCGGCAGTGGCCGCGTCATGGGCATGGTTCAACATCAGGCTTCATAATGAGGTAGGTACCACCCACTCGTCAATGCCAGATAGGGCTGTCCTTACCAACACACTTTCTTGGATCCAAAATATCTTGGAAAACTTCATCAACACAGAGAGATCCTTTTTACCAGCATAATCCGACTCTGTTAGAGGAAAGCTTACGCGGTCTTCAATTTGTCGATAAAATTCCTCAATAACCGGGTCCTATTTCTGTGCAGTGATCAAATCTGCATATGGGGTATCTTTACTCCAATGGGCTGTTGAGAGTTTGCTGTTAGCCAAAGTTTGGGACCTGGTGACATCTGCCATTTTGATTTTACCCAGCATGGATTCCATTTCTACGAAATCTCCCTGCAGGGCTATGGTTTTAGCCAGCTGGTCAACCTGGTCATTCCCAGTCTTATCTGGCCGCTCTATCTTTGAATGACCTCTAATCTTCTTCCAAAAGATGGTCATCTCATTGGAGGTCACCAGATCATCGATTGACTGGATCAGTTTGGCATGCTTTATGGGTTTGTGGTTGGCACAAAGCATGCCTCGATTCTTCCAGTTAATCAGGTGCTGCACAAACCCATTCCTGACACAATCAGAGCCAGTGATTATGACCGGTTCATTGAGTTGGTGGTGCACTGCAGTGAGGATGGCTTGAAAAACAGCCATAAATTCTGCAACCTGACTACTTCGGGGTCCAATTATCTAACCAGCTGAGGTTTCCAAGGTATCATTCACCCATGCATTCACAATGCTAGCCACCAGTTCTTTTTCCCTTTGCTATCAACATGGTAGGAGCACCCATCCACATAAACTGTGGGTATCCCCTGACATGTGTCTTCTTCATAGACCTTGTGTGCGGAAGTAAAGTACGCCCCCATATTGCTGTTGGTCATTAGACTTTCATCCTCAAGAAAGTTTTCTTGAGCACAATCATGCAAGTCCCCCAACCCTTGTGCTAGGGGACTTTTCTTGTTTTGGCCATATCTGACCTCCACAGGAAAGCCTTGCATGGATAGAATAAAGGAAGATATTCTGAAATTACTAACGTTCCACACCGGGATTCTGTCACTTTGTAGATACTGCAAGGGGTGGTAAGGAGTCTTGACAATTATGTGCTACCCATGGGTGAATGTACGGTATTTTTTCAGTGCCCACATCATTGCCAGGAGTGCCTTGTCGCAGTCATTGAATTGTTCCTCCACAGAGGACAAAGTCTTGTTCGCGTATGGGATGACTTTGTTGACCTGGTTGTGCATTTGGTATAATACTGCTATTAAGCACATATATGAGAACCTTGTCTCCAAGAATAACTCCTTGTTCCTTATGGGGTAAGCAAAATAAGGAGCCTGTGAAAGTCTTTTTTTCAGTTATTTAACTGCCTTAGATTGTTCTGGACCCCACTCCCACTTGACCTTTGCCTTTAATAAATGGATTAAGGGTCGGTGACCTCTGCATAGTCTTCAACTAACTTTCGACTATGATTAGTAAGTCAAAGAAGGCTTAATAATCCTTACAGATTGGTAGCGTCTTTTAATTTCAATAAGGCTTCCACCTTCTTCACCTGGGGATTAAGACCCTTAGGTGTGATCTTGTGCCCTAAGAAGTTCACTTGGGTCTTACACCAATGTGACTTCTGAAAGGAAAGTTTTACTCTGACCTTCTGCCAGTGGGTAAGTACATAGCAGATTTCTACCATCTGTTCCTCCACAGTTGAGCTCTTCATCAAAACATCATCCACATAGTCCAGGTTTCCCCTTTCACCAAATCGGGCATGGCCTTATCTACGAAGGTGTTAAACTCATTGCCGGAGTCTATGTATCCAAAGGGGGGTCGGGTTCACATGTACTGCTGCCCCCCAAATAAAAAAGGCAAGCTTGTACTGGTCTTCTCTACTCATGGGTATTGTCCAGTAACCGTTGGTCAGGTCAATGATGATGTGCACCTTTGACCCTTGGATCTGGGCAAGTACCTGATTGATGTAGGGAAGGGGCCATCTTCACATGTGGACCCGTTTGTTCAACTCTCTCAGGTCTGCACATAGTCTCCATTGGCCGTTTGGTTTGAGGATCCCCAGTACCAGGTTGTTGATGATTCTGTGGATTGGACAAATTATCCCACCAGATTCAAAATTCTTCATAATCTCTGTGAGTGGCTCGATGGAAGTGATTGGAAACTGGTATTGTTTCACAAATACGGGAGCCATCTCTGGATCTGTGGGAATGGTGGTTGAATGAATGGACGTGTGTCCACAGTCATATGAGTCCACTGAAAAGATATTTTGGAATTCCAGGAAGACCTGTTTTAGCTTTTGTTTTTTCTCCTCGTTCTCACAGGCATCAGCAAGATTGATCCTTTCCTCGAACATCTGCTTGAAACCTGGAAAGACCTCAGGATTGGCAATTACAGCGGTATCACCCAGTATGGTGGAGAGATCTCTTTTGATGGTGTTGACCTGGACAGGGGATTCAAGGTAGTGGTCCTTGACTCTGAACACGACCTCCTCCCTCCTAATGTAACAGGTCACCTCTTCCTCACTGTAGGGGCAGGAAGAGTACACCAGGAAATTCCCCCCCATGCAAAGTAAAATCTTTTACGTAAGAACACTGTCGCTGATGTCGAAACAATCGTTTGGGATTGGTCCCATGTTTTCATTGCCTAAATCAATAGAACAATGTTTGGCATAAACCGCTATTTCATTAAAGTTGTCTGTGCCCAAAGTGATACTTCGAGGGTCGCTGTTAGCCACCAAAATTCGAATGATGTTGTGCTCTAGGTCTACTAGAGGTGTCGGATTTAAATATAAACCTTGTTGTTGGAGATGGGAATTTAGATTTATGTATGCATCCTGAGGTTTGAGGTTCTGTCCTCGCTTAATTTTGAGGGGAAGAATAAATTGTCACACCTGTCCTTGGATGGTAACCTCTTCTTGCACTTGAACTTCAACTGCATAAACTAGCAATTGAGCTGACCGGAGTGCTTTTTCAATGTTGTCAAAGCCCATGGGGTAACTCCCCAGTTAGGGCCAGGCTTTATAATTAATTAGGTCCATATTGATTGCAAATCAGTTTAGAATATCACTTTCCAGATAAAAGGTGGAATGGACATCTCTCAAGACCCAACAATTATGGTCTATGCTTTTGTTGCCAATTGACATTTTTTGCATACACCTGCTAGGCAGGAGATGTTTGGAATTTGGGGTTTCCAGACCTACTTCCCCTTTGTCAATCAATTTAAATGTGGAAAAGGTCTGATCTTTTGGGAGTTTCCTGAATAATTTTTTGCTGATGAAGCTCCTTCCATTATTCATGCATATCTGGCGAGCACTGGTCCCCCCACCCTTTAACTGAATGGGGAAAAACAACTGCTCACCCTTTTTCTGAATGGCCATCAGACTTTGAGTGGATTCTTCCTTGTCTGGTTTCACGGGATTCAAGTTTCTTCCGATTTTGGACAGGTGTAACATTTTAGGGTGTTCCCTTTCAGTGAGGTTTGCCACTTAAAACTGGGAGGAAAGTTGATTTTCATAAATGATGAAGGGTCCCCATCAGCAGTTTGTTCTCCTACATAGATGACAGTGAAGATATTTTTAATGGAACTCTACATTCTCAGAGCATTGATCAATTACGTGACAGGTACCATTCAGGCTTACATAACTGGTACTCATTTTTTATTTGATAGGGCGGTTAGTCTGAGTTCAGAGGACCTTGTCTACACAGTCGATCAGAGGGGATATCCTCCTTACGATTGTTTCTCAGTAAACAAGGTGTGCCCTCTGGAGTCATAATGATCGCCGTATGTTTCAGCCGGTGCCGTCCAATTTTTATGTCAAGGTCTGCAGTCCTTTTTGACGGAAATATCATTAACGTGGAAAGTTTGGAGTTGTCCGGGAAGTGGTGCGAGTGGAAGTTGGTGGCCCTCACCCCCGTCCTAAGTTCAGTTGGTCAAAGTCCCTTTTTCATAGTAGGGTGGCTTGGGATCCAGTATCCACCAGAGCTGTTAATTCGCGCTGACCCTGCACCTTAGCCGATGCATGAAATCAGCCTTCCTTTTTGTCCAAGGTGCAAAGAAAATGTTATTTATTTGACAGCCCGGTGGTCATTTCCTTAATATTGAACTCTGACACTGTGTGATCTTGGGCAGTTTACTGTGTTGGGGTTCGGGAATCTGTAAAATAAATGTTGCAACTCGCAATAGGTGTTGTTGGGGAATACTCTTTTTCCCCAGCTCCTTGGATGTCCCTGTTATCTGGCAACAGTTCTCATAACCTGTTTGGAGAAAGGACACCCCCTCTGTTTCACTTCTGATTGGCTCACATGTTTGGGGTTGAATAGTTTCAGGTTCTGGGTCGGTTTCCATACTCACTCTGTCCCACTCAGGGTCTTTTGGGACCCATTTTTCTTTGTGAGGGATCCCCCCATTTTTGAAAGAGACGGTCAGCTTACCTGAATCCTCCAAGGATTCTATTCTTTCAAAGGGGATTTTCCTTAGTTCCTGCACAAAGTGTTTTTTTCTTTGGCCTCTCCTACTTACCCTTTTCTCTTTGGGTTCTATCATTTTGGGGGTAGGAGAGACTATTTCAGGCTGAGGGATTTTTAGGGGTTATCTTTGTGTGAGAAAAGACGCTTCCACAATGGATTGACATCTCCCCTCCACCCTGGCCCTCTCCTCTAGAACCTGTGGTTTTTCAGAGGTTTTCTCCAGTCATGTACCCCCTGGGGCATCAGACCTTGGTGTTGGGGAATTCTGGGAAGGAGGGTTAGGTTGAGAGTTGGACTGAGCACTCAGCATGCACCCGAGATCATTGGTCAGTTGCTGGACCTGTCGCTTCAATTGCGATACCTTGTATGGGTGGTAGAGAGGGCTCAAGTCATATCTCTGCTGCTCCTGAAAGGGGTAACTGTCCCTTCTCCCAAAGTAGATCTGGTACTGGAATTTCCCCCATAATTTTCCATCCTGAATCTCCCTTCTCCCGTGTTCAGGGATCTATTGTCCTGGAACCAGGGAGAGAGAGGAGGATTGTTTTAGAAGTTCTTAGTTGGGGATATTTGGGGAAAAAGTTCAGATTGGGAGGTGGAGTGATACTTCCCTCCTGAGGGAAGTTTGGAGGGAAGTTTCCAGGGGCAGTACTTACCTGATTAGTTCCCCCACTTGGGCCGGAGGAGTGGATACATACCCCAGGATTGACATGGTACCCTTGTACCTAGGATTTATAAAGGTGGCAGCGTCAGAGGGATCATTGTTCTGGGTCCTCGCCTGACTTCCATTCGATTGGGCTGGGCTTGGGGTTCCCTTCTGCTTTCCATTTTGCTTGTTGACAAGGTGGTTATTATTAGACCCCCCATCTCAAGATCCAATGGAGGGGTAGTTTTTACCTCTACCACCTTTGAAGCAGCAGGGGTGTTAGATGGTTCGGGGGGTTTTACAGTATTTTTACTCTCAGCAGGCTTTTGGACCTCATAAATCCTGGTAGCCTGTTCAATCACCTAATCCAGGGTCTTATGCTCATGAAAGTCACGCACCAGCTGAGTCATAATGTATTTAGAGAGAGCATGGAAATACATAGTTATGAACTCCCTACTATTTGTGTTCACCTGTTGCAAAGTCTGACCAGATGCCCTCTAACTCCAGAACAAACTCTCTAGGCGCTTGATCTTCCCCACACTGCAAGTTACATGTAGCCTTACAGGCCTCTTGTGGGTTCCTATGGGTGGCAAAAGGTTTCAATATGGCTGCCTTATAAGTGGACCATTTATGATTATCCTGGTCGTCCAGTCCTGCAAAGAAACTGGAGTACTCATATCAGAATGTCCATTTAGCAAATGCTATATAATTTACATCATTCCTGATCTGGAATCCTGCCATCATCTGCTCATAAAGTTCCAGGTGCTCCCATACCGAATATTTGGCATTCTTTTGGAATGGGGTCAGGAAGCTCTTTATGGCTTTTATTTGCCTTATTGGGTCTTTCACAAAACCCTTTATTTGTTTCCCTGTATTTTTATTTGTGTGCACCAGAGTCCATTCACCTTCTGACTCAGAGTTGCTACTGGTACTCCCTTCCCTGTCTTCTAGGTGTTCCCTATCTCTATGAGACTGAGAATATCTCTCAGAACCATGGGGTCTGAACTCCTCTCGCTTGGACCAAAGTGAACCCTCAGGGTCACTCCCTCTGATGTTCCCTTCAGGCCCAGGATAGAACCATGTTTCCTCATCCCTCCTACCATGAAGTCTGGGGAATTCCCCCCTACCCCAGAATATAGAGAGGCTTTTAGAATGCCCTTCCTAGGCTCAGGGTCTGTCTTTTCTCCTTCAGCAAAGTGGGCAAGATGGTCTCTTTTTTGTTGCATCTTCTACCAATCTAACTCCCTAACGTTCTCCTCATAAGAGTTTTCATGGTCTGAAGTAATTACTGTATTATTCTTTACTTCCCAGGACACACTGGTCCGGCTACTTTCCCTTCTGTGTGGTAGAGATGACTACTCATCAACATCAGACATGGACTGGCCTTCTTGATCAGTTGGACTAGGCCGGGGTAAGTCTCACTGCCTCATGTCGCCCTGTTCTGGATAGGTGGCATGCATGAGGTCAGTTCCCATTTGTGCATGAGAGGATATATATGACTGGCATGGGGCCACTGCTGGGAGGGGCGCCACACCATGATCAGTAGGGCTTATCCCATATCCTGATTGGCCAGGGTGTCTCAGGTCCTGTTAATAATTTTCAAATTCCTTGGCTGTGTCTCTATTTATTTGCTGTTGGTAGTCAGAGAGCTGGCTTTTTTATTCTGATACTAAGGCATGATTAATCTCATGCACCCTGCTCTGAGCTACTGACTGATCCTTTGTTTGCTGCATCTCCTGCTGAAGTGATTATTTTTCCCTCTGTGAGCCTTGCATGCTGCGTGCATATTCAAGATGCTTTTCCCACAGGAGAATAATCTCTTTTTCTTGTTCATCCCTACATTTTGCTGCCTCTAATAGTTCAACTTCTATTTGCCTCACTCGCTGTACAAGCTCATTCCTTTCTTCTCTAATTCTGGTCAGTTCCTGAGAACCTGACTGCTCCTTGTCTAAATCCATTTCCAACTGATTTATCCTCTGTAATAGGATGTCATCCTGATTCAAGAAGTATTTTTCCCGAAACAGCTGCTTCCTCTGTTGTTTCAGAGTACTTACCTACTGATGTATCTGATCAAAGTCATTTTGGGAATCAACCCCTTTGATAATTAATTGAATATTTTCAGTTTCAATTGTTTTATTTCTGATTGGAATGCTAAAAATGTCCTCCAAAAAGACTACATTCTGATCCGACTGCTCATTTAGTTTGAGTTGCAGTGCGCTCAGACTTTCTACACACTCTTTATGTGCATTTTTCAGTGCATAAAAATGGTGTTTCACACTCTGCACTCTCTTGCTGCAGTGTTTTTAACTCTGCTTTGAGTTGTTGAACAAGATCCTGTGCCTGTGAAATGTCTCCAGCCTGAGTCATCCTACCAGCCTCACTATTTTGCCAACGCTCTTCTACTAAATGCAAATGAAAATATAACTGAGCAGTTAGCATAGCCATTTGTATCCATTCACTTGTGAAGTCGAACCATCATTAATGGCTGACTGAGTATAAAAAGAAGCAAAAGCAACAAGAAATCTGGAAGTCATCTCATTAGCAGCAATGGAAAACAATATGACAAGGTTCTGGCACCTAATGCGTGGCACACAAACGCGGGGACTACTGACCATTGTTGTTAACAAGAGAGATTGGGAAACCCACATTGCAAACACCCTCAGGACTGAGGCTGACGCAAGCCTCAATATTTCTAAACAGACTGCCTGGATATGTCAATTGTCTCCGTATGACATTGCTATCATGATTAGACAGCTAAATAAATCAAGGGCAGCTGGCCCAGATGGCATTTGTAATGCCATGGTCAAAATAGACTAGAACTATGGGCCAGTGGCCTACATAAATTGTTTTTACACATCAGAGTGTCTGGAGTAATCCCAGCTACTTGGAAAGAATGCCAAAATTAGCCGGTCCACAAAAAAGTTCCCCCGGAACCATGCTGCAAACTATCACATGTTAGCAATGTTAGATGTGCCATCTAAGATTTTTGCAAAGGTTCTCTTGAACGAACTTAACATCTGGATGGGCACTGATAGGATTCTTCCGTCGAATCAGATGGGATTTATTAGTCAATCTAATACAGCTTATAACCTATTAGTACATGTCTCATCTACTGAATACACATGGGAGTGTAGCAATGCTAAAGTCTATGCTGCATTCATAGACTTTTTCAGCAGCATTTGACTCTGTTCTCAGATAGAAAAAGCTAGTATCATGGAACATGCCATCAGGACTTCTGAAAATGTTAATGCTGCTTTTTACTTCTGTTAGGATTAGGCTTGATGGTGAGGGCAGTCTATCCGCCCCATTTATGACTCGCTGTGGTGTTAATCAGGGGTGTGTGGTAGCTGCCACACTTTGTAATGTATACATATCTGATTTAGAAGTGGAATTTGTCAACCTGGTATTATGCCCTGTTAAGGTAGGGCGACACTACATAAGATGGATGGCCTACGCTGAGGATTTGATTTTATGTTTATATTTATTGAGTTTATATAGCGCTTTGATCCAAAGCGCTTTACAGTATAACAACAAGGTACAATAATGAAAGAAGCATATTTACAAACATGAAACAAACCAGTGATACAGTATGTAGAACAATTTACTTAAAAGTAGTGGAAGAGGGAGTGTCGGGGGAGGAGGTAGGTGATGGGGTTTACAATATCTGGATTGTGGTCGGCGGGATTGGGCGGAAAGGGGAAGAGAGGGGGTGGGTACAGGGGGAGGCCCTGGTGACCTCCTATGTCCCCTAGTGGATTCAGTGTCCAATTTGAGGTCAGCGGGAGGGGGGAAGGAGGGATTTTAGCTGACCACACACCACCAGGACTACAAAATATGGTCTATGTTCTAGGTCAATATGCACAGACCAATGGGTTGGCCATAAACGCAGACAAAACTAAAACTATGGTATTTTCTCCATATAAGAACAACACCAGAATTTACAACACAAGTATTCTGAATGGGTCCAAGCTAGAGAATGTTGACACTTACAAATACCTTGGTATCCATCTTCAGAGTAATTTGAAATGGGATTCTCACTGGAAAGTGACTAAGGGTAAATGTAACCAAGTTGTAAATGTGTTAAATAGATAAGTGTCAAGACATAAAGGTATGTCATTTGAGACCGTATTGTTTTAGTATCACATGAAAGTCTGATCCATTATATTTTATGGTGTTGAAATTTGGGGAGGAAATCTCTTACCAGCGCTAAGAAGCTTCGAAGCAAGTGCACTACGAAAACTGTTTGGTCTTTGGTTTTGCCATCTTTATCAGTAGAACTGCTGTACTTAGAGTTTGCTTTACCTGGCATTACATATGATGTAACAAAGGAAACTATAATGTTCTGCGACAAATTAATGAAACTTACTAATGCTACTATGATTGGTGCTTATGTAGAAGCTTTTTCTGTTCTTGAATCCTACAAGAACCTAGGAATCCTAGGGAAGATGATCCATACTTGCATTAATTTGCAATCTGGTTGTTGTGGTGTACGATCTGACGGTGCTGTTTTCATAAAAAAGACCAGTCTAAAGTATAAAATTCTGGACTGTAGTAAAGAACAGTATCTCATTAACCTGTATGCAGGAAAAAAAAACTACACACAATTCTGCAATTACATCTATAACAGAGAGGTCAAACCCAAATACATGGTTGCCTTTCCACACAGTGTGATAACCAAGCAATATCTAAGGCTGAAATTTAATATCAGAATAGCCCTACTGACTCAGGGTGCACGGTTGAGTACACAACATTCTAGACTCCTATGTAGACTGTGTGGTGGTGATCATATCGAAACCTTGGAACACTTGTTAATAGAATTTGTTAATAGAATTTGAAAGCTCAACAAATATATGGTGGAAACATCTGAAATTGTACAAAAATATGTTCAACTCCGATGAATTACCCAAGATATGGTCAGAATTCTATAAAGGATCTGACAATAATCACATTTGTCACCTAGTTAGATATTATTGGAAGCGTGTCGAAATTATGACTATACTGGACACTAACACATGACTTGGCAATTTTTATATTTTATTAATTGAAAGTGTTTACTAACCTGAAAAATGTAGGAATTATGATTTTGGTTGAAAACAAGAAGTTCTTAATATTATGGCTCATTTTAATGTTTTAGTGTTATGTGTTTTTAATGTTATATATGCAAAACTATTGTTATATGAGTATTAAATAAAAAATAAATAAATATTATGGCTTACTGAGGTAAGCTCATGCACAATTTGGGTTTGCCAGTTCCCTGCATCATCCTCAACCCATTCTCCTTTGAGAAATAATTTAGTTGCTCCCTTGTTTCCCCAATGTGTACAGTAGTCATTTTCACAAATTGTCTTTTTGCACTTTAATACAGCTTTTTTTATTCAGGGGCAAAGTCACTCTGTTCCTGCTTAAATTCCTCACTCCAATACATCTGTACACACTCTTAATTTTTTACCTATACACCTCCCGGAACTCAGGAGTCAAGTCCTAGCAGCACTTTAACAAATCAAAGATGACTTTCCCTCCATCTTAATGAAATAGCATCAAATTATTAGACTGTCACAATGTACTTTTCATGGGTCAGGAACAGGAAGCTAAATCCAGTTTTAGCCCCCAATTTGTAACAATTTATTGAGAATCCTTCCCTCCCGATTCAAGTGGTTATTCAACAAACAGTTTAACAGATTATTTTTCAGCACTATCTCAGACACATATCATGCCCCTTGTATCCCTCTCCCATGAGCTAACAATGAGCCAAAAACCAGGGCGGTGTACGCTAAATATATTGGTATTTATTTCAATTAAAAGTAATACAAATTAGCATGAAAATGTCAAAAACCACTTTATCCATGGCAAAACAACTTCTCTCAGCTTAAATAAATCACAAAAGTGTGTTAAAAAGAACACCATCACAATTTCATCTTTCTGCAAATTACACTTCACAAAACAATACACTGATCAATAACAAAGGCACTTATGTAATTTTGATTTTCGTGCAGGCTTAAAGGGTAGCATTAGGATTTCAAGATTCGTAAAAATACATATGGTAATTATAATTTCACCCACACTTTTGGTTTAAAATAAACACAGTGATTTGACTGTTTTTCAGACACCCACTTGCGTTGGTCTATGTTGGGAAGTGAGGCAGAACAATTGCAATGCTAAGGATCTACACAGCGTTGCCCCCCCACCCACTATAAACGAAAAGGATCAATATATGGCAATTGCCATTTGTAATCGCCCCTTTGCTCTCCTTTAAACCCAGATTTTTTTGTATCAGTGTTTAAAATGCCTGCCATTCATGTGAAAGGAACTTCTGTTTGAGGCCTTTAAATGCATCCCACAGCATGTAAGTGTGCATGTTGCTTTTCATTCTCAGCATGTTGATGGGCCTTAGGTATGTATGTATGCCTGGCGGCCACTGGGGCTAGAAGCTGTTCATTTGATCCTCCACACCTCTAGTCTTGGGAGGATAGGTCCCGAGGATTTGATACTAGAGGATTTGGTCCTCTAGTCTCGGGAGGATAGCTCAGGGGCAACATGCTTGCCTTGGAAGCAAGACGACATGGAACAACCCAGGTTTGATCCCCGGGTCCGCACTTAGAAACCACTGGTGATACTGTTTTCTTTTGGTTTTTACATGAAGTCATGCCAAAAGAATTTCACATTGGTCAGATAAGTTTGTTTTCTTCTATGTTTTTTTGCTCGTATAGACCTATTTTATGGTGGTCTCAACTCTTGCTATTTTAAAGAATAAAATGTGGTGCTGTTTTGTTGGTGGATTGCTTGATCACAATACACTTGTCTTGGTAACAGGACAATTCAATCAACATAGGCTGCTTACTCTGTATGGGTTATCTCACTCCTTCATCCTCCCAAAATGAATACATTCTGTACAACTAGGTCAAAATGGTGACACCAATTGTTACAGTGCTTAGAAAATGGTTGAACCCAGTTTGAAACACTGTATAAATCACCAACTAATTACGATTGCTGCTATTGTTATTATTGTTATTATTATTATTATTGTTATTATTATTATTATTATTATTATTATTATTATTATTATTATTATTATCATCAAAGTGAATGCAAAGAGTTTACATTAGGAATGTAG
Source organism: Ambystoma mexicanum (assembly GCF_040938575.1). Classification (NCBI taxonomy): domain Eukaryota; kingdom Metazoa; phylum Chordata; class Amphibia; order Caudata; family Ambystomatidae; genus Ambystoma; species Ambystoma mexicanum. Next base: position 1,335,838,977 of record NC_090924.1, read on the forward strand.
GGCCAGAACCACTGATCAGTTAAGAATTTCATGTCGTAACTGTTGTTAGATGAGGGAGGTTGCCTGCCTAGCTCTTGCATTTAGCTACTACCCAGATCCAAACCTCCAATGTTGGCTGCAGAACTGGAGAAGTCCAGCAGTGTAATCTCCATAGCTATCAAAATGCTTGTTTCCTTGTGTGCATTTCTGCCTTTGTGCCCACAATAAATAATCATAATGATTTTTTGTTGGCATGGGACTTTTCCTGGGTTGTGCAGGGGAATGGCCCTTGCAGGAAAGCTGTCTATCTAGATTAACCTCCATTTATCACAGGACTGGACACAGTGTCGGGGTGGCCAAAGGGGTCCCCATTATTACGGGGGATTCATGCCACACACACCATATTGATGACAGGGCTACCAGTGAACTCGGGCTGTGTTGCAAAACCATATGAATCGAACAGAGTTAATTATGAATGGGATATGTTACTTTTAGTGTTACAATCATTTAGAATGTATACATATTGAATATTCATGCACATAGAAAGATACAATATGAAAACTGCAAATGTACACACAATCCACACAATGCGGTGCTTTGCTCCATGGTTAGCTGATGCACATGAATTCTGAGTAGCAGGGACATTCTTGAAGGAAAGAAAAACTAGTTACCTAGTAAGAAGGTCAGCGTACAAACAGGACAAGGTTTACAGTCCCACAAGGGAACAGATGTTATCTTGCCCTTTGCATTAAAATCTTTAGATGGGGTTAGTCATTTGTTTGGTTGTAATAAAGATGAGGCCTGAGGACAGGGTATCCAGTGGTTAAGTGTTAAGAGATCATAATCAGTAGTTCAAAGAAAATCCTGATTATGCAGACCTTCCTCTATTTGCTAAAATATGTAAGCAGACCATGTGCAGTCACACTTAAAGTTAAAGGCCTTAAGCCAGTTATTGCTAGAAATGAATGATGTTTTCAATACCAATATTTAACCATGTACAGACGTCATGACCTACTACTGATGAATCTCAGGAAGAGGCATGTTTTGAATATGATCTGAAGAAGATAATCAAGATATGACTGGCCAATGAAAATGGAAGAATTGGGAAAAGATGGAATTTCTTTGAAGAGGTTTTGTCCAATCATATTTTGGGGGTGGGTTGTAATAAAGTATCTGGGAGTGTTTTAAATTGTTGCCAAAATTATATCATTAATAATTATATAAATTATATAAGAAGCCAACTGATATTGCATTGCTGAGACTTGGGGTTTGCAACGTTGCCATGAACATTCTTTTGGCATTGCATGAGTTTATTCTTCCCATTTGTGAGGTTGTCATACATTTTCTATTGACAATGGACAAGTGATTTGTGGTTGCAGTACTGTTTTGTGTCCTTCCCATTTGCAAGGCCAATATTATTTTTCTGTTGACATTGAAAGAGTCTGATATGGGGTAGATTACTGTGTGTAGTATACTACCCATTTGTGAGGGTGAATGACAAGTGTGTTGGTTTTATTTAGCACCAACACTTCTGTTACTATTACCAGTGCTAGGCATTGTCTTGGGGGAGGCATTGCCACTGGCTGATGCCATGGTTTGAGACAGGGAAAGACCCCTGAATAACGCACCTACGTTCTTATTGATGGAATGGAGGAGTAAGACGTGCAGAAGGAGAAGATCTTGCCCAATAAACCACTAGATAAACCACATCAGTGGGAAAAAGGAACAGAAGTTGGAAGCTGCTTAAGATCTTGGTGATGGAGCAGAGTGGAAGGAACTGCAGGAAAGTATTTTGACTTAAGAACAAGAGCATGATATTTAAGATGACTGCAAGGCTGCCACAACTTTCCTTGCTCCTTTATGCATTGTATTGTCACTGAAGTATACAGTATGAAGCAGCATTTGTGCCTTCTTTGCAAAAATGTGCACCGGTGAAGGGAGAATTTGGAGCTGAAGTGGCATGGAGAAGCTGAAAGCGCACTGGCAGGGGTCACCTTTTTGATATACACTGTATCATTCAGGAGGAATCCCAGGAGGCAAACACTGATAATTTCTTCCCCATCCTACCATTCTTTAAACGCTTGCACCGACACATGTCACTTCCAGCACTCTTTGTACTGTCTTCTCCTTCAGACATTTATGCATCCACCCAATGTCCTACCTACTCACCTCGATATGCTGCTCACACAAATTGACTGTTCAGCTTCAACCCTCAAACCACCACTTCATTGTGTACTGGATATGGACACACCAGCAACTCTGAACGTTTCCTAACAACCCAACCCCAGCTACTCCTCATGGCAGAAGCCTCAGCCCTGCTTCATGGCTCCAAGGATGGAGAGTACAGGTGAACATTTGTCCGACTGCCCATCAAGAACCATTACTGCAGAGGATGAGCAGGTAATTCTTAGAAACTAGAAGCACTCACCCGGTGAGATCATCCAAATTGTGTTCAACTATTTGGTAAGTTTTAAACAATATCAGAAATGTTTTTGAAGCATTAACTTCAAAGCATCCCCTGACCTAACACCACCCTGATGAATGCTACTTATTAATGTGCATACACATTGCTGATAATAACATGAATGTCGAGTCAATTCATGTGAATACAACTCTGTGCGTGTGCTCTGTCTTTTTGTAAGCAATTCTGTAAACTATTTAAGCACAAGCGTTTGGGGCCTTAACTCTGCCTTTCTGCAGCACTGTACAAATGAGTGCCAGCTGTCAGACTGATGGGAAATAACAAAAGTCGTGTCACTTGAACCTACAAAATGATCACCTAGTGGCTGCGGACTCAAGATTCCTCTTGTAATCCATCCACTTCACTGAACACCCTCCCCAGGCTCACAGGTCATGTACAAACTCTGTTCACAGATGCCCAAACTACTAGACAAGGAAATACACAATATATCACAGATGGAACCCAACCCCTGCACCACGCACCCCAATTCAACTATAAAGAGAAACACCATGAGCATCCAGTGTTCAATATATAATGTCTGGTCACATTGGTAGAGCAAGATCAAGGGCATTGCTGTTAAGAGGATGCATGGGCAGACATGGGTTTATGCTTCCTCATTGAGCAACATTAACAATGTTGGCAGACATGGTAATTCGACTGCAAATGCAGAAGAGCAGAAGCGTTTACTTTGAACCAATATGAGTGTTTATTATGTTGATCATCTAAACTCTACTGTAACTATGAGACATTTGCTACTTACCCCTGTGTTCCCTTATATCATCTGGAGTAAAAGGGTTACATGACAAAAATATGTACATACGTGATCACAAAGTAGAGACAGCCCAGCACTTCCATGGAAGAACATCACATACAATAAATTGTCCAGAGCATGACGCAATACTGTATTTTATGGTACTTTTGAAAAGTACAATCGTTTTATTTGAAACTCAGCCAGAAGCACAGTAATGATTCTGTGAATTGTCCTTAGGATTATGTCATGGATGTGATTATGTCCTAGATTTGAAAGACTAGTCATAAGTGAACACTTTCTATTGTGACGTGGACACCCCGCAGAATGAATTATGTGAATGGATGTGTTACTGGTCCCCCATCCTATCCCCATTTCCCTCACTATTGGCACAATCCCAGCACCATGTCAGTACCTGCATGGCCACTCTCCCTACAGTACTATGCATTGTAAGGTGTTTTACTGGATCCAGTTGGTATTATGGACCTCTTCCATTTTGCAAACCACAAAGACCTACAATTATCTTCAAAGGAGGGTCCTTAAAGGTCTGCTGGATGAAACAAAAACATTCTAAGAGTGCTGGGTCCAACACTTCTATCAGCTTGACACCTCCATAATACTGAAAATACAGTAACCACCTGTCTAACCTGGTGCTAATCAACACCTTGCTGCGGTAAAAGTGGGTGCTTCAACAGTTGTCTAAACACAAGTCTATATCAGCCAGGAGCCCTAGTCAGTATTAGAATAACATGCAAGAAAGACCTCACAACATGTACATTGTGCCCTGTGACAACACATAAAAGAAAAACATCACACATGACATGGTGGACTGGCCTGACCTCGTGAAATATAAGCAGAAGGTGGTACAGCGAGTTGACCTCAGCTCAAAGGTTTGATTGAAGACCATTAAGTTGGTTTGATTTGATTTATTGAGCATTTGTTATGCGTCTATACAACAAAACAGTGTTTCCAGGTGGGGAGGGAACAGGGAGTAAATAATCATGCAAAAAAAACAGTACATATACATACGTGGTCCTAATAGGCCCTGTGACATTCGGACGTGCAAGTGCAGTAGTGCAAGGAAATAGGGGAAGGAGGGAGCGGGGAAGCAGGTTATGAGCAAGTGCTGGTGAGAGCCCAGGAGGGAATTGCCAAGGAGAGCCTGGGGAGGAAGTCACAGGCTAAGTGCTAAAGTTGAGGAATACCAATGGATACACAGCCATCAGCGAGGGCCCCACAAGGGCAGTGCAGGGGGAAGGGTGCAGGTGTCGACTGGGTAGGGGCCTGCTAACCTCTGAGATTCATGAAGGTCCAGGTCGCCAGTTTCAGCTGCAGTGGGGTATGATATGATATGATATGATATGGTATTTGTAACGCGCCTATACACAAGTGTTTCAAGGCGCGACGAGGCAGGGAGGGAGGGAAACAAGGGGAAGACAGACAAACGATCCTACTAGGCCAGGTGTCATTCAGATCGCGCAAGTGCAGAGGTAAGGGGAAAAGGAGAAAGTGCAGGGGGAGGAGGTGGGGGGAAAGTGCAGTACAAGGTAAGTAGCGTAATAAAAAATAAATAATAAATGATAAATAAAAAGGGCCAGCTGGTGGCAAGTGCGAGGTAAGTGCAGAGCAAGTGCTGGGAAGTGCTGGGAAGGGGGCTGTAGGGATACAGTGACAGTCCCACAGTGCAGGGGGAGCCAGGGAGGCAGTGCAAGTGGAGAGTGGCTGGGCCCTGGACCGAGGTCGCTGAGAGTGGCCCAGATGCAGGTTTAGTGCAGAATTCAGTGGGGAGTTAAGAAGGTTTAGCAGGGGAGAGGGAGAGAGAAGGCAGAAGCGAAGAGGAAGGTTTTGAGGTGCTTCCGGAACCGGAGATGGTTCTCCTCAAGTTTCAGGGAGGCAGGAAGGCTGTTCCAGAGGGAGGCCCCTGCTGCGGAGAGAGATCTACCCCCAGCTCGTTGCTTAGAGAAGCGGCTGACCATGAGGGAGTTGGAGACGGATGAGCGAAGGGCTCGTGAAGGAAGATATTTAGGAAGAGAGAGTTGAAGGTATTTAGGCCCCAGGCCCCAGAAGGCCTTGTAGACAATGCAGAGGGTTTTGAACTTAATCCTCGCAGCCACTGGGAGCCAGTGAAGAGATTTCAGTCCTGGAGAGATACGGTCCCTGGGCTTGAGGCCAAGGACAAGTCTCGCAGTTCTGTTCTGGATAAGTTGCAGAGGGCGGAGAGTGGAGGCAGGCAGATTAAGATAGAGGCTGTTGCAGTAGTCCAGCCTTGAGAGAACCAGGGCTCGGGAGACAGTGAGCTTCTGGGGGAAGGAGAGGAAGGGAAGAATACCTCTGAGGAGGTGCAGCTGGTAGTGTGACTTCTTAGAGACGTCAGATATATGAGGAGAGAAGGAGAGTGTGGAGTCGAAGATGACCCCGAGGTTTTTAGCCTTGCAGGTAGGGGCCGGAAGGGGGCCAAGGGAGGCCGGCCAGAGAGCTGCAGGGAAGGAGGGAGTGGGTGCGCCGATGAGGAGGATCTCAGTCTTACTGGCGTTAAGGCAGAGGTCATTGGCGGCACACCATTCCTGGATAGCAGACAGACAGTCAGAGATGAGGGAAGGAGAGGAGGAGGCCGAGGGTAGCCTGAAAATGAGCTGGGTATCGTCCGCATAGCACTGGAAGTGGGGGCAGAGAGCAGCGATGCGGTGGGCAAGGAGTGCCAGATACTGGTTGAAAAGCCAGGGAGAGAGGTTGGATCCCTGGGGGACACCACAGGTGGAGAAAAAGATGTCAGAGAGGAAGGAGCCCATTTGGACCTGGGAGGGTCGACCGGAAAGGAAAGAGGTCAGCCATGCCAGAGCCTGACCAGTGATACCCAGGTTATCACGGAGACGGTTGAGCAGGATGGCATGGTTGACAGTGTCAAAGGCAGAGGAGAGATCGAGCAGAATGAGAACACAGGGAGTGTTGGAATCGAGGTTCAGGAGCAGGTCCTCACGGATGTTCAGGAGAGCAGTTTCCGTGCTTCTGGCCGCTCTGAAGCCGGATTGATGGTCATGAAGATTACCAACAGATTCAGCATGGAGGTTAAGCTGGGAGATGGCCAGTTTCTCCAGGAGCTTGCCCAGGAAGGGAGTAATGGAGATTGGGCGATAGTTGGCCGGGCAGGAGGGGTCGGAAGAGGGTTTCTTGAGGAGGGGGTGCACAAGGGAGTGCTTGAGGGGGGATGGGAAGACTCCAGAGGCGAATGAGTGGTTGCAAAAGTCAGCCAGGGCAGGAGCCAGGGCAGGAGCCAGGGAGTCGATGTGGTCCTTGATGGTTTTGGAGGAACAGGGGTGAACCTGTTTGGACGAGGCTTTCATAGATCGGACTTGTCTGGAAACCTCATCAGCAGAAAAAGGTGGAAAAGCAGAGAAGGAGGGCGGAGGGGCGGCTGCAAGAGAGCAAGAGGAAGAGCCGGGAACAGAGGGAGGGAGGAGAGAGGAGGAGAGCGAGGACAGGATGTCCTGAGTTTTTGAGATGAAGTGCGAGGCCAGTGCAGTGCAGAGGGCCTGGGAGGGGACAGGAGAGGTAGAGACTGCAGCAGGGTTGGCCAGCTCCTTGCAGATTTTAAAGAGTTCGGCCGAGTTGTTAGATGCCTCAGAGATGCGGGCTTGGATAAGGGCTCTCTTCTTGGTGAGAACGGAGAGCCGGTATTGCCTTTGGAGCAGGCGGCAGGCCAGTTTGTCAGAGGATGAACATGAAGCACGCCATTTCCTCTCTGCCACCCTGCACTTGCGTTTTAGGGTGACGAGATCCGAGTCATACCAGGAGTTACATTTGGCTTTGGGCTTCAGGCGGATTCTCATGACGGGGGCAAGGATATCGAGAGTATCAGATATAGAGGAATAGAGCATGGAGAGGGCTGTGTCAGGGTGGGAGTCAGCCGAGGGGGGAGGAGGGGGCGAGAAGGTAGCAGCGAAAGCCTCAACTGACACGCGCTTCATGGGTCGGATGACCGAGAAGGTGGGTGGCAGTGAAGAGGGTGGCTTTGCCTGTGGGGTAGGGAGGGAGAGGTGGGAGGATAGGAGAAAGTGATCGCTCCAGGAGAGAGGAGTGGAGAGAGGGAGGGAGAGGGGAAGGTCAGAAGAGATCAGAGCATCAAGAGTGTGCCCTGCAGAGTGAGTAGGCCCAGACGGGAGAATAGAGAGTGAGAGAGAGTTGCAGAGTTCGCGAAAGAGACCAGTGAGGGGACAGGAGGCATCAAGGTGGATGTTGAAGTCACCGAGAAAGAGGAGTTGGGTGGTTGAGGACAGGAGTGAGGAGGAGAGGTCAGCCCACTCAGAGAGGAAGGAGGAAATTTGACCAGGTGGCCGATAGATAGTAGCCACGGTAAGGGAATGGCTAGGAGAGAGAGAGAGTCGGCAGACAAGACATTCAAAAGAGGAGTAGGTCTGCGTAGGAGTGACAGTGGCAGGAATCCACTCAGGGAAGATAAGGGCAACACCACCCCCTGAACGGTTGGGCCTGGGCACGGAGAGGATCTTGTAGCCGTCAGGTAGGAGTGTGTCGAAGCTGGTGGCAGAGCTGGCAGTGAACCAAGTCTCAGTGAGACCGAGGACGTCGAGGTCCAGTTCCTCAAGAAGGCGACAGATATCAGAGGAGTGCTTGATGGCAGAGCGAGAATTTAGAGTGGCAATGTGGAGAAGGTTGCCACCCTTGAAAAACTTCCGGGGAGGGGTACAGATCAGAGGTACGCCCTGCGGAGGTGTTAGAGAAGGAGTTGAAGAGGGAGCAAGAGAAGGGGCAGGGAGGGAGGGGAGAGGCAAGGTAGCCGAGGACAGAGGAGGGGGGACAGCGGGAGCGGAGAGGAAGTTGATGAGGCATGGGAAGCGTCTATCAAAGAGGAGAAGGTTGGCCTGAGGGCCTTGGACCAAGACGGTCCCGTTAGCATAGACATTAATGATGGCCTTAGAGGAGTGGAAAGGGGCCAAGAGGACATCCCAACGGGTGCCACCATTAATGGGAGAGGTGGAGAAAGGAGAGAGCACAGCGACCATGTGAAGGGTCCATAGGTCAGGTGAAGGCACGAAAAAGAGAATGTCAGTGAGAGTTTCCTTGGAGCAGGCGCTCGTGTAGGTGTCAGCGATAGGGAGGCCTGGGTTGGAGACCAGGATGTCCTTTTTAAACTTTTTCCTACCGGATTTAGTGAGGAGAGCAGGATAGTCAATAGAGAAGCAGTTAGAGTAGATAGGCGAGATAGAGAGCACCATGGAGTAGGAGGGGAGGCGGACGACACGAGTATGCAGACAGGAAGTGAGTGGAGGGCACTAGTTTAACACAATGCAGAGCAAACAGAAATGCGTAGGTCAGGGCCACCTAAGTTTGAGAATCCTGCGAGGGGAGAAAAGCACCCTAGTTTAACACAGTGCAGAGCAAACAGAAATGCGTAGGTCAGGGCCACCTAAGTTTGAGAATCCTGCGAGGGGAGAAAAGCACCCTAGTTTAACACAGTGCAGAGCAAACAGTAATGCGTAGGTCAGGGCCACCTAAGTTTGAGAATCCTGCGAGGGGAGAAAAAACACCCTAGTTTACCCAAAAATTGGGATAGGGGGGCGAGGCATCATGCGGATGAGGTGAGCAAAGGTGAGGAGGGGTGGGCCGGAGAGCGGAGGAGCTGGCGCCTGGCGTCCCCTGCGGACACCTGCAGACACACAGGGAGCCGCACTGTAGGAGTCGCCCTTGGCCTGGGGCCCTTAGCCGCGGGGGCTGCCGGGCAAAGGGCTGCCCAGGAGGGGGGAGGTTATAGGCAGAGGGAGAGGAAGGGGGGGGGTGTGGGCGGGCAGGGAGGCGGGGAGGGAGGGGAAGACCAGGAAGTGGGAGGGGGGAGCAGGAGCAGGCCAAACACCGCGCTAGGAGCGCGAGGAAAACAATTCAATTCAACTTTCTTTTTTCTTAGTTTTTAAGGCACAGAAAACACAACACTCACGGAGGCCCAGGCAGGGCTTTCCAGGCCTGCTGATCCCCTCAGGCCACCGGCGACCGCTCTCCACGCTCAGCTGGAGAAAAGAAGCGAGCGTGGGGAACGGCCGTCGAGTAGGCCAGAGGGGAGGCAGGAAAACAGCCAATCAGAGGGGGGGGTGGGCGGGCAGGGAGGCGGGGAGGGAGGGGAAGACCAGGAAGTGGGAGGGGGGAGCAGGAGCAGGCCAAACACCGCGCTAGGAGCGCGAGGAAAACAATTCAATTCAACTTTCTTTTTTTCTTAGTTTTTAAGGCACAGAAAACACAACACTCACGGAGGCCCAGGCAGGGCTTTCCAGGCCTGCTGATCCCCTCAGGCCACCGGCGACCGCTCTCCACGCTCAGCTGGAGAAAAGAAGCGAGCGTGGGGAACGGCCGTCGAGTAGGCCAGAGGGGAGGCAGGAAAACAGCCAATCAGAGGGGGGGGGGTGGGCGGGCAGGGAGGCGGGGAGCGAGGGGAAGACCAGGAAGTGGGAGGGGGGAGCAGGAGCAGGCCAAACATTGCGCTAGGAGCGCGAGGAAAACAATTCAATTCAACTTTCTTTTTTCTTAGTTTTTAAGGCACAGAAAACACAACACTCACGGAGGCCCAGGCAGGGCTTTCCAGGCCTGCTGATCCCCTCAGGCCACCGGCGACCGCTCTCCACGCTCAGCTGGAGAAAAGAAGCGAGCGTGGGGAACGGCCGTCGAGTAGGCCAGAGGGGAGGCAGGAAAACAGCCAATCAGAGGGGGGGTGGGCGGGCAGGGAGGCGGGGAGGGAGGGGAAGACCAGGAAGTGGGAGGGGGGAGCAGGAGCAGGCCAAACACCGCGCTAGGAGCGCGAGGAAAACAATTCAATTCAACTTTCTTTTTTTTCTTAGTTTTTAAGGCACAGAAAACACAACACTCACGGAGGCCCAGGCAGGGCTTTCCAGGCCTGCTGATCCCCTCAGGCCACCGGCGACCGCTCTCCACGCTCAGCTGGAGAAAAGAAGCGAGCGTGGGGAACGGCCGTCGAGTAGGCCAGAGGGGAGGCAGGAAAACAGCCAATCAGAGGGGGGGGGTGGGCGGGCAGGGAGGCGGGGAGGGAGGGGAAGACCAGGAAGTGGGAGGGGGGAGCAGGAGCAGGCCAAACACCGCGCTAGGAGCGCGAGGAAAACAATTCAATTCAACTTTCTTTTTTCTTAGTTTTTAAGTCACAGAAAACACAACACTCACGGAGGCCCAGGCAGGGCTTTCCAGGCCTGCTGATCCCCTCAGGCCACCGGCGACCGCTCTCCACGCTCAGCTGGAGAAAAGAAGCGAGCGTGGGGAACGGCCGTCGAGTAGGCCAGAGGGGAGGCAGGAAAACAGCCAATCAGAGGGGGGGGTGGGCGGGCAGGGAGGCGGGGAGGGAGGGGAAGACCAGGAAGTGGGAGGGGGGAGCAGGAGCAGGCCAAACACCGCGCTAGGAGCGCGAGGAAAACAATTCAATTCAACTTTCTTTTTTCTTAGTTTTTAAGGCACAGAAAACACAACACTCACGGAGGCCCAGGCAGGGCTTTCCAGGCCTGCTGATCCCCTCAGGCCACCGGCGACCGCTCTCCACGCTCAGCTGGAGAAAAGGGTGGCTAGCAGGGAAGGAAAAGAGAGAAAGAGATAGAGAAAAGCAGATTGTTGAGAAGTGTCCAGAACTTGGGGAGGACCGGCTCAAGTCTGAGAGGGGCAGGGTGGCTGTTCAAAAGAGAGGCACCAGCTGAAGAGAGAGACCTGCCACAAACTCTTTGTTTGGAGAAGCATTTGACAAGCAGGGAGTTAGAGTTAGAGGAGCCAAGGACTCTAGCAGGGAAGTATTTAGGGAGAGAAAGTTGGAGATAGCATTGTTCAAGTTCACAGAAATCTTTGTGGATGATGAAGAGGGTCTTGAATTTGATCCTCACGGCCACTAGGAGTCAGTGGAGATATCTCACGGCTGAAGAAATATGGCCCCCGGGCTAAAGACAAAGGACAAGTCTTGCAGCCCTATTCTGGATTAGCTGATGGGGGCATCGGGAGGAAAGGGGAGGATTGAGGAGGAGACTGTTTCAGTAGTCCAGCCTAGAGAAGACCAGAGCTCTGGAAATATTGAGCTTCTGGGGAAAGGTGAGAAAAGGGGGAATGCCTCTAAGGATGTGAAGCTGGAAGTGACCCTTCTTGGCAAGGTCCAGGATGAGAGTAGTGAAGGAAAGAGAGGAGGTTTTTGGACTCACAGGATGGTGATGCCAGAGGGCACAAGGAAGGCCACTAAAAGGTAGGAGGGAAACAGGGCACAGGTGTTCCAATAAGAAGGATCTCTGTCTTACTGGCATTAAGAGAGAGGTCGTTATCCGCACTACATGTCAGGATAGCGGTCAGCGGTTAGACAATCAGGGATGAGAGAAGAGGAAGAGGAGGTAGTAGAGGGAAGATTGCAGGAAAGCTGTGTGTCATCAGTGTAACACAGGAATGGGGAGAGAAGGAGGAGATAAGGTGTCAAGAGGGGCGAGATTGATATTGAATAGCCATGGCGATAGCATATAGCCCTTTGATATACTGCAGGTAGAAAATTAAGTGGTGGAGGTGAAAGGACCCAGCTGCAACTGGGAGGGGTGGTTAGAGAAGAAAGTCGTCAACCAAGACAGTACCCAACCCATGATGCTGAGGGTATCATGGCGCCATTTTATAAGGATAGAATGGTTGACTGTGTCAAAGGCAGAGGAACATTGAGGTGAATGAGAACAGCAGGAGTGTTAGAGTCAAGATTTGCGAGCAAGTCTTCACAGGCATTCTGGAGAGCAGTTTTCAGATGCCAGGATTCCATATTGATGGTCACAAAGGGAAAAAGCAAGTTCAGTGTGAAGGATCAGTTGTGAGAGGACACATTTCTCCAAGAGTTTACCCAGGAAGGGGGTGGTGGGTGATGGTTAGCCCGGAAGGAAGGGTCAGCAAATGGCTTTTTTAGGAGAGGGTTCAGAAGGGAATACTTGAGGGATAGAGGAAAAGAGCCAGTGGTGATGGAGTGGTTACAAAAATCGGCAAGAGCTGTGTCAAGTGAGGAGATGTTATCCTTAAAGATTCTAGTAGAGCAGGGTAGCACCTATTTGGATGAGACCTTCATAGAGCGGATAACATTTGAGAACTCATCAGGTGCTATGGGTGAGAGGGAAGAGAGTGTGGGGGGTGAAGGTAGGGGAGCCCATAGATGCAGGAGGGCAGGAGCTGTAGTGATAGTGGGTTGGTGGAGAGTGAGGACAGGATGTCATCAGTTTTTGATGCAAAGTGGGAGGACAAAGTGGTGCACAGAGCCTGGGAAGGAAGGGGAGAGGTGGAGATTGGAGTTGGATTGGTGAGTTCCTGGCAGATGCTGAAAATTTCAGCCATGTCGTTATTGGCTCCAGAGATGTGGGCTTTGATGTGGGCCCTCTTCATGGAGGAGATTGGAAAACGATATTGCCTTTGGAGCAGGCGACAGGCAAGTTTGTCAGAGGATGACGCTGAGGTCTGCCACTTCCATTCAACAACTCTGCACTTGCGTTTCAGAAACGCTAGATTGGAGTCAGACCAGCTGTTGCACTTGACGGCAGGTTTTAGGCGAACCCTCATGAAAGGGGCATGCTTTTCGAGGGTGTTAGAGATGAAGGAGTGCACTTTAGTAAGGACAGAGTCAGAGGTAGAGTCAGTAGCAGGAGTCTTGGAGGGGTGAAAGTGGTAGCAGAAACAGCAACTGACATTTGATTAATTGGTTGAATGATCACAAAGGAGGCTGGCAGATAGAGGGCCGATGGACACCAAGCGGGAGGAGAGGAGACATTGGTCAGAACAGTAGAGGGTGGCGATGACCGAATTAGAGATAGAGATGTCTACATAGATGAAGGCCCCCAGAGTGTGCCCGGCTGAGTGGTTCGGACCGGAAGGAAGAATAATGAGAGGGAGGGAGTCGCAGAGGTCACAGAACAGTGAGGTTACTGATTCAGGAGAGTCAAGGTGGATATGGAAGTCATTAAGAAGGAGGAGTTTGGAAGAAGAGGTCAAGAGGGAGGAGGTGAGCTTGACCCATTCAGAGAGGAAGAGAGAGATAGGGCCCGGGGACCTATAGATGGTAGCGAGGGTGAAAGAAAGAGCAGAAGAGATCATGAGTCTGCAGACAAGGCATTCAAAAGAGGAGTAGGATTGAGTAGGTATGATAGAATCAGGGACACACTCAGGGAAAATCAGGACCACTCCAACTCTGGGCCGATTGGGACTCGGTTTGGAGAGGATTTTGTAGCCCTCAGGAAGGAGAGTGTCAAGAGCAGTGACAGAACGGCATTTACCACGTCTCTTTAAGGGCGAGGATGTCAAGGTCTTTAAGAAGGAGACAGAAGTCAGAGGACTGTATGACAGCAGAGCCAGCATTCACAGTAGCTAAAATCTCAAATCTGTGTACTAGAAACGCTGTGATTGTGAATCTCGTACAAGCATTCATAACGTTTAAGCACAGCTTTTGTCACCATACGCCACCATGTGCTCAGTACCACCTTGAGGATGACATCCAGTGCCTGCTCAGCAGGACAGTGGGCAATGCCAAATGTCTGATGTGGCCAGAACATTGCACAAGGGATGGGCTTTCTGCATCTAGCGCTACATGATGAAGTGAGTGAAGAGGTGCAGTCATTGTGTCTTCAGGCATATCAGTGATGTATACAAAATAAATACGTGTTCTGGATGCTGTTTGCTGAGATAAAGAGACTCGTATCATGACACAGGTTGGGCAATAATACAAATGTTGATAACTAGCAATGAATGGCTGTAGAAATTACACTACTTTGATATATTATGCCTTTACATATAGTGCATATCATTTGGTCCTGTGCCATTTCATAAAATGCAATTGGATTTGCCAGAAAATAAAATACAATAATACTTTCATAATATCAGGTTTCTTCCGAGTATGCATAAATGCTGCTCAAATAATCAAGGGTACTGTCCGTAATTACAGGGTGCCGCTCAAAACTTGAGGCGAAATGTAACAACATGTGAGGGGTGCTGCTCAAATATGCCAGGGTGTTCTAATATGTGGAGGAATTTAGATTCCTTTCAGTTGCCACAATGCAATTCCAATATACACATGGCTTTGCCAATTTCGCATTTCAGTTTTTAAGACGAGTATGCACGTCCTTTTTTCATAGACATGCATAATAGACTGGCACTTGAGGGGCTAAGCAGATTTTCAAGCTGATTTCCAAATGCCCATAACAAATATGTGTGCCATTTTCACAAAACCTGCAGAGAATTGTTATGACAATGTCAACAGTGCACATCAGCATTGCCCCTGTGAAGTGCATGCCCACACAAAATTGGCTAATGCTCTATTTCAGTTTTACATTATCTTCTGATAATTGCTCAATTATATTTTTGTATGGCAAAAACATTTCCCTGACAGTTTCACATTATCCTAGTTAATGACTAGGCCACTTTCTCATTGTAAAACATCTCTGCCAGTTTCACATTAGACACCCGACCATGCAATGTCAGTTTTACATTGCCTCAAGGAAAATTGCCCAATGCCGATTTTACATAACATTGTATTGCCAACTTCACAGTGTCATTCAAGTTAGTTTTGCATTGCCCCCAATTAGGCACTTTGACATGCCATGTAGTTGACCGCAGAAATTATACATTTTCACATTTTACCCCAAGAAAATTGAAATCCCAAATAACATTTGCCTCCAGAAAATGCCCCAAGTTTGCTTCTCGTTGTCTCCAGAAAAATGGCATTACAATCTTATATTGGCAACATAAAACGTAACATGGCAGTTTCATATTGCGCTCAAAAATACTAGGCATCTTTCACATTGTCCCAAAAAATTCCCAGGTAATTTTAACATTTCCCCTAGCAAATGTCACAAGGCCATTTTATCATTTCCTTTAACATATATTCCAGTTTCACATTTACGTCCTGATTCATGGAGTCTGTTGCATGGTTCAAAGTGACTTTGCACTGGTGAGAAGTTACTTTGCACTGCCGACACAAACCCTGATACATGGTAGTGTGCAAAGTGTATTTTTGCAGTCCAAACTCAGTGCATGGTCATTGCTTCAGTACAAAATTACTTTACACTGACTTTACAATGCAAACATTCTCTCTGAACAGTTCCATGAATCAGGGTTTGTGTCGTCAGTGCAAACTCACTTTTCAGCACTGCAAAGTCGCTTTGAACCGTGCAAAACAATCCATGAAACGGGTCCTTAACCTAGAAAATGGTTTGGCCAATGCAGTTTTCAAATTACCAAAGAAAACTGCTCCATGCTAATTTCAAACTTCTGACAAAACAAATGAATATTTCAGTTGCACATTGCACCCAATAGTCATGATTGCATCTTTTTCATTGTCTGACTTTCATCTGTTTGTCTGTCACGCGCTCATGTCCATTTGTTGTCTTTTTTTGGTTTAGTTGGTTTCTTTGTTTTGTTTGCCCTGCCAAAGATGAATTCAAAACTCTGTTGTAATTGTGATGGCATTCTATTTGTAGCCTATGTCCTCACAGAAACATCTATAAAATATATAAGAATATGTGATACAAGAATAATAATGAACTTGATTCTATATTAGGAGTGTGGGGTGAGGACAGTTGGTGGCACACTGTGTGCTGTTTTACTTTTGGAGCCTTTCCCGGTTGTTGTGACTATTGATCCTGGAGGCGGAGAAAGTAACTGCTTTCAAAGCCTTTAGCTGCACGGAGGACCGGGCAGAAGGGCGATGCGTGAGCGCAGTCGGCGGCAGTTGAATGCAGGAGACCACATGAGTGATTGGCTCGAAGTCCTACAGAAGCCAAATACTGGGTAAGGTTTCATTTGGAATAGAAGAATTGGCATATAATCTACACTGTAATCATGGGAACACCACTCAAACACTCCTGATCATCAAGCACTGATAGTCTCTCCATTCCCTCCTGAAATGCAAAGTGTGGTGAGAAGTAATTCATAGAATGGGCAGGAAATAATTGCCGGAATAGTGCATTCACTTACCTCATCAATATGATATATGTCGACCCGGGGATCGAACCTGTGTTGCTCCTTGTCGTTTTGCTTCCAAAACAAGCACATTGCCACAGAGCTATCCGCCCAAGCCAATACATACCCACCATGATTGTGGGAATGAAGGCTGTCATCGAACGTTCCTCCAGTCTCAATTGACCAACCGGCAACATGTGTGTAAAAAACCCTTCCAATTCCTCTGGACACTATTGCCTCAACAGCCTGAACAAACATGTCAATGCCACAATGAGAGAGACAAGGGTGTGGGGAATGAGAAAGTGTCCCATCAAACCTTTGTTTCCCTACCTGACGAAACACATAAAAAAAAACAATAATAAGGTGATTTCAAATACATGAACAACCACTGTGTTCTTCCGCCTCAAATACATGAGGCAACATGCAAAGAAATCAAGATTATGGGTCAAGCTAGGGTCCTCAGGCCATATGTAAAATGCTCAACCTCAGCCCATCTACAAACACCGTGGTGACATGCACAGAAACAACACAGAACCAGCACATGGCTGATGTCAGCGTGTGGCAGTACGGGGTCATGCTAACTGATGAATATGCCTTCCCGCCCCAGTGTCCACATTCACACAGAAAAAACTAGAATGACTGAAATAGGGAAAAGTCTCCAGATGTATTATGGCACTAACCTACTTTTTATGATAACAGTTGGATGTCTGGTCACATGCTGAACCCTAGTATTATTATTTTTCTTTAAAGTGCAGTGGACATTCAATTTACAGCATTCCCCGAATCCTACTTACTGGTGCCAATGATGGTTTAGTCAGAGGTTATGGGAGGACAAGCGCATTATAGAGTGGGACAGAACGCGAGCATCTGCATTTTTTGAGGCTGTTAGGTGCACTGGGTGAGGGTTGCCAAGCCATCTTCTTTGGATTGTACTGCTTATGACAAAACCAACCAATGATGCATTGACTACCATTGGAAGTACACAAAGGGTCAGCAGACCAATGCTGCTCACATGACGAGGATGGGACTGGATGTTGTCAGTCCTGACAAGTTGAACCGGAAAAAGATGGATGCGTGATAAGGCAAATGATATTAATGACTGGGGAAGGACAATGATTGAATATAAAACAGTTTATTGTCCTGTGGAAGGTTGGGAGAAACAAAGCAGAAGTTATAAAAAATGATAAGCGGTCAAGCCTTCCGGGGTTTAAATGGCAGGGTGAGATGGAGTGTGTGGTTGGGTTGACCTGAGTGGTGGGATGGCATTCTGTACTGTCCGAAACTTGCAAGTCTCGGAATAAATTTTGCTTGTATTTTCACGTTATATTGAGACGACCCTTAACCTGGGGGTTAACCTTTCCCACCCTCAATTAGGGAGCCCTGCAATGCTTGCTTACGATTTTAGTGCTGGCCTTACTGAAGAGGCATATAGAGTCACACAAATCTCCTCCCCTGTGCCCACTGTGAGCCAAGAAACAACCCGGGGTATAGGAAATACATTTGTATTTATTTGGAAGATAGGTAATAGAGATCACACTAAAACGGCACACGCTACCTTTTTTGTGGCTCACAATTATACTTCGTGTTACACAAATAAATCACGCACGTTGGTTGGAAAAAACACAAATCACAATTCTTTACTTTATACAGACTTCACTACAAGAAATAATCAAACTGGTCAATGAAGAAAAGCAAAGTACATATGTAGTGCTGTGGAATTTCGATTTTCCTGCACACTTAAAAGGCTAGTAGTTTGGTTTATAGATTGGTACAAATCCATATTGAAATTATGATTATACCCACACTTTTAGTTTATAATAAACATAGGGTTTAGTGGTTTGTTTTCAGAACCCCCTCACATAAAGGTCTGTGCTGAGGAAAGTTGGACAGTAAACATTGGAATGATTTAAGAATTTTGGATGTTCAGCCCTCTTCCACTTAAATGCCTGTGTTAGGGGAAGGTGGACCGTAAAAACTGGTATTTAAGAATTTTGAATTTTCAGACTCCCCTCCACTTAAAGGTCTGTGTTGTGGATGCTGGACTCATAGGATTAACCGATTAAATTACAGCCTATAGTTTTCAGCACACACTGACAATGAGCTTTGTTAATTTTGAATGTTAACAAAATTCACCATGTGGTTTTCTGCCAAGGGGAATTCATTACATTCATATTTTTATTAAATAGGCTAAAGATCTATACAGTTTTCCGCCTGCCCACTATAAGGGAAAATAATTTAAGGCAAGCAGATTCCCTCAGCTTTGATTTCAATTCTATGGCAAGACTGGAGGTGAGCATTATGCTTCACTTCTTTTATTACCACTCTTCAGCAGTTTCAACAAACTATAACAAAACAAAAAAAATGTAAATGTCCAAAGTGACTTTCCCCTCTTTGAACTACGAATCCCATAGTCTCTGTAGTCCTTCACTCTCCAGCTCAGCTATGACCACATCCTGTCCCTGAGCTCCTCCTCTTCTTTTACTGCTCTTCATGCAGATAAGTAACGTTTTCTTTACCTCCCTATATACCTATAAGAGGGCAGGAACGATATCATATGACATCTTATTGTGGGGGAAAGTATGTATAAGGCAAGGTTATGTGGATCATAACAATAAGCAGCACTTTATACCAGAGATGCACAGATAGAAACTATCACGCATAGCGTTCATCTTAGTGAAGGATTGACTTACAAGGCAGCGTTCCAGGTTAGCGTTTGCGTCCTCATAGGGCAATACGGTACAGAACTCCAGCGGTGCTGCGACCCCATGCCGTATGACCGACACCTCAGGGGTTTCAGATCGCCCGCGGAGCTGTCAGGCCCTCATTCAAGGGAAAGAAGTGCCGGCGCGCTCAGGCCCCCTCCTTCGTGGAGGCGGAGACGGGCTCCGAGGTACGTTCGCCCGCAAGAGAACAGGCCCTCGGTAGAGGGAAAGGAAGCTACAGAGCGCTCCGGCCCCACCTTCGTGGAGGCGTAGCCAGAGCCTAGTGAACACTGCTTCCGCAGCTATTATATCTGGGACACAGAGGATTTCGTACCAGCGGCGAACGTTCCGCTCACTTGATGTTAATAGCGTGGAGGAACAGTAGACACTTACCCATATCTCGTGCAGAACGCAGAGCAATGCGTGACATAGCCAACAGGTACAGCGCATTGGGAGCAGGTTACCTGCTTTAAGAGACATTAAGCCTCAGACTAAGGAGGGAAGAGGCAGAAGTGAACTATAAGCCATCACAGGTATAAGAAACTACATAAAGTCCGGTGCAGCCACACACATAAAAAAATAAATAAATAAATAAATAAGAAGAAATAAGGAAAGGATTATAAATAAAGGAATCAGCTAATACACTTGGGAAATATCTCAAGTAAGGCCATCTACTAGCAAAGTGGGCGGCAAAGACACCTGCATCACATATCCAGGCACACAGCATGCTCCTAATCATGTCAGAGTTCGAATGGAGCCAAGAGGAGCAGTCATTAGACCTAGCTGCCAGCTTCAAGGAGGTGCTGGGGAATTCACTATTAAGTGCTTTGGCACAAGGGGTGAGACCCCTACAAGAAAGGCTGGAGACTTTAGAAGCGATGCTTCATCAGCCTAAATATTGCACCACGAGGACAGGCCGCACGCCCACCAAACGCTCTGGAGCAGGGTCTAACGGGAGTACTCAGGCCCGTAAGAAGAAAGCCTCTGATGACCGCCAGGGCCCTTTGGATGGGGTGAAAGATAAGGCCCCGGAGGTCGCTGACGCCTTCGCAAAACTTAAAGAAGCCTAGTTGCGGCACCAGGAAGTGCCGGACCTCATGACCCCCACTCCTGGGGAAGACAATGAAGGAGAAGAAGACCTGGGCTCGGAAGAGGAGCCAGCAGAAGGGGACCTTTCCCCACAGGAGACAGAAGAGCCAGTCGAGGAAGAATGGGCAAAGCCCGGCGAGGGTAGGAGAGCCCACAAGGAGAAGCACCTCAAAGAGGAGCAGGATGACATGTTTGATCCGTAACCCGAGATCATCCAACTGGCAGCCGTCACCAAGGGTAGCACAATACATGACGGCGAGGCTGAGAAAGGCCTTAGACAAGGAGGTTAGGCAGCACATCCGAGCGGGAAGCCCACGTCTGGACCTTCCCGGAAAAGTGGCAGAGACCCCCGTGCTGGACCCTAAAATGCTTACCTTTGTATCCAAGACCAGCAAGCACCCCCATAAGGGTATAGATAGATCATGGAAGAGTTGCCAGGAGAAAGTGCTTGACCTGGCAGGCCCTGTCGCTAATATCATGGATCTGGCAGAAAGAGCGAGAGACAAAGGAGAGGAAGTAGATCCGGAGGCCTTAGCAGGTTGGGCGCAAAGAGCCGTTTCCCTTCTAGGGAACGCTAACTGCGCCATTGCATCGGAGAGAAGGAGAGGTTTATTGCACAAGATTGACCCGAAGCTCAGCGATCTAGCGTCCTATGAGGCTGGAGAAGCAGCTCAGGAGCTCCTCTTCAGAGAAAATTTTGGAAAGGAGATGGGCTGTTTCGTGGGCACATACACATCGCTGGAGAAAGCCCAGGCATCCATCCGGAAGATATTCCTGCATAGAATTTTTGCCGGGACCGGTCATTTCAGGTGTCATACGACCAGTCGCCAACAAGGAGGTAGAAGACCCCCCAATCATAGAGCTCAATACTGGGAGAACAGACAGCAGGATGCATTCTTTCCAGCCAGAGGCCGTAACACCAGTGGACGGAGAAGTAGAGGCTTCAGCCGAGGGCAAGGATTTACACCAGGTTAGAACGTTTGCCCTCCCCCCAGTAGGAGGGAGAACCAGTATGTTCTGGGAAAACTGGCGCGCGCTTTCCGGCGATGCCTGGATTTTGCAAACCATCAGAGGTCTGCAGATAGAATTTGTACAGCCACCAGTGCAGATCCGCGCCCCCCATCAGCAGCGCCTAGCAGTAACAGAGCAGGAATCTCTAGATCACGAGTTATCGCTCCTAGCGCAGAAGAAAGCCATAGAGAAGTGCTCGAAGCCCCCAATTTCATAAGCAACATGTTTCTCGTTCACAGGAAGGAGAAAGTGCGACTGGTAATAAATCTGAAAGAGCTGAATGGATGGATTGTTTACCACCATTTCAAGATGGAAGGGATCCACCAGCTCACAGATTGCCTGAGAGAGGGGGACTGGTTGACAAAACTAGACTTAAAGGATGCTTACCTGATGATTCCAGTACAGAAGCATTTCAGGACATTCCTGGCTTTCCACTGGAAGAAGCAGCTTTTTCTATTTAAGAGGATGCCCTTCGGGCTTGCGTCAGTGCCATGGGCTTTCACCAAGCTGATGAAACTAGTAGCAGCCGCAATCCTAGAGAAAGGTATAAGGTTAGGGTTAATAATATATCTAGACAACCTTTTACTTCTCGCAGAGGATCGAGAAGCGCTAGTATATCAGACGAATTGGGTTCTAGACCTCCTCCAGTCTTTAGGATTTCTAGTGAACACAGAGAAGTCAGAGACCAAGCCAGCACAGAGGCTAGATTTTCTGGGGTTCATATTAGACACAAGAAAAGCTACACTGGAACTTCCAGCGAGGAAGATGCAAGATATCAAAAGAGAGATCAGGATATATCTGAAGAAGAGAGTCCTTGCGAGAATTGTGGGCCTGTTAGCAGCTTCCATTCAAGCCATATTTCCAGGTCCCTTACATTATCAAGCCTTACAAAGATTGAAAATAAGACACCTTCAACAGGAATTGAAATATCACCAATTGATACCATTGGATCAGGAGTCCATCACGGAACTGGAATGCTGGTTGCCGAATATGGACGCCTGGAATGGGCGAGCTATTTTCGGAGACTGGCCAGACCTGATCTTAGAATCAGACGCCTGCCGCCTAGGTTGGGGAACATGATGCAGAGAGTTGAAGACAGAAGGCAAGTGGAGCGAAGAAGAGCTGCACCTACACATAAACTGCCTCAAGCTCCTAGCGGGCTCTTTCGCAATCAAGACATTCACGAGGGACGAAGTGAAGTCATGCGTACTGTTGAAGATGGACATCATCTCAGCAGTTCGTAACACTTAGGCGGAACAAGATTCAAGATGCTAGCGGAGCTAGCAAAGGATATTTGGCACTTTTGCATGCAGACAGGGAATTCAGTGACACCAGAATACCTGCCCGAAGCACTGAACGTAGTAGCAGACTGGAATTCCCGATACCTCACAGACTCCAGCGACTGGAAGCTAGATCCCTCAGTATTTCAGATACTGGATCGGAGGTGGAGTCTAGTGCACCAGATCTGTTTGCGTCTCGCCTCAAAACTCAGACAGCCTATTACTTCAGCTGGAGGTTAGAGCCAGATGCGCAAGGGACAGCCGCATTCCTGCAAGACTGGTCAGGTGACCTCCATTACGCATTTCCTCCCTTCATGATGTTGAGCAGAGTGCTAGCGAAATGTCGGGGGAGAAGGTGGAGCTGGTTGTAGTGGCACCGTTGTGGAAATCATAAGTGCGGTTCCCATGCAGATGGAACTCTCGATAGATCTGCTGAGAGTCCTCCCCGAAGGAGAGCGACTACTCACAGACCCAGCTGGACAGTGTCATCCTCTGAGAGTGAGAATGACATTCCCGCTCATCGTGTGCAGTATATCAGGGAACGATGGGAGCTGCCAGGCATTTTGATGCAGGCTGTAGAGCTCATCGCAGAATCCTGGGCTCCATCTACTAGGAGGAGCTATGACGCGGCTTGAGCCAAGTGGACTGGCTGGTGTAGAGGGAGAAATCTTCATCCCATTTCAGCTCCTATAGTGGCTATACTGAATTTTCTGGCACAGCTCCTACAAGAATGGAAAGCATTCCGCACCATAGGAGTGTACAGATCAGCAATCTCAGCAGGGCACTTACTGATCGAGGGAGCCCCGCCAGGAGAACATCCAGCAGAAGTTAGGCTCATCAGAGGAGCTAAGTTTAAAGTACCGCCTGAACCTAAATACAAGGCCCTATGGGATGTGACAGTGGTTCTGCGGTAGATTGAGAGCCGGCCAGCAGACAGGTATCTATCTCTCAAGCAGCTGTCAGGGAAACTGGTGATGTTGAACGAACGCCTGAAATCTACACCAGCAAAAATGAGTCATTGCTTATCCTAACATAAAATTCCCTCTGTAAGTGGGCGATTGCAGCAGCAACTCCCCTCGCTGACATTCGTATGTTTTATTCACCAACCTCAGTTAAAACATGCTCCACTCATCTAACCTTAACGAATACGGAATTTCACCGACCTGACTGAGGGCCATCCATAAACCCTTTTGTCAGTGATACAACTATGGCAACTGTGTCCATTGTCCAGATATCTCAACCAAATGGAAAAAATGTCATCCCACTGATTGCAACAAACTCGAGCCCCCAAATAATAAATCCCTTACATCACTTGGGTGCCTGTAGCAATCTTGATCTGTCAACTGAGAAGTTGAATCCTCTGATTGATCTAGACCTTCCCACTGAAGTGCATGCTTTGACCCCTTAGCTGAGAATTCCCAATTTGCTAACATTTCTATGCAAGCAGGCTCTTCATTCCAAGCATCTACCCAGAGTAATCGCCAAAAAAGGAGTTTCACAAATCAAGAAATCCCCCATCTTGACTTATCTCAGTCACCTGTAATGTTTGATACACCTCCCCTCAATTCATCTTTAACAAAGGCTGCCTCCATTTGCTCACCTAATGATCTAGACCGGCGCACATCAAATGCAACTCCTTCCCCACTTACGATTCCCACTGTAGCACCGGATGGCTCTCCTCCCTTCTACAAATCACATTAGATGCACTAAACTTAGCTATATCGACCATTCTAAAGCTTTATGATAGGCTTGATGCTAGATTAAAAACTCAAAACTCTCTTATAGAAAAAGTGCTACAACAACACGCATTGACAGTTGACGCATTAACATCTTTATTACAAAACAAAATCCAGTTGGTGTCCGAGCGAGAACTTACTGTGTCAAATGCCTTCACACAGACCCAAATGAAGCCTGCTGACCAAGAAAGAATATATTCAGCACCAATTCTACCTCTGGCTGCCGATTGGCCGTCCCCACCTGAACCAGCCTCAAATGCTGTCTTATATTTCGATTCGCCTACGGCTTCGTTGCATATGGGATCAGCTGTAATTGACTTAACCACTAAGGCTAGTGCCGGGAAAAGATCTAATCCAGTCCCCAAAAACAACTCGAAATCAGAGAAGCCTAAGGTGGCTCAAGACATCGCTAAATTTTGCAAGCCAATTGCAAAACAAAAAATGTACCTTTTGCACATGTGCTCAAACAGAAATATCAGAGAATCTCAAAATGCCTAAAACAACTGAACAGACTGCAACCAAGTCCTTTTTGAAAAAATTGACTAAACTGACAAAGGGTTTCAAAATAACCTCAGACGCAATTACAAAAAAAATGCAAATTTATCTAAAAATGTAATACAAGCTCATCTACTGACTCAGAGAGCTCAAAATGTACCAGTTTACCATCCTCTAGACGAGCTTATAGAAGTCATCGATGCCCAAACAACACAACCATAGCCTACTACCCATGAATCACACCTCCCTTTACATGTACAAACAAAGGGAGCCTTGGGTGACCAAATATCTGCAATTGAACAACAAATTCTTCAACTCGAGAAATCACTGAATGCTACTACTTTAAATATTCTTTCCATTATGGAAACTCAAAAACCAGAACTTGTATGAAGCCTACCATGTTCCCAATCTCCTCATCCCAAAGCTTCACATTCAATACTTAATCAGTTCAATCAGCCCAAAACCATTCATATAACATCACATCTTCAGAATTAGCAACCCCTGATGCAACCACTCAGAAAAGAAACATTTAGCCTTGAATCTCATGCTATACATGAAAGAATCTCCCAGCTTGAAAAAGTACTGCATGCTCAGAATTCCAATTCTAGGTTGATTCACATCCTCCATCCAATGCAAATATACAACGTAATCCATAACTTTCAACTGTAGGATGTCCCCCGCAAATGGGCCCATCCTTTCACTCTCTTATTATCCAATACAGATTTGGCCCATATGATGTATACGATCTAAATCGCACATTCTATCTTGAACATCTTTGCTGATATTCCCTCACTTGAAGATCTTTCCTCTACCGACATAGATCAAGTTGAATGTCTCGATGACACAAAACCTAAATGTGCGAGATTGTGGATGAAATCAGGGGTCATCCTAAACTTCATATGGCAAGCTAGACATGATATATTTGACTCAGGATTTACGATTTCATATGAAACTTTTCAAATGAAACAGTCAAATAAAAAAACAAAATTAAATTCCTATCAAAGAACTCACAGGCCCACAGGTTTGGAATCTGCCACCACTAAAATCACTAAACAATCCCGTATTATGGCATGATATGGTCCAGATCTATAACCATCAACAACAAAATCGATAGGAGAGTTGAAGTTGGTTAGTTGGAATACCCGTGGTCACGCTCATTTGATAAATAATGCTGAAAGTCATCTGCACTATTATGATATCATCGCATTGCAAGAGACATGGTTAAAACCCACACCAATTTAGGATAATTTGATGTACTAACGGTACAAGCAATACAGCCTCCTAAAGGAAGACCAATGTCTGGCTTGCTCATTGCAGTGAAAAAATCCCTGGTACTTACAACTATTGTATGGGCTGTCCCTAATGAGCACATACAACTTATAAACATTAGTAGCAACATATACACAATTACTTTATTAAATGTGTACTGGAACCGGGCAGCCATGTCTCCCAACGTCTTCTTCTCAGATATCAAACTCCTTTTGACTCAAATTGTCCTAGACGGTGCGATTTCAGCAACTATACTCATCGGCGACCTAAATATACACCTCTTTCGAAAATCCTCCCCTCAAGAACTGTTAATCACTGCTGGTCAGCAATTATGGCAAACTATCAACTATATATGCTAAACAGTTCAGTAGTGGGAGATGTTCCTCATAGACCGACCTGGTGAAGGATGGATCAAGAATCCACCATGGATTATATCTACACTTACCCCTCCACGTTTCTACTAGTCAAGGAGTTTGAAATCTGTAAGCAATCCCACAGTGAGCATGATCAACTTACACTTACTTCGGCTTGCAAACTCATTGCCCCCCAATCCTATCATCTAAAAAACTCCTACCTGATAAATGGTGGCAGTAACAGACTTCAGATTACCGAAGACTCATTATATAGTCTTATTTATTGTTTTAAATTCAAGGTGCCTTAAAATTCTGAAATGAACTGTCCAAATGCTTGTTATGCTAAAGCATTGCAATTGTTCTCTGAACCTGAAAACAGAGAGAAAAAACCTGATTTTGCTCATAAACACGCCTTTGATGTAGAGCTGAAGCATCGAAAATACACTCTACGAAGAGCGATAAGACATAGAAAGTGTAAACTTAACAACTACTTGATGATGATTAAACACTTGAAGTTAGTCTACAAAAACTGGGTTATAGGAAGGAAGGCACTTATGTATCACAAGGACAGTTAGAATATGTTGAAAGCCCTATCATCAAAACATTCAAGATCAATATGGCAACTACTTAACCAATCTGCCCATACTCCACAACTTGCATTACAGGTCAATCCAGTAAATGAACAGAACTGGATAACTAATTTTACAATTCTATATGCGATTCATAATAAAGCGACTTCAGCGATAGAGGACATGCAACCATCCAATTGCCCTCTTGAAACTTAAATTTGATAATGACTATATAGAATTCTACATTTCAAAGCTCAAAACCCCATGGGTCCCCAGCCCTGCCGGTCTATCAAATACGGTAATAAAAGCTAACAGCAAGCTTTGGGCATCGATCCTGAACATTATTTTTACTGAAACTATAAGAACTGGAAAAATTCCTTCTTCCTGGCGTAAATCAGTTATAGTCCCCATCTTTAAGAAAGGAGACCGCCAACAACCCCAAAGTTATCGTCCAATCGCCCTATTGGACGTGCCTGTTAAACTTTTTGTCGATTAATACTTTGTGATTTCAATCAGTGGATTACAAGAATGGATCTAACTGATGCCCATCAAACAGGCTTTCTTCCGGGCATTGGCACATCAGTTAATTTAACTGTAGTGACCGCCATCCAACAACAGGCATTCAATTCCAAACAAGGGATATATATTGCATTTGTGGACTTTAGGTGCGCCTTTGATTCGGTGAGTCGGGAATTACTGGTGAATAAATGAATCGATGCGGGATGCACATCAACCCTTTTAGCTCTGATAGTCCAACTCCACTCGGACACTTCTATCCATGAAGATTAAATGTTCAAGACTTACTATCAGAGCCAATCTGGACGTACCGTGGTCTAAAACAAGGCTGTGTGCCTGCAGCTGTTTTATAACTTTTTCATCTATGATTTACAAAATAACTTTAAGTCACTGATAACGGATCCTCCGCGTTTGGGACAAGCTGACATACCTTGGCTCCTCTATGCGGACGATATGGTTCTTCTCTCTAAGACCCCGATTGGCCTTCAGAATCTACTACTCGCTCTTGAGCAGTATGCTGAAATAAATGGCCTACAAATAAACACAACCAAAACTAAGATCTTGCATCCCAAAATAAAAAGATCATCTAAATCATCCCTCTTTAGCTGGGCTCTAGATAAGAACATACTAGAAACCGTTGATGAGTATAGATATCTAGGAATCAGTATTAATAATGCCTCAAAAGATGATGCCTATGTGAATGACTTGAAGGGAAAGATAACTACTAATACTTCACAAGGAATGCTTATACAAAAGAAATATGGGAAGTTATCTTTCAAGCCAGCGATTACTTTCTATATTCAGAAAGTAACAGCGATAATCCTATATGGGAGTGAAACCAAACTTTTGAAAAGCGAGAAATTCTGGACTCTTGTGGAAGGGTGATTCTGGAAACGAATTCTAAACCTCCCTAAGAGTCAACCTATGCGCCTTATAAGATATAAACTGGGCTTACCCTCTCTATATGTGATGGCTAATTGGAAAATCCTTGCCCTATATGGAAAACTACTCTTAACACCTGAAGCTAACACTATCACAGCAAAGCTTGCAAAGTACATGCTGGAACCTCTCCACTCTTATCCACGAGCTTGGAGAACCTTTGTAAAATCTTTAATGGTTACAGCAAGCATCACAGAATCATTATTAACGACAA
Source organism: Ambystoma mexicanum (assembly GCF_040938575.1). Lineage (NCBI taxonomy): Eukaryota > Metazoa > Chordata > Amphibia > Caudata > Ambystomatidae > Ambystoma > Ambystoma mexicanum. Next base: position 1,335,867,286 of record NC_090924.1, read on the forward strand.
ACCCCTCAAAAGCAAAATACATCTTATGGCGACTAGATTGGATCTATACCACGGATCTCTGTAAAAGTTAAACAATTTACAGAGAAAATCTGTTAGAGGATAAGGCACTCGGCATAACAGAAACATATCTGCTAAAATTCCCTGACCGCAAACTACGAAGTATCTTTTAAAGATTTTGTCTAAATCTATCTCCAACCGGAGACCTACAAGCACAGAGGCAACACATCTCATTACAAGAAAACCTCTGTAGATTTTGCTGTAACCACCAATGTCCCGAGACGCTTCAGCATGTCTTAACTGCTTGTCCTACACTGTTATAACAACGTATGATACTACTCAAACCTCATTTTAAGGATCAGATAATCATAACTGTTGAAGACCTCTGGAAGAGATTGTATCATACCAGAGTACTGAGTCTACAAATCGCAATTGCGAAATACATACTCTTACTCAAATTAGAACCCGGAACACTGCTTTAAATTGGAACTATTAATAATATTAAAAGATAGTCCAATGAATTCTTTTGTGAATATGTTCCTGATACTCTTATGTAGGTGAGGATCAACAGTATACCTTTGTTATGACTTTCTCATGATCAGCTATGATTCAAACACTTAATGTTTTGTTTTTTTCTCTTGTCTATTTTGAATATTGATTCGTGATTACTGTGCGACTATGAAAGAATCGACTATTTGTGACTAAATGTTAGCATTCCTACTATTTATGCATTCTTGTATTTTTATGCATTCTTGTATTTTTCTGGGTTCTACCTTGTGCTTTGTACCCTTGTAATGAAATGGTGTACCAATGTCTTATGATCTCATTGTTTTATATGATCTTATGTAAACTAAAATTTATTGAAAAGTTGTTCTACAACTGTAATAATAAATAAAAAATAAAAAAATAAAAATATGGATAGTTTGGTATTACTACAGAGTAACTGCAATGTCCCTTTAAAAAAACTTTTTGCACAGAATTCCATAGGTTTTTCTTAGGGCAACTGCACCATAAAGTCATATAACAACGTTTTTTCACTGAATTTGATAGCTTTTTAGTAGGGCAACTAAACCATAACGTCCCTTAAACAACGTTTTTCACTGAATTTGATAAGTCTTTGGTAGTGCAACTTAACCATAACGTCCCTTTAACAACGTTTTTTCAATGAATTTCATTGGTTTTTATCAGGATACCCTTAGTTTGTAAACATGTACCATATAACATACTGAACCCGCTGGCACCATGTTAGTGCACACAGGAGTCGTGGAGTATGCACCTGGTCGGGGACATCAGGTGGCATCCAACCTGCTTAGAAAAGTATAGGTTCTCGTACAGAGTGGCACCATTCAGCAAACACAAGGAACATATACAAACAGCACCATGCACATGAATTGCAAGAGAAAATAGAGTATGTATGGAAACTGTGTACTTATGAAAGAAACAGAATAAAGGCATCGGGAGTGCACCATAACGTAATGCACCAATAAGAGAAGTGACGTCTGCCTTCGACAATCGTACGGCACTGTTGCTTTACATAGGAACAAAGACGAGCGGCCACAGTAAGGACTGGAAAGTACTAAGATCTGAACGTCACTACAACGTAGTAAGCACACTAAACTTTGTCTGATAATTGCACAGGTGGTGCAGTATACAATGGTAGATATGCATAACGTTTCTTTTTGTACGCAGCAATGGCAAGCATCTTAGAGTGGCTGTAAAAGAATTGCTGGAAAAGAATGTGCCTCATTATGAAATCACTTACGCTAGTAACCCCATGGGTATGCACCGCAGTCTGAAATGTGAAATATTTAATATCTATTGCTTCATGTACACCTAAAAGATTTTTCTTCTCTTTAAGAGAACATATTGGAAAAGAAAGCAATGCAGCACCCAACAACATACAGACTCATACAGAAAGGAAAGAAACTCTGTAAATAGCAAACTGGACAGCCTGGAAGCCAAAATGGAAGAACTGGTGAACAATTTTGCCGCCTTAAAATATTACGTAGAAGGATATATCGTGGACAAAATAAAATACAACTGCCTGACCTGCCGTGTTCCCCTTCCCCATTTCATAGCCCGCCATCCCCTCAAAATCTGTGTGATCAAAGATGTCACAATGATACTTCAATCCCTTCCTCCCCTCACGACCAACGTGTACAAATCCCCAATTCCCTCCAATATTTATACACTTATACTACCCCTTCACTTTCCTAATAGTATTTATGAATGTTTGCAAATGAAGGTTAATATGTAAATTGTTCCTGAGTGTATATGTGGCTTATCCTTTGTTTTTAAAATCCTGGTATGACTCAGTGGCACACAGTACTGATGGGAATGACCACAATTAAGCAAAAGGGAGGTGGCCTACGGACACCGGACCTACCCAGCCTATCCGCAATCACTATGGAGGTATCCGTACTATGCCAGTACAAACCGCATGTCTGCATCTTGTGAACCACCTATAACTAGTTGTGGGAGCAGAAGTTTATCCATTGCAAAAGTCTGTGCATGTGTATCTCTTCCTCTGTCTCCTGGAAACACCACCCCTGTCCAGCCTATGCGAATAAACTTGTGATGAATTTTCAGTAGTTTTAGGTGCCCACCCACATCCTACAGGTAGCTGTACACATAAACATGCCACCTGCTATACCCGTCAAACACCAAGCGTGTCCCAAAATGGTTGGCGCACATGTGTCACACTATTAATCAGTGCAGAGAACCCAACAGTATGCATAGGACACCTATGCACATGCTCACAAAGTATTCAGCCCAAAACGCATCCTGCGGACAGCCGTCCCAATTGAGAAGATGCGCGATGTCACCATGGGACCGTTCCCACGTTGCACGTGTGCCCTTATGTTGAGGACATGATCTGGACCCTTGAACAGTGCAAAAGTGCAATGTTCTGCGATCTATGGACTGTTACTGGGAAATGGCACGTTTACAAACCCCTCTTTGCCGGTTGCAAGGTCTCTCCAGAAGCCCTACAAAAGGTCACATGCCAGTACTGCTCCGCATTCGGCTTCTAGATTTTCAGAACAGAGTAGTGGCCCATATATCTTTGAGCTGTAACTGAGTTTGGACAATTTCTGCTATGCTACATCACCTTTGCAAGTAATGGCAACCATGTCAGCCTGGCTCAAAATGCACAGTAATGGAGAGAAGTATTAACGCCCCTTCCAGTGAACCACACCCTCGGTACCAATAATCCCCACTATCCCATTCCCATGGGCAGCATGCTGACAACGGTAGTATGTGGCATGTGCGCATCCCCAAGTAGCGCAAGGGCCATACCCCAGTAAAGCAGTAACAGCCCTTCTTCCCTTTCCACTATCTTCTTTGTAGCACCCCCTCATTCGGTACTGATAAATAGTCACACAAGCATCCACCAATCACAGAAAAGAGCTCTCCATGTAACACTATCAGTTCTGAACAACATTCCTCTGCGTAGACACCACACCAAGAAATGTTATTGCGCAAACCCTTAGCCTCCACAGTCCCATTTCCATGCCCACCCTCCTCAAAAGGCCCGGACGTGGTTTTCGTGATGTGAGTGGCCGTGGTGGAATAAATTGCAACCAGGATAGGGGATTGTGTCTTCACTGGTGGCTCTGAAAAGAGCCTTTTTTAGATGCTTCTAGAAAAACAACTTTATTTTTGGTTTTTATAGGGTTTTCTGTTTTCTTCGCCTACTCACTTTCTTACAGTTAACTTTTCAATGCCTCCTGTATATGGGCAAACAAAAGAGCATTACCAATGCTGGATAAAGAAATGCCATTTGCATGAAAACACACAGCATTTTAAGAATGCATGCTGTCATTGTTGCAGAAGAACATCCCATGAGTGGACAAAAAAATCACACATGCTTCTGTTGATGAGCCCCTTCCAGCTTGTGGCTGGGAACAACATACATTAGGATAGTCTCATACACTTCTTGGTGTTATGGCAGAGAAAACCACTTGAGCAGTGGTAAAAAGCCTCTTCACTGCCTTTATCAACCTCTTCAGTTGATGGAACAAATGTAAACAAGTCGTGTAACTCAAATGCATGCCGCGATAATGCACGATGACAATGTGCACTGTAGCTAAACTGGCCACTTGTCTGCAAAGGTCAAGCATAACGCCAAACCTACGGACATGGACTGCGCACCACAATGCATCCACTCCTTCCAAACTGAAATGGCCATCAACGTGTTTTTCCTGGGCATACTTGTGCAGATCTACCACAAAGGCATCATCCAAAATCAATACACTATGTTTATCCATGTCAGCCCTCCACACTACACAGAGTAATGAAAAATAGTGTTAAAGCCCCTTCTTGTGAACCACACCCTCAGTACCTGATTGGATAATCCCCATAGTCCCAATTCCATTGGCCCGCTTGATGAGAAGCGCAGACTGTGGCACATGCGCTTCCCCAAGTACTGTTAGGGCCTCACTCCTGTAAAGCAGGAGCAGTCCTTCTTCCCTTTCCACTATTTTCTGTCCTCATTGGGTACTGTTAAATAGTCATACACACATCCACCAATCACAGGAAAGACGTCAGCATATAACACTGTCAGTTCTGTACAACACGTCATATGTAACGTTACACATTCAGACTGCAAGTGTCGTGTGACTCGAAAGCACCTCCAGTACAAAGTTCAGTAACACTATCCAAGACTTCTGCAACCAGATTCATCCAGATCGCCAGGAGTGGGGGAAAACATTTCAACCCAGGTCGGGGAAAAGACTCTTTTTTTTTACGTGCTTGCACAGAACCTAGTTTGTTTTTGCTCTTTATCTCAGTTTCTGTTTTCTTTTTTCCTCCTTACATTTTTACAGGATTCAAGTCAACGCTTCTTACACAGTGCAAAACAACACAGCATTGCCAATGGCGATAAAGGAACCAGTGCACATTTTGCTCATTAATGATGTCATAATCGGTGGAGAACATCGCAGCACTGCACATGAACTGATACATGCTTCTGTTTATAACACACCTTCCGAACTCTGGCTGGGGACAAATTATACTGGCATGGTCCCATGCTCCTCTTGGTTTTATGCTTGAGAAAACCACCTTGGCAGTGGGAAAAATATGCATCACTGCTTTCATCAACTTCTTTAGGTGACAGACCAAATGTCCACACAACATGTACCCTAAAAGTTGACCTCCAAAAAGCCCCACAACAACATCAAAAGTACAGACAGAGGCCATACATCTGCAAAGGTCAACCATACTGCCGAAACTGCTCTCATAGACAGTGCCCCAGAAAGCCTCCACTCCTTCTAACTCAAAATTAACAGCAATGCCTCTTTGCATGTCTTACCTGTGCAGATCTTGCACAAAGGTATCACCCACGATCAGTACTCTGCGAGTATTGGGAAAAAATAGTACCACCCCTTCCTGTGATGTACACCCTTGACACCTGATTGGATAATCCCCACAGTTCCATTTCCATGGCCACCATGCTTAGAAGGGCAGAATGTGGCACGAGTGCTTTCCCAGCTGCAGGAAGGTCCGCACCCCAGTAAACCAGGGACAGGCCTTCTTCCCTTTCCTTATTTGTTTTTGCAGCTCTCCTTCATTAGACACTATCAAATAGTCACACTGGCATGCAGCAATCACATCCAAGACCTTTGCATCGAACACTATCATTTCTATATAGCACTCCATATGTACTGTTATACACTCACAGTACACGTCTCGTGTGCTTTCAAACCACCTCCAGTTTAAAGTTTGCCAAACATATCCATGTGTCATGATGCCTACCCCCGGGCATCAGGACCAAGGCCCTCCGCTCCGGGAGCAGGCATCCAGACATTTGTTTTAACCTCAGCAGTCCCGGCTAGGGGCTGTCTGGGTTCAGTCCTGGCGCCTTAGGAGTGAGGCTCATCATAGAAATCAGTCATGGCGCCATAGGCGCCAGGCTCATAGACTTTACTTACCTGATGCAGACCATGCTGCATAAGAGTCCAAGCCTACATGAGGCCTGGATGGGACTATTTTGTAACAGGGACTATTTTTACTCGGGTGTGGCTCTAGGGAACATCTTACCTGGAACTACGTTGGAGGCTATTTAAACCACACCCGAACAGCAGCACATGCTTTGCGTTATTCTGCATCCAGCAGCGTGATGCTCACCATGCCTGCAGCCAGCATCCAGTCTTCTGCCATGCCCGCGTGCCTACAGCCAGCATCCAGTCTTCTGCCACGCCAGCCTCGAATCAGGAGCTCCTAGAATAAAGAAGAAGAAAAGGACAAGGTTAGAAAACAAACTTATTTCAAATTCCTCACCTAATTCTGGAACCATTTCGTCTCCGGACCTGGAAAGTACATCAGTCCTGCACGCGTCGCTTCGCCAGCTCCAGCACGGCGCTGCACTCACCAGTTCTCACAGCATCTTTCGATCCGGCACTGTCTTCATCATTTCTTCACCGTAATCCGGCACCTAGGGGACACAAGAAAAAACAAGGTGAGCAAAGGGAATCAACAAATACAACCTCTTACCACCATAGACTTACCTGATTTACCACCGGCGGTATTATTCCATAACTCTCCACATTTTCATATGCCGCATCTGTAAAGAGGGAGAAAAACAACACGTTAACGCATGCAATAGTTACCGGACAGCGTTGGGTAACACAGACTCTTACCTGAACGCCAGCAGCAGCTACGAGACCTTCTTCTCACAAACTCAGTTGCAACTTAAGGAAGGAAGGGGACAAGAGTGAACATCGGGCACATTGAACTCCTCGAACTTGATACTTACCAATCCCGCCAGGGACTTCAGAGTCAATACTTACCGGAACTCTCCCAAAGCCTTCAAACCAGTGAAGTAACTGGTATCTGCACGCCCCTGCAAGACACGCAGGATGGAGAGCTCATCTTTTACGAACATAAGGTGAGGTTACTAAGGGGATATCAGAGGTGATTAGTGGGGGAGAGCGAGAACAGTTGGGAGGCCATCACTAAAACCCACAGGTGGTTAATCCCTGTCTCCACTTGCAGGAAAATACTTCTTCGGGTCCAGCAGACAAGACTAGGCGGTCTAGTCCAGACAGTCATCTCTGCACTACGCATCACGTTGAAGAAGACCACAGCTGTCCGGGTCTGATCCACACCCCTGTTGGGTCCAGGTGAGCATAACAGAACGCGAGGCCTCTCTACAAATACCCACCCAGGTGTTATGGAAATCTCGGAAAACGACCAACTGGCCCAATTATTGGGGGAACTTAGGGAGGAAGTACATGCCGCTTGCCAAGAGACTAATGCCCTCAGGAGAGAACTGATTGTCTCATAGGAGCGCACGCATGATCTGGCTAGGCAACTACTGCAAAACCAAGCTGGGCAAACGCCCCTACCTGGATATGGGGGAAACCCAACCCCCGTTTCATCAAGCAATCCTGTGCAAGTGGTTTTACCAGGAAATAGTCCATTAGCTCCACCCGAACACTTTGCTGGGGACCCAAAAAGGTTTGCCGTGTTTATGAACCAATGCCGCTTGCACTTTTTATGCAGACCGGGAGCCTTTCCAAATGACCAAGCCAAAGTAGCCTTTTTATTGTCATATCTTAGTGGCAGCGCAGCGGATTGGTCCATTCCATTAGTCAACCAGGATGATCCTCTTCTCCGAGATTTTCAGGGTTTTCAAAGGAGCATGGAAGAACTATTCGCCAGACACTCACAGGGTCAAGCCCTGGACAACGAACTTTTATCCTTACGACAAGGTAACCAGGATCTGCTAACCTATATTGCAACCTTCAATAGGTTGGTGGTGGAAAACGGGTGGCTGGAGAAAAACAAATTACATTGTTTCATCGTGGACTTCGGGGCGAACTCAAAGATGTCTTGGCTCAAGTTGTGAACCCACCTCAGGATTGCACATAATTTATAGACTTAGTGGTTCAGCTAGACCACCGACTTCAGAACCGAAAGACTGATCGAGCTAAATTCGAGAACCGGGTATTGTTTAAACACAACGTTGCCCCCAAAGGAACAGATGCATCTGAACCTATGCAGATCGGGGGGGTTAAAGGACCCTTAACTCAAAAGGAAAGAGAAAGAAGACGACAGATGCAGTTGTGTCTGTACTGTGGAACCACAGGACATTTTCTTCGGGATTGCCCTACAAAACCACCCAAGAAGGTGGTAGGAGTTGCTGATAAAAGTCACATAGAGCCTGATTCGGGAAACGACCATGCCCGACAAGTGTAGAAGTCCGCTTGCCGAGCTTAAAGAAGGACACTCAGACCTCGCATCTGATCATCCCAATGGTCCTACTTGATCCCAGGCAGCCATCACATATGCACGTAGTAAGGGCATACATAGATAGAGGGGCCGTAGGAAACTATATGGACCACAAATTGGTGTCAAGGATGAATCTACCTCTTTTCAAAAAGACCGCTTTAGGATGTCATCACCACAGTTGATGGAACTGAGATTGCCTCGGGGCCTGTAACTCATTCCACTACAGAGATGACACTGTTGAGTCAAGATGGGCATCGTGAGACTATTGTGTTTGATCTAATCAAAGCCCCACAGTTCCAGATAATACTGGGGATGCCATGGTTGGAAACACATAATCCTTGTATAGATTGGCGAGAGAAGAGAATAACCTTCCCGGATTGTGCACACACCTGTTACCCGGAGAAAACTTTGAACAAAGGCCTGTTAACCCAATCGTGCAGTTACCTCAGGAATACCAAGAATTTCAGGATGTTTTTCAAAAAGAACGGGCCAATACATTACCTCCTCACCGATCATATGATTGTCAAATCAACCTCTTACCCGGTGCACAACCCCAATGCAATAGAATCTACGCCCTCACGGAACCTGAAAATCGTCACCTACGGCAATACTTGGACCAATACCTTGCTAATGGCTTTATTCGTCCTTCCAAGTCTCTTGCATCCTCAGCTTTATTCTTCGTGCCAAAAAAAGAAGGTGACCTTAGAACGTGCATAGATTACCACGCATTAAATCAGATTATGGTAAAAAACCGATACCCATTGCCTCTGATCCCCGAATTACTAGACTAAGTAAAGTATGCTTGTATCTACACTAAGTTAGATCTCCAAGGGGCATATCATCTGGTACGTGTCAAGAAAGGCGACGAATGGAAGACTGCCTTTCGCACCAAGTACGGATTATTCGAATATCAGGTGATGCCCTTCGGGTTGTGCAATGCACCAGCAGCCTTCCAGTATTTTATGAACAATGTCCTTCGTGAACTCATTGTCGTCTGTGTCGTCGTATACATAGATGATATTCTAGTGTACTCCTCCTCAGAATCAGACCATGTTAAGCACGTGCGTGCAGTCCTTGAGAAACTACGCCGGCACAAGTTATATGCAAAATTGGAAAAATGTGTTTTTCTTGCTACAGAAGTTGAATTTCTTGGATTTATCCTGACTCCAAAAGGAGTCCGAATGGACTCTCGAAAGGTGGACGCAATTCTCAAGTGGCCATCACCCAGTTCAGTCAAAGGGGTACAAAGAATGCTCGGATTTGCTAATTTCTACCGCAGATTCATTCCGGACTTCTCCCATGTTGTACACCCCATCACAGCACTTTTGCGAAAAAACAAACGCTTCTTGTGGACCGAAGAGGCTGAAAAGGCCTTCCAAGAGCTGAAAGTGAAATTCACATCAGCATCTGTCTTAAAGCATCCATGCCCTGAGCTTCCATACATAGTAGAAACTGATGCATCCAGTTTAGCCATGGGAGCTGTCCTGTCCCAGAAGGATCCTGAAACCGGTCAACTTCACCCAGTGGCGTTTTGGTCCAGAAAGTTCTCAGCACCTGACTTAAACTATGCGGTTACCGATAAAGAGCTATTAGCCATCAAATCCGCCTTTAAGGCTTGGTGGCACTATCTTCTTGGTGCCAGGCATACTATTACCATAATCACTGATCACCAGAACCTGCAGTATTTAAAAACAGCCAAAGCCCAATCATCGCGACAACTTCGATGGGCATTGTTCTTTGCCGAATTCTATTTCGTGATCACTTATCGACCAGGCTGCAAAAATGGCAAAGCAGATGCCTTATCCCGAATAGGGATGGGAGAAGCATATGCAAACCCGGAACCGGTGCCAATAATTCCGGAGCAAAGAATTCTTGGCATAACTACTCTACAGACAGTAGAAGATATTCATTCAAAAATCCAACAACTCTTCGATCCAGCAACCCTGCAGGACTGGGTAAATAAAGGCCCGGACTACTTAGTCGTCAATGACCTACCTTACTATCAAGGACGACTATTTCTACCACACAAGGAAATGCAAGAACTAGTCATCTCCAATTACCATGACACCCTGATGGAAGGGCACCCAGGTATCGCAAAAACTGAAGCGAAAATTAAGAGACAGTTCTGGTGGCCCACTTGGCGAAAAGCTGTAAAGTCATTTGTGATGTCTTGCGGCATTTGCGCCCAAAATAAAAGCCAGAAGAAAAAACCTGCTGGCCTTTTACAACCTTTGGATATTCCACCTACACCATGGCACACCTTGTCTTTAGACTTTATTACAGATCTACCTCCATGTACTGGATTTAACACCATCCTAGTTATTGTGGATCTTTTTTCCAAGATGGCTCACTTTATTCCTTTAAAGGGGTTACCATCTGCTTTGATTCTGGCCAAGGAGTTCCACGAAAACATTGTTCGATTACACAGATTCCCTTCCGTATTGGTTTCTGACTGAGGTAGTCAATTTATCTCGCATTTTTGGAAGAAATGTTGTGAACTGGCACAAATTGACGTGAGGCTATCAACAAGTCACCATCCCCACATCGATGGTCAGACGGAAAGGACCAACCAGACCCTTGAACAGTACCTACGCTGCATGCTACACCAGACCGAAAGCAATTGGAAAGATATTTTATGGATTTCCGAGTACGCATACAATAACTCTGTACATTCAGGAACCGGACAAAGCCCTTTTTATACCATATATGGACATCATCCTCGAACCTCAGAACTCGATTCGCCTCAGCACTTAGAAATGCCCGCAGTTAGTCATTTGCACTCTACTATTACACAAGCCTTTAAGGAAGCCACAGAACATTGGAAACAAGCAAAAGAGAAATACAAGAAAAATGCTGATCAACATAGAAGTGAAACTCCACAATACCAGATTGGGGATCAAGTTTGGCTGGCTACAAAACATATTCCTCTGAAGGGAACTCAGACTTTTAATCCTAGATATTTGGGACCTTACACCATTAAGGCCATTATCAACCCGGTGGCCGTCAAATTGGAATTACCATCTAATATGCAAATTCATCCTGTCTTTCATGTTTCACTTCTAAAACCAGTTCAAACAGGGACAAGATTAACCAACCACCTGACCCCATCTTGATAGATGGAGAACCTGAATTCGAGGTAAAAAATATCCTGGACTCCAAGATGATTAAATCAAAACTTTTTTATTTGATCGATTGGAAAGGCTACGGACCACAAGAAAGATCATGGCAGCCTAGTGACCACGTTCATGCACCTCGGTTGGTGAAAAGATTCCATCAGAACTTCCCAGACAAACCGGGTCCAGGGGAAAGAACAACTTTAGGAGGGGCCTTGGGGGAGAGTGCTGTCATGATGCCTACCCCCGGGCATCAGGGCCAAGGCCCTCAGCTCCGGGAGCAGGCATCCAGACATTTGTTTAAACCTCAGCAGCCCCGGCTAGGGGCTGTCTGGGTTCAGTCCTGGCGCCATAGGCGCCAGGCTCACCATATAAAATCAGTCCTGGCGCCATAGGCGCCAGGCTCATAGACTTTACTTACCTGATGCAGACCATGCTGCAAAAGTGTCCAAGCCTACATGAGGCCTGGATGGGACTATTTTGTTACAGGGACTATTTTTACTCGGGCGTGGCTGTAGGGAACTTCTTACCTGGAACTACTTTGGAGGCTATTTAAACCACACCCGAACAGCAGCACATGCTTTACGTTATTCTGCATCCAGCAGTGTTATGCTCACCGTGCCTGCAGCCAGCATCCAGTTTCTGCCACGCCCGCGTGCCTGCAGCCAGCATCCAGTCTTCTGCCACGCCCGCCTCGAATCCAGAGCTCCTAGAATAAAGAAGAGGAAAAGGACAAGGTTAGAAAACATACTTATTTCAAATTCCTCACCTAATTCTGGAACCATTTCATCTCTGGACCTGGAAAGTACATCAGTCCTGCACGCGTCGCTTTGTCAGCTCCAGCACGGTGCCATACTCACCAGTTCTCACAGCATCTTTCGATCCGGGACTGTCTTCATCATTTCTTCGCCGTAATCCGGCACCTAGGGGACACTAGAAAAAACAAGGTGAGCCAAGGGAATCAACAAATACAACCTCTTACCACCATAGACTTACCTGATTTACCACCGGCGGTATTATTCCATAACTCTCCACATTTTCATATGCCGCATCTGTAAAGAGGGAGAAAAACAACACGTTAACGCATGCAATAGTTACCGGACAGCGTTGGGTAACACAGACTCTTACCTGAACGCCAGCAGCAGCTACGAGACCTTCTTCTCACAAACTCAGTTGCAACTTAAGGAAGGAAGGGGACAAGAGTGAACATCGGACACATTGAACTCTTCGAACTTGATACTTACCAATCCCGCCAGGGACTTCAGAGTCAATACTTACCGGAACTCTCCCAAAGCCTTCAAACCAGTGAAGTAACTGGTATCTGCGCGCCCCTGCAAGACACGCAGGATGGAGAGCTCATCTTTTACGAACATAAGGTGAGGTTACTAAGGGGATATCAGGGGTGATTAGTGGGGGAGAGCGAGAACAGTTGGGAGGACATCACTAAAACCCACAGGTGGTTAATTCCTGTCTCCACTTGCAGGAAAATACTTCTTCCGGTCCAGCAGACAAGACTAGGCGGTCTAGTCCAGACAGTCATCTCTGCACTACGCATCACGTTGAAGAAGACCACAGCTGTCCGGGTCTGATCCACACCCCTGTTGGGTCCAGGTGAGCATAACAGAACGCGAAGCCTCTCTACAAATACCCACCCAGGTGTTATGGAAACCTCGGAAAACGACCAACTGGCCCAATTATTGGGGGAATTTAGGGAGGAAGTACATGCCGCTTGCCAAGAGACTAATGCCCTCAGGAGAGAACTGATTGTCTCATAGGAGCGCACGCATGATCTGGCTAGGCAACTACTGCAAAACCAAGCTGGGCAAACGCCCCTACCTGGATATGGGGGAAACCCAACCGCCGTTTCATCAAGCAATCCTGTGCAAGTGGTTTTACCAGGAAATATTCCGTTAGCTCCACCCGAACACTTTGCTGGGGACCCAAAAAGGTTTGCCGTGTTTATGAACCAATGCCGCTTGCACTTTTTATGCAGACCGGGAGCCTTTCCAAATGACCAAGCCAAAGTAGCCTTTTTATTGTCATATCTTAGTGGCAGCGCAGCGGATTGGTCCATTCCATTAGTCAACCAGGATGATCCTCTTCTCCGAGATTTTCAGGGTTTTCAAAGGAGCATGGAAGAACTATTCGCCAGACACTCACAGGGTCAAGCCCTGGACAACGAACTTTTATCCTTACGAAAGGGTAACCAGGATCTGCTAACCTATATTGCAACCTTCAATAGGTTGGTGGTGGAAAACGGGTGGCTGGAGAAAAACAAATTACATTGTTTCATCGTGGACTTCGGGGCGAACTCAAAGATGTCTTGGCTCAAGTTGGTAACCCACCTCAGGATTGCACATAATTTATAGACTTAGTGGTTCAGCTAGACCACCGACTTCAGAACCGAAAGACTGATCGAGCTAAATTCGAGAACCGGGTATTGGTTAAACACAACGTTGCCCCCAAAGGAACAGATGCATCTGAACCTATGCAGATCGGGGGGGTTAAAGGACCCTTAACTCAAAAGGAAAGAGAAAGAAGACGACAGATGCAGTTGTGTCTGTACTGTGGAACCACAGGACATTTTCTTCGGGATTGCCCTACAAAACCACCCAAGAAGGTGGTAGGAGTTGCTAATAAAAGTCACATAGAGCCTGATTCAGGAAACGACCATGCCCGACACATGTAGAAGTCCGCTTGCCGAGCTTAAAGAAGGACACTCAGACCTCGCATCTGATCATCCCAATGGTCCTACTTGATCCCAGGCAGCCATCACATATGCACATAGTAAGGGCATACATAGATAGAGGGGCCGTAGGAAACTATATGGACCACAAATTGGTGTCAAGGATGGATCTACCTCTTTTCAAAAAGACCGCTTTAGGATGTCATCACCACAGTTGATGGAACTGAGATTGCCTCGGGGCCTGTAACTCATTCCACTACAGAGATGACACTGTTGAGTCAAGATGGGCATCGTGAGACTATTGTGTTTGATCTAATCAAAGCCCCACAGTTCCAGATAATACTGGGGATGCCATGGTTGGAAACACATAATCCTTGTATAGATTGGCGAGAGAAGAGAATAACCTTCCCGGATTGTGCACACACCTGTTACCCGGAGAAAACTTTGAACAAAGGCCTGGCTACAGTCATTAACCCAATCGTGCAGTTACCTCAGGAATAACAAGAATTGCAGGATGTTTTTCAAAAAGAACAGGCCAATACATTACCTCCTCACCGATCATACGATTGTCAAATCAACCTCCTACCCGGTGCACAACCCCAATGCAATAGAATCTACGCCCTCACGGAACCTGAAAATCGTCACCTACGGCAATACTTGGACCAATACCTTGCTAATGGCTTTATTCGTCCTTCCAAGTCTCTTGCATCCTCAGCTTTATTCTTCGTGCCAAAAAAAGAAGGTGACCTTAGAACGTGCATAGATTACCACGCATTAAATCAGATTATGGTAAAAAAACGATACCCATTGCCTCTGATCCCCGAATTACTAGACTAAGTAAAGGATGCTTGTATCTACACTAAGTTAGATCTCCGAGGGGCATATCATCTGGTACGTGTCAAGAAAGGCGACGAATGGAAGACTGCCTTTCGCACCAAGTACGGATTATTCGAATATCAGGTGATGCCCTTCGGGTTGTGCAATGCACCAGCAGCCTTCCAGTATTTTATGAACAATGTCCTTCGTGATCTCATTGTCGTCTGTGTCGTCGTATACATAGATGATATTCTAGTGTACTCCTCCTCAGAATCAGACCATGTTAAGCACGTGCCTGCAGTCCTTGAGAAACTACGCCGGCACAAGTTATATGCAAAATTGGAAAAATGTGTTTTTCTTGCTACAGAAGTTGAATTTCTTGGATTTATCCTGACTCCAAAAGGAGTCCGAATGGACTCTCGAAAGGTGGACGCAATTCTCAAGTGGCCATCACCCAGTTCAGTCAAAGGGGTACAAAGAATGCTCGGATTTGCTAATTTCTACCGCAGATTCATTCCGGACTTCTCCCATGTTGTACACCCCATCACAGCACTTTTGCGAAAAAACAAACGCTTCTTGTGGACCGAAGAGGCTGAAAAGGCCTTCCAAGAGCTGAAAGTGAAATTCACATCAGCATCTGTCTTAAAGCATCCACGCCCTGAGCTTCCATACATAGTAGAAACTGATGCATCCAGTTTAGCCATGGGAGCTGTCCTGTCCCAGAAGGATCCTGAAACCGGTCAACTTCACCCAGTAGCGTTTTGGTCCAGAAAGTTCTCAGCACCTGACTTAAACTATGCGGTTACTGATAAAGAGCTATTAGCCATCAAATCCGCCTTTAAGGCTTGGCGGCACTATCTTCTTGGTGCCAGGCATACTATTACCACAATCACTGATCACCGGAACCTGCAGTATTTAAAAACAGCCAAAGCCCAATCATCGCGACAACTTCGATGGGCATTGTTCTTTGCCGAATTCTATTTCGTGATCACTTATCGACCAGGCTGCAAAAATGGCAAAGCAGATGCCTTATCCCGAATAGGGATGGGAGAAGCATATGCAAACCCGGAACCGGTGCCAATAATTCCAGAGCAAAGAATTCTTGGCATAACTACTCTACAGACACTAGAAGATATTCATTCACAAATCCAACAACTCTTCGATCCAGCAACCCTGCAGGACTGGGTAAATAAAGGCCCGGACTACTTAGTCGTCAATGACCTACCTTACTATCAAGGACGACTATTTCTACCACACAAGGAAATGCAAGAACTAGTCATCTCCAATTACCATGACACCCTGATGGAAGGGCACCCAGGTATCGCAAAAACTGAAGCGAAAATTAAGAGACAGTTCTGGTGGCCCACTTGGCGAAAAGCTGTAAAGTCATTTGTGATGTCTTGCGGCATTTGCGCCCAAAACAAAAGCCAGAAGAAAAAACCTGCTGGCCTTTTACAACCTTTGGATATTCCACCTACACCATGGCACACCTTGGGCCTCATTACGACCCTGGCGGAGTGGGTTTACGCCAGCGGTATTCGCGGCGGACCCGTCCGCCCTACTACGAGTTCCCGTAGCGCCATGGAGCGTTTTCCGCCTGGTTTTTCCGGGCGGAGAAATCCATGGCGCTACGGGACCTTGTTGTTAATTACGCCACCGTATTTTACGGTGGCGTAATTAACGCCTTCCCCACTCCCATTATACCCTATGGGGCAAAAATGGGAATGGGGAAGGGTAAAATGGGGAATGGGGATTTACCGCCCCGCCAAGGTCGGAATGGGGCGGAAAATCCGCCAACCCCCATGGCGCTATCGGCAGCTTTCCGCCGTGCTCCATGGTGCATTTTGCACCACGATTTCCGCCAGGGTCGTAATGAGGGCCCTTGTCTTTAGACTTTATTACAGATCTACCTCCATGTAATGGATTTAACACCATCCTAGTTATTGTGGATCTTTTTTCCAAGATGGCTCACTTTATTCCTTTAAAGGGGTTACCATCTGCTTTGATTCTGGCCAAGGAGTTCCACGAAAACATTGTTCGATTACACAGATTGCCTTCCGTATTGGTTTCTGACTGAGGTAGTCAATTTATCTCGCATTTTTGGAAGAAATGTTGTGAACTGGCACAAATTGACGTGAGGCTATCAACAAGTCACCATCCCCAGATCGATGGTCAGACGGAAAGGACCAACCAGACCCTTGAAAAGTACCTACGCTGCATGCTACACCAGACCGAAAGCAATTGGAAAGATATTTTATGGATTTCCGAGTACGCATACAATAACTCTGTACATTCAGGAACCGGACAAAGCCCTTTTTATACCATATATGGACATCACCCTCGAACCTCAGAACTCAATTCGCCTCAGCACTTAGAAATGCCCGCAGTTAGTCATTTGCACTCTACTATTACACAAGCCTTTAAGGAAGCCACAGAACATTGGAAACAAGCAAAAGAGAAATACAAGAAAAATGCTGATCAACATAGAAGTGAAACTCCACAATACCAGATTGGGGATCAAGTTTGGCTGGCTACAAAACATATACCTCTGAAGGGAACTCAGACTTTTAATCCTAGATATTTGGGACCTTACACCATTAAGGCCATTATCAACCCGGTGGCCGTCAAATTGGGATTACCATCTAATATGCAAATTCATCCTGTCTTTCATGTTTCACTTCTAAAACCAGTTCAAACAGGGACAAGATTAACCAACCAATTGAATTCGAGGTAAAAAATATCCTGGACTCCAAGATGATTAAATCAAAACTTTTTTATTTGATCGATTGGAAAGGCTACGGACCACAAGAAAGATCATGGCAGCCTAGTGACCACGTTCATGCACCTCGGTTGGTGAAAAGATTCCATCGGAACTTCCCAGACAAACCGGGTCCAGGGGAAAGAACAACTTTAGGAGGGGCCTTGGGGGAGAGTGCTGTCATGATGCCTACCCCCGGGCATCAGGGCCAAGGCCCTCAGCTCCGGGAGCAGGCATCCAGACATTTGTTTAAACCTCAGCAGCCCCGGCTAGGGGCTGTCTGGGTTCAGTCCTGGCGCCATAGGCGCAAGGCTCATCATATAAAATCAGTCCTGGCGCCATAGGCGCCAGGCTCATAGACTTTACTTACCTGATGCAGACCATGCTGCAAAAGTGTCCAAGCCTACATGAGGCCTGGATGGGACTATTTTGTTACAGGGACTATTTTTACTCGGGCGTGGCTGTAGGGAACTTCTTACCTGGAACTACTTTGGAGGCTATTTAAACCACACCCGAACAGCAGCACATGCTTTACGTTATTCTGCATCCAGCAGTGTTATGCTCACCGTGCCTGCAGCCAGCATTCAGTCTTCTGCCACGCCCGCGTGCCTGCAGCCAGCATCCAGTCTTCTGCCACGCCCGCCTCGAATCCAGAGCTCCTAGAATAAAGAAGAGGAAAAGGACAAGGTTAGAAAACATACTTATTTCAAATTCCTCACCTAATTCTGGAACCATTTCATCTTTGGACCTGGAAAGTACATCAGTCCTGCACGCGTCGCTTTGGCAGCTCCAGCACGGCGCCATACTCACCAGTTCTCACAGCATCTTTCGATCCGGGACTGTCTTCATCATTTCTTCGCCGTAATCCGGCACCTAGGGGACACTAGAAAAAACAAGGTGAGCCAAGGGAATCAACAAATACAACCTCTTACCACCATAGACTTACCTGATTTACCACCCACGGTATTATTCCATAACTCTCCACATTTTCATATGCCGCATCTGTAAAGAGGGAGAAAAACAACACGTTAACGCATGCAATAGTTACCGGACAGCATTGGGTAACACAGACTCTTACCTGAACGCCAGCAGTAGCTACGAGACTTTCTTCTCACAAACTCAGTTGCAACTTAAGGAAGGAAGGGGACAAGAGTGAACATCGGGCACATTGAACTCTTCGAACTTGATACTTACCAATCCCGCCAGGGACTTCAGAGTCAATACTTACCGGAACTCTCTCTACGCCTTCAAATCACTGAAGTAACTGGTATCTGCGCGCCCCTGCAAGACACGCAGGATGGAGAGCTCATCTTTTACGAACATAAGGTGAGATTACTAAGGGGATATCGGAGGTGATTAGTGGGGGAGAGTGAGAACAGTTGGGAGGCCATCACTAAAACCCACAGGTGGTTAATCCCTGTCTCCACTTGCAGGAAAATACTTCTTCGGGTCCAGCAGACAAGACTAGGCGGGCCAGTCCAGACAGTCATCTCTGCACTACGCATCACGTTGAAGAAGACCGCAGCTGTCCGGGTCCGATCGACACCCCTGTGGGGTCCAGGTGAGCGTAACACCATGCTTTCAGCCTCCAGGTTCTCCCAGAGCGGCACCCACCACCAGTAAGTACAGGTAGCAATATTTCTTTCCTCCCACCACTCCAGTAAGTGCAAAGAACCAATACTTCAAAGTGCAGTACAATAGTCAGTAATTTGCGCAATGCACACTGCCCAAGCACATAAAATATCCAGTTCACCCCTATCCACTTCTGTACACACAGTATTTCAACACAGCACTCAGTGGACACACTGCAGGAGTGTTCACGCCATAAGCTCCAGCCATGGACTAAAAATTGTAGGATGTGCTAAAAATCACCACACCAATGGAACCAACAATGTATGCAATGCACACAAACCACACACAGAACGCAAAAATGACAAACCTACTTTCAAGCAGGCCACATAGTTGTCGATGCGATGGCTCCAGCCATGCATCCAAGATGGTAGGGCACACCACACACAACACACTGTAGTACACCCTATGTTTAAATGTGCATGGCACCTGCAATGCAGTCCCCAGCTGCAATTGAGCCTGCCAACTTTCACCCTGGCCACATGTTTGCATGCATGGCTGAATGCCGCTGTGTGGGGGGTGGTGAACGGTATGTGGGTGGCTGTGTACATAGTCCACATTTGAAATGTGTGTTGCAGAGGACTTCTTTTCATGGCACATTATCTTAAAACACTTCCTACAGCAATGGTCTTATAAGGTGCACACCATAGCATACACAAATGCTCACATGTGGCTCCCTAATTTGCAACACGTGCAATGACCTACACCATATGGTAATGTATGTATAGCACCTCACTTTGGGTGTTCTATCAAGTCTAAATTGTCCTCCACAACCATTCTTTAAAGGTCACCACTATCGGAGAGATGCATAGTTCAACCTGCAAGGCTGCACCATGTTGTGGTGGCTATCATCAAGGCCTAGGCTCTTGGGTACATGGCCTACGGCCTATGGCCTTTGGCCATGCACTCAAGAGTGTAGGCCTTGCCCACACCCACCACAAAATAATAGAGCCATGATTGCGAACATGTGGCCATGTACCACAATCCACAAACGTACCATAGGAAGGGTGTTAGAAAGGGCAAACCATAGCAAACGTAAATGGTCACATGTGGCTCCCTAATGTGCAACACGTGCAATAACCTACACCATATAGTAATGTGCGCATATCAGCTTACTTCTGAGATTCTACCACATGTACAATATCCTCCACAACCATTCTTTGATGGTCACCACCCTCTGAGAGATGCAGCAGTAAAACTGCATCGCTGCATTATAATGATAATAATAATTTAGCATTTATATAGCGCTACGAACCCTCAGGTATCTGAGTGCTGCTTATTATTACCCATGGTGTGTGGTGCTCATTTATCGACCTCGGAAGGATGAAAGGCTGAGTTTGGCCCTGCCGGGATTCGAACCTGCGTCAGCAGGCTCTGCACAGGTGCCAAATCGAGCGCTCTACTCGCTGTGCCACTTGACTGTGCCGCTTGGTAGCTGTGCTGTAGGCATAGGCTCTTGGGTGAATGGCCTATGGCCTATGGCCTTTCACTATGCACCCAATAGTGTAGGCCTTTCCCACACCCAGCACAACATAAGAGAGCCACGCAGGAAAACATGTGGCAGGTACCACAATCCACAAACATAACATAGACAGCGACACTTCTACCCAACACCCACACCATAATACAGTGATGCATGCATGCATGTAACAGTGAGCAGAATCCACAAACATACCACAGTGTCCGGCACCCGTACCCACTTGTATTCACATAGCATTGTATTACTGCCAACCCAACCACAAAATCTTCACAGCAGTTGCCCTGCTCCCAGCACTCTAATAAGTGCACAAAACCAATACTTCATGGTGCAGTACAGTAGTCTGCACTCCGTGCAATGCACAGTACCGAAGTCGATAAAATATGCAGTTCAACCCTGTTCACGTCTATGCACACAGTAATTCAACACTGCACCCAGAGGAAACACTGCAGTACTGTTCACTCCATCAGGTACAGCCATGGACTGCACACTGTAGGAAGTGCTAACAATCTGCACACCCATGGAACCAACAGTGTATGCAATGTTGACAAACCACACACACAAGGCAACAATGTGAAACCTACTTGCAACCACGGCACATAGTTGTCGGTGCAAGGCCTCCACCCATGCATCGAAGGGCCTAAGCCCTCACCGCACGCAACACACCATAGTACACTGTATCTTAAAATGTTCATGTCCTGTGCAATGCCCTCCCCTTCTGCCATCGATCTGCCATCAGTCACTGTGGAAAGAGGTCGCAGCACCAGCTATTGTGCCGTAACGTAAGCTGCCTGTATTCAGCACACAAGGAGTCACCTGTGGAGGTATCCGCGAATTAGCACAATACGCACGGATACTGCGGTTACACCACCGTCTTCTTCCACCTAATGCGATATAACAGATGAACCAATTGTCACTCCCCCACCCTTTCCATCCCTTCTTCCCACCACCACATGGCCTAAAGTATGTTTTCAAGGCCCTTCCGGCGCCGCACTGATCTGCAATACACCATGGTGGCATTTCCCCAAAATGTAGACGCACAGCACGCTTCCCTCTAGCCAACCACCGCCCGTGTCCAGTGTTCGCCGACATCATGGCGTACTGCAAGCCAATGAGACTTTTGTCCACGGAGCGAACAGGGAAATGGTTCAGCGGAGCGCAGCCAGATATCACTAATTTTTTGAGACATACATTTCAGTTCTTTGCAACCAAAGTACTGGTTGGATTTCTACCAAACACACAAAAGCAAACTTTCAGAACCAAGTCCCCGCTCCTGCCACAAATTTGCTTAAAATCTGGCCAGCCGTTAGGCCTGTAGGCATGCACAACGTTTTTGCCCATTCAGTCTATGGAAAAAAAATATATATATATCTTAATTTCTATCAAATTTTTCATCCTTCATTATCCTTCTTCCGATGGTTCCTCTGCTTAACTTTCATTTGGCTCCTCAATCAGTTGTAAAACTGGTCTGGAATGACAGCTTTTCATCTGATTGATGTGGCCCCATTTTTCTTCTGTCTGTTCTCCTTTTGGGATGAGAATCTGTAGGCAACAGGAGATATTTTATCTACAATTTCAAAGGCACCATGTCAAGATGGGATTAACTCCTGCTCTTTGGTCTGATTCCTTAGAAAATTGTACAGGCAAACCTTGTCCCCTAGTTCATACTCTTTCTTGGTGGTCTTTAGATCAGCAGCAGTCCTGTAGTTCTGCAGCAGTCCTGTAGTCCGACCACATCGTTGTGCCAGGAAGTGGTTAATTAGCCCAGTACACCGCAGAGCGGTGAGCGGAGGTGAGAGCAGTCTGCAGCAGTCCACTGCAGACGCAGAGTAAAAGCGCGATGGAGCCTGAAGTGCGTCCTCCCACACCCCCAGCAGGAAAGGCCAAGATGACCTACCGGGAGTCGGAGGAAGGCGGAGAATCAACGTCTAAACCAACACAGAAAATGAGAGCACCGGCGGCCGACGCCGCAGATGCGGGGGCTGTGGCCAAGAGAGCGGAAAAAGTAAGAAACCCCAGAGGTAAGCTTATAATGAAAACGCATCAGAGGCAAGCACAAACAAGCTTACCAGCTTTGTGGGCTGTGGCTGCGGTCTCGACGCCGGCGAGCGCAAACGCGCCTGAAACTGTGAGTCCGAGTCCTCCTGTCAGATCCGCCCCTGCCCCCGCCGACGCAGCACCCGCAGAGTGCGGAGTGCGAGGAAACCAGCCAGTGGAGACAGAGACGGAGATGGAGGTGGAAGAAGTAGAGAGCCCCTGCCACGCCGGGCTGGGCGGGAGAGAGAAAAAGAGCATACCTGACCCAGATGCCGTCCCAATCGTCCGCGACGCAGCGGGGGCCCTAGCAACCGTCCTAGAGACGAGTGGTGGTGGCGTCAGGGTTGTCGGAGGACGACCGGCGCCACCACCTTTACAAGGCTCCTGCTTTGGGGCGGGCAGAGAAGGGCGGAGTGAGGAGGTGGACGACGTCTGGAAGACCCCGAGTTTGGAGGTGCCAGTGGGAAACCTGATCCACAACAACGTCGATGTAGCAGCCAGCGGGTGGACTCCCCTTACATGTAACACCCCCTGTGAGAAATGCTTCAACCCCCCTGGCAGCCAAGCCCCAGTGGATGCAAATGTGCAGATCCAAAATAACGTGGAGAAAGGAACAAAAAAGACATCGCTTTCCCCCGTGGGAACAGCAAAAAATATGGACTGCCCTAAGAAAACATTGAACATCAAGGCAATGATCCACTCAGACCATAAGAGCAAAGACACAGACCAGAGAAACACAACAGTTGTGTACAAAAATCAGGTAAAGGAACACAAGGAACCAGTTGAAATCAGTTCCGGTGAATCGTCCTCAGATAGAGATAGTGACAAAGTCTTTGAAGAAGATAACAAACGAGGGGACGCACACAGAGTAAGCGACCAGGAGGACTCAAGCAAGGAAACAGAGGACGAGAGTGCAAAACCTGATGTAAATCAACAAAAAAAGAAAAAACTCAAATCTAAAAGAAACCAAACACCTCGGAAGGCACCCTCAACTCAAGAAAAAAAAAGGGGTACAAAATACTTGACCACAAAAAGTAGAGAAGAAGGAAAATGGTCTAAAAGAAAAAGACCATCAAAACCTCCGGCACCGCTACTATCCTGCCCCCTAAAAACATTCTTTACCCAACAGTACAAACACAAACTAACAGTGGACTCAGAGGTATCAGATGCAGAGATGCTCGAAATAGCGAAAGAAATCATGCCAGGATCAAAACTAAGAAAAACAGACAATACCCAAACCAAAATCGCCACACAGATGGGAAAAAAACTAAACGGTGCAGTCTGCACAGAAAACAGCAATGAAAGGGAAACCAAAGCCCAGTTCAAGAGCGGGGAAGAGGATCAGCCTCGGGAAAGACAAATGGCTTCCCCCAATCCCAAGATCTCGTCGGACACTGAAACTTCAAACTCAGAGCCCAAAAAGAAGCAAAAAAACCCCAATGACAAACAAGGACGAAAGGACAAAGGCAACCGTAGAAGATCATATAGCAAGCCTGTCCTCGGAGGAAACCCAAAGACCCGTGGACCTAACAGATGACAGTGAACAACGGCCTGCATGGATGAAGCCGCACTTGGTCACGGAACTACAAACAGCGGCCTTACCATCCACAAGGAACTGAGAACTCCAACGAACACCTCGGAAGCTACAGGCAGGGAGAACGTCAACAAGCCAGGACCCTTCTTCACAAACAGAACACCGGGGCCCACACAGTATAGGTATGTTAAAAAGAGCTGAGAAAACCCAAATCTCTCCTAAAAATCGCTGGCTAAGCGATATTGCCGCGGCCATTCACAAAGACACCTC
Organism: Ambystoma mexicanum; assembly: GCF_040938575.1. Classification (NCBI taxonomy): domain Eukaryota; kingdom Metazoa; phylum Chordata; class Amphibia; order Caudata; family Ambystomatidae; genus Ambystoma; species Ambystoma mexicanum. Next base: position 1,335,891,835 of record NC_090924.1, read on the forward strand.
AAACCAGAAACCGGACATGATACCAACCATGTCGGCAATGTCAATTGTACTAGCGCCTTTTTGCAAACTATATGAAGCACTAAAAAATGAAATACAGGACAATACAGCAATCCTCGGAAATATGAGCGCAAAAATGGCCCATGTTGAAAGCTATATAACGGCCATAGAAACACATAAAAATATCCAGGAAATAAACTGGGAAAGAAAAATCGAGGCGCTTGAGCGAAAAATTGAACGTCTAGAACAACAAACTAGAAACCCTACACCACCTCAGGGTTCAAACCTGGGAAATCCTCTAGAACTCCAAACACAGAAGCTGCACATTGGAACAACAGGCCCGGAAGCCCGAATCCAGAAAGTGCTCAGTGGGATAAAAGGCCCGGAAGACAGAACAGAAAAGATCCAGACAAACCTCTGTATAAACAAAAAAAAAGAAATAAGAGCGAGCACATCCGGCAAACTCCCTGGAGTCACTAAACTACTACCAGGACAATTGGTCATAACTCTAAAAAAAGGAGAGGGGAAAACAGATGAGATCGTAACCCTGGATGATCCCTGCTCCCCGAAGAACACCACCCAAAGATCTCCACGAACAGTGGAAGAATTTATGACAGACTCGCCGCTAATGAATGTATCACAGCACCGGGAATCTACTGACCCGGATAACAGAAAACAAGACGTAACTTCCAACGTAAAAGCCAAAAAACGAGGGAAGTAGAAATCATTAGTGAAAAAAAAGGAGCCTCGAGTGAGGAAAAGGCCAAATGGGAAGAAACGAAACAAAAGGACAAATCCGGAAAGAAAGGCGACGCAATCATGTCCACCGGCACGTATTTGAAAGCAAACATACCATCGAGACGGAAAGAGAGTGCGAGAGATAGAAGTAATCCGAGACTCCAATGTCCCGTGGAAGAAAAGAGGAAAAAGGAAACGACAAACAAGAGTTACACACGCTTATTTAAACTCGAACAACAAGTTATCACAAAGGAGTATTTAATCTTAAACCGACCAACCATCCTTCAGATCATGAAAAAATCAAAAACCCTTAGGGACGTGAGGTCAAGAGACATCGAGTTGGTAGAGCCTTATCACAAGGGCAGGACGGCGAAAGCCTATTTACATGTAAAGGCTGAGAGCATCATCCACATGGACAAAGCAGTTTTTGAGGAAATGGCATCAATGGGACTCCAGCTGACTGAAATGACAAAGACCAAACGAGAGGAGCAAGACTGGAAAATAACAAAACTCAGAAATTACAAAGCGCACTATCACTCAAAAACAGAAGACCTATATGCGCACAACCGATGGAACAAGTCGAAGGACAAAGAAAATGCGCATGAAGAAATCAAACAATACCGTAGAGACGACTCACGAGACCAGAGAGGGTCCTTGAACCACGCAGACCCAAACTCACGCAAAAGAAGTAACGTGGACGACAATCGTCATCAACACGAAATTGGACCAAACGGAAGGAGTGGGAAAGAAAATCGAACAGCACAGCCAACTAGACATTCCATCGCAAAAGTGAACGACCAGAAGAACCCCCAAAAAACACGGAACTTCAGACCTTCAAGAGGCCCGTGGGACTGGTTTACATCTACCTGGTCTAAGAAAACTATGAAATAGCAGCGAGCAGGGCCGGGCCTCGAAATAGTGGGAACAACGTCGACCATCGAGAAACGGCCCGACAAGGATCTTTTCATCCTCGGATCCTGGAACACCAGAGGACACAATCACCTAACTACGCCGGGAGATGTGAACTTGGGTTTCTTCGACATTCTATGTCTACAAGAGACATGGCTGCTTGAGAAACCCACCTTGGATGGATTCTGCTTGGAAATCGCAGCAGCAACGAGGGGACCCCTAGGAAGACCATCATCTGGGCTGCTAATGGCGATAAAAAACGGCCTGGGTCTCGAAGTGCCGAAGAAATGGAGAAATTCATATGAAATGTTAGTGACCCTTACCACATGGTCCCCATCTACCCAGAACGCCAAGAGGATAAAACGCAACATTTTGGCAATTATAAATTGCTACTGGAATCCCCAACGAACAACTGTAAAAAAGTTCTGCTCAACGATGAGTTCGACCATCGATCAACTATATGAAGAGTTTGATGAAATTGAGATAATGGTATGTGGGGACCTCAACGCAAAATGCAACAAAGAAAACCAGGGAACGTGGACAGACGCAGCTTTGGAACGTGGGAAAGCCTGGATGGAAATAATCAGCTCGAGAAACCTAAAAAATACAGCTGCCCTATTCCCCAGCCAATTGAACATTCCAACTTGGGAACGAGGTGCCTCTAAAGCGACGTTAGATTACATCTTCATCTCTGCGGCCATAGCAACAAACATAACAAGATTTGAAGTCATAAAAATGGCTAATAGCGACCACAACCTACTCACATGCACTTGGCATGGGTGGAAACCAAGGAAACCGGTCTACTCGGCCACGGTGGGAACGAACGCCCAGCAAACACGGCTATGTCTAACGGAAGCAAACCTCAAACAAATAAAATCGGTCTGGGAGGAAAAAACATCAGCTAACCAACTAAGCAAGAATAAAGAGAGACCAAATTATCTCGCTCTGCTGCTACCATACAAGAAACCGGCAGGAGCCAGAAGGACGCCCCAACCACACACTGCCCACGCATATAACAAAGAGCTGGTAGAACAAAGAAAACTAGGGCGCAAACTAAAAAGAAGGGCAAAAAACTCAAAAAAAGAACAAGACTGGCGGGAGTGGAAAACTGAAGTAAAAAGATACGCAAATTGGCGGAAAGAAACTAGAGCAGCGCAATACCAACTAGACGCTGAAGAAATGCTGAGAACACTGGCAACAAACAAATCTAGCAACTTCTGGTCATTAATCAAAAAAAGCAGCCTTACATCGAAATCAGCTCCGATAAATGCTGTCCCAGAAGCGAAATGGATCGAGTACCTATCAAGGGAGTTTGAAGAGCCCAAGGAATCAGTAGAACAGACTAAAACAACTGCAATCACAACCTGGGTATCCACCTCAAACCCGGAAGTTATCGAATTAAAAATCAGAAAATTGAAATCATCTAGAGCTCCAGGTCCAGATGGATTAACAAACACCACCCTCAAGCAATTTCCAAAAGAATGGGCAGAACTGATTGGAAGGATCTTCGAGGAATGCGAAAGAACGCAACAAATCCCAGAGTCCTGGCTAAAAGCAGTTATCGTCCCGATTCATAAGAAGGGTTGTCGGGAAGACCCAGTAAACTATAGACCAATCGCATTACTAGACATTATGGGAAAGATCTTCTCTTCAATCATTCTGGACCAGTGGAGGATTTGGGAAAAATCAGCAAAGTGTAAAGACACTCTGCAAACCGGCTTCCAAAAAAATGGATCAACAGCTATCAACACCTTGATAATTAACATCTTAAAAGCCAAAGTAAAAGAAGGAGCACCCAAGAGCTATCTGGCGTTTGTTGACCTGTCAAAAACTTTTAACAAAATAGATAGAAACCTGTTATGGAAAGAATTGGAAGCCTGGGATTGTCCCAAATCAGTGCTCGACCCTCTAATCGCACTACACTCGCACACAACTGTAAGAGTGAAGCTTAATCAAGAGGGCACCTTATCGGACGAAATCCAGGTAAAAAGAGGAGTAAAACAGGGCTGCCCGTTTGCGCCAGCGCTCTTTATCGCCTTTCTTGGTGACCTGCAATATGCTGAAGAAAACATCAGAACATTTCCGCCAAAAATAGGGAAAACCACCATCCCCCGCCTACTATATGCTGATGACGTAATTTTGATCGACCAGACTAAGGTGGGTCTGCAAAGGAAACTAACAATTCTTACAGAATACATTGCGACAAATCCTCTAGAGATTAATAAAAATAAAACAAAAATCATGACACTTGAAAAAAAATCGAAAAAACCAACAAGAGCAGAGTCATGGCACTTAGATGACATCAAAATTGAAAAAGTCAAAGAGATCAGATATCTAGGGTTCGAACTAGACAACTCAAAAACTGATCAGGCAATGTAAGCAGCAATCTGGGACAAAGGGAAGAGACTGGCAGCGCAAATGAGAACACTGGATAGGAAATTTGGCAAATTTTCGCTAAACCCAGCAATTAATTTTTACAAATCGAAAGTTGTGCCGATGCTAATCTTTGGAACAGAGGCCTCACTTAGCATGCCTCAGACGATATGGAACAAAATAGAAGGTATGATCTGGAAAGCCGCTTTAGGGCTACCTAAATCAACGGCAATTGCGCCTATCAGAAGAGAGCTGGGACTGCTATCATTGGCATCGATAGCTGAGTTCAGTGCAATGAGACTATTCAGAAAAATCATCTTAGCCGACTACCTGCCAATATACGCTTCTATCAAAGAAGAACTGGAGTACGGTAACTGCGCCGCCTTCAAAAAATGGCCCAAAATCAGAGAAGAAAGTTTATCGGATATATCATGTACAGAAACAGATCTAAAAGAAAATCTGGATACAATCAAACGCAAACTCGAAGAAAGGGACTGGATCATGACGTTGCAGGCAGCAGCTGACAACAAACTATTACAACACCTTCGCCCACGTTCAACAAACTGAAAGTGCCAATCAAGTATGTCAGCAAATTTCCAGAAAAGAAAAAAAGACTGCTGTTCATGAAAGCGAGACTCAACATACTGCAGACAAAAGAAATACTCGCCATTCGAGGCATGGCGGAAAACCAAACCTGCCGACTATGTAAACTCACGGAGAGCGTGGAAACGCTCAGGCACCTGGTGCTAACGTGTCCCTGCGCCAAACAAAACATAATCATTTATCTGTTACCACTGATTATGAACCCCCTGTTGGCCCAGGAAGACGATATGTGGAAAAGATTAATCTCCGGAGAATCCACACGGTGGACAATGGCCATGGCGACCCTTGTCGAACTGGCTTTCACACAGATCAACGAGACCATCCTTTAAATGAGGCAACTTTCATGCAGCGAGCTTATTGGTCAAATTGCGCGACGACCTCTTTTGTGGCTGTCGCATCCCACACTACTCACCTAGTTTTTGATCTGTGGAAAACCTTTTTAGAAAGAACCTGGAAAACCTTTTTAGAAGAACCTGAAAAGAAAAACTATTCAAAAACAAATTCTCAAGACTTCCTTTGATAAAATTACAGGTTCACCTGAAATATAAATCAAATAAAATAATTTAAAAAAAAAAAGGTCTTCGTTCCTTCAGCCGTCTTATCTAAATTGCGTAAGCAAAAGTGTGCGGGACGTGCTTCCTTATATTTTCAATGTATTCATGAGTAGTGGACTTATTTATCAGTGTCTGCTTCTGAGTAGAGCAGATGCTGAGGTAACACCATTTCTCACCCAGTTATGAACCCAAATGGAGACATCTTTATTTCAGATGACTCTGTAGACCTAAAAGACATCAAGACAAGCATTAATTGGATGTCCCAACTAGGTCCAGAGTCTGCCACAATTCTTTTTTAACATACTCACTATTGTCATGTTGCATCTCTCTACCTCCCCACTTCAGGCCAGGTGGTAGGCAATGTGGAGGTTTCTTTTTATGCCTAGAATCTTCCACATCTTTGCCATCACCTCACTGGTAAAATGGCTTCCTCGGTCTGATTCAATCCTTTGCAGGAGGCTGAACTGGGAGAAGATGCAGTTGAACATTAGTGTAGCAGCTGTCTCTGCTTACAATTAAGGGCTGGAAGACCTTCTACCAACTTTGTGAACAAGCATGTAACACTCAACATGTACTTGTTTCCTGTAGAAGAGCGAATCACTGGCCTGATAAAATCGACTTGCAAATCTGACCAAGGCAGTTTCATTCCCTTTTTTTGTAGGGGAGGTCTGTGTATGAGTGAACTGGGTTGAAATTGAGCACACATAAGAGATCCTTTTAGGTAAGTGTCAAGGTCCTGACCCATGTGTTGACAGTAGGCACCCTTGCGCAAGATTTCTAATGTCGTGTGAAACCCCCTATGACCGGCAGTGGCCTTTTCATGGGCGTGGTTCAATATCAGGCTTCGGAATGAGGTAGGTACAACACAATAGTTACAACCAAATAGGGCTCTCCTTACCAACAAAACTTCATCAACACCCGGAGATCCTCTTTACTGGTTAAATATGACTATGTCAGAAGAAAACTCACAGGGTCTTCAATGTGTTGAAAGAATTTTCCAATGATTGGGTCTTCGTTTTGTGCAGTGATCAAATCTGCATCTAGGGTATCTTTACTCCTCTGGGCAGTCAAGAGTTCACTATTCACACACGTTTGTGACCTGGTGACAGCAGCAACTTGGATTTTCCCCAGCAGGGATTCCTTTTCTATGAAATCCCGCTGCTTGGTTCTGGTTTTTGCCAGTTGGTTATCCAGGTAATTCCCAGTCTTATCTGGTGCCTCTATTTTGGAATGACCTCTTATCTTCTTCCAATAGATGGCCATCTCATTGGAGGTCACCATATTGCCAATTGAGCGGATCAGTTTGGCATGCTTTAAGGGTTTATTGTTGGCACAAAACATGCCTCTATTCTTCTAGTTAGCTTTAAGGGTTTATTGTTGGCACACAACATGCCTCTATTCTTCTAGTTAATCAGATGATTGACAAACACATTCCTGACATAACCAGAGTCAGTGATTATGACCAGTTAATTGAGATGGTGGTGCACTGCAGTGAGGATGGCTTGATGAACTGCCATCAACTCTGCAACCTGACTACTTTGGGGTTCTATTTTGTAACCAGCAGAGGGTTTCCGGGGTCTCAATCACACAGGCATTTCCAATACCAGCCACTTGTTCTTTTAGCCCATTGTTATCAACATGGTAGGAGCACCAAACCACATAAACTGTGAGTTTCCTTTGACACATGTCTTCTTCATAGACCTAGTGTGAGGAAGTTAAGAACGCCTTCATGTTGTTGTTGTTCATTGGATTTTCGTCCTCGAGACAATTTTCTTGAGCACAATCATGCAAGTCTGCCCACCTGTGCGATAGTAGACTCTATTTGTTTTGGCCATACCTTAGCTCCTCAGGAAAGCCTTGCATTGACAGAAGCAGGAAATAATTATGGAATTACTAATGTTCCCCATCCGGATTCTGTCACTTTGTAGACATTGCAAGGTTTGGTGAGGAGTCTTGACAATGATGTGCACCCCCAGGGGGAATGGGTGGTCATTTTTCAATGTCCACACCATTGCCAGGCGTGCATTCTCACAGTCATTGATTTTTTCCAAGATTACTTTGTTGCTATTGTCATGCTTTTGATACAACACTGATGTTAGGCAAGTGTCAGAGAACCCTGTCTCCAAGAAGAACTCCTTGTTCTTTATGGTGTAAGCCAAATTAGGTGCCTAGGGAAGACAACCTTTCATTTGTTTAACTGCCTCGGCCTGTTACGGACACCACTTCCACTTGACTCCAGCCTTTAATAAATGGTCCAAGGGTCGAGTGACCACTGGGTAGTCTTCAATGAACTTCCAACTATAATTAGTGAGTCCAAAAAGGCATCTTAATTCTTACAGACTAGTAGGGTCTTTTAATTTCATTAATGATTCCACCTTCTTTGCCTGGGGATTAAAACTCTCAGGGGTGATCTTGTGCCCTAAGAAGTACAGTCGGGTCTTACACCACTGTGCCTTCTGAAAGTACAGTTTTGCTCCGGCTTTCTGAAACTGTGTTAGAACATAGCTGATTTCTGCTATATGTTCCTCCACAGTTGAACTCTTGATCAGAAACTCATCTACTTAGGCTAGCTTTCCTCTTTTGCCGAAGTCGGGCATGGCCTTATGTAGAAAGATGTTGCACTTATTGCCAGAGTTTATGTATCCAAAGGGGGTTCAGAGCCACATTTACTGCTGCCCCCCGAAGGTAAAGGCAAGCTTGGACTGGTCTTCCCTAAACACGGGTACTGTCCATTAGCTGTTGGTCAGTACAATGGCGGTGTACGCCTTTGACCCCTGGATCTGGGCCAGCCCTTGACCGATGTAGGGAAGTGGCAATCTTGACATGTGGACCCCTTTGTTCAACTCCCTCAGGTCTGCACATTGTCTCCATTAGCCATTTGGTCTGGGTAACCTAGAACCGGATTTTTGAAGGTACTGTGTATCAGACGAGATATCCCACAGGATTCTAAGCTCTTAATAATCTTTGTGAGTGTCTCCATAGGTGTGAGTTGTAACCAGTATTGTTTCAGGAACACTGGAGCCATCTCGGGGTTCATGGGAATGGTGGTTGAATGAATAGATGTGCATCCAAAGTCATATGAGTCCACTGAAAAGATATCTTGGAATTCCAGGAAGACCTGCTTCAGCTTTTGTCTTTGCTCCTTGGTCTCACAGGCATCAGCAAGATTGATCCTTTCTTCGATCATCTGCTTAAAACCTGGAAAGACCTCAGACCTGGCAGTTTCAGCATATCCTCCAGTTGGGTGTAGCAATCTCTTTTGATGGTGTTGACCTGGATAGTAGGATCCAGGGATTCAAGGAAGTGGTCCTTGACTCTGAACACTACTTTCTCCCTCTGGATTTCACAGGTTACCTCTTCCACCCCATAGGGGCCGGAAGATTACACCATGAAATTCCCCCCATGCCTAGTAAAAACAAATTCTGAAAAAATATTGTTGCTGATAACAAAACAGTTGTTTGGGATTGGTCCCATGATTTCATGACCTAAATCAATAGAATAATGTTGAGCCTCAACCGTCATTCCAATATCGGTGTCTGCATCCAAAGTCATACTTCGAGGGTCACTGTTATCCACCAATATTCAAATGGTGTCATGTTCTAGTTCTACTAGAGGTGTCAAATTTAAATGCAAACCTTGTTGTTGGAGATTTGAATTTAAATGTATATAGGCGTCCTGATGTTTGAGGTTCTCTCCTCGCTTAATTTTGAGGGGAATATTGAATTGTCGCACCTGCCCTGGGATGATAACCTCTTCTCACACTTGAACTGCAACCGTATAAGGCAGCAATTGAGCTGACCAGAATTCTTTTTCGGTATTGTCAAAGCCCATGGTGTTACCGCCCCAGTCGGGACCAGGCTTTATTATTAATTAGGTCTAAATTGATTGCGAATCAGTTGAGAATGTCACTGCCCAAATAAAAGGTGGAAGGGGCATCTCTCATGACCCAACAATTATGCTCTATGCTTTTGTTACCAATGGACATTTTTAGCATACACCTGCTATGCAAGGGAAGTTTGGAATTTGGAGTTTCCAGACCTACTTCCCATTTGTCAATCAATTTAGATGTGGCAATGGTCTGATCTAGTGGGAGTTTCCTGAATAATTCTTTGCTGATAAAGTTCCTTCCATTATTCAGGCATACTCTGGCGAACACCGGCTCCTCCCCCTCATTTAACTGAATGGGGAAAAACAACTGTTCGCCTATATTCTGAATGTCTGTCAGACTTTAAGCTGGTTCTTCCTTGTCAGGTTTCACAGGACTCAACTTTAATTTTCTTTTCTTTTCTTTTGGACTGGTTTAAAATTTTAGTGTGTTCCCCTTCCAGTGTGGATTGCCACTTAAAATTGGGAGGAAGATTGATTTTCAAGAATGGAGAAGGCTTCCTATCAACAGTTTGTTCTCCTACAGAGATGAAAGTGATGTCTGGGACATGGTTATTCTTGAAATTGAATTCGATTTTCTCATTAAGTTGATCAATTAAATGCAGGCACTATTCCGGCTTATATAATTGGTACTAATTTTTAGTTTTATAGGCCAGTCAGTCTGGCTCCATAGGACCTTGTTTACACAGAGATCGTTCCCCAGTAAACAGAATGTGCCCTCTGGAGTCGCGACAATCACTGGATGTTTTAATCAGTAACGCCCAATTTTGATTTCCAGATCTCCAGTCGCTCAGACGGAAATGTAATTCCAGTCGAAATTTTAGAGTTGTCCGGGAAGTGGCATGAGGGTAATTTAGGGGCCCTGCCCCCGTCCTGAGTGTAGTTGGTCAAAGGCCTTTTTGGGCCTTTTTAGGCAGGACATTGGCTTGGGATCCAGTATCCACAAGAGCTGATAATTCACAATGACCCTACACATTACTGGTGCGTTGAATCTGCCTTCTTTCTCCTCCAGGGTGCAAAGAAAGTGTGACATTTATGCAAGCCCGGTGGTCATTTTCTTAATATTGAACTCCAACAGCATGTGATCTTGGGCAATTTCCTGTGTTGGGGATCGGGAATCTGAAAAGAAAACTTTACAACTAACAATGGGCGAATTTGGGGAATCATCTTTCTCCCCTTATTCTCTGCTGTCCCCCTTTTCGTGGAGGCAGTTATCAGAACTGGTATGGGGAAAGTAGCCCTCCATTTCTACCTTGTCTGGCTCACATTTTGGAGGTTGAATAGTTTCCTGTTTTGGGTAGGTCTTCATACTTACCCTGTCCAACTCAGGGTCTTTTGGGACCCATTTTTTCTAGTTTTCTAGTCCCCACCAGTTCGTCATCTCTAGATTGGAGTTCATAACAGTCAATGACAGATAGTGTCCAGGTCCTAGCTCTCAGAAACCAATTCACCCCACATTTAAGAACATGCCCACCCTTCCTCTCCTTCTGGAAGTCCTTGTAAAACATCCTGTTCCTCTAGGTCTGTTCCTCTGTACATTTGCAGAACTCCACAACTGCTTTGCGACGATTCAGTATGGGGCATGTGTACTACAAGCTATCTTATATTGTGTAGACTTTGTTGAGCTAAACAGTTTAAATCATAACTAGATTTATGGAAGTCAGGTTTGGATAAAATTGTCACATCCAACATCCTCATTCCTGCTCCGTTGACCTTCAGTAGTCTTCCATTGATATGTGTTTGTACTATACTGATAAGGTGATTTATATTCTGGGATGTTTTAACCCACTAGTCCATGCCCTGCAACATTACTGTGCACTGCTTGCATCAGAAACATCAGAATGGCCGCTGGAAAGCATTATGCGTGCTAAAATTACCCAGAAGTGCGCAAGGAAAACCTGAAAAATAGGCCGTCAATCCACTTTTGCCTATGTCAGTGGCAACACAGGAGACCACTGCCAAAACCCATCATTTGGCTGCCCACAGAGGAAAATAAAACTATTTGAAAAAGCAGTCCTGTATTGCAAGAGAAACACAGAGCTGTTTAAAAATCCGTTTTTCCTTGACTGTGGAAAGTGCAAAAATCATGGTTCCCAAACATCACACGAGATCCAACCTCCTTATTCGGTGTGAAACATCACTGTATATAAAGAATTCACCTAAGCACAATGTCAGCAGAAACATATTTGATCAGAAGAAAATCCACATTTAAAGATGCCTGCTTGGAGAAATATGTTAAAAATGGGCATAGTACCGCTGCTCGCCTGTGTCAGAAGATGGGGATTACTTAACCTGCCATTTTAAACTTCTACATTAAGATCTAAGTATGGAAAATAACTCCTATCAAAAGCAATAGAGGTGGATACAATTCAAAACTATATTTTAAAAAGGCTGGAATTAAGAGATTTGTGGATATATTTGTAAAAATGTAATTTGTATTTTAGGACAAGACTATTTAAACACGGTTTTAAAAGTGAGTAAAGTTAGCCACACTGAGCTTCAAAGACATTCCACACCTTCTCCCAAACAAAGGAATCTTTTCCCCTGTGCTCTGCCGAGGATCTGACAGGCAGGTTTGAAAGGAACTGGGAGGGGGACTTTGGCCTGTTGCTCTGAGTGGAGACAAAGGACTCCCTTGAACTGAAAGGAAATGCTAATTTGGGGCTTCAATAGAAACCAGCCCTGGCAGGAAGAAGCTCAAGTTACTCTCTGGCTCAGCCAAGCCTTAGAGGCGGGCCCAGACTGAGATGTGGATTTTAAACTGGAGAAAATATATGTTTGAGGAAAAGACTTATAGAAAATTGTGCTGAATTGGCAAAAATATGGAATTTAGAGGTTATTAAAATGAAAAAACGATTCTGGAATTTGTGCGATGTTCAGAGACTGAGCCACGAAAATGTTGATATTGTAGCAATTGTGATTATAATAGGAATATTAAAATTTACAGGAAAATGTCCAGATGGTATGTGCATGTATGTGAGAAAATTGGTACAGAACTGACACTGAGTAACCGACCAAAAGCGCGAAAAACTGTCATTTGTGAACCAAAGAAGATTGGACTTTGACAGTCACGTGCCTTAATTAATCTGTAATGTAAATATGTAATATTAGCAAGTTTGGGATATTGTGAATATATTTTTTATGAAAAATAGATTTTCTGGTTAGACACAAAGGGGAGTTTTTTTCTCCCTGGACCATAATGATACATCATGACACAATGTTTCCTTCTCGAATCAGGAGAGAGGGAATACTTAGACCAATCAGTTTCCAGAGGGTGGGCTTAGTATAATCAGCCTTCCTACCCCCACCCCCTTGAGAAATACACAAATAGGGACTGTTGAGGACACACACACATTAACCCATCAACTGATCGACTGGCGAAGCGCTCTGCAGGAAGAACCCATTTCCAGACTCCAGAACCCATATCCAGACTCCAGAACCCTGAAGCAAAAGGCCCAATCCAAAAAGCTGAAACCTTCTCAGCTGGCCTTTAAAATCTTGCAACCTGATTTTAACCCAAACTTCCACAGGACCCAACCAATTCAACAGCCTGGCTGTGCTGTTTTGGCTGCTTCTTGACAAGAACCCTTGCTAGAACCCAGAAATCCAAACCAGTAGAGCAGAGTTATAACCAGAACCAACCCGTCAGATCCAGAACCAGAGGCTTTGCAGACCAGAGTGCCTTGCTGAGAGCAGAACCAAGTGCCTGAGACCTGTCTGGTGGCGAGCAAATTCCCGTCCAAACCTTTGACCAGATCTTGACGGCCCATTCCAAAGCCATAGTTGTGAGTATTTAGCATAGAACTGTCCATAGCCATCTCTTAGTTTAAGTAATCATCCAACCCATTCCAACATATCCTGATTGTATTGTAGAATCTCTTTTGTCTATCTTGAATCCTTCTCTCATCCACATAACCCTGTGATAATTGTAGTGATAAATCATCTTTGCGCTAATATAGTTGCTGAAGAAGGCAAGTGTCACAGCGGACAAAGATCAGACAGAGGCACCTCTGACTGGTGGCTGTACCGTTGGTATCTCGCATCTTCATAGCCTCCCTTAGTGTTAAGAAATCCTTGTTTGTAATCTTCAACAGCGCATCTCTCATTTGAAATCTTGACTCTTTTCTAAAAAAAATCGACCTTTACTAAAACCTCTGTAACATTTGAACCGTACATGCTAGGAACAAAATTTAAATGTCAAATTGAAGCTAACATCCTTAGATTTCGAACAAACTATAGACCACACTCCTTATAGTTTTCTTAATTGCATTTCTCGCGCGCTGAAATGTTTGCTGCGATTCTGCATTTGGCTCAATTTCATTCCATATAAAAAACAGCTATTTCTTGCATTCAACCTCTGAATTCAGTTTCCTATCTGTCAGTCATTCAAACATCATTTGTAGTGTCTACCTGAACCTATCCAAAGCGGCTCCCACTAGTTTTGAATCCTATTTAGCGAATTAAAATCAATTTTTAGCATTTTTCCTATTAATTTCAGATCACATTCAAAAGCATTTGACCTGTTTAAAATCATTCCTGTTCTCTAAGCTTACTGGGGAATTGGGATTGAACTGCATTGTTGATTGTATATTCCTGAAACATGTGTGCCCGCATTCCATCTCTTCCTCTTGCATAATGGGGGGGGGTTTAGTAGTAACAGGGGGAAAGAGTGATTACATTGTCTTTGATTGAATTCATATCAAGTTTCATTTCTGTGCTGCATTAATTTCATATCATTGCATTTCATTGAACCCACACAAAGTTATTCTCTGCTACATTATTCTTATCACCCATACTCCTATTGATTAAAGAGATTGTTGATTGTTGTGATATCACCCATTGCTGATCAGTGTATATATATATATTAATAAGTGTGATATCCAGATATTGTTCATATTCATAAAAGTGTGATATATATATTGTTCAATTCATGAAATAAATCTTTTAACTTTGCAAAACAACCTACTTCTTGGTTCAGTGAGACCAGAGGGGATTCAAAGAGAGGGGCGTTATATAAGGGTACATGGTCCATAAATAAAATGACTTTTGACATGAAAATATATAAATTAAGGGTTCCAGCTGGGCATCTCACGCTAGGCATGGACTTTGTTGGAGTGCTGGGTTGAAACCACTTACAATATGTGCACCAAAGAGATCAATTATGAATTCTGGGTATTTCTACTCTGCATTCATCTAGACTATTAATAAGGACAAATGCATTGATAGAATATTTTATAAAATGAATCAGAGTAGGAGGCCATCTTGTTTTTTCTACCACCCTTAGACTTTAACACAGAAACCTATTGCTTTTGTGCCCTGATTGGTCCAGAGGTTACTGGGTGATTAAAAGTCTAAAGGAAGTACACTGGTCAAAGACATTGTACAGTTCATTAAAACCTGACAATTAAGAGTTAAGGCAATTTTGATAGTTATGTTGTTAGCAATCATAAGATGTGTTAACACTATACAGAATGTATCCAATCTTTCTTCTCAGTGGTTGAACATTGTACATTAACTCTTTATTTGGATCATATTTTATTTAGGAGTTTTTAAATTCAATTGTGGCTCTAAATGTTCACAAATACAGAGGGGTCAGGGTGACAAGATAAAGACAACGTGAACGTGAATTGCAAGGTGGTGAGTTATGGTTTACATACAATGTTTAACGTAGAGTGACTGGGAGGTGAGACACATGGAATTCTGTTCATCAATTGATCAGCAATCATTAAGACCTAAGGATTTGTGAGCAATCAATCAGGTTTCTCTCCACCTACCTTTCACTGCCCTCATTCGCCCGATTTAAAGAAAACAAGAACATAACCATCTTACTCTGCCCATTGCCGCACCCTTACTTGCCACCTGATGTGCCCCCTCTGCTCCAACCGATCTTTCAGGACCAACAAGGAAATGCAAGGGAGTCTCCCAGCATGGCTATGGCCAAAACTTCCATGACTACCAAAACAAATTGCCCCTAGCACTCCGGATGTTGTCCTCAGGTGCTAATAACCATACAACTCTCAGGAAAGGGCTTTTGCAGGCCAGTAAGGCCCAGCCCAAATGTCCTTATCACCTAATGAATCGCATTTTTTTTTTTTGATTTTGACATTTACAGATATATTTTCCTGTGATTAAATACTTTTACGTTTTGAGTTTTTGAACATGAATTTACCAAAGTTAGAATGGGCACAATAAAAATGCATTTACAATTTCCCTATGAGTGTGCAATGGATGCCGGTGTTAAATTATTTGCCAATCCACAAAGTCTGCTTCCCTCCAGGCTCCCAGTTGAGATTTGCCAGACAGAGAGAGAGAAGTAGGACAATGGATGAGTGCCATGTTTTTCCTTAGCAACCAAAACAACTTTGAGTGGTGCAGTGCACTGCGTCATCGTGGCTTTTCTGGCCAATAATGGCTCAGAGGTTTAGGAAGTGGAAGAGACATAAAAAAAAATCGGGAACAGTAATTTTATCACTGAGCATATTTTTAAACACAAATCCCCTTAATCAGTTTTCCTGGCAAGGAAACCTAACATTTATTTGCCCAAGAGATTTTGGTTTAATAAATTGTTGGAAGGTTTGATCGTCTTTGTCTACATTTCAGTGTTCTGTAAATATAGATCTGGTCGTCATATGTGTGTCACCCGATGTAGGCAAGATGTATCTTCTCCTGCCTCATGTTTTACACTCAGGAAATTGGATGTTGGACAACTTCACTCATGCATTGCAATGTTTTCCTAAAAGGGGCACCAGCTGGCACAAGCCTAGATGGGTGGTGTTGACGCCAAGGGCTTAGTGGTTTTCTGTAGGAAATACCATTGATATGAAGCCTGTATTTTCAGTCCGACTTTGAAAGGATAAGCCTCCTCATTAGAACTGGTCCTCCACCCACTCGCAGCTGGGAATATATCAAACTGCAACTGGGTGAGCCAGATCCTACAGGAATACATGTCAAATTCTAAAGTTGCAATGACATAGTGTAGGACCCAACTTCTCTTCTGATTTGAGGAAATGACACATTATGGTCGAGGACAGCTCAGCGGCAACATGCTCCCCTTGCAAGCAATACGACACGGAGCAACACAGGTTTGATCCCCGGGTCTGTGCTTAGAAACCTCTGGGTATTGCACCGATGGCTGCTACCACACTAATCTGGTTTGCCGGAACACAGAGCCCATCCATTGACAAAGGACGCTCTTCCAAACAAGATGGCGACAGCTGCAGGTAGCTCTACCCGTTCCTGCCAATCTCTTTCATACAACCCAACCCGTGAGACTCAGCTACCACCTCCCGGCTTCTCTACATGCCGCCAACTCTCTGCTCCCCTAACCCTCTGCCCCAAACTTAGAAGTCTACCGAAAAATAATGGAACTGTGACCCGAGGGTCTGCAGGAGCATGGAGCAAGACATGTGTTAAGAGGTGATCTGGGACGGGTGGACATCCATGCAGGTGGTTTGGGTAAAAGAAGGTGGTTCTCTGGGGTTGTTATCCTGTTTTTCGCTCAGTCAATTAGTATGTTAAAATATTAATATAGCGCCTTTGTGAACTCAGTCGGCTGTAGCAGCTGGTCTTAACTTCTATGAAATGAATATTTGACTCCTATCTGAAACGATGGTGCTTCTACAGGGGCTGGGCGATACATACAGTTGCAGCGATTTAGAGAACTGTGCAGTGAGAAAATATTCAAAAACAGACCATTACACTTGTCCGACATATGAAACAACCTCTGGGGAGGCGAGGGGTGGTGAGGATGGGGTGGAATATGTCTAGAAAAGGGCAAAACAGGGTGTTGTTTCTTTTCCGATGTCCTAGTTAAGGTTCATTCCCCCTAGGAAGAGCACTTTTTGAAAGGCTTATAATGTTTGCACCATCCTACGAATCCGGTACAAAACTTTCCAAAAATAAATATATTTATTTATTTATTGTGCATTTGTGAGGTGCTTATACAGCAAGTAAATTCTGTTTAAAAGCGCCCGCATGGCAAGGGGAGGGATCATTGGAATGAAAGGCAATTATAATAACAATGAAGAAGGAAAGAGGCGGTCCTACTAGGCCTTGTAAGCATTCAGAAAGTGCACGTGCAGAGAGAGGGGGTGGGGGAAGAATGCTTAGGAGTGCCACGAATGGAAGTGCAAGGGAGTAAGTTGCAAGCAACTGTTAAGTGCCAGGCAGAAATCACTTGGTGAGAGTGGTCAACTGACAAAAAGCTATAAGTGCATGAAAGGGAGAAGTTACAGAAAGACTCATTCTTTGTGAATTTCTGAATGACTTCCATTAAAAGTATGTGCGCTTTGCCTATAGCCGAACTGCTAGACAGATTTTCAACAAATGTGCATAAGGAGTTGTGGCCTAGTGCTGACAGCATAATTTAATAAATTTGGTCTTAATTCATCCACTGTTTTTTTTTTTCGAATCAAAAATGATAAAATGTAGGTATAAAACAAATAGTGATATAACTTTTGTTCCTGGTGCATGGCCTGCTGGCCACTGGCTGTGACCACCAGTGACCGACTCTGGGGTCAAAGTGGCCATTGGGCCTGGTCTGCGGCCAGACCCAATGCCTACTCTGAGAAGCTTGGCAGGGCTTGCAACATGGCTGAAACCCATGTCCCAGGGATTCTGGCCACTGGCCGTGGCCGCAAACTGTAAACATGGCCCATTATCCCATTATGGGGGTACTGAAAACCATGGGCAGTTGCTCACAATCCCATAATGGGGGTATAGAGGATATAGTGGCAACGGGGCCAGAATGCACGCCAGTGACAAGGTCTTTTGTGCCTGCAGGAAAAGCCAATGTCCACTGTGGGTTGCTTCACAGGGCCTGCAACATGGCTGAAGCCCATGCCCCAGGGTTTGAAGCCACAGGCCATGGCCACAAGGTTTGGATAGTGGTCCACGATCCCATTATGGTAGTATTGTGGACACTGGACTACTGTGGGTTGCTTGGTGGGGCCTGGAACATGGCTGAAGCCCATGCCCCAGGGTTTGAAGCCACAGGCCATGGACACAAGGTTTGGATAGTGGTCCACGATCCCATTATGGTAGTATTGTGGACACTGGACTACTGTGGGTTGCTTGGTGGGGCCTGGAACATGGCTGAAGCCCATGCCCCAGGGTTTGAAGCCACAGGCCATGGCCACAAGGTTTGGATAGTGGTCCACGATCCCATTATGGTAGTATTGTGGACACTGGACTACTGTGGGTTGCTTGGTGGGGCCTGGAACATGGCTGAAGCCCATGCCCCAGGGTTTGAAGCCACAGGCCATGGCCACAAGGTTTGGATAGTGGTCCACGATCCCATTATGGTAGTATTGTGGACACTGGACTACTGTGGGTTGCTTGGTGGGGCCTGCAACATGGCTGAAGCCCATGCCCCAGGGTTTGAAGCCACAGGCCATGGCCACAAGGTTTGGATAGTGGTCCACGATCCCATTATGGTAGTATTGTGGACACTGGACTACTGTGGGTTGCTTGGTGGGGCCTGGAACATGGCTGAAGCCCATGCCCCAGGGTTTGAAGCCACAGGCCATGGCCACAAGGTTTGGATAGTGGTCCACGATCCCATTATGGTAGTATTGTGGACACTGGACTACTGTGGGTTGCTTGGTGGGGCCTGGGGCATAGACAAACCTCATGCCTGCAGAAGTTCAACCATAACATGCGGCTCAACATGACAAACATTAATGCTGTAACACATGTGTTTGTTAAAGACACATTACAGTTATTTCATAAATGCTAAACAAGGAATTTTTTATAACAAGTGGTGGAACAGCATGAAACATCTTCAGTTATGAAAAACCATTTAAATTCACAGAAAGAAATGTGTTAAAGGGATGCTATGGTTAGGTTAGCCTGCCCAGTCTCTACTATGTGTTACTTGACAGGGTATGCAAAATGGCTGAAGCCCATGCCCCAGGCATAAGCCTTGGAGAGTAGGGGCCCAAGTTCACATTATGGGGGTCTAGCGAACTTTGTGCCAGCAAGCAGGGCTTTTCAAGTGGCTATTGTGGGTAGCTTGGCGGGGTCTGGTGCATGGCCAAATGGTAGCAGTGATTTCAGTGATGAAACAAACATTCTAGTGTAAACAATGTTTTCATTACACCCTCTATTCAAATCTTTCCCCACATATTCTAGGACTGGAGTTTGTTTATAAATATATAATTGCACCTGTCCTAAAATATGTTGGGGAGGGTGTATAGTGGGTGAAAAGAAATATTGTTTATCCAGCAACTCAAACATCATGCTTCCAGCAATTCAATCATAACTTGCATCCCCAGCATGTCCTGCTTAAAGTGACAAATGACAGTATGTAAAGCAGAATTATGTGAAAGAACGTTGCAGTTCTTTTCATATATTTAAAATTGGACTCTTTAATTTAATATCAAAAGAAAAGTTGTTAAAGGCGCAGATGGTTGTATTGCCCTGCCCAATTCTATATTAGATTGCGCGGCAGGGCCTGCAACATGACTAAACCCATGGTCCCCGGAATGGGGCCACTGTCCACGGCAAAAAGCCATGGACAGTGGCCCAGGGTCCCATTATGTGGGTACAGTTGGCACTGACCGCAGGTTATTTCCAGTGGATATTGCGGGAGATTCCGTGGGTCCTGGGACATGTTTGAGCCTCTTGCCCTTGGAAATTCATCCATCCCTGCATGCATTGCTCAAAGTGAAGCACATTAATATACATTGCAAACAATACATTTGATCATTGAGCATTTTTGTTCTGTCATATATGTTAAAAGAGGAATTATTACTAACTTCCCTGTAGTTTTGGAACATCATGAAACATCTTCAATTCTAAATTCCATTGAAATTCTGTGAAAAAATCTTTGTTAATGGGATGGTTAATTTGCCCTAGTAAAAACCTCTGAAATGCAGTGAATATTCTTTGTTCAAAACGTTACATTTAAGTTATTGTAATAAAACCCTTTGCTATTCAGTTAAAGGGACGCTAGTGTTGCAGAGCTGACATAACAACCACAATTAAGCTATGCAACCATAACTTGTGTCCCACTCCTCGTTCTGTTGAGAGTTAAACAAAACACAGGACATGAAAGATGTCATCACAAATAACAACAATGCGACTACTTCAGAGCGATCCAGAGATGAAAGGCACCAAATAAACTTGCTTGAAATCACAAAACCTTGTAATCTTAAACATGGAGTGAAACCCAGACATGAAGATTTTGAATGGCCCAACACTTTAGGACTTCAACGAAAACCCCAAGTCACAGCAAAAGAATGTGAGCGTCCCTTTAACCGCCAATCTAAATTGTATACAATGTATCAACTCCATCACCAAAAACACCAACTTCCAGATACTCATACATAACAAGGAACCTTGGGAACCAACCATGAAGCCAAGATTACACAAGCATTGGTGCTAAGTGAACTAGAGCAAGGCAACACCCAATGCATTGAACAAGTCAGTTACTTGATCAGACAAATCAAGTAGTCAAAAACAGCAACCAGTCTGACCTTTTCAGTCAGAAAATATGATCACATTACCCTAGCTGTAAAATACATCAAATAGCTCCCCATCGGGTGGTGCGCCGCAGTTGTGTCGTTGGTTGGTGCTTTGCAAAAGAGCAATAAATAAATAAACAAATAAATAACCAATCTGAGAATCCTCTGCACCAACCATAACAACAATATTATGTAGGTGGGGAGGGACATTACAAGGCTAGGTAATGCCTGGGGACATAGATACAGGCCAGAGCGAAGTGAGGGCCTTAACAAACCTACGGGGCATTACCAGGCCCAGTATTGCCCCCTGCCTGTGTAATATTGCTATTAGTACCCTGGCACGATGTACCGGTGTACTAATAGTTTGTTAGATGCAAAACCGCAACTTTCAACAACAACAAAAAAAAGAGGGTTGCCATGGATCAGGAGGAATGGACTATACGTAGTCCCTTATCCCTTTTCACTACTGTTCTCGACGCAGCCAACACGGGCCAAGAAGATGAGTGGGGAGGGCGTGAGGGTGCCTAATTGGATTTAAAAGGGGGGTGGGGAGGGCGATAGGAGCCAGGAAAGCAGGGCAGCACACTTACCTGGAAACCCGGCGAGGGAAGATGACGGCCACCCACTGTGAGAAAGGACAGAGCAGGGCTTTGCCGTGTGGTAAAGCCCCCACTCCGTGCCTCTTCATTAGCTAGGAGGCAGCCACCCCCCGCTAACTACTCATTTTAAAAAAGGCCCTTCTTTGTGTCCACTAGACTCACTCCCTATGGTCCCCCCCCGAACCTTGTCCACTAGACTCACTCCCTATGGTCCCCCCCGAACCTTGAGATTATCAACTGCTAATAATCTGCATACCCAGGCTATCAAGGAGAAAGGAACGGGTAGCGGATCACTAGCGACATAGGGTCCAGATCAGTGAAACTAAATCACCCCAGAACGCCAACACAAACAACACTGCCTCCACTTAAAAAAGATGACTGAGAAGAGAAGTCCTAAAGAATGTATTGAGGGGGAACAATCACAGAGGAGAACAACTACTGCTGGTGTAGTGTGTCTGGGCATGTGCATTCTTCACACATGAGCAGAAGGTGCTTCGTAAGGAGGGAAAATATTATATTTCTCTGCATCCATTATGTCCCCAATGTATTAGCCCCATACCTGTATATTTTCACCATTACTTTCGGTATTACCCAAATTTACCTTTTACAATTGACCTTTTGTCCTAATTGACCTAATAATAGTGGTCCTAATTGATCTTCTGCACAATTGACCTTTTAACTTTATTTTACTTTATATATATATATATATATATATATATATGTGTGTGGGGTGGGTTTGGGGTAATACACAATATATATATATATATATATATATATATATATATATATATATATATATATATATATATGTGTGTGTGGGGTGGGTTTGGGGTAATACACAATATATAATAAATAATATAATGGGATTGGCTAGGTGGTTCCGACGGTTTTGGATTGAGTGGGTGGTTCAAGAAGGTTCCCCCCACACATATGTCCTAATTGACCTTAAAATCACGATCATGTTTGCAGAAGGTCAATTCCCCCACAATCAATTGTGAAAAGGTCAATTAGTATACATCCTTATTTTCGTGTGTTTCAGTTTCCTTCATGCAAGTGCCCAGAAATGAAGAGTTAATTTGTGAGTGGCCCATAAATAAAGCACAACATATAAAATGTACAATGTATTTAGACAAAGTATTTTTAAAAAGCACCTACGAAGCACCAAAATGCCTCAGAGCTCTTACAATACAAAAGTAGACAACAATAAAAAGATTACATTTACATAAAAAAACACATTGGTGCCCCAAACAATATGATTCCTGCAAAGAACAACGGAATTTAATTGAAAACACCAGACCTAGAAGGACTAGCCCCAAAATCACAACTATAGGTATTTAAGAAAACTCAAAGGATCTCCCTTTGGGCATAAACCAGCTAGAAGGGCATCTCAACAGGTAACAGCCGCACACAAGAAGGGTCTTCGCAATATAGACAAAGGAATAAGGTGTGGGTACACACTAATCGAAACAAGCATATGCAAAGCCAACCATTTGGATTTTTGTGTAGGCATGGGATAGGCATTTTCCAGGCATTGCCGTAATGGTAGTACCCGGCCATATGATGGCAACAGCTGGCAAATTGTTGTTAGTACTTGGGCATATTATGGCAGTAGCTGACCAGTGCCTATTTAATGCATCTAGAACAGCCAAAGGTGTCGGCTTTGCCAATGCTTTTTTTAACGGGACATCATTGGAAGAAACAGAAGTTTATAAATACACATTTTGCTTTTAAATCAAGATACTGAAGGAATAGTTGAGATGATTTAAAGCAACAAGTATGCCAGTTCTTTTCAGATAACTGCCTGGTAATAACAACACCATCCCCTTAAAAGCACAGAGCCAACTAAAAGAGATCCCATGGGTATACATATTGAGTGGAGCGAGGCAGATAGTGGGTAGAAATGGCCATCTGGGCTAAAATGGCATTGGGCAGTCGATGTGTTGGTAAAAGGCCTTACAGCGCCCACATTTTATGTGTCCCTGCTCTCCTATCTTGAAATCTATTCCATGAAAATAGTTGCTGCTTATAGGCCGTGCTTACAGCAACAACTAACTGGTTTCCGAGGGAAGACACTTCTTCCAAGGTTCAACGACCCAATCGTTGGTTTCTGAAATACAGGGTAACATGCTGTATTTGTGGTACTGACCCTAGCTTTCCCATCGCATAACATCTCAAGATCAGCCTGATGTGGACTGTAAGACACAACAATTCACACATAGTGCCTTGAACTAGGTGGGTCGACCTCCATCGAGAAATGAAGGCGTATCTGTTCTAAGAGGTTGTGATCACTCTTTTTCAAACGGAAAATCAGCTTCATTCTTCTTTCCAGTAATTGTTGCTGCTGATTTGACCAACATATTTTAACCAATTACATAGGAAAACCCAACTTAAAGAATGTGCATGTTCCACTAGACAGTCTTGTTGCTATATAATTATATTGGCCCTCATTACGACCCTGGCGGAGAGGGGTTTACGCCAGCGTAATGCATGGCGTACCTCTCCGCCAGATTACGACTTTCCGTAGCGCCATGGTGATTTTTACGCCCGGATTTTCCGGGCGGAAAAATCCATGGCGCTACGGGACCTCTTGTTAATTACGCCACCGTAATCTACGGTGGCGTAATTAACGCCTTCCCCACTCCCATTATACCCTATGGGGCAAAAATGGGAATGGGGAAGGGTAAATGGGGATTGGGGACTAACCGCCCCGCCAAGGTCGGAATGGGGCGGTGAGTCCGCCAACCCCCATGGCGGAGTTGGCAGCTCTGCGCCATGGACCATGGTGCAAATTGCACCATGGTCCTCCGCCAGGGTCGTAATGAGGCCCATTGTATTTATATATTTAGACCTTGATTCCCATAATCACTCTCCATTGACTATCGTGGCTAGAGCTGATGGGAGTTGTAGTTAAAGAAATCTGGCAAGCCAGTGGTTGTTGACTCCTTTTAAGGTATGTGGCTTAGACACTGGGGAATGTTTATGTGCAGTTCTAGGAAACAATGTACATGTTTTTATAAGGGGTCATTTAGGGCCTGATTCATTGAATTTTTTGCACGGGTCAAAGTGTAATTTCAAGTGACAATTGATCACACTGTGGTGTGTCAGTTTCTCCAATCTGTTGGCATGCCAAATCTAAAAATATGCAATTGAGAGCTTTTTTTGGTAGAGCCAACAGCTCCTGGTCACGGTATCAATGAGTCAGAGAGCATTGATTTGGAGTTATGAAACCAAGCCACATGCCAAACTAATGGGTGACTGTAGGCAGATGCATAATTACTAGCTACCAGTGCCACCCGGTCCAGTGATTACCTTGAGGACCTGATAATGATGACCACATCTTCTTTGGGTTTCATTTAACTTTATCTCAGATGCTTCAGACGCATTCATCCATTGACGTCAGCAAGTAGCAAGGTGAGTCAGGCTGTCATGTTCACCTGCCATGTTCTTGTGGACCGCCCGTACCATCAGCAGGATTTTTGGGGTGTCATCACCATAGATGTATAAGCTGAAGCTGCATGAACAGATGATTGTAGCCATTATCACAATAAGGTTGAGGGGTACTCTTAGAGAAACACAATGTTCACAGTGTAGAATGCTATTGGCAATTGTAAAACAATTAGAGTTTTGACAAAGCCAATGACTGTTTTGTGAAGTAATTGGCTGATCTCTGCAATCTCTCCTTTTCCACCGGAGCTTTCCCGAACCCCCCTGAAGCACTCCATTGTGCACCCTCTGCTCAAAAAACCCTCTGCCAACCCCTCCATTCGGGCAAATGACCACCCCTATCTTCATCACTCCTTTCTTGGGTAAACTCCTGGAGAAACTGGCTATCTCTCAGCTGGCTCACCACATTGAATCTATTGGTCTCTTCCACGACCATCAATCTGGCTTAAGAGCATCCAGAGGCATGGAAACTGCTCTTCTGAACACCTGTGAAGACCTGCTCTCAAATCCTGACACTAACACCCCCTCCATCCTCATTCTCCTTTCCCTTACTCGGCCTTCGAAATGGTTAACCACAACATCCTGATCTCACTTCTCTGTGACACCCTGGGAATCACGGGTCAGGCTCTGGCGTAGTTAACCTCCGTCCTCTCTGACGGTCCATCCCAGGTGGAACTCAGAGCCTTTCGCTCGACTATCACTTTCTCAACCTGTGGCTTTCCCCAGGGATCTAACCTATCCCCCTGGTTCTTCAACGTCTATATGGCTGCCCTGGCACGTATGATTGCCACTTTCACCTCTAACTTCCCCCGCTACGCAGATGACATGCAACTATCTTTCAGGCTACCCTCAGCTGCCTCCTCCTCCTCTCTTGTATCTGCCTGTCTATCCCCTATTTAGTCTTGGTATGCTGCAAACGACCTCTGCCTCAACGCCACTAAGACTGAGATCATTCGGACTGGGACCTCTGCTCCCGCTTTGCCACTTTTGCTCTGGCCGGCCTCCCTTGGCCCTGCCCCCGGACCCACCTGCAAAGCAAGAACCATTGGGGTCATCTTTGACTCCACTCTCTCCTTCACCTCTCACATTTCAGAAATGTCTAAAAAAGTCTATCTATCAGCTTCACTTCCGCAGAAGTACTCTACCTTTTCTCACTTTCCCCCAGAAGCTCACTGTCTCCAGATCCCTGCTTCTCTCCAGACTGGACTATTGTGACAGCCTCTTCCTCAACCTCAAGAACCGCAAGACTTATCCTTGGCCTCAAGCCCTGGGACTGCATCTCTCCAGAACTAAAATCCCTTCACTGGCTCCCCGTGGTAGCAAGGATCAAATTCAAGACCCTTTGCATTGTTCACAGGGCCTTCTGGAGGCCTACCTCCAACCTTCTGCAAGTGAGCCAGTTCTCCAAGCCGAGATTAGGAGGAAGATCCTTATCCTCAGCAGGTGCCTCCCTCTGGAATAGCCTCCCTGCCGCCCTCCGTCTTGAGCTGGATCGCCTTAAATTCCAGAAACTCCTCAAGAATTTCCTCTTCTCCTCTTCCTTCTCTCTCCCTTCCCCCTCTACCCTGCTAACCCAGTTTTCTGTTTTATCCCACTCTCCCTCCTCTTCCTTACAGCATGTTGACTGGCCACTGGGTGTACCTCAGAGTCTCACATGTCCTGGCAACCCTGCCAGTCCTCTCTCGCACTTGCCCCAGAGCCCTACACCCCTTCCTCACTCAATGCACTTGAGAAATTAAACCAAGGGAGTGGCTTTCTCTGCCCTTACCCCAGTCTCAACCGCCCTGGGGCACTTGAACCCCCCCGTGCAACCCTCTTGCACTTGCACGACCCGAACGCACCTCGCCGAAGGTTATCTCTCTGTTCTCCTTTGTCTTCACCCCTAAATTGCACTGTTAAACTGCAGAATCGCCATCAGGCATATTTGCTGTACCTCAAGCTGTTAAATGTATCTGCACACTTACTCTGCCTGTGCAGACTATTATCGTCTCAGAAATTAAGGACTCTGAGCGACTGTTGTTTTTTTCCCCATGTTCCTGACCTCCTGGAGTGCTTAGAAACACTTGCCTGTGTGTAGGTACCAAGTGTCCTCAAGTGCAGATATGGAGACTAGCAAGGTTTCCTCCACACCACGCATCTGCTGCGAAGATCATGGAGGCCTATTTAAATAATGGCGTGGTCCATAGGTTAAAGGGCTATTGACAGTTTTAACACATCCAATGCCTTTTCATGTAAATTGTGTGCAAGTGCAGAGATAGAGACCAGCATGGTCTCTCTGGCTGACTCTTCAGGGTCCTGCAGCCCCATTGACAATTTTAACATGTCCAATGCCTGTTTCATGTGAATTGTGTGCAGAGATGGAGACCAGCATGGTCTCTCTGGCTGACTCTTCAGGGTCTTGCAGCCGATGGGATTCAAGGAACGCCTGTGGTTGCACATTCCTGCTCTACCCACCATTACATTGCTACACGGGGAGGACGTTGATCAAATCAGCAGGAGCAGAAGTGTCTTTAGGGAGAGTAGCGTTCATATTTTGAGTTTAGAGGATGAGTTCAGTTGTTAAAAGAACAGGCTTTCTATGGTGGGAAAAAAACACTCTGGCCATCTGATGTCTCCCTGCCATGGGGAATGCACTGTTTCAGACAGATGACTTGCAAATGCTCGTCAAGATGGACCGTACACTTCCAACCCTTAGGCCTCTGAGCCCAACTTGCCAGCTTACTGGGGGTCGGAAAGAACTGCTGTGTTTGGTGAAGCGTGTGCTAGGTGACTTGATAACCGCAACGATTATTCTACTGGCAGATACCTAGCCAGGAATAACCAAATTCCAGCCAGATGCGTGCCAAAGGCAGGGAGCGTATGGGCAGGATGACAATCAGTAATGAATTGCATGCCCAGTGGTGCCGTTAACCATGAGGAAGGCGAGACATTTAAAATAAAACTCCAATAGTACATGGCAAAGAGTTAGGGTGTGGCACACCGCATCTGTAGCATATGGATCTAACAGTTTACCTCACATCAAAAAGGACCAAGCCAGGGCTGGAGCTTATTTTCACACCAAATATCTGCCGGTCAGATAGCTCAGTGGCAGGGGTGTTGCTTGGTCTGGAAAAGATCCCGGGATACCCTAGGTTCTGGACTGTCGCGACTCGGGGTTAGCTAGCCTTTTGGTAGTAGCCCCTGAGATTCTATCTGGGGCTACAACCAAAGGATCTGGGGCTATAGCCACCAGCCTCCCCTGCTCAGTGGGTTGAGCGCTTGCTTCTGCGATCTGTGTGGGACCTGCAGGTCGCATGTTGGAATTCCAGCAAAGCCAAATCAGCCTTTTGTAGAGCAGGAGCCAAATGTCTCTACTGGAAGTCCCGCCCCCATTCTTCCTATATGTTGGAAACCGGAAATTGCGACATGCAGAACGCCAATAATGGTACTTATCCCCCAAAGAATCCTCGACACAAGGTATCCATTGAGAAAACCCTACATTATAAACCCGCAGAGAAATGACAGTCTCTTAAAGGAGGTTCCAGAAGAAGTGTGAAAATTAATGAAAGAGAAGATCGGTGACATCACATGAAGCAGAATGATGCACCAAGAAGAGATGCCAAAGTAGAAAGTATATAGACCTTGTAGAATCTGAAGACGACATGAAGAGTTGAGCAACATTTCATGTGTAGATTGCACGTGCAGAGAGCACTGAAGAAAATGCAAGCCGTTTTTTAATTGTACAGATGCTGAAACGCAAGTAGACTTAGTAATCATATGGCTGGCTATACGTAGTAAATAGACTGCAAGGGATGCCGCCAATATATATACATATATATGTATAGAATCTGGATGTTCCACGTTGTCTTTTCAGCAAAATAGGACCTGATGAACCGAAGGGCTGAAAGTGTGGCGCAGTAGAAGAAAACAGCTGAGAATGAGGGACAATTCAAGAAAGGTTCTCTGGCCCAATGTCAAGGGTTGGGGCAGCCAAGAAACTGATTATCTATTTGAGAAGATACAATGAACTTGAAAAGCAAGGCGAGTTCCTGTTGAGGTGTAATGGAAAAACATTAGAAATGCCAGGTTTTATTCATTTAATAGAGTTAAATACAAAAGAAAGAGCTCAAACACGGTCTCCTGTCACATGGTCAAAATAAAAAGACTTTGGGCAAGCTACACCGAGACTTGAAGATAAGACCATGCTCACACTCCCTTCTATTCTCAGGCACAGTGATACTTTGCAAGCCCAACCTCAAATACAATTCGAAAGGCAGACAGCAGGGGTGATAATGGATGATGGGCTAATTGGGTGGGTAGTTATGATCAAGTCCAACCCACAAGTACCTGGGGTACCAGCTTGCATGCTGCTAGCAAGTGGAATATTCCAGAAGGGTTCAAGCGTGCCAACCAATCATAGAGGGCCACATAGCAAAGAGTCCTATAGTCTGTAAGCCTATGAAACGTGTATTTTATGATGGCGAAGATGACTTTCACTAGGGGTGGGAACAGCTGTCCAGCTGAACTTAGTGACCCAATTATAATCCTGTCCCCCATATAAAGTATACCTAGATGTTCCCCTTAAGCCTATCACAACCGCAAGTAGGTTTTCTTATTTTGCCACATAGTATGACGTCAGTGATGATGATTTTTTACAATATAAATGAAATATTTTTATGAAATGCTTTGAGAGTTCTCGAGAGAGACTTGAGCGAACGTCCGTTGATCTCCATTGTACTCCCTGTTTAAGACATTGCAATTAAAACAATTATGTTTTTGCCAACTTCCTGATTTGGTCTTATTATTGGTGTGAGAGTAAAATGTGCATCCCCTTCCATCCTACATACCGCTACCTCCCTTAAAGGGCCTACAGGTCCACGTGGTACCAGAGGGAGGATGGTTTAGACCCATCGACCAGTACGGCTCAGCAGGCCGATTCATGGAATCAACGTGCGGCGAAAAAACGGCGCACGCTTGCGAAAATGTGCGATTCGCAGAGAAACAGCGAAAATCGCAGTGCAAGTGCGATTATCGCACAGAAAACATCGCACATCAATTCATGGAAGTCCGTGCACGCGCAAAATGTGGGATGTGCGCTGAGAAACGAACGCCGTGCGATAAGGCCACAGCGAATTCGCACATAGCGCGGCGCACATAACAAAAGTAGGCGTAACACGGGGCGTCACACGCAGAATGGGGAACAACTCGTGAAAATGAGGGCGTCACGGGGGAAGTACAGGAGGCAAGTGCGCAGAACGCCCACACGTATTCATGGAATCGAATAGGGAAAAACAGCGCACGGCCAAAGACGCGCACAGGCCCATACATGTCCGCCACACGAAAGCAGGCGGTAGCGTCCCTGCGCAGGAAAAAAATGTGCGCCAAAGTCCTACACGCACGAGAAGGCCCACACGCGATCGGGCCTGGGGGAGCGTGTGCGTGTATTTCAGGGGTGCGCGTGAAGTTCCACACGCGATTGGCCTGGGCGCGTGTATTTCAGGGGTGCGCGAGAAGCTTCTCACACGCGATTGGCCTGGGCGCGTGTATTACAGGGGCTCGCGGGTGTTTTTACACGCGATCGGGCCTGGGGGGAGCGTGTGCGTGTATTCCAGGGGTGCGCGAGAAGTTCCACACGCGATTGGCCTGGGCGCGTGTATTTCAGGGGCACGCGGGTGGTTTCACACGCGATCGGGCCTGGTAGAGCGTGTGCGTGTATTACAGGGGTGCGCGAGAAGTTCCACACGCGATTGGCCTGGGCGCGTGTATTTCAGGGGCTCGCAGGTGGTTTCACATGCGATCGGGCCTGGGGGAGCGTGTGCGTGAATTTCAGGGGTGCGCGTGAAGTTCCACACGCGATTGCCCTGGGCGCGTGCATTGCAGAGGTGCGCGAGAAGCTTCTCACACGCGATTGGCCTGGGCGCGTGTATTACAGGGGCTCGCGGGTGTTTTTACACGCGATCGGGCCTGGGGGAGCATGTGCGTGTATTCCAGGGGTGCGCGAGAAGTTCCACATGCGATTGGCCTGGGCGCGTGTATTTCAGGGGCACGCGGGTGGTTTCACACGCGATCGGGCCTGGGGGAGCGTGTGCGTGTATTCCAGGGGTGCGCGAGAAGTTTCACACGCGATCGGGCCTGGGGGAGCGTGTGCGTGTATTGCAGGGGTGCGCGCGAAGTTTTACACACGATCTGGCCTGGGGGAGCGTGTGCGTGTATTCCAGGGGTGCGCGAGAAGTTTCACACGCGATCGGGCCTGGGGGAGCGTGTGCGTGTATTCCAGGGGTGCCTGTGTACGCAATTCCATTGGACCAAAGGCCCTGACAGCGCAGGCGCGTCTGTGACGTGACACGCGCGGGCGTGTCCCTGTACCCGGGGGAATGTTACAAGACCAAAAGCTGCACGTCCGAATGTCAGCCTGCGTGATTTGAGGATAGTGCCTCAGTGCGTATACGTGGAAGTGACGTTGGACGTGTGGTGCGGTTTAAAAGGTGCGTGTAGTACGTCATTTCCTTGTACTTGCTTCCCGTGGAGAGCGAGTGGGTGAAATCTGTACTTCTTGTCGGTTCACACGCGATTTACTTCACAGCGTTTCCAGTTCGTACTCCCTGTTACCTTTGTCAGTATTTTCTGATTTTCTTTTCGACCTGTTTCCTCAAACAACGTTGACTTCTCCTTTTGTCCTGTCTCCTCAGACAGTGTACAATTCTTCTTTTGGCGGTGGTGTTGCCAACGCGCACACGCGCGTATTTTTCACGCTCTTTTCCCAGGCAGACAGTGAGTCGGGCACGTATTTACCAACTGTGCTAGCCCCGTGTGTAGCGTACCCCTTCAGAGGTCATTGTAGGCTGCGTGTGACACGCATACGTTCATTTTTGTGTTCCTGGGTGCCACAGCGTAGTGCAGGTTCCTTTTCCCACGCACGTGGTCTACGAGGGGTCGCGTGCACGTCATTTTCTGTTTTAGGGGTGCCTGTGTGTTGCGTGACCCGTCATCTTTCCCCAGGGGTTACATACAGCCTTGCTAGAACACTTGGGTACGAATTCCATCTAGTACCCTACCCCTTTGACCCCCAATTGCCCAGGACAATTGTCCACTGCAACTCCCATACGCACAACTCCATCAGTGCCATGGCTGGGAGGCGAGCAAGTGGTAAGGGAGGCAAAGGTGGCCGAGCCTCAAGAGGTGGGCGTGGTGGGCGCGGTAGGGGACGTGGCCAGGATTTGCAGACTCCCCCAAGCCCCCCACGTGTGGAGGACCAGTCAGGGACACACATCCCCCTCCCCCATGGTTGAGGGAAACGTGGCTGACACCATCCCTGCTCAGCCCTTGTTGGACCGGCCCGTTGTGGCACCTGACCTAGCACAGGGTGACTCCCAGGCTGACTTCCAGGTCGCCAAGTCTAGGCCACGGGTGGTGGCGCAAGCCAGTGTCACCAGGCCACGTGGTACAAGGGCAGCAATGTCATCTGCTGCCCCGAGTAGGCGGGGTGGGGAGGCTGTAGGGGCAGCTGCAGCTCCGTCCACCCCATCTCTGACTCCCCCAGCAAGGACAGTGCTGGTCCCGGTACATCAGACTGAGGATCCCCCTTCCATCATCACACTTCAGCTAATGCCTGCAGAAAGTCATGTGGTCAGTGTGCCATTGCACACTAATACTACACAGTCCACCGGTGCTCCTGCCTCTAGTGTCCAGAGCGGCGCAGGGCACTCCGGATCCCCACCACCCACAAAAAGAAAGAGGAAGAGTGCTCGTCCAGTACAGGCTGATGACCCCGACACGGCTACACGGTCCGGCACGCCAAGGAAGCCTAGCTTCAATGATGCCGAACTGGATGCACTTGTGCAATATGTGTCCGAACATGACGCCGAAATGTTGGTCACTTCAGGGTGTAGGATTACACCTGCTCGACGTCAGGCACACTGGCAGTCCATCGCGGACAGCATAAGTGCCCTTGGGTTTATGAGGCGCACAGCTGTTGAGTGCTACAAGCGCTGGGACGACCTTAAGCGTAGGGCAAAGAAAAAGCTGGCCTCAAGTCATGCCGCAACTCTGGTGACTGGAGGTGGGTCTCCACAAGAGGACATAGAACTCACTCTACATGAGCATGTTGCTGGGACATACACCTACAACTTCTATAACGGTAATAACTAAGAAGGTGGGGAAAAGAAAAAATAATAAGAAGGGAGAGAAGATAGAGCCTATTGGTGTAATCAAAGATGTACCTGACCAACCTAAAATACTTAGGGGTCGATTCATGGAACCAACGTGCGCCGAAAAAAGTAGCGCAAGCAGGCGAAGCGTAAAAAAACAGGCGCACGCGCATGATTCATGGAAGTCCCTGCGCGTGTTTTCCTCGGGATGTGCGCCAAACCAATGCATGGCGCACACGTCACTGTAATATCCCGAACGGCGTGCGCGACGTGCACAGTGAAAGCGCACAACCTCAGTGCACACACCAAAAAGGGGGCGGAACATGGGGCGTAACGCGCGGAATGGGGAACAACGTGGGGAAATAAGGGCGTAACTGGGATGCACTGCTGGGAAGCAGACGGAACGCCCACACGCACGCGAACCACACGTATTCATGGAATCGAATAGGGCAAAGCCGCGCACGGCCAAAGTCACGCACAGGCCTAAACACGTCCGCCACACGAAGGCAGGCGGTAGCGTCCCTGCGCATCACAAAAGCGCCAATATACAGCAATGATGAATGTCCCATACTGCTATTGTGCCTGTGTGAGCGGGCTCTGTGTATTTCAGGGGTTTGCGTGAAGTTGTTCACGCGATTGGGCCCGGGGGAGCGGGCTACGTGTATTTCAGGGGTTCGCGTGAAGTTTTTCACACGATCGGGCCTGGGGGAGCGGGCTACGTGTATTTCAGGGGTTTGCGTGAAGTTTTTCACGCGATCGGGCCTGGGGGAGCGGGCTACGTGTATTTCAGGGGTTCGCGTGAAGTTTTTCACGCGATCGGCCTGGGGGAGCGGGCTACCACTCACCGTCTGCCTTGCGCGTAGAAGAACGCGTAGCCAACACCCGCTGTGAAGTAATAGCGTGTGAACCCCAACGGCTGGAAAACACACGCACCGCACCCCACGAAAAGCACGTACAGAGCAATTTAAAGGCACGTGGGATCTACAAGCCCTGCCAGGGAAATGCCCGTGCGCGAAACGTCACAGACGCGCTTACGCGCTAAGGGCCTTTGGTCCAATGAAATCGCATATGCGTGCTGACGCGCTTATGTGCTAAGGGCCTTTGGTCCAATGAAATCGCCTATGCGTGCTGACGCGCTTACGCGCTAAGGGCCTTTCCTCGAATTACACGCAGACGTGCAAGATTTTCACGTGCCAAATCACTCCGTATCAAGCTGGCCACGCGTAAGCACGCGGAAGACCACGCTCCTGCCCAAAAGGCCGAATTACTGCCCCCCAGAGCCCCGAGCAGCCTCCCACGAGCCATCTGCTGCTGCCTGCCTGCCTGCTGCCACCGTGCCCTGCCATTTGGTGCCTGCACATCAGCCATCTGCAGGGGTCCATTTGCTGTGTCCACCCCTGCTGGAACAGAAGACTCCTGACTGGGATACCATCGCTCCACAGCCCAGCCCCAGGACCCAGTTGCCCACCCACTCCTGCCTCTGGGGTTGCCATGTCGGGCACTGCAACATCTGGCACCACTGGCAACCCCCGGCCAGAGAGGCAGAGGGGCACCAGCTTCACTGCCACCGAAGTTGGTGTCCTGGTGGAGCAAGTCCTGGGGCAGTATGATGCCCTCTTCGGAAGTAAGCGCGCCAACAAGGAAGGACGGACTCGGATCTGGACGGACATCGTGACTGCTATCAACGCGGAGGGGGTGGCAGTCCGCGACTACCAACATGTCAAGAAGCGCTGGGATGACTGCAGGTCCAGGACCCTCTTGAAGGCCCGGCGCCTCGTGGAGGGGGGCCGGGGCCGCATGAGTACCATCCAGATGAGGGTCCTGGAATGCGTAGGCCCAGCGCTCCACGCCCAGATCCTTGAGAGGCAGACCCGTCTGGAGTTGAGCGGTAAGTGGCCAAGCATTGCTGTGTGAGACAGGGCATGTCGCAGTGTGCTGGTTGTCTGATACTTGCCTGTATGTGTGACATAGGCCATGTATGCATGTGTGTGTGCAGGGACGTCATGCATGTGAGACCAGTAATGTGTGAACCACACGGTTGGTGCATGTGTTCAAATGCAACATGGGGTGCCCTATGTGGAATGGCCACATGAGAGCATGCCAGTCTCTGTTCCTGGACATGGGTGGGGGTGAGGGATGGGTGCTGATGCCATGTACATGTATGCTGTCCATGTCTGTGTGTTTGACCTGCGTGTCTGTGACTTGTGAATGCCAGGGATGCATGACACATGTCTGTCGCAATGTTCAGGTTCACTGATGCAGCCTAGTCATCCTTGTATCCACTGTGTCTGTGGTGTACGAGGCCAGATGGATGAAACTAGGGTGAAGTGTGTGCATGTGATAGGCATGGCCCATGATGCATGTGAGTTCCAAAACAACATTGTATGTTTCAAGAATCCCTTGGACATGAATGCTAATGTCCATAGCATGCGCCATGCCTGTTACTGCATGTGTTTTACCTGCACTGACCCATGTGTTGTGGAGGGACATGATGGAAGTGATCTTTGACAGTGCCACTCATCTGCTATTGCTTCCTGTCTAGGGGAGCATTGTACAGTACCCTGATGCTTGTGTTCTATGTCTCCCTCTACACAGCGCCAAGTGAAGAAGAGGGCGGAGACGGCGCTGTGGAGCAAAGCGGCGGAGATGCCCCCACGGCTGCAGAGGAAGGGGTGGGTGAGCCCCCACAGGGGCTTGCAACGGCGGAAGACGGTGTGGAGCCATCCAGGTTGGTGGTTTCCACAGAGGAGGAGGAGGCCGCTACTGAGGCGCACATGGGGCCTGGTGGGGGCATCCCTGCTGGTGCAAGTGTTGCAGTCCAGGGGCAGGGGCAGAGGCAGCACAGGTCGCCGTGGAGGGGCCTGTGCATGTCACTGTCCCTGACACTGTGACTGCACCACCATGCACCAGCAGGGATGCCCCATCCCAGGCCCGTCCGCAGGTAGGGGGGATGTCTATGTCATCTGACTCCCCTCCACCTGCGGACGAGGGGACCCCTGGCCGTATGGAGAAGGTCCTGATTGGTGTCGCGTTGCGCACAGGTGCAATTCGTGATGAGGTGCGTGCTTCCCGGGAGGAGCATGCACCTCATCACGGAGAGCACCGTGCCGACGTGGCCCAGTTGGGATCGGCCATGGTCGGGGGTTTCCTACATGTGTCGGTCAATCTGGTGACCCTCTCCTCCTCTGTGGAGACTATGCACCAGTCGTTCTCCATGCCGTCTTCCAGCCCAGATGCCACCAGGGCCCCCTGTGGACCTGCCCCGACCAATGCAGCCAGCTCGGTGGGGATCCCATCCCTGCCACAGTCGGGAGTCGGAGGTTCAGCAGGGGTGGACACACCAGCAACTGGACCCCAGCAGATGGAGGATGTGACGGCATCATCGGGCAGGGCACGTGCACGACGGTGACGGTGGATTCCATCAGCCTGGATGCCGTCGTGCTGGCACAGGCAGTTGCGTCGGAGGCAGCGGCAGGCTCGACGTGGGAGGCATCATGGCTCGGGGCCATCAACATCAGGGGTGCAGGCATCGGCCGGAGGGCAGGAGAACCCTGGAATGGGAGTGGCTTCCGTGTGGGAGCGGTTGGGCCAGCAGATAGGTGCGGAGCGGCAGCGGGCAGAGGAGGAACGGCTCACAATGGTCAGGGCGGAGAACTCCATGCGGAGGGCGCTGAGGCGGGCTGAGTGCCTCGAGGGTCTTCGCAGGGAGTTGGAGCTGGACACTGCTTTATCCCTGCGAGACCTCGGCCCGCCTCCAAGCCATTGAACAGGAGTTCGATGATGCCCTGGCCCATGAAAACATCCAGTGAGCCGTTGGAATTGCCCGCTGCCCTTATAAATAGTTATGTAGTTAGTGTTAGGTTTCCTTTGCTTTTTTCTTGATTTTGGACCTTTTGGACAATGGCCAACATTTTTGTATATAGTTTTTTTATTACGTAGTATTTTTAGATAGGTTTCATTTCTTCAGTTGGGATCATGGACCCTGGATTGTTTATCTGTATATAGTTGACTGTTGGATTATGTTTTTTTTTTTGATTTACCCATGGAGCAATGGTTTTTGGTTTTGTTTTTCCCTTGGATGTACTTTTTTGAACTGTGACTTTGGACACCTTTCCTTTGGATTATGATTTGTGGTTTTTCATTATTTTACGGGCATGCTGCTTTTTTTATTTTAATTCCCATTGTCTTTTGTTTATTTTTAATGCCATTTATGTTGCTTTTAATACATTTTTTTCATCAAACTTCAATGTGTAGTATCATATCATTGGTTTCATGCATGTCATGATATGGATTTTGACATTCACTTACACCCATTGTGTGTATGTGAGGGACATGTGTTCATTTGCATACTTGACATTGGGGTTGTATCATGTAATTAGCAATTCTGAGTGGGTGGATGCAATACTTGGGTGGGTGTTTGGCATGTGGAGGCTAACCATAAGGGCCAGGGATCTAGATTGTGATGACATGTTGGCTGGGGGACATGAGTGGGGTCTGCTGGCAGGTGCCCCACAGTGCTGGGGGGTGCGGGTGCAGGGGGACATGTGTGGGGGCCTGGTGGAGGGTGCCCTGCACTGCTGGGGGGTGGGGGTGCAGGGGGACATGTGTTGGGGGCCTGGTGGAGGGTGCCCTGCACTGATGGGGGGTGGGGGTGCAGGGGGACATGAGTTGGGGGCCTGGTGGAGGGTGCCCCACAGTGCTGGGGTGTGGGGTGCAGGGGGACATGTGTTGGGGGCCTGCTGGCAGGTGCCCCACAGTGCTGGGGGGTGCGGGTGCAGGGGGACATGTGTGGTGGCCTGGTGGAGGGTGCCCTGCACTGCTGGGGGGTGGGGGTGCAGGGGGACATGAGTTGGGGGCCTGGTGGAGGGTGCCCTGCACTGCTGGGGGGTGGGGGCGCAGGGGGACATGATTGGGGGCCTGGTGGAGGGTGCCCCACAGTGCTGGGGGGTGGGGGTGCAGGGGGACATGAGTTTGGGGCCTGGTGGAGGGTGCCCCACAGTGCTGGGGGGTGGGGGTGCAGGGGGACATGAGTTGGACATGAGTGGGGGCCTGGTGGAGGGTGCCCTGTACTGCTGGGGGTTGGGGGTCCAGGGGGACATGAGTTGGGGGCCTGGTGGAGGGTGCCCCACAGTGCTGGGGGGTGGGAGTGCAGGAGGACATGAGTTGGACATGAGTGGGGGCCTGCTGGCAGGTGCCCCACAGTGCTGGGGGGTGCGGGTGCAGGGGGACATGTGTGGGGGCCTGGTGGAGGGTGCCCTGCACTGCTGGGGGGTGGGGGTGCAGGGGGACATGAGTTGGGGGCCTGGTGGAGGGTGCCCTGCACTGATGGGGGATGGGGGTGCAGGGGGACATGAGTTGGGGGCCTGGTGGAGGGTGCCCCACAGTGCTGGGGGGTGGGGTGCAGGGGGACATGTGTTGGGGGCCTGGTGGAGGGTGCCCCACAGTGCTGGGGGGTGGGAGTGCAGGGGGACATGAGTTGGACATGAGTGGGGGCCTGCTGGCAGGTGCCCCACAGTGCTGGGGGGTGCGGGTGCAGGGGGACATGTGTGGTGGCCTGGTGGAGGGTGCCCTGCACTGCTGGGGGGTGGGGGTGCAGGGGGACATGAGTTGGGGGCCTGGTGGAGGGTGCCCTGCACTGCTGGGGGGGTGGGGGTGCAGGGGGACATGAGTTGGGGGCCTGGTGGAGGGTGCCCCCCAGTGCTGGGGGGTGGGGTGCAGGGGGACATGAGTTTGGGGCCTGGTGGAGGGTGCCCCACAGTGCTGGGGGTGGGGGTGCAGGGGGACATGAGTTGGACATGAGTGGGGGCCTGGTGGAGGGTGCCCTGTACTGCTGGGGGTTGGGGGTGCAGGGGGACATGAGTTGGGGGCCTGGTGGAGGGTGCCCCACAGTGCTGGGGGGTGGGAGTGCAGGAGGAAATGAGTTGGACATGAGTGGGGGCCTGCTGGCAGGTGCCCCACAGTGCTGGGGGTGCGGGTGCAGGGGGACATGTGTGGGGGCCTGGTGGAGGGTGCCCTGCACTGCTGGGGGGTGGGGGTGCAGGGGGACATGAGTTGGGGGCCTGGTAGAGGGTGCCCTGCACTGCTGGGGGGTGGGGGTGCAGGGGGACATGGGTTGGGGGCCTGGTGGAGGGTGCCCCACAGTGCTGGGGGGTGGGGGTGCAGGGGGACATGAGTTGGGGGCCTGGTGGAGGGTGCCCCACAGTGCTGGGGGGGTGGGGGTGCAGGGGGACATGAGTTGGACATGAGTGGGGGCCTGCTGGCAGGTGCCCCACAGTGCTGGGGGGTGGGGGTGCAGGGGGACATGCGTTGGACATGAGTGGGGGCCTGCTGGCAGGTGCCCCACAGTGCTGGGGGGTGCGGGTGCAGGGGGACATGTGTGGGGGCCTGGTGGAGGGTGCCCCACAGTGCTGGGGGCTGGGGGTGCTGGGGGACATGAGTGGGGGTGCAGGGTAGTCCCCCGTGGTGTGGGCTGCCTGCAGGGGCCGTGGAGGTTGTGGAGCGAACACCTGGGAGGACCCACACGGCCAATTCACGTGTAGTACTCCACGGAACCCCTGAAATACACGTACCCTGCTGATATCGCGCGTGTAACTTCCCGCGCACCCCGAAATACACGTACCCAGGACATTTGCGTGTGGAACTTCCAGCACACCCCTGATATACACGTACCCAGCTGAAATCGCGTGTGAAACTTCCCGCGCACCCCAGTAATACACGTACCACGCTCGCACAGGGCCAATCGCGTGTGAAACTTCCCGCGCACCCCAGTAATGCACGTACCCTGCTGAATTCACGTGTGTAACTCTCCGCGCACCCCAAAATACATGTACCCAGGACATTCGCGTGTGGAACTTCCAGCGCATCCCTGATATACACGTACCCTGATGGAATCACGTGTAGAACTTTCCGCGCACCCCTGAAATGCACATACCCTGCTGAATTCACGTGTGTAACTTCCCGCGCATCCCGAAATACAGGTACCTAGGACATTCGCGTGTCGAACTTCCAGCGCACCCCTGATATACACGTACCCAGCTGAAATCACTTGTGAAACTTCCCGCGCACCCCTGAAATACACGTACCCTGCTGAATTCGCGTGTGAAACTTCCCGCGCACCCCAGTAATACACGTACCACGCTCGCACAGGGCCAATCGCGTGTGAAACTTCCCGCGCACCCCAGTAATACACGTGCCCTGCTGAATTCACGTGTGTAACTTTCCGCGCACCACGAAATACACGTACCCAGGACATTCGCGTGTGGAACTTCCAGCGCACCCCTGATATACACGTACCAGCTGAAATTGCGTGTGAAACTTCCCGCGCACCCCTGAAATACACATACCCTGCTGAATTCACGTGTGTAACTTCCCGCGCACCCCGAAATACACGTACCCAGGACATTCGCGTGTGGAACTTCCAGCGCACCCCTGATATACACGTACCCAGCTGAAATCGCGTGTGAAACTTCCTGCGCACCCCTGAAATACACACACCCTGCTGAATTCACGTGTGAAACTTCCCGCGCACCCCTAATGTACACGTACCCTGATGGAATCGCGTGTGAAACTTCCCGCGCACCCCAGTAATACACGTGCCCTGCTAAATTCACGTGTGTAACTTTCCGCGCACCCCGAAATACACGTACCCAGGACATTCGCGTGTGGAACTTCCAGCGCACCCCTGATATACACGTACCAGCTGAAATCGCGTGTGAAACTTCCCACGCACCCCTGAAATACACGCACCCTGCTGAATTCACGTGTGAAACTTCCCGCGCACCCCTGATGTACACGTACCCTGATGGAATCGCGTGTGGAACTTCCCGCGCACCGCTGAAATACACGTACCCAGCTGAAATAACGTGAGGAACTTCCCGCGCACCCCAGTGATACACGTACCCCACTTGCCGTGCTGGTACAGGGTTAGCGCAGCCCTTTGTGCTGGATTGGGGATTTTGATGGCTTTTCCCTGCGCAAGGGGCGTTCTTGGGGGCGTAACTGGCGCTGCTGCAGGGTCGCTGCGCCACTGTGCGCCACGGCTGGTTTTGGTGGCTGGAATCCATGAATACGCTGTGCGCGGAAATCTATTTATATATTCGCACGCGCACACTGTGCGCCAGCCGCGTGCGCCACTTGTGCACTGAATTCTATGAATTACCCCCTCAGTTTTTTAACTATCAAAGAAAAAGTATTGGTACCTGATAATGAACAAACTCATTCACCCCCTACTAACAGCTCAATGATTGACACTAATTCCCTGCTGACATTAGTGCATAACCTTAGGCGACAATCAATGGGAACAGATAATGACCCTAATATCTCTGCAGTTGAGGATACTGACATGAACAATATTATTGGATCAAATTTGTCTGACACCCCATATTTAAATAAATTCATACAAGGAGAAGATGATTGTAATGAGGGTGAGGTGTCATGGAACCCTACAGAGAATTCACTTAATAATTCTTTTAATAGAGACATGAGTGGGGTTAATGCAAACTCCATTGAGGTTGGGGAAAAATGTGATGCTCTCACTACTATGATGGATGTTTTATTGACCATTTGTACTAAGTTGCTCAAAGAACAAAGGGTTATTAAGGTACTGGTACAACTGAACATTGATAATCCCAGATCCCTTGGGACTGGGATACAGGAATATTGGGGGGGAGGGAGTATCCAATGGAAATAAGTGATGATTTAGGAGATCTGAGCAAATTGGTCCTAGTTGCCGAAAATAAAAGCAAGAAAGAATATGCTCAACTAAATCCACCCTCCCAGGAGTCGCCCAACCCTAGGGATAATATATCTGTAGAAATTATCCCGAATGAGAGTATTGTTGAAGTAACAGTATCCCAAGGTTTAAAGAGACGAACTAGGCGAAAAAGGAAAAATAGAAAGCCCACTCGGAAAAGGGTGGCGATGGCTAATGTCATAACTACTAAGAAAATTAAGAAGAATACTATGGCTCTAGCAGCTACGGCTTCTTCAGATTCTGAATGTGTCGAAGTGGGGAATCACTTTGAAATTATCGAACATCAGCAGACAACTGATCCAGGGAAAAAAATGGAAATAAAAAAAGGGGGTCTACAGAACTGGTTAAAAAGTAACAAACAGGTGATGGAGGAATCAGGACCCAAGGATATGGCACCTATGGAAAATAATTTTAAATATGTTACAATACCTAGGAATAGTACTGCTTTGTCTCTCACTAAAACAGAGCAGGAAATATATTTTAGGGAGATGGAGCGTTTGGCCATGCATAGTAATCAAACAATTGGCATGGCTAATTTTGCTGGAATGAATGAAGAGCCTCTGCTCTCAGTGGGAAAAACCATAAAGATTATAGAAAAAGGTACTACAGATGAAAGCCCCTTTTTAAATCGGGCATGGTTATTGAACAAATTGATATCCATACCGCAGTTACAAAATATTAACACAGGGGACATAGAATCCATCACCCTACCGAAAATTGGAAGCTGGGAAAATTGGGCTATTGTCCGATTGAGATCCGCGGTGTTTGTTGATCTTATACGGGAGAATTCAAATGGAATATGGGGGAATGAATATGAAATTGTGATATGCAAATCTCCCAAACATAAAAATCCCAGTATATTAAATAGGGGTTTGGAGGAGTTCCCCTCAACTGGCACTGAATATGGAAGTAACTCTAAGGAAATAACAACTTTGAAAGGAAATATCCCATGCCCTAACTGAGATAAGGGATGTATTAATGAATACACCCTTCTCTCTTGGAATTGTAGGGGCTTTAACTCTCTTTTACATGAGGATGGCATACAATTATTATTAGAGAGTGAACATCTTTGCCCTCCAAGAAACTTGGATCACTGAGGAAATCTTATTGGATGGATATAATATATGGCATAAAACTGCCAACAAAGGGGAGAAGGGTTGTCCCTATGGAGGGCTTTGTATTGGGATAAAAAATCACTTTAATTATACACCATATCAGAAACATGCTAATTTTCAGAATGTTATGTGTGCATCTATAAATAGAGGAAGCTCCACAAGGAAATTTCTTCTCATAAATATCTACTCTCAACCTGGTGGGGAAAAAATCCGGGAGATTGGGGAGTATCTCAATTTGACTCTTGAAAGTTGGTCTCTGGAATCACCTGATTCTGACATTTGTATAGTGGGAGATTTTAATGCCCACTGTGATTTAGCTGTAAAGGATATGAATATGTGCAAAGAACTGTGGGAGGAAACAGTTATAACTGCGTCAATAGAATCACAGGACTGTATCGGGGTTGGGGGGAAAAACCAGCAAACCCTATTGGGCTGTCGATGGATGAATCTGATGACTGATTGGGGACTCATGTACTTGGAAACAAATATAGGTACAGGTGATGGGAATACTTGGTCCAATGGAAAGGCCTCTTATAGGTTAGACTGCATGTTCGTGAATAATAATCAAAGATATTCTAACACCTCGTTCGCGCATGTAGATATCCTGTTAAGCGACCATATTCCCCTTAGGGGTAAATTTAATTATGACCCTTGAACCCAAAGATGGGGAGTGGACAAGGAGATGAATATACAATTCTCAGCAAGTGGAAATAGGATTATGTGGTCTGATAAAAATCTAGCATCTTTCAATGGTCTGTTTGATCACTTAATTATTGATGGTCAAGACATTGGCCCTCATTACGACCCTGGCGGAAAGTGACTGACCTGACCGCCATAGCGTAAATAGCGTTTCCGCCATTGCACGACGGAGCAAAGTGCGGCTAATTCCGATCCATCGGGCACGAGCACTACGCCATGGCGGAAGTGCAAAGTCCGTGATGGCGGAAATGTCCCCAAAACGCCCCTCACCGCCGTCGTACGGCGCCCTAGGTGCAATTCCGCCACCCATCTTAGCGGTCACCGTAATGAGCGGCAATCGGAAAGTACGGTGACCGCAAATATACGGAAACGGAAGTAAAAACATGGTCCCGGAACGGGAAACAGCACGCCGTACACCTATAAAATCAGAATTCCCACACAACCATAAAAAATACTACCCTGAGACACATCCCAACCCGTCATCCACCCTAGTGAAAGCAATAAAAATGGGAAAAGTAGCGAAAAAAGCGTGCGACCGCAAGCGGCAGGTCCACTTCTCCCGTGAGGAACTCACCGTGCTCACAGAGACCCTCCAGGAGAATGCTGCCGTCGTCTTCTCGACGCAAATGACCAGGACGGCACTTGCGAACAAGAAGGCCATATGGGCCCTGGTGGCACAGCGGGTAAGTGCGGTGGGGACCGCACCCCGCAACCCACAGCAATGCAGAAAGCGATGGGACGACCTGCGGATACGCGTACGGAGCATACTATCCGTCAACCGTAACATTGCCACAGCTACCGGGGGAGGATCGGAATCACCCATCAAGTTGACCCCCTGGGAAGAAATCTGTGCCTCCACCATTGGAATGGAGAGTATAGAGGGAGTCGGAGGGATGGAGAAAGGAGTGCAGACATCCGAAGAATCAGGTAGGTGGGCCAAATAAAACAATGCTAAATCCACAATGTCCAATCCTGTGAAGTACCATGTGTCCACATAGTGCAACAGTAACACATGTCCAGGAGAACGTCCACATACATTGGCCTGATAGCGCACTTTAAAACTCACATGAAATACATAAATAATTAAAAATCCTAAAAACACCCTCTACACGTGCAGCAGGCACACCCTAACTGCAGGCTGCAAAACAACTGCATCCTCAATCCACACAAAAATGAAACCACCTCCAAGGCCCCGACCCAAATCACCCTCAGGTACCACCCCAATGCATGTGATACATTGCCATTCCAATTTCCACAGACCCATTAATAACGCTCGCCCTCCTTTACTCCACCACAGGGTCCGATTCAAACGACGAGCTCCAGGACACCCCTACCAGCACACCTGCAAAGAGGGCCAAGACCAACGGCCAAAGACCCTCCACCTCAGCTGCACGCATCAAGACACGGCAGCAGCACAAATCAAGTGGCAGCACACAGGAGGGAACTTCAACAGGCACCCCAGCAGCCAGCATGCCCACAACAGCACCACCACAGGTCCCCCCAATGGATGCCACAGAAGGCACTGCTTCTGGTGGCAGCAGCACCATAGGTGACACTGCATTAATGGCAGCATGCT
The DNA here is from genome assembly GCF_040938575.1 of Ambystoma mexicanum. Lineage (NCBI taxonomy): Eukaryota > Metazoa > Chordata > Amphibia > Caudata > Ambystomatidae > Ambystoma > Ambystoma mexicanum. The sequence goes on from NC_090924.1 coordinate 1,335,936,670, forward strand.
CCGACACAGAAAACGGGGATGTCGAAGTAAGATCCATCCATGACCTGTCTCAATCCCCCTGTTTGTTTCATCCCGTACACCATGAGGATACCACGCAGGGGCACCCACAAGACGACGACTGGCCATCCCCCACAAGCCCTGTGGCAAGGCAACATGAGGTGACCAGCCCCTCTGTGACACCACCGCAAATGGCCATGGCACAGCAGAGGCAACAGTCCCTCGACCAGGTGATCGTGCAACAGCAGCAACTGGCCACGCTCCTCAAGGACCATGCTGATGAATGTGGGGGTACTAAGGCAGCCATAGAAACATCAACTGAGACACTTAGGGCAGAAATGGAGAGAAGTACAGAGACACTAAGGGCACAAATGGAGAGAAGCACCGAGAGCCTGAGAGTACAAATGGAGAGAAGCACCGAGAGCCTGAGGGGGGAACTGCATGCGACGTCCAAAGACGTATGTGCTGAACTTGCCGCTGTGCGCCGTGTGCTCACTGAGCTCTCACAAACCCTTAGGGACATGCATGGACGTGAGCAGGCAGAGACATCATCCGTAGCAAGTTCCGTCCAGGGCAGCCCCCAACGTAGATCTGGGAGGAACCTGCGCTCCACAGGCAGGGGTGCCCCTGATACCCGGAGAGGGGGCTTGCAATAGCGTCTGCCCACTGACAATGAGCATCTTTGGACACTGGTGTTCGGGGGGGAGGTAGGAGGGTGGAGGGGGTGTGTTGGGCTCACTTGGGTGGCGGGTCGATGGGGTGTGTAACATAATTTCACATATGCTATAAACATTGCACAATCATCCAATGAGATGTGTGGACATTGATCTTTGTGTACGAGGCCTTTATAGCCGTACAGTCCATATTGTGCATGTTCCAGACACACACAGTGCCACAAGTCCCGTGTCCATGTATCAGCCACCAGGCGTGAGTGCTAGAAGCATGAATCTATGAGAATCTGACGAATGTCACGGCCCTCCTGTGCCTCGCAGACTCCTTGAGGTGCTGCCACATCCCCACCCTCATCATGACCATCTTCAGGTGCTTGCAGTTCTGCGTCAGGGGGCATGGGCACATTTCTACGTACGCACATGTTGTGTAGCATGACACATGCCATGACCATCTTTGCAACCTTCTCATGGCGGTACAGGAGTGCCCCGCCAGACCTGCTGAGGCAGCGGAAACGAGTCTTTAGTAGGCCGAATGCCTGTTCTATGACTACACGGGTACGTGAGTGGGCATGGTTGTAGTCCTCCTCATGCTGGTTCTGTGGGTTCCGGAGTGGTGTAAGGAGCCATCTCTTCAGTGGATACCCGGCATCACCTGTATGTGGACAATAAAGGATGTTTGTGGAATGACATTGCTACGTACGCACCCCCCCCCTTCCTGCCAGGTCATTGCCGCATCACATACCCCACATTATCATGCATGAAATGAGGCTCACCGAGTAGCCAGGATCTGTTCCCTGCGTGTCGCTCCATGTAGCGTGGTATTGTAGAGTTCCTCAAAACCATAGAATCATGGGTTGATCCAGGAAATCGGGCACAACAATGTGTAATGATCCTGTTGGAGTCACACACCATTTGTACATTAAGAGAATTAAATTGTTTTCGGTTGCGGTACTGGGCCTCCATGGCATGTGGGACGACCAATTCCACATGGGTGCAGTCGATGGCACCAATGCAACCCGGTATGCCGCCAAGTGCATGGAATCCCACTTTTGTGTTCGTAATTTCCTGCTCCGAGCGTGGTAGAGAGATGTAGTCGTCTGCGTGCTTCAGGAGGGCATCGAGCACTTGCAATAGTGTCCGTGAGAACACTGGCTGTGAAATGCCATGCAACTGTCCGACTGTGTGCTGGTAGGTGCCTGTGGCCAGGAAGTGGAGTACAGACACCACCTTCAGTAGGGGTGGGATGGCGGTTGGGCTATCTATCATGCTGACAAGGTCAGCCTGTGTCATGTCCACAATGGCGGTTATGGTGTCCCGGTCCAAACGGTAGAGGGTGTGGATCTGCTCATCAGTGAGGTTGAACGGATGAGCTCGGAGGCGTGGGATTGCGGGCTGCCTGCGTGGTGGTAGTGGCTGTGCTGGCGGGCCTTGCTGGCCCTGCCTTGCCCTCCTCCTCCTCCTGCGTCTCCTCTGTGCGGCCGGTTGTTGTAGTAGTTGGTGTTCGTCTTCTTCTTGAAGTTGGAGTACTTGCAGTGCTATCAGGTCCCCCAGGGCCAACATCGCTAGTCTTGCCGGTAGCATTTTGGAGTGGGTGTGGTTGTGGGAGGGGGTTGGGTGTGCAATTTATGTGTTTTCAAGCTGTATTGCCTCCACCTGTGGTGATTCATTCCACCTGTGCAAGCTGCAATCCCCTTTGGGCGAGCACGTCCCGCACACAACGCTGCAATTTGACGCATGCCATCTTGCTATTACAATCATGTATTTGATCCCGATGGCAGTGAAATATTGTTTCATATGTTCATTCTGCTATGGTCCCATTGTTTCACATACTATCTTTGCAGTCGCGAACAAACTTGTGAAGGGTCAGTGGAATGTAGTACTCGATTGACGGTGGACCCTCATGCAGCACTGTACCTCGGTTCACCGACGGGCGGGGCGTCCCATTTGTGAGTGAAGCCAGTTTGCATTTTCACACATTGCCGCACTACATGGATGAATTTGTGATTTCAAGCGGTCACAGATGCCTTTTCGACGTGATGTTGCAAATGAGGAATTCGAAGGACGGCGCTTTCGGTTTTCAGCTAGCGGCGAGGAGACGCCCACAGGTCTGACTGCAAATATAACGTTCTATTGTTTAATGTCCTTGGGACAGGGGCCATGGCGAGAATGCAATGATTGATATGAATAGTATGGGATGCGCAATAGCGTAGTGGACGATAAGGCAGGACGTTCCCAAATACATGTTACTTCACAACACTGGAATTCCGGCCTGGAGCACAGTGGATTTTGCAGACTGCATTACGCACAGACTCAATGGAAATTTCACATGTTATGTGAGTAATTAATCAGGCGTTTTCATACCGGGATGAGGGAATGATGTATGGATGCATGGACAGATGATTTGATGGAGAGTTTGCCATGTACAGGGCTTTTTGGAATCTATCCACCTCCCCTGCGCTATGTGATGCAGAGCTGCCATAGTGGGACCATCGTCTATCTGCCCTTGTTGAACCCTCCCTGTCTCGACGCGCCTTCAAACACTTGTGTCTATGCACGTTACTAATCCCATCGAATGGATTATGTTTTGACAGACGCATGCACACAAACACTCGTTTGTAATAGTGTTTTCACCTCGATTTTTATAGTTATGATTCGCAAGTGATTTTTGGGTGGGAATAATCCTTTGGAGTGGGCTAGCATGCATATGGCTGTAGATTTAGTGTGATCATTGAAGTGAGTAATACAAATGAAGTTCTGATGCCCATACTATTCTTTTTCATTTCATTTGGGTGACAGGTATCTCCTCCCCTTTTGCCGCTGCCATCTGTATGCCACTCCTGCAGATGGCTTTTACTCCCGACACCTGCTGCTTCGAGTTAATCAGTGGAGCACCATTACGATCTTATGGGACGATCGCCAATGGGCCACATGCCCTTACGCAGTACTAGTGGCTAGGAGCAACATTTCGACCTTTCAGCTGGACTAGTGCCTACCTAATGGGACGGCCCTGCGGTTCTAGGCGCTTCCATGTTGGCTTTTTGAACGTGAATGTAGCCCCTGTGTACCATGAAGGAACAGGGCGTCACACAAGAAGAAGCTGGTCATTTATTGCGGATGCAGCCCACAATAATGAAATATATTTTGGAGTTCATGACCTAATGGCTGTATGGGCTTGGTGATTTTGTGGTGCATTAAATTTCTATTCTGATATTGACCGTGTAGCGTTCTTCTTTGCAAGTAATGTAGCATATTCCTATTTGTGGAGCGATGTATTGTGAGAAGATCTGCATTGGGTTCCGGCTTCTGAGTATAGTTGCGTGGTACTGTACTGGGCGCGTTTGCCTACGAAGCCCAGTGTGGTCAGGGATAGGGGCTACCATTATGACTGTTTTAATGATGTCATGCTCAGGGGCGGGGGATTAGCTTTTGTGTAACAGATGCCGGTCAGCCAGGTGGATTGGTGGAATGATGTGATTATCAGAATATGGCTGGTCACAGGTGCCTGTGTTTGCGTGCGTTTCTTGGAGGGAGACTGAGGTCATGTCCATTGGAATAGCTTCTGTATTCGTGCCATCTGTGCCCTGCAGCTCCCATTGGCCCCTCTTGAGATGAGCCTGGCTGCTCAGTCACTCTGCCAACTTGTGTGGTACATGCTTATGCTGATGGTTGGTTTGTTTACTGGCAGGAGTACAGGGCTGGTGCAGTCTCCCTCAGGATACTGCTTTGAATGTTGCCGTACACTGGTGTCAGTCGATGGGGGGGCCTGTTTTTGTTTGTCTCATTTTTCTGCTCATGTTGCTGGACTTGAACCTTCACATGCCTGTGCTGCATCAGTACGGCAATGGTGCCATGGCAAATATGGATGGCCACTCACAAGGCACTTGGAGCCCCTAGATTCATTTGTTCGTTGGCATGCATGGGTGACTTGTACATTTCACTGGTTGCATTGTGTGACTTCATTGCACCTACGAGGAGTTGTGCAATGTGGCCAGGGAGTGGTGTACAGGCACTCAGTAGGGCCGTTTACGGTTGATTCGCGATGCCGTACTTCTCACCATGGCGGAATGGTACTTTCCGCCATGCTTGATGGCGTTAGGTACATGTCCGCTAGGGTCAGAATTCGCGTACCGTTGCGCCATGGTGGTAATTACGGTTTGGCATGGCGCGCGTGCGCGTACTTGGTGCAGTTAGCGTTGGCGTTCTCTACGGTGTCGCTAATGGCATCGTACTTTACGGTGACGGGTCATAATCGCACCGAGCGCTATTCGATGGCGGTATTGCATTTCCGCCATCGTTTTTCGATTTCCGCCAGGGTCGTAATGAGGGCCATTGCCTGCAATGGGCTCAATTCTATTACCAACTTATTGGGTATAATACGACGTACAAACAGTAATGTTATTTTGAAAAATACAAAGGGGAAAAATTATTCACATAAGTTTGATCAAGCAATTTATGATAGGAAAAAAGAGATGATGCGTGACATTCGAAAACTTAAGCAGATGTGTGACTTAAATGACAAAGAGAGAAGTAAAAGAATTAGTAACATAAAGACGCATTATAAAAATTGGATAAAGGATTATACATACAACACCAATAATGCAAATTGGAGATGCATATATAGGCTATGCAAAACCCATGACTCAAAAAAATGTTGGTACCTTTATCGACAATTCCTTATGGATGAAGACAATAGGGAAAATAATGATGTTGGCCAGGAGGCTTGGAAACAATATATTACTGATCTCTTTTTCACAAAAGTATGTGTTTTGTTTTCACATACGAATGGGACAGTTATGACAGCAGTGCTTACACAGAGGACTACATTGGTGTACAAACCCCTGGAATATTACAGTGGGATTTTAGATACAGGTATGCAAGGGCATTTTCCTTGCGAACAATCACTGGCAGCAGCCTCAGTCGCAATAGAGAAGTCTACTGGTTTTGTGATGGTGTGTTCTATGACATTGTTTATTGAGTATGCTTGGTTTGCCATTTTGGAGAAACCTCGGGGTACATTGAAATCTCAGAGGGCTTCTGCATATGATGTAGTTATATTGAATCCAGCAATCAAAATAGTCAGGTGTAAAAAAGTGAATCCTTACATGTTTGTAGCCGAACCTGTGGTAGAGGGTGAGCATGTGCATGATTGTACTAACTATGAGAAGTTCTATGACGACATCCCACGCATAAAGGAAAATGTGTTAGCATGGAGGAGATTCTATTTATTAATGCTTATTCATAAATTGATCAAACTGATGGGGAAAGGCATTCTGGTTCAGCTGTGGTAAGACACAGAGCCAATGGTGAATTTGAGGTGCAAGTACAAGACTACTGTCTCGCTTTTCAACACAAGCAGCATAATTGGTGGATTTTTTTGTTGCGCTCGAAAAAAATGCAGGGCAGGAAGTAACGGTGTACAGTGACTCCGCCTACATGATACCAACCGTGCACGCAGGGCTAGCACGTTGGAAAAGGAGGAGCTACCTCTGAGCAGACGGCACTCCAGTGCAACACACAGAATTATTGGATAGGTTTATTAAGGCACTACAGCTCCCAGTAGCCATTGCAATAGTTAAACATGCAGCACATACTAAGCAAACTACTTTATCTCTCGTGGGAACAAAGCCGCAGACCAAGAGTCCAAAAGGTTTGCATTTCCACCAGATATTTCAGGTTTTGATACTGTAGATGTAGTAATAGTCATGATTATGATTGTAAATGAAGGGTTTAACCATTTGTCAAGAACACAGTTGATGGAGGTTCAAGGTGGAGCACCACAGGAGGAGCAAGAATTGCAGAAACTGAGGAGGTGTTCTTTATCCCCCTCTGAAGCAGTGTGGCGACAGGACAGCAATGGAAAGCTGGGGATGCCTGTAGCCTTGTTAAGGGTAGCGCTTGAACAGCTGCACTACCCAGTGCATGTAACTAGGGAAAGCCTGCAGCAGCTATAGCGGAGGACTGGTTTGTACCAAACCTGTTAGAACATGTTGCATCTTATGCAGTAAACTGCATCGTATGTCAAAGGTTTACTGCTGGGCATACACTGCAAATTATCAGAGGAGTGATTTCTTGACTGAAAGGTCCTATACAGCATTTACATATTGACTATGTTGATAGGCTGCAAGTATGTAGAGGATACTGGTGTTAGTGAGAATTCTATTTTATGGCTAATTTCCCTCACCTAGTGAGTCCCTCAGCAGCTTTGCTGGATTTCAGGGGTTTATTTTTTCCACCTGGCAAGAGTGTGAGCCCTTTTTCCCACTCTTACATGTGTTTTGCCATGTGTATTTCTACTTTTTGTGTGATCTTGGACTCTGGAGCCATACCACTCCATTAACCCCACTTTTGTGTGTGTTACACAGCACCTTCAGTGCAGTGACACAGGGTTGTCTTTTGAGACTTCCCACTGACTCCATTTTTCTGGGGCTGACTACTGTCCCCCAGGAACATGTAAAGTTGCCATTACCTTTATGTAGTCTTTTTAAATTACAGACCCAGTACACTCCATCTTACATGGAGTATTGGAAACAGTTAATTCCTACCCCTTTTTGTCTGTGCCTCCTGGAGCTCTCTTAACATTTAGACTTGGCTGGTGGCAGTGGTATCTACCCTAACTTTTCTACCGCGATTATACTATATAAACATGGTACTGTTTTAGGCTATTGTATTAGCCTCGAACATAAACCCGCTTGACCAAATAATTTTTATTTTGGCTCCGGTCAGGTTTAGTCGCCATTTCTTTTTGTTAAGGTCCTTCTTGTGTCTTGCTTTTCATGCCATACCAGGTTTACCTTCTTTGTTCGCCGACCTTTGGCAGGCTTCTGATCAGAAGCCCTCCTTTGGCGTCCTGGTGTCTAGGTGGGCTGAATGTGAGGGAGGGGTTTAGTCACCCCCTGCACAGGGTGTCCTTGGAGACCCAAGTCATACTTTGTGTTGATTGGCTGAGGTGGTTGTCTGGGCCGGACAACCGCCCTGCTGAGTGATTGACAGCCAGGCTGTGTGAATGGGGGATTTTGGCATAAAAGGCAGGACTCTTGGCCTGGAAGTCAGAGTCACCACTGGAACTGCAAAGAACCGAAGAGTAGCGGAGAAGAAGACGGCTGCTGCAACTCCGAGTCCGGGTGAAGCCCTGCTGCAGTCCTGAGCTATCTACCCTTCAACGACCAGAGAAGATCGAGTCTGGAGTCTTCTTCCCTTGAGCCTGGTGGGGTCGACCAGCTCATCTTCCAAAGCCTGAGGATCCTCTTCGTGGTCAAAATCGCTGCACACTGCTGTAGTGGTCCGGATAGCATTCTGAAGAGCCTCTCCTGTTTTAAAGGAGCGCACCTTTTATTCACTGTTGCTTCGTTGCTGCTGTCCTCATCCCTGGGTAGTGCAGATCGCTTCAGACATCCTCCTTCTTATCCCCACGACTAAAGCTCCAGGAACCGTGAGTCTGCAGGAAACTACCAGGAACAACTGCCGTGGCACCAGCTTTCTTCAATGAGTAATGTACTGTGTCCGACTTCGAGGAATTGGGGTGAACCCTTCTTCCTCACCAAAGGCTTGTCCTTTTCTTTCTTCCCTCTTATAACTTTTGCCTCCTTTTATGACAATATCTAAGTACTCCTGGCAACCTCGAATCATGAACTGTCTGACTGTGTGATCCTCAGCAACAGGAACCCTGTTCCACTTAACACTGGCTCAGGCCTATTGACTTTTATCCACTGATTAGAAAGTGCCCTCCGATTCTATCTGCCTTGACAAAAGTATTGCCTATGATTTTTATCCCCAACTCTCGTGTGTTAATTCATGTGCTAAGTGTGTTTGACTACGGTTACATTTCTTCCCGCGGGAACGCTTATCTTTAGTAAGACCGAACTGCCATTACTGTCAAAAAGTGATTGTATATACTCCAGGTAATGTCTTTGTTTCATAACACCGGTCTGTCAAATCCTAAGGTACTTACCTTGAATTGTCCTGCACAAGTTGTTAGTCTGAGAAGTCTTTCCCAGATGGGCAGTATGTGAGATGCTGAGATCCGACAATGAGCCCCATTTTGTTAATAAAGCATTAGAATATATTAGCCTATTGCATAGTATAAAAACACGTTTTCTTCTGCTTATCACCTGAAAGTGAATGGGATATATGAGAGACTCAATGGTCTCCTTAAAGAGAGAATTGCTAAATTAAATTTGACATTGAAGAAGGGATGCTGTATTGCCTGCCCGTTGCATTATATGCATGAAGCAATCAGCCTGGGTCGACCACCACTTCACACCCCACAAGCCAGTTATACGGAAGCCAATAAGAATGAATGCCTTTGTCTCCTCCATCGAGGAGAAGAAATGTATCCCAGAAGAAAGCAGGAATGTTAGAAAATTAATTACATGCTTATTTAATCTGTTTGACTGCTAATATCTCTGTCATTTCAGATCAACTCAAGCGCAAGGGGGGTCAGTCTCAGGACACAGATGAAGACCATTCAGCAACCAGATTTCAAGAACTACTTCCTGTACCTAGATTATTTGTGGGGGATTCAGTCCTAGTGCAAAACTTCACAAGAAGCCACATTTTAGTGGTCCCTTTATTGTTGAGAACATTACTCCCTCAGTAGTAAAAGTCCAAGAGAGACGTGCATGGACCCACTTAAGTGATGTACAGCCTTACGCTGGTGACACCGTTGCACACCCAAACGTTGATTCAGAATCAAGGCAAGAAGAAGAACTTCAACATGTGCAGACTCGATTGATGACGAGGAAGAAGGACGCCAAGGTTACTGATTACATAAATACAAGTGTGCATTTGGACTGTGACTCCCCCCAGAGACTCTTTATAGATATTATAGCAGGAGTGCAAAACCTAAGTTATGAGTCAAAGGAATCTTTTATATTGGGCTTTAGAAAGCATTGAAATATTACAGATATACCAAACCTAGAATTTGAATTTGACGACTGGAAGCGTGAGCAGTTTCCAGATTCATTCCTCACTGAGTTTCCTTTTGGTTAAACCCATGGTTCTGTCAGATGCTTATGTCCATAGACTACTTCTCGCTGACTTTGTTTTCATACTCCAAACTTATCCCGCTCTTGTTGGGCTTAGTACTAATATTTGTGTCTTTCAGCAAGATCCTAAAAGTGGCCCTGCAATTAGGAGGTTACTTGTGGCGATAGTTGAACAGATCTTGCAGTTACCTGACCATTTAATGGAGTTGACGTCATGAAAAGATTTTTTCCTTCCTTAAAGCAGTATACAGGCACAATGAGGAATGTCGAGAATGGTACAGTTTCAGAAAGTGAAACTCAACGAAATGGGGAGAATTGTAAATGGTGGGGACTAATGTACTGGTGCAATATTTATGTGTGCTCAACATTTATCATAGTTTTTCTAATTTTTCTAATTCATACGGTCTATTTCATTGGCCCAGGCAAGGTAGAAGTCCCTTTGATTCTTCACATTCCAGTGAGTTATGCAGATGTATTCATTATCAAAAGGCCAAGACCATTTGTGATTATCCCTACACCAGTGACACATGTAAGGTCACCCATTTCTCTGAAAAGTGTTCCTATGATCCCCCCTGTAGGAAGGACCCTTATTGATGTACTCCATGAGCATTATGCACACACCCTTCCTGCAAGAGGGAGACCCAGGAGAAGCACAAGGGAAGATGATTATGAGTTAAATAATTATCTAGACAGTACAGCACATTTGGGGAATAACGTGGTATCAGCACATGAAAAAGTTGGGAGAAAAAACCTATATGGAGAGTTGCTATGTCTGTGCTCTACTACCTTATGCTATGGGTAATTCCAAGATATTGATAGCTATAGAAGTAGAACCCCAGAAAGCGCACTGCCTAACACACCTTGCACTGTGCCATACGAGAGGTCAGTTCCATGGTTGAACAGCCTCCTTGGTATGGGTGACCGAGTGGACAGCTCTAGCAGAAAATGATTATGTGCAAGATTAAAATACAAGAGCAAGAGCACACACCAGAGATCATGTGATAAGATATGAACAGCCTGGAATGAATGGAGAAGGAATCAGATGGGAAATAAACAAAAAGCTCAAGTGTCAAGGAAAGGACCCTGAAGAAATACAAAGATGGATGGGAGAAAGGCCTGATTGTGTGTAAAGCATCAGCATTAACCGGACAGCCTGAAGCAATTGTGTGGCATGCAGAAAATGAATGCAAGCAGCATTCTCCAAAGATTGCAAAGTTGCTGACATGGATCAATGATACAGGAGGCCCGTTGCAGATAGTGCCTCTAGCTAGTGCAGTACTATGTTTCAGAAACAATGGCACAAGAAAGGTTGGAATGAATTAGCAGTGCAGTCAAACTTTCGATGTACCAGGAATGAAGGATGGAACAGTAGTGATAATGGGTCACTACTGTGCCTGTGGATCCAGAGAATATATGAAGTAGCCCAAGGACAGGGGAGGGTTGTGTTCTATAGTGATTGTCCATGTTCCAGCATGGGTGATTCCGAAGAGCGACCTGAACATTGGGGAGATTCCAAAAGCAGATACTCACCAGAGAAAGAGGAGATCAATTTAACCAAGAGGGAGAAATACTTTTCTGCTAAATCGATAGAGGCCTTTGATTCTATTCCGTAAGAACACATGTTGTTCAGTCAGACTTGGGCATTATTCCCGACAATCTTCATGCCAGGGATCCAGACAATGGTGAATGCCAAACTGTTACAGATTACCAGATGGGAGCTCCTGCAGATGATCAACACTACCATAAAAGGATTTGACGCTATGAATGAAGAATTGAGAGCCATAAGACTGATGATCCTTCAGAATAGATATGTCTTGGACATGATTACAGCCATGGATGGAGATGTTTGTGCCAAAATCGGAGAATCATGATGCACATTCATCCACTCTCACGATGATGAGAATGGGACCTTGACAGAAGCCATAACAATGTTGACAAACTTGCACATCAAAATGAAAGACGAAGTAGAAGATATTGCAGATGACAGCTAGTTTGCATCAATCTTATCATGAGTTCCACAATGGATGGTGAATATCTTCCATTTCCTTGGAGCATTGTTAGTGATGATCATGTTTGAAATCTGTGTGATCAGAATAATAATCACACAGTGTAAGAAGACAGCAAAGAAAGCAGTAGGAATGAAGATCATGATAGATGTCGAGTCAGGGTTTGGACCCAAAGAGCTGACAGATGAAGAAATCAGAAAGTATATAGAAACAAGTATTCTAGCACCTGAGAGAATGAAGTTCCTGTGTGCAAGAAACCACAAGAAGTATTTGGGAAGATGGATCTCCTGCAGCCCGAATGGACAATGTAGTAACATAACCTGGAGTGTTGATGAACATATAAAATCAGCAGGATCTTTAAAAGGAGCTATGGCGATATGGACTCCAAAGAAGTATTTGTTTCAGACGAGGATGTCTAGACGTTAAGACAGATGAGAGAGTGGTTGATGAATCAACCAGAGGGGGGAGTGTAGAGGATGAGCCACATGCCTCTACCAGAAGTCCTGCCCCATTCTTCCTATATGTTGGAAAACAGAAATTGCAACATGCATGACAGCAATAATGGTACCTATCCCATGACAAATCCTTGAGACAAAGTAAGTATCCATTGAGAAAACCCTACATGAAGTACCCACGGAGAAATGACAGTCTCTTAAAGGAGGTTCCAGAAGAACTGTGAAAATTAATGAAAAATTCAGCTGGTTTCTTCTACTGCACCACACTTTCTGCCCTTCTGTTCATGGGGTCCTAGTTTGCTTAAATCCAGATTATAAGTCCATACAACTATAGACATAATGTCCAAAAACAATCATAACAAAAGGCTCAATAAAAAATATTAGAACATCATCTATCGAGATATCAAACAACTGTTTGATTTATCCCAACTAAATCTAAGTGACATGCTGGGGGCGGCTTTGCAATAAAAATTCCATACTAGAATTAGATGCAACACAAATCCCATGACAATGCTCAAACGTCTATGGCGCAAAAATAGTTCACTAATAGCTGTTACACCAGAAGCCCTAAGAGAGGGGTAAAGCCACCTTGCACCTAATGTTGAGTAGGATGCACACAATCAAGGACATTGAATAAGGGCTTCTATACACTAAGGAAAAAAAGGACATTTATTTAGGTGTGCCTCGCTCAAACTATGAAATGTATGTACCAACAATAAGGCAGTATATTTAAAAACCACTTATGGTCAAAAATGGTTTGATGTCATTAAGATATTTTTAAGGTCCGGGGAAAACACCCAAATAGACATGCCAAGCCAACTGCCCCATCATCTAAAAATGCACATTGTAATCCATGAATACCTTCCTCTTCCTCTATTATTAGTTTGGGCTATTAAGTGGCACTTTAGTGCCACCTATACGTGGAAGCTATTGCATTAGATCAAAGATAGGGAGAAATGGTATATGATGACAGACACAAAGCTTGAAGTTGCAGTATCCACACCAGTGCAGATGGAGGTGTCAGGAAATGCCCAAGAGTTTGCAAACACTAGAATAGCTGTGGTTTGGTTAGAAGTAAGGTAAGTACAGTGGGGCGGGGGACCGCAGTACCCTAGCCCACAGTGGCAACACGTAAGACAGCTGCGAGGAAGAAGTGGTTTCTGAGGTTTAAGGCGACGGGGGTTTGGAAGAATGAGGCCCAGAGGGGGAGGAATGGGGCCTTCACAATGTGGGGAACTGCACAAAGAGGGGGCATTTCGCAAGAGAACGCAGGAGCATACCATTTTTTTTTTTTTAAACTTTCTTTATTGGTTTTCAACAGATTAACAGACCACAAACATTTCAAGTACTATATGTATGCCACACGTCCAAAACTTCCCCAACACCACCCCCCGCCTTCCTCCCCCACCTCCAAGATCCCGGTCAATACCCCCGTCCTATTCCAAACCAGTTTAGAGGCCAGGGCTGGCCGATCCTTCTGAGGGGTCGTCCACCACTCTGGGGTGGAGTAATGGCACTGTCAGCGACACCCAGCAGTGTAGTTCCGCACTGGAGTCTAGCCTCTGTTCGTGGATTGCGGTTTCCCATGCTCCGGTCTCGGCAACTATCCACTTTGTGAGGTCGTCCCACCATTGCGCTTCGATCGGGCCCCTGGGGCTCTTCCAACCCATGGCTATGCGTCTTTTCGCCGTGATATAAATTAAGTCTCTAAGTCTGTTTAGGGGCTTGTTCTTGCGGTCACTGCTGTATCTACCCAGGATGCAGGCCGCAGGGTCGTGCACCTCTAGTACAATATCTGCTTTTGCCACCCTTTCCCGTACTTGCGTCCAAAAGGTGCGTATCACTGGGCAACCCCAGAACATATGAGTCATTCCCGCCCTCGGCTCATTGCATTTAGGGCATAGCTGGATAGCGGCGCCCTTGAAACTCGATATAGTTTCGGGAGTAAGGTAGGCCCTGTTGGTGATGTATAGTTGGATGAGTTGTAAGCGGGCGTTTCTGGAGATTTTCTTGTGGTAGAGGGTGACTCTTTCCCATTCTTTATCGTCGAATTCCAGGCCTAGTTCGTGTTCCCACTTTCCTCTGCTTCTGAGCTCATTCCCGGTCGTGCCTAACATTAAGGCTTCGTAGAGCCGCGAGGTTTGGTGGCCCCCTTCGGCGGTGTTTAACATTGTTTCTATGATCTCGTTGTCCGTAGCAAGGGTGGCCGCCTTAGGCCATCTATCCTTCAGAGCCTGGATCACTGCTCTATGGAGCAGGAATTGACCTGCTGGTAGCTCCGTGGTCTCGCTGAGGTCGGAGAATGTTAGGATTTCCTGGTCATGAACCAGGTCTCCAAGGGTGGCCACCCCGCGGGGTTCCCATTGTGCACGCGTTTCCAGACGGCCCCATGGGAGATGGGCCATGAGTGCAGCTATGGGAATCTGTGGGGAATATGGATCTGGGGACCCCAATGTCCTGCAAGCCCTTTGCCAGAGCCGGGTTCCGAGCTTCACCAGGTATGGGTACTGCCTTAGGGTTCCCTCCTTGACCCAAAGTAGGTCTCTGAGTAAGAGGCCGGTCAGGGCTGGTTGGAGAAGTCTGGTATCTGTAGTGATCTCATCGGCCATCCATCGCATCACGTGTCTTACCTGGCATGCTAGGTAGTACAGTTCGAAGTTGGGGACTTTCAATCCTCCCCTTTCGTAGGGTCTTTGGAGTGTCTCCAGCGCCACCCTGTGCCTGCGCCCCTGCCAGAGGAACTGCCTACATAACTTATTAATGTCACTGAAGAAGGAGGGGGGGATGTTGAAGGGAACATTGGTGAAATTGTGTAGAAGGCGGGGAAGTGCAACCATCTTGAGGAGACCCGCTCTCCCAGCCATGGAAAGTGGAAGCTTCCCCCAGAAGTCCATGGATTTTTCTAGGGTGTCTTTAGCTCTAATCGTATTGAGGATGTGTTCCGTGTGAGGGTTACGGTGTATAGTGATTCCCAGGTATCTAAAGGAGGTCACCTGCCATTGGAGATCTAAGGGGGGTAGGGATCTGAAGTCTTCTCTGTATAGTGCAGCTAACGGGTAGAGGCAGGACTTGTCTTTGTTGATCCGGATTCCCGTGTGTTTGTGGAAGCATTCTAGGGTTTCGAGAATGTAGGGCAAGAGGTGTTCGGGGTTATGTAAGTATAACAGGGTATCGTCAGCGTACATGGAGACAAGGTGGGTTATCCTGTCAATCTCAATGCCCCCATCCCCGTATTCCTGTCTAAGGTATGCGGCCACAGGTTCGTTGGCGATGATGTATAGCATCGGGGAGAGTGGGCATCCCTGGCGGGTGCCCCTGTGGAGGGACCACGAATCAGAGTATGTCTTGTTGGTCCGCACCCTGGCAGAAGGATTGGTGTAAACCAATTTGGACCATTTCAGGAAAACTGGTCCTATTCCCATTTTTACCATGGTGGCGTAAAGCCACTCCCACCGCAGGCTTTGGTGGCGTCTAGAGACGCAACCGCGTATTTCTGGGGCCTCAGTTCCGTGCTGTATATAACGTGGTGCAACCTCCGCAGGTTCTCGGTTATGGAGCGCCCGGGCACATAGCCCGTTTGATCCTGATGGATTAAGTGTGGTATTACTCTACGTAATCTGTTCGCTAGGAGGGAGGTTAGGATCTTGCTGTCAACGTTCAACATGGAAAGGGGCCTGTAGGAGCCGCAATCCGTACCATCCCTGCCAGGCTTGAGGAGAGGGATAATAACGGCTTCCCTCATGGTGTCAGGGAGGGTGCCATGCTCATAAGCTTCATTAAACACCCGGGCCAGCAGAGGGGCTAGAGTCTCCACATAAGTCTTGTAAAACTCTCCGGGGAGGCCATCAGTACCTGGGGCTTTTCCAGATGGAAGGGATCTAATGATTACCTTTACTTTGTCAGGGGTGATGGGTTCGTCTAGCGTCTCAGCCCTCTGTGAGTCCAATTTAGGCAGCTCAATGATGTCCAAGACATCTTCAATACGGGCATCAACTACAGGCGGGGTCTCGGAGTACAGGTTATGGTAGAAATCTGAGAAAACTGAGTTGATTTCTTTTTGGGTGTGTGCCGTGGTGCCATCTGGCTTAAGAATTTGGCAGATGGGTGCGCGGGGGGTTTCCCTTTTTTATAGCCAGTCTAGGAGTTTCCCGGGTTTGTCTCCCAGGGCGTGGGTTCTTTCAATGTGTTTAGTGTAACTCAATTTACCAAGGGATTCCCAGTGAGTTAAGCAGGTTTGCTTTATGTCGGTTATTTTTTGTAGGAGTTCTGTGGTAGAGTCGGCTCTGTTTTCTAATTCGCCCAGCTCCCTTTCCAAGCGTTCCAGGGAGGATATGATGGATCTACGGGCTCCACCTATGGACGCAATCATTTCCCCTCTCATGACCACCTTGTATGCCTCCCATGCAGTGCCTATGTATCTGACGCTATGCAAATTACGTTCCCAGTAGTCCTCGGTACAGTCACTTATGTGTTCCCGGAAAGTCGCATCATGAAGGGCTTCGGCTCTAAGCCTCCAAGTAGGGACTGGGGGTCTAGGCGGGAATACTTCCCAGGTGGCCAGCAATGGGGAATGGTCAGACAGCACCCTGGGCAGGTAAAGGGCGTCGCCGAACATAGCTTGTTGTTCTTGACTTACAAACAAATAATCCAGCCTAGTGTGGACCGCATGGGGTGGGGAGTAAAAGGAAAATACTCGTTGGTCAGGGTGCAGTTCTCTCCATAAATCGCGGAGTAACAGTTGGCGAGTCAGTTTGGACAAAATTTTGGCCGGGGGGGACGGGCGGGTATGTTTATTATCCGATCTATCTTTTAGAGGCTCTAGTGTGCAATTGTGATCACCTCCCCAGATCATGGCGCTGTCCCTGTAGGGGCTGAGCCTCGGGTACAGGGAATGGAAGAAAGCTGTAGCGTCGTGGTTGGGTGCGTAGGTACTAACTAGGCATACCTCTCTGCCTTCGATGGTGCCGCACGCTAGTGCCATCCTGCCTTCATCGTCTGTTCTAGTGCATGTTACTCTGAAGGGGATGGATGGGTCAACCCATATCAAGACTCCCCTAGCATAAGAGGAGTAGGAGGATCCTATCAAGGTCCCACGCCAAGTTTTAGCCAATGTCTTCAGTTTATCAGCAGATAAATGTGTTTCTTGGAGCATGGCAATCCCGGCCTTGCATCTTTTCAAATATGCGTGGATGCGACGTTGTTTCACATAGCTATTCATGCCTCTGACGTTCCACGTAATGATTTTTATTGTGTCAGCCATGGGTGATTGGAGGTATAGCGTTTATTTGGGGGACTAGTACGTGGCAAGGGGCGTGTAGAGAATTTTGGTGGTCTTGGTGCTTCTAGATGGAGGTACTTGACTATAAAGCCACCACATCCCGTCCCCCCTCTCAGCAGCTTGGGGGTCGCCGAGCCTAGGGGCCGTGTTGACTTCAGGTTGCGTATGGTGGACGTCAGTGGTCTAGGTGTTCCCCTTTCCCGGCACCTAACATTCGTGCCAACTCCCGTTTTCCCTCCCCCCCATAACCTTAAACTCCCCAAACTGAAAGAAGGTCGAGCGAGGTCTCCCTCGTTGTGACTGTCCCGTTTCCGCTCCGTTAGTCTGTGCATAGGTCGCCTGGTGCCCTACGGGCGGGTATGTGTATACCCAAAAGAGGAAACTTCCGGGGGTGGAAGAGTGTTCGACTCGGGTGCCCCGCTGTGTAGAATCTGTTCAGCTGTGTAAAGCTGGCATTAGCATGGAGGGGCGCTAGAGGGTCCTCAGACCCGAACGCCGCCATCATGGTGTGGTTCAGCGCGGTCGCCTTCCCTTTACATCTATGTCAGGGATCTGTTCTCTGTCCATCCAGTCCTGGGCTTCAGAGGGGGTGTCAAATAGATGGGCTTTGTTGTTGCGTATAACTTTCAATCTGGAGGGGTAAAGGAGCATGTAGCGCAGTCCGGCGGTCTTCAATCTGGCTTTTGTATGTATGAATTGAGCCCTCTTCAATTGGACCTTGAAGGTGTAGTCGGGGTAGATGGATATTTTGGCCGAGTCTTTGAGGATCTGGCCGCCCGACCGTGAGTAGGCCAGGATGGTCTCCCGGTCTCTGTAATTAAGAACCTTCGCTATTATAGGTCTGGGAGGGGCGCCAGGGGGAGGCCTTTTAGTGAGGGATCGGTGGGCCCTTTCAATCGTGAAGCCTTGAGACAGCTTCTCAGCGCCGATCTCCTGTAGTATTAAGTTCTCCACGTAATTTGTGGGGTCGGATCCCTCAATGCCCTCAGGCAGGCCCAGGAGGCGGATGTTATTCCGGCGTGCTCGCCCTTCTGCCTCCTCAGCCCTTTCCTCCAAGTTCTTCACTCTTTGCTGCAGCTCATCAACATCTTTGAGGAGCACCACTTTGGTTTCAGTGTTTTCGCGCACCTGAGCCTCAAGTGTATCAGTCCTGTTGGCCAAGGAGCGGACGTCCTGGCGTAGGAGGCCCAGGTCTATGGCCACCGCGTCAATTTTGTGTTCCATAGTGGTCTGGAGCAGTTTAATGGCTTCAAGGATATGGGTGTTGCTAGGTTCAGTAGCCGATCCCGGGGGGACAGGCTGTGCATCTATGATTGAGCCGTTAGAGGTTTCGGAAGCCAGGGGTCCCTCAGCCGTGAAGGTGTCCAAGGTGGTTTGGCGCTGTTTGGACCTGGCACCTTTGGTGGACATGGCGGATGGCCCGGCGGATCGCTGTCTGCTCTAGCGTGGGCCCGGGGTGGTCTGAGCGCAGCGGGGGCTGGGCGGCCGTGTGATCCCCGATAAGGGCGTTGACGGTAGGGCTCCCTAGGGCGGTGGTCGTGTAGGGAGCTCAGGGGAGATCCGTGGTGATGGCACCCGGGCCTTCAGTGCTGCCGGTGTAGTCCTGGGGCGCGCCCAGCAGGCCCTCAGCGCCTCGGGGCAGGTCGCCCCTCCTGGCCGACACCGGGCCCAGACTTCCAGGCCTGTCCCATAGGGCCTCAGGTATACAATTCGTGGTGTTGCGCCCCACCCGGTGAGTATGGTGGGCAAGGGGGGGGGAAATGCTGGCACGGCAATCCGGTGATCCCGCTAGTAATGGGCTTTCCCCCCGCTCACCTCGTGGGCGTAGCGATGCCCGGGCTCTCCGCTCCTCTTTCCGGCCGCCACTCCAGGGGCTCCGCTCCCAGCAGGCCGCACCGCCCTCTGCCTGCGCGCCGGGCCGCGTGTGTCTTCCGATGGCTTCCCTCACCGATCGGCTAGGCCTTGCAGGGTCCTCTGCTCAGCGGGGGGACCCAGGAGTGGTCCCGGGCTCCGAGCTCTGCGCAGGTAGGTGAGGAGGGACAGGGCGAGACCCCAGAGCAGCACAGGGCCCGTATCCTGCCCACCGCCCGCGCGGCTCCGCCCGCCGACCGCTCCGAGGGCAATGTTCGTGGCTGAGGGGCTTCCCCTCTTGGCTGGGCGCCCAGTCGGGTGTGTCTTGCGTTGGCGTCCAGCGCGGGTCGGGCCGGACCGCTGGTGTCGTTATGTCCAAGGGTATCCGATCGGTTCAGCCGGCGCGGCGTTGCAGCCCATGTGCAGCACTGGTGTAGGGGCTACCGCGTATCTTAACGCGAGGGAGCCGCCATTTTGGCTCAGATCTGCCGCGACTTTCCGTGCGGCCGCTCGGTCTTCGTAGGGCGTCCACGAGTTTGGAAAAAAGCCAGCGGGTGCAGGAAGGTAGCAGCGTTCGATGAAGAGGACCACGGGCATCCAGGGTTCACAATTTAAGTAAGAAAAAACTGCTTATGTTGGTCGCATCGAGCGGAGCTCACCCAGAGCATGTCCTCTTCACATGGCAGTTAGCCACGCCCCCAACGCAGGAGCATACCATACGAGATACACCAGGCCTACACCCAGTTACCCCTGTAGATACCTGGTCCACCAGCACAATAGCATAAGGCAGTACAACAACACACACCTCAGCACACCTTCCAGCAGGGAAGTGGCACAACCCTGTTCAATGGAGCACCAATGGTACGGTTGCCCCCTTCCTGCTGTGGTGGGGTGAAATCCCTTTTTGTTTCCAGGACAAACACATATTATGACTAGAACAGCCCACAGAGAACTCTTGCATGTCCTCTTCTGTCAATGACCCCCAACCCGAAGAGGAAAACTTGATCGGGGCAGAGATAGGAAACAAGCAATTCATATTTATGGTCGATTTGGGTGCAGCAAACTCATGCATCAGTGAGGGGGACTTCCCACGATAGTGTAAAACTGTTGACACACAAGTCTTCTCTGGGGCTATTTCTACAGTTCCATATACTGAAGCGCTGGATGTAAAGGTGGGAGGGAAGGTGGTGCATGCTCCCTTATTGTATTCTGAAAGTTCTCCTGTCAACCTGTAGGAAAGGGTCCTGCTCAGCAAGCTGAACATGAGAATCTCATTCACAGATCACAGCATTGTTTGTGCTACGCCAGAAATTGGGGCAATAAACGCAATGGTGGTAATACATGCAATGGCAGGGGAGGTAGTGGTCCGTGAGATACCTGTGGACCCAGACATGTTTATATACAGAATAACAGTAATTGTGTGGAGAGCTGTTGGAGAGTGCCGCAGATTTTATCTTTCACCCTTTGGTGTGCCCAGAGTTGGTGGCGGGCACAAAATTGTCCCTAGACCTACAAGGTTTGCTGGTGTCAGCTAAGAGAGTGTTCATACTAGGGACAGACCGGGATGGATGCGAGTGGCACACAGTACTTTGCATTGACCCCACTGTACCTCTGAAAGAGGTGAGAGATGCAGAATTGTTTGAAAACAATGACGGTGATAGAGAGATAATTCTAGAGATTTATGTCCCCTGCAAAATGATGGTGCAGTATTGAAGAGTGAAATGCCCCCTGATCACCATTGTGCCACTGCTACCTTTATTGAAGCAGACCTAAAGTATGTACCTGAGCGGGTGCGGACCACCAATCCACACAATGTCAGACTTTTATGTGAGGTAACCACAGGACCTATAACACTAAAAGTAGGGGTACTGCAACCCCAGCCAGAAACAGTACCCACTATCAAGAGAAACAGAGGAGGAAATTGGACAAACAACACAGGCCCTGCTTCATCAAGGTATAATAGTGCCATCCACATTCCTGTACAACACAGCTATCTACCCTGTGAAAAAAATCAACGGGGCAATTGGAGTATGATACAGGATTTACGCCCCCTAAATGATGTGGTACAGAAGGAATTTCCTGTGATCCCTAACCCTACCATCATTCAATGTAGTATCCCCAAGTAGGTGACCCACTTCACAGTGGTGGATCTGAAAGCCTTATTTTCAATAAGTTTGCACCCCAAATCTTAGTGTGTTTACCCATGGAGGAATATGCTTCGAGCACACTCATTTGCCTCAGGGTTACTACGAGAGCCTAAGCATTTTTAACAGAATAGTGCACAATGACTTAGGAAACATTCATGTATCCAGTGTGATGATCCAGTACAAGGATGATTGCTTGTATGTACTGACAGTGAGCAGCACTGCCGGAGAGACTCTATAACACTCGTGCAACTACTGGCCTGTAATGGGGTACATGGTTGGCAGGGTGAAACTACAGTACTGCCAGAAGGAAGTACTGTACCTAGGGCAATTATATCAGCAAATGGCAAAAGGATCATACCAGATTGGGCAGCATCTGAACGTGCCACCCCCAACCCACCACAGTGAAAGACATGCAAACATTTTTAGAGTTATGTAACTTCTGCAGTGAATGCATTTTTGACGGTTGCCAGTCATTTGGTCGAAAACCAAATGGTCGAAAAAAAAGGTCACATTTTTTTATTTTTATTTTTATTTTATTTTTATTTTATGGGGGGGTTCACCCCAACCCCCCTTTTTCTTTATTAAAAAATATTTTTTAAGCAACCAAAACTAAAAAAAATATATAAATGAATACATTGTTTTCGACCATTTTGATTCGATCAAATGGTCATTCGACCATTCATTTTCGACCAAATGACCAGACACCATTTTAGACTATGCAGCATATATCAGGCCGCTCCTGCCGGCCCTCAAGGAAGCACAAAAAAGCGATAACAAAGTGGAGTGGACAGCAGACATGATATCCAATGATATCAATTTAGTGAAGTGATATCTACAGCCACTCCAGACTACACACAGGAAATTATACATATTCTCACATTCTAACGGTCAGCTTATGACTGCAGTATTTACCCAGAAGAGTGCAATGGGTCACAGGCCATTTGCTTACTATGGTGGCACACTAGATTAGTAATGGAAGGACAGGTCACAAGCGAACAAGCACTCGCTGCAGCTGTGTTTGCAATCCAGAAGAGTTCAATGATCGTGAGGGGGTGTTCCGTCACTTTGTATCTGGAGCATTCGGTGTTTGCCATTCTAGAAAGATCAACATCCACCTTGACCACACAGAGAGCTTCAGCGTATGAAATTATGCTCTGTAGCCCAAACATCCATATTGTACGATGCAAAACAGTGAACCCTGCCACCTTTTTGACAGAAATGTGTACTGAAGAGGACTTAGCGATGCATGACTGTGTCACATATGAAGTGGAGGGAGATACCATCGCCAAGGCAAGAGACAGCCCATCATAGGAGGGGGAGGTTCTCTTCGCTGACGGGTCAGCAAAAAATGATCATGAAACAGGCCAGAGGCACATGGGTGCCTCATTGATGATCCTTGAGGCAGATGAATATGAGACACTTATTATGAAAAGATTGTTGATGCATAATTCGGCCCAATCAGCAGAGCTCATAGCCCTCATTGAAGCGCTGTGGGAGTCAAAGGGGTGTCACGAACAGATATTAAATGAAAGCACACTTGCTGGCAAAAGGGTCATGCTTGCTGGTGACAGACAGTTTGACAGTCTAAGATTTTCCACTTAATTCTGCCCTTCTTATTTACAAGGAATGGAAAGTAAAAAAAATAGTGAGTTTGGTCATCAGGCAGGTTTCTGAATGTACATCATCTGATGCCATGGAGAAACATGGTTTCATTAAATCAATCAAACTTCTGGAATCCAGGAGAATGCAAATAGACCTGATAGCCACTGACAAGCATGTTGGAATAGCAAAGGCCATGGGAGAGCAGTTCCCACACATACAGCATCAATTTGATGTATAGCACACTGCAAAATCAATTTCTAAATAAATGACAGCTGCTGGTAAAGAAAAGTGTTCTGAAAACATTTTGAAGTGTTCTCATTCTATCAGCATTCATCTTTGATGGAGCTCAAAAACTTGTAATGGATCTTTAGAAATTCTACTTGAAAAGTAGCATTCATTGATGCACCATTGTTCCAACATACACCCTTGGAGAGAAAATGAACATTTCCATGAATGGGGACATGGACCTTTGACTAAGGAGCAGGAGCGTAAGAAGAAGTAGTTGGTGGTTCTCCTTCTCATGCAGCACTGGAGAACATTTTACAACAAAATGCTTTCAAGAGACCTGAAGGGACTCACCAAATTCTGCCACACTGGAGATTTAGAGTGTTCCGTAACCTGTGCTTAAAAGTACAGGCCAAAAAGTTTGCATTTCGGCATTGACAACATGGAGGCCAGAAACAGACTGGCTGTACTTGCGCACATAGCAAGAACATTGGGAGGGACCAAGCAAGAACTGCAGGAACCTTCAGAATGCTTTGTTACAAATGGCGTTTCCAAAATAAAGCAAACAGTGGGTGGCCAAGCCAATATTCCAGGAAATGGATTTTGAATTTGTGAAAGATCTGACATTGACTGTGCTGGCTATGCATAGGCATGGAATGTCTCCAGAGTTTGTTTCCAGGGCCCAGACTATGCCACACAATATTACAAAAGAGGCTTGACCTCTGAAACTTGAACTTTTTGAGAGGTTGACTTCCAGATTTAAATAATTCACACATTTTTCACAAGCAAGTTCCAATATGTTACCCAAGGTTTGGACACTGTATTGATTAAAAAAAATATAATGGTATAACATTTGCAAAGTTAATGTTCAATAATATATTTGTATTTATTTATTTTTGGTCACGTAATTGTGTTAAATATGCATACATTTTTTCATTTTACCTTTCTTCTGTTTATATTGCTTTTCCTCTGTCATTGAATATATATTCAAATCTAAAAAATGTCAATGGCCCTCATTACGACCCTGGCGGAAAGGGGTTTACGCCGGCGTAAAGCATGGCGTACCTTTCCGCCTGACTACGAGTTCCCGTAGCGCCATGGTGCTTTTTTCGCCTGCTTTTTCCAGGCGGAAAAATCCATGGCGCTACGGGACTTGTTGTTAATTACGCCACCGTAATTTACGGTGGCGTAATTAACGCCTTCCCCACTCCCATTATACCCTATGGGGCAAAAATGGGAATGGGGAAGGGTAAATGGGGATTGGGGACTTACCGCCCCGCCAAGGTCGGAATGGGGCGGTAAGTCCGCCAACCACCATGGCGAAGTTGGCAGCTTAGCGCCATGGACCATGGTGCAAATTGCACCATGGTTCTCCGCCAGGGTCGTAATGAGGGCCAATGTCATTATTTGAACTATGTGTCTTTATTTCAAAATCATGGAAACGTTTTTGGTGATTGAAATTCTTGAGAATTATGATTTCCAATTCTCTAAATCTTTCTTTGTCGCTCCCTCTCCGGACATATGGACTACCCACATGGTCTCTGTCCTCTCCCGTTTCTATTCATCGCCCATTAATAGTAGCACCAGATGGGAAGTACTCTTGTCTATCAGAATGGGATCCTCTGATAAACCCTCACTCCCTGCAACCCATGCAATCCCTGGCACTTGCGCTGATGGCCTACCCTTAGCACTGGCATGGGCCCTGTGGCCATCTGCCACACGCTCCACCCTCCCACTCCTTTCACCTGCATGCTCTCCTCTTTACTCTGCACTTCCCTTCACATAGTAGCACTCCACCCACACCTCTTCCTCGCACTTCTTACTAATGCACTTGCACTATCCAAATTTCAAGTGAACTTGTAGGTAGGACCACTATTATTATCTTCATCCCTTGTCCTGAGCCACCTCCCTCCACCCCCTACTTGTCGGTCTTGTGGCAAATTAAAAGACCATTAGTTGTATAGGAGCATTACAAACATCCCACAAAATAAATGAACAAAAATAAAGTTCAAACAAGGATCGACGGAACAGAAAACATTAGTTGTGTGGTTGATATTCATCAAGCAATCTTACCAGGTAGAAGTGGTAGGGACGCTAAAGTTTGTTTGTATTAGCCCAACTGCATTAGCCCACATAACTCAATGGCCATTTGCTTGCAACTCATTAACCTCCATTGCCCTTCATGAAACACCACAAAGTGTCTTTTTGCTGCGCAGTGTCACTTTGCATGGCAAAAAAACACTTTGCATTGTTCCATGAATCAGGATGTATGTTGGTAGTCAAGGTCACTTTGTACCAGTGAAAGTAACTTTGCACAGTGCAAAGATTCCATGAATTAGGCCCACAGTGTTTTAAAGACTCAGCTCATGGTGCGTGTGGCTGCTCGACATGAGAATAAACACATGGGAGACATATGTAGTGTGAGCAGGCAATCTCATCTACTATCACCCGATGGTACACAGGGCTGCTTCAGGTGCGCAAGTGAGCATGAATAGACATGTGGAAATTATAGTAAGAGGCATACAATATTTGTCAGAAATGTAGATAGCGAAAATACGAATCAAGGGTGGAAAGGGTCTTAGAAATGAAGGTCTGTAGGTTTGAAGGAGACTAGGCAAAGTGTTAAGGATTTTAAAGGGGCGTCACACACCAGACCAGGACTCTTGATACTGGCCTAGGATGCAGGGTACAATTAAAAAACTTTGGGCGAGAAGGGGGCGCTGTTGTGCAAAAAGATGGCCGCTTGAGTGAGGAGCTCCGCTCTGGCGTGAATCCTGATCGAATTATCCCCTGTTTCCAGAATGCTTTGAGCCTCGTAAGCTACCCGCGCTGTTCCCGGAGAAAATCCTGAACTTGCTGGCGAAATCCCGACCGAAATCAGACTTCCCAAGCTTGGGAACCCTGGTGGACCTTGAAGTGACGGACCCGAGCCGCTTTGCAGCTCCACAAGAATCTACGAGGGCGCCGCGGCTCCCTCCTACACTGGGCCTCACAGTGGGCGGAGCGAGACTGGCGGACCGCGGCCACAATACACACATTCTCTGGGCATACTGTGCTCTGCCCAGAATAGAGCGCCCTGCAACGTCCCTCCCACTGTGGACAGTGCTTGCAACGAGGCCTCCTCCGTCCCCTTGTTACTGCACCCCTGGGGCCGCGGTGTGCCGGTCCCCTGCTCGGAACCCAGCTTCCGGCTTCCGGGCCCTTCACTTGTTCGCGCCTGTGGCTGGCGCGATCACCTGTGCGTTCTGACACGGTCCACCGATGGATCTCTGTGGCAGCCCGGGGCACGTCCTGGGTAGCGACCCGGCGGCCTGGATTAGACGTCCCCGTTCCCGCTCCTTGTCCCCGAGGTGAGAGCTGCGTGGGGCTGGGCTGGCGCTGTGGCTGAGAGCGAGGCACGTGTAAGGCTCTCTGATCCGAATCAAACATATCCTGGGGCGGCCCCTGACGGACACGGCGGGCGTCCCCCCGGGTCACGCTGTGCTCTCCTTCAACTGGCTCAGAGCCTCTACCATCAAATTACACTGGGAAAATTCGCGCCTGTCAGGTGTGGCGGTCATTGCCCCGCTTACGCCATGGAGCACACCATCTTGGAACAACCAATGTTTCGGGTACACCGGGATCCCTGCGGACCTTGCGCTCTCCTGAGCCGTACTCCACCGCACTTGATCACGCGGTCCTCTCATACCATCAGGCCCAGGCCGTTTCTCTACTTCCACAATGCCTGGAAAAAACTCGGGCAAAACTAGGAAGACGGGGCCTATGGACTCCTTTACCAGCTCACAATCATCTCCTGAACGCCCGGATCTTCAACCTCCGGACTCACCCCTAAATGCAGAAGATACGAAATTTGATCATCTGCTGACAACTGTTCAAAATGGGTTCCTGGCCATTAATGTCAAACTTGATGACATTGTCTCCACGATAGGCTCCCTAAAAACTCGCCTAGACAAGGAAAGTGCCAGAATCACAGAAGCTGAACGCAGAATTGGCACGAATGAGGACTCTACTCGGCGAAACACCCAGGACATCGCAGTCCTTAGAGGGGAAATGAATAAACTCTGTGACAAGTGCGACGATTTGGAATCCCGGTCCAGACGGAACAACATCCGCATAGTCGGCCGTTCGGAGACCTTCTGCAAGGGTCCAATGGAGTCCCGAATCGAAGACCTTTTGAAATCTTTCCTTGGGGAAGAGGCACTCTCACCCCAGTTCCTCGTTGAGTGGGCACATCGCTCCCTCGCTCCGCCACCCAGACCAGGGTCTCCTCCCCACACAGTGATTGCCAAACTGTTGAACCACAGGGACAGGGACGCCATCCTCAAACTGGCAAGGGAGAAAGGACCCCTGAGGTTTGGCAACAACAACATCCATATATACCCGGACTTCTCCGCAGGCGTCCAGACTCAAAGACGATCCTATGAAGCTGTCAAGCACCAGCTACGATTGAGACAGGTCCCCTTCGCCCTTCTCTTTCCGGTGAAATTTCGTATACAACATGCTGGAAGAGCGCACTTTTTCGAATCTCCTGGAACAGCTTTGGCCTACATGGAAGCCTCGATACCCCTCCCGCCCGGGAGACAGGAGCTTGACCAGAATGACTTGCAACAACCTGTATAACCTGTCTTCCTACTCATTGGTCCCAGCCGCAGTCATGGCTGGTCTATGCTGGTCACTGTAAATGCTGGAAACAGGATGAAGCAGGGGGGCATCCTCTGCCCTCCATCCTTTGACGCTGCCGGATTAGATGCGCCCGACCTCGAAGCGGAGTTGCTGCACTCGTCCCCTTCTTTGGGAACATACAAGTTATTTAAAAGGGTTCATCATCAAGTTGGGCACGATGGTGTGGGAGGGGGTGGGTACTGGCAACAGGGGACTGTTCCACTGTTCGAACATTACGTTAACGCTGCAGGCAGTCCCTGTTGGGCACCAGGCACGATGTTCAGTTGGCTTAACCATCGGTAAAATTGCACTCACAGTTTCACTTGCTGTCCTACGTTACGTGAAAAGCCACTCTTCCAAGCTCTTGTATGACACACGGAAATGGTGCTGAAAACTAGTACACTCAGGGGGCTTAAACTAAAACTGCTCACCTGGAATATCCAGGGTTTAAACAACAGAGCGAAAGCCAGCAAAGTGGGCGCTTACATTAACAGGCATCACCCGCATATCGCTGTGCTCCAAGAAACTCATGCATTAAAATCCACCAACGAAAGTATCCTGCGACAGTGGGGAACAAATAGGTATTACACGGAATACTCTCAAAATAGAGGCGTCATCACGTTAATACACCCCTCATTGGGGTTCTCCACCGAGAAAAGCATAATCGATCCACAGGGCAGATATGTTGTGGTCTGGGGCACCGTGGCTGGCAGAAAATTTATATTGGTTAATACATATGGTCCAAACCTAGATGAGCCAGAATTCTACACGCACCTCCTTGCAGAGATAGACCCTACAACGGAAGCCTGGGTATTGTGGGGAAGAGACCTTAATACTATCCTTGACACTACATAAAGATAGGTCCTCAAGTAAGCCTAGAGCCCTTACTAAAACAGCCAACATTATACACCAAGCCCATGAGGAACTTGCTTTGTCCGATGCATGGAGAGGGACCGACCCTACAGATAGAAATATACCTTTTATTCTTCGGTCCATGATTCTGAATCCAGAATAGACTACTGGCTCATCTCCTCCTCCCTCATAAATTCCATCGAAATGCTGCAATATTCTTCTGCGCACACTCTCGGATCATTCCCCTGTAATTCTAGATATACTGCTCTCCGACATCCACCGCTCTGCACAGCGATGGAGGATGCCCCCAACATATTTAAGGACCCAAATGTGGTGAAGGCTCTATATACTGAGATGGAAGAATTCTTCCAGCTGAATAAGGGTTCTGTGGACAGCTAGGCTTCCATCTGGGAAACATGTAAGGTGTGGGTACGGGGCAATCCTATGTCCAAGACGCCCGGTCTCCTCAGAACCGTTAGAACCACCTTGGGCAACACAGAATCGATCCTGTAATCGCTCAAATCTGCCTATAGTAGGACCCATGACAAATGCATTTTGGCGGACATTAGTCTACACCTCCAAACCTTTAACGAACTGGCCACCAAAGAACAACAATACATGGCCATCCCGACTAGGGCAAGCAAATAAGGGGAGGGCAACAGGGCGGGCCACCACCTGGCCCGTATACTTCACAATGACCACAACCACACCCCTATGGCAAGTATTCTAACAGATGGGGGAACAGCTGTACACGGGGAGGATGAAATAAACTCTGAGTTCACAGACTATTACATTAATCTTTACACCAACCACGATAGATGCACACGAGACGACGTAAAGTTGTACTTGAGTAAGATTTCCCTCCCTAGGCTAACTTTAGAAGACAACTGGTCCCTTGAACAACCCATGACGGCTGAGGAAATTGCTGAGGGCGATTAAAGCACTTGCAGCGGGTAAAACTCCAGGACCGGATGGTCTACACGCCGACCTGTATAAGGCATTCTCTCCGATACTCGCCCCAGTATTGTCCCTTGTATGGGAAGAGGCTATGAGCACTGGTTCACTCCCTGAGTCGATGTCAGATGCAGTTATTACGGTGCTCTTGAAACCCAGACGCCCGGCATATGAACGCTCCTCCTACCGTCCCTTGTCCCTGATCAACACAGATGCCAAGATTTACGCGAAGGTACTGGCCACTAGACTGCTCCCCAAAATGACCACCTTAATCCATCCCGACCAATGCAGATTTATCCCTACGAGATCCACGGCCCTGAACCTGCGCAGACTATTCAGTGTTCTAGCGCAGATCAAACCAGGAGCACAAGCGGCAGCCATTTCACTTGACGCCGAAAAAGCGTTTGATTTGGTATCATGGCTTTATATGTTTGAGGTCCTTCACAAATTGAGATTCGGCCCTTATCTGATAGGTTGTGTCAGACTTCTCTACTCCTCTCCCAAGGCCAGAGTTCTAACCAATCGTAACCTATCGAATCAATTTACTCTATGCAGGGGAACGAGGCAGGGATGCCCCTTCTCACCCATCCTTTTTGCCCTTACCATTGAACCAGTGGCAGCTGCAGTCAGGGCTGAACAAGACCTTTGGGGTATAAAAATGGCCGGGGTATACCAAGCCATTTCATTGTAAGCAGACGATGCACTACTATATGTTCGGGAACCAGAAAAGAACCAATCCCCCATTTTGGCGGTGATCACCGAATTCAAATACTTCCAAATCCGAGATCTTTCCGTTGGCATGAGCCACTACTTGCCCTACAAACACTCATGGCCTGTCATGGGCTCCCGATCACATTCGATACCTGGGAATCCTGGTTTTTCACGACAAGAACTCTCTTTATATAGATAACTTTGAATCCACGCTACAAACCATATACCCTAAACTTCAAATTTGGTCCAAACTCCTCATATCTCTTGCCGGCCGGATAGCAGTCCTTAAGATGACAGTACTCCCTAAGCTCCTATACATCTTCTGTAATGTACCTATATGGCCGGACAAGCTCTTCTTCGACAATCTGCGTTCCATGGCCACCACCTTCGTGTGGAATGGTGGCGCGAATAGAATGAAATGGAACAAATTGGTCGAACCCTATGATATGGGAGGCTTCGCCGCCCCTGATTTCGAACTGTTCTACTATGTGGCACAGGCACACTAAGCAAAGTTCTGGCAGGACCCCTCGGATAATACATCACATATACCCATCGAGCGTCATTCGGGCCGCCCAACCGATTTGAGATCCATCATATTTACGAAGTCCCATAAAGATGATTGCAAGTTTGACCCTGCCTACTGTACAGTTGCGGCATGGGCTGCAATAAGCAAACGCCTGTACATAGACTGCCCTTATGATTCCCAAGCCCCGCTCTGGAACTTCCCGGGAATTAAGCCAACATACGACATTGCCATCCAGAAAAACTGGCTACCCGAATATGATCTCACAATGAAAACCATGTTCCCTAATGGTAAATTTTTAACTCCTGAAGACTTCGCAAACTCAGTGGGAAGCAACCAACTAGCCACTCTACAATTCCAACGTATGAAAGCCGTGTTCAAAGAAAGGTGGCCATCATTCCCAGACTAACCCCCCGAACATGTATGCTACCAGTCATTGTACTCTCAGGCAGGCACTGGGGTGTCCAAATTATACAATATTGTGCAGGCTCATAAAAAATCAACAAACACCATTAAAGCATCGTGGGGAAAAAGACATGGATATTACAATCGAGGCAGGGAAGTCGTCCAGATATTGTCTCCTATCTAAGAAGACCTCACTTAATGCAGGCCTGAGACTAATAAAATTCAAGGTTCTGAACAAACTACATTTCACTCCAGCCAAAATGGCAAAGTTCTACAGGACCATTCCCGACAGTTTCCCGAAATGCCATGCCCCTGGTGCGGATTTGTTTCATATGTACTGGGCCTGCCCCCAGATAGCGGGTTTCTGGCTCGCAGTGGCCAATATCCTTGAGGAAATAATACAAATCCCTGCACACCTCAATCCACCTAAATCCCTGTTTAGCGACATTGGTAAGGTCCCTTAAAAAACGAGGAGACTGTTTAACGTCGCCTGTGCAGTAGCGAAGAAATGCATCCTTCAGAAATGGAAGAGCGGCCAGGCTCCAATAGCAGAACAGTTCCTTGCGACCCTCACTTACGTAAATTAATGTGAAGAAAACTGTGTTGGTCTTATGCCTGAAATGCCAAAAGACATTTGGGCCCCGTTCAGGGCATACTTAGATGAAACCTCCACAGACACTGACAATTCTGACAATGATAGCGTGGATGATACGCCATGCCACAGAGCTAGCTAAATGTATCTTCATTCTGTGGGAATACCCGTGGACATACACCTGATGTAAAAGACTGTAAGGGGAGTTGGGTTGTCAATTTGTAATGTGAATCTGTGTGATGTAGATGTGAGACACGCAGAGTGTACTGTGACATGCAAATCAAAAATAAAGTTCTTAAAAAAAATAAATAACACTTTGGGCCTCATTACAACCCGGGCGGTATGTGTTTAACGGCACTGGTAAAGGTTACGGCGCCGTTAAACCCATACCGTCCTATTACGAGGTCCCCTTGCAGGAGGGTGGTGATAATTACCCTGTGAAATGATAGAACACACTTAGTTTGACATTTTAACATCAGACATATAAGGCAAAAAAATACAAGCAAGATTATTTTCAGGAGGTGTTTTCTGATAGCACCACCATTAATATTTCCCCCTGCAACACACCCTCAAACCCCTATTAACTGAATTGTGCGTGGATAGAAAGGAGTAGCAAGGAGTCAGGTATACAAGGCAACAAACAGAATTCCAGTCCGACTTTCCCAATGAACAAAATAGCACTCGGAATGAGTAAATAGTTATTTTACATATGCGTTTGAATGAATGAGGTAGCAGTGAGGATGGCTGCGTCAGAGAAGTACGAACACGAGTAAACTACAAGGCTATGTACTAACAATGGGCATACGGTTCATAAAATCAACTTTGGAAGCAACACACAATGCAGCAAAATCACACGTGGAGAAATTACATTTGCTTGATTTCACAGGTTTAAAATGACAAAACAGCTTGGAAAACAGGTTAAACATGCAAAATCGGAATGTGGTTTCGATGCTAAGGGACACATGCACATCACAGGGATAGTATGAAAGTGAAAGGGTAACTCTGAATGGATGACTGGATGAGATTCTTAACAAGAAAGGAAACTCGTTTTTTTGTGTTTTTAATGGTAAACAGTTGCACAGGGAAAATCGGTTTGAAAAAGAAATGACAAAAAAAGGGTTACGCTGCAGTCTTAACCCCCCCACACGCCACGTGTCTCTTTATGTGGGAATTAATTAGTTTATTCCAAATATGACTAAGGACTTATGCAATGGATTAAAAGTATAGGAAAGAATGGCGCTAACACATTGAGATGAAAAAACAGGATTCACAGAGGATTATGACAATTTAAACAAGTTACTGGGATATTTATGGGATTACTTATAGCGTGGAACAAATGGCAAGGTATCAAAATGGGATATGCTACGCTTTGCTCTTGGGAAGGGGTTATACTTACAATAATCTTACTTACAATAATCACTTGCATTGGTTATCTTGGACAGCCAATCGAGTTTCTGGACAGCGGTACAAGGATTTGGTCATGGTACACAGCGGCGGGCTCTCCTAGAAAGGGGCAGCTGGCAACTGGGGTCTGGTGCCAGCAGATAGCGAGGTGCATCAGCTGGATGAAGCAGGTAGCAGGGCAGAGCAGGTAGCGCAGGAGAATCCCAATGAGGTTTCAGCCACCTTTCCCCCTTTCTCCCTGGATTACGGGGATATTTGTAGGGCTTGAGTTCTGCAGGGTGGTTCTTCCTGTATAGGAGGGTTTGGGTCAGCTACCCTTGTCCTGGCAGTGGAATCTAAAATCTTGCAGGGTAAATCTGGAATGTCTGCATCTCTGGATGCGCAGGAGCTGGAAAAGTCAGAAGAGAGTCCTTTGTCTCTCTGAGCCTCCACCTTATATAAGAAGGATGACATCATAGGATTTTACTTATTGGGGCAGACTTTGGCTGGACATGCCTCTAACAACTGGATTGGTCAGGGGTGGCTGTCACTGCCTTCCTGTCAGCCGGTTGGACTTCAAGGACATGACATCAGTTTTATGGTGTGTGCTTACAATGCACATGGCCCTCCCACAGTTACTTTTGCCAAAATCAGTTATGAAATAAATTGCACATTTTCACAGTTGTGGCACTTTTGCAAATCAATTAGGCAAATGCCATATTTTACACAGATCGTGTCATTCTAATTTCCAAGTTTGTATGATGTGGTTTGGTCCCTCTAATAATCTTTCGCAATATTTAGTGGGAACCGTCTCCCCTAAAAATCTACACATTGGTACACTGAAGCCTATCAATGTGGGAAATGTCATATACAATTTTTTCATAAATGTCATTTATCTGGTGTTTGCATCTCCAAACTGCTAGGAAATGCTATGTCTTATTTTAATGGCGCACACATTACATTCAAACTGTTAACATTTTGTGTTACTGTGTTTTCAGATTGCAGAAATACATGTCTTAAAGTTTATTAAATAAGAAAAGTCTTTTGACCCAGAATGGCCTGGCTTTGTCTTCCAGTATGGACAATCCTTCCAGCCCACAGCCAAATGTCAGACTCTTGTCCAGTGTTGCATGGATTAGCCTTTGAAGCCTTTCAGTTTGCGTTGAGGGGAGGTGTCCCCAGGACGTCACACCTACGTGTCCTGGAAGTCCCTTGTCTTTGGGCTGCAGAATGCTGCTTCATCTGACGAGGGTGTTACATTCTTCCCCTTGCCCATTCATAGTTTCCAGGGGGATGGTCTATTGGGGGAAAATGATTCTGTTCCCAGGAAGAAATGATTTTTGAAGCCAGGGCCTGCCAAAAACCTGTTCTGCCGGATTCACAGTAATTTTATTTAATTATTTATTTTTCTTTTCTTAGCCAGAAAACCAGTCTTTTAGAAATAAATATCATGTATATGTTTAAAGCAAGCCCCCATCACATTTTCATGCAAGCAAAAAGACTTAGTTTAACATTTCACTTTTTAAAAGCCATTTTCTTGTTTGTCAAAAGCACCATTTTACACGTGGGTTAATATTCCTTAAATGTCACTTTCAAATGCGGTTTTCTCTTTCATATGTGTTCTCAGCATTTCCATGGCTATAGTCAATTTCTACCGCACAGGAGGCTGTCCAAGTCAAGGGTCCAGTGAAACAGACATAAGGAAAGAGAGAGAGAGTTTCTTGTGAAGGGTTTGTCTGTTTAATTTTGTTGCAAAAGTAAAGCATTTTGCATACGGCTTGGAGTAAAGTTCTCTGCTATTTCACAGATTTTGCCTGACACAACATGGCATTCAGTGAGGAATGCCCCCATTTGCTGGTGTACAACCTGCATGTAGATGGGCATTAATGTGTCTTAATGGAACCAAACAGTGTACTGTTGAAAAGATGAAAAAGAGCATCAGGGTGCAGTCATTTTAAAAGGCAGAATATTTTCTTTTTCAATGAAAAGTTTTGTCCTGGCAGCATAGCAGCGCTGCCTTTGAATTCTTTTCTTTGATGCACATAAAGAAAACACTGGCAGCCATTCTCGGGGTGTTCCATGTTCC
Source organism: Ambystoma mexicanum (assembly GCF_040938575.1). Lineage (NCBI taxonomy): Eukaryota > Metazoa > Chordata > Amphibia > Caudata > Ambystomatidae > Ambystoma > Ambystoma mexicanum. Next base: position 1,335,972,054 of record NC_090924.1, read on the forward strand.
ATCTGGCCCTATATTTGCTTGGCAAAGAAAGTGCAACCATCATTTTTGAACTGCTGAAGTGTAGTTTGGTGATGTAAGGGTATTATGCTGGGCTGGTAAATGTACCCAACATCAGGGGTATGCTTTGGGCAATGAAAGAGTGTGGGGCGAGCAGGAAGGAGTATCGATCTCCTATTCCTACAGTGCAGAGATAGCCCTTGAGGTAACAGCAATACATGATGTTCTGGTGTGTTATTGCTCCCCTGTTGAGGCACATATTGTAAATTGCTGTGTTTAATTGTCCTTATTTTTCGAAACCTAGTGTCAGAAGCAAGGTCTTATGCTGTATTTCATTTTTTTGTGCCATTGTTTCTCCAAAATGTAACCTACCCCTCACTTGCTTAGATCACTGAATGCATGCTGGCATTGTTATTTTTCCTTGAATGAAACACACTCACAGTTCAAAGGACACAATGTGTAATAATAGCCACAAATTATTGGCAACATTGACTACATTGAAAGTGGAAATACAAAACTTCAGTTTCTATTTTTGGGATCTGTTGTTCGGAGTGGTTGTTCTGCTTGAAATCGAGAATGGAACACCCTGAAATTATGTAAGCGTAACTTTCCATAATATTTGGGTGATTGAAAATGGCACTTGATAACTATGTGACAGACAAATGTACTTTTTGATGAAAAGAATGCACATTGTATGTTATGTTATGTTGAAAAATATTTATACTTCGCACTATAACCACCCGATTGTTGCATTTGCGGTTGGTTGTGCCTTTTTACGATAAAATATTCTGAGCAGAGTTGTAGGTTGTTAGGTGGCATATATTGTGCTGATGACTCCTCTAATACCTGCACCCACAACCTGTGTTCAGGCTTATTATGTCTACAACGCTTTGTCCTGTGGCATATGCCACTGTGCAGCCACCATCGCATCCCTTGGCACTATTAACGCAGGGCACAGAACCTTTTCCCTGTGCCCTTGGGCTCCCTCGGCCCTCAGGGTTATCTGTTCACTTGCTAGATTTCTTACTTTAATTATAATGCCCTCTGTCTGTGGTTCAACCTAAGACATTCCTATCTTTGTCCTTAGTTTCAGGTAGGGGCCGATATGGGAAACAAGTGCACCTGGGTCTCCCTCCCATTTAGTGGTCTGACTCAGAGGTGTGGCTAGTGGGGGTAGGGAGAATAGTCCCTGGTCTTTTGGTTGTAGCCCCGGATAGAATCTCAGGAGCTAAAACCAAAAGGTTAGCTGGCCCCCAGACAGTTCCAACATCAGCATAGCCCTGTGTCTTTTCCAGACCTAGCAACATCACTGATTACTTCCGTTCACTTCCCTGCACGTCATGGTGTGACCTACTCCCCCATCTTGACCTCTCTGTTTTCATTCCATGTGGTGTGGGTGTTGCTCATCGCTTTCGTTTGGTACTGAATTATAACGTAACTTGTAAGCTAATGTATTTTAATGTGTACATTCGATTATAAAATGGCTACTGAAATATATAATTTATTCTGTCATTTACATAGCTATATTCTACCGTTCTGCAGATGCCATAGTTTCCAGATGCCATCAGATGGATTCTTCAATCAATATTGGATGTTGATCATCAACGTGGCTTCTTTGATTACCATTATGGTGGGACGATCGTCAGGGACCAATCAGTCCTTTAGCGTTAGCAGCAATAAGGAGAAACCTGTCAGTGTTTATGATTTGAAAACAAGCTGATGGGAAGGCTTTGCATTTGAAAGTCAAACGAATCCTTATCTCCTGGCTAATCAAACAGTATGTGGTTCCAAGAAACATCAGCAATGTAACATAAGGACACAAGGAACATAGATGAAATGAAACACAAGGATTCATCAATCGCTGAACGCAATCAGTGCATCATGAGCAACTTATTTAAAACTTTCAAAGCATGCCATGTACGCTAGCTATAACTTCTCTTGGCTAACGTTATCATTTTTTCTTGGATGTAATCTTCTATTTTGAGCTTTGTGTGAAAAATAAAAGTACTTGTTACATTGCAGACTATTGATGTTTTCTTTCAAATAAATGTTTTCTTCTCCTATTTGTGAAAACAAAGAAACGTTTCATGATGTGAGAGGATGTGTGTGTTTATATTACTGGTTCTGCGTTAGGTAATGATATGGCGTGGGTTATGACAGGGTACGTTTGGCTACGCTGGCCACTTATCTCATTAAAACAGGTGGAGTCTACCAGTTGGACAAGTGATGTCAGTTTGAGGGGTGGGCAATCTATATTATGGTCACGATTGCACTTGAACTTAGGGTGATGTATAAACGGATAAGATTAGCACAGGATGGCAGCGCTCAACCCATTGTTTTCACATGTGTGAATGTAAGGAAAACAAAGGTAAGATGCATAGGACATTGCTTTAAGATTGGTTAAGGTATGGTGTTTCATGCTTAATCCACCTCGAGTAAAAATATTGTTGTTGAGCCCCCCAAACCCACGAGTAAAAGCAATGTTGCCTTGTCCCCTCCAGATGGCATATCTGCTTATATTTTCTCTTAAAAACAATCACTGTACTCACTTATTGAAGAGCTTTGTGCCCCCATCTCCTGGCCATCCTTTGGGCCCCCACGGTTTGAAGACCACTGCTATATACAAATGTTAAACTAGGAGTTTGAATTGTTTCTGGAGGTTTGCTCCATCCTCTGCCCCTTAGTGATTGGATCTGTGCAAACCATTGTTGAGAAAGGATCAAGCCCATCCCACCCCTCTATGCGCTTTAATGTAAGACAGGCCCCATTGAAAGACCTATAATAGACATGGGGAGCATCCTAAAAGTCCCCACACAATCATAATATTGTATGTGATTTAGACATTTAGAAATAGTGCATGTAAACAAACAAATGCCATATTTGTAGATAACAGTAGCCATAGGCCAAGCACAGGCCCTGCACGGCCATGCAGTATTAGATGCGTTAGATACAGGCCGCGTGCCTGAAGGGGAAATCTGGATAGACCCAAGCGGTGATGAGAGAATCCAATGCTGCAACTTCCACAGAAACCCGTTTTTGTTTTAAGGTTGTTGCAAATATGTTTGTTCTAAAAGAATGTGCCCTGCAAAGCCACGAGACAGTACTGGGTGCCCTGGTGTACGTGTTATCACATACAGGCCAAAGCAGGCCTCCAACCTCTACCCAGTTTAATATGAGGTATAACCCATAAAACTGCCCTAGTCCTGAGACCTTGATTTCCTAGATACCAGTTGACCCCAGACCACCAACCATAAAACAATCGACCATAAAGATCTAAGAGAATGGTCATCCCACCTTTATTTTGTAATGACATGGTTTGTAGTGCAAGGTACAGGGAGGGATACATTAAAGTTCAAAAGTGAGGGTGGAAGCCTTAAGAGCGATGATGCAATTGGGAATGAGTAAAGTATGTGCCTGCCTCGAGCCTGCCAGGTGCACTGTTTAATGATAGAGTAGCATTGTTCACAAAGGTAGCTAATTGCTTCTTCTGCCTTGGTTCCTTGGAGATGATGAGCCCAGCAGAACCAATGTGATGGATGACGGACTGATTGTGCTGGGACCAATAACCTGGCATCCCATAAGGAGCACACCGACCAAGTGTGGGGTTGCACCCACCAGCCACGTGGGCTTTGACTCCTATGGAACGACTTCATCTATGACACTGTGGGCCTCATTCCGAGTTTTCCCGTCTGGAAATAAGGGTGCCGGTAGCAACTTGGCAGCATCCTTTCCGGACAGACAAACTACAACATTGCGCCCGGCAGGTATGACTTGCTGGGCGCAACAGCTACAAAAGCAGACTTGTATTAGACGCACTATTAGCAACACTGCTGATGCTTCTGAGTCTTCATTCCTGTGGAGTCCTATGGGACTAAATACATGTTTCACTTGCAAGAGCATCTTGGGCCTTCTTCCCTAGCGGGTTGCATTTTTTCTGGTGTGAGCGTTTAGGGGAGTGCCTTCACCAGCCCCCACCCTAACCCCAGATCAGGCAAATCTTCATATCGCATTTGGCCAGTCCGCCGCTCCAGCGAAGTGTCCTGGTAGAATGCACTACAGGGAGAACTTACTGTGGTGTGAAATCCCAGTAGAGGGACTTGGCCAGGATAGCAGGTATAAGAGGATAAAGGGTTCCAAACCTTCCTAAAGAGATCAGAAGGAAGGGGATTCATGGCACAGCTCTCTGCACCATTCAAACAAAGGAGACTGGTGACTGTGCATTTCTTGCAGAAGGCAACATATACAAACAGGCTGGGTACAGTCACAGGTCAGGCCTGCTTTCTTTATGGGATATTTGAGTTGTTTACAAGTGCGTTTTGGCTTGTCTTCCAGGACGAAGTATCTTTACTGCTAGTTTAGTATCTGGGATGGTCAGTGGCGCCACATGTGGGTGAGAGTATGCCACTACTAGTTAAATCTGCATTTAACGTTTGGAGAATTTCCTAGGGGCGGGTGATCAAGGTGTCCTTGTCGAGATTACCAGCACACACAGCATATTCCAGTTGCAGGCATGCTGCGCCTGAATCTACGCAACTGGACCACCGCCAAACCCAGCGAATACTGCACATGATGGCGGCAACATTGAAACCATGAGCAACCCACCCCCGGTCGGCCCCCAGCCCAATGGGACAATTATCATTATCTGAAAAGCCAGTTTTAAAATAGTAAGCATTTTTGGTCCAGTCGAATCAACAGGCCTGGAAAGTTGGCATCCCCTCTTATTCAAACAGTGGAGTTCGAGGCAGGCCTTGGCAGGTGTTTCCACAGGGCTCGGAGCGCAGTTCTTAGCATAGGATCACTGCCAAGGCACATAGCAACAGGAAGGCAGTGTTTTCCCTACCACAGTTGGGACGCTGTTATGTATTGGGTGAGCCCTACACGGTGGGGCCTTGTTTTGAATGCTTGCGCTTTGCGAATCCACGTGCTTCGGATTTTCAACAGGGGGCCGCAGGCTGAAACAATGGCTGGCTCGCTCCAAATAAGTGCACGATGGGGCCTCCTAGGTCTCGATATCAGTTTCTCAATGGTTGCCAGCATTTCCTGACACCCTCCAATCCCCGCCGGGACCAGTGTTATTTGCTTTTCCTCTGGGGTTAGGACTTGGGGGAACATTGCTCTGTTTCCTTCGTGTGTGTCAATGTTATCTGTAATAATTACCTTTCAAATACATGTTACATTCTCATAGGTGTTTCTTTATTGTTACTCTGGCCACCGAACTCTGACTTTTCCTGTGGTCATGCGTGAAAAGGCCATCCTGTCCGGCTCCCCCCTTTACCCCCCTTTGAATTCTGCAAAATCAATCAATCAATCAATATGCTTTATTCAACATGCCTCTTGCAGCAAAACATGAATAAAATACACAAACATACAATCCATATACAAAAATAGAGATTATATTTAAAAAGCCTAAAAAGTTAATAACAAATACTTTTATTAAAAACTGTAGCAGTGACAGAACATAATTTGACATCTGTTGTCTCATGTTACTAGCTCAACAGATATACAAACATCTTCTAGGCGTGCACACTACTTATGATATGATAGGTTATTTATAATGCGCTTAATACCCAGAGGTTTCTAAGCGGGACTGGGGATCGAATCTGTGTTGCTCCGTGTCGTCTTGCTTCCAAGGCGAGCACGTTGCCCCTGAGCTATCCTCCCAAGACTTACGCAATCCAAATTAATTCCTAACAGAGAATCTTGATTTAATCGGGGCTCAAGCGACATACATGATGATTTTGGCAGTAACGACATGTGAAGAGTTTGACTTGCACAGTGATGTTGCATCTTTTGTTGTTCATACATGACCCTCCCTAAGCAAAGGTAACATGTAATAGGATCTACATTTGCTGCATCCTGGGCAGAAAAAGATAAAATGTATCAAAGTTTCTTCTGGTCAATTGCACCCTGGGCCTGGATCCTCTGGACCATTCTTCCATCTAGCAACAATGCTAGCTACAGGAAGTGTTCCATCTGACCATTCTTCCATCTAGCAACAATGCTAGCTACAGGAAGTGTTCCCTCTGACCATTCTTCCATCTAACAATGTTAGCTACAGGAAGTGTTCCCTCTGACCATTCTTCCATCTAGCAACAATGCTAGCTACAGGAAGTGTTCCAAAGTGGAATTTCATGTACATTGCTCAGCTATGCGGATTAGTGTTTATATCGTTGCATCTCTCTGCTCCAAATACAGACATGTCTGCCCACTAGTCTCTTGCCAGCATGGATCTAGTGGAAGAAGCCATCCTACTGGCCATGGCCAATTCAAATGTTAATCCATGTTTGTGTTCCTTGATTACTGAGACATGTATTAGACCGCAAATGAGCTACACGCAGATAAAGCAATATTGATTTTGGGTGGGTGCACCATGGAGTCGATTTTGCAAATTGTATGTTTTTTTTTTTTCATTTCAATTTGAAAGATCGGAAAACTACAATTCCCAGAATTCCAAACAAAAGCAGAACTGGAGGGCCTTCTCAGGCATTGCCTGGGGAAACCTGAGAGCTCTGAAGTCAAGTATGTAATACTGATTTTTATTTTCTGAATTCAGAATTCAGCTCGCAGTGTATTGATATTGATCCAACATAACATAACGTAACATATACCCTTTGGGGAAGAAAAAAAAAAGCAGGGTGGAACTAGCATAGCACTGATGGATCCCTCACAGGGCATCCCCTCCCCCGAGAGCTGAGAATGGAAGAACACCACGGCTACTTCAGGACTAAGCTCTAAACGTTCCTCTTAATAAAAACACCCGTCTGGTGCGTGACTCTTACTTGCTAGGTCCACGCTCTGTCCTGACTCCTAGATACCCATCTGGTTACCTATTCAGTGCTTGCTCACCACGCTTCTCATCCCATACTATGGCTCTTTTTGTCTCTGCCTGGTGGTGTGAAAGACCCCCACCACCATTTAAGCAACATGGCCGCAGCCAGCACTTTGTAAATCAACAATAAACAAATACCATAATATAACATGACATAATATAGCATAACATAGCACGTCCGAACAGCACTGCAAAGCCTAACATGGAATAAAATAACACAGGACAGAATGCACGTTTTAGCCAATGGAAAATCATAACATGATTGTCCCCCTGGCAACCCTTGCACTCGAGCACTGCTGCTGTATCGCTATAGCCCCTACTAGCACTTGACTACTGATGTCTGCACTCACCGTTGCACTTGCCACCTGTTGGCTGCACTTTTATCTATTATTTATTGTCTTTATTTATTATACAGTTTTCTTTATTGTTTTGTTTTTAAACTTTTTTTTTGGTCTTTAAAACAAGGTGACAATCAACCCATGCACCGGCCTTACTGATCATCCCTGCCACCCTACCTCCCCCTCCCCGCCCACCCAGATTCGACAGATACTAAATCGTAAGATGGTCAAACAGATTATGTATTTCAGATGGCGTTTGCTTAATTCGGGTGACATTGAGGGTCCGTGTTTGGGGACGAAGCCTGCCAAGAGGTTGTGACCACAGCGATCAGATAGGAAGCGTATGGGCCCCAGATGTCTGGGGGTCGAGCGTGACGAGGCAGACTCTTTATAAAGCTTGCACATCTTGACAGTAGGTCACATCGTTTAGCCACCCCTGCAGATTTGGAGGGGGTCCACGCCCCCAGGTGATTGCAATCCTTCTCCGTGCCAGGACCAATAGTAAACCTGCTAGTCTGCGTCCCAGGGACGGTAGGTGCCTCGTTAAACCAAGAAGTGTCAGAGTAGGGTCAGGGTCCAATTGTACTCCAATGATTGCTGAAGTTTTTTAAGTACTAGGCTCCAGAACTGAAAGATGCGTGGGCATGACCAGGCTAGGTGCATGAAATCTGCATCTGGGGCCCCGCAGCATTCGCATGCTCCCGAGATTGTTGGACGTTGTGAGTGAAGTCTCGCTGGTGTATGGTACACCTGGTGCAGGTAATTGAAATGTATTTGTTTATAGCTCATGTTGAGTGATACCTTCTGGGTCTGTCGCAAGATATAGGTCCAGTCTTTGTCCGTGATTGTGGCCTTCAGGGCTTTCTCCCATCTCTTTTTAGGATTTGTAAGTGGGGCAGTCGTGTCAGCCAGGAGCGTCTTGTCTATATCGCAGACTAGTCTGCCATTGCCCTGTGATTGTACCACCCCGTGTAGAAGTTGCCATGTGGGTGGTTGTCTCGGTAAGGTGGCGAGGCTGGTTTGCAGAGCATGGCGCAGCCGGAAATAGAAAAACATGTCCAGGGCGCTGCTGCTTCCTTTGACTCAGGCTTGTTGTGGGGTTAGAAATGTGCACTTAATGAAAAGGTCGCTTAGTGATTTAATTTGCATTTTGTCTGCCCATTGTAGATATATCTTCTCGGTGGTTAGGGGCATTCCAGGTATGAACCTTGCCTGGATGAGAGGGGAGAACCTGCTCTGAATGTCACTTTTTTGCGCAATTTTCTTCCAGGTGGCGTAGGTGGTAAGAACTATGTTTAATGTAGTGTGAGGTACTTGTAGCTGACCGAAGATGATTGCTCTAAGGAGGTATGGGGTCGCCAGGGCCCTCTAGACCTGGACATGGGGCCTTATAAAGTGCGTAGCATACCAATGGCCAAAGAATTGGGCTTGCACGGCCCAGTAATAGCGTTCCAGGTCGGGGACTTCCAGGCCACCTTTTGCCATGGGTTGAATGAGTGTAGTGTAAGCCACTCCTTTGCCAGGAACAACGCTTTTTAAAAGCACTCGCACCTTTCTTTTGCCTCCTGCCCAGTTGGATTGCCTAAGCGCCGCCATTAGAAGTCACGAGGCTGACCACTTGGCAAGATGGCCACCTCAATCTCCTAAATGTGTGCCTCGGCCCAACACCCTTACCAGCCTCCATCCAAAGGTCAGATTGGCCCAGGCTGCCCATTTTACAGCCAATCACGCGCTGTCAGGCGCACGCCGTCCTCCAGCATGAAGGAAGCAGCACCAAGGCTTGTGTCTGTCCCGAGCCTGTCCGTGAGCTGTCGGAGCCAGGGGCCACGAATGCTGCCCTAATCGTGAGTCACTGCCCCCAGAGTCAACACTTAATCCGCACACTTTCTGGGTAAGTGCTTGCACTGTGCCCGGCAGACCCCATTAACTACCGTGACTCTTGTACGCTACTTCGTTGTACTTCGCTAGCTGCTGTTTTCCATAATCACTTTCTGAATCGTATTTACTGTCTGTAAATGTGTTTCCCTGATCCTATGTAAGGCTAGTAAAACGTTCTCTTTGCTTTCTATGTACTGCTTGTTAAACAGACCTTTACCTTAATGTACCCCTAGTACGCAGATTGTACATCCTGCACACGGAGTGATCCGCCCTCTGCCTTCCCACTCCTAACGCTACCCTTCCAACATCCTCTGGTATCATAGACTTGATTTTCCTTATACAATGCCTTACGATCTTGCATATCGCGCCAACTTAACAAGTACCGTCCTGAGCCGCTAACTCTCCACACGTGCTGATTGTCTACTTTGTGCTGCACCTTACTGTAATTTTCCAATGTAGGTGTTTTAATGCCTCATTGTGATTTTCGAATTTAGGTGTTTTAATGCCTCATTGTGATTTTGTTACTTAAGTGTTCTAGTGACCCACCGCTTGTTACTCTGCCTCTGCCTGCTAATGTGTACAGTGCAATACCTAGACCACCCTATCTACGCTGCTTCGTTCCTTACCTGCTCCGCCCATATTTGATGCAAGCGCTAGTGTACCTGTAGAGTCCAAATTCTGTGTGGCTCATGGACGCTAACAGACCACATTTGATTGAGTTGTGCCCTATGGTCGCTAGTTAGCTGCTACCTAAACTTGGCTGTTAGTCCTGCCACTTACAAGCCACTTTGCAAGTGGGCTTCAATTCCGTATCTAGCGCTACCTCTAACTAGCCTGTCTGCCCAGGGCACACAAGCACTAGCATAGTCAACAACATCCACCATCCCTCTAGTATCCCGCCCTGAATCCATATCTAAATTATGCCAGCCTGGCTAGTACTCATCATGTTCCCTTTCTGCATTATGCCCGATTGCACGCCATGTAGCAGAAATAGTTTTATCCCATTTAGTAATGGACTTGCCAAGCTTGGCTGTCCCAGACACCATCCCGTTCCCTGCCCTACACCCTTCCTGCCCTCCTGGCCTCCTTTCCCCGATAGGGCACCTACAGACCACAGTACTAAAATCAGCGTTACTTTAGGCAACCCTCCACCTAACCTTGTCACAGATGACCATCCTGACAATATCCAGAATTCATGTAATATGCTAGTACATCGCCTTACAGCCTACCCTAACCTCACGACCCGTAACGACAGACTAGGTTGCAGACTCCCCACTTTACTTAACAAAATGACCAATAATCCCACAACCAAAGTCAATAATAAAAATATCATTGCAAATACTATGCCACTCAAAGGAGCCTTAATTAATGTTAGATCCATCGTGGCCCACCCTACGGAAATTGCCGACATCATCTGTTCAGCAAGCCTGGATTTCCTCGCCACCACAGAAACCTGGCTTCATGCCGCAGCAGGTCCCTCTCTAACCCTCGCGGTTCCAGACAACTACTCTATCCTCAGGGCCGACAGACCTAATGCCCGTGGAGGAGGTGTAGCACTTATATTCAAATCCTCGCTTGACATTAGATCTGTGACCTCCCTTCCTCTAAATTCCTGTTAACACTTATCCATTGAAATTCAAACCACCCCTAAAAATACTATCACCCTAGAACTAATATACAGACCTCCTGGTCCCATAGGTTCCTTTGAGGAAGACATAACCTTCCTCATAGCTGAAAAATCTAAACCTTTATCACAGAACATTATTCTAGGTGATTTTAACCTGGGATACAACGATCCTCACGACATTCCAGCATCCTCCCTTGCTAATACACTTCGTGAACAGAACTACACTCAACTTAATACCCTACCCACACATCAGAAAGGCAGAACTTTAGACTGGCTCGCTGCCCACAACTGTAACATTATCTGCAAGGACCCACAACCACTTATATGGACCGACCATTTCCTACTTTCATTTGACATCAGCACTAATAACCCACACTATAGACAGTGGCCACCAGCACCAGCATGTCTGACAAGAAATAAGCGGAACATCACCGCTGAAGCCCTCATCCCACTGGTTCTACCCACTCTAAATATGGTCCCGAACTCATCGGACCTTAGCCTACTAGTAGACACATACAATAACGCCATAACCAAAGCTATCGATCTTGTTGCCCCTCTAAAACTACGTAAAGGTAAACCTAAAGCACATCTTAACTCATGGTACACACCAGAACTTAAAATTCTAAGAAATAAAAAGTCCAAAATGGAAACCCTTTGGAAAATGAACCCATCAGAGGAACATAAAATCAATCTCACTAATGCATCCTCCCTATATTAAAGAGAAATAATTCACACTAAAAAGGATGCCTATAATACAAGAATAAGCAATGCTAGCTCCAATACCAAAGAATTATTCACCATCTTGAAGGAGTTAGAAAACCCCATTCCACCTACGGACCTGTCCGTCAAAGACCAACTCTGGTGCACTAGCATCCAAGATGCCCTTGCAAACAAAATCTCTGGCCTACAAACAAAAATTGAAAATAAAAGACTACAACTTTCCAATAGTAGCCTCACCTCTAGCCCCCCTATCCCTAGCCCACCCACCACCTCTAACACTAACTATGGCTTCACCTTCCAAAAAGTAACTGCACTAGAAGTGCAAACAATCATAACTTCACTTAAACCGTCAAACTGCAAAGGGGACAGTTGCCCTGCACAGATTATAAAAGATGCAGCAAGAGACCTCGCCCCCTTCATCTCTAAGCTCATAAATGTATCATTCTCTACCAATTCGGTACCCAATAATTTGAAACAATCATGGGTCCTCCCGCTACTAAAAAAACAGACCCTGGACCCAGCCATCCCTACTAATTACAGGCCTATCACTACCGTTCCCTTCCTGTTAAAAATCCTTGATAGAGTCGCTTACTTGCAAATTCAGCATTACCTAGAGTCCAACCAATTACTCGGATTGCGTCAGTCTGGCTTCCGACCTCAACATGGAACAGAAACTGCCCTCATTGATCTCAAAAGTCAGATTGACGAAATCAAAGATAAGGGCAAGGCTGCCATCCTACTCCTCTTAGACCTTTCAGCAGCCTTTGACCTGGTTGACCATAAGATACTCTGCAACCACCTCTCCGTTGCCGCCCACTTTTCCCCCTCTGCTGTCTCTTGGATACAGTCCTTCCTGGCCAATAGAACCATGAGAGTCTTCTCTCGGGTGGCTGCCGCAGACCCCATCCCTATCACCTGCGGTGTCCCACAAGGCTCTTGTGTTTCACCGACCCTATACAATATATTTACAAAGCCCCTCTTTGATAAACTGGACCATCTGGGTGTCCCCTACACAAACTACGCGGATGACACCCAGATACTCCTCACCATTTCGTGCAACTACAATACTGATGTAGCTAGGATCAACGAAATCTTCTCTGTCATTCAGGCATGGATGGCCACACATGGCCTCTGCCTGAATGACGAGAAGACCGAACTGCTAATTGTTGGCTCTCTGAACAATTTACAAAAACGAAGTCCCAACTACTCCAACATCATAATTGATGGCAATACCATCCCGGTCGCCAAAAATGTGAAAACACTTGGCTTCTATCTCGATGCCAATATTAACCTCATCAAAGAAGTCAACTCAACTGCTTCAGCCACCGCCTATACAGGTAAACTAATTAGAGCCTGTAGACCATTTCTTTCCTCTAACAGTTGCCTCACGCTAGCAAGAGCTCTTATACAATCTAAGTTAGACTACTGCAATAGCCTCTACTTAGGTGCCAAGCAAGCGATAATAAGTAAACTCCAAGTCCTCCAAAATAATGTGTTACGGGCAGCGCTAAACATTCCCAGGCCTGAGCACATCTCTGCCACTAGAACTACATGTAAATGGCTTACTATCCAACATAAAATTGATCTCAAAACCCTCCGCCTTACTTACAAAGCTCTCAACCATCTAGCCTCCCCTACCTTACAGATACATTCACCATGAAATCTTCCATCAGAACCACGAGATCGTCCAATACCTTATGTCTTACAGTATCTAGATTTACCTCTAAAAGAGCCGGAGGCTCGAGCTTCACTGTCCTCGCCTCCCAACTCTGGAACTCCCTGCCACTGAATGTTAAGTCTTCCAAATCCCTCCAGTCGTTCAGGAAACTTGCCATTGGGTGGCTTCTGACAAAAAGTCAACCATTAAGTTAGACTTAGCTATAAATTGCACATATTGTTTGGGTCTCATTTTATCTTGATTTGGTTGCTATTACCTATACTGTCTGTATATTCTGTAGATATCTGCTGCCCTACTATTACTGTTTTTACCATGTACTGTGCCTTGTAACTTGTACTAAGCGCCCTTTTACTCCAGGGTCTGGAGCGCTATAGAAATAAAATAAACAAACAAACAAACTCTTGCTACCTTGCCTGCCCATAGTAGATTGAGTATCAGACTCCGGATGCAATGGAGGAATTGTTGTGTCAGTAGCAGAGGGATGTTTACAAACAGGTAAAGAAACTTTGGTAGAATGACCATTTTGACCAGGGAGACTCGCCCGCACAGCGTGAACAGGAGGAGTTTCTATCTGTTTACTTTGCTCTGTAATGTTTGTACTGTTTTTTCATAGTTGTCTTGCATGATATCCTGGTGGGATCTGGACAGGAGAATACCCAGGTGTCTAACTTTCGAGCATTGCCAGTGGAACCCAAAGTCGTTAGTGAATTCTTTAGTACTTGCAGTTAGGGGAAATAAGACAGATTTCGAGTGATTAATTTTCAAACCTGAGAAATTGCCGAATTTGATCACCTCTCGCATGATTGGTTTCAGTTTCTCTGCTGGGTTACGGATAAAAAGGGCCATGTCAACCGCATATAGGGATATGATCAGTTTGTGGGGTCCAAGAGAGGGGCCCTTGTCTAGATGGCGAGATCGAAGATTGGATGCTAGAGGCTCCATTACCAGAGCAAACATTACGGCTGATAAAGGGCATCCTTGTCTTGTCCCCCTTTGTAAGTCTATGTCAGACGACCTGGTATTCCCAAGATAATATTGGATGCCGGGTGCTTGTACAGGAGGGTGATTAGTTTAAGGAAGTAATTACCCAAGCCCATGCGCCTCAGGATGGCAGGAGGAAGGGCCATTCGACCGAGTCAAAGGCCTTTCCGGAGTCGAGCAGGTCTGCCGCCCCCTGGCACTCGGGGTCGAGTGCTTCCATGACACCGAACATCCTTCTTATGCCAAATGTTGTGTTGCTGCCAGGTATGAAGGCCGCCTGGTCAGCCAATACCAGGCCAGCATTAGGGGGAGTAGCCTTGAGGCAAGAATTTTTGCCAGTATCTTGTCTAGGTTTATTAGAGAAATTGGTATGTAAGAAACACATTCTTCTTGGGGTTTACCGGGTTTATGTAGAATGATGATGTTTGCCTTGCGAAAGGTTTGGTGGCAATATTCCAGTATCTATCGCCTCCTCATATACCTGCAGCAGGAGCAGGGCTAGTAGGTGGGCAAATGTTTTATAAAATTTGCCTATCAGGCCGTCAGGGCCTGGGGCTTTAGTGTTGCGGAGTTCTTTAATTGCTTCGAGAATTCCTTCTAGGGTGATGGGCCTGTTGAGCGGTTCTCTTAGCTCGGCACTCACCCAGTACAGTTAAATATTTTCGAGATATTGGGACAGGTCCATTGGGTCATCGGTGTAACTGGTGCTATAAAGCTTTTGGTAGTAGGCGCGGAAGGCTTCGGCAATTTCCTCTTCGGTGTGCACCAAATTGCCATGTTGGTCTTGGATCCTCTCTACTAGGGCTGGTTTTCTTTCTGCTGTCACTAGCCGTGCCAGGAGGGCTCTGGGTCGCTGGCCTTCGCCGTATTGATGTATTTTGTGGCCTCTGGTCAGAAATTTCACTTCCCTTTCGGCTGCGGACCTAAAGTTCTCCAGCTCTACCTTGAGGGCTGCCTGGGATTGAGAGTCGTTCGATATTGTGTAATTATGCTCGAGCTCTTTCAGCTGGTGCTTAGTTCTCTCCTGATCAGCTTCAATATCCCATTCTCTCTCGCCAAGCACACACCCCTAACGTCGCATTTCACTGTTTCCCAAAGGATGCCAGCCGACGAAAACAGAGCCTTGGTTTAGTTCAATAAAGGATTTTATCTCAGCTTGAAGTTCGTCTGCGAAGACCTGGTCTTGTAAGGCTCCTGGTTTAAATCTCCAGTGCGGACTGCCCTTCTTGTTGCCTAGTGCAACGCATTCGAGAGTCACTGTGGAGTGGTCAGAAAGGGTCCTGGGCAGGATCTGGCTATGCCCCCAGTGGAAATGGCTTTGTGAGGACACCAGCAGGTAGTCAAGCCGCAAACTCGTGTTGTGGACCCATTTGTGAAAGAAGTATTTGCGGGTCTCCCAGTGGTCGTGCCTCCAAATATCTATGAGGTTATAGGCATTACAAATTTCAGTAATCTGAAGACTTGCTTTGGAGGGGTGGGGGGAGGTGTTGGACCCTGAGATTTGTCCTTTTGGGGATACAGCGGTGTGTTTAGGTCTCCCCCCCATGTGACTGTGGCTGATCCTGCAGCCTCCAAGTGTGTCATCACCCAGTTGAAATTATTTGGGCCATCAGTGTTCGGGCCGGAGGAGTTCACCAGGCTGATTTATTTTCCTTCCAGGATCCCTCGTACCATGAGTGTTCTGCCCTCTGAGTCTTTTTCGGTGCATATTAGTCTAAATGTTGCTCTTTTGTCAATCAAGATGGCAACCCCTCTGACGAAAAAGGAGTATGAAGAGAAAAATCTATGGCTGCCCCAATCTCGGGCCCAGCCATTCTCGGAGCTGGGAAGAACATGTGTCTCCTGAATCAGGGCTACGTCTATCTTCTGCCTTCGAATATATTGGATATCTTGCAGGTTTTAGTGGGCTGATTGCCTACCCTAATGTTCCACGTTGCTAGATTGAACGTGGCATTCAGCGCTTATCTCTATGTCAGAGTTTTTCCGGTGTTCTATTTGGTTATGGTTGATTTGTGGTGTCATCCTGTTATCTGCAGATTGGTGACAAATGGTTAAGCCGCTGTCGGTTGAAATAATGGCGGGGTCGGACGGTGGGTGGTGGATCCACAACCGGTGCATTCCCAAAACTGTGCGCTTCTTCAGCCTGGGCTAACCCCAACTTGCCCTTGTTCACCCCCCATCGCACGGGCAATCCCCAACTCGCCTGTAGTTGTATCACTCCTTTGAAACAGTGTAGTTAATTTTGCTGCGCTTGGGGCGCTAGTGTCTTCCCAAGCGTCGAGGTTCCCTTTAACAACCTCATGATTTTGGGTTCCGGTGTGTGACGTCAGATCCAGAGGAGCAAAGCGAGCCTGGGTACGGTGTACTATCATGGTGGGTTCCTCCTCGCACGGTCTCTCCTGGGTGGTCTCTGGTTGTTGTCTGCAGGTTTGCAACCAATCCAATCTAGAAAGGCATTTGCTTCCTCTGGTGTATTAAAGAATTGCACCTTTCTATCCTGCTGAATGCGTGGTTTAGCCGGGAACAACATGGAGTAAAGCAGTTGTTTGCGTTTCACCACTGCAAAGGATCTTCTTTGGGCTTGTACTGCTAGGGTAAAGTTGTATGCTGTCGCTGTCGTATTGGAGCTCACCTTTATCCCTGGCCAGACGTAGGATGGTATCGCGGTCTTTGTAATTAAGGAGCCTGGCGATGATCGGTCTCGGTGCGGCACCCGGGACGGGCCGGGTGATAGGGATCCTGTGGGCCCTTTCAACCACAAATAGCTGTGATAGAGCTGATGCTCCTAATAGTTCTTTGCAAATATTTTCTACAAGATCTTCCATCTTCATCAGGTTTCGTTGTTCCCTGACCCTGACCAGCCTGATGTTATTTCGGCGAGAACGCCCCTCAAGATCTTTGTTTTTGTCTGTGACTGTCTTCATCTGTCGCTCGAGTGCAGTGACTCTCGCCGTAAGTGCAGCTGAGTTGTCATCGAGGTCTGATACATGCTGCTCCACCTTGTCTAGTCTGTCTCCGTGCTTATCTAAGCGGTGCTGCAATTGGTCGACCTTGGAGGACAGCGCATCCAATTTGTTATCAAGGTTGCCAATGCCTGCTTTCAGTTCAAATAGGATCTCTCTTATATTTGTGTTTTGGGATGGCTCTTCTTCCTCCTCTGCTGCGCTCGAGGGGGACTCAGGCCGATCGATAGGTTTGGGGGTTTTGGCTACTGCCCCCGCCTCTAAGTTTAGCTTCCGCTGGGATTGTCGGTTTTACCCATGTTTTGCGGCTTATGTTTGCTTCGGGAGTGTAAGCAATGATGAGATGTGCCACTGGAGGCCAGTTTATAGAAGTGATGGCTTGAGGATGTGATTTAAGGTGTAGGGCTGCTAGTAAGGGCCGTATCATCGATTGCTGTAGGTTGCGCTTTAACTTGATTGTGCTGCCGGGACAGCGCAAGGGAGGTGGCTTGGGGTCACTCGGTTGGTGACAAGGTAGCTTGGCTGGGGCGGAATGATGCCGGCACAGCGTGGCTTTCGAGACGTGGCAGGTCAGCTGGGGCAAGGATGGATGTGAGCGGGAGGAGAGGGTCCGTCCGTTGGTGTTGAGATGTGGTATCTGTGTGGGGAGCAGTACCGTTGCCGGCTGAGGTTGGAGCAGTAGGGAGTGGGGTGCTGCTGATTGTCACCTGCATAATAAGGAGAGTGAGTTATAGGCTCACCTGGTATCTACAGGGACGCCACCCTGCCGGGTTACTCGCTGGTATGCTACTCAGCTTTGCCCTGATGTGGTCTGCAGAGAAGGTTCTGCCTGAAAATACAGGAGGACCGTGTTCAAGACTGACCGACTGGGGTAAGTATCCTCCCTCCACCCCCGTATGATTTCAGTCCCTCTGGCGCCCTCTCCTCACCTTGTGGTAGAATAAGGCGTGCTCTCCGTCCTGCCTTCTTTGCAGGGGCGCGTTGTCTTTCATGGGCGAGTGCGGTCCAGTTACTTCACTGACGCGGCCCGTTTGATATTGTTCAAATAGGTCTTATTGCTGTTCTTTAATTTTGTTACTATCCTGCATGCCTTTCTTTGTTTAAAATGTCTCTTTTTTCTCCCTTAGGTATGCAGAGCTTCAGCGTGGCGAACTGGCTTGGTTGAACCCCACTGGTAAATGATGGCGCATTAAGAGCGCTATGATGCGGTAAGTAAGCGCTATGCGCAGCGCTGCAAAGTCTTGCCATTGCTAACCTGTGCCTTCCTTCCTTGTAGGTCGCGGTGTTCTTCAGCGCGGGTGGAATGTCCGGAATGGTGCCAGCCGAGAGGCGACCAGCCAGGTAAGCCTTTTGAGCAGTTTGTAATTTGTAAATGTCTCTACTGCTTTCTTTAATGTTGCCTTTCAGGTCATTCTGTCCGGGAGGCGTGCAGATTCGAGGAAGCTGTTCTCAGTAGCTCTGAGTGTTTAAAGATGAAGACTGCAGGTAAGATGCTGCTGCTAATGATGTTCCTTTTGTCTCCTTGCAGGTTCTGCTTCTCCGAGGTTCGAGGGAATAGCTGGACACGGTGAGCGTCACGTTGCAGGCTGCAAAGTAACGCGAAGCGTGTTGTCTTGCTCAGGTGTGCTTTAAATAGCCCCAACAAAATAGTCCATAGTCCAGGTAAAGTAGTCCCTAGGCTGCCACACCCAAAACACTAGACCGCATAGCTTGATTCTTAGGAACCAAGCTATGTGGATGCCTCCATGTTGGCTGACAATACAATAAAGTAGTTGCCAAGCACATTGTTTTTCATGGTGTATGAGCCTGGCGCCATAGGCGCCAGGACTGGCCCCATGAGGGCTTTTGAAGAGGAGGCCAGGCTCTAGAGGCTGAGTCCTGACTCCACCTGGCCAATGGGTTTGCCAGAGGAGGTTTGGGCGAGGGTTGTGATAGTGAGGCAGGGCCGCTCTTCCTCGCGGTCTGAGCCATGAACCGGATGGACCCCACCCGGCCCATGAGAGTGGGGGTCTCCAAACGGCCCTTTAACATGAGCAGCAGCACCCTCGAGATAGATGGGGATGCAGATTCGTACTCTTGCATCAAATAATAATGACAACTCAATAGTTTGGCAAAGGGAGTCTGTTTAATGATAAGTACAGAAAACGGGGAGTTTGATGAACATCAGCAACCACTCGATCTTCCTTCTCGCTTAAACTCCAATTAATATCAGCAAAAACACAACATTAACACAAAAAACTCGTCATCATTGACGTGGATTCTCAAAAACCTAACATGCAACTTGATTGGTTATAGGAAGGTAACTTTAACATAGGAACTATATCTGTATATGGTAACAGGGAGAGGGGATTGGATAATAACGTCAGGTGGGGCAACTAAGCCCTTCCTTCAAACTGGCCACTGTAAACATCACTAAAACTACGACGTCCCATTGGCTCTACTCTCTATAGTTCCCTAGATTACATGGCCCACTATGATTGGTTGACATCGATCCCACACATACCCTTTCCACTTGCGCTTAGCAGAATGCAGAATAATTAGCCAGGTGCAGGGAGTAAGTCTTCACCCCAGCTTCCCTCCAATTTATGTTACAACCATTCATCACCTCAGTGGCCCTGTGTCAATTACTGCTTTGTAGTTTGGCCTTGAGTCTGCTTCTTAGTCTGAGAAAGTTAAGGAGTATGGGTATGGCAAGGCTCCATGCGTAGGTGTGAAAGTCTCATCCCTTTCTGCCTGCCTTGCCACGTGACTAGCACACCGTGAAATCTGCCTCTTCTTCATGGAATTTCGTGTATTTGATTCAATTCTGTCATCTTTATCATCTGTGGCTTATCTCGACCTTGCTGAACAGGAGACTCTGTTATTTTTTCTCTTTAGTTGTAGGCATTGCTAGCCTATTCCAGCCTGATATGACCTTGGCTCCTTTGCATGGTTGCCTTCAGCTAGGTTTCTCTCCGTCTTTAATTCTTGATTTATTTACTGCAGCCCTCTCCTCTTGAGACCTGTAGTAACCTCTATTCAATTCAGCTCATGTGCGTAGTGGATTTACACTCATCTATAAAGAGCTTTAGAAGTAGATATATGTAGTTGGCGCTTGCCGCAATCTACTTTCTAATAAGTATAGCAAGCTTCACGATTTCTTTGCTTCTTGCGGTTTCTTGCATATGTACACGTTTAAACTGCCTTAATGGGCCTCATTACGAGTTTGGCGGTAGCCATGGAGCTATTAGCTCCATGGCTGCCGCCAAACCGGGCTCCTTTACCGGGTTCCCAGAATGAGGAATTACCGGGCCATTCCGAGTTCAGAGGGCCCGTTAATTCCTCCCTCTCGGAACCCGGGCTCGGACCTTTCCCATTCACATCTAAGCCCCCATAGGGCTCAGATGGGAATGGGAGAGGGAGCTAACAACGGGCCGATTACGACCAGCCCGTTGTTAGCTCCCTCTTCCCCTCGTGGGACCCGCTAACGACGCCTGGTTTTACCAGGCCTCCTTACCGGGTCCCGCGAGGGGACCTCTGTAATCGTGCAGAATGGTGTTAACGGGTCCGCCTCCATTAGCAGGACCCGTTAACCCATTCCGCATGGGTCGTATGAGGCCCAATGTCTTCGTCGTGCATATGGCATAAGTTTCTTCACCTTGATATCAACTGCTTCACCTTAGGCTCAAGATGTCACTTATCCATGGTGTTTTGTCTCTTTATCAGCATCCTTATGTCATTATTTACTCTATATGTGCGTCAGTCCGATCTCTCATGACGTCACCAGTCGTCTTCTTTTAGTATCTACTTGGCTTCTTCAGGTATTCCATTCTGACAAACGTCCTTTTGTCAAGTCTGTAGATATGGATTTCTCAGTGGGTACTTTACTGTCCAGGTTTGCTTGGGTGTCGGTACTTCAATAGGTGCTGTTATTCTGATAGGCACTGGGCAGAGCCCTACAGCGGCTCTCTGCTGGGTTATCTGTTCTTCATACGTCACATATTTTGGCATGAACGTTCTGGGTTCTACGACACTTGGCACTTCCTTTTCAGCCACCTAAGCGCCTTTTGAAAAATAGTTTGGTCCTCCGGCGGGCACTGAATTACAGCCCAGGCGTAATGGGATAAAGGTTTAGATGGTACTTGGAGCTTTGTTGTCTTATGTAGCTGCATGCTGGGCGATTTCCATGCCAGAGTGTCCCCAGATCGTGGTCTTGCGCCGTAGCCTCAATGTGGTCTGAAAGCGCTGAGTCTCCAGTGGCGCACCTCCGAAGAGGGACCACCAGGTTCCAGTCTCGAGGCACGTCTGTTGTTCCTCCTCTGAGTGATGGTGATCCTCCCAGGATTCCTGTCTATATGGGTGATGGAGGATGCTGTTTGGGGCCTTCAGCATGTCAGGCCTCAGGATTCAGCCTGGGGCGATCTCCCAAGGAAAGGTAACAGGAGGGTGTCAGGGCACTGGGCTCTGTGTGTCCTTTGCCCCGAATTGGGGGGAAGTCCCGGGTGGGCTCAGTGGTACTCCCGGTGGGCTGGCCCGCATGTGTTGCAGTGTCGGGCGGGTCGCTGCACCTCTGCCTCGAGGGCCGCCAGCTTGTCTGCGACCATTATGATACATTGGAGAGGGAAGGGAGGAGGGTATGCTGCCCAGAGGGCGGCCTTCCGCTCACCTGTTGCTCGTGCTGTGCCCGGCCATGGCAGTGGCAGCGGCAGCTGCTGTCCTCGGAATTGCAGCCCTCTGGTCTCTCTCTTCTTGCCTGCCATCGCCGCTGTGCAATCTGCCCAGGATTTGGATGGCGCGCCACTCTTCTCTGGACCTCCGCGCCTCAGCACACTGCCAGTGTTCACCCTGCGGGGCGCGATGTAACCCAGGAGGGGCTGAACAGGCCCAGAGACGGCACGCTTATCACAGGTGGCACCGCGTACCTGGTCTGGTCTGCCTTCGCCGGTCGGTTTCCGGCTGTTTGGAGGCAGACAGCCTCCGGTTGAATCTGGGCCGTCGGCGCCCCGCCAGTTGCCGCAAGCAGTGCAGGAGTCGTGGGGTCACCGCTGTGGTGACCTACCGGTCCGACAAGCCGGGATCTGCAGCGACTCCTCGACGGGTCTTGCCAGGGTTGCGACTCAGGAAATGTGTTTCACCGCGTCACTCCGCTCCGGGCCTGGAGTCGCAGAGCTCCATTAACTGCGTGTCTCTTCAAGCCGGGCTCTGGGAGGCACTCTCACTCCATCCGACTCCACGGCACGCTCATCCGGAGTTTAGGCATAGTTATCTGTCACTTCGAGCTGTCTCACACACCGGAAAGTATTTTAAGCAGGATTTATTCGGGGGGCCCCACCGGAGCTCACAGAGGAGCCGCCATCTTGGTTGGCCCTCTAGCGCCCTCTGTATTTATTTTACTGTTATCTTATGTACTGCACTACCCCCTCCCCTTCTCCCTGCACTTTTCCCCTTCCTCCCTTCCCCTGCACTTGCACGATCTCAATGGGCCTCCTTACATGGTAGGCGGTAGCCATGGCGCCATTAGCGCCATGGCTACCCCCTTACCGCCTTCCAGGTCCGGTTTGCCGGAATAGGGACTTACCGGTCTATTCTGACCTTTGCGGGACCGGTAAGTCCCCATTCCGGGAACCATTCCCCATTCCCATTTGAGCCCCCATAGGGCTCAATGGGAATGGGGAATGAGCTAATAACGGTACCACAATTTGCGGTACCGTTATTAGCTCTGAAGTCCCTCTGTGGGTCCCGTCCTTAACGCCTGGACAGACCAGGCGTTAAGGACGGGACCCGCTGAGGGACCTCGTAGTAGGGCAGTAGGGGATTACCGGCACCGATGCTCTTACCGGTGCCAGGAATCCCCTACCGCTTACCGTGTAATGAGGCCCAATGTCAGCTGGCCTAGTAGGATCGTTGTCTCTGTCTTCCCTTTGTTTCCCCTCCCTTGCCTCGTCGCGCCTTGAAAAACTTGTGTATAGGCGCGTTATGAATGCCATATCATATCATGTCAAATCATGACAAAGCAGCACAACTGTTGAGGCACTGGTGGTGTGAATGGGTCCTACCCCCAGGCGAGAGGATGTGTTTCCTTTCTTGTCCCAGTGGAGAACCCCAACAGTTCTTTGTATTGATCCCCATCCTTTTACTCACCCTTGTAGCGGTCCTATTACTTTAATGTGAGGCCATCCCCATCCAGCCCTGTCAGGTAGCTACCATTTTAGCATAACAACAGGCACCCCTTTGTTTATGCAGTGGGCTCCCCAATGCAATAGATGCTTTCTTTGTTGGGGGGATATGCACTCCTGATTAAGTCCTACTTAAAGGCATTGGTAATCAAAGTTAGTGGCTATGATCAGAAGTGTGGAAACCTGGAGGCAAGCACAGAAAAATAATGATCAGATTTTAATCTTATGAAGCTAGCAAACGCTGGCAAATGCATTGGGGAAGGGTGTTGCTTAATGACCTGTTGGGATCTGGTGGGATTAGAATATAAAAAGTCATGAAATACGTGTTGCTGGATGGCTTTCAGTGGGGGGTCTAGCAAAAAGGAACACACTTGGCTTCCTCTCTCATAGCAGAAGGCAAAGAAGGGGATCACTGAGGAATACAGAGGGATTCCACAGTGTAGTGAGGAAGGACATTCTGCATGCAACTCATAGGCAGATCATTGCAGAAGCGGTGGATCCACCAATACATGAATCAGGAATTGGTCCGGCTTCTCTCTCCGTAACTTCTATCCCCTGCCTGTAACCCCTGCAGCTCCTCTTTCTCTGGCCTTCCAACTCCAAGAGGGCCCTTAATAATCTATCCATCTAATTGTACTCATATTTTTGTACCCAATTACTTTATTAGCTTATAGAGAGATCTGTAGTTTCACAGCTATGTTCACCCTATATTAAACCAAGCACATACATACGTATGTGTAATGCATGTTTCTGTATATTTTTGCTTAACATCAATTTCAGGGCTGTAGTGCAATAGGAGAAAAGAAGATGAGGGGTGGAATAAGAGAGGGGGTAGAAGATGAGTTGGTGAGATTGGGAGATCAATCTATTGAGTGAAAAAGAAACAGGTTCTGGCAGCATGAAGGGGGTTAGACAACAGAAAACCGAGGAGTTCTGTGTTCTCTTCCACCCCCCCAACCCCCATCAGGTTTCTGCAGATATGCCCTTCCTGGTCTTTGACTTTCACCCTGATAAGTGCATTTGCCTGCGGGTCCAGAACTGACCAAGTGAGCAAGAGGATTGTAGGGCAGAGGGGCACTGACAACGTCTTGTCCTAGGGAGGCGGATTACTGAAAGGACACCCTTCCCAGACTACAACTAGACAAGATGCAACACTTTCCATTCCCAGGACTTCTGGGGCTACACTCCAGATCCCAAGGCCTAATCCTAGTGTACTTGGGTGGCTGCTTGAAAGAGGAATGTTCCCAGAGAGGGATGTGGCTTGCATTAAAGATAGGCATAAAATGCTTATTTCCCAATTCGGTCTGGCCGCTTCAGGATTATACTCTGCTGTGCAAGCGGAGGACAGCAAAGGGAAAGTTACTCAACCAGGTACTGGTAAGCAGAGGGCAAAACAACACAGTTTGTGGGAGACATGTAGAAGTGCCAGGCTTGAACAGACATTCCGGGAATTCAGGAGGCGTGGCTGCAGTATTCTTCATTGAGGGAGAATTGGCTGAATTTGTTTTGTTGCTTGTTCCTGCAAATGCATGTGGGGAATAATAAAGGTAGGGGGGTTTGTGGGGGATGGGGTGTGGACTTTGTGTTGTAGAAATTCCCATACATTCATTCATTTTGATTTTTTTGAGTGAGCACGTCACAACTGCACTCACCCCCCCACAAACAGTGCACAAGCATCCAACCCACCCACAACTTGACCCTACCTTTTAAATTATGTGGAATTTCCAATAGTTCAGCTCCAGTGGAGCTTCCAACTGCAGAGCGTACGTGTAGATCCCCAGTGGCATAGCTTCAGTGGAATCTCCAGTAGCACAGCTCCAGCGGAGCCTCCTGTGGCAGATCTTCTGTGGAATCTCACTGGCACAGCTCGAGTGGAGCCTCCAGTGGCAGAGCTTCAGTGGAATCTCCAGGTGCACAGCGCCAGTGGATCCTCCAGAGGCAGGGCTTATGTGGAATCTCCTGTGGCTCAATTCCAGCTGAGCCTCCAGTGGCAGAACATACGTGCAATCTCCTGTGGCTCAGCTCCAGTGGAGCCTCCAATGGCAGAGCTTCAGGGAATCTCTAGTGGCACAGCTCCAGTGGTGCCATCAGTGCAGAGCTTCAGTGGAATCTCCAGTGGCACTACTCCAGGGGAGCCTCCAATGGCAGACCTTATGTGGAATCTCCTGTGGCTAAGCTCCAGTGGAGCTTCCAGTGGCAGAGCGTACATGGAATCTCCAGTGGCTCAGCTCCAGTGGAGCCTCCAGTGCAGAGCTTGTGTGGAATTTCCAATATCTCAGCTCCAGTGGAACCTTTAGAGGCAGAGCTTACGTGGAATTTCCAATGGGTCAGCTCCAGTGGAGCCTCTAATTGCAGAGCATATGTGGAATCTCCAGGGGATCAGCTCCAGTAGAGCCTCCAGCGGCAGAGCTTCAGTGGAATCTCCAGTGGCACAGCTCCAGTGGAGCCTCCCGTGGCAGAGCTTCAGTGGAATCTCCAGTGGCACAGCTCCAGTGGAGCCTCCAGTGACAGATCTTCTGTGGAATCTCCACTGGCACAGCTCCAGTGGAGCCTCCAGTGGAAGATCTTCAGTGGAATCTCCAGGGCACAGCTCCAGTGGAGCCTCCAGTGGCAGAGTCTACATGGAATCTCCAGGGGCACAGCTCAAATGGATCCTACAGTGGCAGAGCTTATGTGTAAACTCCTGTGGCTCAGCTCCAGCGGAGCCTCCAGTAGCAGAGTGTACGTGGAATCTACCTGTGGCTCAGCTCCAGTGGAGCCTCCAGCGGCAGAGCTTCAGGGGAATCTCCAGTGGCACAGCTCCATTGGAGCCATCAGTCGCAGCGCTTCAGTGGAATCTCCAGTGGCACAACTCCAGGGAAGCCTCCAATGGCGAGCTTATGTGAAATCTCCTGTGGCTCGGCTCCAGTGGAGCCTCCAGTGGCAGAGCTTACATAGAATTTCCAGTGGCACAGCTCCAGTGACATCTCCAGTGGCAGAGCTTATGTGGAATTTCCAGTGGCTCAGCTTCAGTGGAGCTTCCAGTGGAAGAGCTTCAGTGGAATCACCAGTGGCTCAGCTCCAGTGGAGCCTCAGTGAAAGTGGGTATGTGGAATTTCCAGTGGCTCAGATTCAGTGGCAGAGCTTACGTGGAAACTCTAGGGACACAGCTCCAGTAGATCCTCCACTGGAAGAGCTTATGTGGAATCTCCAGTGGCTCAGCTCCAGTAGAGCCTCCAGCAGCAGAGCCTCCAGTGGAACAGCTTCAGTGGAATCTCCAGTGGCTTAGCTGCAGTGGAGCCTCCAGTGGCTGAGCGTACGTGGAATCTCCAGTGGCTCAGATCCAGTGGAGCCTCCAGTGGCAGAGCTTACATGGAATCTCCAGTGGCTCAGCTCCAGTGGAGCCTCCAGTGGAAGAGCTTCAGTAGAATATCCAGTGGCTCAGCTCCTGTGGAGGTAAACAAGTGTTGTGAGCAAAAGGGTTCCTCAGTTTTTTTGTAAAGGGGTCTGTGGTATGTGAGGAAAAATACAAGGAAAAAGGGCATGCATTAACCACTAGCTACCCACCTACAACACAAAGAAGGAGGCTACTTATCAGAAATGATCCTCACAGTGGAAGTTACATGAGATTCTATCTACCACCACGGTCAAGGTAATGTGTTTAACATATTTTAATCATTATTTTCTCTAAACATAATAATAAAAAAGCATAAAGAACCATATACAGCATTTGTCATTTACGAAACCAACAGTGGAGAAAAAGAAAGAGAGAATACCACTTCACATTTATGGCTGTTGTTAGCACCAATGTAATAACAGTTTATAAACACTGGTTGCTTTGCGTGATGTTAGTAATGGTGTGACTTGATCACATTACAATTATACAAAAACATGGTATAATGGCGTCTACAATCTGATGTGTTTCTGGGGCAAAGGACATCACTGTTGCAGTCACGGGCTCATCAGTAGTGTCCCAGGACCCGTCTTCAGGACGCAGTAGGTTAAATATCAGGTTACACTGACAACATGGCGCCTATGTGTCAGTATGATAACCTATAGAAAGAATAAAAATGAGGTAAATATAGGATTTACTCCATACAAATAAAAGCCTTGTATCCTTGGTGTGAGTGTAGCACAAGAAAAGTAGCCAGATTGCTGACCTTATGATGATTTCTTATGGTGTGATGGGCGAGGTGATTGCACTAGTCAATCTTGGACTGGTGGCAGACAATTCCGTCCACGGAGTTTAGACTGTCGCTCAGTTCCTGACTGTTAGTTTTGATGTCAGCAATTTCACTACAATTCCGTCGAATTGTTAGGAATTGCCCGTAGGACAGATTTTCCCGTAAAGTAGAGGGGTGGAAACTACTAAAGAGGAGTAACATATTCTTGTCTGTGGGTTTTTTGAAAAGTGTTGTGCCCAAGTGGTCTTCCTTTTTGAAGATTTGTAGATCAAGAAAGGCTGTGCTTTCACTACTGTGAGACATGGTGAATTTAATGGTTGGAGTTTGTCTGTTGAGCCATACAAGTAAAAGATCCAATTGATCTTGGTTCCCATGCCATAGCATGAAAACGTCATCGATATAGCGGTGCCATGCGCTAAAGTGCTCATGGAATGGATTGGTCGCCGCATAGATGAAATTGGTTTCATAATGATCCATGTACAGATTTGCCAGGTCTGGTGCAAATGTGGCTCCCATTGATGTACCTTGTCTTTGTTGGTAAAAGGTTTGGTTGCATAAGAAAAAGTTTTTGGTTAATGCCAACCTCACACATTCAATGATCAAATTGGACATGGGCTATAAGTGCCCTTCACACCAATAGTCATGTCAGTAGCGTCTAAATAGGAAAAAAGGCCCCGCTTCAGAGGCTGACCGGCCTCCACAGGGGGCGCTAGACATACAGCCTGCATAGCGGGCTGTCCCCTCTGGCTGCCACCTTCCGGGGGTGGTCAGGCTCTACTCTTCCTCCCCTGGGAGGTGGAAGAGGCGTCCCCCCAGGGCCTGACTTCCGGTGGCAGGCGCCTGGGGGTCGAATATAAGGTGGGGGCTGCTGCGATTCAGTCCTTTTCCAGCAGCCCCCGCTGCCTTTTGATCTATTTATGACACACTGAGGCCATAGTAGCAAGGGTTGGCCAATGGGGATCTCCCAGCTATGAGGCCAAGCCTCAGTCTCTCCCACAACAGAGAGGCCGGCCTTTCCAGGGAAGCTACCTCCCGCTCGCTTGATCCCTTTGTAGGGTCGCGCTCCTCCATCAGAGTCCTTGCCTGGGATTGAGGGCTCTGGTGCTACTTCTGCCTCTGATGCTACGACGGTGGTCGCCCTGGCTCCTTCCTCATTTACTCCATCTCTGTTTGCTTCACTTGTGAACACCTTTTTGAAGAGTCTGTATATTGTCCACTCTGATCGATAGCTTTGCCCCTTTCACTCAGAATCCAGTGTTTAAAAAAAGCTGATTACAAGCCCAGCGGCCGTCAAGCAAAAGGCCCTCCTGTGGAATGGCTCTGCATTGGACATTAGCCCTAGAAGGACTTATTCCTCACTGCTTCGCAGTTACTCGCCAAAGCTCTTGCCAGCCATTTTGCTGTGGGCAAGTCTGTGTTGTGTTGGTGTCTGCCGGCCCACACAGGACATTGTGCACTGTACGCCACACTTTCCTCCATGGAGGTTGGTTTTCACCTATTTTTTCATTGGTCGTCGCTGTATACTTATGGCAGAGGTGTTGAGGTACGTCAAGGGTTTCAGTGTGGACGACCATGTGTGCTGCTAGGCTGGACTAGCATAGCTGTGTCTGCATTCTAGAGTGTATGGATGGGTGGCCATGCCTCTGGCCTGCATCCACATATGTGGTGTAAGGTATACGGACCGTCACCTTGGCTGTAGTTCAACTGCTTTCTTCTTCTTCTTTTCTTCTTCTTCTGAAGAGCAGTTTTTCCCATTTATTAGATTCAGACATGTCCAGTACACCCAATATTAGGACCTTCGGATCCAGTTCAATAGGACAAGTAAGGGCCCTGGACAATTCCGTACAGCATGCATTCCAGTAGTCACCGATCCAAGGGCATGTCAGAGGATATGATAGAAGTGCCTTCCTCCTCTCCACAGGGGAGACAGTTCGGACTCCCTGTCCTCTTCCAGCCATATAAGACAGTTCGAGGGTAGTACACCCTATGCAGGATTTTAAGTTGCACCAATCTAAGTCTGGAGGAGATGGCTGCCTCCCGTGGGTGCATTAGGACCTGGATGCAGTCCTCAGGGTCTATTATCCCCACCTCCCTTTCCCATTTGGCCTTTAATCCCGATAGCTCGGGGGTTTGCGAAGGAGGTGATAGCATTGTAGAGAGTGGATGTACATTTGCTGGGGATATACTCAGGTAGCATATTGCGTTCTATTGGAGTATAGTCGGGGACTGAGTCACCTGGGGGTATATGGGTTCGGAGGGCATGGATCAATTGCGTGAAGTGATATCGCTCGGTGTTGGGCAGTTGGAATCTACCCTGCATGTCTTCAAATGAGGTTAGTTTCCCATCTTTAAGGATATCTTTAATTCTAAGTATTTCCGCTCTAACCCAGCGCGGCCATGGTTCAGGTTACTCGATTTCCTTCAGATTGTTGTTGTGCCATAAGGGTTGTGCTGCTGTTATTTTATCCCCCCACCCAACAAACACGTGTGCCTGTCTCCAAATCGTAGTAGTGTGGGCCTTAATTGTGAGCGGGCGGGCCTACCCGGAGATTGGTCAAGCTCCTGCAGTAGGTCCGTACCTTGCATGGGTTCCACTTCTGCTCTAATGTGAGGTAGCGCACGGTCCCCGTGGAGCAGGACATTGACCACCGACAGTTGTGAAGCCCAGTAGTAAGTCTGGAGACAGGGTATGCCTATCCCACCCTCCCAGACTGACCTCTGCAAGGTACTTAGTGCAATGTGTGAGTGGCCTCCCCCCCAGATGAGTTCCCTAAGGAGGGTTTCTATACGATTGAATTCAGGGGCAGGGATCACAAGCGGGGCTTTCTGCAAAAATAGAGGAATCTTGGTAGTGACATCATATTTAAAAGTGCGGCTCTCCCCATGAGGGTCAGAGGGAGGAGTTTCCAGTGGTGGACATCGTTGACCAACCTAATCATGATCGGCTGGAGGTTGTGTCTTTCATATCTAGTGAGGTCAGGTGTTACCCAGATCCCCACATATTTAAAGCCCTGCCGTTCAAGCCGGTATGACAATGCAATAGATGGGTACCCCCTACGTCGCTGGCAAAAGGGGAAGCAACCAGCAACAAAGCACAAAAATCAAGCCAGCTGATATGTAAATAAGTCTACTGAAAGAATCACAATCCCACCAGCAGTCGGGAGCGGTCCCTCTATAAACTCCTAAGAAAACTGCACATAATTCACAAAAACATTTATGAAAAATTTGTTTTCCTTTATTTAATTAGAAACATTAAAATGATTATTAAATAAGTCAGAGCTCATACATGAATAAGAGTAAATGTAAATATAGAACATACAACTATACAGCACGAATAAAGTGCATAATGTGAATAAAGTACTAATTTCCCAATAGGACTGCTAAGAGCTTGCTGCCAGATCACAAGCTGTGGAATGATCACCATCGTCCCTAAATAGTTCTAAGTCAGTGTCGGTGGATTAAACCCACTCAAGAGAAGGGAATCCCTCGGGTAGGAAAAATCCTGGTCAACCGAACAAAGTCAGGATGGTTTAGAAAATAATTCAAAGATTGATTGAATCCTGAAAGTGGCAGAGAAGAAAAATCGTTGTTTCCAAATGTAGCAGTTCAAATATTTCATAAAACGAGAAACTGAAGAATCTTCACAAAAGTAATAATAATAAACCCATACTCTAAAAAATCTAACATGGGATGCTATACGTCAACTACTCAGGTGACATGCAAAATAAACCACAAACACATAAAAACAGTATAGTGAGCATGGCGCCTTAGAACATGTAGTTTCGATGGAAAACACATCTAGCTGAATTACAGATGATGTCCATCTTCATCAGGACGTAGCATTCCCGGATAAACTTTCTTGAAAATTCATCTGTGTCTTGGATTTACCTACACAAATGTTACAAATTACAGAGAGACACTAAAATGTATGTTCTCCAAACAGAAAATAATATTAAAAAGATATAACATCAGAACAACCATATATGTAAACAGCACAATAGTTCATACATAATATCCGTACATAAAAACAAGTGATCTGAGGATCCCAAAGAAGGACCAATCCCCCAACATTGGGTTGGAACGTGCAAAGTGACTAGTAGGGGAGAAAATCTAATTAGAGAAAATCTAATTACCATAATCTCAGACCCTTTTGGGATGGGCCCAGGAGCCTGGCAAAAGAGTCCAGGAAGTAGCGATCCGGCCACACCGAAACAAATCTCAAATAAATTAGATCTGTAATGGATAAAAATAAAAAAAGCCACAATGTGGTCCTAAAATTTCTCTGGTAAAAAAGAATCGAGTGAGATGCAAGCAGCCAAAGAGGAAAACCAAAAGTAAAGAAATAAATAAATTCCATTCTAAATAAAGTAGACATATAAAAATGTAAAGGAAAACCCGACAATGGGACCACCCATGTGTCAAAGATAAATTAAAAAATAAGAGATGGAAAAGCTGAAAAAGTTATACGATAGTAATGATAAAAAAGAAGATCCTGCATCCGGGGAAAAGGGATAAGGGCAACATCCTAATTTGTAATTATGCTCACCATTGATCAAGTCCAGATCTATCAATCAAGTACCATTAATCGGTGATTCCTTTATCTGTGGTACGGCCTCAAGTTCATAGACAGTTTGGGATTTCAGTGGGTTCCCCAAAAGGGTGAACCTCCAAGTATCATTCAAGGATAGACAGAGTCTATGGAGCAATAGAAGGTACAAAAAGCTGATAAATCATCTGTTATGCCCCGAAATATAACGTACATAGAATACATCACTGCACTGTATGAGGTAAAGGCAGAAAGCATAATCTGAAAGTTCGTAAAAAACTGAATTTACACAACTCCATGCACAGCAGGATCTATATGTCTATTGTTTAACCTAAATAACGGTACTGAAAGGTCTCAACATATAACCAAGTCTAATTCGTAAACATAAATACCTCCACCATAGATATTTAACGTAATCTAGAATAGAAAGGTGAAAAGAAGCCGAAACCGTGAGAGATTCCATCTGGCTACCTGCTGAACGTTACTTACCTCAGAGGCACACACCACGCGGGAAATCACGCAGCGAGGCCAAAACAAAGGGCCGGGGCTGAATAGAGGGCCGATAGAAATAAATCACTTGACTGGCCACGTGGTTCAGTGTAGAATGCGTGTCAGATTATAACAAGATGTATGATGCATTAAAAATCAAACTAGGCAGAGCCTAGAGGCAGAAGCAAGCAATCCAGACAGAGGACTAAGGCCAGAAAAGCCAGAGTACATCAAAACGAGGGCATTTGTATAGTATGCCACAATAAAAAATGTGAAACCAATCTCAAGGATAACAACCGGAATAACACCAAAAATGTTGAGACAACGAAGGGAAAAATTATTATACACCCAAACCTATGGTACAACTCTACCGATGTCAAGATGGACGTAACACCTACCGTGTTATCAATGAAGTTGTACAGGCTAGAGCCTGAAGGCACCAAGAATAGCCAAAGGCTAGAGGGCTAGAGTCCAAGAGCTGTCTCGACATTAAAGATCTATTGAAATAATGCATACCATTCTTCATGGGCATTCAGGCCCAGTGTATGACTTTGTGTGTTAAATATCCACCACTGTTCCCTTCGGGACAATTTGGTGGCAATAGCATAATGGTCTGGTCCCGTGACTCTTTCAAGACACCACCAACGTAAGTTTTCACAGTCGTGTTGGTGTTCAACAAAGTGAGCAACTAAAGGAGAAGAAAAATTCTGGATTTATGCTCAGAGATTCTCAGTTTAATGGGTCTAGAGGTTTTGCCTATATATGACTTGTCACATGAACACATAATCACGTAAATCACGTTTTTAGAATTACACGTTGTGTGATCCCTCAGTTTCCAGACTCTATGGTTGATGGTACCATTATTGGTCACTGTGGTAGATCTGCACTGGCAACAATTACCACAAGGATAGTTACCAGTAACCCTTTCCATGCCCCACATTTCAGTGATGGTTTTAGCAGTCCTATTGGGAAATTAGTATTTTCTTCACATTATGCACTTTATTCGTGCTGTATAGTTGTATGTTCTATATTTTCATTTACTCTTATTCATGTATGAGCTCTGACTTATTTAATAATCATTTTAATGTTTCTAATTAAATAAAGGAAAAAAAATTTTTCTTAAATGTTTTTGTGAATAATGTGCAGTGATCTGAGGAGTTTATAGAGGGACCGCTCCCGACTGCTGGTGGGATTGTGCTTCTTTCAGTAGACTTATTTACATATCCGCTGGCTTGATTTTTGTGCTTTGTTCAAGCCGGTATGGAAAATTCGGTAACTCAACCTGCTCCCCCCCTTTCACCGGAAACATTACGGATTTCTTCCAATTAATTTTCAACCCACTGAATTCCCCGTAAATGATGAGTATTTGAGTTACTATGGGGCAACTCCGAACTGGGTCAGCCAGGTATAATAGGAGATCGTCCGCATAAAGAGATATGCAGTCTTCATGTCCTTCGGGGCACTTAAATCCCTTCCATGCCCCGCTTTGACGAAGCCACAGTGCCAACGGTTCAATGGCGAGGGCAAAGAGGAGGGGGAAAGGGGACAGCCCTGCCGCGTACCTCTACCTAAGGGAAAGGCGCTGGAGGTCCATCCATTCACTTTAACTTCTGCCCGGATGATTGTATAAAGCAATTTTACCCAACCCAGGAAGCTTTCTCCAAATCCCATACGGGCCATAATTTCCCAAAGGCAATCCCAACGGACAGAATCAAATGCCTTCTCAAAATCTATTGCCAGCAGTGCTAATGGGGTATCAAGGATGGGGGTCCATTCTAGCACCAGGTGGACTCGGCGTAGATTCATCCTGGTTGATTTATGAGGCATAAAGCCACACTGGTCTGGATGTATAAGTGTATCCGCTACCCATTGCAGTCGGTTAGCCAAGAGCTTGGCCAGGACCTTGGCTTCGCCATTAATTAACGAGATTGGCCTATAAGAGGCACATTGCTCTTGGGGTTTATCCGGCTTGGGGATGACCACTATGGTGGCTTTACATAGGTCGTCCGGGAGGGAGCCCCGCTCTAGCACGGCCAACAGCATCTGATGCAGGGGAGGTGCTACATTATTACCTCCCAGTTTCTGCCATATTTCTATGGGGAATCCGTTTGGGCCCGGGGTCTTCCCCGGCTGCAGCTGTCCCAGGGCTTCTACCAGCTCGGCCACAGAAAGATCAGAGTCCAGCATCTCACGTTGCTGCGCCGATAGAGTGGGGAGCACCACTCCATCAAGTAGTGTCCTGTCCAACGGTAGCTCCGGGGCATGGTATAGTTCAGCATAAAATTGGGCAAAGGCTTCTGCTATTTCGGCGTCTGACCGACAGATCTCGCCCTGCGGGGTGATGATCTCACAGACCGAACGCCGACCCTCATCCCTCTTCTCAAGCCAAGCCAGCAGCTTACCGGCTTTATCCCCCAGCTCGTATATCCGGGCTCTGGATTCCCAGTTGGCCTCTTTGGCGTTGTCTAACGTAAGGTTTCGGAGGCATTCGCTGGCACGTTGAAGGTACATATGGGTCTGTGGGGTAGGGTCTAGGGTATGCTTGTTCTCTCTGTGGGTTACCTCCTCCTCTGCCTCAGCTATCTTTCGGAGCCTCTCCTTTCTTTTGTTCGCTGTCCAAGAGATTATCTCTCCCCGCAGCACGGCTTTGTAGGCCTCCCACAGCACCATCGGGTCGGTTTCATCAGAACCGTTAATCTCGAAGTACTCAGTTGAGAACTACGTAAGGCAGTCCACCAAATCCGAGCTGCGTAGATAGTTAGTGTTCAATCGCCACATTCTAGGGGGGGCCAGTCCCTGCAGCCGCTTCTCCACCAGGAGAGGCGAGTGGTCCGAAACCCCCCGGGGGAGGAAGTCTGCTGAGAGCATATTAGACAGGTCTGTGTGCTAAACAAATAGGTAATGAAGCCTGGAAAGGGAGCCATGTGCCCCGGAGTGGAACGAATAGCCTCTGGTTCCCGGGTGCAGTTCCCGCCATACATCACCAAAACCCAGGGCGGACACAAAGTTAAACAGCTTTGTGGGGAGGTTCGGATTGCGTTGTCTAAGGTGTGAACGATCTAGGGTGTTACACATGACGTCATTGAAATCGCCTCCCAGAAACCACTTGTCCGATTGGTGCCTACCCATCAAGGAGGTCAGGTCATCAAGGAGTTCCTGCCCCAGCCCAGGTGGGGAATAAATGGAAACAAGTCCCAGTGTTTCCTCTCGGAGTGCCCCAAGCACCATCACGTAGCGTCCACAAGGGTCCTGCTCTAGTGCATGTAAAACAAACGGGACCCGTTTATGTATAATAATGAGGGTGCCCCTGGGTCCCATGGTATATCCCGCATGGAAAGCGGTCCTATAATTGGTGCATAGAAAAAATGTACAGTGTGCCCCCGCAAGGTGTGTTTCAGTGAGCAAGGCCACGTCGGGGGAGTATCTTGAGAGTAGCTGCTTGACCAGACGTCTTTTGATCGTGGAGCCCATCCCATTCACGTTCCATGTGAGAACCCTGAGAGAGCTGGGGCGCGTAGACATGGATGGGTGAGATTGGTCAAGTGGCATCTACTAGAGGTGTAAGAGGGATAAGCGAGCTGCCCCCGAGGGTGTGGTCCCAACTGGCCAGGAGCTCCACCATCCCTGGAGAACTACCAGGGAGGGTCAGTCCTGAAAAAACAAAAAAAGTTCACCAACTAAGTCCTCCCTCCCCCTCGCTATACTCCACTCCAACTTGAAGTACCTTTCGACCCAACATTGCTGACAATCAGAGAGAATAGATTGTCAGCTTTAACTGCCCTTGTTAAAGTTCAACTAGAAAGTCAGGGGGGGGCTGTGATGGTGTTGTACCCCCTCTTAAACACCCAAGTGGGGCGGCAGTAATCCCCCGCTTCCCGCATTGCAAGTATGTGAAATCGCCTTTGGTAGCCCCATGGCTTCGCTTTGTCGCATCAGTGGGTTCAGGACGGTAGCCCATCACCCCCATCTCCCG
This sequence comes from Ambystoma mexicanum, assembly GCF_040938575.1. Lineage (NCBI taxonomy): Eukaryota > Metazoa > Chordata > Amphibia > Caudata > Ambystomatidae > Ambystoma > Ambystoma mexicanum. The sequence continues at coordinate 1,336,008,391 of NC_090924.1, forward strand.
GCGGGTCTGGTAATGGTGTCCAGTCCGGCCTGGGACATTGCTCCAGTGATGGTCTGGGGTTCCTGTTTCTGTTGTTGTTACCTCGGGGTGCGGACCAATCTCCTTCAATGTGCTGCTCCGCCCAGCGCCATGCCTCTCCGGGATCATCGAAGTGGACCGTCATGCCCGTGTGATAAATTTTCAATTGTGCGGGAAACAGGAGGCTGTACTTGACTCCCAATATATGTAGTTGCTTCTTAAGTTTCCCAAAGGACTGTCTCGCTTTCTGTACATCCCTGGTGTAGTCGGGGAAGAAGGCAAGTCTAGATCCATTGAATGTAATTGTGCCCTTGGTTCTTGCAAGTTGTAAGAGCGCATCCCGGTCTCGATAGTTTAAGAACCTCGCGATCACGGTGCTTGGGGGAGCGCCGGGCAGTGGTCTACCTGCGGGCATTCAATGCGCACTCTCAATGGAGAAGAACGTTGAGAAGGATTGCAAGTCAAACAGGTCTGTTAATAATTGTTCCAAAAAGAGTTCGATGCAGGGCCCTTCCTCTTTCTCGGGGATACCAAGGATGCGGACGTTATTGCGTCTGGACCTTCCCTCGCTCTCCTCCACCCTGGCCCCCAGCGTTGAGTGTGGCCGGGATTCCATGGATCTGTTGTTGCACATTGTGTAGGCTGTCTTCTGTCGTCGCAATCCGTTGTTCTGCCTCTCCAGTGCGCGCAGACAGCTTTTGAAGGTTGTGTCTAAGGAGGGAGACGTCGAGGCTTATGCGGTCTATCGTCTGCTCCATAGATGAGCAGGAGTCTGCAATGGCAGCCATGATGTCTTTAAGCGAGAACGTGTGTTCAGTTTCCATCCCGTCAGGATGTAGCGATTGGGAATCTGTCTGTTATGATGAGGGCACAGTATACTGTTCAATTCTGTTCTGCATGTAGAGTTTCCTCGTCTTTTCTTTGCCAATGGTCGCTCCCCGATCCTGGGGCAGTGGCTCGATGATAGTGTTCTTCCCAATGGCCTTTGGCGGTGTCCGCTGGGCCGATCCCGTCTCAGTCGGGCTGTGGCAAAGCCGAGAAGCGATCTTGTTAGTATTGCGGTGCCAGGTCTACCTCCCGTCTTTGCGGCCTCGAAAGCACCATGGAGGGTTCAGGGAGTCGGTATGCTATTTATAGGTGATGTTCACTATCTGTAGGCACTCAGATTGTGACTGGCTTGAGTCCCCAAGGTTGCGCAGTCCAGCGTGAGCTGTTATAACTCCTGCATGTGCGGTTGCCTCTGCAGGGAGAAAGGTGGTGTGGTTGGGCACAGAGCCCGCCGCCTGCAAAGGTGATGCCACACCCTCAGTGGGCAACAGCAGCTTCGTGGCCCTTCAGTGTATCAGGATGTGTACCGTGACTTTGGCCTCTGGGTGTACTCCTGCCGGGATTCGGGATTTGAAATGTTCTTGCTCTCTACTCACGGCACTGCTGGGTTCTTCCCGACGGTGTACCACCCTCACTCTGTGTGCTCCGTGTCCTGGGGCTGTGCCGGGCCGGTCCTCTGGATCGCCCTGCGGTCTCAGCCCGGGGGGCGTCTGTCGTCTAAGCCAGTCCCGGGGGTGTTGCCGGTTCTTCACCCTCCTGGGGGGCCCCCCCTGCGAGCGATGGTTCTGCAATGCAAGGCACGACGTGCCGGGTGTCCCGGGCCAAATAGTATATGAGTTGGTGCCTCGTTACAGCAAGGTCTTTCAGGATCTGTCTTTCTGCATGAGATGGAGCAATGCGGTGCTCTGGACCTTCCCGCTCGTCAAGGCCACCCCGTTCCTCCAATAGCCGATTCGCCGGGTCCACTGCGCACTGGAGTGGATTAATGGGAAAGACCCGGGAGCCGCTCTTGACGAGGCCTGGCTCCCCTTCACAGATATGGCGGGTGGAGAAGTCACTCGCGTGAACCAGTTTGTGTCCTGGGGGAAGGAGGGGCGCTGAGGCACTCGCTTGCAGGGCCCTACCTCGGGCGCCTTGACGCGGACGAGGCCCGGGCCCGGATCCTCAGGGCCAGGGCGAGTCGTCCACCTCCCCTGCTGTTCCGCTCAGCTCCGGGTCCGGCTCGCTGTGAGGCCGACTCTCGAGGTTCGCATAGGAGCTTCCAGCTCCCTTCGCGGTCTTCTCCGTCCGGTGACGCGGGTCGGAGCCCGCTGTGACAACCCCACCGCACACCGGAGCCTTCACTCCGCGGAGACCGCCAGGCACCTCGGCGGAGCCCGTCGCAGCACCTCGTCACCCAGTGTGTGCCGTTCGTTAAGTCTCTTCACTCAGGTGGCCATTTTAGGAGGGCGCCAGGCGGCTCTTCTTCCACCTTCGCTTCGCCGTATCTCTGTGCCCTGCTTCCGAATACTTTCACCGCCTGGACCAAGTGAACACCACAGTTCCCGCTATGCATGGAGGTTATTTTCACATTTCATAATTAGCGATATCAGGAGATTTATCAGGATTCATGCGGCGATCGCGGGAACGACGGAGAGCTACGTCCACCTCATCGCGCTGCTAGTCACGCCCTCTCCAGATCTGAGAGTTAATAAGGAGTGGTTATTGGGTGAATTTGTTTTGAAGGAACTCTGGCCCCGTGTTGTGGATGGCCAGCAAGGTGATATACATTGCTTTAAAGGTAGTGCATAGGCCAATAGAGTGCCAATGGAGAACTCTCAGTGTAGGGCTGATGTGTTCTCTGGGAGGTAGGTTAATGAGCAAGCGAGCTGCAGCATTTTGAATTCTTTGCAGTTTCCTTAGCTGAAACACTGGTGTGCATAGGTAAAGGCAGTTTGAGTAGTCTAAGTGGGAGAGGATGATGGAAATGTGAGTGGAAAAATGGTGAGAGTAGGTGAGGTGAGCGAAGATATGCTTTAGGATGCGTAGGTGGAAGAAATAGGTTCTGGAAATGGAGTTCACTTTTTGGGAGAAGGATAAATCTGTGTCCAAGGTTTTTAACTGAGTTGGAGGTTGTTGGTGGGGGGCCTAGGGATTGCGGCCAGGGTATAGGCTGGGGGAGGAGCGATATTTTCCCACATATAAGGATTTCAGTTTTCCCAGGATTGAGGATGAGGATGAACTGAACGTTTGGTTATAGGCTGCAGTCCTAGACTGAATACATTTAGTGTAGACTATAAAAGCTTCATCATTGGAGACTATGTAATACCAGCTAGGGATAAGATAAGGACGCTGGGGCTCTTATTGGATGAAATCATCTGCCTGAAGGCTCAGGTGAGTAGTCTGGTCTCCTCAGCGGCATATTATAATAGACTTCTTTCCCATATTCCCCCATATCTCTCTCAAAAAAGTGGGGAGACCGAGGCCTGAGTGATTATTGGATCTAAGATAGATTCAGCCTGTTGGTGGGGATTGGGAAGGGAGAGGTGGCGAGATTAGAGGTAGTACAAAATAGTACTATCAGAGCCATAATGGGGCTGAAGAAATTTGAGCATCTGTCTAATGTTAGGAGACACCTCCACTGGCTCCCCAAAAGAGTTAAGGTTTGCGTTTCTGCTACTCACCATCACTCATAAATGTTTGTCAGGGCATTATCCAGCATACATGAGTGTATGCAGAAGGTTTAGATATATGTTGACGAGCAGGAGAGAAAGGGATGCTCCTTGTTGGCCCCCTTTTGTTACTGGTTGTGCGGTAGAGGTGCATGATTTGTGAACGATTAGAGATGAAAGAGGATATACAAGATATCACTGTGTCTTTAATTCCCAATGAGTGTAGCATATCTAGGAGGATGGTGTGATCGATGGTAGCAAATTCTGCATAGAGGTCAAGAAGGATCAGTATAGTGAAGCCTTCTGCATTAGCTGTTCTTTTTAGGTCATCCCAGACGGACACTAGGGAGGATTCTGTTCCTTGGAGCAGGCTGAAGCCAGATTGCGCAGGGTCCAAAATGTTGTTGGCTTCAGTGAAAAGGCCAAGCTGCTTGTATGCTGTGCAGTCCATGAGTTTGGCTATGAAGCAGGTGTTGGAGATAGGCCAGTAGTCCTGTGGGAGGAGTGGGTCGAGTGTAGGTTTTTTGAGGAGAGATTTGATGTAGGACTTTTTTAGGGCTTCCGGGAACGTTTTCGATGTTAGGGAGTGGTTGAGGATTGAGCATGCGATACTGTCTACACAGGTTGAGGCTAGGATGTTTTTGAGGAGGGTGGGCAGGTAGGGTCCCCCAGGGGAGCCTGATGGGTGGCTTTTTGCTTGGAGCGAGAGGAACTCCTGGTGTGTGATTGGAGAGAAAGAGGTGAAAGTTTGCATTGAAGGGGTGTTTCAATGCGGGTTGGGCTGTGGGTGGGTAGGGGGCATTTGTTTCAGTTTAGAGATGATAGTGGAGTGTCTGTCGATAGCAACATTGTGGAAATGTTCTGATAAGGTGTCATATAGGGATTGGGAGGTGGGTGCAGGGGCGGTTGGAGCAGGCTGGGGCCTTGAATTCAGAAATGATTCTAAGCAGTTCCTTGCTCGGGTTCCAGGAGTTTAAGATTTGGTTCCCATGGAATGTTTTCTTGCCTTTTCTGATTTCTAGTCTGTATGCTCTGGTTAGTCATGCTAGGGCGCTTTTGTTCTGGGCAGTAGGGGTGGTTATCCATGTGATTTGAGGTTGGTGGTGTACTACCTGGGTCTGGGTCCTGATCTCTGAAAGGACTGTTTTGAAGGGGTGAGGGGTGACCTTTCTTGGAGGGTTAGTGTTGGGAGAGAGGAGAGGAGGTAGTTGACTAGATCTGGGGTTATAACGACTTTATTCCATAGTGGAATGAGAGTTGTGGGGATTGGTGGAGGTCTGGCATGACCTTGGTGTGAGCCGTGGTGGTCAGTGGTACAGAGAAGAAGATTGCTGAGTAATCAGTCCATGATAGGGGATGTGGGGGCAGTGTGGATATGTTTGCCGTGGTGAAGATTGCATTGACGGTGTGACCTCCAGTGTGGGTGGGTGTTGTGAGAAACCTGAAGGCGTCTCACTCACTAGTCCCCGGGGATCCTGGGGGTGGACCAGTGTGGGAGGATCACCTGGATGAGGGGTCTTCAGGGAGTTGAAGTGGGACACTGGATTGCAAGATACGGTATCCCCTTATATGTAACACCTTTTGCCCATCCTACCAGGTAGGATACCCAGGAACTCAAACCCCACCCCCTTTCCTGACACAAACACTTTCTCGCAGAGAGTTCACCGTGAGCGACAATGGACTAACACCAGAGCTGTATACCTGACATGTCCCAATGCCACGGTGAGGCAAGGTCAAGCAATCATGGACATTACACACACCTGACTTCCATCACACTTCCCACACGGATAAAAGGCGGAGCATGAAAGCACACTCTGAGTGAGGCAAACCACATGAGGAAACAGCAGTTCCAAGATGGCAGTTTGATACAAAGAGAAAGACAGTGAGACCAGAGAGAGTCGCAAGGAGAGAAGCACCCATGAACTCTAAAGACTGCTACTTTTGTGAGCTTTGGAAAGTAAGAAAACGAAGACCAAGAACTAAGGCTGATCAAACCTGAACATTGTGTCGGAGGTTCTCAGCGCTCTCACGCGTTGATAACTAAGGTGGGGAGGAGTGATTTCCGCCATGGTACTGTCCTTGGCTCCTACAACAAAGTTGCATCAGAAAAGACAGCACAGCCGTTGAGTCGGAGAGACTGATACTAAACCAGCTTGTGTTTTGAACCAAGGTTGCAAGCAGCAACATTGTACAAAGAGAACAGTGTGTGAGGCATTTGAAAGGAGCTACGCGGATATAATTGGAAACCAAAAGGAGTAGTTGAACTTTATAATTGCACATTGAAAGGCCAAGAAAAGATACCATACACAGAGTGGTCCGGGCGGCACCACTTCGGTGCTCATTCGAAAAGTCTCTGTTAGGTATTCAACTGATGCTGAGTGTTAGAAAAAGAAATATTGAGATCGGAGTGGTTATGCAATGGGTCAAGCTGAGCCCTGTGCACATTCAAAAGTCTTTGATAGTCTAAATTACATCACAATTGGTCCAAGCCCAGCTGAGGCAGACTGATTGAGTGAAAGAAAGGGATCTGAGCCCGGCTCAGGGGTATCCGGGTTGAACCATGAGTCGCCCGAGAAATAATTATCTCTACATAGTTTGAAAGGATCTGATACTGGAACCAGGGGTTCCAATGTTGAACTTATTGTCTTGAAAAAGGATCTGAGCCTGGCTGAGGGGATCCAGGTGAGCACCCAAAATGAGTATTGGAAAAGGAAAATAACGTTTTTGTGTTGTGTTTGCATACCAGGCCTTCTGAGTCAAGAGCCTTTCAAGAAGTAAAGAGGCTTGGACACAGAAGGTCTTGAACTGTGAAAATGGAACTGTATCATCATGCCACAGAAGCCAGAGTGTGTGCTTTGCTCCAGTGAACCACCTTGTCCCATGCTGAAAATGTGGGGAAGGGAGGCCAACAGGCCAAACATCCTGATTTATCATTTTGTGAACACTTCTTTCTTTTTCATGAACATCACCTCACCTTATTTTTTAAATTAGCGGTAAGGATTGGCAATCGTTTTTTTGTATAGGCCCTTTTTAATTTGAAAAGACTCCACTAGGACTGCATCATTATTATTTGATTGTCATAGCTTGCTCCCATCTGTAGATTTGGGTTTAGATAGGCATTTATCTCACCCTTGTGAAAGTTCAATAAACACCCTAGAACTGTGGTCACTTGTGTCTGTCTTACTGTTGATACTATGCCTTCCTTACAGTGTAGAGATGCATTGCGTCAGCTTGAATGCTTCTAGGTTGTATGTGAGAGATTGGGCCATGGAGTTTGAGTGTGAGTCACACCAGATGTTGATGGTAAGTATTGGATGGAGATTGAGGATGGTTTTCAGAGCATCAGACAGCATGTCTGCTACGTTTTTGATGTAGCCAGGGGGTCTGTAAATAAGTAGAAAGCTGTGTGAGGTGGAGGGTAAGATTTGGAGTTTTACCAGAAGAGATTCATAGTCTGTGGTGTTGGCTGAGGTATCCTGTGTGACCAGGTGGGGCAAGAGGGGTGTGGAATGGGAGTTGGACAAGGGGTAATGGGCAAAGAGAGGAATAGGGCTAGAACAGAATTAGGTGCCGGCGGAGAGGTTTGGGCCCTATAGTGAGGGGGATGGGTATGGGATCTGGGTTGGTGAATGGACGAAGCTAGAGGGACCAGGCATAGTCTTGGTCTGAGCCATTCCTTGACTTTCTGGTGGCCCATGGGATGTGGGTGAGAGTGGGGGGGCTGTGTAAGTTGGGGTTTTGGCCAGGGCTGCTCTTGCTGTGCTAAGAGAAGGGCAGTGTGATTTTGGGGTGGGGAGTGAGCAGAGAGTTTATGTGAGTAGTTGGTGGGGTGGGGCCAGAAGATTGGTTTACCTGGGTCATTGGGTAGTCCTGAAGATTCCAGGGGTCAAGGTTTTCTGCTACCGCTCTCCATCTTGCCATTCTTGATTGGGCGGAGTGAGATCTACCTGGAAGGTGTTGCAGGTGGGAGCTGGAAGGCAGGGATGATGGCCTGTACATTCTGGATGGCTGCATTAGGGTGTGGTGAGTCTCATCAGGCCTACTGGTGCTCCAGCGTGCAGCCCTGATTTGGCTAGTGTGTGGCATGGCGTCTAGGCTGTGGGAGGGGTGAATCACATTGTGTGACTGAGTAGGGGGCACATCCAGCTGGGCACGTCCAACTTGGTGTGTTCTTACCTGGCAGTTTTGGAACTGTTCAGGGTAATAGGGGTGGGTTTGGTGTACGTGGATAGAGTGGGGGTACCTAAAAGTGGTACCACAGTAGAAAGCAAAACCTAGTAGCTCCTAGATTTGGGACAGTTGCATGAAGGGCGGAATGCCCAAATGGGGATAAAGCAGTAGATGGTCAAATACAGTAGCACCTAGATTTGGGACACATGGATAGAGGGGGGCAGGCCTAAATGGGCATACAACATTGGACAGTAAAATACAATAACACCTAGATATTGGGCACCTGGATAGTGGAAGAAACATCCAAATTGGGTTGCAACAGTAGACCGTAAAATACAATAGGACCTAGTTTTTGCACACCTGGATAGCGCCTTAATGCGGTTACTGCAGTAGACAGTAAAATATAGTAGCAACTAGTTTTGGGACTAAGAGTGTGGTAGCACCTAGATTTGGGACACTGGATAGAGGTGGAGAGGCCTAAATGGGCACACAACAGTAGACAGTAAAATACAGTAGCACCTAGTTCTGGGGCACCTGAAAAGCAGGAAAACCACCTAAATGGGGTTGCAGCAGTAGACCATAAAATTTAGTAGCACCTAGTTTTGGGACTAAGAGTGCGGTAGCACCTATTTGTGGGATAGCGGAAAGAGGGGGAGATGCCTAAATGGGCACACAACAGCAGAAAGTAAAATACAGTAGCACCTAGTTCTGAGGCACCTGGAAAGCATAATATTTAGTAGCATCTAGTTTTGGGACTAATAGTGGAGTAGCACCTAGATTTTGGACACCTACATAGTGGGAGAAATGCCTAAATGGGGTCGCAAAAGTAGACAGCATAATACTGTAGCACTTAGATTTGGGAAGCCTGGATAGAGGGGAGGACTTCCGAAATGGGGTTGCAGCAGTAGAAAGTAAATTACAGTAGCAGTTAGAATTGGGACACCTGGATAGAGGGGGAGAGACCTAAATGGGTACACAACAGTGGACAGTAAAATATAGTAAAACCTAGATTTTGGGCACCAGGATAGTGGGAGAAACGCCTACATTGGGGTGCAATAGTAGACAGTAAATACAGTACCGCTTAGTTTGGGACACCTAGATAGTGGGAGAAATGCCTAAATGGGAGTGCAACAGTAGACAGTAAAATACAGTGATACAGACACCTGGATAGTCGGAGAAACACCTAAACGGGGTTGTAACAGTAGACAGTGAAATACAGTAAGATGCAGACATCTGGATAGTGGGCGAAATGCCTAAATGGGGGTGCAACAATAGACAGTAAAATACAGTAAGATACAGACAGCCGGATAGAGGGAGAAACACCTAAATGGGGGTACAATAGTAGACAGTAAAATACAGTAAGATAAAGACACCTGGATAGTGATAGAAACGCCTAAATGGGGGTGCAGCAGTAGACAGTAAAATACAGTAGCACCTAGTTCTGGGGCACCTGGAAAGCAGGAGAACCACCTAAATGGGGTTGCAGCAGTAAACCGTAATATTTAGTAGCACCTAGTTTTGGGACTATTAGTGGAGTAGCACCTAGATTTTGGACACCTGGATAGTGGGAGAAATGCCTAAATGGGGTCGCAAAAGTAGACAGCAAAATACTGTAGCACTTAGATTTGGGAAGCCTGGATAGAGGGGAGGACCGCCAAAATGGGGTTGCAGCAGTAGAAAGTAAATTACAGTAGCAGATAGAATTGGGACACCTGGATAGAGGGGGAGAGACCTAAATGGGTAGACAACAGTGGACAGTAAAATATAGTAGCACCTAGATTTTGGGCACCTGGATTGTGGGAGAACAACCTACATTGGGGTGCAATAGTAGACAGTAAATACAGTACTGCTTAGTTTGGGACACCTGGATAGTGGGAGACACGCCTAAATGGGAGTGCAACAGTAGACAGTAAAATACAGTGATACAGACACCTGTATAGTGGGAGAAATGCCTAAATGGGGGTGCAACAATAGACAGTAAAATACAGTAAGATACAGACAGCCGGATAGAGGGAGAAACACCTAAATGGGGGTACAATAGTAGACAGTAAAATATAGTAAGATAAAGACACCTGAATAGTGATAGAAACGCCTACATGGGGGTGCAACAGTAGACAGTAAAATACAGTAGCACCTATTTCTGGGGCACCTGGAAAGCAGGAGAGCCACCTAAATGGGGTTGCAGGAGTAGACCGTAATCTTTAGTAGTACCTAGTTTTGGGACTAATAGTGGATTAGCACCTAGATTTTGGACACCTGGATAGTGGGAGAAATGCCTAAATGGGGTTGCATAAGTAGACAGCAAAATACTGTAGCACTTAGATTTGGGAAGCCTGGATAGAGGGGAGGACCGCCAAAATGGGGTTGCAGCAGTAGAAAGTAAATTACAGTAGCAGATAGAATTGGGACACCTGGATAGAGGGGGAGAGACATAAATGGGTAAACAACAGTGGACAGTAAAATATAGTAGCACCTAGATTTTGGGCACCTGGATAGTGGGAGAATCACCTACATTGGGATGCAATAGTAGACAGTAAATACAGTACTGCTTAGTTTGGGACACCTGGATAGTGGGAGACACGCCTAAATGGGAGTGCAACAGTAGACAGTAAAATAGAGTGATACAGACACCTGTATAGTGGGAGAAATGCCTAAATGGGGGTGCAACAATAGACAGTAAAATACAGTAAGATACAGACAGCCGGATAGAGGGAGAAACATCTAAATGGGGGTACAATAGTAGACAGTAAAATATAGTAAGATAAAGACACCTGAATAGTGATAGAAACGCCTACATGGGGGTGCAACAGTAGACAGTAAAATACAGTAGCACCTATTTCTGGGGCACCTGGAAAGCAGGAGAGCCACCTAAATGGGGTTGCAGGAGTAGACCGTAATCTTTAGTAGTACCTAGTTTTGGGACTAATAGTGGCGTAGCACCTACATTTTGGACACCTGTATAGTGGGTGAAATGCCTAAATAGGGTAGCAAAAGTAGACAGCAAAATACTGTAGCACTTAGATTTGGGAAGCCTGGATAGAGGGGAGGACCGCCAAAATGGGGTTGCAGCAGTAGAAATTAAATTACAGTAGCAGATAGAATTGGGACACCTGGATAGAGGGGGAGAGACCTAAATGGGTACACAACAGTGGACAGTAAAATATAGTAGCACCTAGATTTTGGGCAACTGGATAGTGGGAGAACCACCTACATTGGGGTGCAATAGTAGACAGTACATACAGTACCGCTTAGTTTGGGACACCTGGATAGTGGGAGACACGCCTAAATGGGAGTGCAACAGTAGACAGTAAAATACAGTGATACAGACACCTGGATCGTCAGAGAAACACCTAAACGTGGTTGTAACAGTAGACAGTAAAATACAGTAAGATACAGACATCTGGATAGTGGGAGAAATGCCTAAATGGGGGTACAATAGTAGACAGTAAAATACATTAAGAGAAATAAACCTGGATAGTTGGAGAAACACCTACATGGGAGTGCAACAGTAGACAGTAAGATAGAGTAGCACTTAGTTTCAATGTGAAATATTGCTAATTACCACATTTCACCTAGATGTGAGAAACGGCTAATCAACACAATTTGGCTGGATGGAGGAACTAACACGGTGGGTCTATATGCGAGGTGTTGTTGGCCTGTGATTGTGGTTATATGCATCAGACTATAAGCTTTGGTTGGTAGAGAAATAAGAGAGGTGGGTCAGTTTAGTGGGGTGCATTGATGCCCACACCACTCTTACCTTTTCAGTAGCTGATGGTAGACAGCTGCAAACTTCCTGCTTCCTGTGGCGATCCTGAAACACAACGTAGATATGGTCAAGCACATCAAAGCAAACCTTAGTGTTGCATAACCCTGCTAAAGCCAACATAATAGTATCATATTTTTGGCTAGCACGAGATGCCTGATTCCTATTTCTCTGAAGTGCTGCAACAATATAGCCGTACAGACCGCGAGAGGGTCCTTATTGCAGGATAATGACCCAACACCAATGTATGGCTCGAGGCAAAGCTGAGGGTCATAATATGGGCAAGGGTCAGTATCCCAAGCAATAATGACAAATCCCGAGGTCTATAAAGATATTAGCACATAGTGGCAGTAGCTGTAGATGTTTTGACGTTTTCATGCTGAAGTAAAAATTGGTACTTTAAAACGTGGTAAGGTAAATAGACAACTGAGTCAGTAAATGACATGTGGTTTTATTTTGTAGTATTGAAATAACATGGCTGTCTGTTGTGGGGTTCGCGGGGCTCTGGTGGACACACTGATGCAGGAAATCACACAGACAGGATGACATGCATGCAATGATGGTAAGTACCTTTGTTAAGTGCCGTGTGACACCAATACAAACTGTACTCATGTGTGTCCTTAATGGTTGTTCCTCTGACATACCGACACCACCACCCAGGCTAGTTGCTGCACTCTTCTCAGTAATTGTCACTAGAGGAATCCTCATAGTTAAGACACCACTAACATTCTATGTATGACACAGTGATGACATAACCTCTGCAGTCTACTGACCACTACATTGTCCTCCTGAATTAGGCATTTTAATCCCAAACTTGGGTGAACTGAAACAGGTTTTACATGAGCATGCATGTGGTGTCATGTAAAAATAAACAGTTTCTCTGTGAGAAAGAGAAAGCATTTTCCCATGTTTTAGCTTTCACTTTTGTTTGTTAAATAGGATGTTGTAGCAACAAAAAAAACAAAACCCAGAGAGGAAGTGTCTTGTTGAAAGAAAGCATGCTGGAAATTGTATGGTTTTTTTCCCTTTCTGCTTTTGAAGACATATAGACATATTGTTCGGAACGCAGCCAATACCAGTCGTTATTGACTGCATTCTAAATATTCTGATTGGCTGAGAGGTCAATAAATAATTCTATGAGCTAATGGGTGTTATTATTCCTTACTCTAATGAAGCTACTTATACACCTGGGAAATATGTTGTTGTAAACTTTTCTCTGCTGAGATACAAGCCTGTGCAAATGGGTACTCCTGTCATGAAAAGATGTACATGCCCAACCAGTTGAAGAGGTGCCATTTAATGCTGGGTATGCAACCGTTAACTCTCCAGATGTTCCCCACTACGAATTCCATCAGCCCTGGCCAGCAATGTCAATAGTGAGGGAACCTGGGAGTCATGGTCCAACACATCTGGAGATGTACATGTTGCAAATCATTCTATTTTCACAAACTCAATTAGACTGGGATATTGTGCATAACGCAGTGGATGAAGTATGCATACATAAGCAGTTAACTATGCAGATGCTTGCACACATCCCAATCTCCACAATGGCATATCTGTTGCAAGTTGTTTCTCCTCTGCAGGGCCCATGTCCAATAGCTGCTCTAGGCGCTGAATCACTCCACAATTAACCACACACAAGTTCTGGTACCACAGTTCCTGCCATCTAATCATAACAGAGACTGTGACCTGAAACATGTAGCATATATGTAACATGCAGAATACTGTATTCACTTAAGTCACTGAGAAGTTCCATAACCAAATAGAGGAAGGAGACTGAAGATTGTGTTCCTTTATAAGGTCCAGGAACTACAAGGTAACCAACAATATCTGTTTTAAGCATGGTAGGGGGTATTGTATTCCTTATTCAACACCGTAATTCCCTTCAATACTTGATTTCATACTCAAGCTGATCAACCTATTTTCCAATTGTGTATACACAAAGCGCATTGAGTACACACAGGTGGGGGAAGAGCGCTATATAAATGACCAAATACAATACAAATATAATATAATGTGTAGGATAAATGTGAAATAGGTAAATGTTGGCAATCAAAAACCGTCAAGACACAGTGCAATATGTTGCAAACAAACATCGTAAGCAGATTTACTAAAATACATTTAATAGCAATCTGTATGTTTTAAAATAAGTTTCAGCATGCAACTAGTTGACAGCTTTACTGTATTGAACTCCAGCAGTGCACTATGTTAACATACTACCACAAATGTCTCCTTATTAATAAATGGCTGTAAATTGGCACAGGCAGTTCATAAAACACGAGTGTGAAAAGTGGGCTATCGCTTTAAATGAATGCTACGCTGATGCAGCATTCTGATGTCACTACCCAACTATAATCATTCTTTACAGTTTGGTAGTGATGTTATGTTGTTACCACAATCGAGTAGTGATGTTCCAAATAGACTGTAATATGAACATTATTTACAGGTTGTTATTCAGATATTGAAGGCTTTCACATATTATACAGCAAATAGAATAGCCACCACTGTAGGTTCTAAGGTTACTGCAAGTCACTGAAGAGCTCCATGACCATATGGACCTTCCTATGGTCAATGCTCTATGGTGTGAGTTGCAATATCCATAATATGCACTATAGGGTTCATTTTATTCCACATAGTATTGTGGAGTATTTTTTCCACACCACTGCACCACCATAGTGCACCCCTTAGCCAATGGGGAAAGAAAACTGCCAAAAATGGAGGCAATAACCCCTGTGCGCACTAAATCTGCAAAATTGCGCAGAGTTCATGAACCACCAAAAGAGCTGCACGACCTGCCACATACACAGGCACAGTGGTGTAAAAGCAGGAATCCCTGCTGTCATCTGTCATCTGTCATCTGTCACCTGAAACAAGGCCACAGAAGAGCCTAATCTGAAAATGCCCTTAAAATTCTGTCATTTCCCTTGTGGCAGATTCTTGACCAAGTTGGGATATTTGATTACCCCTTGTCCTGATGGCAATCAGATCTACCCCTTCTTCTGCAACAAAAATGTCTCAATTTGAGCTGATGACTGGACCAAGGATGGCGCTACCCCAGCATCTGCTCTACAGAACCCAAGAGCAGACCTTGATAAATGCCTCCACAACTTATGAGTATGTTGTGAATCTGATAAAAACACCTTCCACATGCTTTTGCGTATGCTCAGTGGAATCTAGAAAGATCTGCAGATAGTATGAAGACCCACTATGACCTTAAGACAACTAAAAAGGAATATCAAGTAGGAGACCGGGTCTACTTGTACAATTTCCAAAGGAACCGAGCCAAAGAGTGCAAATTCCCCCCAAGTTAGTGGGAACGCTGAAAACGTGCATCCTGCTATCTACTGTGTCCAGTAACCAGAAGGGGCCCATTCAAATGCAGTCTGAGGTGCAGTCAAAATTGATCAGAACCGCCTTGCTGATCCAATCCCGCTAGAGGTGCCCTGCTGCCGGTAGACCAGATCCAATTCATGGACCAGAGCTGATGGCCAATTTAATAACTTCTTCTGTAAGTATTAATAGGAAGAACAGTGACCCATAGTATATTTGCATTGTAGTACCCCTATCTCAACCCATCCCATCTTTAATTCGGAACTCCAGTATTGTTAGAATCCTTCTTGTCCTGATTGTCTTGCCTGTGTTCCAAAACCATAACTCCCTAGTGATGTTGAATAACTAAAGTAAATCCCAGGAAGAAGTAGAGTATCCACAATGTGACGGGTTACGCTGATCATGTGACTGTAAGATCCATATGTGGCATTCTCTTTTTCATAGTCATAATATAGTGTAATCAAACTCATCTGTCATTTTCAAAAGCGCATTTATGTTTCATTTTCGCGCCTATTTTGCAAAAATGCCTCTCACTAAAACCTCTATAACTCCTTCAGTTTTAAAGATAGAAATGTAATTTCAACTCTCACTGATACCTAAGACCCTTAGCTATCTCCACGCATAATGTATTTGACCAATTTTTTTTCAATATCGCATAGTAAAGGTTTGCTGCGAATTTGCAAAATTCACAGGTTTACACGTGTCATTTCCCCATTTCAAAGTGCTTTTTCCATCCCATCCTGATCTGAAGGGTGTATTGTTGTTTAAAATTATAGCTCATGTATGTTAGGACCTGATTAATGTTGCTATCCATTTAAGCATTTTGCACCCTTTTGCAGTCGTTCACAAAGCCATTTTCATCTTTCAGTTTAAAAGTGTCATTTGGCAAAACGGTTTTCTCTCTTGTTTAGGGGGGAAAGATTGCCTATAACTCTAGACATTGTATTTCCTTCCTGAATACCTGCTGATTACGCACATTGGTGCACGATTGCTCATTTGTAGTTAAACAAAACTTTGCAGGGGGAATATTAACCTAAACGCTATCTGTGCACCAAACAAAACTGTTCTTTTTCCCTGTGGTTTCTATTCTGCATCATTATAAGTGAATTCAATTGCTTTGCTTATTTCTAAATTGTATCATCACCCTTTGCTCACCATATATATATATATATATATATATATATATATATATATACGTATATATATATATATATATATATATATACGTATATATATATATATATATAGTAAACTTATGTGTGATTTGAATATTAAATAAATGTTTACCTTTACAAACTAGTCTGATTCCTGGTTCAGTGTGACCTGGGGGGCGGGGGGTATTTTGAGACGGGTGTGATATGAGTGGTATATCATTCAGAATATTGAATTTATAGATAAAAATAAAATAAGGGTTTCATTTGCGCACTACATGCTAGGCGAGACTTGGGTGTGTGCCTGATTGAAATCCCTAACAGTATATGCATGATGTATTTTAATACTCAATCTTTTGTTTCATCTTCCAGCTCTGAATATGTGGAAAGCTCATAAGTAAAGTAATTGCCTCTCACACTGAGAAAGCACGAACTTTGCAAGGTTGAATTCCACACAGGGCAGACTCAGCGCTTCCCCCTTCCAAGGCCAATACATTGAGTACCATTAAATTGGGTAATAATACCAGCTATTAATACAGAATTTAGAAGGCGAAGGAATCTGGCATGAAGTGCTATATAAAAAATGTATATTATTAAGCTGAAACAGTGCTGCAGGATTATACCAACCAATATGGAGCTTGTAACACTTTGAACATATTTAAGGATACAAAAATAAGTAGTACTTTCAAAACAGATCACTGCTTTCCTGTTCTAGACTTCACAGAAATGCACAATATGAGTATACAACTATTGCTCCTTATCAACCAATGACCATGAATTTCCAAAGACATTTTTGTTTAAAAGGTAACCATCTCTCGAACTTAGTTTTTAAGTGTCAGTTGTTCTTTGATTCAGGTAGACTTGCCTTGCATTTAGCCAATTTGTGTAAGTCAGCCACATCTCGCATTAAGCCGAATTGTGTAAGGTAGCCTTACCTTGCTTTTAGCCCTTTTGTGCTAGTCAGCCATATCTCGCATTTAGCCTAATTGTGTACGGTAGTCTTACATTGCTTTTAGCCCATTTGTGTTAGTCAGCTATATCACGCATTAAGCCGAATTGTGTAAGGTAACCATAGCGTGCATTTAGCCCGATTGTGAAAGGTACCTAGATGAAACCCAGGATATCGACAGTGTTGCTTGTACAGCTAACACATTTTTCCTCCCACACACTGCACCTTTATAACTTAGTGGAAGGCACAGACTCACTCCACACACCCTACACTCTACACTCTCATATAACACAAACACCATTGCACAACACTTCTGCCATACGAATGAAGCTACCTTTAACGACAACTATTCGAATTGTAGGTTCCCACATAGTTCTCTGTCTCCTTAAAGACAAATTCACCCCTGTTTAGTTCATAGTAAACCTACGCTGCGCCCATTCATAAATCATTCAGATACGAGTGAGTAGCAGGGTCTTGGCCGCCCTCAAATAACTTTAATGGTTGAAATGTGCACACACACATAATAGCACCTCCCAAATTCCCCAAATGTGGACTCCGGTCCCTCCGAGGGCTTTCAACCAACAGCATGTTGGGACCATAATTATGGTGAAAGGCACTATACAAATGACACACTGAATGAATGAATGAATGAATGAATGAATGCGCTGCCTTTCGCACTGTGTGGTGGCTACGAGAGCAGGCAATGTGATCACAATTTACTGTAATGAAGTGTTAGAGCCCAGGTCACCGGGCTCTACTGTGTGATAGAGGTCCACCCCTCAGGGTATAGTCCTGAGCTGAAAGCCTTTAATGAGCATGACGTTCTCCTAGCACACAATAGAGCCAGGTGGTAAGGGCTCAAATGATGTCAGACCTCGTTCTGGGGTGAAAAGGGCCGCCTTCCCAGTGACTTCCTGTGTCTCCTTGGCCAATCCCCAGTGTGTACACATCACAAAAGTAAAAGGTTGGAATAAGACTGTACAGGTGGCTAAAGCCTCCATCCATTGCTTGGAATGATAATCGTATTTCATAAAATAATGTATATGTTTTTTCTAGGTGTTGAAAATGTTTTGTGGTCAGTAGGTGAGTCAGAGTAAAAAAAGAAGAGTTAGTTTCCAATTCCAATACAATTAAATATTTCCAATTTCAATAGATTCTGTCACTGTGAATGCACACAATTTGTCTGCCAAAATGCCCTTATTTCTTGGAAAGCAGAATGCTCAGATTAGCCAATAACCTATTTTTCCTGTGACCATCAAGGCAATGTTTAAATTTCTATTTGGCCACTTATTGGTTTGAAGCACTGCTGAGGCCCATAGTTTACAGTATGCAAAAGCACTAATAATTTAATGATAACAGATAATAAACACAATTGAAGACCCTGCAGCCTTATCCTCTGGTCCCTTACAAGGTTTGTCAGAATCTCCGAGTCCCACACAGAGTGTATCCGCATCCCCCACACCACCCCAGTATGGACATGTTGCCATCAGTGCATGGTAACATTCCTGTATGACACACACACACACTGACAATGTATGGTCCCACTTCAGGGGACATCCCTGTTGCTGATGCCCTCACTTAACTTAAAAAAAACACAGAGTGCCCCACATCATACTTACCAATGACCTGGATCAGACCAGTGGCATGAAAGCCAAAGTGTATTCCATTGCTGCCTTCCCTTAGGTTGTGGGGCATGGACAGCACACACACGGTGCTTGCACCACCCAGGGTCTGAGATTAGATCCTCTGTGAAAGACACATGCAGAACTGCGTCATCACACACGTGGCTGAAAGGGGGATAACACCAGCCACCGGGGCAAAAATCATACATATCAGACCCTCACCTGACATCACCTAACAACATGTTTGCCTGTTTATCTTACAGAGCGCCTGACTCCATACCTACCCTCACGATCTCTCAGATCACAAGATCATGCCAAACTTGTACAACCCAGACTCCGCCTGATCAAGTATGGGGGGACAAGTTTTGATCTCCTGGCCCCTGTTTATTGCAGCACCATCCCCCACGAACTCCAAAAAAGCCAAACCATCATTGAGTTTAAAAAGAGGCTGAAAACCTATCTTTTACATTCTCCCTCGATCTGAATGCTGCCTTCTCTCTTTCTGACGTGCACTTTCTGTTGTCTTGTCTTGTTTGTTTTAAGTGCGCCCTGAGGCCTCTGTGCGATTTGGTGCATTTACAAAAAATTAATTAAATAAATAAATAAATCACATGTTTCTGACTGATATGTTCCATAAAACCACTGCAGAAAGGCAAAACATCCTAATTTTGCATGTACGCAACGATGGTGAGTAAATAGAGTTTCGATCATGATATTTTGAGCAGCTGTATTTCAGCAATGCCTCCATTTCCCCTGCTTCTGAACATGGGCTTCTGGCTTTATCTTCAGTAAAAAGGAAGCAAATGAAATAGTAAGGCGATTTGCTAAACAATCCTTTTTCTATGTCTTCCGCTCCTGTGTAGTCGCCTTGGGAAATGATGTGGGTGTGGGCAACTCTTGCCACATTTCCAAAGAGGAAGTGGCTTCGTTATCTGCAAGAGCCAGTTATTGATAGGCCTGCTTACAGCCTCTTCCCAGAAGCCCACATCAGTCAGTCACTGCTGTGGAGTTCTGTGGTCCCTGGTGGATGCTTTTAGGAGATCTGTACACCTCCCGTCAAGCCAATTGGATTTTAAATGTTAGGTCAAATACAAGGAGTATGAAAAACCTATGTAAACAATAAATTGCATTTTCATAATTACACAACTAGAAAAACGAACAATTCCTGTAACAGCGCCTCAATGCCCGCGGGCTGTGTGAGAGCTTTAAAAATGCAAAATAAATCAATAAAAATAGTTCATCGATTTGTGTAAACGTACTTCTTTGATGGTGTTTGTATAGCGCTCCCTACGGGTTGGCTTGTGCCCAACCCAGAACACTTTGAGGGGGTGGGATACCTAAAAGACCCAACAAGAAAAATAAGGTGACTACACCTTACTATGGTTGGCGCTCACCGTTAGCTCCCAAGACCGGCTGTTTTAGTCAAGCATTCTTTTTTTGAATCTTCGATCTTTGGAAACAAATGCTTTACTCATGGATTATGCTGCCAGAAATTAGCATTCATTGCTTATATATAACTGAGCAATCATCGTACTAGGCCTATATTGTACATGTGCCAATGCATTTCGGTAAATTTTTGTCAGGGCTGTGCATAGGCTAGTTATGTAATGCTCGATTTTCTTGCTTTAGCTAATTATAATATACACAGATGTAAAAGATCAACACATCATGCAAAAATATAAACAAAAAGCACGTACCATCAATAATTGTGTCATCCGATCCATCCCAACATGTAACAAGAGACATAAAAAGAATGCGGTTAAGTTTTAAATATTATTGAGAACTCTGTATCTGTGTTTCAATCTTTGTTAAATGACATACCAAGTCAGTTGTGAATCAGATTTCTCAATGCGTGCAAGCGCACGTGTAAAGAGCTGTCCCTGCTAAAGATTAAGAAAACTATCAGTTCATATCTTTCTATGTAGATCTACTCATTACATAAGCTTTAATCAGAGAGCTCACCTCTTCTGCTTGTTACAAACCAGCCGGAATGAGTCGCAAGAACGCGCGCTTGCGCAGACTGGATTCCACTTTATGCATTGCCATGAAGACGTGTCGAGGTGCTGTGGTCCAGCTGGCTGGAGCACGTACGTATTCCAGTGTTTTTTAATTATGGCTTTGATACGATTACTTTGTTGTGAATATTTCGAATCAAACACCAGTGGTGGTGTGGTGCCCTTCTTGATTTTGGTTTTGAGGAGGTCTCCTATATTCTGTGATTCTGCTAGTATTTCTGCTGCTGTGACTTCTTCTTTAGTGTACCCCCGGTCAAGGAATTTCTTGCCCATTTGTTTGACTTCATTATCATAGTCGGTTGGTTCACTCACTAATCTTTTAACCCTAAGCATCTGGCTGTGTGGCAGATTCTTGATTAAGCTCGGTTGATGGAAACTCAGCCTTTGGAGCAAATTGTTGAGATCAGTAGGCTTCCGGAAGATGGTTGTCTGGTATTGAGTATTGGTTATGAGGATTTTTACATCCAAAAAATGGATGCTTTCTCAGGAATATTCGTTCGTAAACGGAATCCTGTTGTCGATGCTATTCAGATAGTCAAAAAATTCTCGTAATTCCAGTTCAGTACCTTTGCACACCCCAAAGATATCATCAATATATGTAAGCCAAATGCTTAAGTTACTTTGCCAACATTGGTTGAGGAGTACATGCTCAGTCTCAAACGTATGCATAAATGCGTTTGCATATGGCGGGGCCATCATTGCCCTCATTGCTGTGCCTGCTACCTGGAGATAGTACTTGTCTTTATATTGAAAATATGAGTTGTTGTTTATAAATTCCAATAAAGCCATTATAAACTCTTTCTGCGCTGGTATGTCTGCTTCTTTGAGTAATATCCATTCACCTGCTTCACTTCCTAAGTCGTGGGGAATAGAAGTGTATAAACCTTTCACATCTATTGTAAAACAAATGTTGTTGGGGTCAAATGGTATTGAGTTCGGATGTTGGAGGAAGTGAGTCGAGTCCTTTATGTACGTATTGGTTTTCTGGATGAGCGGCTGTAAAAAGTAATCTATGTATTTGCCAAGGGGTTCTAAGATGCTATTAATTCCTGCCACAATCAGCCTGCCCGGTGGTTTCACTAAATCCTTATACACCTTTGGGAGTGTATAAAAATGTGGAATACGGGGATGTGGATTTGTCAGAAATGTCTTTGTATTGTGATTGATCCATTTGAGTGATTCTGCCTAGTTGAGTAATTCTTCCAAATTACATTTAATTTCCAAAGTTGGATCATCCTGAAGCTGAGCATAAGTATTTCTATCTCCAAGTTGTCGCTCACACTCTTCTTCATAATCTGTGCTGTTCACAAGTACTAGGCCACCTCCCTTATCTGCAGATCTTATAGGTACAGTTTTGTCTCGATACAGATCTTGGATCAATTTCAATTCATGCGGTTTCATGTTTCTTTTTTTTTGTGCCTGAAGCACATTTTTTCTAAGTCTCTTGTAACCTGTTTTTGGAAGATATCCAGTGAAGGTATTGTTATTGGTGGAATGAATGTGCTCTTGCTTCTAAATTCTTTCAAATCTTCGTGGCTGATCTCCTGTGTTCCTTCTTGTTCTAGTTCACTAAAGAAAACTTTCAACTTCATTTTTCTGATGAGTTTGTACAGTTCGATTTTGGAATCAAACAACGTACTATCATATGTAGGAACAAAACTCAGACCTTTCTGCCACGTTTCTATTTCTTGTGTTGAAAGTATTCGAGTTGATAAATTGATGACTATGTTTTCTTTTGTTGTAGTCTCGTATTCGGTTTTTCTCTTTGTTTTTCTCTTCCCCCTTCTTGTTCTTTTGTTCCTCTGTCTAAAAAAGCCGTTCTACCTCTATTTGGCATTTCTGTTGTTCCGGAAGGTCGTGAGGTACTTGGAAAATCATCTTCTTCTGTGTTTGCGGTCTCTTCTCTGTGTCCGTGCCCGAACTTGATGTTTCACTAGTATTTGTTGGTTTAGATTTCCTTACTGGGGGACCATATTTGTCCATCCAACCGTAGACTTCATCTTTTAGATAGTCATATGTGTCCCTTTTGAATTTTTGAATTTTCTTAGCTTCAAGTTCTGTTTTATATCCAGCCAATTTCATATTAATCTCTTCCAAAAATACTATCCACTTCTTCTTTATTGAGTGTAGCTACGATGTCTTTTTCTATTTCTTGGTTTTTATTGCTTAAGTCTTTCAAATTGTTAGCTAATTCCTGTATTGTGAGGAGAATGAGGTCCAGAGAGCACTTATTTAATATTGCTTCCCATTTTTTCACAAAAATCTTGCTCTCCTTGCACAAGGTGGGGCGCAGCTGTATGCAAAGACCTCTTGGAATCCTTTGGCTCTTATGGTATCTTCCCAGCGTTGTTGCATGTAATTTCCGATTAATTTCTTTGCGGATCAAATATTCTAGTTGTTTGATCTGTTGTGTAGGAACTTGCTTTTTCGTGTTTGATGCTCCGAATCTACTGTCTTTAATTAGACCTAATATAATGTCTGCCTCTTCTGTAGAGAAGCGCAATGTGTCGGCTTTGTTAGTAGTTAGAGCTTCAATATCTGTAAATGACATTGTCTTTTTATTTAAGGCAAAATCTTTAAATGGTGTGCCTCCACCTCGATTGTGCCGAGAAAAATGTTACAAAAGTGGAGAGGAGAAGTGGGCACCACAAGTTTATGTCTTGTTCCTGTGTTTATTATTTTTCAATTTTTCAAGATGTGTTCCAAATTATTTTAACATGGAGCTGCCAGCCCTAAATGGTCCTTTAGCACGAGGACAATATACATATAAACCAACAAGAAAAATAAGGTGACTACACCTTACTATGGTTGGTGCTCACAGTTAGCTCCGAAGAGCGGCTGTTTTAGTCAAGTATGATTTTCTTGAATCTTTGATCTTTGTAAACAAATGCTTTACTCATGGATTATGCTGCCGGAAATGTTTAATTCACATCTCTGTTATTTTTGTTTTACATAGCATTCATTGCTTATATATAACTGAGCAATCATCGTACTCGGCCTATATTGTACATGTACCAATGCATTTCGGTAAAACATTTGTCAGGGCTGTACATAGGATATTTATGTAATGCTTGATGTTCTTGCTTTAGCTAATTATAATATACACAGATGTAAAAGATCAACACATCATGCAAAAATATAAACAAAAAGCACGTACCATCAATAATTGTGTCATCCGATCCATCCCAACATGTAACAAGAGACACAATTATCGATTATTACATAAATAGCCTGTGTACAGCCCTGACAAAGTTTTTACCGAAATGCATTGGCACATGTACAATCTAGGCCTAGTACGATGATTGCTCAGTTATATATAAGCAATGAATGCTATGTGAATATAAAATAACAGAGGTGTGAATTAAACATTTTTGGCAGCATAATCCATGAGTAAAGCATTTGTTTAAAAAGATCAAAGATTCAAAAAAATCATACTTGACTAAAACAGCCGCTCTTGGGAGGTAACTGTGAGCGCCAACCATAATAAGGTGTAGTCAACTTATTTTTCTTGTTGGTTTGTATGTTTATGGTCCTCGTGCTATAGGACCATTTAGGGCTGGCAGCTCCTGGTTAAAATAATTTGGAACACATCTTGAAAAATTGAAAAATAATAAACACAGGAACAAGACATAAACTTGTGGTGCCCACCTCTCCTCTCCAATTTTGTAACTTTTTTCTCGGCACAATCGAGGTGGAGGCACACCATTTAAAGATTTTGCCTTAAATAAAAAGACAATGTCATTTGCAGATATTGAAGCTCTAACTACTAACAAAGCCGACACATTGCGCTTCTCTACAGAAGAGGCAGACATTATATTAGGTCTAATTAAAGACAGTGGATTTGGAGCATAAAACACGAAAAAGCAAGATCCTACACAACAGATCAAACAACTAGAATATTTGATCCGCAAAGAAAGTAATCGGAAATTACATGCAATAACGCTGGGTAGATACCATAAGAGCCAAAGGATTCCAAGAGGTCTTCACATACAGCTGCGCCCCACCTTGTGCAAGGAGAGCAAGATTTCTGTGAAAAAATGGGAAGCAATATTAAATAAGTGTTCTCTGGACCTCATTCTCCTCACAATACAGGAATTAGCTAACAATTTGAAAGACTTAAGCAATGAAAACCACGAAATAGAAAAAGACCTCATAGCTACACTCAATAAAGAAGAAGTGGATAGTATTTTGGAAGAGATTAATACGAAATTGGCTGGATATAAAACAGAACTTGAAGCTAAGAAAATTCGAAAATTCAAAAGGGACACATGACTATCTAAAAGATGAAATCTACGGTTGGATGGACAAATATGGTCCCCCAGTAAGGAAATCTAAACCAACAAATACTAGTGAAACATCAAGTTCGGGCACGGACACAGAGAAAGAGACCGCAAACACAGAAGAAGATGATTTTCCAAGTACCTCACGACCTTCCGGAACAACAGAAATGCCAAATAGAGGTAGAACGGCTTTTTTAGACGGAGGAAGAAAAGAACAAGAAGGGGGAAGAGAAAAACCGAATACGAGACTACAACAAAAGAAAACATAGTCATCAACTTATCAACTCGAATACTTTCAACACAAGAAATAGAAACTTTGCAGAAAGGTCTGAGTTTTGTTCCTACATATGACAGTATGTTGTTTGATTCCAAAATCGAACTGTACAAACTCATCAGAAAAATGAAGTTGAAAGTTTTCGTTAGTGAAATAGAGCAAGAAGGAACACATGAGATCAACCAAGAAGACTTGAAAGAATTCAGAAGTAAGAGCACATTAATTCCACCAATAGCAGTACCTTCAGTGGATATCTTCCAAAAACAGGTCACGAGAGACTTTAAAAATGTGCTTCAGGCACAACAAAAAAAGAAACATCAAACCGCATGAATTGAAATTGATCCAAGATCTGTATGGAGAGGACACTGTACCTATAAGATCTGCAGATAAGGGAGGTGGCCTAGTACTTGTAAAGACCACAGATTATGAAGAAGAGTGTGAGCGACAACTTGGAGATAGAAATACTTATGCTCAGCCTCACGATGATCCAACTTTGGAAATTAAATGTAATTTGGAAGAATTACTCAACAAGGCAGAATCACTCAAATGGATCAATCACAATACAAAGACATTTTTGACAAATCCACATCCCCTTATTCCACATTTTTATACACTCCGAAAGGTGCTTAAGGATTTAGTGAAACCACTGGGCAGGCCGATTTTGGCAGGAATTAACAGCATCTTAGAACCCCTTGGCAAAAACATAGATTACTTTTTACAGGCGCTCATCCAGAAAACCAATACGTAAATAAGGGGCTTGACTCACTTCCTCCAACATCCGAACTCAATATCATTTGACCCCAACAACATTTGTTTTACAATAGACGTGAAAAGTTCATACACTTCTATTCCCCACTACTTAGGAAGTGAAGCAGTTCAATGGATATAACTCAAAGAAGCAGACATGCCAGTGCAGAAAGAGTTTATAATGGCTTTATTGGAATTTATAAACAACAACTCATATTTTCAATATAAAGACAAGTACTATCTCCAGGTAGCAGGCAACGCAATGAGGGCAATGATGGCCCTGCCATATGCAAACGCATTTATGCATAAGTTTGAGACTGAGCATGTACTCCTCAACCAATGTTGGCAAAGTAACCTAAGCATGTGGCTTAGATATATTGATGATATCTTTGGGGTGTGGAAAGGTACTGAACTGGAATTACGAGAATTTCTTGACTATCTGAATAGCATTGACAACAGGATTCAGTTTACGAACGAGTATTCCCGAGAAAGCATACATTTTTTGGATGTAAAAATCCTCATAACAAATACTGAATACCAGACAACCATCTTCCAAAAGCCTACTGATCGCAACAATTTGCTCCAAAGGCTGAGTTTCCATCAATCGAGTTTAATCAAGAATCTGCCATACAACCAGATGCTTAGGGTTAAAAGATTAGTGAGTGAACCAACCGACTATGATAATGAAGTCAAACAAATGGGCAAGAAATTCCTGGACCGGGGGTACACTAAAGAAGAAGTCACAGCAGCAGAAATACGAGCAGCATCACAGAATAGAAAAGACCTCCTCAAAACCAAAATCAAGAAGGACACCACACCACCACTGGTGTTTGTATCGAAATATTCATGACAAGTAATCATATCAAAGCCATAATTAAAAAACACTGGAATACAGTTACCTGCGATCAACGGGTAGAACATCTGTTCAAAGAGGTTCCTACATTTGCCTATCAACGCAGCCAAAACCTTAAATATAGACTAGTCAAGAAATGATCAGCAAAGAAAAAGAAAACCACAGACCGCATTGGAACCTTTCCATGTTTGAACTGTAGCAATTGTGGCTACATAATGAAGAGAAAATCAGTCTACCATCCATATACTGGAGAGACGATTAAACTAAAAAGCTATGCCAGATGTGATTCACATAATGTTATATATGCAATCAAATGTCCATGCGGCCTATATTATGTAGGCCAAACACAAAGGGTGGTTAAGGCCAGCTGGAACGAACACAGATCCTGTATATGTATCTGAATAAAAATTCGGCAGTAGCCAGACACTGGTAGGTCAAACATCACAATTTGGCCGAGATAAAGTTTGTAATTTTGGAGGTATTGCAGAGAAAAGAAAAGCATGAGCATCCAAAAAAGACTGGACCAAGTTGATACCTTTTGGATAGACCGGCTTAGCTCTCTAACCCCAAAAGGGTTAATTGAAGAGATTTACTATATGTGTTTCTTGTAGAGATTCCATGGAATTCCTCAGACTTTTAATGCAACAAATTGGATTTTGCAAGATATCTGGATGTATTTGCAATTATTTGTTGCAATCTGATTGTGTTTTGACGTTGTGCTCCATTCGAACTGTTTTACTTTGTTTTTTATTTAAAACCACTCAGCTTATTACATATATACTGGGTTTAGATGGAATTTGCGATGACTCGTATTTACTAGGATTCACACACACCATATGGAATACATTGTTCGCCTTTTTGTTCAAACTGGTACGTAACTATACAAATCGCTGTGAATTATTCGAATCCGGCGATAACATGCCCTCACAAACAGCCGCCGTTGCCAAGGAGACATCCCCAGGTGCACACGGGGGTGGGGCACGAGGCGTACGAGCTCCAGCCAGCTGGACCAAGGCACCTCGACACATCTCCATGGCAATGCATAAAGTGGAATCCAGTCTGCGCGAGCGCGCATTCCCGTGACTCATTCCGGCTGGTTTGAAACAAGCAGAAGAAGTGAGCGCTCTGGTTAATGCGTATGCAATGAGTAGATCTACATAGAAGGATATGAACTGATAGGGATCACGCATTGAGAAATCTGATTCACAACTGACTTGGTATGTTATTTAACAAAGATTGAAACACAGGTACTGAGTTCTCAATAATATTTAAAACTGAACCGCATTTTTTTCATGTCTCTTGTTACATGTTAGGATGGATCGGATGACACAATTATTGATGGTACGTGCTTTTTGTTTATAATTTTGCATGATGTGTTGATCTTTTACATCTGTGTATATTATAATTAGCTAAAGCAAGAAAATCGAGCATTACATAAATTGTCTATGTACAGCCCTGATGAAGGTTTTACCGAAATGCATTGGCACATGTACAATATAGGCCTAGTACGATGATTGCTCAGGTATATATAAGCAATGAATGCTATGTGAATCAAAAATAACAGAGATGTGAATTAAACATTTCTGGCAGCATAATCCATGAGTAAAGCATTTGTTTACAAAGATCGAAGATTCAAAAAAATCATACTTGAATAAAACAGCCGCTTTGGGAGCTAACTGTGAGCGCCAACCATAGTAAGGTGTAGTCACCTTATTTTTCTTGTTGGTTTATATGTATATGGTCCTCGAGCTATAGGACCATTTAGGGCTGGCAGCTCCAGGCTAAAATAATTTGGAACACATCTTGAAAAATTGAAAAATAATAAACACAGGAACAAGACATAAACTTGTGGTGCCCACCTCTCCTCTCCAATTTTGTACCTAAAAGACGCTACATCGATAGATCATTGATGCACCTGACTAAGAGTGGGCTATTCCAAGGGATATTCTCCTGATGCATGATGGGGGATGGATGATGCCTCATGTCCGCATACAGGGGTTCTGAGTTGGCATGGGAACAGGCAGATGGTCTATTATGAAGTCTATCAGCTGCCTGTTGATGGCGACCATTCTCTGGAGCAAGATGGAGCACTTGTGATTTGTGGTGCAAGTCACAAATGTTTGCTTGAATACAAGTTCTTAGATACTTCCTGTATTGGGGATAAGAACTTCAATCCTGGATAAAGAGGCTCTTCTGTGTTGGGTCTCTTTCTTTGAGAATCTTGAGGAGAACCATCTCCGGTTCCGGAAGCACCTCAAGACATTCCTCTTTGCTTCTGCTTTCTCTCCTCCTCTCCCCTGCTGATCTCCTGGCTGAATCTGAAACTGCACTGGTTACCTGGCTACCCTCTGATCTCGCACCCAGATCCCATCCCCGCCTGTTGCACACCTGCACTGCCCCCCTGGGAACCCCTGCATTCGGGGACTGTTTCTGTATCCCTATAGCCACCTGCATTTGACACCTGATGTCTGCACTCACCCTTGCACTTTCCACCAGCTGGCCACACATTTTATTTATTGTCTTTAGTTATTTACTTTTATCCTATGCACTTCACTGTCCCCTCCCACCTGCACTTGTTCCCCTTCCCCCTCCCCTGCACTTGTGCAATCTCAATGTCATCTGGCCTAGTAGGATCGCTGTCTCTGTCTTCCCTCTGTTCCCCCTCCCTTGCCTCGTCGCGTCTTGAAACACTTGTGTATAGGTGTGTTATAAATGCCATATCATATCATATCATAGCATATCATATCATATCATATCATATCATATCATATCATGAGGTTTGAACTCTTTCTTGGCATACAAATGATTATGTCTTTTGAACCAAGAGTAAAACTACCAAAGTCTTTACAGAATTATATGTTTTCATTTCATCATTAGAGCTTACCATCTATGTTCCTCACATGCATTGGGTAGCTGCTGATAGGGCACAAGGGTGTGCATCACACATTTTCTGAATGGCCATATCGATTAATATCGGCTTTCATGTTGAACACAGATGTATGTAGTTTGGATATAATGTGAGGAAGTGAAGACATTCCTAGGTTGGCATTTGTTTTCAGCGTGGGTGTCATGCCTGTTTTGCTGTGTGAGTCGGGTCAGAAACAATATACTGTGTTTGGTTGTGGTTAATAATGTGTTGTGTTTGCTACTAACCTTTATTAGGAAGAAAGAAGCGAATCTTAATATGTAATGATTCAGGATGACATTGAAAGCCTTACGTTCTGATGCTATCCAGGGCCTGCAGGTCCAGAGGGGGTGGGGAGGTAGGCGCAGGGTGCCCAGTCACCCACCATCCATGAGGAACCGTAGGTGCTGCCCATAAGTAACTGCCCAGTACCTCCCACCAGTGGGGCCCTCAAAAGAGACTATCAACCACTCGTTTTAAATCCAAAACAACACATCTGTACACATTCTCAGATAGTTATATTGACCACTGGAGATCACGGCACTTGCATTTCTCAAATTACATTCTAAGAGCAAGAATGGTTACGTCCAGTTTAAGTAGTGGGGATTTGACATCCAGGGAGCGAGGTGAATGCATGAACAGTTTTATGCCATTTCAACAATTTTCTTTACGGGCATGTGATTTTCACATTTATCATCCAAGTTGTAATAACATGGCCTATCGCAATGTCAAGGATAGAAGCTCCATTTTCTTGAGAGTGATTCAACAGACCTTCACCTTATGTGTTCTCCAGTGTATACATAACACAAGAGATAATGGATGGAAGGTTTAGAATTAATATTAAACTCTGGCACTGCTCTGGGCAACCCTCCAGACCATCGTTCTTCGCCTGCCAAGCCAATAAAGAAGAAGGAAGCCCATTAGCATATCAGGCTTGGTCCCACCACAAAAGGGGCCGTCCAGCCTGAACTGCTAGGTCACATCCCTTCGGCAGGAGACCACAAGCATCCCCAAACCTGATTTGCATATGGTCTTTCTCCTCTTGTAATGGCTTGGCAGGCAAAGAACGATGATCTGGAGGGTTGCCCAAAGCAATGCTGGTGGTTAAGATTAATTCTAGTCCTTCCAGTCATCACCTTCCATTCATCACCTCTTTTGTTTTACTGCAGTGTATGCATGACATGCCTGGATCTGCCCTTGGTCACCAACTCATGGGTTCAAAAGACAATGTACAGAGTGATACTGCTCGTAACTCTAACTAATGAGCACACGTAAGACCAATCCATTGTGAAATGGCAGAGTATGTCTATGTGCATAAATGAGATCTTTCCGTAGTCATCACCAACCTCCTTATTTTGATGCGACCTGCTCGCCGGAATAGCCATCCCAAGGCCCATCCATGACTGCATCTAAGGACTACTCTGATGGCATAAGAACCGGGATCGACCCCGGATCCCGTGCAATTCCCCGCTCCACTCAGAAAATGCATGCGCGCCCATTATGTTGGTTGGAAATGGGAGCCATGAAAAGGATCCCTATGCACTCTGCTTGCTTTTACTATGCAGAATCCAAAGGGATGATGTGGGTGGAGACACTGGGTTTACCTCAAAAAAGGAGGGAAGCACATTGAGCAGATTTACCACTCTCTGCCCCACGCTTTTAGAGCGCTCTGCAAAAAAAGGGCCATAGGATGTCAAAAATGGCGAACGAGAGCTTGTGTGTTCATCTTTTATGACTTGTGGGCCATTTTGCACCACAAAAAAAGTATATCTGAATTATTTGTATACAATACAATATTTATTGTATAACACACTATGCATTTGAACGTTTTCCTTGATAAATATTTAATCTGCTAGTCAGACATAAAAGGGGAAGTGTCCTGAATTTCTTCCCCATGCCAAGAATTAGTCCAAAGATGTGAAATATTGCGAGCAATTTTTTCGATTACTTCAATTTTTTATATTTTGGTATCATTTATTCTTGCTTAAGTCAGCAAGATTGCTCAAAGAGTTAAGCACTTGCTTCAGAGGCATGCACCCAAATCAGCCAGATGGATTGTCCAAAATGCAGCGTGCTGTCAGTGATAGAAGTGTACCAACAAAATGAGTGAAACTACGACTCCAGTGGGTGACAGATTAGGATGGAAGGGAGCCACGTGAAGCAGATTATTCAAGGGTTGCAGTCATGCTGGTTGGCAGCCAATTGAGTGAAACAGATTTCAGTTTAGCTGTAACTGATATCCTGTGGTAAAATACAGAAGTGTGCTTGAACTTCACAAAGAACAGTTCCGGAATGGTGAAACAATTGCAAAAAGTAGTGGAGCTGTAAACAGTAAAAAATAAAAGTAGTGGAACACCGCTCCCGTTCTCGCTCACTTCGACCACTATGTGCTCGCCTTCAGGACAAGAAAAAGCTGTGCTAACAAGGTTCGATTTCCATGCCAGCGCTTAGAAGCCAGGAAAGTCTGACATTATGAGCAACGTAAATCCCCAATAAGAAACCGTGTGCATGGTATTTCTATAACGCCAACTTGGCAAGCCACTGATCCCTGTACAAGAGAGATAGTGACTGACTGAGTTGTTCACAAGACATTTCTTTTAACAGCACCTGCTAGCTGGAGGCATTCTACATGAAGCGCTATATAAAAATCGCACTTTATTTTATCGACTTTCATTAGATTACAAAACGATTCTGGATAGGGTAGGAATTTCCATTGCTTGTTAGCATGAAGACATTCTAGTACTATTGAAGACATGCCAAGTATTATGCGTCACTTTCTCTACTATAGATTTACATTCTATGTAATCTATGAATTTACATTCCATCAACAATGCAAAACTATAACAGAAAACTACGAATCCCAGCAACACTTGGGTTTTACTGTATGTGTTATCATTTGGCTAATACTCAAGCAGTAGTAACACCGGCACCGCTAATAAAGGTGCCAGTGCTTCCGTTACGGCTTGCTTACCGTGGCCGCTGTGTCCGGCAGGGTCTGCTCTATCAGGCGCAGCGGCTCTGGTAGGCAATCCGTACTCTACCGGTCCAGTAACAACGGTGCCGGTAGGGTTACTGGCACCGTTGTTACCAGACCGGCGCAGTTAGAATGAGGCCCAATATATCATTGATAATGGTTGGGGAACAAATGTCCCACAGAAGATTATCATACAAGGAAATATCACCTCACAGGGTAACAATGTTCAATGATATTTGTTTCTGAAAGGGAGGGATAATACTCAGATCCAGTTCTTTGATACAGCTAGGACTCCAAAGCATTATCAAGTAATGGGAATTCCTACTCTTTGGCAAAACCCGGAAGCAAGTATTATCCATGCATGATACCTTAACGATCTGACCCTATGTAGAAGGGTAGGAGCAAAAAAGACATCCAGAGGCTTCTAGAAGCCGAAAGCAAATGGATCATTCTCGGTTGACTGCCCAGCCCTGACACCTGCTAGTAAAGTACCATGCAAAGGCAATGGTTACCAGGAAAAGCCAGCAAAGACAAGGAGGACAAGTTAGTTTTAGTACAATCGAAATTGAAAATGTAACGTCCATGGGTGAAAACACTAGTGTGAGATGGTGAGAGGCTGACATTGAGAACATCGTTGCGCGAGATCACACACAAGAGCAAAACCAGCTTGGTTGACAAAGATTTGATCGTAAGGCGTTTGTTCTCTTCCCAACATGGAAAAGAGCTCTAAAACGAAATGAATGTCCTACAAAGAATTGCACTTAGAAGTTGGCAATTACAAAATGTGACTCCTTTCAGAAAGCAACCAATTAAAGGATGTTCCTTACCTGAAACACTCTCCACCAAGTCATGAGCTGCTGAAAAAGCAGCTTTATGCACCGGATCATATGGAAATCCATTGCCCTCTGGTAACAGATCAGCCAGGAACTTGGCTACCATCACCGGTGTGGCTGTTAAACGATTATCATCCCATTCCAAATGCAGCCCTTATTGCCTTATGGATTTTCACCATGGAAGGAGCCCAGGCGCTCCTGACGAGGAATGCAGTCGGAGCAGAAAGGCCTAGTACAGATCAGTAAGACCTGAAATCTGCCAAGCGGCAGGTTCCAGATTCCCATTCATCATCATAAGATGATGCTTACCCAGGTGATTCGACAAGAGCTCGGCTCTATGGGGAAGTGGGAATGTAGACAGTGCCAAATGGAAATCAACCACACGACATCCAAAGGCAAGGCATTCATAAGAGATAGAGACTAAAACCTGGGCAATCATTGCCAAAGAAGGGAAGGCCTAACCTCTCCCCGTGTCACATGGATGAGGAAGGCATCTGAATCCACTTGCAATGGGTCTGGCCTCCAGCTTAAGCAACGAGGCTCCTGAGCATTGAACCTTGAGGTGAAGAGATCCAATTGGGAAGGGCACCATGAGATCTCTAACATTATGAATACAGAGGGGTTCTGCTACCACTTGCCGAGGTCTTTAAGGTTCTGAGCATTCCTGTCTGCCACTGTATTGGTATTACATGGCAGAAAATATGCTGTCATTGGCAACCCCCAGAAGTCACTTGTCAAATCGATCAACAACTTCAATCGAATGCCTCAGAAAGTATTGATGTACCGCACTGCTGAAGCATTGTCCATTTTCATCAGATGCAGGCATCAACCTCTTAGAGTCCTGAAGACAAACAAGCCTTTAAGCAGTCCTGCAGATTTAAGATGAAACGTCAGATTGGCCCGTGACTATTTGCCCCCTGCCATGATCTTTCAGCAGTGAGCCCCACCCCACCTAGTCAGCGCTGCTTACTTAAATTTGATGACCTTGCTAAGCACTGAGTGAACAAGTGTGGTAGAAATGCCAGTGCAGTTCTGACCAAGCTTTCTAATTAAGGGCAACCACATTGACATGTGTGAGTCCTCTTTTTAGGTGTCTTATCTTTAGCCTTCAAAGCACTCAGTAGTTCGTTGGTCCTGTTAAATATCACCTAGATAGAGAAAAACAGAAAAATCACTATCGTGGCTAGGATCCTGAGAGAGACCAATCCCCTGTCGAGCGGTGAACTTATTTCTCCCTTGATGGTGTGAATCTTCCTGAGCGAGAGATTCAGCATGGCAGCTGCTGTGTTCACGCTGGTCCAGGGCAACTCCATAAGGCGGAAATGGATCAGACCTAATTTGTCCCAGCTGATAATGAAACTCTAGCTATAAAGGAGAGAGATCTGGGACATCATTTGGGGGTCACCAGGGGTAGCAACTGCAACCCATGTGGTCTCCCTTGCTACCCCTAAAAAATCAATGTATATGTATCTTTAAAAAAAAAACAGAATCTCCTAGGCTGTGGCCATCGCCATGTGGCTCTTTGTTTCTGGAGTGGCTGGATTTCTTGTTCAAGCCTCTTAAAAATAACTGGGGGAGTTCCCAAGTGTAACACTTTGAGCAGTGACCCTAAATAAGAAAGAATAGGAATAACAAATAATGTGTCTTTCTAGAATTCTATACAATAATTGCTGGACTAATTAAATGTTCATTTTAGGCACACTTCAGGGGTGAGTCACTGAATTAGTGCGTTCTTAAACACCTCAAATTCACAAGGCAGACAAAAAAATCCAAAAAGCAATTAGAGTATAATAAGCATCCAATTCGGTCTATGTATTTTTCTGTTCACAAGCTGCAGTTATGGCATGTTTTTCTTTTCTGCCATTGTCTCTGTTACGATCATCACAAGACCTTCCATCTCGGTGTCCTCGGTCACGTGAAAAAATCCTTGTGCCTAAAAGCTTGTGTACAGTGAAGAAATGTTTGGCCAGAGCACGTAAAGTGGCACTTGATTTCATTGTGCCACAACTAATGCTTTTTTGTAATATGTCTATCTTTGCCATCTCCCTGCCATGCTGTTCCTGATGTTTGTTTGCATGTATAAGGTAACGAGCGCCCAGTTCCCAAAGCTGCAGCTGTTGTGATCCTGAAGTTGGGGCCATGAGGACGTGGACTCCTACTACCCCTGTCTGCCCACTAAGCTGCACCTCGCCCTGATGGACCATCCTCTGCCTGCCAGCCTTCACCAAGACAAGCTCTCAAAGGTAGGAGCGTTGGGGGGAAAAAACAATATTTATCTTTTTATATGAAAAAAATAAATATTTTAAAAAATTCCATTAAGACCTTGCAATGTGCATTTATTCTATTTGTATGCACTGCATGCACGCTAATACCGCGTTTCAGTGTGGCATTGCGCTGGGGCTGATCTTCATGCCTTTCTGTGTTATGGCACCACGAGGTAACTTGAATATGCTGCCGCCTTCTGCCTTCACCAGAAGGCCTCCGGAGTCCCTCATCTCTGCCCCTCACTGATCAGGGATTGGCTGACTTATTTCTTCAACTGCCCTCTGGGGCGCTTGCAGGCTTTAGCTGGCCCCTTCTCGAGGACCCACTTTCTAAGGCCCTGTCTGTTCCCCTGTCCGTTGCCTGGCCAGGTCTGGGTTCCTCACCTACACCCCTCAAGCACACATGGAGGCTGAGGAAAATTCCATGTTCCCTGTACACACGGTAATCAATGGACCCCCATCACTTCTCTAAAGGTCAGTTCCCTTAACTAACCACATTGATCCTTTCCTTCACACCAGGACTGTTCAACCTCTCACTTGACCTCATCTCGGCTTGACTAAACCCGCTTTGCCCAATTAATGAATATTTTTCACCTGTCCTGATAAAAAAAAAAATCAAATTTAGTTATGCCCACTTACTGAATGTGTTTCACCTGTCCTGCTAAAAAATAGAATTTAGTTGTGCCCAGTTACTGAATGTGTTTCACCTGTCCTGCTAAAACATAGAATTTAGTTGTTCCCTGTTACTGAATGTGTTTCACCTTGCCCCGCTGAATTCGTATTTACCTTCCCAGTAGCTGCATGAATCTCACCCGCCCTGCTGAAAATCGATTGTAGTTGTGCCTAGTTACTGAATGTTTTTCACCTTGCCCTACTGAATTCGTATTTAGCTTCCCAGTTGCTGCATGTATCTCACCTGCGCTGCTGAAAATCGATTTTAGTTGTGCCCAGTTACTGAATGTGTTTCACCTGTCCTGCTAAAAAATCAAATTTAGTTGTGCTCAGTTACTGAATGTGTCACCTTACCCTGCTGAATTCATATTTAGCTTCCCAGTTGCTACATGTATCTCACCTGCCCTGCTGAAAATCGATTTTAGTTGTGCGTTGTGGCTGCCTGTGATCTTCACTAGCTGGCGCGCCCCCTCTGTCTTCCCCCTTGTGCTCCCCACCACCCGTACCTCCTATCTTCAAGCGCATAGTGCTTCAGCCTGGTGTCGTCCCACCTTCACTTAGCAAACCATGTTGCTTTCTATCTCACCTATC
The DNA here is from genome assembly GCF_040938575.1 of Ambystoma mexicanum. Taxonomy (NCBI): domain Eukaryota; kingdom Metazoa; phylum Chordata; class Amphibia; order Caudata; family Ambystomatidae; genus Ambystoma; species Ambystoma mexicanum. The sequence continues at coordinate 1,336,045,284 of NC_090924.1, forward strand.
CTCTCCAACTGCTTCACTATCTCCTATCCTTCTCCTGTCACTAAATCTGGCCGGAAGAAACCTAAGAAGACATACTGGGCTCCAATAAAGGCCTTCCTATTGCAGACACCTATATTACGGCTTCCGCCAGAGAGACTTTCACTGACATCCTCTTCTTCGTTAACGCACCTGACCTATGGACTCACTACATGGTCGGCTTTCTCTCTCCTATCACATCTTCTCCCATTAATGGTGGCACTCGCTGGGAGGTCCTACTTGACCTCTTCGCCATTTCCAGAGTCATCATTAATGTGTATCTCATTGGTAGCATCATAGTTCAGGGTCCTCAACCCAACCTACTTCTCTTCTACAGGTTCATCCCTCACTTCTCTATCTAACCTCACCTCTCCCTCCAGCCAGGCTCCCTTACATTCTGCATCTTCCTCCTCCTCTGCACAGGCTCCCTTGCCTTCTGTGCCTTACTCCTCCTCTATACAGGTGCCCCTGTCCTGCCCTACTGCCCCGGCTCCCTTGTCGGCCTTGGCTCCTCTGTCATCCTCCACTATCCTCCGTCCCCCTTGCCAACCTCTGGGGGGGCCACTGTCCCCTGTACTCCCCCAAGGAAGACCCTCAAAGATGGCAAGCGGCTCCACATTGCCACTCTCAACACGCAAACTGCCATCAAACAGTCATCTGATATTGCCATCAAACACTTGTCTGATATCTGCAACCTCCTCGAACTCATGGATCTTGATGTGCTCGCCATCACTGAGACCTGGTTCAAAGATAGGTCAGCCACAAGCTTTGACACACTCCTCCCTGAAGGCTACAAAATCCTCTCGGTGCCCAGGCCTAAAAAGACAGGTGGAGGAGTGGTGTTTATCTTCTAGAATGGATACCTGTGTCCATCATCCCTACTAAGGCCTACTCCTCCGTCGAGTTCTTAGTTTGCAGTCTCTATCCCCTAAATCTTCTCTCATTATGGCCACCTTCTACCGCCACCAGGCCAGGCCACTCTCTTTCTCTCAGAATGGGCTGACCTGGCTTCCTCCCTACTCCCCTCCTCCTCTCAACTCCTCCTGATGGGTATTCTTAGCATTCACCTAGACTCAAATAACTCAACAGGTCCTTTCTGCATCCTTTGTGACTCTCTCGCCCTATCTATCCTTCCTCTCTGTCCCCACACACACCGAAGGCCACACCTTGGATGCTCTCATCTCTACTGACATCCCCTCTCTATCCCTCTCACTACCTCCGTCTCTTGGACTGACCACTCTCTTCTCTCAACACACCTGAAGCTCTCCTAGCCTCTTGCAGAAATACATCCGGCACAGCTACTTGGCATCAAAGTCCCAAGACCCATGAAAAAAGTGACAGTGGCTGCCTTTGCTGCCTCCTACTCTCCTCCACCCATGCCGTTGGCTGACTCCCACCCTGACACAGTACTCGCTAACCTCAATCTCTCTATCTCCAACAATCTTGACATCCTTGCCCCTGTCATGAGGGTCCGACTGAAGTCTTCCAAAAAGTACAACTCTTGGTATGACTCCGACCTGGCTGTCCATAAAGTGTAGGGCAGCTGAGCGGAAATGGAATTCGTCGGTCGAACCATCTGACAAACAGGCCTTCCGCCTCCTTCAAAGTCATTATCAACTCTGCATCCATACCAAGAAAAGATTATTTATTTAAGCCTGCATCTCCGTGGCATCAAACAACATGGCCAAAGTCTGTTGTGAACTAGTCAATTCTGAAATTGCCCTTCTTCTGCCACACCCACCAAGGACCTTTGCGCGGCCCTGGCTTCACATTTCACCACACAAACACAAGACATCCTTTCCACCCTCTCTTCCACACCACAGCATACACCAACAACGGAGCCTCCCTTGGCCACCCCTCCTCTTCCCCTCTCATCTCTTTCGCCCATCACACCGGATGAGATCACCAGACAAGTCTGATCTATGAAGGCTTCATCCAAACAGGTGGAACCCTGCCCCTCCAAAACCATTTAAGACAATATTGACTCCCTTGCCCCAGCCTTAGCAGACCTCTGCAATCTCTAATTTTCCACTGGAGCTTTCCCAACTGCCCTGAAGCACACCCTTGTGCACCCTCTGCTCAAAAAACCCTCTGCCGACCCCTCCATTCCGGAAAACTACCGCACTCCATTACTCCTCTCTTGGGCAAACTCCTGGAGAGAAACTGACATCTCTCAGCTGACCCTCCACACTGAATCTATTGGTTGCTTCCACAACCATCAATCTGACTTTAGAGCATCCAGAGGCATGGAAACTGCTCTTCTGAACACCTGTGAAGACCTGCTCTCAAATTTTGACACTAACAACCCCTCTATCCTCATTCTCTTGATCCTCTACTCTGCCTTCGACACAGTTAGCCACGACATCCTGATCGCATGTCTCTGTGACACCTTAGTAATCGCAGGTCAGGCTCTGGCATGGTTAACCTCCTTCCTCTCCGACGACCCATCCCAGGTAGAACTCAGAGGTTTTCACTGAGCTATCACTCTCTCATCCTGTGGTGTTCCCCAGGGATCCTACCTATCCCCCTGGTTCTTCAATGTCTATATGGCTTCCATGGCACGTGTGATTGCCACTTTCACCTCTAACTTCCAGTGCTACAGAGATGACACACAACTATCTTTCAGGCTACCCTCAGCCACCTCCTCCTCTTCGCTCATATCTGACTGTCTGTCTGCTATTCAGTCTTGCTGTGCTGCAAATGACCTCTGCCTCAGTGCCACCAAGACTGAGATAATTTGCATTGGGACCCATGCTCCCGCTTTCCCACTATCACTCTGGCCGGCCTCCCTTGGCTGTGCACCCGCACCCACCTCCGACACAAAAATCTGGGGGTCATCTTTGACTCCACTCTCTCCTTCTCCTCTCACATTTCAGACATCTCTAAAAAATAAAACTATCAGCTTCACCTCCTCAGAGGTACTCTACCTTTTCTCACTTTCCCCCAGAGGCTCACTGTCTTCAGATCCCTAGGTCTCTCCTGGCTGGACTACTGCAACAGCCTCTTCCTTAACCTCCTTTCTTCTGCCCTGCACCCTCTGCAACTCATCCAGAACAGAACAGCTAGACTTATCTTTGGCCTCAAGCCCAGAGACTGCATCACTCCGGTGCTGAAATCCCACCACTGGCTCCCGATGGCTGCAACAATCAAATTCAAGACCCTTTGCATTGTGGCAGGCAGATGGGGAGCAAGTGCAAGTGGATCTAGGTCACCCGGCCTAAGCCCCGCCCACCTGGTGCCTTCCTGCCTGCTGCTCTTTTTCACCACTTAGCAAGCCCCGCCCACCTGGTGCCTTCCTGCTTCCTGCTCTTTTTTACCACTTAGCAAGCCACGCCCACCTGGTGCCTTCCTGCTTGCCACTCTGTTTCCCTACTTAAGGAGCCCTCCAGCTTCTTTTCCTTTGCAGATGGGGAGCAAGTGCAAGTGGATCTAGGTCACCTGGCCTAAGCCCCGCCCACCTGGTGCCTTCTGCCTGCCGCTCTGTTTCCCTACTTAAGGAGCCCTCCAGCTTCTTTTCCTTTGCAGATTGTGAGCAGGTGCAAGTGGATCTAGGTTACCTGGCCTAATCCCCGCCCACCTGGTGCCTTCCTGTCTGCCGCTCTTTTTCACCACTTAGCACTCCTGCCCACCTGGTGCCTTCCTGCTTGCCGCTCTTTTCCACCACTTAGCAAGCCCCGCCCACCTGCTGCCTTCCTGCTTGCCGCTCTGTTTCCCTACCTAAGGAGCGCTCCAGCCTCTTTCCTTTGCAGGTGGGTAGCAGGTGCAAGTGGATCTAGGTCACCTGTCCTAAGCCCCGCCCACCTGGTGCCTTCCTGCCTGCCGCTCTTTTACACCACTTAACAAGCCCCGCCCACCTGGTGGCTTCCTGCTTCCTGCTTTTTCACCACTTAGCAAGCCATGCCCACCTGGTGCCTTCCTGCTTGCCGCTCTGTTTCCCTACTTAAGGAGCCCTCCAGTCGCTTTTCCTTTGCAGATGGGTAGCAGGGGCAAGTGGATCTAGGTCACCTGGCTTAAGCCCCGCCCACCTGGTGCCTTCCTGCTTCCTGCTCTTTTTTCACAACTTAGCAAGCCACGCCCACCTGGTGCCTTCCTGCTTGCCGCTCTGTTTCCCTACTTAAGGAGCCCTGCCCACCTGGTATTTGTATTTATTTATTTATAATGCGCAATCCATCAGGCCCGGAGGCATCAGGGTGCAATTTGTACAAGGTTACAGAAATGCAAATATACAGAAAACATTACATAAATTTACACACAGGATCTATACACATATATTACAGTGGTTTCGGTGCCGCTAAGTGATAGCATAGGTCAGTGCCTTCCTTCACCATCACTGTCTTGTGGCCAATGCTGGCTTTGACTTTTATGGACTGTTTTCATTCACGGTGCGTCACTCTTTCTCAATTCTCATGCTGGACTTCCTTTGCATCTTGTACTCATGGTGGCCCTGAATCATGCTATTCCCATCTTCATCTTGTATCCTGGCTTGCAACATTATGTGTTACTACTGACTTCTGCAATTGTATTCGCTTTCCACTCTTGCTTCTCCACTCTTTTTGACTGCTTACTCTCTGTTCTCTCCTCCTTTCCCTTCTCCCTTTTCCTATCTCCTCCCCTTACTTTCTTCTATGCACTTACTTTATCAGAATTGTCCCTAGACCTAATCTGATAGCAACCTCGTCTGTTTCCTCCACCCTCCCATTACTGTTTTTTTCCTCCCCATCACCCCTCCAGCACTATCTGAAATGTTGTCAGTCCTAGTATGATAGTCGCTTGTTTTGTTCCTCCCCTCCCTTTCTGCACCCCTCTCCCTCACCTTTGTTTTTCTCCAGCTCTACCAGAAATGTCGTCAGGCCTAGTACGGTAGTCGCCTGTCTGTTTCCATTTCCTTCCTGCTCTCCTCCACCCTTACTTATCTATGTCTTAGCTCTTGCACTATCTGAAATATTGTCAGGCCTAGTACGATAGTTTATTTCAGATCCTTAAAGTTCATGGCCTGTAAGAATGTGGTTGTATTTTCCATTGTTCCCTTCCTTGCCTTGAAGCGTTTTTGAAACACATTGTGTATAGGCGCTATATAAATAAACTATCATATATAAATAAACAATCATATCATTGTTCACAGGGCTTTCTGGGACCTGGGACCTACCTAACTGCAACACTGCCTTATAAATACTGTCCCTCATGAGACCTCCGCTCATCTACCACAAACCTTCTGCGAGTGAGCCGGTTCTCCAAGCAGAGATTTGGAGGGAGATCCTTATCCTCAGCAGGTGCCTCCCTCTCGAATAGCCTCCCTGCCGCCCTCCATCTTAAGCCGGATCTCCTTAAATGTTCCGCTTCTCCTCTTTCTTCTCTCTCCCTCTGCCTTGCTAACGCAGTTCTCTGTTCTTCTCCCTCTCTCCCTCGTCTTCCTTACAGCATGCTGACTGGCCGCCGGTGTAACTCAGTGTCTCACTGGTCCCCCGCACTCCCGCCCAACCTCTTTCGCACTTGCTCAGGGCCCTGCACCACACCCACACTGAATGCACTTGAGAAATCAACCCTTGAGAGTGGCTCTCTCTGCACTTACCCCAGTCTCATCCTACCGGGTGCACTTGATCTGCCCCACCCCCCGTGACCCTCTTTGCATTTGCTCGATGTGTATGCACCGCGAAAATTGTATGTCTGTTCTCCCTTGTCTTCACCCCCTAATTGCACTGTTAAAACTGCAGAATCGCCGGCAGGCTTATTTGCTGTCTCCCAAACAATTTAAATGTATTTTTTACGCACTTACTCTGCCTTTGCAGATTATTATCATCTCAGAATGTCAAGGGCTCTGAGTGACTGTTTGTTTTTCCCCCATGTTCCCACCCTCCTTGAGTGCTTTGAAACACTCACCTGTGTAAAGGCGCTATATAAATAAACAATACCATACCATACCAGAGTTCGGGATGCTGTGTGAGCGCGCTTCTCTAAATTCTTTAATACACAGTTATGAACCCTCCCAATGGTATGTATTTTTCCAACCTCTGAAGCCTGAAAAGTAGATAAACGCAGGCTTGACATGTTACCACTTTGTGCCAGACCTGCAGATGAACTGGCCTGCTGTTACATCTCAGTTACCAGTTTAATGGTATCCACTACATAGTCGAATTTGCTTTCTGAGTTTGAGAACATTCAGACCTGTAATTGTTCATTTTACTATAGCCGGTAACATAGCTACAGCTTGCGCCCGTGTGATATATTTGTTTGATATAAAGCGCTTAAGCATAAGTGCTATATAGTAACATATCATTATCATTTGGCCTTGAACGTCTGCTTGCATTCAGTGATTTGGCTATATGGGCCTATACACAGTGATATTAACGATGCATATGGTGATACATTCTTGTATGAAATGTATATCATATTACAGTGATATCGTAACCATATGTTTCGTAGTTTACTTAGGAACAATGCTATGTGATGCCACTTCCTGTTTTGTCAGGAGGTGAAAGGTCATGTTCCATCACTTACCGGGATGTCACTTCGGGATGGGGTCAAATTAAATCACTTCCTGTGATGTCATTAGAGGTCAAGGGTTGTGTGATGTCACTTCCGCTACCCCTGGCATTTTGGTGAAATGACGTCTCTGGAGAGACTGCCATGTCAATGTTACCCCACAGGCAGACTGCATGCTAAGACGTAAAAATCATGTCATTCACACATACAATCAGGTGTATCCTCTGTGCCTATTAGGCATGTGGCAGTGCGTGCATACATTTTGTGAAGCACACAGCTGCTTAAGATAATCCAAATAAGATACCTGCAACTCTGAGGCGTTATCCTCAAAGTCTCAGACCAGGAAGTGCTTGTGTGAGCCGAAACAGGGAACAATAAAGCATGCATATCTGCAGCGAAAGCAAACTAGCCAGTCGTCCTGCTACAATGTGTCCCTGAGTAGGTGGCAATAGACCATCCAGGTTTCCAATGCCTTCAAACTATTTATGGGCCTCACCCTCCATTTCCGATGCACAAAAAAGAGATTGATCCAATAAAGTGTGCCTGCATGGGAATGCAATAAAGATCAGGATGGAACCCTTGCATGGCATTAGAGAGCTAGGAATCTTCTGACATCAGCCCCCCATTATGCACACATTTGGCTGCATGACCACCCACCAGTATCAAGTGCGAATGCATTCGGTGGTAATGGCTGGCGGGCGTGTTTTATATGATCTGTGGCCTGATCCCCCCAGCCTCTGCTCGGGAAGAAGGTGTCTTGTGGGTGAGACCTTGATTATCCTTCATTACCTCTCCAATGTTATCTGGGAAAGTTTTCATGGAAGCAGCTGGACGAGTGTCCCCTGCCACATCTGCCCTGACCAAAACCCCTAGTGGTTAAAACCTTCCTAAAAGTGGTAGGTTGCGGACTTAACCTATTCATCCTGAATATCATGAAGAAGGAAGCCATGAGAACCGAAAAACACGTTTATCTCACATTTATCTATCTATCTCATGAGCTGTTTGTTATCGGCAATCAAAGAACTTCATACGAACACCGACATAAAAATCAGATTGGATCGGAGAGGTACAATGTCTAACCCAATCAAAACTTACTGTGGGGTGAAACAAGGTTGTCCGCTGGCCGCCATTGTATTTAACCTTTTCATATCTGACATAGGAGTTGACTTTGACAACATTGCCTCATTCAATCCGAAAATAGGCGACAAAGAAATAAGTTGGATCTTACATGCCGATGATTTACTTGTGTTGGACTCTACACCCATAGGTCTACAGCGGATGTTAAACTTAATCGAACAGTATGTAACCAAGAATGGGCTTTGTAGTAACATCAAGAAATCAAAAATCATGTCTCTGCAAGACCTGACTAAAAACAAATCCTGTGCAAAAAAGTTAAAATGATATCTTGGCCAGGAGCAGGTGAGGAGTGTCTTAAATACCAGATATTTAGGAATGTCAATCAGTTCCAGCAGAAACGACATGATCTGAGTTACAACTATTAAAGCCAAATGCCGTCAACTAGCTGTGCAGGCAGCAGTTTTACAGAAAAGGTATGGAAAAGGTTCACTGCTACCAGCTCTAAGCTTCTATAAAAAAAAAAGCAGTGCCAGCAATGTTGCATGGTGCGGACTATGCCCTTGGTGTCCAGACACACTATGGAACACACTGGAAAATATTTTCTGGTCGAAGGTGGCTACCAAAATAAATTCCAACAGTGTGCATAAGACATGAACTAAATTTGACATCTATCAGCTCCAGAGTCGATTGTAATATGTTGGCTTTCTATCGCAAAATGACCATGAAGCCGACTTTACCACAATTTGAGATACTACAGAACTCAAATGACATAGATAAGTGTAACATACTCGCACAGCGGTCATCACGATGTGAGCGTGTGAAGAAGCATTACGACTTAGAGTTTATTATTCATGAAATTCCACTTGGATGCCTTTAAAACAAGAGAAGTATTAGCATACTGGGACAAGAGTACGATTAAAGACAACGAATTTCGCTTATGTAACACACAAGAAGACACTCTAAAACACTTCATACTATTCTGCACTGCTCTACGAGATGAAAGAACGAAACAGCTAGGTAAAATACTTGCTGAACTCCAAACAGTGAGCGGAGATGAATTGTGGGCTCTGTTCTTTGGAGACTCAAAGAGAAGACTAATAATTGCATTAAAGTTCTTCTTGGAAGACATAATTAGGAGATTTAACGAAAAATCGATTGTTATTTAGACGTCTCAAAATGTACCGTAAGAATGTATGAATGATGAAATTAGAATAGAGATGAAGATCTTTTGTTTTTTTATGTAAAGAACTGCAAAATATTTTAAAGGTTTGTAACAAACCATATAAAATACAAATACAATAAAAAAACCTTCCTGACAGAGACATGAGCTTTATCGAGCAATGTGTAGGTACACCTGAGGTTACTGAGCTCTTTCGCCGTAGTTCAGAACATGGTCAGGGGCTTATCAGCTCCTCCAGTTTCAAATCAGTCTTTATCAAAATGCCTCACTCACATCCTGTGGAAACAACACATTTGGTGTTAGAAAAAACTCAAACCACTCTCTAGACCTAAAGGGCCAAGGTGAGGGGATTCACTAGAATGCCAGTGTTTGTTGCCCTCTCCACAAAATCCATAACTTTAGGCGTAGACCCAGTCATATCCAGGTGCTTGTCATGGAAAGCTCATGAAGAACGGTTTTTGCCCTTCCTGCGGTGTCCTTTGATAGGATGAAGAGCCTGTGGGGTTCTAAGTCAGGCAGACATCATGAGAATTTCTTCGGCAGTCTGTGGGGAGTTTTGCTCTTAATAACTTGTCAAAGGCTTTTCAGAGATGAAGGCTTAAGTTCTCTTCTCCTCTTGTCGAAGGCACCCATTCTGAGGCATGTGTGTGTTGGATCGGCTCGGGATCAAACATGTTAGTCGCTAAAACATCTGATGGTCCCGACCAGGAAGGTGCTAGCAATTTCTTAATGCAATTAGGGTCTACCCAGTCCTGGTTGTTCGAAAGTTCATCATTGTCAACCACATGTTCACCAACCACCTTGCCTCAGGGTCTGAGTGTATGATGCCTGGTGATATCCCTCTTACTGTGAAGTGTCTTTCAAAAGCAAACCTGGCTTCAGCAAAGGTGACCTTTCTAGTGTCAATGCACCTGGGGGTAGAAGAGGCAGGCCTCTTCCAGGCATGGGTACAGCCCCTTGACTGAACCTGGATTGGGCTCTAGTGATTGAGAGGAAACTCTGCTCTGGACCCTAGAATAGGAGCCACGTCTAGTAAGGTTGACACAGGGGTCTGCTTGTTCATAGTGGCCTCCAATGGCATTGGTAGTGGCATGGACTGGTTTAAGGCCATCCAATTCAGCAAGGATTCTCCAAAACATGATGATCCATATGCCGTCCCTCACAATATACTGTTGAGACCATCCTACATAGGAGTCCATGGTACTGTTAAGTGGGTGCCTTTGTAGATGTGGGTTCTCAGTAAGAGGCCCCTAGGCAATGAGGCAGTGTGCGTTAACAGGGAACCTATGACACAATTTACAAACTGCTTGTATTTCTCCTCAGCAGAGTTTCAGCACTGTAGATTCAATGGAATGGAAGAAACTCAGATGCGACAAGCAATCATATTTTTTTCAATCGTGTATTGAATGTTATTACAGTTGCTGACTGTGTCTTGATGTGATGGAATTACTTCTGTTCTAGAGAAGTGCAGGGATGAGTAAAGGGTAAACTGCCTACTCAGCCTCACACTACTATAAGCCAACAGTGATCTCATCTATAAAAGTGAAACAGGCACAGTCAAGAAATATAACTCCTTTGCATTTTTTTGGTAATGAGGGTTGTAAAGTGATAACAGTGGCAACCCAAGCAGCAATAGAGTCAACACTGCAAAATAAAAGATGGTCCAATCAAGGTTCTGTACAAATATATTAACTTTTTTTACACAAACACAAATTCAAATAACTGACTAGAAAATACAAACAACCCCACCCTCTGTTTGAGGGAACACAGAAAATGCACATCGTGCAGTGAATAGCACGTTGGGTATTTGAGCTGGGGTAATTGGGCAAGCAATTGCAGCAACACCACTTTAAAGTATATGTCTTTTCAAGGAAAGATGCACGACGGGGCTTAAAATTCACTATGGTCACATAAAGTGGCATTGGGGGACAGTGCTTCTTCACAGTACCTTTTTCTTGACATGAAGGGCTCAACAGAATTGAGCTAGGCTTCTAGGAGCTTCTTGAGTCGGAGGTTGATTGTTGAATGGGTAAGCTGTCTGACTGGATCCAAAACACAGTACGTTCCAAGCAGCAAAGGCACAAGGCACGAAGAAGCTTGGGACAGGCAGGTGATATCATGGGTGGTGATATGATAGGTTATATATAACATGCTTAATACCTAGAGGTTTCTAAGCGCGGACCCAGGGATTGAACCTGTGTTGCTCCGTTTTGTCTTGCTTCCAAGGCGAGCACGTTGCCACTGAGCTATCCTCCCGGGACTAAGGAGCTCACAAGCAGTTCAATGGAGGAGTCAGGGTACAGAGCTGTTCCTTGACCCCTGGGGTGCAGGGTCCTCCAGTCCATTATCTCCTGGGATCAGGTAAGCCCTTTTGTAGTGCACTTCCTTTCCAAAGAGCTTGGCTGGCACCTACAGGGTATCCTTCACCTCTGGTGAACAAGGTCCGTTTCCAGTTCAGCCAGCAATGAGGCCTTGGTAGAACAGCAGTCACCACACTGTTTGCTGAAGAAGGTTAAGGGGTCAGAGCAATCCTCTGTCTTGGATACATTCTGTATACTCCTCTATAGTAGAGGACATCGGAATGGACTGCACTTATATCGGAGTTCCAAAACTGTGTCCTTCTACTTTTCTTGATGGGCCAAAGATGAAAAATGGAATAGCAAAATGTACGCAGACATCATCATAAGCCTGTCCAAAATGAGGGGAAGTGGACACAGACCTGGTTCATATGTTCTGGGCCTGCACAGAGATTGGCAGATTCTGGGAGGAAGTGGCTCTGACACTAGCAAAGGTGGATATCACCCTGGAGATTGGACCCCCCTCGTTTAAATTTGTTTTTTTAAATACAAAAAAACGTTATAATGGAAGGAGGGAAGAGCTGTTCCTTATAAAGGTAAAAAAAAGGTCCCAGACAATTTGACATTTCATACATTTTATTGAATTTATAGAGCTCCTTTCGCCAAAGGCATGAAATAATAAAAAGTATCCATAAAACAGTACAATTCATAATGATAAAAAATGAGCATAGGTGCAAGTTACATCGGAAGAGAGCGAAAGCAAGGAAGCAAGTACACTGTACGGGGTCCACTATCTGTTGCTATAAACAAGTGACCCTTGCCTTCTTTCATAACAGCCAGAGTGGCTAATTTCACAGAAAATGGAGGGGGCAGGATGGAAAGAGAGACCCACAGAAAACCAAAATGGTGGACTCCTTCTTTCCGGTCCAGTGCCTTCTATGGCTTCTCTAAATCTGCCCCATTTCCATAAATGCAAATTGACAGGCCCTGGGGTGTGCAATACCCTAGCGTGAATGGGGCTTTCTTGCATGAGTGCCACTTAGAAAGCAAGGATCTCATGAGATCTCATGGTGAGATCTCCTTTGCCTAAGGGTAAGCATTATCTCCTGGGGATTCAAAGGATGGCACCACCCTACCCGTTGTCACACAGACAGCGTAACAGATAGACAGCCTGCTATGAATACACATTGCCTTCATATAGCCGGTCTCATCTCACAGGGTTGACACTTATATGATATCAAAATGGTGTGGCTTTAATAATTGTGTGCTTTTATCAGTCACTATAGGTATAGCTCATTGTTAGAGTTTACCCTGGCACCAGATGGATAAGGGTAACACATATTATATTTTGGATCAGATGTGTCGATGCTAAATGCAGTCTATGCTGACATTGACTCTGGATCACAGCAGCAGTGAGGAATGTACATGTGACCTTTTTTAACCTGATTGTGCCACTGGAGAGCTGGGGTTGCAGTTGACAGGAGACTAGTGCACCAGGAACACATGAATTACCTGTGTCGTTTTATTTGAATACACATCAGAACAAGCCTGAGCTTTCACACCCTCGCCAGATGGCAATCTGTCACATTTGAAAAGTCACTGTACAGTAAAATAGATCAAACAAGCCTGCAGTTTAAGATGTGCTTCTGTCGCTAAGTGCTGCACCTATGCTGCTGCATCTGCTGTGATCAGAAGACTGAGCTCCTATGGAAGCTTGTAGGCAGCTGGTCCCCAAACCACACATGCACAGGGAAGTCCATCTGTGCCACCTATTCTTTTATCTGTCTCAGTGGAGCAATAATGAACTTCAATACAACAGGCATGGCACACAGGGCAACATGGCGAGAGACACAAATGCATAGATCAAGAAGAGCGGACAGACACAAGCCAGTACTAAACACTTAACAACATGTTTGAAATTAACAATGACACTTCTGTTTGAATAACTATAACGCACACATAAATATAACTAGTGTCTATGCTTATTGGTCTGTGTCATCTCACTAAAAATCTCATTGGTGATGCAGGATGAGATGCCCAGTGCAGCATTAAGAAGAAAGTGCAGGGCCAAAGTTCGGACATATACATAAGAAAACAGAGCTTGAACTCCAGTCTAGGCAAGACCATGCAGGTAGTGCAACGAGAAAAGAACACATTGAATAAAGCAATTATTTTTACAAAAATAACATTTACTATTGTAGTGATAGAAAACAGAGAAAAAGGGCGAGTGGAAAGCACTGTATTAAATAGTAGGGCTGGTCAATGATACCATGTGATATTAAAGGTTCAAAGCCCTTAAAGGTTCAAGCCCTACAGAAAAGCCCATGTGTTTCTTGGGTTAGTAGTTTTCTGTTATAGCTCTGCTTTGCCCGGATGTATAGGTTTTGGCCGTGGCACAATTGTTTGTGGCCGAATTGACTGTGGTCAATTCAGCCGCAAAACCAATTTTGCTGAGGCCAAAACCTCCTAATTAAAAGCCCACCCACTCACACCCCACCCACCCCCTACTTTTTCTGCGTCTGTGCCAGTTGTGACCCTGCAGCATCGGATCCGTGGTTTGATTGGATTTGACGCTGCAGTGTCCGCTTTTCATTTGTTTTTTTCTTCGTACCCCGCATCCAGAGCTCCGGAAGTGGGGGACACCCCCACCACCCCCAAAGGCAAACACTACCAAACATTGAGAGTGGGGGACACCCCTGCAAACCCTGCTGCCCATGTTTGGTAGTGATTGCCCAAATTGGTTGTTTCTAAACGACCAAATGGTACTGGCCGAATTCGGCCAGTTGTACCATACGGTCAGTTAGAAACAAGCAATTTGGGTAATACCCTTTGCCCACTGGAATGTAAAGTTAAAGAAAGTGATGCATAACACCTGCCTGCGGGTGCTATTATAGAATTACTTTAGTTTCCTTATTTATAAAACGTGGCAAGGGGAGGACTGGCAATATTTGTGTTGGGGGGGCAAGCTTACTTTTCTGTCCCGTAGTGCAATCGCCCAAGACCACAGTGCAGCTGCCATAATTTTCCAGAACAAATAATCTCAATAGCAACCTCTCCCCCTCCCACACATTCCTTAGTTTACATAGTAGAAATTATTGACTTTACCTTTCTTTTCTGCAACTTATTTTTCAGTTATGTTTGTAGTTTGTTAGGAACCCGGATCCCTGGAAATTCCCCCGCTTCCCAAACATAGTTGCATTATTTCACCAGTATAACATAATTGGTGTAATGGAAAAGCTGGGATTTGAATTGTTGAAGAAGGACAAAGGGGTTATCCTGCAGTGATGACTGCACACTTATAAACAGTGTGAAATGCAGAGAATTTTAACAATGTATAGTTACAATGTCAAAATAATAACTTAATTGTGTGCAATAATTAACAATAACAAATACGATTGACAAGCAATGGTGGAAATAATGATTTAATCAGTGTACAGGCAGAGAGCAATGGCCAATGCATTTTGGTCCCGAATTGGTCCTCCAACAGGGCGAAATCTGTGTGGAAAAAAAACAGGAAGAAGGAAAAATAAACAGTGATGCCCTGGTAACAGAACATGTAATATTCAAGGTAAAAAAGTTGAAAAAGAGGAAGGTACCTGACTTGTGACATAAAGGAAAAACCAACAATCACCAATGGACCATGCTGTGATCTAAAAATTGGAGGAGAAAAAAGAAACTCACAAAGAGTACGACTAAGGTCCTGTGCAGGGTAGTCAACAAAAGTGTGACCCAAAATTGGAAGAAATAAAAAAAGGCAGAGGCATACCTGTTGAGAAGTGTGCAGTGTCATTACCCTGTTCTGTCACAAACAAGGCTGCTAAGTTCATAGAACAGTAGTAATGTATTGCTAAAGAAAAATAGATTGTGCCAGTGTAAAACACGGAGACTCCATGTACAATCATGAAGGTAACAAATCCAAACTGGCTCCAAATGTTTTAAGTCTTTCTTTTTACTGTAATGAATGGAAGCACAGGTGGGCAGATTTGTACACCATTGAAGTAAGTTACCAGCTCTGCTGGTGGTATTCCTAAGAGACTTCCCTACTCACAGTATGTCTGTTGTAGTCCAAATGCGTCAGGATATAAATGTTTGTAGTTAGTTTGGATTTCTTGAAGATTCATATAACCAGAGGGTGGTCGGTGTCTTTATCTCTGCATCTTTGTATCAAACTGTATAAGATGTAGGTAGTAACATTGTACCTCTATATTTGTAACATAGTGTTATAAGATGTATTGTGTATGCTTTCTTGTTGATCTTCATGTTTTTTCTTTTTTATATAGTATTTTTATATTGTATTTCCTTTCTGTATGTATGTGTAAAAGATCACATTTTTGATCAAATTCACAATAAAAAAACAATAACTGCTTGTCACAATCATCTAGGAGGATTAAGCAGTATTACATTTGTTTTCCAAGAAAATAGAGATACAATGTTACTATCTACATTTTATACACTTTGATACAGAGATAAAGATAAAAAAATAAATGATCATACGTAGTATTCCCTTCAATCCCTTTCCTGTCATTCTCCCTCGAATCTCTCTATGACACTTTCTTACTCTCTATTTTTCCTTTTCTTTCTCACTACTCCCTGGCTCTGGATTACTGTTTTTCTCCAACCTTGTAAAACATTTCACAGGTTATTGGCAGCACAAGTTAACCAAGTGTGATGTATGTATCTATCTGTGTGATGTTGTTATGCTCTGCTGCACGTGTTGGCAAATATCCACGTCCGCGTGCAGCAGGAGCCTGGAATGGGCCTCTGGGGTGTTAAATGGGTCAGACATAGAAACCATTACAGGGTATTCAATGGCCCCTTTCTTGTAAGGTTTGTGTAATCTCTGTTGGTGGTCAGACTGTTAGTGAGAACAAGTTGTAGATGTCCAACGCATGTCTGCGTGGAGAAGTGGCAACACATGCCATATGTTACACTCCTCCCAGTTCCAGGCTATTGTGAGACTTAAGGTGAAACTGGTGAAGAAGGAATAAACTCGGAAACAGGCCTTCTCTTGCTACACTCCTGCCTATGTGAACATTAGGTTAGTTGAGGAAATTAACTCAAAACCGTGCGTGTTGCATTCCTGCATCACATTCCATGCCAATTGATATAACCTTGTAGGCAACATATTGTAAATCCCCACTGCGTACCACATATGTTACCCCCAAAAGTATGCACAATGCTCTGGTGTGTCCTAGCTAGGTTTGAACTGTATAAAACCCCAAATTAAATACAAAGTTGTTCTCTAAAGATTTAATTTATTGGAATTGGCTTCCAATGTTTCCTGATAGTTATATGGATTTTATGGGCTCTGAAGATAGGATACAAAGAGTTCCAAAGCTTAAGTCCATGCATTTTGAATAGGTTTCCTTTGAATTTGATCTGACATGATTTGCATTGTAGGATTATTCGGAAATTAACAACTTGGATTCCCTTGGGATCTGTAGGGTAGTGTCCATTTTGGGACATATTTCTGTATATTGTCCCTGAGGATTTTGTTGGACACTGCATATGAACCTGAATCTGAAATTGCACTCAAAGAGATCGAGGGTTGACATTGACAACAAGATAATTTTGGTGAAATGTTCCAGTTCCATGTCTGCGAAAAGTAACATTTCTGCTGGTATAATTGGGTGAAACTCATAATTACTTTGCTAAGCTGCAAAATCATTCTATTATTTTCCAATCATGCAGTAAAATTGCTGTACAAATATTCCAGCAAAAACTTTGTTTGCAGGATTTTCTATCAGCAAAACAAATGGAAAATGCTAATAAAGACTGTTCTTTTGGTGAGAACGTCTTATCTTCCTCAAATATTTATCTCCATGAAAAACTCAAGTAAATTGTTTCAAACTGTTATAAACTCACTTTGTTTTAAAAAAAAGTACAGACAATATTTGGCTGAACATGTTCTAAAACTTTGTTTGCTCAGAAATTCTCAAGCAGCAGTCCATTAGCTGACTGATTGGCCAGAGGTGTTCAGGTTTTAAAAAACACAAAAACTATTTCTGAAAGGTTTGGTTACCATAAATGTACTGATTGTTAGACAATAGACAATTTTGTGAAACTGGAGATTGTCACATTTGCACACACCTATGAATACCTCAGAGGGCTCTCTGAAGGCTTAAAAAAAGTGTCTTAGAAAGACTTGAATATCAGATGTTTTGCCAATATCAGATGTGCCCTGGCTTCTACAAGGGATCTGAGACTTTTGTGCTCTCAGATGTGCTTTGCTGTTCAAAGGATCTTTTAATGTTTGTTTTGTATAACCTCTTGTAATTCCCTATCTCTCACAATGCAGTGGTTTATTGGTGGTGGAATCACGAAGGACCTCGCCCTTTAAAAGCATACCTCATTGTTGTGGCCCTCATCGGCTGCACACTGGACGACGCTGTGTTGCACCATGTTTTGCAAAGCAACAGGAAAGTAACGCAGAAATGAAGAATACGCATGGGGGCATGGAGATGGTCCTGCCCCCTGTGTGGTGATATAATGTCTCTAATCTCAGGAGTGCCTCAAACGTGCAGCCCTTTGCTCTCTTTTTTGCACCCAAAGTGGACACAAACGGTGATGGTATGCCAATGAGTTACCAGTGGTGCACCAAAGAGTTGTGTGGTGTCCCTTAGACGATGAATTGTGGATCTTTTCCATCTGATCATGCAGAGAGCAGGTGTATGCAATGGGTCTGATTCAAATGAGTGTGGTGAGACTCATGTAGCATTCATAAAGTGTCCCTGAGTTTTTTGAGAATGTTAACAGGCCTAGTGGGTGCTGTATCTGCAGGGACAGTGAGCATTACCTGTGCATAAACTGTCTGTAACCAACAGTTCATCTCTCTGGGGTGGATATTTTTGTAGACTCTAGGATCCTTCTGTGCACAAATGCATAACAATGTGCAAACACTGCTAAATGCAGTAGTATCATAAGCAAAATGGGACTATGAATAATATATAAACACACAGAGTAATGTTGATTCAAACCCCCTTTACGGGGTATTTGCTGTTTTCCGTGCTTATTCCATAGGAATTCGGTGGCAAGTAAGGCATACATTCCTATGCGCCTGAACTACCAAATAAGAAATATGAACCTTACCTTAAATACCAAGGCCTAATAAGCAATAGCTAAACATTGCGTAAATAGTATACGTGTAAATAGCAATGCATATCAGAATAAACACACTCGACATAAAGACTGCAACCTGCATTAAAATGGCATAACACATTAACTAGTATTTTTTTCCAGTCTGTTTTCACCCCTGCTCATTATCTCAGACCTGCAATTGAAATACCTGCACAAGGACCACATGGACCTTGCCCATATCATTTGTTCACAATTCTATTTATATATAAAAAAAGACAATCCACCATATACGAGTCTATTCTGTGGAATGATAGCTGCAGTTTGCCAAAAAGCTATAAAGCCTATGTGTTCTCTGAAATACCTGCCAATATGGATTTGGGTTGACATAACCTAATCGTTGCTGCCACAGCCTGAAAGCGTAGGCTGGCAGGGCTGGGGTAACTTCATCTGACGAATCTTCTGTGGATATTCTGTAGCTTGGCTGGTGCTGTAGTACACAGGGGCCAGCTGGCCATCGTCCTTCACCCTACCAGAGTCTTCTTTCTGATGGTGACTTGATGGGCTGCTGGAGGGGAGCAGCAGGCAGCACTTGCATTATTTGGGTGAGGCACTGTTTCTTACTTAGGATCGAATCTCCCTGAGGATGAAGGGGTGGTGCTGCTTCCTTATCTTTCCCCAGGGTCACAAGGGAATATTGCAGGTGGTTTCTTCTTGTCACAGAAGTCCCAGGCAGCAGCCCTTATTTGGTAGTTATGTCCATACGCCTTACTCTCTCTCCCCAGATGAAGTTCCCTGGAGGGGATGCACACTGCTGGGCAGGGGTTGAAGTGTAAAACAAAATGTTGGGGAGAACTTCCGCCCCACATGCCCGATACTTACCACCTTTCTCCCCATCCCCACCCCAATTCAAACCGAGTACCTGGGTCCTTCCTTTCCTCCACTACACCCCACAACGCTGTTTTACAGCAGTACAATCAAGGATGAAGAAACCAAGAAAATGCATTTAAATTAAAACAGTTGCCCAAAGAGCATGCAACTATGTGCAGCCTCCCTTTCAGAGTCACCCTCCCATTTGTACCTCTTAAAGGACATTCCCATGACTATAGCCACACACACGCGCACACACACACACACACACACACCCCTCACATTACCTGCAAAGACCGCTGTGCCCATTGCAATTCAAAGACAGATCTTAGCCTCGCTGGTCTTGGACGTTACGTATGTCCCAAGAAGTCTATTAAAAAATAAACAGGGAGAACCCAGTGTCTGCACGATAGCGCCATGAGATGTGACAGAGGAGTGTTATTGACAGGGGCTCAGGTTCAAATCCGCCATAGGGGGGAAATAAAATAATTTGAAAAGACTAAGTTAGCCTGCCATGCCGACATGGAACGGTGTCCCCAGTCACATAAAATAATGGGATGATTATGTGCCCGCCCGCTTTGACCTTATTTTGTGCTATTGCTCTCCTAGGCCTGTGAGACTTGGTTTCTCCGTCTTGCTTATGCTTTATGCATCCTAGATTGTTCAATACTTGGCACTCACAAATATTCACTCCTTTACTTAATCTGAGAGAAATAAGTCCTGCATATGTAGCTTATCTTCTTCGACTCCAATTATGCCCTGCAGTTAGTTCTTGCTGCGGCATCCTTAATTCTGAGCCAAACAAATATCCTTTGTTCTTCACAAATCTGTATTCCAATACTTGTCAACTCTGAAGCCTGGGTCTTTCTCCTCAAGGCTTCTCACTTCTCACACGATAACGACATCCATTCTCTCAACATGGGTGCTTTACTTGCGTTATATTTCCTACGTTTAGCAATCTTCTACACCGTGTCCTCTACTTTGCGTTTCTGCATATTTACATCTACTGCATCTCTTGTTAATTGTCTTCTAAGTGTATATAGTTTTCTTCATATTCGCATACATGTTTACTTCTTCACTTTAGTCACATCTTCATTTTTTAGACATACATCAGGTTTAGTGCACCCACATGTCTTCTCTTCTACATTGCGTCACTTCACACCTGTCAGACTTTACTTATAGTTCTTCTATGTCCCGTGGTGCCTGCAGACTCATGTCTACCACATCAGTTCAAGAATACAATTGGTATGGTTGTCTCTGTGGATAACATCTCTCATACTTTTGATGGGGTATTGGATGATACCAGGTGTCATGCACAGTGTTCTCTTGCTGTTCTTCCAATATGACAGAAGTGAGGGGGTGGAGGTGAGGGGGTGGGCTCTATAGATGACGCGTTCATCTGCCTCTCTACATTCCTGCTGGGGCTCACCCATACTTGTCCTAAACTCAGGCAGCATGTCAGCCTCCATTGTGGCTGCGACAGTGGTGCCTTCCATGGAGCCTGCCACATAGGATGCCTTGATTTATTCAGCGCAATGTTTGCCACCTGGCACAGGACTAGAGGTCGATTGCTGTGAGGAGCCTCGCCCCGTGATGCTGGCACGCTCTCGCTGCACTGCGTTACCAGGAAGCTCTGTGCACCTGCCATACAACGTACATAAGCGGCCACTGACTGCAGTGTGGTGCTCCTTAACTGTGATTCTTACACAGTGAGCCTCCATGCTACATTCGTTCTGGTGCTTCCGTGTGGATCTATTGACCTGTTTTGCTTCCTGAATTGTTTAGTTTCTCCCCTCATCTGCGTCCACGCCTGGTATTGCCTTGAACTACATTTTTTGGCATTTCATCCTTTATCTGTTTCCTGGACTGCTTCTTTCTATCCTGTCCTGCTGTGGACTATGGATAACTTTGTCCCCTGGACTTTCTGTACTTCATCCATTCCCACTATGGCAAGTTGGATTGTTTCTGCTACACTGGTTTGTTTTTCATCATTTTGGGATTTTTTTTTATTTCTTTGTTCATCACCAGACTTGTGATTGGTACTGGATTGTTGCTACGTGAACTTGTTTGCATTGAACGTTTTCTCCTTCATCTGTATCCATAACTGAAATTACTTTATACCAACTTCCCTCTCTATATTTAAATCGCATCCTCATACCATACGGGACAAGTTTATAACAACCTTTTGAGCATTCTGCTATCCTTCATCTGCTGCCTTTTTGAAGACTTCCCCAACAGAATCCATGTCTTTGCCACCCCCCTCAGGTCACCTGCATGATTTATGTGTTCATCCACACTCCAGGTCATGTGGTAACTTTCTCCAGTTGGTGAACAAAACACTAATCGTTCCACATAGTTCTTATGGTCCTTACAATCAGTGGTCGAAGTGGGCGGGAGCGATCAGGAGCAGTGCTCCTCTACTTCTTTTAATTAGGTTTTACCGTTCCTATATTTTATTTTAAAAAATAAACCGTTCCGGTTTGTGGGGAGCGGTGCAGGCCAGTAGGGAACATAGTTCCACTACTTCTTTTCGTACACTTCGATCACTGCTTACAATACTGAAACTTCATTCTTGGGGGTGACATCGTACTTCCCTTCAAGTGCTCACAGGTGGTGTTTTCGGTCCGTGTGTGCTCATCAGCCACACCATTTACATCAATCATTATCTTCATCCCAATAGCTTTCTTAGCTGTTTTATTGCTCTAGTATTGCTCCTAACATTTTGAAAGCAATTTCCATTCAGGTTGGAACCCACGAGAACGGAGGCGAAAACCAATATTCATCTTCGGTTTCATTTACTTCTTCTACCATTTTCGTATGCAGGGTTGACAACATAGATATTGCTTCTGTCAGTGTTCCATTTTCTCCATAGTGGGCACGTGTGAATGTACAGCAATAAGGTCTGTTTTGTGTGCAAACGTCGCATTCCATTGCTGAAATTAAGTCCAGGACATAATTGTTCTGGAGGGTTATGATGCTGGTGGCCCTCAATTCTTCTTTAATTGCATTGAATCCTTTAATTGTCGTATTGATGGTTTGCAGCAGCTCTCATCTGGTTATGTGTATCCATTTGGCATTTGCTGCAGCCTGAAGTCCTGGCAGGAATATAGCTGTACATATCATTGCTGTCTTATGAAACAATTGGTGCTCATCTGAAATGTCATGATAAGCTTCTATTGATTTTGCCAAAACATAGTTCTCTCTCTTCTGTCGGGTGAGGTTAATCAACCTCTTCTTTCTTTGATGCGCATCCATTTTCAGAAAGTCAGCGATGTGGAGATCACTTTGGGGGATCACCAATGCAGGAACATCTATTATCACAATAGCACATATTTCTCCCCTTCTTTTAGGCAGCTTCATATAAGCTTTGGATCCACAGGCCCAAAAGTGGTCCATTATCATGGCAGTTCCTCCTATCATTCCTGGCACATCAATTATTTGCTTGCATAGTTCCCAGATACTCTATCCACCGAATCACCTGTACATTACAACATTGCGGGAGTGCGCATTGTGTCATACTGGTAATGGGGCAAACGGCATGATAGAAACACTGTCAACAACGCCAGAAATTGGTTGCATTGCCATAAACAATGGCAGTCGCACAGTTTATGGCATGTCACTTATGGAAACAACGTCACAGCCAGAACAGGAAATTCACAGACGGCCATCTTTGAAAACCCAATCCACTTAAAATCACACGGAGTTCGGAGACGAGTTCAGTCTACTGCAGAACTCTATGTGTATGAACCCCTGTGAGGAGCTGCTGCGACGGACCCTGTTGCTTTAAGGCTGAGGACCTGCCTACAAAAGCTGCGTGTCAGCGCGGAGCGCGGCGCGGAGTTCGGAGACGAGTTCAGTCTACTGCAGTCCGCTGCACGTCCGCCTGCACGCCAACACATCCTAGGTAGCGGGCTGAGCCGCAGTCTTAATATAATGCAAAATGGTGACAGCAACACCGAAGGAGGGACCGCAGACTCGGCAAAAATCACTGCTATATCGAAGGAAGCCACCGCAGAGGTCGAATAAGGAGGTAAGCCTGATGGAATTGTCTGTACCGAATGATTCAACTGGGGCAATTATAAATGCGGACAAACTGGGAGCCAGTCGATCGTTGAAAGGCATAGTGCCTTCCTTAGTCCATCTGTGCTAGACTGCAATTGGTTTCGCGCAGCCGGAGACTGCTCACATGGGAAATGAAAGTAATGAAGGCTTAATACATCATCAATGTGTGCATGCAGAAAAACTTGAAAGCGGTCCAGTTGAACCGGTAAATGCCTTCTCGCCTTCGGTCTACATTGACGCTTATGAAACCCCTCAAATCTCTCCCTTTGAACTAACTGACCTCGATTTGTTGGGTATTAACATTCCAAATGTTCTATCCCAGAATAAAGTTTCATTTCCTCCCCCCTTGGCAGATCGGAGAAGATCTGGAGTGCAGTTCGTACTTTCTCCCCCAATGCTTCCACTTGCCACAAAAAATATACCAATGACTTCAATACCATTCAGTACTATGAAGGCAGCTGGTTTTAATACAGTTAACGAAATAAAATCGGGGAGAGGGGTGAGTCTTGATTCTATGCCGACTGAAATACCGAATGAAATGCCATCTGAAATTGCCACAGCGGCGGAGAAAGACCTTAGTCAAAAGGTCTTTCTTGAAGCCGTGGGCACAAATAAAGAACATGTACTGCAGATGCAAAAATCACAGGACTCTTCTAGAGGTAAGAAATCTATCATAGTTCCATCGACAGAACTCTCAGGACGTGAAGCAAGGTTGGCTGCAAGGTTAAAAGCTGACTTTTTAGCAACTTACGAGCGTTTAAATGACAGCTTTCGACAAAATCAAACGGTACATCCATCTAGAAAAGAACCCGCAGACAACAAACTAGTAGGGAATTCATCTTGGAACACATCATTCAGGTCTGAGGGGTCAATGTCAGCTGTGGACAACTCTATACATCAAAAATCGGACGCAAACTTGGAATCGGTAGGCTCAAAGGATGTAGAGGCCAGAGCTGTCATGAGTAACTCCAAGCTAGCTGGTCGGACAAAGGAAAAGAGTGCCGCCCTTGGAGAGAATCAAGATGTTTCCGAACAAGTTAGGTCTGAACCACCTTCCAAAAGCTCGCTATCCACAGCGGCCGGAATACAAATCCACAATAATGTGTTGGCCGCAACATCAATTGCCTTATTACCATTTATGAAATTGTATGAATCCCTGCAAGATGCGGTAAGTGACCAAATGACGCTTTTGGCTTCTGTAAATGCCAAGATTTCAACGTTAGAAACTCTTTCGCAAGTAATCACGCACAGACTGGACTATGAAGCTGAAACATCTCTAAAATGGCAAAGCAGATTATGCGATCTTGCTAGTCAGGCAAATGGTGATAATGCGGGCCTAATTGATGCAGTAATTGAATGCACAAAATGGATGCGCCATAATAATTCAACGAAAAGTCGAACAGGAAGAGCGGGTCTGGATGACTTGCCTAGACAACTATTATTGACTGAATCACCAAAAGGTAAGCCTGGCTTGATCCCAAAACCTTGCCTCAAGCCCTCAGGATTGTCTAGCTATAGTATGGTCCCTGCGTGCCCAGTTGATGGGCAAATGAATATTGGGAACAACGTCCTTGACGTAAGAGACAGGGGTTTGAAGTCAAATGAAGCAAACAAAAAGCAGAAGTCG
Source organism: Ambystoma mexicanum (assembly GCF_040938575.1). NCBI lineage: Eukaryota > Metazoa > Chordata > Amphibia > Caudata > Ambystomatidae > Ambystoma > Ambystoma mexicanum. Next base: position 1,336,069,966 of record NC_090924.1, read on the forward strand.
CTTGTCCAGCTCAACCCCCTGTCCCAGCAAGAAAGATCTGACAATACTAATAATGGCGTCGCGATTATAGCATCGGCGGAGCCGGAGCAAGCACAAGGGGATCGGCTGCCAGGGCTAGAAGTGGAAAGAGCTGTCCCAGGAAATCTATCGGAAATACTGTCATTTGGGATCTTTAATAAATCCACAACAGCAGAAAAAGTGAGCAAAATCCAACTCCTGGATAAAAAGAGAGGGGAAAAAAACTTACAGACGCGCTCTACCCAGAAGCAAGCGGCTAAACGCGCGCGTAAAACGGGCAGTAAAAAATTTATACGGAATCTATTGACACCACCACGCCTGTCTATGTTTCAACGTCAGGCGACGCAACCAAAGGCGTCTGATAATTCCATAAAAGAAACTGAAACAACGAAAGTGCCTAAACGGTGCTTGAAAAGAACAAGAGACTGTTCAGGTTGTAATGACGACGAAACATCTGAGTCATCTATCGACTTATGTGAATTCTCAACCTACTCAATTGACGACGATGAAGTAAAAGAAGTGGCTGTTCCTATGGTGGAAAAATTACCGGGTGACATGGGTAAGGCCAAAGAGGTTCAGCCTAGACCGGGACTTCGAAATGTCATTCCAACTCAAGTAAGTGGGCTAGTAAGCAAAAACAACAAAAAGGAGCCTCTGTCTTTGCCAACTAATATGGAAATAGAAGAGCAAAGCAGCAAATTGTCAGCTGTTTATGCCCAGCCAAATGATATGTGTGCCAAATTAAATCCAAAACTAACAAGAGCACAAATTGAAAAGCTTGGTAGAAATTCTAATTTGAAAAACACAGAGTCGAATGCTCCATCTGAGAGAGGTATCTGGAAAATACAAATCAAAAATGTCCTGCCAGAACAAAAAGAAGTAAATTTGAATCGTCGGAACATATTAAAACTTTTACAGTGCATCCCAACTCTTCGATCTACCAAATCAGACGATATAACGGTAGTTGAATACATGTCTGAAGACCATCTGGACTGGGTCAACTTGCATCTTAATTCCAGCACGCTAAAGGAAGCCGTAAAGGATGCTGCTGCCGATTTTTTGTTCTTTGGCTTCGAAATAATATGTGCCGATGCTCAGGACGTAGAAAGTATTCCCTATCCTTCTATGGAACAAACAGAGAATGAAAAAAGAAGAAAAGAATTGTGGGATCACATGAGGATAAAGCGATCATCAGATCAAAGACACGCTAAACAAATTGGCCAGTAGTTCAGTGTGAATGGATTGGATATCAACAATCAACTAATGTCATGGAACACACGAGGCTTTTCCCATCTTTTTGAAGGTAAATGGCAATTAGCGGACAAAATTTCAATTATATGTTTACAAGAAACATGGCTACGTGAATGCCCAGCGTGTGATGGTTATACAGTCCTTCTCAACCCGGCAGGAAAGAACTTGTTTGGCCGTCCCTTCTCTGGTTTGATAACCATGATAAATAACAGTGAGGACTGGAAGATTCTGTCAACTAAGAATCCAAACATGTTCGCACAAGTCACGACAATTCAAAACACCAGGTCCTTAATTTCCAGTAACCAGGTGACTCTGATAGTGAACATTTATTGGAATCCAGCAATGATATCACAATCAAGATTCATTGCTGAAGTTATGTCCGAAATTGACGAGTGTCTACTCTCATACACCGATCCTGCAATTATAATATGTGGAGACTTCAACTATTCTTGGGTAAATAAACCCCTGACAAAAAGCATAACAACTGCATCGAGGAGCAATGAGCATTTTCAGGATCGGGGTGAAAGATGGGCAAAGGAACTTGCCCTTAGAGACTGCTCTATGCTGAATGGATGCACTCGTGGTGACATCCCCCCAAGTTTTACCTGGAAGCGAGGAGATTCCATGAAGACGCTCGATTATATATGGGTGTCTAGGAACTTTTTGGAACAAATAATCACTTTCAAAGTCACTGACACAGAAAAAAGCGACCATGACGCACTAATGCTGAAATGGTTGAAAGTTCAAAAAATAACCTTGATAAAATACCCGGAGAGGATTACTATAAACAATGGAGCCAATAGGCTACGTCTGAATGAACCTAAGCTGGTCAAAATAAAATCCTGTTTTGTTAACGCGATCGACACCACGGCAAGGATAAATTATACATTGTTATTACATCAATTCAAAACGAGGTCCAACACACGAAAAGGGCATGATGTCGAAGTAAAACATACTTTTAATCCAATAATAAGACGAGAGAAGCAAAATCTTCGGAACGACATCAGGCTCTTAAGAAAGGATCCTAGCCCCTGCAACAACATATTAATTCAAAAAAGAAAACAGCGTTACCGAAACTGGATGAAATTGTTCAATTTGAGTCGAGTTCAAGTTCAAGCCGTGTTCAACAGATGCTGAAATTAATTCTGCAAAAAGATAGCAGACATATTTGGGAGATAATTAATACCGGTGGGATTAAACATACCTTTGCAATGTCAAATGGAGTAAGTGGAGCAAGCTGGGTGGTGCATTTTACTACCATATTTGACGATTGCAACTGCATTAAGGTCCCCGAATTAGTTCTCCCTGTTGAAAGATGGAATGTGGCGGACTCAGAGGAGGATATTAAACGGGCAATTCAGAAGCTAAACTCTTCCAGAGCAGTCGGCCCTGATGGTATTTCAAATATGATGCTAAAAAACCACAGCTCTGTATGGGCAAATTTGATGAGTACACTATTCGAAAGAATTGCGCTGGAAAGAGTACTGCCTGATTCCTGGTCCAAGGCGGTGGTAGTTCCGATATTCAAAAAGGGTAATCGGGACGATCCAAACAACTATCACCCGATCGCCCTTTTGGATACAATCGGAAAAGTATTTGGGTCCTTTCTCCAGAAACGTCTTGCTCACTGGGCTGATGAAGTCGCAGCTGTTGACCGACGTCAAACCGGATTTACAAAGGGTGTGGGGGTTGAGCTTAACTTGGTCCTTTTGAACTGCCTAAAATTAGACGCAATGAGGCGCAAGAGAAAACTGTACATTGCCTTCATAGATCTGAGTCAGGCTTTCGACAGTATCAATCGCAACCTGCTGTGGAAGAAACTGCATGCTTGGAATTGTCCAAGTGAGTTGCTGGCACCATTGATTGCTCTACATTCCAACACATCCATGAGAGTTCGGCTAAATGACTAAGGCGACTTATCTGATGAAATATCTACAAAACGAGGCGTCAAACAGGGTTGCCCTTTAGCAGCCCAGTTATTCAAGCTCTTCATTTCTGACCTACCTCTAACATTAAGTGAAGTAAGAGCCTTTCCTCCGTTGGTGAATGGTCATGAATTAAGTTGGGCTGTGTATGCCGACGATATTGTGATTATGGACTCTACTCCTATTGGACTGCAATGCCTGCTAAATGTATTCCAGCAATATTGTATGGAAAATGACCTACGAATTAATAGCAATAAGTCAAAAATCATTGAAGTTGGTCAAACTAAATCAAAGAAGTCGGGTAACTTTGAATGGAAGATAAACGATGAACTTCTCGCGACAACTAATAGTATAAGATACTTAGGTGTTCTGTTTAACACCTCAATTCGAGAATGGGAGTGGTCTCAAGACTTGATGGCCCGGATGAAAATGTTTGCATTGCAAGGGGCAAAACTGCATGCAGCCTACGGAAAATTCACTCTAAAGCCGGTATTAATATTCTATCTTCAAAAGGTAGTTCCCGCGATAACCTTTGGGAGTGAAACATGTTGGAATCTTCCAGAAGACTTGTTGGACAAGCTCGAAGGCAGATTTTGGCGCAAAGTGTTGAGATTACCAAATAGCTCTTCAATTGTGGCAATACGATATGAGCTATGTACTGAGGCCCTATATGGAACTGTTTTGTGGAAATCATTCTCCATGTTTAGGAAAATGCGGATGGAGACGGTAGTAAAATCATATGAAATCCTACACTCTGTTTCTGAACATTCATCTGCCTTTCTCTTAAAGGAGTGGGAGAAAAAACTACTTCTTATACTAGAAGACGCTGGAGTTTCCGTAGAGACTGTAATATTCCGTCCCCAAATTGCGAAGAAAAAAATTAGCCACCATAATTGGCTAAAAAATGAAGAACGCCGAAACAAACTGACAACTTCTCTGGACCTTGGAAGTGCGCTGAATAAACTCGATGCAATTCCAAAATACTTGGAGAAATTTCCATCACAATATCATCGTAACATGTTCTTGCGGCTGAGACTTAACTTATATAAAACTAGGGAGATACAGCTCTTGAGGTACGATCCGCTGGTGCAGTCGGCACAGTGTCGATTCTGTAAACTTGGCCAAGAATCGGTGAGACACCTAATCTTGGACTGTGAAGCCATTACAGCGCAGCGTAGTCTGTACCTAGATCGCTTCGCTCCCTCGTCAGGAAACATGGATTCCTGGTGGTGTTATTTGATCGCAGGTTTCAATACTCAGCTAACCTGCGCAACAACAAACTTTATGGACGCACTACAGCTAAACAACTTGGAATGTAATTAGTTAATGTTAATGTTACAATAAAAAAATAAAAAAATCACACAGTTCCTGTTGCCATCTAGACATGCAGACACCAGCATTGCACTACCAGGCATGGCATCTCGCATCCGTGAGAGACAGCAGCAGAAGCCACACTGCACTGAGCCGGAGCTCAACGTACTGACAGACTGCATTGTAGGACATGCTGGAGATCTATTTGCAATGGACCACTGCCACAGCACACACATCTGAAACAATGCCATCTGGGAGGAAGTGGCTCAGAAGATGTCAGCTGTGGTAACTGTACCCCGCAGAGTACGTGTCTGCCACAAGCAGTGGGATGACCTCCACCTGAGGGTGAGCAACCTGCTGTCGGCCCACCGCAAGCATTGCTTGTTCATGGCAGTGGTACATGCACACCTGAAAAACTGATGCCATGGGACCATGGGAGGAGATGTGCAGCAGTGTGCTGCACCTTGAAGAGATCGAAGGAGTCAGAGCAGCGGAGGCTGGAGCAGGGATACCTGGAGAGGGTGGTGAGTACAACATGCCACACAAAAAACAAACACAGCGTGTAGGAATATGCAGTGCACAACCCACAGAGACATGCCCAACTGCATGACACCAGACCACATCCAACCTATACAGTGGCCAACAAACAATGGCCTTTGGCTAAGGGCATACCCACATTCCCCCCAAACATCCAAACACACATATGGCCACATAAGTACTTTACATGTGCAGGCATTGATTTCATGAGAACCAACAGATACATAAGGCATCCACGCCCCAGGTGGCATGCATGCACCATATGCAATGTGCACCCGTGACACAACTCAAATGCATGCACGCATTGAATCCGTCCTGATGGACCTCGCCATGGCATCATTTACTGCCTACCTGTCAGATGAACACCCCCAAATGCAGAAGTGACCCTCCTACACCTCCACCTCACTCCCCACCTGTGTCATTCAACAGGGCACCATTCAATCGCCATGGCTCCCCAACACCTACCATGCCCCTCTGGCCCACTACATCACCACCATTGCACCCCACTACCAGTGTAATGCTCATGACACACCACCCACCTACCACCTCCCATCATGTACTACCACTCCATCCTTCCTCATACATGGGTGAATGACTGCTAATCATTCAATGTACTCTGCTGATGATCCCTGCCTCAGTCTCAGAAAGACAGAGAAGCCCCTCATCATGATGCCTGCACCCTGTAACCCACCCACTCACTGGACAACCTCCATGGGCCATCTCCGAGAGCCCACATACCTTGGCGTCACCCTTGACTCATCACAGACCTCACAACTGCACATCACAGACCATTGCAAGAGGCCTGACTTACACCACCACCACTTCAGAGGCATCCACCCTTGCCTCAGCTACCCCCAGAAGCCCAATGTCTCCTGTGCACATGTTCCCACTGGGCCTGACAACAGCAACAGCCTTCACTCACTCTGCCCTTACCTCCCTTTGCCCATTCATGCATATCCAGAATAGTGACATATGATTCAACCTAGGCCCCAAGCACTGGGACCACTTCCCTCCAGCCCTGGAATCATTGCACAGGCTCCCTCTGACCACAAGGTCTAATTGCACAACCCCCTGCCCCATACACAAGGCTGTCTGGGCCCTGGTCCCCCATGAGTCACACTGGTGTCAGCCCATCCTCGCCAAGTCTCCCCCAGCATCCCTCACCAGCACTTGGCCACGGCCACCCTTCCGTGGCATAGCCGGATCTGGCCCACCCTCTCCCCCACTCACATACCATGCACCTGCCCCTGTGGCTCCCATCAACAAGTGCCCAGTACCCTGTGGCCCACACCCCATGCAAAATAGCCTCTCCCATTCCGGTACCCTCACTCCTCCCTCCCCTGCACAACATGGTTCACCCAACATGCACGGTAACAATGCCACAAGGTCCAGTACAACCATATCTCCTAATTTGTCCAAAACATACTTGCTGGAGGTGGCTGGTAAAAGTTGTTTATATGCTTCATATGATTTATCAATGCATGTTCTGTAGACACCATAAACCTGCATCATGTCACATGCTGTCTGAACTGCATGTAAAAGGCAATAGGTGGGCACAGAGGTGACTAACGGCAAGCCCATCTCACCACCACAGGCACATCATCTGACAGCGAACAAGGTGAACCAAGCACATCACGGACAGGCACACAGAGGAGGAGAGCCACGTTACACCAAACTGGTACAAAGGTGACACCAACAACAGCCACACAAGGCACAGGCCCTGTGAGTATGCCACCTGCACTAACAGGGGCACAGCCTGCAGCACCTGTCACAACTCCTGTTGTCCAACAGTGGCCCAACAGGACATCGTTTAGTACCCACACACCAGCCTCCCTTGTACATGGGTGGGTCTATGGATGATGCTGCCAGACAGGATGGCGGGGAAAAAAGAGGGCACATTAGAACGCACCCCCTACCTCCATCCCTTATTCAGCCCCTTCTACATCCACAGTCCACCTAAACCAGCCATCCACAGCACCAGGGACATGGATGCACACCTACAGCGCATTGAGAAATGGGACAAGCAGATGGCGGAACTCGTGCAACAGCACCTGTAGAAGGCCAGGTTGATTTGGGAGACCAGCTTGATCGATAGAGCATGCCGTCCACTGGCCGGCACTGTGCAGGTGGCCGTATATGGTCAACATGCGCGACGGTCTGGCTCACACAGATCCGCCAGCTCACAACACATACACAAGGCATCCCCCTATGTGGCATGCGTGCACCATGTGCAATGTGCCCCCATGAAACACACCCATGCATGCACACATCCAATCGGTCCTGATGGACCTGGCCCTGGCATGGTTTACTGCTGACCTGTCAGAAGGACACCCCCAAATGCAATAGTGCCCCTCCCATGCCTCCACCTCACTCCTCACCTGTGTTGTTCCACAGGGCACTATTCAATCGCCATGGCTCCCCAACACCTACCATGTCCAACTGGCCCACTCAATCACCACTATTGCACCCCGCTACCAGTGTAATGCTGATGACACACCACCCACCTACCAACTCCCATCCTGTACTACCACTCCATCCGCCCTCATACATGAGTGAATGACTGCTTATCATACATCATGTTCTGCTGACGATCCCTGCCTCAATCCTAGCTAAAACAGAAAAGTTCCTCATTGTGATGAGGATAATCCATCCACACCCTGGCTAACCTCCATGGGCCCCCTCCCCCCCTGAGAGCCCACATACCATGGTGTCACCTTTGACTCATCTCACACCTCACAACCGCATATCACAGACCATGGCAAGAGGTCCAACTTAAAGCTCCATCACGTCAGAGGCACCTACCCTTGCCTCGCCTACCCCCAAAAGCCCAATGTCTCCAGCGCACATGTCCACACTGGGCCTGACAACAGCTTCAGCCTTCACTCACTCTGCCCTTACCTCCCTTTGCCCCTCTTGCATATCCAGAATATTGACACATGATTCAACCTAGGCCCCAAGCCCTGAGACCACTTCCCTCCAGACCTGGAATCACTGCACAGGCTCCCTGTGACCACAAGGTACAATTGCAGACACCTACCCCATTCACAAGGCTGCCTGGGGTCTGATCCTGCATGAATTACACTGGTGGCAGCCCATCCTTGACAAGTCTCCCCCAGCATCCCTCACCAGTACTTGGCCACGGTCACCCTTCAATGGCATAGCCATATCTGGCCCACTCCATCCTTAGCACTGTACTCCCTTCCCACACTCACATCACATCATGCAGCGTCCATGAATGGTTACTTCCCAGCGGCTCCTCGGGTCTAGCGACCCGCGTTAACCTTCTGCCATCCTGTAGCAGGTGAGTGTTGTGCAGCCTGCACCCTATTTGGGTTAATTTGTGCCCCAAAAGGTTTTTCCCTGTCCCCAGACCCCTCGTGTGCCCACATCGCCATGTTTGCAACCCCTTCCGGTTTCCAACACCCTCACACCTCTCTGATCACCCAACGTCCGTGATTGGTTGTCCACTGAGGCATAACTGACCTCTAAGGGCAGCCCTCTGCCCATGCAGATCCTGCAGCTAAGGGCCCCAAAGCAAAGGGCCACTCCTACAGAGGTGGCTCCGGATTGTGTCGGCAGGTGTCCGCAGGGGAAGCCAGCGACCAGCCAGCAGCAACCATCAAAGTAAGTGAGGCATGGGTGGGGAGTGGAGCAATTACTCTTTCCGGAAAACCCTGCCACTCAACATTACCTTACCTCTGAATTTGAATGTTAGCAATGCCACACTTCGTTAGAATTGTGAACATCAACCTGCGCCGGACTCACAAAGAATTGTGAATGTTAGCAATTCCGCACTTAGTTAGAACATTAGCCTGCGTCGCATCTAGATAGGCAACTTAGACCAAAAACATCGAAGGCGGAGTATGAGCTTTCGCTTATAAAGCTCCCATATTGTGGAACCAACTTCCAGATCATCTGCGCAAACATAAACTCCAGACAACATTCAAGAAAGACCTCAAAACCTTACTTTTCTCTGGAGTACGCCTCAAGGGGCAGCACCATCTTCAAATATATTTCCAGCTAATTTTAATCCTTCTTCCCTTTTAGATGGGCTCTTTTAGATTAGAATGTGTGTCCTTATTCCATGTCTGTCTTGTACCTCTGTTAGCGCCTTCATGCCTACGGGCCCATAGAGCGCTATATAAATATTATGGAATGTAATTTAATGTAATAGGATTTTGAATGTTAGCAGTGCTGCACCTAATTATGAATGTGAACATTAGCATGTGCCAGACCCAGACAGGATTGTGAATGTTAGCAATGCTGCACTTAGTTAGAATTAAGAACATTAGCCTGCGTCGCATCTAGAGAGGATTGTGAATGTTTGCAATGTCGCACTTATTAGAAATATGAACATTACCATGCGCCAGACCCAGTCAGGATTGTGAATTTTAGCAATGCCACACTTAGTTAGAATTATGAACATTAGCATGCGCCAGACCCAGTCAGGATTGTGAATGTTAGCAATGCCTCACCTAATTAGAAATATGAACATTAGCATGCGCCAGACCCGGACAGGATTGTGAATGTTAGCAATGCTGCACTTAGTTAGAATTGTGAACATTAGCATGCACCAGACCCAGGCAGGATTGTGAATTTTAGCAATGCCACACTTAGTTAGAATTATGAACATTAGCATGCGCCAGACCCAGTCAGGATTGTGAATGTTAGCAATGCCTCACCTAATTAGAAATATGAACATTAGCATGCGCCAGACCCGGACAGGATTGTGAATGTTAGCAATGCCGCACCTAATTAGAATTGTGAACATTAGCATGCGCCAGACCCGGACAGGATTGTGAATGTTAGCAATGCTGCACTTAGTTAGAATTGTGAACATTAGCATGCACCAGACCCAGGCAGGATTGTGAATCTTAGCAATGCCAGACTTAGTTAGAATTATGAACATTAGCATGCACCAGACCCAGGCAGGATTGTGAATCTTAGCAATGCCAGACTTAGTTAGTATTGTGAACATCAGCCTGTGTCAGTCCCAGACAGGATTGTGAATGTTAGCAATGCTGCACCTAATTAGAATTGTGAACATTAGCCTGCGCCAGACCCAGACAGGATTGTGAATGTTAGCAATGCTGCACCTAATTCGAATTGTGAACATTAGCATGCACCAGACCCAGACATGATTGTGAATGTTGGCAATGCCACACTTAGACTTGTGAACATCAGCCTGCACCAGACCCAAACAGGATTGTGAATGTTAGCAGTGCCGCACTTGGTTAGAATTGTGAACATTAGCCTGCATCGCATCTATATAAGATTGTGATTATTAGCAGTGCCACACTTTGTTAGAATTTTGAACATTAGCCTGTGCCAGACCCAAAGAGGATTTTGAATTTTAGCAGTGCTGCACCTATCAGAATTGTGAACATTAGCATGCGCCAGATCCAGACAGGATTGTGAATGTTGGCAATGCCACACTTACAATTGTGAACATCACACTGCGCCAGACCCAGACAGGATTGAGAATGTTAGCTGTGCTGCACTTCGTTAGAATTGTGAACATTAGCCTGCGCCAGATCCAGGCAGGATTGTGAATTTTAGCAGTGCCCCACCTAATTAGAATTGTGAACATTAGCCTGCATCACATCTAGATAAGATTGTGACTGTTAGCAATGCCACACTTCGTTAGAATTGTGAACATCAGCCTGTGCTGGACCCACAAAGAATTGTCAATGTTGGCAGGGCCAAACCTAGTTGGAATTGTGAACATCGGCCTGCATCACATCTGGACAGGATGGTAAATGTCACCAAGTGCCACACATGGATAGAAGAATAAATATTATCAGTAACTACAACCTACAAATTGCTCCTGCTGCATTGGTTCATAAACCCACACAAACACTTGCATCCCATAGCATTATGCTTACTTTCTACTCTACACCATCACACAATTAGAATGTAGCTATACTCCTGATAAATTCAGACTAGCTGTTCACATACGAACATTACCCCACAAAATGCTGCATCATTCTAATAAAATGCAGCTATCCCATGACAATCCAGCCTAGCTGCTCACATAATCGTCCTACTGGCCTAACGCAGCCAGAACCCAGCCTGGGTGTCCACCTACCAGACTGCACACATTCAACTGATATCTTCACCACCACACCTAACACTAGGATGCAGCTACCATCTGGCAATTACATCAGCTGCACACATATTTGGTGCATCCACACACCCTATGACACCTTCTCTCTCTCTACTGACCTGGACTGCGGTCACCGAGGGTGTTCAACCTACCAGTGCTTTGAGATCATAACAATGATATACAGAGCACTATATAAATGCCAAATAACATAACATAACATGCACCTGCCCCTGTGGCTGCAATGAACACTCTCCCATCCCGGTACCCTCACTCCTCCCTCCTCTACACAACAATGTTCGCTGCACATGCACAGTAACAATGACACAAAGCCCAGTATGTCCGTATCTCCTAATTTGTCCAAATCCTACTTGCTGGTGGAGCCTGGTAACACTTGTGTATATGCGCAATAGGATTTATCAATGCAAGTAGTGTAGACACTATACAGCAGCACGCTGTCTGAACTGCATATAACAAGGCCATAGGATGACACAGAGGTGACTAATTACGTGCTCATCTAATCCCCCACAGGCACATTATATAACAGTGAATAAGAGGGACCAAGCACCTCACAGACAGGCACACAGAGGAGGAGAGCCATGCCACCTCAAACTGGTGCAAAGGCAACACCATCACTGGCCACGCAAGGCACAGGCCCTGTGAGTATGCCGCCTGCATCAACAGAGGGACAGCCTGCAGCACCTGTCGCAACTCCTGCTGCCCCGACAGAGGCACAGCCTGCAGCCCTTGTCGCAACTCCTGCTGCCGGACAGAGGCGCCAACAGGACAACCTTTACCAGCTACAGATCAATGTCCCATGTATATGGGCGCGTCTACAGATGTCAATGCCAGACAGGATGGTGGGACACAACGGAGACACATTGGAGCACACCCCCTACCACCATCCCTCGTTCAGCCCCTCCGACATCCACAACTCACCTAAACCACCCATCCCCAGCATCAGAAACATGGATGCATGCCTACGGCACATTGAGAAATGGCATGAGCAGATGGCCGGACTCGTGCGGCAGCACCTGGAGGAGGCCTGGTTGATGCAGGAGGAGACCAGCTTGAGCCAGGAGGGTGTGCAGGCCACCGCCCAGCACTGTGCATGTGCCCTGGTATGGTCAACTTGCGGGATGGTCCTGCTCGCACAGGGGGTCCGGGAGGGGAATGAGGCATATCAGCACTAGCTGAGTCCCTGTCCCTTTCCCTGCAGGCAGCACTACAGCACAGGGACATGACAGGTTCAGACCCATCCTCAACCATCACCACACCTGCCAGCTCACATCAGAGCAGCCCACGGTGCAAATTCCTGCATCTGTCAGGCTCACCTCAAAAGGGCAGGCCAGGTGGTGCGAAGCCACGAATGTCAGCCTGTTCCAGACAGAATGTGACACTGTTGCTACCTAGGGTGTGTTTTTGGGATGGTGTGTTTCAGAGGTTTAGTTGGGGGGTTATTTAGGGGGTAGTTGGGGAAGGGGGTAGATGGGTGGTGGAGTGGAGAAGGGGGTAGATGGGAGTGGGGTGGTGTAGGGGCGGTGGGCCACATATTTCTTGTTGTTTGTTCCTGCTAAAATATACACGGTTTTGCATATGTATTCACGTCCGGACATTCATTAGGTGTATAGGTGTGCTTTAGTTGTGTGCTGATTCACATGCAGTATGCACCCTGGATCATGGGCAGGTCTGCGTGCTCAGAAGTAGTTCTGTATGAGCTCCTGGCAGCGTGCATGCAAGTCCCTGTCATCCCTGTGGTGGCCTAGTTGCATGTCTGCAGCTGTATCCTCTTCACTGTCATCATCCTCGTCCGCTGGAGGCATGTCCATATCTGGGGGCAGGAAATGTTGCACCAGATGGACATATTGTGCAACATGACACAGGGCAGGACTATCTTCCCCACTTTCACTGGCCTGTCCATCAATGCCCTTCCACAGCAGTGAATGCAACAGAACCTTGCCTTCAACAATCCAAAGTTATTCTGAATTGTCACCCTTGTTCTGGTGTGTGTATGTCTCACAGGGGTCATCAGCCATGGCAGTAAGGGGGTAGCTGGAATCACCTGCTTGGAAAGGGACACAGGAGGCTGGGCCATGTAATCCAGGTGACTGGTCAGTGCATGCATGCTGTGATGTGGTTGTGTGACACATGCATTTGGGTCTGTGTGTTTGCGGCCCATCAATCAGCTTGGTGAACCATGTGACAGGTAATGCTGGTTGGGGCATGAGTGGGATGGGTTGGTGGTGATGGGTGGGGCATACTGAGGAAGTGCTGTGATTTGTGACATGGGAGTGATGCATTCTGGTGCCTGTGGTGCATTATATGTGCCTGTCCATCCATAGCCGGATTGTGCTGGTGTTTCCTTTTGTGTATTCATGTCGTACATGCCAGTCATGTGCACTCAATCCAGCATGCAGATTGTGTCCCTGCATTTGCATGGTGCCTGTGGGCCATGCACCGGTGACTGTGAACATCCCCCTGCTCCAGTACACATACAATGTGGTGTGTGTGTTTATCCTTTGACTCACCCAACAGCCAAATCTGCTGTCTACCGTAACGCACAATATACACAGGCAGCATGCTATTGCAGAGGACCAGGGTGTCATGAGTTGATCCTGGGAAGCGTGTGCAGCAGTGTGTGATCATCATGTCTGCATCACAGAGTACCTGCACATTCATGGAGTAGTACAGCTTTCTGTTCGATACACCTCCTCTTTGGCATGGCTAGTCACTAAGTCTATGTGGTGTGTGCAGTTCCGCACTCCCAATACATTAGGCATGCCCACATGGAATCAGACCTTGGTGATGTTTCCCTCTGCTTTTGCCATTGTTAGGGCAATGTGCTGGGACACATGATGCAGGAGGGCATTCAGTCCCTGCAGGAGCACTTTTGAGAATACTGACTGTGAGATGCCATGCAACTCCTTGACTGTGATATGGAATGTGCCCGTTGCAAGGAAATGCAGCACAGACACCACCTTCAAAAGGGTTGGTATGGCAGTATCGATCCCAATAACACTCTGCATGTCATACTGGATGAGATCCAGTATTGCATGGATGGGCTGCCTGTTACAGCAGTAGAGTGTGTGGATCTGTCTGTCAGTCAGGGACCAAGGTGTGGTCCTTGTTCGCGGTATGGGTGCACGCCCAGGGGCATGACTTGCTGCCCATTGTTCCTCAGCATCCTCCTCCTCCTACACTGCCTGTTGGCCTGTTGCCACTGTTGCACCTCCTGCTCATAGTGCTGCACTCCTGCATGCAGTCCCTCCAATGTGCATGACTATTGATACGAGTGACAGCACGGATGTGTTGGAGGGTGTATGTGAGGTCCTTTTCTACAGTCCCTGTGTTCATTGTGTGCAGCTGGGTCAATTGGGTGCACCTATGTTCTGTGCCTGCGCACCTGTGCCTTGTTATTGCCTGCTCTGCGGTGCTGGTGGTTCCAGCATGGTTTTCCGGTGGATCCGAAATCTTTGTCCAGATGTTTCCAGGAAATCCAGGATTGTAATGACACCTTCTTCCGTGGTGCCAGAGTTTCCAGCACTGCTTCCCATGGGTCCCACTGTTTCCATTACCTGTGCTACCAGCAACACCATTGTTACCGGCCTTCCCTCTCATAGTGCAACAGTCCAGCATGGTGTCCAGTCAATTGGTCGAAAAAAAACTGGTCGACTGCAATTTGGTCGACGCAATTTGGTCGAAAACCAAATGGTCGAATTTTTTTTTTTATTTATATATTTATTTTTCGGGTTTTCGTTTTGTAAAAAAAGGGGTTTTTAGAGAAAAAAAGGGGGTTGGGGGGGGGGACCCCCCCCAAAAAATTAAAAAAAAGGGTTAAAATAAAAAATAAAAAAAATTCGACCATTTGGTTTTCGACCAAATTGGTTCGACCATTTGTCTGGTCGACCAATTTTTTTCGACCAAATGTCTGGTAACCGTCCAGCATGTTGTTTCCAGACCACCACACTTGTAATGAAGGCCATTTTCTCTTTAACCTGACAGGAATAGTTCTGTGTGCACTGCAAAGTTATTTGTTTCCCTTCGAAATTGGAAATACTCAAAGGTTTGAATTGTTCTTCTTTCATCTGTTCTTGTTGGCTCTTGGAAGCCGATCTAGTCTGCATTCGTGGAACTTCTTATCTTGCTTCACTTTCAGTGGGTGCTATGGCTTTATGCCACTCAGATGCAGTCAAGCTTGTCTTCCTTGGATCTTCACGGCAGTGTCAATGACCCCCTCTACTAGGTACGGTCCTTCAAAATGGGGCTTATACCAAGTGCAGACAAAACTCTTCACAAGCAATTGGTCCATTGGATACAAACTAGGTGGCTTTATCAGTTCAATTGGAATGATTGTTTGGCTGCGGTATTCATCAATCTTCTTTGACCCGTCCCTCAAATTTTTGATCTGTTGGGAAATTAAAGAAACACTAGCGGGCATATTTGTCAAATAATCATTCATCTCATACCGTAATGTTTTTGCTACACTATGGGCATCAGTTTCTATTCGAGTGGGAGGAGCAAGTGATTAGTCCATTTAAACGCTCACATACATCATTTGCCTGTGGGTGATAAGCTAATGAAAACCTATGCTTTATGCCTAATAGAAGAGTAATTTGTACAAACATCTCATTTACATTAATGTGGCCCATTATCAGACCACAAGACTTTGCATACACCCTATCTAGGAAACATCTCATGTGCAAGAAAATTGACAGCACATGTGGCATTGGGGTGTGCGTGCATGGACCTGCCTCAATCCATTTGGAAAAGGGACACACTACTACTAACATATATCTGTAGCCATTGCATGTTTGCTACATATCCAGATTATCCATATGCACATGCTGAAAAGGTATGCCCTCATGTGAATTTCTGACAGATAATGTAAATCACAATAAACGGTGTAACATATTCTAATAAATTTGGTGAAAACCAGTCTTCTGCATTTATAGCATCAAGATTCTCTCTGGTTGTATTCACAGGATAATGAAGCTTATCCAGCGTAACTCTCAATAATGGCAGAGGCATAACTAGCTTTCCAGTACTATTTTGTCTCTATATAGACTCTGTGGGAGATAAAGAACATCCCATCTTTTCCATAAATCCTGCTCCTCTTGCTGAACCTGAACTTAAAGATCAATTAACTGTACAATGCATAACATATTAAAGCCTCCTTTCATCAGCATGCAACGTTCTGGCATTTGCTTAACATTTTCTACTTCAAAATTAGAAATATTTGGAAAATATGCTGCTCTTTTTGTTTCGACATCTGCGGCTTTGCTACTGTGAGAAATCATGCTTGCCCTCTTAGTGTGGGCTGCACACTTCACCACGGCTATAGCCAGTTGCAGCTTTAGTACCTTAATATGCTTGTCCAATAGAGGTACATGTTGTGCTGGTGTGCCGTCAGCACGGAGGAAGCCACTCCTTTTCCCATCATGACAACCCTCTATGCATGGCTGTAATTTTAGGGGGGACTGGGGTGTTTGTCCCCCTAACTTTCATGGCACACCATTTTGTCCCTATTCATTTGGCTGGGGCACCTTTTCTTCAGATGTTATGTCACCCCCAACATTTTCAGAAAAGTTACTCCACTGCCTGTATGTACGGTTGACGTCACATAGGCAGAGTCAGAGTACGCTGTCACTTCCTCATACTCAAATCGGCGATGAGCACCACTAATTCTGCAGCATGTGCTGAACAATGTGAAGGCAATTGTGCACTTGTCATTACTTCAAATTCACCATTCTGTTTAAACTTCACTTTTGGCTTTGCAGTATGCCTTTTCCCTGTCATTTGATCAATTCTCGAAGAACCATCAATCAGTAGAATGTCCCCCCTCCTAGAGCGTTTTCTTTAACGTGGCGAATATCATCATAAAATTCGGTATTTGTTGTACAATCATGTACATAATCGCCCTTCTCTACTGGTTTTGCTATGAATGTCGCTGGATTCACTACTCCGTATCTAAAAAATGTGATTGCTGTGCTCAACATCAAAACTATTGAGTACTTCCAGATCTTTAGGAAGCAGGTTATCAGCTGGCTCCTGAACAAAGGATAGCACCACTGACTCCTGACCCCACATCCCTGCTTGGTAAACTTCTGCATGTATTGTAAATAACTTTATATTGAAATTGTATATTGACAACTGTATATTGTTTAAACATATAACTGTAAATTGTATTCCTTATACAATTTATGTATGTAACATAAGTATGGATGTATGTATTAAGTATGTAACACAAAGATACTTCACATTTATGTAACCATCTTCTTAAGCGCCCTTCTACCTCTGTGTTTGGAGCGCTATACAAATAAAATAAACAAACGTGCTTTTAGGTTGCTCCAAAATGGTAAATTAGAAATACTCAACATATAAAGTCATTATCATTGAACACCCCATTGTAATACTTGCAGATTTCTCAATTGCTAAAGCAGCAGCAGCTACTTCTTGTTCGCAAGGTTAATGCCTTTTCATGACGAGATCTAGAATTCCACTATAATAAGCCAATGGTTTATGTCCATGTCCTAATTTTGATTTCTGCACAAGGACTGTTGTTGTTATCACTCCATTTGAATGCAAGAATAAGTAGACTTTTCTTTATAATCTGGAATCCCTAACACAGGGGCTGTACAAATTACCTGTTTTAGCTCTTCAATCCTTCTGGCATTTTGTATGTCCATGTTAATTCATCTTTACCTATCTGTGCTTCTTTAAGTCCTTTCAAAGGTGGTCTAAAATATGTACTGTAATCAAAAGCCCAGGCGCTGCAATAATTACATAGACCTACAAATTGCTGCATCTCCCTCAATGTCTTAGGTTTTAGAGTTGTCATGATCGCTTCTGCTCTCTCATGTGCCATCTTTCTCCGCTCTTGAGAGATTAGCTGTCCTATGTATAGGACTTCCTCCTGGCAATACTGTTATTTCTCTTAGTACACCTTGTATCCCTTTCCTGCCAATACTGTCATTAACTAAACCGAGTCTTCTCTGCATTTCTCTTCTGTCTCACTGCACAATAGTTTGTCATCTATGTACTGCATATTTTGTGCTCTCAAGCTGTAGATTGTCTAGGTCCATCTGGAGGACCATATTAAAGATCAGTGGGTATCCACAGTACCCCTATGATAATCTTGTATGCTTCCACCATTGATTTGTATATGAAAAAGAAATCAAATCTTGGGAGTTCTCATGAAAGGGAATTGAAAAGAAAGCATTTTTTAAATCTACTACTGTAAATTATTTAGCTGTAGCTGAACTGTTACATAAGGCCATAGATCCTGAATAAAACTCCACAATCCCCATGTTGATTTCTTTACTCGGTACACATCCATGTTACACATGGAGTCTGATGGTACCAGTATTCCCTGCTGTACTAAAGTGGAAATGGTTTCAAATATACCTTTGTCTGCTTCTCTGGACATAGAGTACTGTTTTGCTTACGGTAAAATTGTTTCTGGCTTTAGCTTAATTTTAACTGCTCCTGTTCCACTATATAGTCCCACGTCATATGGACGATTAGTCCATAAAATGCTTGCCACCTTTACTAAATCTTCCTAAAAAAAAGACGGTTTCTTTCTTACCAATGCCATTCTCTGTGGTATTTCTCTATTCTGAACATGTATCCAATAAGTGAGACTTATGAAAAATACTAGTTCATCATCTGAATCCTCATCTCTGAACACCTCTTCATTTGTCAAGTCTGTTAGCCTATATCTTTCCTCAAGAGCTATTACTGTTCTCCATGCTCTTCCGCCATCATACGTACCATGAACAACCACCCTTTCCTCCAGCAATTCCTGTCACTGTCCATTTTTCATAGGGAAATATGACATACTGAAATCCCCTTATTGAGATGAAATTCTTCTACCTTGGAACATCTGATATTCAGAATGGAAGTTGCTGGATGTGCAGATACTGCCACAGTTGACCATGCCCAAAACTCAGCAGGCAATTCCTCCTGATAGAGGACTGCACTGGGATTTTACATCCAATAAATCTTCTCATCTCCTTCGCAAATGTGTGTGAATATGGGTTGACGTTTATGGAGCATTGTCTCAAATTAAGCCTTGTCATCTACCTTGGAATCAATCTTGAGCAGATCACTCTTTTTCCGTTTGGAAGAGATAGCACAGTCGGCATTGCCTAATAGGTACACCGCCATCTGTACCCAATGTTTCTGGGTCCACAGCCTCTGCCATGTCCTTAGTCTTTTCACCTAAGTTCATGATCCACAACAGGGAAATGTTAGATCCAAAAGATTGTCCTGGCAGAAATGCCATGAGTGATAATTCCCATTGTTAGTGTCACTGCAGCCATTAGTAAGGGATGTCAACATTCACAGGTCCGGTTTTAGTGCAGCAGAAATCTAAATCTTGCCCACAATTCCCACAATTTCTGCCATATGTCTTAATAGAAAGGGTTACTTAGCCTAACCTCATGTAAGAAACCACACACTGAGTAGGAGTCGAAACTGTGGACCTAGAGTGGTGTAGACTGTCAGGGTTAAATATGTCTTACAACAACAACCTCTTCTGGACAGGTGATCTACTAAACACTGCAGGCTTTCCCCCCCGGAGCCACAAACAGAAAGAACAGTGTATTCAAATGCTGAAGTACTCCAGGGCTGACAAGATCCCGGCTGCCGATGATCCACTCTCTCGGCAGATGAGTCTCAGCAGAGCCCATGAGAGAAGAGAGCCCACTTAGCAGCTGCACATGCCTGTTTGTGCTGGAAGATGTAATGAGTATTTTTGCTGCTGAAAGTTTTAATGAAGAAAGTGAAGCATAATTGTCAAATCTGATCTTGCCATTAAATCTCTCTTTCTGTTTCTTCCTTTAACACGCGTTCTCTTTTGTGACCTTCAAAATCTTTTCAACGTCTCATCATCACTCCTTTACAATTACGGTTGTCAACTTGCATAAAGGATAAGGATAAACATTTCCCATTAATCTGTGCAAGCAACCAAGTGAATGACCCCTACCAAAACAAGTAGTCTTCAGGGGGTTCTTCTATGAATAAAATATTTAAAACAATGTATTAAAATGGTGCATTTTATAGCACACTTTCTGAGAAGAAACTCAGTAAAAAAAACTATTTAAATCGATTTTGTAGGGTGATGTCTTAAGTCACATTCATATCAGCATTCTAGGTGTAACAGGAATACTTTATTAAGTCCTTAAGTAGAGCCGACAGCTCCAGGCAACCTTTCCAACAGCTCCAACTGCTTTTCTCACTGTTCCCTCATAGAATCGTGCTCTCATTCTCACCATAACATTCCTATGTTCCCACAGAATACACAAACACCCAGTTATCTATTATACAACACATCCCATACCTTCACATATGTTTCCTTCTTTTCTTTTGTTTCCTATCTTACTGTAAGTGCTCTGACAAACACAGCTACTTTACTAGAATAAAGAAATGTTTTGTTTATACTTTGACTAACCTGTTCATGATCCCCACTTGTCCATTCTCCAACCTCACTGCACCCCTCAAGACCTTCACATCCTTTGTGGAAGGACCATATCTGACCTCCATTTTGCCACTCTTTGAAACTTTCTTTACCCTCACCACATCTCCTTCCTCAACATTCACACACTTAACCCTATAATACCTTTCGTTCATTGTAACTCACCCTTTCTTTCCTGAATGTGTTCCTTATCCACACTCCTCCTTCCTGATCTCCTCAACCAGGGTTGACATACCCTTATGGGTCTCCTCCTTCCTCTCATCAACTCAGATAGTACCACACCTGTCACTGCTTGTGGTGTTAATCTCAACACCTTCACCCTTTCACTCATACCTTCTCTCCAGCCATTCCCACAACTCTCTGCTTTTCAACTAATCTATTAGTTTGAGGATGATACAATGTTGTCCATGTGTACCTTATTCCTTGTCTCTCGCAGACATTCCTCAACCCTTAATCCTCAACCTGCGGGGCAATATCACTTAAGATACTGTATGAGATTCCTTTCTTCACAAACATGTCTTCTAGTAATTTCTCTACACTCCTTGCTGTTGTCTCTTTTACCACCTTAATATCAAACCACCTAGAAAACATAACAACAAGTAGAAACACAAACTTCTTCCCTTATGGCCCATTCCGTATGGGTCCCAGTATATCCATTGCCACTTCTTCCCACACGTCTAGGTAACTCTGGAATCAGCATAGTCTGCTCTCGAGCACATAGACTTTGCCTTGATTCTGCTTATGCTAAACATTTGCTCAATTTATGTTTGACATATCTGTCAAGACCCGGCCAACAGAAATCTGCTTTAAGTCCAGCTGTTGTCCTTGTCATCCCCATATGCCACTCATGGACTATGTTGATCTATTTTCTATTTTTCTCTCAATCCACATGGTGTAGCAACTCTCCCTGAGCAATAAAGCACATCATTCTCTACACTGAGTTCATCACAAACCTTCAGACTCTTTTTAGTTGGGCCTTGAGGCGTACCTTTGCCCGATACCCTTCAATCGCATGCCTCTTAACTCTTTTAATGGTGGGAAATGTTCACACTCCGGCACCCACTCTCCTCTACCTATGACACCATCATATGTGGCATGCACTTGCTCACTCCACATTCCTACTCCTTCTTCATTCTTAATTCCTGCTCTTACTCTAGATAAATGGTTGGCAAACATGTTTCTCCTCCCCGGTATAACTTCCACAGTAAAGTCATGGCAATGCAAGCGTGTAACCCATGCTGCCAGTCTCTTTCATGCTTTATCCCTTCCTTTACTCTCAACCAATACTTTAATGGGTTTATGGTCCATTTGCAGCATGAATTTCACTCCCTCTATAAATGGACAGAATGTATCCACAGCCCACACATACCCGAGCTTCTTCTGTAAGCACAGAATACCTTTGCTCTGAAACCGGTCAACATGCTAAACGCATGTGCAATAATATCTTCACTTCCATCCTCCTTCACTGGTATCCGTGGTGGTAATTGTACTGTCCTTAGTGTTGAACTGCCCCAAGGGTCTTGCTAGGTCAATCTTCTCTTTGATCACTTTAAACTCACTTTTGCATTTTACACCCAACTTTAGCTCACCTTAATCTCTCAACACCTTTCTCATGGTCAGCACTTGCCCCGAGAACTTCCTTAGGAAATTCTGATACAATTCCACTAACCCAAGGAGCAGTGCTCAAGTCGAGGGTAGACGCAGGAGGACGGAGTCCACTCAGTTTATTCAAAGGGTGGACTCAGTCCCCCCGAGCTAAAATGAGAAACATTGAATGTCCTCTTTGAGTTCATGAATGTAAGCGACCTCTGTGATCAAACCACAGTTGTCAGGCTTGCAAGCCAGACGCTTCACCACTGCACTATATAACCTGATGACAAATAACAAACAATTAATGGTGAAATGTCCCATTTTGGTACGGCAAGTCCCAGGGAAAACATTTGTATTGGTTCTTGGTGTTTAAAACATGCAGACCTTTTAAAGTTTTCAAAAACACTATTAACAGAAATTATGCTCTCTTGGTTTTGTGTGTGTATTGATTTTATGAAAGGCAAACACCATGCGTCCTGCGCAATTTGGGTGTTTATGCAAAGCCAATTTAATGAAACATGCATATTTCACCCTGATATTCTAATTTCTGGTGACGTCACATCCCAATGCGTTTGTTGATGAGTCCCCCCACTTTAATTTTTAGGACTTGACCCCTGCCAAGGAATAATCTGAGTTCATCCTTTGACTCGGGTGACTTAATCCTTTGGATTGTTCCTACCAAATCGTCTTTGGGTTTAACCCCTTCCCTGGAGAGTCTGTGCTCCATATTCTGAACTCCCTTCTTCCTAAATGCACATTTCTCCTATTTTAGTATAAGGCCTTTCTCACATAGGACACTCAGAACCTTGTACAACTCTACATCATGTTTTCTCATCTCTGCCACACATGAATATGTCATCCTGAAAAATAAATATGCATTTTTGATTTCTCGGAAAAGCTTGTACATTACTTTTTGAAAACCAGATGCGGCAGACACCAGCCCTAATGGCATATACATCGAAACTGAAAACCACCTTCATGTGAAATAAACGCTGTCAATTTTTGAGACTGCACGTGCTGCTCCACCTGTGGTATACTGACGCAAGGTCCAGTTGTGACTTTACTGTTCCTCATTAAGCTTAACATCTCAATGTTAGGCAATGTGACGTTCGACCACAACACTTTTATTTACTTACCTCAAGTCTACAAAAAGCCTCACATCAATATTGGGTAGTAACCAACGGGGATACCCATTCGATTGCACCTGCCCGTTCTATAATTCCAGTATCACACAACGTGTTTAAGTCATTCGCCACCACATCTCTCAAAGTCACTTTAACTGATCTCATTTTGGCAACAACAAGTTTCGCCCCTTCCTTATGTGGGATGTATTTACCCATGCATCCGGGCCCTACCTCAAAACTGTGCAGTACTGGCATTGAAAACATCATAATGGCCAGAGCTCCCCAGAAAATGCACAGGAAAATCCCATTTTGCCTATATTGTGAGTTCAGAGATGCAATGCTGATTGCCAAAAGCAAACCCATACTGTTGGGAATTCATTTTTCTTGAATGTCAAATATGGCCAAATCATGGGCACAGAATTACTTTACTGCAGAAACACACCAATGCCATGTCCTGAACATGGACAATCTACTCCATATAATATCACTTGCTGAAAGGAATCAATCTAAAAAACAAAAATCCCAAAAATGGGTGCAGTACCAGTACTCACCACTATCCAAAAGCCGGCAGTTTAAAACCACCCTGTGTTTCTCTGAAGGCAGGCTCAAACTGTCTATGTTAAACATTGCAACACATCTAAAAACTCACTGGACACCAGCAGACATTTGGTAGAATGGAGTGTTGTGTGCCTACAAAATCTGGGAAATGAAGAGCCCAGAACAATGCTTATAACAAAACTGGCTGAGCTATGGAGTCAGCAGTTTAAGTTGCACTGGATTTAAAGACACTAAAATCGAAAATGTTTAGATTAAATGAGTGACCTATGTTTGGTGTCACATGCCTTTGTAACTGTTTAAATGTCATAGTTTTAAACTTAGAATCAGCCTTCTAGCTGCATATGTGAAAATGTTTAGTTTTATTTGAATGCAGAAACTGGGGAACAGAAATGACAGCTTAAAGAGATTCCAATTTGCCTGGCAACTACCCCCATCAGGAGTGAAACTTGAGTCACAGCTGTGTTCCCAGGCCTAGCTGCCCTTTTGCTGCTCACACTAAGGATATGCCATCTATCTGATAATTGAATTACCTGTGCTCTGCAGGAAAGTGAACAAAGCCCTGTCCTGGCTCAGGCAAAGGTTTTATTGGCAGGAGTCGTAAATGGTCGTAAAAAGTGGCTTCCTCCTGAGGAAAGGGGAGGAGCACTGCCTGTGAGAGCAAGCTGGCTTGGCAGAACTGGATAAACCAGTATTTCTACCTTGTGCTGAGAGGAAACCACACCCCTTTGGAGCCAGAACATAACTTTAAAAAGATGAATAACTCATAGAGCGGACATGTGAAAATTTTATAAATGATACCATAGTTCTTGTGATTTTTCTGCCCACATTTTAAGAGGTTTTTCGACCCGGTGGCATGTTCAGGGGGGTGTCAGCGGAAAAGTGGATATAACTCTAAATGTATGCATGTTAAAAATCTGAAACTTCATCAGTTAATGTCCATACTCCCTGCACACATGTATGTAAAGTTGGGTCAATGTCAGAAAGTGAAAAATCAGTTAAAAAGTCAATTATGTGCCATTTCTGAATGCAAGCTCTTAGAAACAGCAGATTTGGACAGAGACATGGCTAAATTCAGCCACACCATGTATCTGTAATTTCAAGCAACTGTGTAACTGTGAAATATGTCTTTTATTATCAAATATAGAATGTGTGCAATCTGACAGAGGAGTGTCCTATCTGCAAGCCATAAAATGACATCCCTCTGACTCACAGTTCATTCCCCAATCAAATGATAAATGGAAGTTTGACCAATTAGAAGCTGAGAGAGAGGTAGGGTCAGTGATGCTAGAACACACCCACATTCTAAACACATAAAAGCAGACAGACAGGACAGATAGGGACTTTCATTTCCATCTGCAGCGGGACGCTCTGCCGGAAAAATCCATACTTACCTCCATCAACCTCCAGAAAGCCAAACTAGAGACTTCAATCTATCCAGAACTAAGAGACCAGACCAGAGAGAAAGCAGTGCTGTACCCAGAGAGACCCAGACCAGCAGAGAGAGCTGACCCAGATCACTGTGAAGTGCAGAGGCCAGACCAGACCAGACCAGAGTCCAGTTTAAAACCCTGACCAGATCCGTGACGAGGCCCATTTCACTCAAGAATATAGTGTGAGTACCTAGAAAACTGTGCAGAACCAATCTCCTAGTTAAAATAATATAATTCAATCTATTTAATCTAAGTAGAACTGCCTCCTAACTGTCACCTGTCATTTGTAAAGCTGTCACTTGTCATTTTCTAGTTGCAAGCTGCACTTGTCTTTTTGAACTTTAAAATTTCAAATCTGAAAAACGACCTTTATTTAATCGCTCATATCTCCGCGACCGTTTGTGCTAGAGACTTGCAGTAACTTTTATCTGAAAGCTTAGAATCGTGGCTTTCCTACGAACCTAGAACCGCATTCCTACCCCCTATAGTTTTACCGCAATCGCGGAACACGCATCCGCGAATTTTACCGCGATTTGCAAATTTCTTCACATGTAAAAACTGCTGCTGCTTGCCTTCCATTTGCCAGAAATTCGTTTAACCTGCTAATCATTCCTGAATCATTGCTAGTGTGAGCCTGGACTAATATTAACTAGATACCACTCACCCTGAACCTCTGAAAGGGAATTAAAAGTATTTTAGCATATTTTTCAATTCATTGCCAGCACATATCAAAGCAATTTGGGCCTGTGTTTTCAAACTTATGTAGTCTAAGCTTGCTGGGGTGAACTGAATTACAGTTGATTGCATTTCTGAGAACTGTGTGCTTCCTTCCATTTCCTTGCATTGCATCAAGGGGGGGAGGGGATTGCCAGAGAAAAGTGATTACATTGTTTTGTTGAAATCATATTGAGTATTTTCTATACTGCATTTCATTCATTCAACATTCCATCCATTTGAACTCTATAAAGCATTCTCTATCTCATTATTCTTCTTTTGTTCCTATTTACCAGTGTGCTATCTCATCCATTTCATGTCAACTCATTAGTGATTATAAAGAAGTGTGCTAGTGCCAGATTCTCCGTTGTTAATCATTATCATATCAGATTAAGTGTGAAATTCAATTATTAATTTATTATAAAGTGTGATATATATATATATTTTAATTTATCAAATAAACCTTTTAAACTTGCAAAACAGAACTACTTCTTGGCTCAGTGAGGTCAGGGGGATTCCAAGAGAGGGGTGTTATATAGGGGTAGTCATCCAGAACGCATGAACTGGACCTAAAGATATCTCAATAAGGGTTTTCATTCAGTATTATAGACTAGGCGTTGACTTAGCTGTAGTGTTGAATTGAATCCTCTTACAAATTGGGGGCTCGAGCCGGACGTTTGGGTTAGAATACCACTTGTGCAGCTTAATACAGTGTGCTAACTGACGGGATACATACATCCGGTCGGATCACCACGCTGCATTACGCTGTGAAGCATTCCTCAAAAGGGACACTCCAAGAAAAGTTCTGTTCTGCAAAAATAAAATACTAACTTCTGTAAGTCAGGACAGAGACCAATCTCTAGAATGACGACCTTAGTAGACATGAAAATAGCCAGAGAGCACCTCTTGCATAAGCTATTTGTGAGAGGTGAATGGACCGAACAGGGCCAGGATGCCTGGTTGCAGGCCATCACACAACAGGTCACTGAAACAGGGTCAGATATATATAGAGATCAGGGTCCCTTACATGTGGCCCTGAGTGAGCTATATATGGCTCCTAAAGCCAAAGAGGAACACAATAAGATTGCCAGGATAGCAGCATACCTGTACCTATATATGGGAGACATGCAGGATAGATGTGCTGAAAGCCAAAATCTGGCAAATAGGCAACAGATGGTGTTAGACAAGGCCCAATCTGACCTGGTCTCTTCTGAGCAGAGGCTGCAGAGGAGCCAGGAGTCAGAAGATGATAGTAGGCAGCACATCATTAAAATAAAGAAGGATATGGATGTGCTGCAACAGGAAAAGGTAGAACAGGATACTAGATTTCTGGCCCTGCAGAAGGAGCACCAAGACAGTTTGGACTCCTTACTGCAGAGCCAGAAAAAGCTGGAGCAACAATTAGACTTTAACAGGGCATGCACGGAGCAGGTAGCCACCCTGCAAAGTCATCTAGATAGAGTGAAGGTAGAGAGCAACAAGCTGATTTTGAAAGACCTGGATACCCAGGCAGAGTTTGATGAAGAACACCAGAAAGCTGGTGCCCTTCAAAGGCAGAGGGACGACCTGGCGGCACAAATGCAGGCTCTTAGTCAGGAAAGAGACGCCTTATGCCAGGAAGTCTGCCATTTAAAAAGGAAAATGGAAGAAAATCACCTGGCCCACCAGGGACTGGGTGACCTCCAAAAAGAACACCAGAACTTGTTAGAGCACACCAGGAGGGTGGAGGATGCTCTAGCAAGAAAGGAGCAGGCCAATAGGGACACAGCTCAGGAGGTAACCCTCCTGCAGCAAAGACTGGCCCAGTTCTCCAGGACCAACCAGGAAGCACAGAGGGAAAATGAGGCTCTCTGCCAGCACAATGAGAGGCTCCAGCAACAGGTAGCGATGCAGGAGAAACTGATAGAGTCGAGTAAGGCCTTAACAGAGGAACTGAAGGCACAAATGCAGGCTCTTGCATTGCAACAAGGAGCAGGGGCGGATAGAGATGAGGTTCGCTGGGAAATGGAAACTCCGGAGCATAACCTCAGGAGCCCTAGTACCAGAGGCCCTCATACCTCTCAGTCCCTGGACTCTGCCACCCCCATGTCCCCTGGTGCACATGAGCACAGGGCCACAGGGATGGCAGATTACTATCCAGCTAAAAGTATGGGGCTCATAGGCCAGTACCACTCAGGAATGGAGGGGTGGGCATCCGGGTATGGGCACCCAAGTACAGTACAGTTCAGTGGGGAACCCCAGGAGAGTAGGCCCATTAAGGGCATCCTGAAAACCTCTGCCCAGTTAGGTCAGTGGAGGGGGTACCCATCAAATCCTGGCAGCAAGGAGGAATCTGAAGACTCCTCTGAACTGCGCAGGACACAGGAAACCAGGTCCCCACATTCTGCCAGCCATTCCCAGGCTCGCAGAATCCGGGAAAACCTGGAAGATCAGACGGGAACCTCTGGGAGCAGTGCCTCTGAGTCCGAGGATGAATGGACAAGGGTTACCCGAACCAAAAAGGCCATTAAGGCAAAAAGGGCCTTGCTTAAGGACCCCTTAAAGCAGATTAAGGCGATCAGGAGCGTCATCACGCCTTACCATAAGAACGCTAAGTATTCTGTTTGGGAGCACTTAGAGTTGTTTGAACAAATGATGGAGACTTTCCATTTGAAGGAGAGCCAAAGCTGTATTCAATATGTAAAGTGGACCTTCTCCCCGGAATACTCCAGTTTCTTTGCGGGGCTGGAGGACCAAAATCATTTAAGATGGTCCACCTATAAGGCGGCCATCTTGAAACATTTTTCTGTTCACAGAAATCCTCAAGAGGCTCGCAAGGCAGCCTACAATTTGCAATGTGGGGAGGATCAGGCCCCACAAGAATTTGTGCAGGAGTTAAAGCGTGCTTTTGCACAGACCACAAGAAGGGTGCGCACGGATAGCAGAGAATTTATAAATACGTTTTTCCATGCCTTGCCCAAATATATCATGACCCAGCTCGTGAGGGATTTTCACGAGAAAAGATCTTTAGACTGGGTCATTGAACAGACTACCCGGATCTATGAGGTGCAGAAACCGATAGATAGCAAAAGTAATGCCCAGAAAAACCCCAAAGCCAACAGCACCCCTGCTGCTGCCAAGGTGGCAGAGGTAAAGGTCACCCCCGTTTTGGATTTGGAGATGGGGGGGCCTAAAAACCTACCTGCACCTAATAATGCTAGGCCCAGGAGGTCCTCGGGTCAGTCACAGACAGGGAGCCAAGGAGGCAGCCCCACAAATGGGGTCCCTCGCTCTCCTGATTATGTAAGTCCCCGTTACAAGGGAAATCGACCCATCCTGGGTTATGTGTGGACTCCTCCAGCCCAAGGGGGGGGATCCAGCCAAGCACCTAACCCAGGGAACTTCCCTCCAAACTTCCCACAGGAGGGCAGAAATTTACCAAACCCTGGGCAGAACTTTTTCCCCAGATATCCACCCGACTTTCAGCCCCAAAACCATCCATCCTCCTTTCCCCAATTCCCTGAGCCCAGACCACTGAATCCGGGAGAGGGGAGGCCAAGGGTGGAGGGGTACCCAAATCTTCCCAACCCGGGGTATTACCAGAGGAGGGACAGCTACCCTTCCCGGGATCAGCCCAGGGGAGAAAACAGGGCCCCGTATCAGCCTGAGCGGGTTTCCCAGTTAGAGCGCCAGGTTCAAAACATGGCGCGGGATCTGGGTCACATACTGAGGGCTCAGCAGAACCCTCAGATGGGCGTGCCGGCGCAGAACGCACCCAACTCTGGACCTGGTGCTCCAGAACAATGACGGGGGCAGCACCCCGATAACTCACCGGTTCCCAGGGAGGAGGCACAAGGGGAAGGGGGGTGTAAAGCCTTGGAGGAAGCTTCCTTCCTCACTTGTAAACAGCCCCTGGAAACCCAGGAACCGGAAACAAAATCTCTTGCCCCTGAAAGTCTGCCTCCTAAGGAGCAGAGGGGGGGTAGGAGAAACAAAAGACCCAAACAGACTCAGTTTGAGGAGGAGGCACAGATCTTCCAATTTGAGGGAGAGGGATCCTCAGAGGATCCTGGGAACAGGATCTTCTCCTTCAGAGAGGGGGGAACTCCCCCCAAAGAAAAATGGGTCCCTAGGGATGCAAATCCAGACTGGGGAGATGTGGAGACTGAGCTACCGCCGCCCACCATCTCATCCCAGAACCAACAGCAAGAAAATCCCCTGGTTCAAACCCATCCTGGGGACTGCCTCCAAAAAGGGGGGGGCAGCCCAGAACCGGAACCAGGGGAACCCACAATGGCTCTGATCTCCAGTTGCCAACTTTTTCTTTCAGATTCCCAAGACTCTCCGCAGAATTCTGCCCAAATCTCTTCGCTATCGATGTCCAAAACCAGAAAGTTAGCCCACCAGTTGTCCGAAAATGTGCATTATCTGTGCCCCCTTGAGGAGAAGGAGGGAAGATATTATGCCCCGGTACAAGTACAGGGGCAGGGTACAATCTCGGCACTGGTGGACACGGGATCTCAAGCTACCCTTCTGTCCAGAAGGGCCTTTGACGAACTGAATGCAGGAAGGGGAGAGAATTACCAAATTCCTCTCACCTCTCTTCCTGGACAACTACAGAACTTTGACGGGAAGGAAATTCCCGTTGAGGGGACGGCAGATTTGGACATTAAAATTGGGCGACATAAGTTGAAACACCCGGTCATAGTTGTGACCCCAGAGGGCACCCCATGTTTACTAGGGAATGACCTCCTGAGAAGGTTGTCACCCCTAATAGATTGCGTAAACAAGGTCCTCTGGACCCAGACTAGCCGACCGATAAAATTAAAACAGAGTGTCAACCATGTTAGTTTAAACGGCACCTGCCACATGGGTGAACAAAAATCTGACCAAGTAGAATTTCACTTCCAGAACAACCAAATTCCAGACGTGACAGTCATAGCAGTAGGACAACAGACTGGTGATGGGGGGTCCTCTCTATTTCTGAAAATCAACCTTCCTTCCAGTCTAAGGTGGTATTCCACGCTGGAAGGAAACACTCTGAAATTCTATACCAATCCACAATCTGAAACTCCCACTCCTATAGTCCAGAAAGATGTGAAATCAGCTCAAAGCCTGGCTGATATTCAGCAAATTGGAGAGCAGTTGTTCATCCCTGTTCAGTTAAATGATGGGAAGGACTCTGTTCTCGCTCGAGTGTGTGTGAACAACGGTAAGAGCTTCATCAGCGAAGCCATGTTTCGCCAACTCCCAAAAGATCCAGCCATTCCCACCTTCAAACTGATAGACAAATGGGAAATGGACCTGGAAGCACCTAGTTCCAAACATCTCCTGCCAAGCAGGTGTATGCTCAAAATTTCCATTGGCAACAAGAGCATAGTCCACAATTGTTGGGTCGTGCGAGACGTCCCTGCCGCCTTTTACTTAGGCAGTGACATTCTCAATCGCTTTGCCATTAGTTTGGACCTAATAAACTTCAAAGCTTGGTCCCGATTAGCGGATAATCCCATGGGCTTTGATGATCCAGAAAAAGCATTTAGGTCAGCTCAATTGCTACCTTATGCAGTTGAAATTCAGATCAAAGAGGAAATCACCATCCCAGAAAGGACCCGACAATTCTCCCTGGAAGTGAAAGTTAAAAGAGGACAATATTTGCAAAACCCTGATGCTTACATACATCTAAATGCTTCTCTCCAACTGCAAGGGTTAGGGGTAAACCCAACTCCATTAGTCAACATAGAACATGACACCATTCTAATAGAGGTGGATAACAGCGACTTAAAGAGTATTACTCTAGCCGCAGGCACCATTATTGGAATGGCGGTTGATGACCGACATTTTTCCATCGACTTAGTAAATGAACTGTTAGGACCAATCCCCAAGGACTGTTTTGACAGTGACAGTGAGGACAATACAACACCAGACAGGATTTTTACCCGGCATGGGGGGAACTTCCTGGTGTACACTTCCTGCCCTTATGGTAAGGAAGATGTGACTTGTGACTTCAGGAGGGATGAGGTGATTTTCCAGGTCCATGAGGGCTGCCTTTCCCACCTGAAGCCTCCAGTCCAAATCAGCACTTTGACCAGGGACTTCTCCACCCAGCTGGAGGAGGCCGCGGAAATAGCCAAACCAGAAGTCTTTCCAGGCTTCAGGCAGATGGTGGAAGAGAGAGTCAACCTAGCTGATGCCTGTGTGACTCTGGAACAAAAGCAAAAGTTGAAACAAGTTTTCTTGGATTTCCAAGATCTCTTTGCGGTAGACTCATATGACTGTGGTCGCACTGACATCCACACAACAACAATCCCCACGGACCCTGGCATGACTCCAGTGTTTGTGAAGCAATATCGCTTGCCTCTCGCATCAATGGAGTCCCTTACTGAAATAATTAAGAACCTTGAGTCCCGGGGAATAATCCGTCCAGTCCACAGCACCTTCAATAATCCGGTGCTGGGAATATTGAAGCCAAACGGCCAGTGGAGACTCTGTGCCGACCTCAGGGAGCTCAACAAACGGGTCCATACTTCCCGATGGCCTCTGCCCTACATTGACCAAGGGCTGGCCCAGATCCAGGGGTCACAGGTATTCACTGCAATAGACCTGACGAATGGATACTGGACTGTGCCTGTCAGTAGGGAGGACCAATACAAGCTGGCTTTTACCTTTGGGGGCCAGCAGTACACCTGGACCCGGACTCCCTTCGGATACCTCAACTCCGGCAATGAATTCAACATTTTTCTACACAAGGCCATGCCTGACTTGGGTGCAAGGGGTAACCTGGCTTATGTAGATGATGTCCT
Organism: Ambystoma mexicanum; assembly: GCF_040938575.1. Lineage (NCBI taxonomy): Eukaryota > Metazoa > Chordata > Amphibia > Caudata > Ambystomatidae > Ambystoma > Ambystoma mexicanum. Next base: position 1,336,102,781 of record NC_090924.1, read on the forward strand.
CATCAAAAGTTCATCTGTGGAGGAACACATAGCGGAGATCCGTTATGTTCTGACACAGTTGAGGGCCGCCGGAGCAAAACTTTCCTTTCAGAAAGCACAGTGGTGTAGAACCCGTGTTAATTTCTTGGGGCATGAGATTACTCCTCAGGGCCTCTGTCCCCAGGAAAAGAAAGTGGAAGCACTTCAGAAACTGAAAGACCCCACAACTCTGCGGGAACTAAGGAGCCTCCTTGGACTGACTAATTACAGCAGAAAGTTCATTGAGGGCTACGCAGAAATCACCAGACCCCTGATTCATCTCCTAAAGGGGGGGGTCAAGTGGGAATGGGGTCCAGAACAATCCAAGGCAGTAAGACAACTCAAAAGAAGCCTCTCACAAGCGCCTTGCCTAGCTTACCCTGTCAGAAACAAGGAGTTCTTCCTGGAGACAGGGTTCTCTAATACGTGCTTGACGGCCGTATTATACCAAAAGCATGACAAGGTCAATAAAGTAATCTCCTATGCGAGCAAAACTTTATCCTCTGTGGAGGAAAAATTCAACGATTGTGAGAAGGCACTCCTGGCAACGGTGTGGGCATTGAAGAATTACCGCCCGTTTATCCAGGGGGAACACATCATAGTGGAGACTCCACACCAGCCTCTGCAATATCTCCAAAGTGACAGAATCCGGGCCGGAAATGTGAGTAATTCCCGAATTACTTCCTGGATTCTGTCAATGCAAGGCTTTCCTGTGGAGGTCAGATATGACCAAAACAAGAAGAGTCCCCTCGCGCAAGGTCTGGCTGACTTGCATGATTGTGCCAGAGAAAACTGTCTCGAGGACGAAAGTCTAAAAATAAAGGACAACACGGAGGCATACCTTAATTCCCCACACAAAGTCTTTGAAGAAGACAAGTGTGAGGGAATGCCCACTGTCTATGTGGATGGATGCTCTTACCATGTTGACAACGACGGGGAGAAAGAACTGGTGGCTGGCGTAGGGAATGCATGGGTGAATGAGTCCCCAGAACCCTCCGCTGGATACAAAATTGGTCCCCGAAGTAGTCAGGTGGCAGAATTGATGGCTGTGCATCAGGCCATCCTCACTGCTGTCCAGCATCAACTCCACGAACTGGTCATAATCACAGATTCGGATTATGTACGGAACGGGTTCGTGGAGCACCTGGTTAATTGGAAAACCAGAGGCATGTTATGTGCTAACAACAAACCCTTGAAACATGGGAAGTTGATCCAAAACATTGATGATCTGGTCACCTCGAATGGGATGACCATCTATTGGAAAAAGATCAAGGGTCATTCCAAAGTAGAGGGACCAGACAAAACTGGAAATGACTTAGCTGATCAGCTGGCCAAAACCGGAGCCATCCAAGGGGATCTAATTGAGATTGAGTCCCTGTTGGGGGAAATCCAGGTCACTGCCATCACTAGGTCCCAGACAAATGCTCACAACGACCTTTCAATTGCACAATGGAGTAAGGAGACCCCTGATGCTGATTTGATTACCGCTCAGAAGGGGGATCCAATTATTGGTAAATTTTACCAGCACCTTGAGGACCCTGAGAACTTTCCCCTGACGGATACCGATTACATTGGGAAAGAGGACCTAAGAGTGTTGATGAAATGTCCAAAAATGTTCCGGATCCAAGACGGTTTGCTGGTAAGGAAATCCAAAGCTGGCCACGATCAGTGGGTGGTTCCTACCTCATTCCGAAGCCTGATGTTAAGTCACGCCCATGATGCGGCCACCGCCGGTCATAGGGGGTTTCACACAACACTGGAAATCTTAAGAGAGGTTGCATACTGGCCACACATGGGCCAGGACCTCAACCAATATTTGAAGGGTTGTCTTGTGTGTGCACAATTTCAGCCGACATCCCTCACACACCGGGCACCTTTACAAAAGCGGGGGATGACACTGCCATGGTCAGATTTACAAATCGACTTTGTAGGCCCTGTGATTCGCTCGGCTAGGGGGAATAAGTACATGTTGACTGTGACATGCTTGTTTACCAAGTGGGTGGAATGTCTCCCAGCCCCAAACTGCAAGGCCGAAACTGCAGCTGCCTTGATGATTAACCACATCTTTTCCCGTTTTGGTCTACCTCAAAGGATTGAGTCAGACAGAGGTAGCCACTTCACCAGTGAAGTAATGACAAAGATGTGGGAGATACTGGGGGTCAAAAGGAAGTTGCATATTGCTTATCGGCCAGCTTCTTCTGGGGCAGTAGAGAGATATAACCGAACCATTGTGAGCATATTAAAGAAGTTTGTGGCAGATTCTGGGCCAAGTTGGGATATCCGATTACCTCTGGTCCTAATGGCTATCAGATCTACCCCTTCATCTGCAACCAAAATGTCACCATTTGAGTTGATGACTGGGCGCAAGATGGTGCTTCCTCAGCATTTGCTCTACAGGACCCAAGAGCAGACACTGATAAATGCCTCCACTACTCATGAGTATGTAGAGAATTTAAGGAAACACCTCCAACATGCTTTTGCTTATGCTCAGCGGAATCTAGAAAGATCGGCTGATAGCATGAAGACCCATTATGACCTGAAAACTTCCAGGAAGGAATATCAGGTGGGAGACCGGGTCTATCTATACAACTTCCAAAGGAACCAGGCCAAGCAGCGCACATTTTTGCCTACATGGAAAGGACCCTTTGAGATCATCGACAAGATCTCACCTGTGGCCTACAAAATCCACATCCCCAAAGGCGGTTCGGCAGAGGGGGAAGACAAGTGGGTCCACATAAACCAGTTGAAATGTTGCCATCCCAGGCACACTCTGCAACAACTGGAGCAATCCTCTGGAATCCTAGCGGGTACTGTCTCAGACTAATTCAGTTCCAACCATAAAACATACCACATCTAGTCTCTAACATACTGTGATTTGTATGAAACTGTCTCTTAGTCATACTGTTTTTATTAAAATAAGAATGTAATGTTTCGTTATGATAAAATGCATATGCTGCCCCACTATCTCAACAGTGGTAAAAAAAAAAAAAATCGTCTATGAGTAGATATTGCCGCTTTTGCTTTATCATCCTAGGAGAGATGAAACCATGAAGAATGACCAAGAAGGACGATCCGGAGACCGGGAACGAAGATCCAATGGGCCCAGTGGACCGCCCAATACTCCCATCAGGACCGGCAAGGAGAACCGATCGATCCGACCGGATGGAGGAAAAGATGCTGAACTGTGCCATTTATCGGAAGAAGAGGAGAACTACATCCCAGATCTTGCGGGTCCCATTAGTGAAGGATCAGATGGCCACCGCAAGAAGGGGGGCTTGTGGGATGTATTTACCCATGCATCCGGGCCCTACCTCAAAACTGTGCAGTACTGGCATTGAAAACATCATAATGGCCAGAGCTCCCCAGAAAATGCACAGGAAAATCCCATTTTGCCTATATTGTGAGTTCAGAGATGCAATGCTGATTGCCAAAAGCAAACCCATACTGTTGGGAATTCATTTTTCTTGAATGTCAAATATGGCCAAATCATGGGCACAGAATTACTTTACTGCAGAAACACACCAATGCCATGTCCTGAACATGGACAATCTACTCCATATAATATCACTTGCTGAAAGGAATCAATCTAAAAAACAAAAATCCCAAAAATGGGTGCAGTACCAGTACTCACCACTATCCAAAAGCCGGCAGTTTAAAACCACCCTGTGTTTCTCTGAAGGCAGGCTCAAACTGTCTATGTTAAACATTGCAACACATCTAAAAACTCACTGGACACCAGCAGACATTTGGTAGAATGGAGTGTTGTGTGCCTACAAAATCTGGGAAATGAAGAGCCCAGAACAATGCTTATAACAAAACTGGCTGAGCTATGGAGTCAGCAGTTTAAGTTGCACTGGATTTAAAGACACTAAAATCGAAAATGTTTAGATTAAATGAGTGACCTATGTTTGGTGTCACATGCCTTTGTAACTGTTTAAATGTCATAGTTTTAAACTTAGAATCAGCCTTCTAGCTGCATATGTGAAAATGTTTAGTTTTATTTGAATGCAGAAACTGGGGAACAGAAATGACAGCTTAAAGAGATTCCAATTTGCCTGGCAACTACCCCCATCAGGAGTGAAACTTGAGTCACAGCTGTGTTCCCAGGCCTAGCTGCCCTTTTGCTGCTCACACTAAGGATATGCCATCTATCTGATAATTGAATTACCTGTGCTCTGCAGGAAAGTGAACAAAGCCCTGTCCTGGCTCAGGCAAAGGTTTTATTGGCAGGAGTCGTAAATGGTCGTAAAAAGTGGCTTCCTCCTGAGGAAAGGGGAGGAGCACTGCCTGTGAGAGCAAGCTGGCTTGGCAGAACTGGATAAACCAGTATTTCTACCTTGTGCTGAGAGGAAACCACACCCCTTTGGAGCCAGAACATAACTTTAAAAAGATGAATAACTCATAGAGCGGACATGTGAAAATTTTATAAATGATACCATAGTTCTTGTGATTTTTCTGCCCACATTTTAAGAGGTTTTTCGACCCGGTGGCATGTTCAGGGGGGTGTCAGCGGAAAAGTGGATATAACTCTAAATGTATGCATGTTAAAAATCTGAAACTTCATCAGTTAATGTCCATACTCCCTGCACACATGTATGTAAAGTTGGGTCAATGTCAGAAAGTGAAAAATCAGTTAAAAAGTCAATTATGTGCCATTTCTGAATGCAAGCTCTTAGAAACAGCAGATTTGGACAGAGACATGGCTAAATTCAGCCACACCATGTATCTGTAATTTCAAGCAACTGTGTAACTGTGAAATATGTCTTTTATTATCAAATATAGAATGTGTGCAATCTGACAGAGGAGTGTCCTATCTGCAAGCCATAAAATGACATCCCTCTGACTCACAGTTCATTCCCCAATCAAATGATAAATGGAAGTTTGACCAATTAGAAGCTGAGAGAGAGGTAGGGTCAGTGATGCTAGAACACACCCACATTCTAAACACATAAAAGCAGACAGACAGGACAGATAGGGACTTTCATTTCCATCTGCAGCGGGACGCTCTGCCGGAAAAATCCATACTTACCTCCATCAACCTCCAGAAAGCCAAACTAGAGACTTCAATCTATCCAGAACTAAGAGACCAGACCAGAGAGAAAGCAGTGCTGTACCCAGAGAGACCCAGACCAGCAGAGAGAGCTGACCCAGATCACTGTGAAGTGCAGAGGCCAGACCAGACCAGACCAGAGTCCAGTTTAAAACCCTGACCAGATCCGTGACGAGGCCCATTTCACTCAAGAATATAGTGTGAGTACCTAGAAAACTGTGCAGAACCAATCTCCTAGTTAAAATAATATAATTCAATCTATTTAATCTAAGTAGAACTGCCTCCTAACTGTCACCTGTCATTTGTAAAGCTGTCACTTGTCATTTTCTAGTTGCAAGCTGCACTTGTCTTTTTGAACTTTAAAATTTCAAATCTGAAAAACGACCTTTATTTAATCGCTCATATCTCCGCGACCGTTTGTGCTAGAGACTTGCAGTAACTTTTATCTGAAAGCTTAGAATCGTGGCTTTCCTACGAACCTAGAACCGCATTCCTACCCCCTATAGTTTTACCGCAATCGCGGAACACGCATCCGCGAATTTTACCGCGATTTGCAAATTTCTTCACATGTAAAAACTGCTGCTGCTTGCCTTCCATTTGCCAGAAATTCGTTTAACCTGCTAATCATTCCTGAATCATTGCTAGTGTGAGCCTGGACTAATATTAACTAGATACCACTCACCCTGAACCTCTGAAAGGGAATTAAAAGTATTTTAGCATATTTTTCAATTCATTGCCAGCACATATCAAAGCAATTTGGGCCTGTGTTTTCAAACTTATGTAGTCTAAGCTTGCTGGGGTGAACTGAATTACAGTTGATTGCATTTCTGAGAACTGTGTGCTTCCTTCCATTTCCTTGCATTGCATCAAGGGGGGGAGGGGATTGCCAGAGAAAAGTGATTACATTGTTTTGTTGAAATCATATTGAGTATTTTCTATACTGCATTTCATTCATTCAACATTCCATCCATTTGAACTCTATAAAGCATTCTCTATCTCATTATTCTTCTTTTGTTCCTATTTACCAGTGTGCTATCTCATCCATTTCATGTCAACTCATTAGTGATTATAAAGAAGTGTGCTAGTGCCAGATTCTCCGTTGTTAATCATTATCATATCAGATTAAGTGTGATATTCAATTATTAATTTATTATAAAGTGTGATATATATATATATTTTAATTTATCAAATAAACCTTTTAAACTTGCAAAACAGAACTACTTCTTGGCTCAGTGGGGTCAGGGGGATTCCAAGAGAGGGGTGTTATATAGGGGTAGTCATCCAGAACGCATGAACTGGACCTAAAGATATCTCAATAAGGGTTTTCATTCAGTATTATAGACTAGGCGTTGACTTAGCTGTAGTGTTGAATTGAATCCTCTTACACTTAGGAATTATTTTATGCACCATACTTTTAGTTTCCCCACTTAATCAGAGAACACATCTGGATATTTCTCTACCTTGGGTTCTTTCCTAAACTCCTCAACAATAGCAAGCACTTGCTCACTCAAATTAGAACCTAATCTCATTTTCAGTTTTCTCTGTTCCTTGCAGCTAAAACGTGCAGCTCCCTTCATTGTTACATTTATTTTCCCAACAGCCTTATGTAAACATGTCATGCCACTAGGAAAACATGTTCATGCTGGCTGTACCAATGTAGGCCAGTATGCCAATGCAGGAACGTTTACCATGTTGTTTTTTTTCATAAATGGCTGTAAATAATGCCATGCCGCTGTAAAAAAAAAAAAACATGTCTATTCTGGCCTCAGCAATGTAGGCCACTATGCCCAAGTAAGAATATAATTTGTAATTGTTCTTTTATAACGCGTTTAATACCGGAGACCAGTTTCTAAGCGCAAGACTGGGATTCTAACCTGTGTTGCTATGCGTTTTCTTGTTTCTAAGACAAATGCATTGCCCCTGAGGTATCCTACCTAACCGTCGTCATGTTGGCTTTACCTTAATGCAAGTAAAAAAGCTTTGCCCACTGTAAGAAAACATGCCCACGCTGCCTGCACTAATGTTGCCACCCCTCACACCCACTTAAGAAAAAACACTCATTATGTATGCTTTGGCCTGAATGACAGTACAATACATGCTTCTCATTCACTAGAGGCACACCAATACAACATAAACACTGTTTCTCATTCACACACATACAACATTGAAACTGACTGATATATCCTCATGCACCATTATTCTGATGTTACACAGACATAAATCCTTGGTTGTAAACATAAGTGCCGACATATTTACATGCAATAAACACATGCATGTAGCATACCCATTCACAAAGGGTTTTTTCTTTCCTGCTCAGCTCTGTTCTTCAGATGCTGCCACATATGCTGACGTGGCCATCAGGCCAGAGATATCTTTATGGGAGGGCAAAAGGGCCACATGGGGTGGAGGGCTGATATAAAGAAGTCAGTTCCCATTGTTCACAACCTTAAATAGCTCTTGGCAGGATACTTTATAGTGACCTACTAAGCCTCTAAGCCCATTGCTTGGATGTTGTTAACAGGTACATTCTGCTCTGATCAATTAATCCTGTACTGCTTTCTGGGGTTTCTGACGGTACTCTTGTACAGAGGAGAGTTGCCACACATTTTGGTGCTGGACTGCCCTTGTGGATTTGACAAATACTGATATGCAAATGGTTAGTTCCACTCTGTGAAGGGTGCAGTGAGCTACAAAGTGGTTGTAGACCCTCCTGAGTAGAAGAAACTACATTGAACATGGGATTTGACCCATTTTCGTTCTTAGTAGAGGGGCTCCCACACTCCTTTGTAATATTGTAAAACCTGGGGTTTCACCCTAAGTAACCCAGAGAAAGCCAGACGTGGACCCTTTGCTCACTGTGCCTTTGAGAGGCTCAGCTGCACCTCACTTAGGACGCCCAACAGGGCCGTAACATGTGTGTGGGGTAGCTGATGGTACTTTTGTTCAGAGGAGAATTGCCTAGCATTTCGGTGCTGGACTACCCAGGTGGGTGGGACAAAGACTGATATGCTAATGAGTATTTCTCCTCTGTGAAGTGTACAGTGAGCTAAAACGTAGTTGTAGACCCTGCTGAGTGGAAGAAATTACACAGAACAGGGCATTTGAGCCATGTTCTTTCTCAGAAGAGGGTCTCCCACACTCCTTTGCAATTATGTAATGCTTTCTGTGATTACTGTAGAATACAGAGTCTGAGCATGACAAGGCAAGGGAGGGGAATAGGGGAGAACAAAACAGGGATCTTACTAGGCCCAGTGACATTGAGAACGCGCAAGTGCATGGGAGGGGAGGGGAGAGAAGTGGAATGGGGGAGAAGTGGAAAGTGCGAAGCAGAGGAAAGTGCGAAGCAGAGGAGAAACAGATAAATAATAAATAAATAAATAAATAAATAATAATGGCGACAAACAGTAGTAGTGCAACTAGCAATTTGCAAGTGCTAGGTTTAAGGTAGCAGACAGGGTAGGTCTGATAAGTGAAGGAAGAAAAAATGGGGGAGAGGCTGTATGAGTCCAGATACAGACCCCCGTGCAAGGGGTGGCCCGGAGGCAGTGCGGGAGGGTGGCAGGGTGGGCAGGTACCTGGACCCGGAGGACAGAGGGTGGCCAGGTGCATAGTGCCAAGAGAGAACCGATCAGCAGGGGGAGGGGGAGCAAAGACAGAAGAAAAGAGGAAGGTTTTGAGGTGCTTCTGGAACCGAAGATGGTTCTCCTCAAGTTTTAGAGTGGCAGGGAGGCTGTTCCAAAGGGAGGTCCCAGCTGAAGACAGAGATGTCCGCCCAGCTTGTTTCTTTGAAAAACGACTGACCCTGAGGGAGTTAGAGGTAGAGGAGTGAAGAGCTCGAGAGGGGAGGTATTTGCAGAGGGGTAGCTGTAGGTATTTCGGACCCAGGCCCCAGAAAGCCTTGTGGGCAATGCAGAAGGTTTTCAATTAAATCCTTGCATCCACTGGAGCCAAAGGAGAGATTTCAGAGCTGGAGAGATACAATCCCAGGGTTTGAGGCCAAGGACAAGTCTCGCAGTCCTGTTCTGGATCAGTTGCAGAGGGCAGAGAGTAGAGGCAGGCAGATTTAGAAAGAGGCTGTTTCAATATGCTATGTTATTGTGACAAATCAACTTCTGGGGCACCAGTGGTCAAGGGATGAATATTGGTTTCAAAACCATCATTCAGCCCACACCTCTAGTACACCAGAAGGGAACCGAACTGATTGGAAAACAAGTCAATTATAAACATCCTTGTCTAATTTTGGTAATGTGGGTGGAGCTGCAGGTTTATCTCTGCAAGGTCGTGGATTGTTGGTTAGTTGCAACACAGTGAAAATACAATTATTACTCAATGATAAAAGGGACTGTCCAGTGAAGGTTGCATAAAAATATCAACTTTATTATTACTACAATAGAAAGTTTGAGCACACTACAAAATATAACCCACCCTGTAATGGAACACAGAGGACAGTTTCATGAAGGAAAGAGAAGCACTATGGATACTGGAAAAGGGCTGTAACTGTCTCTAGGGGCCTTCGGAGAATGATCAGGGGTGCAGAACCACAATGTACCTGGTGCTTAAGAAGTTATTGATGCTCGACAGTGTCGAGGCAGTTCTAGGGCACTTGGCAGCTCCTAAAACAGTGTTTGAGATGGGAGACAGCTGCGGGTATCAGGCGGAGGCAGTTCGGCAAGTGAGTCTGGACAGACAGCTGCAGGCTGGCCTACACGGTGGCTCATGGTCAAGAATCATTGTCTCTTTGCCGGTTGGTGAATCTGGAATGCCGGTCGATACATCTTAGATGGCTCTGGCGACTGCTGCATGACAACAGTCAGCGGTGCAGCCGGTGGCAGTTCGAGGACTCGACTGTCTCACAAATGTCCTTCAAATATGGACGCTTGTTGATGCTTGTGTGGCATTCCTCCTTGCTTCGTTGCAGGGCTTGTGTCGTCATTTCAAGGTGAACGGCTCAAAGCATAGGAGAGAGTTTTCACGCAACAGCCTTGTCCTTAGTTCATATACTCTCTGGCACTTCCCACCTACGAAGCTTGCTGGCAGAACCTAGCAGGGCATGCTATGTACTGGCTGTGTACCAGTTCTACAGCTGCAGGACGGGTCATCTGAGTCTGGTATCTCCCTCTGTTCCCTGGGAGATGTTTAGGGGAGGGATCTTGCTACCACTTAGAAATCCTGGCAGAAGATGTAAGGTAGCCTGTACCTTCAGCCCGAGTCCAAATGAGTCCTTTCCTTACTCCTTTCAAAGTCGTCGGTTGATCTGCTAAGTGAGGGGTTCAGCCCTCTATTAAAGCCAAATGGGCACCAGTGATTGGTGCAGGCTTAGCCTACCTTAATGAACCTATACTGGGTCCCCACCAACAATCTTCTGTTATGCATGAGGTCAGGACTAGAGTGTCTGCAAAAGGAAAGGTAAGGGGTGACAAGAAATACCTAAGTCCCACTAATCTTCCTGTCTGCTGTACATCAAAGTGTCTCTCTGGTTAACAGAGCCCTCTGTCACTCTTGATGAAAGTGCAGACTCCAGTGAAGTTTGTGACGAGAGTAGACTTCCTGTCTCCCAAAAATCACATACTTCTCCCCTCTGAAAGGGGTCCGCTCTACAGGAATACCTATGGTAACAAATTGACCCAGACATACAATTCACTCCCTTTCATACAAAGTGGTGGGCACAAGCTTCAAGCTGACACATTGCATACCAAGGGGTGTTAGCCCCACCTTCCTGCTGTCTTGTTCATCGACCAAGCCCCTTCAACAGGCTTGTCTCAATTATCTCTCATTAGCAAGCAATGCAACCAGCCGAACTAAGTAACAGGAAAGCAGATCCATTGAGTATTTGTTATTTTAATAGGCTGCCCATGGCCAGAGGAAGGTGTCCATTTTCTCTTCTTTTTTTTTCTTTTTTTTTATTGTAACATTTAGTTTATTTTTTACAAAATGTTATTACAAAACAACAAAATTACCACATCATCAACTTGTATGCTGAACTCCAACTAACAAACTAAACTCTTCACAAGACTAACAACCAACATACATACATACATTTGTGACCACCCTCAACAGAATGACAGCAACGACAGCAAACAAACAAAATCCAACAGGTCTTATCCATAGTACAAAGACTATCACTCAGACAGTTTTTTTAGTTTAGTTCACCCTCAAACATTGTCAATTACTCTACATCTTTCTGAAAAACTCTGTCAGGATAATGAACAACCGCACATGTTTCTTTAACATTGTTACTTGAAAGCATAGTAAACCAGCAATCATCTATGTTGTCTGTTAATGGTGCAAATTTTCCCAAAAACACTGCATGTTCGTTTGTTAGTTCAGCGCATTCAGTTATCATATGTTTTAATGATTCCACTGCTTTTTTTACAGAATCTACATTGGTTGTCAGCCGTGTCTTTATCCTGTTTTAGCCACAGCATTTCTTTTGTGTTGTATGCGTTTAACCACAACCTCAAAAACTGATTGCGGTGATGTTTAGAGGGGAATTTTTTCAGATATTTTGGCAGTTGATCCAAGCTGTTGGCTACCCATCCAGTGTATAATGCTGATTTTAATGCACTCTTTTTTTGTTATTCTGAATCCAATTCCATATTTGCAATTTCTTCTTCGCTAAAGGATACTACCATTTGCCATTTTATTTCAGCATACTCAATGCTGTTAATTATCATTTCTGCCAAGTGTGCCAGAATACCAGAATGAGGATTTTTGTTGCGTAAATTCCAAAATACGGTATGCAGGTGCCATATCGGATACATACATTTTCCTTAGCACCGATATTGACCGCCAGAGCATGGTGCCGTAGAGAGATTCTAAACCCAGTTCATGCCTTATCATAATCATTGAGATATTGTTTGGCAGTCTCAGAACACGTCTCCAGAAAAGACTTTCTAGGGATGACCTATTATGATGGTTTAAATTCCACCCAGCTTCGGCACCAAAAGTTATTGATGGGACTGCCTTCTGCTTATAAAATTGCAGGACTGGCAACAATGTAAATTTGCCATATTCAGCATGCAACTTCGCTCCTTGGAGTGAGAACGTGGTCATCCTTTGTTTCAAGTCCATTTGCCATTACCACTCTCTAATTAAAGTGTTGACAAGTACTCCTAGGTAGCGGATTGATTTTATCCTTTCAATCGACTTTCCTTGTACAGACCATTTGAAGTGTTGGTCTTTCTTCTTTCCAGGACCTCCAATTGACATTACCTTTGTCTTTAATTTGTTGATCCAAATCATTAGATTTCAGATATTCTTGAAGGCACGTTAAGAGCCTTTGAAGCCCAATTTGGGTTGAGTCTACTAAAACAATATTGTCAGCGTAAATGACACAACTTATTGGCTGGCTGTTCACCTTTGGTGGAAAACAGTGAAACATTTGATGTGCTGCCAGAATGTCAATATATAGTTTGAACAGCAGAGCTGCTAAGGGGCAACCTTGTTTTACCCCTTCGTTGGTATTAAGTTCTTCTGAAAGTTCACCACAATCATTAGTTCACACTTGGATCCTTGTATTGTCGTGAAGATCCATCAACGGATGTAATAGTGACAACGGACAACCATCGAGACAATTTAGCCCATAGTTTATCGCGATATATAGTAGCAAATGCTTGTCGCATATCTACAAATGCGAGAAACAGCTTTCGCTTATTGTTCCTTGCCTCTGATTTTAACAATGTCAGATGCACCAGATTTATTTCGGTTCCAACGCCTTTCATAAAGCCACAGCCTACAATCCATTAGCCCTGAGTTTTGGGCCCATGCTGACACTTTTTTTTTTGTAGGAAGGTAGCAAAGATCTTTCCTATGATGTCAAGAAGGGCAATCGTCGATACTTCACTGGATCGTCCCGATTGCCTTCTTCAACACCGGAACCACTATTGCAGATTGCCATGATGTTGGAATCTGTTTCATTATGGTGATCAATTTAAAGAGCTCTACTATGAAGCCCCACCAGTGGATGCGTTTGTCTTTTAGCATGATGTTTGTTATTCCATCTGGCCCGGCTGCACGAGAATTTTTCAGCTGTTGGATAGCGCACAGGATGTCCTCCTGTGATTCGACTACATTCCATTCTTCTTCACACATTGGTAATTGTCTAGAGTAATGTGTTGTTCCCATCTGTGAGTTGGGATGCAATTTAGCAGTCTTTCACTCTGAATTAATGATCCTTTATTTAGTATAGACCAGATTTCTCTTGATTTATGTTGACATATTAAGTTCAGAATATGTTCACCCCGTTCCTGCTCCATTGTTATCGAGAAAGATGTTAACCAGTTTCTGGATTGCATTTTTCGTTTTTTTAATTTGTTGGGCAACGTTAGGGCTCCTCGACTTTTTTAGCGACCTTATGTCTCGCTTCAGATTTTTCTTTTCATTCATCAAAGAGGCGCTAAACATGTGTGGTCTTGAGTGTAATGTATTCGATGTCCGTTGTCCTTTTACCTTGTGTTTTGTCAATAGCGGAGCATAGTTCAGTGTGCTTCTAGTAGACAGACTGCCGTACTGCAGACTTTGTTTTAGCATAGAGGTTTGCGATATATTTATTTTGCAACTGATGCATGAGGCCCCAGCAGAAGCCAAAGCATACGGCCAGTGACATACTTATGCAACTGCTTCCCGTCGAAGTTAAATGGTCATCAAATAAGAGGCGTCACATACGCGGATGATATAGTGCTTATTGATTCAACTCAGATTGGTCTGCAAAGGCTACTATCAGATCTAGACAAGTATATGTTGGCAAACAAGCTACTCATCAACGTAGCAAAGACGAAAGTTATGATAATTGGGACTGCTGAAGGCAAAAGGAACAAAAACTTTGAGTGGGTAATCAATTTTGAATTGATTGAGAAAACAGCGGAAATACGATACCTAGGTATCCTTTTTAACACCTCTATAAGAGAATGGGGGTGGTCTAAGGATCTTATACACCGAACTACCATATTTGCGCTTCAAGCCGCAAAACTACACAGGCTATGTGGCAAGTTCTCGCTACTCCCTGTATGCAGGTTTTTTCAACTGAAAGTTGTGCCAGCCTTAACTTATGGTGCGGAAGCAGCCTGGAACTTGAATCACAAGATTTGGCCTTATTTAGAAGGCCTATTTTGGAGAAAAGTCCTAAAGCTCCCTAAACACATCTCCATCATTAAGATCAGAAACGAACTTGCCATAGACTCAATGCAAGGAACAGTGTTATGGAAGTCAATGTCACTGCTCAGGAAGATGAGTCTAAGCCCTCCCGAGCCGGCATACGAAATCTTCAGAAATTTCAGATTAGAGCAAGAGAGTGTTTTGGTCAAAGAGTGGGCAGCAAAACTTAACACTTTATTAGTCTGTGCAGATATTAAAATGGACACACTGCTAAGACACCCTCAAATTGCAGAGAAAAAATAAAACAATGGCAATTTATCTTGAACCAAGAATGCTATAACAATCTAGCTTCAGCGGTCTATCTGGGTCGAGTAGCGAATAGTCTAGACTCACCCCCCTCTTACTTAAAACAGTTCCCCTCAAGATATCATCGAGGCAACGTTTTTGAAATTGCGGCTGTATGCCTTGAGGAACAAGGAGCTCCTTTACAAAATACATGATAAAGATACGGAAGACGATCAATGCAGGTTCTGTAACACAAATGTAGAGTCAAGCAAACATTTAATAATTGAATGTCTGGAACTAAGAACGCAAAGAACATTCTACTTAGATAAATATGCCCCAGTAAAACTGAACATGGAAGACTGGTGGTTCACAATCCTTGGTGGGAAAAATGAGATGTTAACGTGTGCAATAGTCAACTATTTGGACTTGCTCTTGATTGAAAGTAACTAGATTGTATTAGTGAGAATTTTTCCTTTCTCACTCTTATCATAACAATCTTTTACTTCTTTTTCTTTTCTTCTTTGCAAATGTAACATGGAAGATAAAGTTTGAATTTAAATGGAATAAGACTGGAAAATATTTTAATTAAAGTTCGTATGTTCAAACTATTAAATTTACAATAAAAAAAGAAGATATATATATATATATATATATATATATATATATATATATATATATATATATATATATATATATATTCAACCTGTTGAGACCATTATTGACCTCCAATGGCATTGAATATTTCCCACTTGCTTGCTTGCAAGTACCAAGCCAAGTCATTTCCAGGAAGTCATGGTCACTTTTAAGGGTTTTATGTTCTTTCATGTCGGCAATTTTTGGCCATAAAGAATTGGAGATCCAAATGTAATCCAGAGTTTTAGAAACTGGGTCGCGATGCCAGGTTCCATTTGGTGGTGAGTCGCTTTTTGTCTTTCCATTTAGCATGTCGCAATCCCGCGATTCTAATGCAGTTTGCCAGTGCATTCTTCTGCGCACCATCTTCGTTTGCGATGTGTTTCCTGAAGCGTGGTTGTCGTTGGCATCATCAAACCAAGAGCAGTTTAATTAGCTGCATATTAGTATTGAAAGATCAGCATATGTTATTTGGCAGACATCGATCATCAAGGTTTTTGATGAGATATATGTTGCAGTCAAAATCATCCTCGGATTCCAATAGGTATTAATCAGAAGCATATGAGATACATATGCTCAATGCTCAATTGAAGCAATGAACCCTGGACAAATATATTTGGGTTAAATGATTGTATAATGACCCATCCAGTACTGTTATTTATCATCGTCAACAAGTCAGAGAATGGACGACAGTTTAGTACAGTTCTGGGTACTTGTGGAGACTACTCCATGGCACAATTTTTGACCTTGAGTCCAGTCTTGTCTCGTCGTTGTTGGAACTGAACAAATCAATCAGGATCTCCCTTCTTCTTTCATTTGTAGATTTATCGGAATCACCCTGTTTCTCACAGTATTTTTGAGGAGTTTGACTGTTTCTGACCACAGAGAGGTCGAACCCTTTAGGCTAGTATCTCTTCTTTGGCCACTAGGGCATGTTCTACCGCATGAGACCTGATGTGCAAGAGGACCTGATCAGAATAGTCTTCTCTGATGTATTCCACAATTGCAAAATCTTCTGAGGTAATAGTACTCAGAGAGGGAATGCCATGCATTAAGAGCATCACATTACGTCTGTTCAGGTTTACCTCCTTTCCATCTGGGAAGATGTTTGCGATTTGCACCTTCCAAATCCTATATTGAGGGTCGTTCGCTCTTAGACCTCGCTCGTCAGGTCTGGATTCATTTTCTTTTTGACTTTGAGCCAGCGTCATAAGAGGATTCAACTTTGACGATGATGTAGTCTTTAGTGACTCATTTTGCAATATGAGCTTGCCTTTGTCAATGCTTTTAGACGAGTAGATCTGCTTTAGGGCCACTGAATGAGGGGTCGGAACTTTGGTCTTAACATTAACCATCGCCCTTTGTGACGGTGGAGTCGTTGAAATACTCCTTTCTGATTGAATAGATTGTGCCTGGGGATTGTTTTCGACACCATCCCCATTAACCAATGCAATTTGATCATCATGGGAGTCAATTGAATAAGTTGTGACAGACCTTTCCCTAGAATCATCTGAAGATACTACAGACTGCAGATACTACAGACTCCAGTCGCAGTCTTTTTTTTGGCTTAAGGCACAGCTGAACCTGAGCCTCTTTTGACGCGGCGGCCTTTTCCGATGTCTTTCCTTGATCGATGTGTTTGTGTGGATTGGACTTCATCCCATGTTGAAAAAGCCCCGGTTTTTGAGGGGTTGATAGATTTCTTACAAAATGATCTTGATTGAGCTTCCGAATGCCTCTTTTGAGGACCTTTTTTTTGTGTCTTTGAGCCCTTTTTTTCTTGGCATTTATGCAAAGTCAGAGGTTTGGGAATGACTGTCAGTGACTTTGCAGCTCCAACAAAAATTCCATCAATTGATCAAGTTGTTGGTCGTCTGCAATGATGATGGATATGGTGACCAAACTGGTGTCACCAGCATGTCTTCCAGAATCAGCAGCGGGATTTAAAGACGCAGCTGTCTCATCAGAGGAATGTACAAACACTGTCCCTGCTGCCTGTGCATCTTGAGTTGTGCAATGCGCGTCCTTCGGCATTGCAATGGTAGTGGTGTTGCGAGGAGTTGCATTAGATGGGAAATTGATAGATGGTAGACGTCTTTCAGCTATGCGAGGCACGAGATCATGATTTAATTTGTCATGGGTGTTTGTGAACTGCGTGGGACAATCTGCGCCACTATGCAAATGAATGCCGGTCGAAATTCCATGACAACGCTCATGCTTTCTTATCAAGGTGCCTGAACCATTTTAGGCACTCGAGAACTCCATCCACTGAATTAGTGTGTTCTTGCATTGCCAAATCACCAAGACTGTGTTGCCATTGCATGGTCAAGTCGCCTTCTTTGTCCATTCTTTGTCGTAGAACCTCATTTGTGTCTTCAATGTTTGTTAGTTTTTCATTCAGATTAGCCAACAAGGCACTTTGATCTTTTAAGGCCTCGCTGAGCGACTCGTAAAGCTTGACAAATGGAATCAGCGCAAGGGAAGTGGCTGGGCAGCCACAGAGAGATTTTCTTTAGCAGTGTGTTCAAACCCCTCATTCTGCTGCTGCGCTTTTTGTCTTTCATGTAAATGTTGCTCAGGTGTCATAGTCGAGCCAATAATTCTTGGCAGGCCACACCCATTTGGGGTGCTAGTTCGCACGATCTGTTTTTTTCATATCCAAAGTCGTATTTCCATGTATAGCCTCATCCAATGGCAAGATGTCAGTTGTTGGAATGGATTTCTTACTTCCTGCAGGTTTCCCATAACTGAGTATTAGCTTATCTACCACTTTCAGTCGTGCTGTCGAGTGGGCTTCTCGTCCTGTTAAATCGAGGGTTTTTTGCATGGCGAGCGTTTGAATAGGTACTACTGTTCGGCGTGCTGTAGTTTCTAGGTGTCAATTGGCTGGACAGATTTATATTATCAGGTGTACATATGTCACCTATTTTATTCCTTGTTGACACTTGAGGGATATTGCCCAAAGAGCCATTTACATCAACGTCAGTCAAAAGCAACTGTTTTGCCGTATTTATTTGTGGAATGGTGGACATTTGAGCTCTTGCATCGTGAAGAGGCTGAGACACAGGCCAAGGGCCATGCAATCTCACTGGCTCCATTACCCGTTGCACAGGTGGGTGTATTGAGACCTGGGGAGCTTTGAGCACGGTCAGTGCACTTGTGACTCGAGGCACTTCGCAACCTCCACATTGGAACTGCTTCACTGTGGTGGATCGTTCATTCCGCGTTACTGCTGTCATAGCACATGCTGGCGAGGTATTCAATGGGACGGGCTCATGCACCGGTGTTTTAATTCTCACCACTGTAAGAGGGGGCTCAAAAAAGAAGAAACCCTAGCTTGCTGCACGGCCGTGTAGGACTTGTAGTTCCAACATTTCGACGTCCGTGATGTCAAATGGAGACTCGAACAGTGTGGTGTTTACAGCAACACGTTCAGTGCAATCGTTTATTGTACGCATATCTGCTTCCAAGTCGAGTTGATCGGTACTTCCCCCATTTTTGGACTCTTGTAGGATTTCCTCAGTATACTTGGTAAGTATGTTGGTCGTGTCAAGGTTGATTGATAGGGCGCCAATGGCCACAGACTCAGACTAGGAAAAGGAATGTTTCTTCGGCAAATCCGACGAGTCCGTCAATAAAGGTGCTTTTATGACGAGCTCGCTAACAGTGGAACAGGCCAGTGACTTCAAGGAAGGAACGTTCCACGTTTGTATGCATAATACCATTGGTTGCTCTAACGTTGGTAAATCTGAGTTTACCTCGAGGTATTGGATGTCTGCATAGCCGTTTGCCGGGCTGGTCGGTGCCCGAGTGTGCCTTCTTCAGACATGCAGCATTTTTTGCAGCATCTGTGGACCAGAACCAGACGCAGCCATGGGGGCAAGTGCAAGGGGTAAGGAGTGACTCTGCTTCTTTTCAGCGACTTGAGGCAGACTGGGCAGACTGGGACTCTACGGGACTCCATGCGGCGCTTTGCGCCAGCAACACCTGTTTAAGGTGGAGTCAACCAGTTAAAGGGCCAGTCCAACAAAGGTGAATAACAAAGCCCCCTTCTTCAGATGCTTTGATGTACCCATAGCTGTCACATGCCAGCTGAACCTGGCAGGGGAGGACAGCATCTGTAGGCTGTGTCCTCCCGGAGTACACGTGACTATGCATTTTGTGCGGTGATCAGAGAAAAGTGTGCAGAATGGCCTCACACATTTCTGGAGGTTGATCTCCCATCGTTCATTTTCATTATCAAAGTATTTTTTTTAAAAACAGGTGAGCGCACACTTCCCGTGCCGATGGTCGAATCCCTCGCAGTTATGTCATCCAATATTTATACTGCGCTCCTCACCACTGAAATGGTCTTATGACAAGGTGTCGCCAGGCTTTAGTCTCCGGTAAAGAAGGAGATTTTTGGGGAAGAGGTGTTAGGAAAGAGAAAATAGAAAACAAAATGACCAACATCAGAGAGGAAAATAATTAGGATGAAAACAAATTCCAGCAAGGCCAACTCAGACTTTGCAATGTCTGAAGTTAATAAACCTCCATGTATATGTACTTTGTTTGTTGTCGCACAATAGGTGCTATTATCACCAATTTACCTCCACTAGATATAGGTTGCTATAAAAAAACATAGCCTCAGTAGGGGGAAAACTAGTTCCTTCAAACAGGGTTTTTTAAAACCTAGGCAGCCACACCAATGAAGTATTAGTCCGGAGAAATAATTAGGTACCCAAATCCAAGACTGTGAAACTATACCTTTCATGCTCTTCTCCTGGTTTACTACTATACAGTGATCCTGGACAAATCATCTTATATCACTGATAGTACTGTGCTGTCTTCTGTTAAAAGGTGTGCCTTCTCATATACTGTTAGTATCGTTTAGCACCTTACCTGATTTCTGTTTTATGTAGGCCATTTGAGTGGAAAGCGTTCTAGTCAGGGGAGAGCGGTCCAAATATCACAGGCATCTGGCAAGCATATTTGAAGGTCTGCTTATTTGACACAAAACCGGTTTGCTTTTTTGTATAATTCTAAGGTTCATCTGCAAATAATACATGACAATTCAGACTGTCCTTTGATGTACTTAAAAAGATCACATCAGTTTGTCTGCTGGTACTTAAATACTTCCTTTGATGGTGGGTGACAATGAAGCTAGAAAATGTCCCATTTTGCGTAAAATGCTCTATAGCGTTTCGTTTTTTCAAAATTGCCATGTTGTGTTCTGTGATTTCTGTACTTTCCTAGTCAGTTCTATGAAATCGGATTTAGTTCATGAAAGTCTGATATTAACAAATAATTCCACCGTGCCCATGGTAAGAACTGGAAAAGGAAGTGATAAAGTGCAGAAATGTTGAGAGGTGAAGCTGGGATTTGCACCCAATGTGTGATCCTCGGCATCTCATTTTACCTCGTATTGATTGACCTGTCAAAATTGCCTGTCCCTAAACCTTTCAGAATTGTCAGCCCTTCATAGTGATTTGATTATCAGGGTATGATCTTAAAAAAAAAAAAAACTCATCTGAGTTTCACTGGCTCTAGTGTTGGTTCATCTAGAATAATAGTGAGAATTGACATACTGCACACCACCCTGCCCTCCTATGGCAACACCACTTCCAATATCAGTCTGTCTGGATAAAGTACCCCTTCCCGGTGGCTTCTAATCTGCAACCCCTCTCTATGCAATGGTATGTGCACCTTTACCGTTGTATCCAGTCTGTCTCCATGCTAGAGCACGTTTGCATTCTGTGAGGGTGCAAATCTGAGTCCTCTGTTCTGGATCCTGTGCACCTTTTTCATATGATCTGTGGCCTGCATTTATACTGCAGCTCTTACACCCCCCTTTTGTCTGCTCTTGATTAAAAAAGTGGTCTCTGCGAACGCTTGAACACAAGTACCCTCGTGGTAGACTGCTAAATCTGCCCTTGAATTGCTTTTGTATTAATTATTTTGTTTACAGCAAGAGTGAAGATGGTAAGCGGTAACCATGCTTATGTTGATTGGTGCGATGCAGCACGTGAAGCTATGTGTTCTGATCCCAACGAGGGGGGAGGGGGGTCAGAGGCAGCTCGAATCAACAAACCCCTCAGAGGCTTGTGGCTCCTGGAGTTTAGTGAGAACACAGGAGGCCAACGTTTAGTGGCATCTTGCTGGATGGGTACGAGGTTTTCTTGGGTGACCGCATAGAGGGTTAAGGGGAGAAAATTGATAGGTAGAGAGAATTGCGTGAAAAAAATGCTCCTCGCCTCTTTGTGGGCGTAATAGTGCCTTGCACTTAGTGTTCGGTTTTAAGCACCAACACTCTCACAGGTTCTACGTCGCTACATCGGCAGATTAATTTTCAATGAGTTTTTCTGCGCCAGAATTTTGCCCAAAAAACGTATCAACATTTTTTTAGGGGGCCACCCAACCCCTCCCCTATTATATACTCCCTATTCCCCACCATGCCATTTATATGCCCTTACCCCTCCACCCCCTTATATTTTTCGATGAGTTTTTTCGACAAAAAACTAATTGAAAATAAAAACTGTCCATGTAACAGCGTCGTACCCTCTCACGCAATGGTGCGGCCTGCCTTGTTCACACTTTGCACTCTTTCAAAATCATGGTGTTGTTTACTCACAACCACATGTTGTGATCTTACATGTCTTGAAACACCATGCCAAATTATTTGCACTCTGCCCTTTAAATTAAAGTACTGCACATTAACAACACAACGCCGCTTTAGTTATTATGTCCCTATAAGTGCATGTGGCTCTCTTGTCCGTATCTGATGTCCTTGCATCTGTGCTTGATCTTTGGCATTCTGCATTAAACTCGCCTGGAACAAAATGGACACGCTCCGAGATTCTAGTCATAAACGTTACTGGGTTTCACAGCCAATTTCATGCCTATAAATTAGCTCCAGTTGTGAATGTGCACGTATCCTTCCGTAAGGAGCTCTTTGAACAGTGCCCCACTTAAGTGTTTCCCCAAGTCTCGGCACAGCAGTCACGGATAAGCTGTATCTGTGGGTGTTTGTGGCCGCGGAGTTTCCACTGGGAAGGTGTTGCCACTCACGCAAGCACCTGGAGCGGAGACTGGAGAAACCATGTCCAGTGCAGGAGAAGTCCGTGGTGTAGTCCCAGAGCCATGGACTACTGGGATTTGTGTTATGGTTTTGGTGCAGCTTCTGTTAAGAAGGGGATGCAGTGTGGTAGGTTAATTGGTGGCTGTGGGACATATGTTCCACCAGAAGCACTCAACTAAACAGAGTGATCCTGGCCAAAACCACTTTATACCCGTGTGCTCGAATTCCACATTGGAGGATTTAGAAGTGCACTACCACCGACCATAAGGGGCCTTGCAAAAAATGGGCATTAGCATGTTACAAGGAAAATCATATGTAGATTGTGTGTTCCTTTTTAGTGATCCATGTGCTTCAAGCGTGCTATGAGATAGCAGTGTCAGTTCTCCAACAGATCAAGTGACTGAAACAGCTCGCATCACTGTTCCATCCTATGTGATTAGAAGCAAACATGCAGTGGCACACAAGCACATGAAAAGACAGCATGCCATTAAAATACATCCCATTAAGTTAGCCAGTAAAACCCTCATTGGTATTACGTGTTCCCTTCACATTTCTCATAGGGGTGTTTCAAAAGAGTACAGGAAGTCCATCTTGGAATGTCAACCTTATTAGAAAAGTATATATGAGGTTATTCTAGGATTTGATCATGTATATTAAGTGAAATATTCTCATCATGACTAAACATAAATGGAAGTGATCATTAGAAATTAATATTGTAACATTGTTTAAAGGACCAGTTTTCAATGTTAGGGCATGCGAATCATTTCCTGGGTTCAATATTTTCTTTTTCTGTTTGGTCTCTCAAAAGGCTTGGAAACCATCATGCTCGGTATGAAACCAATGATGTTTTTTTTCTCTGATCGCCAAGGTCTTGTTTAATTGTGTGCTCTGTCCACTGGTTTGTAGTGCTGCTGAACCCACACATTTGTTTTAGAATATATGAGCCCCGTTATTTAACAAAACAAGAATATAACAAACTTAATTGTCGACCTTGCCCCTCTGGTCCCTCACAAGGTCAGACAGAACCGTAGAACCCCATCACCTCCATGACCTGTAGAACCTATCCACCCCCCAATTCACACATTGAGATCACAGTGCAATGGCGACATTCCTAGCGGACATATGGGATGGCAATGTGTTGCTCCAAATAAGTTGCCGGTCTCTGCTTCGGGAGTGCATCTGTCGCTGTTCTTCTTATTGTTTGTTTGTTTGTTTGTTTATTCATTTATAATGCGCACCAGACCCAAGGGTATAAGGGTGCAGCAGATATAAGGATATGCAAGGCTTAGTTAATGTGATACAAAGTAGAACACAGTGTCAAGGCAAGGAATACAGGTATAGTACAACAGTACAAAAATTCAAATATAATACAACAATGCAGAGAAATGTACATGGGTGCAGGATGGGACTCAGGTCATAGCATAGACATTGACAACATTATACTTAACATTAAAAAAATAGCACCCCTATAACTCGTCCCCCTTCAATACATATGCGTTTTGTCTCTGGTTGCCCAGCTGTCAGCAGCCAGGTGGGTGGGGACAGCAAACCCACCTCAACACATGAGTCTCACACAGAGAAAGAAAAGGAGAAAGGGAGCACAAAGAAACAAGAGAGAGTGTGTCAAGAAAAAGCACGCGAGAAGAGAGTGCTATAAGGCATGCCAGCCTGCAATAGCCATATAAAATCCTGGAATGACGTTCTTACTGCAGGCTGGTTGTGACATCACAGCTGACCTACAATCAGAGAATACCATCCCAAGTGCTCTGCAATCAGTTATTACGCTTCAGCTGGGACGTAGCAATGGCTGCTGCTTGAGCCAGCACACAGCAGCATTCCTGCTGTCACTCTAGCACTCAATTAAAGCTCTGACAAGCTTTCCAAATTCCTTGCTTGTAAAATAGTTTTCTGGGACACTGTAAAATAGTTTTCTGTGACACTTTACTACATTAAATGGCCAGGAACTGCTGTGACCTTGTGTGAAGCTGTGACTGGATGTCTGGTTGAGTGTACCTGTGTGTGAGCAGGGGATGCTGGGCAGGAGAGCAGAAAGATTAGCGAGGCAGACGTGAGTGCATGTGTGTTAGGAGTTTTGTGTGAGGTGAGTGGATGTATGGCTGTAGTGAGTGGAGGGTGTTGTGTGTTAAGGTGAATGTGTTCTGGCCTGTGGTAACCGGGTTATTGAAACCTGGTTGCTGTGTGGGTTGCATGAGCACGGGCTAATGGAGGGTGGGGGGTTGAGAGCATGTGGACAGTTGAAGGAGGGAGGCAGAGGCGTAATACTTGCCAACATGACGCATTCCAATCTGTAGGTGTTTATCCAGTCCTGTTTTTTTCTTTGCACTCTGGCACTTGTAGTTCCAATATTCCCATTGTGAAACTCGAACTATAAGACTGCACAGAAAAAACAGGACAAGATAAGCACATACAGATAGAAATGGGTCATGTTGGCAACTATGGCTAATATAACTGGAAAATAAATCAGTTGAATTCCTATCGGCTGGTGATCAACACTATTATTTGTTTGGACTTGAACGCATTAGGAATGTTTGTCCTGCTAGAGTTCAACATCTTTAAGCAAGTATCTCCATGTTCTTACCTATTTTGAAGCACAACATGAAAAGTGTTTTCGATACATTCAATTAACCTGCTTAAACTATTGGTCTCCAACATATTAGAAGCTACATATTAGCTAATTTTTAAATCTACATTAATCATATGGATCAGCAATTGGAAGATGCATGACATTAGATTAAACAAGAGGCCAGGTAACGAAGGGGATGAGAGCGTGTGATCAT
The DNA here is from genome assembly GCF_040938575.1 of Ambystoma mexicanum. Taxonomy (NCBI): domain Eukaryota; kingdom Metazoa; phylum Chordata; class Amphibia; order Caudata; family Ambystomatidae; genus Ambystoma; species Ambystoma mexicanum. Next base: position 1,336,127,715 of record NC_090924.1, read on the forward strand.
ATATTCCAAGGAATAAAAATCTCCACATCAGGCGCAACAACGATATTGCTAGCCATCTCAGAGTTCCATGACCTTATAAAGGAACTTTAAGCCTCGTTACTCCATTTTGTCACAAAGCATCTTGGTGACCTGCAACAACCTTATGGGTTACTTTATGCCATATGAATTGGTGTGTGACATGCTGAGCACAGCTAATTTCTGTTATGACTGGTAGTTGTAGTGTTAGTGTTGGTGTTATTAAACCAAGTGTAATGTAAGATACATATACTCAGTAGTATTTCATATCCTTATAATCATCCTCTTGTTACTTCACAACTGGCCACATGTGTTATAATCCTCAACCTGTTACATCAAACAGTTTGCTTATGTCATAATCATCCAGATGTGATGTCACGTTAAGTAATGTTAAGCTGTTGTACTGAGACCATCATCAAGCACAAGTACGAAACTTTGAAGGACTATCCTCCACCACGAGGTAACGGCCTAGGAGCACTAGCTCAGTGGGCTAGTATCCTTGCTTGTCCTGATGTTTTGTACTGCAACTCCCATGATCCATTGTCATTGACTATGCTGTGTAGGCATGTTATGTTATGTTATGTTCATTCCACTTATCAAGCGCACGTACACCCGAGGGCATCAAGGCGCTGAGAGGGAGGACTAGGAAAGGCGAGGCAGCCAGGGCGTCATTTTTAAAAGAGCAGAGTTTTCAGTTTCCGCCGAAATGTGAGGTGGTCACTAGTCTCTCGGAGGGGGAGGGGCAGGTTGTTCCATCATTTTGCGGCCACCACCAAAAAGGCATGGCCGCTTTTGCGGACAAATATGAAATGAGGCACCGCGAAACGACATGCCGCGTGCGAACAGAGAACACTGGTAGGCAAGTAGCGGGGAAATTTGGCTTGCAGGTACTCGGCTCTAGTACCATAGAAGGCCCTATGCACAACACACATGGATTTAAACATAATCCGCTGAGCAATGGGGAGCCAATGCAGTTGCCTCAGCAGAGGGGCCATGTGAGCTCCAACAGGAGGGTGGATGATAGATCTAGCCACAGCATTTTGAAGCAATTGCAGCCACCTCGTCAAGTAACCAGGTTAAGCCAAATAGAGTGAATTGCAGTAGTCCAGAGCACTCAGAACCAATGCAGCCACCACTGATGCCTGATTTTCTGCCGGAATGAAAGGAAGAACCCTTCGGTAGAATCCGAAGTTCAAAGTGGGTGGATTTACATAGGGGCATCATGGGGGTTGGGATCCACAAACCTTTGCTGACCACTTCACTAGCCTAAGGCCTCACGCTCCAATAACAAATGACGGTACCTTGAAGAAAAGTCAACATTTTCCTCACTTCAAGCCTCCAATTGGCTGCTTCATTATCGTGCTAGTGTTATATAGAATAATGTTCTCCCATCACGTACGTTTCCGGTGTTAGTAAGGATGTTACAGTTAAGTTGTGATATCACAATTCTTGCTAGAGCCAGCAACAGAATGAAAGGCAGGCCCCTAAGCAGAATTTCAGCTGACACTAAAACAATGCAATTGTTAACTAGCTTTTCCGATTCCATTATTGTAAACTAGCATCCCCTTGCCGTCCATGGACCCATGCAGTGGTCTATTGTAGTCGGCATTTTTTTATATTTTTATATCATTGCAGGGTAAGTACAGCTTTATTTTTATAGTTACCCTGCAATTCTTTGTTTTTATATTACAGGGCCTGCAGTAACAGCCCCGTAGTTATGGTTAAGTTGCTCAACCCATAGGAAGAGCACAGTTTGGGTGTCTTATTACATCGCCCACCCTGGACGAATGCTAACAAAACTTTTCAAAGCAAGTGTATGCCCCCGTCATATTGATTCTGCGAAGTTTGGTGAGGTTTTGTCAAGGGGGGACAAAGTTATAGGGGGTCCCTAAATGTGTGATTTTCCCATAGAATTCCCAAATTTGTTCACGCCTACAGCCCAAACCGCTGGACAGATTTTTACTATATATGTGGCAGGGGCAGAAGCTTGGTCCCGAAAGCGTGCTTTTGTGAATTTGGTGTAAATTCGTCTAGTCGTTTTTTTTTACAACAATCAAAAAGTAGATAACAATTTTTGGGTGATATCTGGGTTTGGTCCGTGGACTCTCTTCCCTGTTCAGTCAGCGGACGGGCATCCGACTGACTGAGAGGGCGATGTGATGTCAACGTACATCGCACGCACCCGTTGATAGGGCAATAAAAAATGTGAGGTGCGTCAGATTTTAGGAAACTCCCAGCACGTTGGATCCGCGGACATCCGCCAGTGTCCGCCAACGTTGCATTAAAAGAATTTTAAAAAACACAACATTGCACTTATCAAACTATGTCTGGGGAGGCAAGGGGTGATGAGAATGGGATGGGATATGGATAAAAAGGCCAAAAACATGCGGGTTTCCACTTCAATGTCCGCAAACAGTCTGGTGCAGTCCTGTGATGTTCGTGAACATCAGAGATATTCGGGGGCATCCGTGCGTTACAGGGTTGGTGAAAATCAAAATAGCTCATAACTACGGTTTATAACTTTGGCACCACTCAATGAAACTGCATGGGATTGTATTCTAGACCTGATTATGAATGGTACTGCAGAGTGTGGTGCTGATTTGTCAAGAGGGAACAAAACTAGAGGGGGTGTCCCAAAATATTTGAAAGGCTTATAAATGTATTGCCATTTGACAAATCTGCACATCAGTTTACAAACATATTGTAGCCCTAGATACAGATGTTTGGGCAAAATTTGGTGGGACTTTGTCAAGAGGGGGCAAATTTAGAGGGGGGGCTCAACATTTTTAGATGGCTTACAACTATGCTGCCATTTGACGAATGTAGACAATAGTTCTCAGAAAGATTATAGTCCCAACATTGAATATTTGTGCACAGTCTGAATGGATTTTGGCAAGTGGGGGCTAAGATATATGACAATTTTGTGTACATATATTTTGACACTTAAAAAAATAAAAACATGTGCGGATTTGCAGCAAACTTGTGTAAGGAGCTTTGGCAAGGACCTGAAAGCATGGTTTTACAAATGTGTCAGTGTTTTATTTTTTTAAGTGTCATAATGTAGGGTGACTGAGGTATATAACCTGTGGCCATGGGCGTGGCCAGATTGTCTGGGGCATGATTCAAGGCCATTCCCCTGACAATCTGGCTACTGGTCATGACCGTCGTGACCAGCAATGGGGTTAAAGTGGGCATGGTCACCAGGGAATGGTAAAGATTTTCGAAACTGGCATAGGTTTGAATGGGAAAAGAAATGTGCTTGTGGGTACAGGTTGAAGTGCTGGTTGGGATTGCAGCAATATTCACGGGGAGGGTCAGCAGGAACTTGAAAGCAAGTATGTCCTGTTATTTTTTTTTCAAAAGTATAAAATGCAAGTGCACAACACAGTGATATAACATTAGTGTCTGGGAAAAGGGCCTGGCTGTTAGCAAGGAGAAATGTGTACTGTCATTTGGTTATTGGGGCATGCAGCATGGCCGAGGTCGTAGGTTTGAATGGGAACAAATATTCTGCTTGCGGTTACAGCCTTAAGCGGTGGACTAGATTACAACAATCTTGCACGATGAGCATTAGCAAAGATCTGAAAGGATGATTTTGGATATCCTGTGATTTATTTTTCAAAAATGAAAGAATGTAAGTAGAAAAACTAGTGATATACATTTGTTGTGTGGGTAGTAGGCCTGACCCTCTACAAATGCAAATGTGTACTCTGATTTCCTTATTGGGGAATGTGGCATGGCCTTTGCTTATGCCCCATTGATTTGGAGACTGGCCATCATAGCTGCACTGGTCATTGGTTATATTATTAGGGTATAGCGGACACTGCACTAGGAGGCAGGGTAGGTGCAGTGAATAATAGCAGTGGTTTGGTTTGGGTTGGGTGGGGTCATGGTGGAGCCTTATGCTGTAGGCAATTGAATTATGATTTCCATCCACAGCATGTGCTGCTGATACCGACAGACATGAGTATGTGTTGCCAAAATTGTAGTTCTTTCATATACATGAAAAGAGGAATTATACATGACTTATATACAGTGATATAACACCATGAAACATTTTGACTTATAAAAACCTATTAAAGTGACAGAATAAACTGTGTTAAAAGGATGTTATGGTTAAGATGCATCCCACCCTTGGGACTCCTCTGCCCCACTAGTTAGCCAGTGGCATCCCACCTTGTCCTCCCTTGGTATTTCCCTCTTGGGATCTCATGAGCACTTGCCCATTTGTACTGTCCCTCCATTTATGCACTTGTCTCACCGCACAATACATATGTGCATTTATAGGAGCATTTGTTACGCTCACCTGGTCTCTGCGGAGGTGTTGGGTCATGGTTGCAGCCCTCCCAGGGATGAAATTCCTCTTGTCTGTTCCTCCCTCTGCATCTGTGTGGGCAACTGCGGTGAAGAGCTGTGCAGTTCCTGCATGAATATAAGGGGGGTGGGTCGTATGAGTCTGCAGCCTGTGGTCCCTGACCACTTCTCCAGACCTCTTCTCCCTGGATGTGGCTTCCCTGGGGTTGCACTACTCTTGAGGCTCACCTGTTGAATGATGATGATGAGTTATCCATCCTGATTCTTCTGTCAGGGCACTTGTTGAGGGGACTGAGTTCCTTCACTGGTCCCTTGTTGTGGAAGTCCAGGCCAGCTGCGACTAGTCCATTTCTCTTGTAGGTAAGTGTTTCCCTTGTTTCCACTTGCCCGCTTGTCTTCCGACTGTTGTAATTGTATTTGTAAAGTTTGTTCTCTGTCCTTTGCATGTAGTGGCCCTCATTACGAGTCCGGTGTTAACCAATGGCGCTACTAGCGCCATGGTTAACGCCGGTAACTTACCGATTCCGCCATGGGGAATTACCACCCCATTCCAAGGTTGGCAGGGTGGTAATTCCCCATTTACCATTGGCCCTTCTCCATTCCCATTTTTGCTTAATGGGAATGGGGAAGGCGGTAATTACGGTACCGCAAGTTGCGGTACCGTAATTAGCTTCAAGATCCCTTCGCGGGTCCCTACTTTAACGGCTGGTCCAGACCAGCCGTTAAGGTCGGGAGCCGCAAAGGAACCTCGTAGTAAGGCGTTAAGGGATTAACGGTGCTGCAACCTTTTACGGCGCCGTTAACCCCTTAACACCTGGGTCGTAATGACCCAGAGTGTCTCTTTTTTCTGCTCTCTCTCCTTGCAGGTGGTGTAGCGATGCTGGCAGTAGCTGCGGTAGAAGAAGCAGAGGAGCGGGGCTGAGATGGTCCGACAGCTGGTAATTAGCCGTTAATGGTGCGCGTTGGGTTTTAAATGTGGTGTGACCCTGGGTTGGGTGTTTTCGGGAGTTCTAACCTTGTCTTGTCTTCTTTTCTCGTTTCAGGACTTCGGCTTCGTGGGATAAAGAGCGCAGGTGCTGCAGCGTCGATTTGGGATCTGCCAAGAAGATGGAGCATTGCAGTGAGATGCAAGCCAGGGTCCAGGTAAGGATGCTGCTGTTGCAGGATCACGAGGTAAGTAGCTGGTCCAGGCCGTGGTGAGCGTCACATTGCACGGAGGTGCAAAGTAACGTGAAGTGTTTGCTTGAGGGATCAGTGGGTCCAGGTAAGGATGCTGCTGTTGCAGGATCACGAGGTAAGTAGCTGGTCCAGGCGGTGGTGAGCGTCACATTGCACGGAGGTGCAAAGTAACGTGAAGTGAGAGATCAGTGGCTTTATATAGTCTTGTTCCCAGCCACACCCAGTAGCTCTGGCCTTCCTGCTGCCACACTCTCCCACACCCGATGAGTCAGCACCTGAAGACCAGGCCTAGGGAGCCACGCCCGATGAGTCAGCACATGGGGAGGTTCTCTGGAATAAAGGCTTCCAGCACCTGGAAAGTTCTTGAAAAATAAAAGCTCTCCAGCACTGAAGTAAAATAAAAGCACTTCTGCACTGAAATAAAGTATACACTGAAGTAAAATAAAAGCACTCCTGCACAGAAATAAAGTGTTCCTGCTCACATCTCTATATGAGCCTGGTGCCAAAGGCAACAGGACTGAGTCCAACCAGGGCCCCTGTGTTTATGAGTCCCAAAGGGACATAAGTGAGTCAAGAGACCCATTGCCCCCGTCACTAGATGGGGTGGTTTTTGTGTTCTGGGGCCTGTGGCCATGACAGCATTGTGTAGTATATTTTGTATAAGTAAGGGTAATGCAGATGCAAAAGATGTGTATAAGATTGTTAAGCGACAGTTGGTGCCTGGAAGCCTGGAAGCTTGGGATGATCAAATGGTTATATGTACAGTTTTTGGAAGTGATTGGTGGAGGGCCTTTTGTGGAGTGCATTTAAAGGCCCCAAATAGAAGTCCCTTTCACATGAATAGAAAGATTTTAAACACTGAAACAAAAACTGCCTGGCCTGTGTTGTTGTTTTTCAAGTAAAATTAAAAAGCCATGTGGAAAGGGTCCTACCTGTCATCACCAATGGATAAGCAGCATTTTAATTTACAAAGGAAGGAGGAATCAAAGATCACTGTCACATGGAAAACAGGATTGTTAACATTGAAAACAAAAATACGGCCTGCACAGGTGTGTGCAAATAAAAATGGTTTCAAAAGGTAAACGTGAGAAAAATATCACTGCTCACAGAAAAATGTCAGGAAAACAAAACATAATGTGTGGGCTTACAAAAAGCAATGTATATTATGTTTCACCTACAAAACTCTGGTGACATTTGAAGAGCCACATTGTCTTCATTGAAAATGTCAGCCCAATCCAGACCCTTTTGCTGGCTGTGGGTAAAACTTCACAAGGACATCACCAACTTCCAGCCTGGATGTTACATTTCCCATCTATTGACCAACCGCAGTAAAAATGTCCTGCTAAAGGTGTTGAAATTCAGTGTTCTCCAGACCTGCTGACTCTGAAAGCATTGACTTCAAGAAAAAGTCACCTTTGGCTGGAGCACAACTAATATAGGTGAAAATGGGGGCACCCACTTCAAAGAGCAAGCTTCCAAGACAAAGGAGACTGATAAAGGTACAGGCTGACCGAGTGAAAACAAATGGCCGGATGCAGGAGCATGACCATTTTTCCCTCATGAAAATTCACAATTATTTTAGGCCTTTTTCTCAGCAACTATAAGGCAGATTGATTTCATTTGTGTACCTATTTTAATGCAATTTGCAGGCGATTTTGGGGATATAAAATTCATCCACGTGTGAATCATGGAACTGTAATGGCTATGCAAGATGTGTTTCTGGCTGACTTGAACATGTTCCAAATGTGAGAGTTGGTGAGTGGGTGGAAAATGAAATTAGGAGCATGCTTAATAACGTACATAGTTATAACTGTTGTGCTTTTTATGGAAACGGCGGAATGGTTCCACATTGCTATGCTACATGATAACGTTATGCTTGTCATTTTATATAATTCACCTTGATTAGCTGAAACAGAAAATATGTTTAGTATGGCAGTTGCTAGATAAAATTATGAAGCTGCAATACATTACTCGTTGTTTGCCAAAAAGTTGAAAGGAGAACAAAGGGTGATGGCAAATGGGAATTGCCATATGTTGCTCCAGACATCTAAACCAATCTTAACTTGGAGGCATGGTTTGAGAGGAGACAGAAGGGTAAGTGGCCAATCCTAGTGGCGGGGATTATTGCAGGGTACTTCACAAAGATTTTAAAATTGGGTGTGTGATCGCTGCTATATAAGGGGGACTGCACTAGGACAGGCCACACAGAAAAAGGAGAAAGGAGAAAGACACAGGGAGGAAAAAGGAGAAGTAGAGGAACAGACCGACAAGAGACAGACCCTCAGGAAGGCTGCTGAAACGTATCATCTGACAGCAGTAAGGACACAAACAAGGAGTTTTCTGAGAGTGCATATGGGTGAAGCTGTCTATTTCTCTGAAGGCCTCAAAGCTGACTGGGTCCTAAGATGGAGAGAGGCCATCTTTGAGAGTGGAGTGACCAGACCCCTGCCCTATCTTTCCAGAGTGTCCTGAGATGCAGCTGGCTTTCCGGAACCTGAAACAGAGGCCTGCTATGTAAGTAGAACTGAGCCCTAGGAAACCAAAGGGTGGGGGAGTCTGCATGCCTTGAATCACTTCCTTTTATAGTGGGCAGGGGGGCAACTCTGTGTAAATCCTTAGCCTATTTAAACACAAATATTAATTTAATTAATTCCCCATTTGGCAGAAAATTAGATTTTGAAACTAACAAAGCTCACTTCCCAGTGTGCGCTGAAAACTATATCCCATACAATAATTGGGTAATAATTGTTGTCCAGCTAACCCCGACTTCTTTAAGAAAGAGGGGTGTCTTTGTTCTTAAATTCGTCCAACCTTTTTATGCAGGTTCTCCAACACAGGCCTTTCAGTATGGGGGTCTGACATCTAAAATTCCCTATATCAATCCAATGTTTCTGTGTGACTTCCCAACATAGACCAAAGCAAGGGGGGTCTGAAAAACAAACCGCTCTATCAGAAAGTGGTTATTTTAAACCAACACTGTGGGCAAAATCAGAATTGCCATATGTATTTGAACCATGTATCTTGAAATCCTACTGCTAGCCTTTAAAGCAGGCAGGAAAATCAAAATCTCACAACACTGCATGATAAGTGCCTTTGTTATTGATAAATGTAATTATTTTGTGAAGTGAAATTTGTAGAAAGTGAAGAATTGTGACTGTTTTTTACTCACGTTTGTGATTTATTTATGCTGAGAGAAGTTGATTGTGTTTTTGGATAAAGTGTTTTTTCCGTGCTAACTTCTATTACTTATAATTTAAATAAATACCAATGTATTTCCTGTGCACCGGCCTGGTTCTTGGCTCATTGTTAGCTCAGGGCAGAGAGATCCAAGGGGCATGATATGTGTCTGAGATATTTGTATTTATTTGTATTTATTTTATTTATATAGTGCACCAGGCCCATGGGCATCCGGGCGCATCACTGGCTAGGTCCTGGCTAGAGTAGTGCAGTTGGCCAGTTAAAGGAAGGGGTGGCATGCTGTGATAAGCTTGCAGATGTATAATGCCTGGATAATGAAAGAGTGGAGTTGATGTAGATTCCACACATTTTTGTATCCTTAGCCACTTTGATAGTGTTACCATCAATGGTGAAGGATTTGAAGGATGAGTCTAGTTTACTGAGTCTTTGGTGGGAGCCAAGGATGATGCGCTCAGTCTTTTCGTCATTCAAACAAAATTCATGCTGGGCCATCCAGGCCTGTATGACTTGCTAAATGGCGTTGATGGCTAGAGAATCGGTTTTGTGATCACCTGTGATAGAGATAAGTATCTGGGTGTCATCGGCGTAGTTGGTATAAGTCACACCCAGGTAATCCAGGATCTCAAAAAGGGCTTTTGTAAACACATTGTAGAGTGTTGGGGACACACATGATCCTTGAGGGACTCCACAAGTGACTGGTGAGGGTTCAGCTGTTGCAGTGGGGGAGAAGACCCTCATAGATCTATTATACAGGAAGGAGGTGATCCAGGCTGTGGCTTTGTTTGAGAAATGGGCGGCAGTTTTGAGGTGACGGCATAGGATTTGGTGATTTACTAAATCGAAGGCCGCTGAGAGATCTAAGAGGAGTAGGAGGGCCAGTTTACCCTTATCTTTTAGGTCTTCAATCTGAGTTTTAAGGTCTAAGAGAGCAGTTTCTGTACCGTAACGCGGGCAGAAACCTGATTGCCTCAGTCCCAGGAGATTATTGGTTCCCAGATAATCTTGGATCTGCAAGTATGCAGCACAATCAAGAATTTTTAAGACGAAAGAGACCGTGGTGATCCGTCTGCAGTTGGTAGGTATGTTAGCGACCAATGTGGGTTTTTTCAGGAGAGGAATAACCCAAGCATCCTTGAGGTTGTCCAGATAATCCGAGAGCTGAATGAGGAATTCATGAGTGTGGTGATGAAGGGCGCTAGGTTATGTGGGGCCTCCTGAACAATGGCACCAGGGCATAGGTCCCCCTCACAATTGGAAGGTTTAAGGTTGTTGATAATGTGTTCGACTTCAATGATAGAGAGAGGTGAGAAACTGAAAGGTTTCAGGGATTCGGTTTTGGAATCAATATTATTCTGAGGGGTTTTGAGTTGCAGACTGGACTGCAAACAGTTTTTTTTTTTCATTGATTTTAGTTTGCGGGGTGGCGATTTTTCCAAGGAGGGCCTTTTGGATTTAGCACACCAAGTGCTGTCTTTGGAACAGGTGTCTGGGGGAATGGCAGGGGATTCCAGTTCCTTTAAGATTTTGAAAAGCTCCTTAGTGTTAGATTGGGCAAGTTCAATGTGTTTATTGTATGTCTCTTTTTTGGCCTGAAGTATGTTTTCTTTGAGTAGCTACGGTAATACTTGCTTTGTTGGCTTCTGTTGGATTGCTTTTCCAGCGTGCTGCAAGAATCCCTTTTTCCTTGCATAAGGTTCTCAGCTGTGGCATGAACCAAGATTTGAGATGGGCCTGAGGTTTAGGTTTTCTGAGTTTGGAAGGAACGATGAGATCAAGCGCTTTCAGCATCGTCTGATTGTACTTGTTTACCAAGACTGTAGGATAAGAGCATGAGGATGAGAGGTCATTGAGAGCAGGGAGGATGAGTGGGAGTCATTTGGCACAGGTTATGTTACGCTTATTTCTTGAGATGGTGGCGGGAGCAATATTAGGACTGGGGTGGATGATAGTAGTTGGGATGCTGAAGGTGATTAGGTGATGGTCTGTCCATGCACATGGTTGATTGGATTCAATATTAGTGCCACAATTTAAGACAGCTATCCAGTCAAGAATCCTGCCCTTGGAGTGAGTTGGCATGGTGACATGTTGTGTGAAGCCTAGGTTAAGTAACAGGTTGTTGACATTTTGGGCAGGGGCATCATTAGGGTCTCGGTAATCTAGATTGAAATCACCTAATACAATGATTTGAGACTTAGCTTGGTGTTGTCAGCAAGGATGTGGGAGAGGTCCTCAGCAAACGTGGATAATGGACCGGGAAGTCTGTATATGATGTGGAGTGTAATAGTCCGGTTGGGGGTGATGGCTAGTTTAGCTGTGAGTAATTCAGCTGAGGTGATTTGGCAAGGAGTGGTGAGGTGAAGTGGATGGCTAGGGATAGAAGAGGTCCTGAGGCAGCGTGTAGCCAGGTTTCAGTAACCGCTATGAAGTCCAGTTCTTGAGTTGTGATGAGGTCAGCAATGTCAAGTGCGTGGGCCGTGAGTGACCTAGTGTTGATCAATGCGGCCTTAAGGCATGTTGAGGAGCTATGCGGATGGGTACTTGAGTCAGGAGTAATGTCCAATGTGGGAGTGGGTGTGTGGTGGTGGTCAGAGGCTGTAGGCTCGAGATAGGGCTAAAAAAAATAATCTGTTAAACAGTTTGATTCATAACCACGTGATTGGAGAGAGAAGGAACTCCCCATGTTGAGGGTGGCTTCTCGATAAACTGTTACACTTCATCCCCCATTGCAGGGGCTGGAACGGGGGATAACTGCCCGCAGCCCTTGTTATCCATCCTCAATTCGATTGGGACTATAATTTGGGCTGCTGGGCCGTTATTCCCTGTTCCGCAGCTGGAACGGGGGATGAATGCCACATTATTCCCATTAGCATAACACAAAAGGCTAATGTAAATGTTGGAGAATCTTATTGAGTCGGTCTACTTTATTGAGAAATTTAAAATAGATGGATTCTATAAGATTATTTTTAATAGTTATATTTTATAGCTGTGAAAGGCGGTTCCTAAAGGTGTAAACAGTGTGTTTTTCTGGAGAGATCAGAAAGTAAGGGGGGGTCCGGAAATAAGGAAGTGTTACCAACTACTAATATGGAGGGGCAGGGAGACACAGGAAGATGTGCGTGTGTTACATCTAAGGTAGGGGGCATTGTTTCTCATGCTCCTTGATTACAGCTTCAAAAGCCCTTTCGAAATTGCTCCCTCCTGCAGAGTGGTGTGTTGCAGCATGTACAGAGTACTGTTGTCTACGAAAGATATGGATCAACAGCTTATTTTATGGCTTGCAAGATAGCTGGTGCCATTTCGTGCCCCACAGAAGTAGGCTGTGTGTTTACAGTATTGATTGAGGAATATGAGGTGGAGGATGACAGCCTACTAGTTGCTAAGAAAAGAACAAACTTTCTGAGAGCATTGCAGTGATTTGATTTGGTGTGGCAGCGCATGGAGGTGGTCCCATAGGAGTACTGTCCAGGTAGTCAGCGACCGAATACAACGTTGCACTCAGTACATTTTACTTTGGTAGCTTTAGCCTTTGGTACATTTCCAACATTGGTAAAGAACTGCCACACCCATGATTTTCTCTGGGTGCTAGAGGTAGGAACTTCCGGTACCTCATCTTCTTGGTCCTCCTCATTGTCTTTGGAAGTACTGTGCTTTTTCTGTTGTGTTGGTCCTCCAGCTGGTGGTGGTGGTGGTGGTAGCTCTTGCAGAGGAGGATTGGTAATAGCTGATGCCATTTTTAAGATAAACAGCAGTGTGGCTAATATTCTTCCAAGTATGTACACTGTGCTAGATTGTTAATGGATAATGAGTAAGAATAGGTGTAAGAGCTGTGTAAGTGTACATTTTCAGATTGAAAGTTCTTAAATCAGCATAAAATGCAGTTCTGAACTGTTCACGAAGCATGAACCCATTCGCGAAGTGTGGACGGGTTCGCGGACACGTCAACATGCCACGCGCGAGCTCACGTTACACTGTCCGGAAAGTCCGCAATGACGTCAGACATTCGCAGACATTGACGAACACAGAAAAAGTTGCTAAAGTGTATAGAAGTGTTAAAAATGATGCTAGAAGGTGGGGAATGGCAGTGTTTTAAGGTGGACCCTTGTGCATTGGACAAACATTTTGCTATATTGGGTTAAGTAAGTTGTAGACAATTAAAGCTGTACTGGTAAAAACCTATGAAAGTCACTGAAAAAACTTTGTTAAAGGGACGTTATGGTTAAGTTGCACTGATAAAAACCTATGAAATTCACTGAAAAAACGTTTTTAAAAGAACGTTATGGTTACAAGTAAAACCAAAAAATGGTAAGCTAATCAACCATTCTTCGTGCCACCACTTTGCACTGTTAAGACTAACACCCAGGCCATGAACAATGACATCACAAATGTCTCTTAGAAATAAGTGTTGTTGTGCTGGTCCTCCATTGTCCAATTATGCACTGAAAAGCATTTCAGCAGAGGGTGATTATTAATGCTGAAGAAGACCAGGTTTATTTAATAAATAAATACATAAATAAATCACGGGGCGGAAGTGTCAAAGGAAGCATGTGTGGGGATTTTCATTTTAGGAAAAAATATGTGTAAATCCTGTCCCTGTATTCCTCCAATCCTATTACTTTTCTTTTTGTCTTGCATACTTTGGTTTGTTGAATTCCCATTTTCCTATTGGCATTGGTCAAAACGTGTCTGCCAGAAACTTGACTGCACATATGCTCGAAAAACCACTAACTGTGAACTTTCTGTCCACCTAAGGCCAGTGTGACAAGGCCATTGAACTGAGAGCATTGTCACGCACAAGCATGTTGTGACAATGAGCCCTTTATCTAGGGCGGAAATCGTCATGGGGTCTGAGGATGGGACCAGAAATTAACATGGTCGGTCATCATTACCCTGAAGGACATCATCATGTGGTATCATTCTACATCAGCACTGATGATCATTAGCATTCAGAAGATGCATCTGATTGACTTTCACAGTTGCCACTGCGACTCGGACCTGCTGCACAATGCTGTGCAGCACTGAACTTGCGGACGACCTCCTCTCGAAGGCACCACATGTACGACCATAGAGGGTGAGGTGTCCTCATTAAAAAAACTGAAGGGGTTTTATCATGAGGAGGAGGCCTGTACGTTTCACACACAGATAAGCAGCTCAGGGGAGTCAATGGTTTTATCATAATGGTCAAGCAACAAGAGGGTTCCATTTTTGGCGGTTTTATTTATGGGGTTTAATGCAGCCCCAGGATCAAATAAACTGAAAGGCTGTGTTAGGCCCAACATGTGCATAAATAACTTCTTGGGAAGGTACCCTGGCAGAATGAAAAGTAAGCCTCAAAACTTCAACACAGACAATGGGCCTCAGTACGACCCTGGTGGTAAGGCAACAACGGCGCCGGAAGCGCTACCGGCGTCGTTGTTGCCTCAACGCCTCATTACGAGTTCTGCTCACGGGGCCGCCCTGTACCTCTGGTCAGACCACACGTGCAGAGCGGCACCCGCTAGCAGAACAGGATGCTAACAATGGTCCCGTCATTAACAGGACCGTTGTTAGTATCCTCCCCATTCCCGTTGAGCTCTATGGGGGCTCAAATGGGAATGGGAACGTACCGGGTCCGGGTCTCGCAAATGGGAATTACCGGGCCTGCAAAGGTCGGAATGGCCTGGTAATTTCCATTTTTCGGTACCCGGTACCGGACCCGAGTTTCGGGAAAGCCATTCCGCTAAAAACAGCATGGCTAACTCCAGACTTGTAATGAGGGCCAATGTGCCTAGTTAATTTAAATGTATGTACTTCTGCCATTGAAGCAAGGAACAAGTGAAAAAACAAACGGCAATGTAGACGGGAAAGGCACATTGCTGACTGATGGCGAAAAGGCTGCATTTCCCTCACAACTGCCACAAATCAACATGATGCGTACATTGAAAATTAAGAATACAAAATGGGCCTTGCATGTGAAATTCAAAGCCATGAAAGTACCTTACATTACATGTGACTGAGGCCTACTTTTCAATGCTGGTAGCTTTGCTGATAAGAGAAAGAGGGCAACATTGTGGGCATTCTACAGTTTGGAAGAAAATTAACTGTTTACCAGTAGTACTCCCTGGCCTAAATCATTCAAATTTAGATCATAAAGTTAAGTGGACATTGATGTCATAATGAGAGATATTGAAGGCTTCACATGAAAAGTAAATGCAACAGACTGAAAAGCAAGTATTTCTATTCTTCAGGGCACAGAAGGCATGTGTGAGTGTAAAGACTGTTCCCATCAAAGTTAAAAACAGAGACCATCCCCCATCACATGCTCTGCTCTGAAAGACAATTACTTTGAGGTTTCAGGGCCAGAGGGAAGAGCTGTATTCATGCATGATGGAGGGATTTATTGGTTTGACTGGGTCAACAGAAAGGCCATCCTTCATGGGCTGAACTTTGCAAAAGCCCCAAAATACAAGACCTATTGTGGACCATACCTGGGCTGACTGGGGGGGTGGCTTGCAATCAAGATTGTCACATGATGCCATGTGGCCATCAAGATGAAATCACTTCTGCAGACCTCTGACTTCACACCAGGCCAAAATAACAACAGAGCAGAGAGGCCTGTAGCACAGGTTTTTGGAGAAATGAAACCTAATATACAAAGGAACTGTAAAATATGCATATAATTAAGAGATGGCAATCTGAATGTATGCATAATCATACTTTATTGATTTTCTCAGGAACCATAAGTGGTAGGGAGCCCATTCAAATATTGCTCATCCCAAGGCCTAGGTGTTGAATTAATTCTCCTTTTGAACTCAAGCTACAACCTAAAATGTATTTCTAGCTCCCCAGAAAAGGTAGTGCAGCCGAACCACGTGGAGACATTAGCTTAATGAATCATGTAACTGGATGTAAAAGTTGGTAGTACTAACTTGTATTATTTGTATGTAATCTGCAAAAAACTTCTGTTTGCACCTACAACCCCCTGTCTATACGGGAGTTAGTTCATCAAGTGTGCCATGATTAGAGGAACCCACAACTTTCTAAGGGCTGCTACACGCTTTAAATATGTGTATAAATAAATAATAAATATTGTTTTGTTTATTTGAAAAAGAACATTTTTTTGTCATGTAGGACTTTTTGTGTGCAAAACTGAAATGCGGAAAAGAACCCTAATATTAAATCGAGGAGACTATCCCCAGAGAGAGGCACGGCCTTGCGAGGAGTAGAGGACCATAGTTGTCCAATGCAGTTTGGGAGACAATAAGCCGGCACCTCCTAATTGTAATATTTGGGGGTAAGGGGCAACTGGTATAAAAAGTTTCTCACATTGGGGAAAGGGAGAAATTGCCATGAGTATAATGAAGGAAAAGTAGTGCCGCGTGAGGGTGCGCAAAGGATGTAATAAAAGCCCCATGGTGGGGAAGCACTAGCATTTAGTAGAACCTATGGATCATGATGAATTGTGCTTGAACAGGCAGAGAACAAGTTGTTGCTAGGTGTGTGACTATGATGTAGTGTGGCACCAGGTTAGGGCAAGCAATCGTGGATGGCTGCTTAAATGCCGAGGGGCCCATTCTGTATATGTCAGATGGTGGTGTGAGTGGGGTCAGTTCTGGGCAGCACGTGCTGCTGGAGTCTTAAAAAGCAGGATTAATATGTGTAATGGGTGCCCCATGGGCTGTTATATTGATGCATTGTACCTGGATGAGGAAGTAGTGGGGCAGTTATGCTGGGAAGCATGCTAGCATGTGTTGGGAGTACCTTATGAATAGATGGTCTAGCTCCTATGTGACATGGCCCAAAGGGATGTCATTGTATGTATTAGTATCATCAGTGAAGTGAAGGGGTTCTGCAATTGAAGTATATCAACACAGGCAATGGCTTGTGTTTGCAGAGATAATGGGCGGGTAAAAGCACTTGATTGGCTTGTGTCTGACCTCTATGAATGTGTAGACATGGTGTCATGTTGTGCGTGCTTGAGGAGCTAGCTGAACCTGGGAGAGTGGTATTAGGGTCCAAGTGGGAACAGTAAAGAAAACATTGAGTTCATGTTCAGTATTCAAGCCATTACTAACACATCAGTATTTGCATATTAGTCTGGCTTCTCTTTGTCACAGTCACAGCTCATGATCTCCTCCTCTTGAGTCACATTTGACTGTTTCCAGACCAATGAATTTGGCCTGTCTTGTTTGTTTTCTTGTTGGTGCTTGTCTTGCCAGTGTGCAATCAGTGGAGCCCCTCCCCTGCTAACACCCTGGTCTGCCGCAGTGACTGGCTGCCTGGTTTCCTCTGAGCTCCACAGGGCATCAGGCCTCCTCGCCCAGGCCACCCCTTGCACTAAGCATGTTAACCCTCACCCCCATCACTTCATGCAATCCCTGGAACTTGCCCACCTGGCCTCCCATATGCATTCTCAGCCCGCGCATTTTTCTTATCTTTCTCCCTTGTTCTCCCTTTCTTCGTCTTGTGGAGCCCCGAAACACCATTTGTTGTATAGGTGCCTTACAAATATCAAATTTAGAAATAAATAAATAAATAAATAAAGAAGAAGTAAAGGGTGTGATAAAGATCATAGCATGGTGGAAAGCCCTGGGAGACAAGGGTTTCTCTGCCTCATTCTGCAAACAGTTTGCAGAATACATAGTCTCCCATTTGACTAAAGTATGATAACAAATTAGATGACGGAGATATCGTGCCATCTTTCAAAGATGCAATAGTCACTGTAATCCATGAGGAAGAAATAGATCCAACACAGTGCTCATTATAGTGCTCAATAACTTTATTGAAGGTTGATGCAAATATTTTCACCAGGGTATTCGACTCGTGATTCGAGGAAGTCTTGCCTAGGCTGATAGATACAGATCAGGTTTGTTTTGTGAAGGATAGACAAGTTGCAGACACACTACGGACAACTCTGAATTTGATTGAGATATGAAAGAATGAAGGGAAGGACCTAGTGTTGCTTTCCTTATACACTGAGAAGGCATTTCACCCGGGGTGAACTGAGATTTCTGTCGATTGGTCTTTGCACATTTGGTAAGTGAAGACCTAATACGGAGGGGTATAAGGGCATTATATTCTAACTTCAAGGCTCAAGTAGTGTTCATTGGGAACAAATCTTACCTGTTTGGTTTAGTAAGGGGGACATCTGGCCACCCGAATATTTGTTTTGGCAGGAGTGCATCTGGCAATATCTATGGGGATGAATATGTTGATAAAAGGAATAGAGGCAGGAGGACGCGAGATCAAAATGGGGTTCTTTGTAGATCATATCTTGATACATCTAATAGACCCTTTCAGATCTACTCCTGAAACACTAAAGATCATTAAGAGACCTCTGAGTTTTTAAAGATAATATCCAGATATTGGTCCTGTTCCCTTCTAAGAGAAGGTGAGGAAATGGGAGACATAGCCTACCTTCATTTGTAATACAACACAATAAGCTTGGAAGGGATGTAAGTGGCCAACTATCCCCTGCTATTAAAGATAATATATTACAGGGCGGCGATAGCCATCCTAAAGTTAAGGTGAGTCGGAGACATATAGGAACCCCTCAAAATACTATTGTTAATAATTTTTGATTCAAGTAACAGATTTGGCTGAAATTCCAAAAGAGATTAAAGTCTACGTACCCCTCCAGACGGCAACATTTCGTAAAGATTTGTTAAAAAATCAAAAAGTTATCAAGCGTCCAAAAAGATTTTTTTTCAAAAGTGCGGCCTACTTCCCATTCATTTTCCCATAGACAAAAGGGTAAATTTTTGCAAAATCAGGCAGCCTAATTCACTGGACGGATTTGGATTAGGTTCAAAACAACTTGGGCATGAACTGTTGACTCGCACGCCATGCATGGTTTGGGGGTTTTCTATGCTGTGCTTATTTTAAAATTTGACGGAGAAGGGGGTGGTCCCTTCTCCAAAAATGATAGTTATATCTCCCATGGTGCTTTGGAGACTCATGGTTTTCAGAAATGAAATGACCGCCAGCTGGTTTTTCTCTAGATGCAGGAGATATTTAAGCCTATAGCCAAGATTATGGGAAAATAAAAAGCAGTAAAAAGCTATTTGCCGGTAAAAAAACATACAAATGCCATCTGGGTAGAGGTGGGGGGATGGCTAGAAAGCACCTAGTTAAATTTGGGAGTTGGAGGGGGTCCAGGAACCGAGTTTGAAACACAAAGCTTTCTGTAGCCTCGGCTAAAGCGGCAAATACCCGACATCTGAAAGAAAACTGTGTCACAGAAACAGCGTGTGCTCTGGGGTGAAAGGGAGAGGCAGTGGAGGTGAGGAGGCTGTCTGGGGAGTGGGGGAAGATGGCACAGACGAGGCACTTGGTGATGCCTGGGGCAGTGAAACATTTTTCTTTTCACTAATTGCATGTTATATCCCAGGTTACAAAGGAATACAGATAGCCGCAGATATGTGTAGTTCGGTATCCGCAGTTACTTTTTAGAATTTTTTTTAAAAGCTATTTTTATAACTATTGTGACTAGGGGGTGAAAATTAACTGCCCATGGCCAGTGACTCAATTGCTATCCAGGCTTCCCATTCATGCAGTAACCAGAACAGACACTGCTTTGCTTCAAAGTGAGGAAGGGACCAGCCTCCTCAGGCCATGTTGCCTGATAATTCAGCCAAACATACAAGACCACTTAGACAAATGAGCCAGTCCTTTTTTTCTTGCTTTGAAGCTCAGCATGGTGAGCCCCACTTTGAAGCTAAGCAGGGTCAGTCCCGGTTACTGCATGGATGGGTGACTGAATGGGCATTTGAATTATTTACTTTTGTTAAGCCATGCTACTGTCAGTCCTTGAAGGTTTTGCACTCGCAGACAATTTATTTGCCTTTTGCTGAATTGCATGTTGGTATTTGTAGTCTCCCAAGTCAATAATACAAAATAAAAAAAAACATGCATTTTTACAGCAACAGTGGGTTTCTCATCCCTGTAGTAACTGGGACAACCCCTGCTTAGCTTCAAAATGAAAAAGGCATAGGCCCACTAAGGCCATGTTGCCTAATACATGAAACCCCCACCTTAGAAGAACACTTAGAGAAACATGGCCTAAGGTGGCTGGATCCTTCCTCACTTTGAAACTAAACAGGGTGGGTCCCGGATACTGCTTGTCCAAGTTCCTGAATGCCCTGTATTTTCTTAGTTTTAAATATGTCATAACACACAGCATCTGCATTTTTATAAAAAAGAAAAAATGAAATTAAAAAAATCACATTTATGCTGAACACTGCAATCAGAGAACCCTGACCTTAGGAGTTTCAGACGCAGCACTTAACCATTATGCTACATTGATGATATTATATAGATTTTAACAAGTTTCATACCTCTCCTTTTACCATTGAACATATTAAAATATAGGCTAAGTATGAAATGTATGACCTGCTGTGGCCTAGTGGTTAAATGCTGGGCATTGAACTTTGGCAGATCAGGGTTCAAAGCAGTATCTTTTTAAAAAAAGTTACTAATTTAATTTAATTAAAAGAAAAACAACGCAAGTGGGAGGTTTCAAGGTTTGTTGCAGTGCAGTCCTGTGATCTTATTTGGCATGAGGGCATTTAGACGTGGCTGCAATGTCAGCCATGTCCAAACATCCTGCGTGCCGAAATAACAGCGCCAGAATGGCCATCGCGTCGAAAAGGGCATGCCGAAATGGGCGCTGCGGCAGAATACCCGTGCCAAATCGGCCTGCACCAAAATGATGGCACCAAAATCGGGTGTACCGCTTGGAGAACGCTGCTTAACTTAAGTGTGTGCTACATGGCAAATAATGGTATCTCACTTCACATTGCCTAAAAATGTTGTGAGTTCTCAAAGTTGTAAATATCTCATGACACACCACATCATTACTTTTTTTTAAACCGTGCTAATGTCAGTCCTTGAAAGTTTTGCACTCAGAGACAATTTTATTTCCTTTTGCTGAATTGCATTCTGGTATTTTTACTGTCACAGTCAAGATGGGGGAAAATACCACAATTGTACACTTTTTGCCTAACATAGTTCTATAAGGATTTATATATTTGAGTGACACTATGGTATGTGCACATTTCAAGTTAGCTTTATAAAGCAGAGTATTGTTGAAAGCCAGACATGGGGTGAGGAGGGGAAATTATGAGAGAGCAAGTAAGTCATGAGAGTTTGCAATCCTGGACACTGGTGCAGTTAATTTCCCCTGATTGTGGCTGCTTTTCAGACACAAGTAAAGGACACATGTGCGTGAAGAGCATAACTTTTTTTCAGAGGACAAACGCAAACCCCTTTTTTTTTAATTTTGGAAAGCTTGCTCAAGCATTTGGCTGCCAGAATTGTACACAAGTTGTCATGTTCCCAGTGGAGACTATTACTCACAAGAACACACGCACTTGTTTCGTATTGGGAATCCATTTTCCAGGGAATATTTCACAACAGATTGCTGGGTTTTAAAGGTGAGCACCTTTTGTACTTGGCCAGCATATTTTTTGGAACATTTTCTCTCTCAGGTTATTTTTCTGTTGTGCGAAAAAGGGCACGCCGAAATGGCCGCTGCGGCAGAATGCCTATGCCCACTCGACCCACGCCTAAATGATGCAGCCAAAAAGGGTTTAACCGCTTGGAGAACACTGCTTAGCCAAACAGTGTGCTCCATGGCAAATAATGTAATCTCACTACGCATTGCCCAGAAACACTGTGAGTTCTCAAAGTTTTAAATATCTCATAACACACAGCATCTGCATTCTTTTTTTTTTAACCCTGCTACTGTCGGTCCTTGAAAGTTTTGCACCCAGAGACAATTTTGTTGCCTTTTGCTGAATTGCATTCTAGTATTTGTAGTCTCAGAGTCAAGATGGGGGGAATAATGCCACAATTCTATACTTTTGCCTAACATAGTTCTATAAGGATTTATATATTTCAGTGACACTATGGTATGTTTACTTTTGAAGTTAGCTTTATAAAGCAGAGTATTGCTGAAAGCCAGACATGGAGGTGAGGTCGGGAAATGATGAGAGGGCAAGTAAGTCATGAGTATTTTCCCATGATGTGACAAAAGAGATTGCAATCCTGAACACAGGTGCAGTTATTTTCCCCTGATTGTGGCTGATTTTCAGGGCACAAGTAAAGGACACATGTGGGTGAAGAGTGTAGCTTTTTTGCACAGGGCGGGCGCAAAGCCTTTGTGGTTTTTTGGGTTGTCAAGCTTGCTCAAGTATTTGGCTAACAGGATTTTACACAGGTTGTCATGTTCCCAGTGCAGATGCTTACTCACAAGACCACAAGCACTTGTTTCATATTGGGATTTAGTTTTGCAGGGAATATTTCACGACAGATTACTGGGTTTTAAGGGTGAGCACTGTTATACTTTGCCAGCATAATTTTGTGAAACATTTCCTCTCTCAGGTTATTTTCCTGGTGTTCATTACTTGTTTTAAAAGTCCAATGCTATTTTGTCTTGCATACTTTCGTCTAAAGAGTAGGTCTGTTTTATTAATGTTAATTATGAATGGAATAACAAAACTCTTATAATTCAAGTAAAAAAACTTTAGTTTCAGGGACGATAAGGTGAGAACTCAATGCAACAAAACCCCTGAAATTCTGCTAAAGCCACCTTAACTTCACGCCCGATGTTGCACAGCCTATGACCACAATGATGACATCACTGATCACATCACTGATCACATCACTAATTACATGTTGTATGAGAACACTGATGTGATCTGTGATGTCATTATTGTGCTCATAGGCTGCGCAATAGGGGGCACTAAGGTGGCTTTAGCTGTATTTCAGGGGTTTTGTTGCATTCGTTTCTCACCTTAACACCCATGCAACTAAAGTTTTTTCCTTGAATAAGGCTATGAACATCTGGGCCAAATACACCCTCTCATGTCTGGGAAGACTTAATGCCATCAAAATGAATCTTCTCGCAAGGGTTTTTTTCCTATTTCAAATGCTTTCTGTTCAGGTACCAGAACCTGTATTAAGGGAACTGAAGTCCAGAATTATGAGATTTCTATGGAAGGGGAAGAAAAGGGCCTATGAAACCTTAATACTCTCAATAGAAGATCTGAGCCATGGCTACCTGATATAGAGACTTGTTATAAAGCATCCCATCTAAGAGCCATGGTGGCTAATTTGAAAACTGGCAAGGGAAAGTGGAAGTTCTTGGAGAACCAGCTGTTGAAACCAGTGACAGCAGCAGAATTGTTGCACGTCCTAGGGAATAGAGTAGCCAAAAGGTTTAGAAATCGCAGTGTCCTGTCCACACTATTGGAACTAGGGAAGAGGAATATGTAAATGCATAATCCAACATTGTGGCCATCTCCCCTCAGTCATATATGGCCCCTCCAATTAGGGAGGACATAGTAGACAAATTGAGATTCCAGAAGTAGTGCAAGGCAGGCTTGGAAATGGAGGAGCAGCTATGGTGGGTGGACATTTCATAGAGCTTCAGGAATTGCAAGAGGAGCTAAACTTGGGCCAGCTGTCGGTTTTCATGCATCTTCAACTAAAAGGAGTTCTCAAAGGGCCAGAGAGTGTTAAAAACATGCAGAGGCATTTGACATCATTTGAGAAGATATTAGACACCCATACGGGTTCAAAGGGATAAATATTCAAATTATATCAGACTCTGATCAAAGCAAAGACCAGGAATGGAGTGGGCACACATAGACGCTGGTTGAATAACTTTTGGTGGAAGTTCCTATATAGATTATTATCAACTCTAAGCAAGCAAGACATAGATTTCATGTCAATATAAGACGCATGGAGTACAACTCCTCCACTGATGAAAGTACTACCCAGCGAGATTATCCAGAATGTTTCCTGCCAAAATCCCTATGTGTCGGAGAAACTGTGGACAAAGAGGGTCCTATTGGCACATGTGGTGGTCTTGTGATCAACATTAAGATATGCTGGAAGGAGGTCCTGAGGTGGATCAGGAGCCCGAAGACAGAAGACAGGTGATAGAAGGAAGGGCCTCCCACACAAGATTCACTTTCTATTACTATCTGGTTCTTAAATCGTGGGACATCCACGAGATAGAAAAACTCTCAGCATGCTCCTGGACTCACAGCGCAGTATTGAGTATTAATGATTACTGTTTGCACAACAATATTGTGCCTATGTTGGTCTGATGCTGACGGCCCTCTTCCTTGCCTATAGTGGGGGATGCCAATGACCTGATGGAGAATAATACCTAAACATGAACTAACCATGGATAACGGGTCCAACATGAAATGCAGTGTTTTTATGATAGAAGAAGAACCAACTATACATAGCTATTGGGTGGGGGATGGATGAGGGAACGGCTGAAAATATACATTGAACTACATTTTTCATGTGATCATTGTGTTTCTATAAAGTCAATAAAAACATGTTTTTGGAAAAAAATGAAAAAAACCTAATGCTTTTAAACCCCCTTCGCAGGTGGTGTCCAGTACACATACACACTGGTGCTTGATAATAATATTACATTGTCATATTGCACTTCATTCTGGATGCCGCTTATGGCAGTCTCTCTGATCATAACAGCACAGTCCATTTTGAAACAATCCATTCATTCTGTCCCTGATATTCATTTCACTCTTGGCTTCTTCTGTCCCTAATATTAATTTCACTCTTGGCTTCTTCAGTCCCTGATATCCCTTTCACTCTTGGCTTCTTCTGTCCCTGATATCGATTTCACTATTGGCTTCTTCTGTCCCTGATATCCATTTCACTCTTGGCTTCTTCTGTCCCTGATATTCATTTCACTCTTGGCTTCTTCTGTTCCTGATATCCATTTCACTCTTGGCTTCTTCTGTCCCTGATATCCATTTCACTCTTGGCTTCTTCTGTCCCTGATATCTATTTCACTTGTGGCTTCTTCTGTCCCTGATATTCATTTCACTCTTGGCTTCTTCAGTCCCTGATATCCCTTTCACTCTTGGCTTCTTCTGTCCCTGATATCCATTTCACTCTTGGCTTCTTCTGTCCCTGATATTCATTTCACTCTTGGGTTCTTCTGTCCCTGATATCCATTTCACTCTTGGCTTCTTCTGTCCCTGATATCTATTTCACTTGTGGCTTCTTCTGTCCCTGATATCTATTTCACTCTTGGCTTCTTTTGTCCCTGATATACATTTCACTCTTGGCTTCATCTGTCCCTGATATCCATTTCACTCTTGGCTTCTTCAGTCCCTGATATCCCTTTCACTCTTGGCTTCTTCTGTCCCTGATATCCATTTCACTCTTGGCTTCTTCTGTCCCTGATATTCATTTCACTCTTGGCTTCTTCTGTCCCTGATATCCATTTCACTCTTGGCTTCTTCTGTCCCTGATATCTATTTCACTTGTGGCTTCTTCTGTCCCTGATATCTATTTCACTTGTGGCTTCTTCTGTCCCTGATATCCATTTCACTCTTGGCTTCTTCTGTCCCTGATATCCATTTCACTCTTGGCTTCTTCTGTCCCTGATATCTATTTCACTTGTGGCTTCTTCTGTCCCTGATATTCATTTCACTCTTGGCTTCTTCTGTCCCTGATATCCATTTCACTCTTGGCTTCTTCTGTCCCTGATATTAATTTCACTCTTGGCTTCTTCTGTCCCTGATATCCATTTCACTCTTGGCTTCTTCTGTCCCTGATATCTATTTCACTTGTGGCTTCTTCTGTCCCTGATATTAATTTCACTCTTGGCTTCTTCAGTCCCTGATATCCCTTTCACTCTTGGCTTCTTCTGTCCCTGATATCCATTTCACTCTTGGCTTCTTCTGTCCCTGATATCTATTTCACTTGTGGCTTCTTCTGTCCCTGATATTAATTTCACTCTTGGCTTCTTCAGTCCCTGATATCCCTTTCACTCTTGGCTTCTTCTGTCCCTGATATTAATTTCACGCTTGGCTTCTTCTGTCCCTGATATCCATTTCACTCTTGGCTTCTTCTGTCCCTGATATCTATTTCACTTGTGGCTTCTTCTGTCCCTGATATTAATTTCACTCTTGGCTTCTTCAGTCCCTGATATCCATTTCACTCTTGGCTTCTTCTGTCCCTGATATCTATTTCACTTGTGGCTTCTTCTGTCCCTGATATTAATTTCACTCTTGGCTTCTTTCATTAATGGGGGTCCCCCATACCCACATCCTCTTTCTGCCAACTCAGCCAAAAACTTTGTTGTTGTTTACTAATTGGGGTTTCACCCCATACCACCTTTCATCACTCCCTATTCATCATGGTGCCTCCCATTATGCAAGTACCACTGGCGACTACTGTGTCATCGGAAGTGGCCTGTGCCACTCCAGCACTAAAATCATCCCACCCCTACTTGACCTGCTAGGGATGCCCATGCCAAGATTTGCTAGCCTTTTAATGGAAAGAAAGAGCAGGCTGCTCTTTTCTTCCTGAGCAAATTGTTCAGGGTCCACTAAGCACACTGATCATCAAGCTGAATGCGTTGGCCCCATGGTTGGGGCAGGCCCGGATTTGTTGAGTCACACCTCTTCAAATATATGTAAACTCATCTCTTGCATCTAATCACTGTCACAATAGGTGTTATTTATTTTATTTATTGTTTGCTTGTAAGGCACCTATACAACTAGTACATTCTGTTTCAAAACACCCACAGAGCAACAGGAAGGGGACATGGGGATAAGACACATTAAAATACATAATTAATTTAAAATACAATCGGGGGTGAACCTACTATGCCTTGTGAGGATTCCAAACATGGGAGGGGACAGTGGGGGTAGGTGCTGGGGTGCTCGTGGGTGAGCACCAGATGAGGTGCAATGTATGGTAAGTGCGAGTCTCCAGGATGGAGGGCGTGATGAGGCAAGTGCTGAGGAAAGACAGAAGCTGGGAGTTATTCAGTTTGGGAGGCCAGGGCCCTGAGGATGCATAAGGGCATTGGACACCAATCAAAGCAACTGTGAGATTAGCAGAGGGGAGAAGGGGGAAGGAGGAGGTATAGGAGAAATTCTTGAGGAGCTTCAGGAATTTAAGAAAGTCCTCCTCAAGACGAAGAGGGAGGGGGAGGCTGTTCCAAAACAAGGGTGCCACCGGAGGAAGGGGATCCAACTCTTGCCCTCTGTTTAGCAAAATGCTTTACACACAAAGGGTTGGTAGAAGAAGAACGCAGAGGTCTAGAGGGGGAGAACTTAATAAGATAGAGTTGTAGATAGTGTGGTCCCCAGGTCCAAGACAGTCCCGTGGATGATACAGAGGGATTTGAATTTAATCCGTGAAGCAACCAGGAGCCAGTGAAGACTTTTTAGGGCAGGAGAGATACGGTCCCTGGGCTTGAGGCCAAGGATAAGTCTTCCTGCCCTATTCTGGATTATCTGAAGGGGTTGCAAGGTGGAAGAGGGTAGATTCAGGAGGAGGCTATTGCAATAGACAAGCCTAGAGAGAACCAGGGCTTGGGTAAAATTGAGCATCTGGGGGAAGGTGAGGAATGGTAGAATTATTATGAAATATTACTTAATTTAGTTGTTAATTATTAAGAAATTTTACGTAATATTGTTGCCCATCGAAGGAAAAGGACCAAGTCAGTCCAGTTGGCATTCAAACCTGTGTCCTGAAGGCTGAACAGAGATTTCTGGATACGCGATCTTGCCTACACTGCTTGCTGGATCTTCAAGTATCTCTGTTTTATGTAACTTGGTGAACAGACGATGGAGACAGAAGAGAGATGGATGGAAATGCTTAACGGCAGATCGCATAAACTCATCCTTACAATATGCCAATTTCTACAAGAAATTCTAAGCCTTGGCAAACCTGTAACGAGTTAAAAGTAAACTTGGAAAACTGGAGACAAATGAAAAGTTTAAAAAAAAATAAACTAACATTTAAAAAAAAAAAAAAAAAAAATCCTAATCCCATGTTTATTTCAGGTTATTCCGGGAATGTTGGGTAGATGTGCTGTGTAATGGCGGCTACCCTTTAGTATTGTTTATGCGCATTTGTGTTTCCCACTTAACTTTAATGTCTTCCCACTGGAGAAAGCGCTTCTCGAATAGCTGTCCCCATTGTGTAATGCCTGTAGCACTCCAATGTATTGCCATTTCAGTTTCTATGGAGAAGGGTGTATGGGGGTCACCCCATATCCGCATGCTAGGATGATATAGCTTACTGGTGCCAAATATGTCAGCGATTTTGGACCATGCCGTGAAAGTGACCTTGGATGGGTTTATCGTGTTGTACTGTTTAGGGGTGGGCCTGGTTATCCTTTGTAGAGCCAACGTCGCCTCGTGCTCCTTTGAGGAGGGGGGGGCGGGATTAAGGAAGCATGTGGTCCAACCAGCTGCATGATGGGCCTGTGCTGCCAGGTAGTACAATTCCATGTCAGGTGCCACCAGTCCGCCCCTGGGGTAGGTGTCTGTCAGAACCCTGCAGCTCAGTCTAGGGTGCCCACCCCAAACAAATGCTATGCAGGCGCTATTAATTTTTGGAACCAAAGCGCGGCACGGCCACACAGATACCGTACTAAAGAGATCAGTTTCAGCAATGTTACCATTTTGATCTTGTCCTTGGCCTCAAGCCCAGGGACCGTATCTCTCCAGGACTGAAATCTCTACACTGGCTCCCAGTGGCTGCGAGGATTAAGTTCCCCAGAAGCTCACTGTCTCCCGAGCCCTGGTTCTCTCGAAGCTGGACTACTGTAGCTGGACTACTGTAACAGCCTCTATCTTAATCTGCCTGCCTCCACTCTCCGCCCTCTGCAACTCATCCAGAACAGAACTGCGAGACTTGTCCTTGGCCTCAAGCCCAGGGACCGTATCTCTCCAGGACTGAAATCTCTACACTGGCTCCCAGTGGCTGCGAGGATTAAGTTCAAAACCCTCTGCATTGTCCTCAAGGCCTCCTGGGGCCTGGGGCCTAAATACCTTCAACTCTCTCTTCCTAAATATCTTCCTTCCCGAGCCCTACGCTCATCCATCTCCAACTCCCTCAGGGTCAGCCGCTTCTCGAAGCAACGAGCTGGGGGTAGATCTCTCTCCGCGGCAGGGGCCTCCCTCTGGAACAGCCTTCCTGCCTCCATGAAACTTGAGAAGAACCATCTACGGTTCCGGAAGCACCTCAAAACCTTCCTCTTCACTTCTGCTTTCTCTCCCCTGCTAAATTCTTCACCAATACTGCACTGATTCTGCAACTGGGCCACTCTCACCGACCTCGGTACTGGGCCCAGTCACTCTTCACTTGCACTGCCTCCCTGGCAACCCCTGCACTGCGGGACTGTCTCTGTATCACTACAGCCCCCCCCCCCCAGCACTTGTCTGCACTTGCCACCAGCTGGCCCTATTTATTTATTATTTTATTTCTATTCTACTTATTTGTACTGCACTCCCCCCCCCCCCACTCCCCCTTCCCCTTGCACTTTTTCCCTTCCCCCCTACCCCTGCACTTGCGCGGTCTGAATGACACCTGTCCTAGTAGGATCGTTGTCTGTCTTCCCCTTGTTCCCCCCTCCCTGCCTCGTCGCCCCTTGAAACACTTGTGTATAGGCGCGTTACAAATGCCATATCATATCATATCATATCATAACTCTAGATGCTAGATGTGTTTAAATGTAGCTGAAATACAAAATATTGTCACTATGTGAATGTTAAAAAACCTATAACAGATCCTTTAACAAACATACCCAAATCAGGGAGCGTCAAATGGTGTAGGGTGGACGGAGAGAGGTGGTATTAAGGGACAGCACTGACAAGAGCCATTGAAGTATGTGAATTAAATGTGTTGTTTTAAGTAGTGAAAAAAGTATATTTATAAGCCTTGTCATACACTCCTGTTTTTTAAGAGAGACTATGGTCTGCATGCTGGAACTTGAAAGTGTATACTGCAATCGATACATGAAAAGAAAGTCACAGATTTCAAATTGTAGCTGGCTAAAGAGCCAGATATAGTTGATAGTGGTCCGTATGGCGAAGGAACTGGTTGTGCCTGTGCATGAGTTTGCTGTGCAGCTCAGAGATTCACAGCTGCTGTCACTTGAGGAATCTCACACTACAACTGAACGCTTTGTGGTGGCCAAACACCTGCTAGTCCTAAAAGCACCATGCACGAACCGAGGGAACAAACAATGTATTTCAAGAACCCACTGTCTCTTGAATAACCTCCAAGAAGACATAAGATTTACTCAGCAACCTCATGCCTTGCAGGGTAAAAATCAAAACACATCTGTTCTAAGACTCCCAGGAGGAGGTGTTTGCTTGGAATCTGACAAAAGTGCCAATATGCCATTAAGTTATGTAGTGAGTGCTCTACAAATAACAGAATATGCATAACTACATTCCGGAATGATTACAATAAAATATTGCTGCACATGTGTAATGACACCACATCATATTAATATATATTCAAGGAAAGAACTTTAGTTGCAGGGACGTTAAGGTGAGAACTTAATGCAACAAAACCCCTGAAATTCAGCTAAAGCCACCTTATCTTTGCGCCCCTTGTTTTGAAGCCTATGAACACAATGATGGCATCACCAATCACATCACTGATGACATCACTCATTACATGTTGTATGTGAACACATCAATAATGGCATCAGACATAATATAATTTATAAGTTGGCCATGACAAAGACTGTGTGTCACTGGGCAGCACCAAAGGCTATAGCTAGGGGTTGATTAGTGTTCAGCATTGCCAATGTGCATGGTTAAAATCCATGCCTAGTAGCCGATTACTGTTTTAAAATGTACAGTGGGCAACATTGAAAGCTGTAGTCAGTGGCCATGGCTAAAGGCCATAGCTAGTGCCCATTAATGTTAGAATATACAGTCTGCACAGCCAAATACATTGGCCACTAGCTAGTATTTTGTTGAAGACCATTGCTAGTAGCGGGTCAGTGTTTATAATATACAGTGAAATATACCAGCTAATGGCTGGTTAGTGTTGTATAATGCACAGTGCACACGGCTGATGGCCACTGCTTATTTCATTTTATTATTTTACATTATACAGTGGACATGGCCAAAAGATGTACAAACTGGTCATGATCAAAGGGCATGGCTAGTGGGGCCCATTTATTTGTTAGCATATATTGTGGGCACAGTCAAAGATTGTGGCCACCGGCCAGTATTGTGATCAAGTCTATGACTAGTGTTAGATCAGTGTATATAATATACAGTGGGCACAACTGAAAGCTGTAGCCACTGGGGAAGGCCAAAGTCTACGGTTGGTGGTCTGTTAGTGTTTTAAAATATACAGTGCACATGAGTGAAGACTGTAGCCAGTGTCCATGACCGAAGGTGATGATTAGTACCCATTAATGAGATAAATATATTTGGCCATGCACTCTTACCATAGTGATAGCCATGCTTAATGCAAGTTACTGTTGTAATATAATTAGTGATATCATCAGTGAAGCGATCTGTGTTGTCATTATTGTGGCCGTAGGCTGTGCAACAGGGGGCAAAAAGTTAAAGTGGCTTCAGATGAATTTTATGGGTTTTGTTGCATTAAGTTCTCACCTTAACCTCCCTGCAACTAAAGGTTTTTGCTTGAATTTCAAAGGTTTTGTTAGAATGTATTGCTCACATTAACGTCCCTGCAACTAAAGTCATTTCCTTCAATTTCAAGGGTTTTGAATTCCATACATAATTGATATCAATAATACAGACAATTGGGCTTTGTTCGCATATGTGTAAAACTTTTTTAAAGTGTTAAATATAATGTTGATGAATCGAAAGTTATTAAAGTATAACCGTAACTGTGTAAAAAGACTACACTCAATATATCTTAAAATAAATCTTTACAATACTACTGCCCATATATATATATATATATATATCTACACAAGCTAAAATAACAAGAAAATGACAAAGTACAAAGCACAAGACAAAGGACAAAGGTATAGGAAGATGAAAGGTAAAAAAAGAATGGATAAATCAAGGTAGTGCTTTTAAAGGTTCCTGAAGGTTTACAAAGACGTTCACCCACCAAGAGACAAAAAGCAATGACAGAAAACAGGAACAAGGTCCTTGGGCAAGGGGTACAACCATGGTTATGCCATATAGCAAACCAGAATGTGTTTTCCATACACGTGGGTACGCCCAAGCACAATGATGTGTTCACGTCTAAATTATTATCCAATAACCTAAATCATCGAGAAGACGTGCCTAGCATGTAGTCGTGGCCACATCGAGGAAAGGCCCAATCACATTATATAGTCTCTTCTTCCATTCCATGGTGGCCATCTTCTTTGTTTTTTTTACTGTTTTAAATGGCTGCCATCGAAAAGTTGAAGGGACTTCATATCCCATTCCATTGCAGACATCCTTTATATTCTTTTTTCAGTTGCGAAATGCTGGAGTGTCCTGCTACCGAATAAAGATGCTATTAGTACCCCGGGATGAAGTGGACGAAGGCTACCAGCAGATGCATTGCATCAGAAAGAAAAGATCCTTGGCAGGCCTCACGCTCATCCAAGTGGTACTGCTGGAGATAGGAGCAGCACATCTGTAGACACTTCATGAAAAGCCTCCTCTCTGAACCTCTCTAGCATTTATGATGACTCAAATGGAGTGCTCCAGCGCTGCAGTTGTTTCAAGGCTCTACATCTCATTACAGAGTTTCCAGTGTAACCAGCCAGCAGGCAGTGAGTTACCAGCAACCCTGTAACACTGTTTCCACCACCTGACTTCCCAGTGCCACTGGTATATAATAGTAGGCAAAGAAACAGTAAGTTCCAATTCCCGCGGAGTCCCATAGGACTTCACGGGAATGGAATCACTGAAGCACCGGCACCATTGCTATCAGTGTTGGTGCTTCAGTGAAAACACTGCGGGTAGGGGAATGAACTCCTGCCATATCAGGCCTGCCAGGAGTTCCCTGCTCCGACGGGCAAACTCTTAGTGTGGCAGTCTGGAAAAGGTAACATTACGTTGGTACCGGCACCCTTTTTTTCCGGACCGCCAAGCTCATAATGAGGCCCACTGGCTGCTGCTGGCATCACCTTCAATGGGCGGAGGTTGATTCTGCACAACCACTACTCACATCTCCAATGAAGAGGTAAGAGCACATGCAAGCCACAAAAAGGTTGCAGCTCACTACGTGTCACACTTACCTGTGTCTCTGCAGGAGCAATGGATGAGCCTCCTTTGACCCCGAGTTCTCAATTCCACTGTTTCACCCAGAGGAACGTCTGTCAAATATAAGATGCATGATCAGAGCTGGGTTCACCAGATTCCCCTGGGCCCCTTCCCTGCTCTCTACTATGTGCTGTGATGTCTCCTAAGGGCTTACCGTGGTTTTTAGTGGGGTGTGCACTCCATACTGCATTCGCAGGGGTGCTATTCTATGGGAGGTTCACAGTCCTACACTCGTAGGGATGATGCCAATGTCTGTTTGCTGAGTTCTGATGCCACACGCTGTGATATGTCTTCACAGCGAGGCAGAGTGTTCCATGTGCTAGTTCCGTCACTAGCAAGGAAGTCCTTTCCACACGGCGAACATTGCGTGGTGGATTTTGAGAGTCCGAATTGTCATTATTTTGTCAAAGGTATCTTGGGTGAGTAGCGCTGCATGTAGAACTCAGAACCGCCGGTAGATGTGAGCGGCGTTATAGGTTCGAGCGCACCATGTAATGTCTCTCCTTTCCTTTGCAGAATTGGATTATGGAGTGCTTGCGCCACAAGCCTGTGTTCAGCGCTACTGGAGAGCCTCGGAGGTCTGGTCAGTATGCACAGAGGCTTTGGTAGGTGTGCACAGCGTTACTGGAGTGAGCTCAGTAAGTAATGTCTCTCCTTTCTTTTGCAGGAATTTGGGAGCTCGTGCTACGAACCTTGATTCCAGCGTAGCAGGAAGAATCCGTGAGTATGTGCAGTGTTACTGGAGCGAGCGCACTAATGAAAGTTCTTCTTTGTGCTTACAGGTGCTGGTGTAGGTTTCACCTTGTGTCTGGGGAAAGCTGCGGCATGGAGTAAGCACGGATGATGATCCGGAGCAGGTAAGCAGAAGCAGGATGATCCGGAGCAGGTAAGCAGAAGCAGGATGATCCGGAGCAGGTAAACTGAAGCAGGATGATCCAGAGCAGGTAAGCAGGAGCACAGTGAGTGTGTTGCTGATGCAGTTTACAGAAAGCAACACGAAGCACTGGAAGAATCTAGGGTGTGGCTTATATAGCCAGCCACACCCAAACACTAGAGAGCTCATGGACTTTCATGCACTTCCTGTTTGGCAACAGGAAGTGGTAAGCAGGAAGTTACTACAAACACCAGGAAAGAATTAATAGAAGGTATCTGCTATGGGTTGTTTGTGTGCCTATGCCAGGCCTGCCAAGCCTCCACCCAGCTTGCCCCGACTACATGCCTGGTACCCATGACAGTCTTCCCCCTCAAGACTCCTCCCAATGGTGTGAGGGTGGGTTTTGGCTTATCAGGATTGTCCCGATGGAATTTTCACACGAATTGGGTGGCATGCACGTGTGTGCTGTGTTCCCATGATCTTTCCTGGGGTCTGTACCCCTTCCAGTCAATCAAGTAATACAGGGTCTTTCGTACTAGTTTGGAATCCAATATGTTCTTTACCTCATATTCTGGTGCTTCTTCACCCACTTGTATGGCTGCGGGAGGTGTGGAGGTTCGGGTTCCTGGGAGTACTGGTTTTAATAGCGACACATGAAATACGGGATGTATATGCATATTTTGAGGTAACGCCAGTATCATGGCTGCTGGATTAATCACTGTCTCTATCGTATATGGGCTGATGTATCTAGGCTGAAATTTTTTGGGACCTTTTAAAGCAATGTGTCTAGATGCCAGCCAGACCGAGTCTCCTACTTGATAATATGCAGCTTTTTGTCGATGGCGATCAGCGTTTCTTTTTTGTGTTTCTTTGGCTTGCTGTAGGTTCTTGCTGGCCTCCCTGGCTGCTTTAATGTTGCTGGCGTGCAGATTCTTTACCGCGGGCATCTCTATGTTTTCTGGCGGGTCTTAGACAGATGTTCTGGGGTTTGAGGATGGTGACTAGAGGACAGACGGATTTCTACTGTTGCCATGGCACAACATTTCTTCCAAAAATGAGATAAAAATTGGCTGCCTCTGTCGGAGACGATTACGGTGGGGAATCCGTGTAACTTGACAATTCGGTCTAGAAAAACCTGCGCCAGAGTCAGAGCTGAAGGAACACCTTTCAGAGCTATGAAATGGGCCATTTTGGAGAAGAGGTCCACTACTACGAGGATGGTATTATAACCTGAGCTGGGAGGTAATTCAGTGACAAATTCCATTGATACTGTGTGCCAGGGCGCTGGTGGGATAGTGATTGGCTGAAGGAGGCCGGCTGGTTTTTGCTTGGATGTCTTGTATTGCGCACACATCTCACAGGTGTCTAATTAGGTAGAAATATCCTCTTGCCAAGTTGGCCACCAATAGGATTTGCTTACTTTCTTCATGGTTTTAGCTATACCTGGATGGGATACCAACAGCGAGTCATGGTAGTCAAACATAATTGCTTGTTGCAGATCCTTAGTTGGAACGAAGAGACGTTTTTGGTAATATGGTAGTTTGTCTTGAATGGTGAACTGTTCTCCCTTCTTGTCCCAATCCAGTAGGTCTCTTTCAGATATACTTTTGTTTATTGCTTCCTGCAGTGTGTTTAATGGAGATGGGCTAATGCAGAAGCTGAGAATTTTGTGGCTAGGTATGATCTTCAACGGGTTAGGGGCAGTATGAGGGAAAGCCAGGAGGCACAGGACCCCCACCACGACTGGAGCAGCATTGCCTACAGCCTAGGTGAGGCCAGGGATGAAGTCCTGTGCTGCTCAGACCGCCGATCTTCATTTATTCACAACAGCACCTCGAGTAGATTCGAATCTCCTTTGTGAGGCATAATTTGAGGGAAGCTGCTTTTGGGTGTTTAAATTGCAAATCCTTGCAATTGCGGATTGAAAAAGCACAAATCACGCCACCGCCGCCATTAGCCTCGAGGAGGCAAACCCACTTCCAACATGGCCGATCGCCATTCTTCGCCGTCCTACAGCAGCCTGCTGTTGGCCTAGGCCTGGCCTGATTGGCCCAACAACCGCTCTTCACCCAATCCCCCTTCGCCAGCAGGCGAACGCCGGCCCACCCCCTAAGGCCACACACAAGGGCTTCCTGTCTGGAGCCTGTCGTGAGCCGACGGAGCCAGGGGCCATGAACTCTGCCCGTTGCCCTGTAAATCCATACTATGGACACTACATCCATACAAACCTTATCAGGGTAAGTGCCTGAATGCCGCCCAGCCGATCGCGATACACATCCTGACATTTGTAAGAAACCGCATCGGATATGTCCATGCATCTGCCTTCATATGTACCCTGTTTTGTTGTGCTCTCTTCTGCCAATGTAGCCGCCTGAGCCCGTGTCTTACTCCCCCAATTTGCTCTAATTTATACGTACCGTATCCATGCCCATCCACCTAGCCCGATATCTACTACATGCGAAAGGGCGGCCAGTAACATTGTCAGCCTTCTCTCCTGCACCGATGGTCTAATCACCTTGCTTTACGGACTAACCTAGTCGGCCCCACTCCGGTCACAGAACACGTTGTATGTGTTCCCCACACTAGCCTTGTACATTACATATCCCTTGTCATTAGTCGTGCACTGCATTGCCCTTGATTGCTCACCCCTGTCATTACTTACGTACTGCATTGCCTTTTGCCACTGCCTGCCTTTACGTATGTACTGCATTTTGCCTTCTGATTGCCCACCACTGGCATTTTTCGTGTACTGTATTGCCTTGATTGATCATGTTTGGCCTTCTGATTGCCCACCACTGGCATTTTTCGTGTACTGTATTGCCTTGATTGCTCATGTTTGGCCTTCTGATTGCCCACCACTGGCATTTTTCGTGTACTGCACTGCCTTGATTACTCATGCTTGGCCTTCTGATTGCCCACCACTGGCATTTTCCATGTACTGCATTACCTTTGATTGCTCATGTTGGGCACTATTTGCTCGGTTCATGTCGGTATTACTAGGCACTTTTAGTCAATCACTTAGCGCCACCTATGTCATCATGCACTGGACAACTCTGGTCATTGTTAGTTAGGAGCCTCTACTCTCTGTGAACCCTATATATTTTAAGCTTACTATCTCGACATTTCCGGACTCCTGAAAACACATTGTGGCGTCCAGGCCAACATTTACTTGAGTACCACAGGCACTGCCAGGCAGACAGTTGCACTTTTGTGTTTCCTATGCCATGCTATGCTTTGGCCACTGCCCGACACTTGCTGATTCACCAGACCTCCATAGTCACTCCATGACTGTTATACATGCGCACCTCAAGTTACCTGTTGTCTCTTTGTGCCGCGCTACACTGCCAATCAGTGGTTATTGTATACCTAGCCCACTGTAGTACCTAGTTCTACAACATCCCCTATAATGCTCCGCACACCAAATCTAGACCAGCACCACCTAGCTTCAGACTTCAGCCCCCAAAAGCGAACCCAACTGCTTACCTTACTTCTCACACTCTACACAATGCTCACCACCTTTGCCTCATCCAGATCCCAGCATTGTCCCACTATGGCCCCACACTACATACTGGCCTCCACAACATGTACAATTTTACCGTGCTTACCTCCCTCCTGCAACACGGCAGCGCCCAACCCATATCTGAACGCTCCTGCCCTTTGGCTACAACACTTTGCCTCCAAACACACACCCAACCAACCTTGCCATACGAGCATCAGGAATGCTAGGCTTGGCTCCCGCCTGCACCACACACCGAGTACCTATACCACACCTTGCAATAGTATCACCTCTCCCCACCACCTTCTCGCTAGGTCCGACATAGGCTTCTCAATACCTGCTGCGATTAATTCTCCACTGCCCCTTCCACGTAGCAGTTCAACAACAAATATACTGAGTCTACCATACGACACTTCAGTCAGAAACCAAAGATTAGCAGCCAGATGTCACCACTGGTCCTACCACGTGAATCCCCTTACTATGGATATCATTGGTGGCAACCCTATCAAGAAAAACTCCTCTGCCTTAGCTGCCTCGATAACTGACATGACCCCCACAATCAATAATTCCAACACTACTACCAAATTCAAAGGTGCACTCAATAACGCTCGCTCTGTCCCTGCACACGCATTAGACATTGCAGATTTCATCCTGACCGAAAACTTCGACTTCCTGGCGATCACTGAAACTTGGCTGCATGTGGCCTTGGGCCCAGCCTTGACCCTTGCTATTCCCGACAGCTATTCCATCATCAGGTGTGACAGAGATACTCATCAAACTAAGGGGGGTTGACTAGCTTTCATATTCAAGAGTTCCCTTAA
This sequence comes from Ambystoma mexicanum, assembly GCF_040938575.1. Lineage (NCBI taxonomy): Eukaryota > Metazoa > Chordata > Amphibia > Caudata > Ambystomatidae > Ambystoma > Ambystoma mexicanum. The sequence continues at coordinate 1,336,165,644 of NC_090924.1, forward strand.
TGTTAGAGTGGCTAACACCCATCAGTTGCCCTCAGCTGAACTACTCTCTATTAAACTTCCTATCTCACCCAATCATACCACTTCAGTACATCTCATCTACAGGCCACCAGGTCCCACCTCTACATTTGTAGAGGACATCTCTACAATCCTAGCCTCTAGGGCTAAACCCAAATCCCAAATCATTATACTTGGAGACCTCAACTTCGGTTACCAGGATACGAATGATTCTAAAGCCAGTGATGTAGCCACTGTTCTGACTGACTTCGGCTTCACCCAACATGTCAGCGTACCGACCCATATTAAGGGTCGCACCCTGGATTGGGTTGCAGACTTGAACTGTGCAGTAAACGTAATCTCTGTGTTACCTTGTGCGTGGTTGGACCATCACAAAATAATATTCTCCATCAACTCTAGCCCACCGCCAGACAAACCTACCTCTGCTCCACCCACTTATACTCGCAACAAGAAGGATATTACAAATGAGAAACTACTCCCACTCATCCTCCCTCTTTTGAACACGGCTTCCTCCACGTGCGCTGACCCCACCGCCCTGGTGGATATCTACAACCGGGCTATGTTAAAAGCTCTCAACACCATTGCCCCTCTCAAACAGCGCAAACAAAAACCCTGCAACCACTTTAACTCGTGGTTCACCCCCCACTTACGCGAATTGTGCAAAGATAAAACAAAAGCTGAGTCACAGTGGAAAAGTTCACCCACACCTACGAATAGAATTAACCTCACAGTAGCCTCCCTCTCTTACAAAGAAGCCATCCTAGCGGCTAAAAAAGAAGTGTATAACAAAAGGATCATACAAGCTCAATCTAACACCAAGGAACTCTTTAAGATCCTCAAGGAACTAGAGTCTCCTTTCGCTCCTTTCGATACATGTACCCCTGACGCTGAATGGTGCTCCAATATACAAAAAGCACTACTAAACAAAATTGATGTACTCCAAGCCAAAATCAATGCTAAAAAAGCGACCTCCTGGATTCAGCAGGTAACCCCCAGTCCTACAATACCCTAGCCCCTAAACACTCCTTCAAACCCTTCAGCTTCTCACCACTCTCCATTAAGGAAGTGGAAAACATCATCTCGAAGTTAAAACCATCCAACTGCCAAGGCGACACATGCACTGCGCCGATTGTAAAGGAAACAGCGCATGACCTGGCCCCTTTCATCACCACCCTCATCAACTCCTCCTTTAAATCTGACACAGTACCTGACAATCTCAAGGATGCGTGGGTCATCCCTTTAATTAAAAAAACGAATCTTGACCCTAGCATTCCTACCAACTACAGACCCATCACTACGGTACCCTACCTTCTCAAAATCCTGGACCGTGCAGCATACCTCCAGATCCAAGATTACTTGGACTCTAACAACTTACTAGGACTTAGGCAATCAGGCTTCCGTCTGAGGCATGGCACTGAGACAGCCTTGATCGATTTAAAAACACAAATCGAGGACTTGAAAGACAAGGGCAAACAAGCGCTCTTACTCCTACTCGACCTCTCTGCGGCCTTCGACCTGGTCGATCACCAAATCCTCTGCCAGCACCTTAAGAGTGCCGCCCACTACTCGGATGCAGCTACCAAATGGATCAGCTCCTTCCTGGCAAACAGATCCATGAGGGTCCCCCTTAGCTGCAGCCGACCCAGCCCACGTGCCCTGCAGAGTCCCACAAGGCTCTTGTGTATCACCTACGCTTTATAACGTATTTACGAAACCGCTCTTTGATATTCTTGACCATCTGGGTGTCACCTACACGAATTATGCGGACGACACCCAGATACTCATCCCTATCACTGGCGATTATGCAAATGATATTAAAGCACTCAGTTCAGTTTACACTGTCATCCAGGCTTGGATGGCTCACCCTAGGTTCTCAGTCCAAACTCACCAAACTTGACCCCAAATATGTCGCCCTCAACATTGATGGTAATGTTATCAAGGTCACTAACGTCACAAAAATGCTTGGAATTTACCTAGACTCAACCCTCTCTCTCAACCGACAAACTAACTCAGTTGTCTCAGCATCCTCGTACACATGTAAACTCATCACTGCCTGTCGCCCCTTCTTGACATCGGATAACTGCCTGATCCTTGCCAGAACCCTTATCTTGTCGAAAATCGACTATTGCAATGCCCTTTACCTTGGGACGAGTCATAAAAACCTTGATAAACTCCAGGTCACCCAAAATAACGCCATCAGAGCGGCACTCAACATACCCAGACGCACCCACATTTCAGCTATCAGGCGCAACCTACACTGGCTCCCCATTACACAGCGCATCGCCCTCAAAGCACAGAACAATGCTGCACCTGCCTACTTGTCTGCACGCTTCACTCAACACATAGCATCCAGGCCCTTGAGATCTGCACAAGCGCACACACTAACCATTCCCAGCTTCAAGCTTCAGACAGCTAAAGGTACGAGCTTCCAAGTTCTTGCAGCGAAGCTCTGGAACTCCTTACCCAATGAGCTCAGGAATACTCCATCCCTCCACTCCTTCAAAGACAGTACCAAACGGTGGCTTTATGAACAGGATGTTGCATCGGCTTCCTCACTGTAATTCAGGTTCTTCGTATTCCGCTAACTGACTAGACAAATGTATGTATTGTAGCTGCCTGCCGCTCGGACACCTCGTGGAGGGTCCCTCATCGTGTTTCACACTCATTGTAAATTGTATGTATATATTTAAAATAACCATATCTTGTATTCTCTTATGTAACACTGTTCTTGTAACTATCTTTCCAAACATGCGCCCTGATGGCCCTGGGCAAGTTGCGCAATATAAATAAACAAATACAAATACAAATTATAGACTTCCTCTCCTGTGCCAATGCGGGATACCGCATCTGTTTTCCCGTTCTTAACTCCGAGGGTGGTAGGTGATCACAAAGTCATATTCCATTAAGGTTGAAGACTGAGCTTTCACTAAGCGTAAGTATTGCAAGTTCCGATGATCGTTTATTATCGTGATGGTGTGTTTTGCTCTAAGTAAGTAACGTCGCCATTCGCATAGTGCACTCTTGATTGCTAGAAGTTCTTTCTCAGAAATGTCATCGTTCAATTCTGCTGGGGAAAATGTTCTCGACCAAAACGCAATGGGATGAAGTCATCTGGTTTTGGGATTCTGTTGGGACAACACATCCCCCATGGCAATGCTTGAAGCGTCCGTTTCCATGATGCACAGTAAATCGGGCTGCGGGTGTTGTAGTATTGGGGCTGAGGTGAATTTTTCCTTGAGGGCTCGAAAGGCTTCTTCCGCCGCTGGTGTCCATTCAAATTTTTGTTGTTTACGCAGCAAGGATGTAATTGGGTGTACTAAACGTGAGAATCCCGGCATGAAGCGTCGACAGAAATTCGCAAAACCTAAGAAACTATGTACTCCCTTTACAGATGTGGGTGAGGACCAAGTGAGGATTGCCTCCACTTTTCTATTGTCCATCTTGATTCCCTGCAGTGTCAGAACATAGCCCAGAAACTCCACCTCGGTGACGTGGAAGGAACATTTTCAAGTTTTGCATACAGTTGGTTTTCACACAGTTTGCAGAGTACTGCTCACACATGGGTTACATGTTCAAGGGAGTGGTGGAGTAAATGAGAATGTCATCGATGTAGATGATGCGCAGACATCGAGGAGTTCCCGTAACACATCGTTCATAAAATGCTGGAACGCAGCCGGGGCATTGCAAAGCCCAAAAGCATGACCTGGTATTCGTACAGACCATAGCGGGTAGGGAACGCAGTCTTCCACTCATCCCCTTTCTTCATGCGTACTAGGTGATATGCGCCATGTAAGTCTAGTTTTGTGAAAATCTTTGCTTGTCTCACCTGGTCTATGAGTACTGGTATAAGAGGTAATGGGTACTTGTTCCTTATCGTGACTTGATTTAGGGCCCAGTAATTGATACACGTTCTTAAGTCCCCCTCATTCTTAGGTACGAAGAAGAGTGGGGAGGCAGCTGATGACTTAGATGGTCTAATGAAACCGTTGGCCAGGTATTGATCTAAATAAGTCTGTAGATGCGTGTTTTCTTCCTCGGTTAACGCATAAATGCGGCTGCACAGTACTTGTGCCCCTGGTAGCAGATCGATCTGGCAGTCATAAACTCCATGTGGTGGTAATGTGTTAGCTTGCTCCTTCGCGAACACGTCCTGGAACTCCTGGTATTCCGCTGGTAAGGTCCCCACCAAACCTAAACCTGCTATCTTTTCCTGTTAAGCTAACAATGGGCTTCTCTGGGTCCCTTTGTTGTCATAGCAAGAGACGCATTCCGTGGGAAAGAGTAAAGTTCTCGCTCGCCAATCTATGCTTGGGTTGTGCGTCTCTGGCCATGGTATCACAAGAATCAGCTGGAATTGGGGTGCTGAGATAAGGTCGAATCTAATACCTTCCCTATGACAAGCTTGGCAGATTAAGGTGAGAATGGAAGTACACTGTGTTACTATTCCCGAAAGGAGTTGCGTGCCATACAGAGCTGTCACACTTTCAACGGTGTCCTTACGGTGGAATGCCAATCCCAAGGTCTTTGCGGTGTTTACCTCCAAGTAGTTCCCAATAGCCCCACTGTCTATAAAAGCCTTGAGTGTGCGCATTCGGGTGGGTTGTGAAGGATCTACCAGAACCACAGGAATTCTGAAATGTGAGATCTGAGTGCTCCGTTCTTGGCTCGACAGACCGACCTCTACATCTGCCGGGCGTTGGAGTTTCCGCTTCTGTGTCTTCTCTTGTGTTATCTAGGACCCCCATTGTCTTCTGTGGGGTGTTAACCGTGCAGTTCCGGAGGAAGTGACCAGATTGGCCGCAATATAAACAAAGTTTTTCCTGATGCCTCCGTTCTCTCTCTGCTTTGGTGAGTGGTCCTCTGCATGGGCTCTGAGTGTGTTTCGGAGGCCTGTGGATTAGACGCTTTTTTGTTCGATGGAAATACACTGGTCTATGTTCTGATCTGGTTCGGTCGGCCTTGCGATCCTGTACCCGGTGGTGTAGTTGCATAGTCAGATTGATGCATTCGCTTCAATCTTCAGGAGGATTAACTACTTGTGCCAAGACATCTTTTAATTCTCCTCTCAGTCCTCGATAAAATAATGTTATTCGTTTCTCCTCTGGCCAACCTGATTTGGCTATTAGATGATTGAATGTGGCAAAATATGAAATAAGATCCTGACCTCCCTGTCGCAGAGAGAGCAGCTCATCATCCAAGGCCTGACTACAAGTCCGATGGCCAAATAGTTTATCCAGTTCACGTAGAAAACATGGGTAATTTCTCAACAAGGGGTCGTCCCTAAGCACTAACGGGACGGACCAGTCTGCTGCGTGTCCTCCTAAATAGGAGAGGACGAAGGCTACTTTAGCCTGGTCGTTCAGAACAGAGTCTGGTTTGCATATGAAGTGTAGGTGGCATTGATTCATGAACGCTCCAAATTTCTTTGGATCCCCAGAGAAACATTCTGGGGGTGCTAAAGGGATATTGCCTGAAAGCAATACCTGAACGGGTGTGACTACAGGTGCCACGGTAGGCTGCCCCTCAGGGGCTCCACCTGGTAGGGGTGCTGGACCGGCTTGGGTCTGTAAGAGCTGTCTAACCAAGTCATCTGTTTTGTCCCTGTTTACTACCAGTTCGCGCCTTCAGGCATTCGTCTCAGAGTGGGCTGCATGCACTTTGGCCCATAGTTTGGCTAACAATAGGGAAAGCTGGGCTACCTCAGAGGTTTCCATCTCTCGGGCATAGTTGTTGAGGACAGCTTCATGTTCTGTCACACTCACCTGTGTCTCTGCAGGAGCAATGGATGAGCCTCCTTTGACCCCGAGTTCTCACTTCCCTGTTTCACCCGGAGGAACATCTGTCAAATATAAGATGCACACTCAGACTTGGGTTCACCTGATTCCCCTGGGCCCCTTCCCTTCTCTCTACTATGTGCTGTGATGTCTCCTAAGGGCTTACCTTGGTTTTTAGTGGGGTGTGCACTCCATCCTGAATTCGCAGGGGCACGATTCTATGGGAGGTTCACAGCCCCACACTCGTAGGGATGATGCCAATGTCTGTTTGCCGAGTTCTGATGCCACATGCTGTTATCTGTTATATGTCTTCACAGCGAGGCAGAGTGTTCCATGTGCTAATTCCTTCACTAGCAAGAAATTCATTTCCACACAGCGAATGTTGCGTGGTGGATTTTGAGAGTCCAGTATTGTCCGAATTGTCTTTATTTTGCCAAAGGTCTCTTGGGTGAGTAGCGCTGCATTTAGAACTCAGAACTGCCGGTAGATGTGCGCGGCGTTATAGGTTCGAGTGCACCATGTAATGTCTCTCCTTTCCTTTGCAGAAGTGGATTCTGGAGTGCTTGGGCCACAAGCCTGTGTTCAGTGCTACTGGAGAGCATCGGAGGTCTGGTAAGTATGCACAGATGCATCGGTAAGTATGCACAGCGTTACTGGAGCGAGTGCAGTAAGTAATGTCTCTCCTTTCTTTTGCAGGAATTTGGGCGGTCGGGCTACGAACCTGGATTCCAGCATAGCGTGAAGATTTGGTGAGTACACGCAGCGTTACTGGAGAGAGCGCACTAATGAAAGTTCTTCTTTGTGCTTACAGGTGCCGGTGTAGTTTTCACCTCGTGTCCAGGGAAAGCTGCGGTGTGGAGAAAGCACAGAGGATGATCCAGAGCAGGTAAGCAGAAGCAGGATGATCCGGAGCAAGTAAGCAGAAGCAGGATGATCCAGAGCAGGTAAGCAGAAGCAGGATGATTCGGAGCAGGTAAACTGAAGCAGGATGATCCAGAGCAGGTAAGCAGGAGCACGGTGAGTGTGTTGCTGATGCAGCTTACCGAAAGCAACACGAAGCACTGGAAGAATCTAGGGTGTGGTTTATATAGCCAGCCGCACCCGAACACTAGAGAGCTGATGGACTTTCATGCACTTCCTGTTTGGCAACAGGAAGTGGTAACCAGGAAGTTACTACAAACACCAGGAAAGAATTAAAAGAAGGTATCTGCTATGGGTTTTTTGTGTTCCTATGCCAGGCCTGCCAGGCCTCCACCCAGCTTGCACTGACTACATGCCTGGTATCCATGACACTATGAGACAAACCATCCAGAAAGCATTAGGTGCTACTTTGAGACATAGTTCACAGCATCTATTCCTTATGTAGAATTTGTTAAAGTTCTCCCAAAATATAGACAAGTTCAGAAATACAGTCAAGCATGGAAAAGAAAAAAAAGGGGAAAGAAAGAAAGCCTCTAGGGCACATGATGGCCACACACCTCCTGTCACAGAGGAGGAAGGTAGCAAGAGAAAAGCACTGAGGTTGAGGATGAACGAAAGCAGATGGTAGAAAATATCCTTACCCAATTCGGTCAAGGAAAACAACAACTGGCAGGAGCAGACCAGTGAAGAGGAGGTGAAAACGCTGACATCTTCCAGTGAAAATAAATATAAAAGAGCTCTCAAGAAAAGAAAGACCAAATAAAATCAGAAGGAAAATGGAGATACCTTTGACCCAGACACTCTCATTCATGCCTGGTCATGAGAATAGGAGTCACCAACGAAAATAGCGGCATACTTGATGAGGAGGTTGAGAACACCACTAGCCAAAAAAGCCAGAATCAAACTACGGAATGAGTGTCCCAGACCAAATCTGCTAAAAGGAATTGCTGAAACACCTGAAAAAGGCAAAAAGAATGCTCATCTGCATGGGCAAGTATACTAAACAAATCAAGAAATGGCTTGATGCATCTTGGAAATCTTACCAAGATAAGTTACTGGATGTGTTGGTAAAAATTACAAAGATACTCCACCTGCCTGATAAAGCAAAAGAGAAAAGGGGCAAGCATAGACCATATGGTTTTGAGGAAATGGGCCCACAACCATGTGCCTAATGCATAACACCAACAGTTAAATCAGAACGTAAAGGACAAGATCCATCATAGTACACATGTATCCTATTTTGAGCAAGCTAGCAACATCGAAAGCAGCAGTAGCCAACGGAAAATTATTTGGCAAATCGTTCATCAAAGAAAACCCGAACAAAAAAATTTCACATTTATTCATTCTTTCAAACTTTGTTCGTTCCCTAATTAAGAAATACCAGTTTGTTGCAAAATAAAGATTTGTTACTTCTTCTGTTTTGTTTGATTTTTATATAAATACTAGTTTAAAAATCTTCGACTACATAACCTGCTGACATATTTCAAGATATGAATAAAATAAACATTACCGATATGTCTAAGTTGCTTTGGACATATTTACTTTCTTGAGGAATGTGCAAATCACTTGCACAAACCTTACAGGAAACCTGCTCAGCACAGAGAGGAAAAAGCAATGAAAGAAAGTTATGAAGTTGTGTATGGGTATGCTAAATATTAGTCTTAACTCCATTGAAGAATATGTGTGCCCAGAAAACCTTCTCTGACAGCTGGCTGTGTTTCTGTGTCAAGTAGCATTGGAGTAAGAAGGAAATTAAAAAAGGTTATGTGTCTTTCCTAGAGTAAGTTATTGCAGATGGATGCTTCTGATGCCTCTAATTTGATTAATAATATCATCCAGTTCAATTAGGACAATATAGAGGAACCCTATATAAAGGTTACATTACATCAAAATGTACAAACCCATGGCCTATAATCTGCGCACAGGTATCTGCTATAGAAAAACATTGCTGCTGCTGCTCCTCTCATGGTTAGACATGTTCAAATGTCCATCTGGTGAGGATAATGTAAAATAACAAAAATGACAACTATAAAAAGAGAATGTCACAACAAATGAAACCTCCTTCCTTATTTACAGACAGTTTCCGGACACTACCAGGCAGACTGACCAGATTTACACTGTAAAGTGTTCAAGATAACATCTCTGACAGAACACTTACCCCGCAAGATCTTACCTCGAAATATAGAGGTAAGAAAAGCCATTTTTTGGCCAAGTACAACTGATACTGTTTTTAAATGTCCTATTTATAATTAACTCTCATCAGCACGGTCTGATTCATGATTTATTTGGGGTTTAAAGCTATTCCTAATGGTCACCATTTATTTCTCTAATTTGGTTATAGGAGGTTGTGAAAGATTTGCTCGCCCTAGAAGATAAAATAGCCTATTTATGAAGGCTACATTTCTCCTCCATAGAGGGACCAACTACACTTGGAAATTCAGGTAACTAATGTAACCCTGAATTGCTCCTGACACCCTAATAGTGTCTAAAGAATATTAGTGATATACTGATTATTTTCCGTTTTGGTTTTTATCAACAGTTGCTCCTTGTTATAGTGAATTATAACTTCAAAAAAATAAGACTCTCATCACTCTAATATTGTTAACAACTACTCCTGAAGAAAGTCCCATCAACATCCAGAGGACTGAAACATGTTGAGTTTACAGTCCAGGAATTATCCTAGACTGTTGATAAAAAATAATTAGAGATTGTGATTGATCTAATATTCTGACCTAATAGGACGTTTTTCCTATAGGCTGTTTTACATATTAATGAATGTGTTTTGAAATAATCTTTTTAAAACACATGTTTTGTTACTATTTTTTGATTGTATCTTTAGAGTATTATGATGAATGTATTGAACATGAAAATCTTTCTATTTTTAAGACATTTTTAACCAATAATTATTAAAAATAAAAATAATTTGTAAAGAAAGTAGTAAATCCTTTTGATAGAGAGTACCTGTTGATAGCAACCACGGTCCTACCTCCCCTTGTATTTAAAGCTCTTCCAGTCCCAAAATTGAGGTAGGACTCCATTCTTGATTAAGAATGGGTTTTGGGATCTCCTTTTAATGTATAGTATACAATGTATTGCTCACCTTAATGTCCCTGCAACTAAATTTGAATTTCAAAGGTTTTGTTATTCCATACACAATTCACATTCATAATACACACAATTAGGCTAATTAAAACAATGTATCATTTGTAGAAAATAAAATAAAAAGAAATTGTGCAACCGCATTCCCCTCAAATAAACCTGTACTTAAACAGAATTGTTTACATATTGACTAAACTTTTAAAGTTTTAACATTTATATGTATTGCTGATGTATAGAAATGTGTTAAAGTGGCACTATGTGGCATTAACTATGTACACAGACTACACTCAATGCATCCTGAAATACATCTTTACAAAACTACTGCCCACATATATTTGTATATATTTATTTTTAAAAATTGTTTTCTAGCCGTGGCTATGTTGGGTGCCTTGACCCACGTTCAAGTTATTATGCTGCAACATTTGGTGCTGTGGGCTCAGAAAATCCAAGATGGCCAAAAAAAGCCCACATTGCTCCAGAATCCAGGAAAACCGTGCAGTTTTGCGAACACCAAAATGGTCGCCTAACCGACCACCCACCAGTGCGAGCGTGATGAGCCAGAAGCGCCATGAGTGAAACGTGGTGCCAAAGGAAAAACAGCAGTGCCGGTTAGCTCAAAAAACGCCTTGAAATCACCTTTGTTTCTCTGAAATGCAAGCTAAAAATGCCTATTTTAAACATTGCAAGATATTCAAAAATCTCACTGAACACCAGCAGACATTTGGCAGAATGTGGTCTTGTGTGCATACAAAATCTGGAAAGATGAAGAGCCCAAAACAATGTTTATAACAAAACTGGCTGAGCTGTGGATGTCAGCAGCTGAAGTGACATTGGACTTAAAGCCACTAAAATTGAAATGTTTAAAATAAATGATTGACCTACTTTGAGTGTCACATAGGTTGCAACTGTTTAAATGTCATAGTTTTTAACTTAGAATCAGCGTTCTAGCTGCATGTGTAAAAATTGTAAGTTTGATTTGAATGAAGAAAAACTAGGAACAAAAGTGACATTTGGCTGAAGATTGAATTCTGCCCGGCAACTACCCCCGACAGGAGTTGAAACTTGCTCAGCCACTGCATTCGCAGGCCTGGCTGCCTTCTGCTGTTCCCACCAAAAGGAGATTACACCTCTCTGATTGAATCAGGGGAGGAGCACCTGCGAGCAGGGAAACTGAACAATGAGCCTTCCTTGGCTCAGGCAAATGTTAAATTAGGGGGGGTCGTAAATGGCTTCCTCTTGGGAGAAACTGGGAGGAGCAGTGCCTCTGTGAGAAACTTGAGTTGGAGGAAGTGGACAAACCAGAAATTCCACCATGTGCTTTGGGAAACCACACCCCTCTGGGCCAGAGCATAATTTTAAAAAAAGGTGGATAATTCATAGTACGGACTTGTCAAAATTATATAATTAATATCATTATTCTTGTGATTTTTCTGTGCACATTTTAAGAGGTGTTAGGACTCTGTGGTATGTTCTGGGGGTAGTAGCGGAAAATAAGGTATTACTCCGAATGTATGTATGTTAAAAATCTGACACTTTATCATCTGATGCCCATATTCTTTGTGAATGTTGGTGTAAATTCGGCGGTCTGGTTGCAGGCAATCGCACCCCAGATCACTGAAACAGGGTCAGACATCTGGAGAGATCAGGGTCCATTACATATGGCCCTGAGTGAACTATATATGGCCCCTAAGGCCAAGAGTGAGCACAACAAGATTGCCAGGGTAGCGGCATATTTATATTTATATATGGGAGCCATACAGGACAAATGTGCTGAAGGCCAAGATCTGGCAAATAGGCAACTGATGGCATTAGAGAAGGCCCAATCTGACCTGGCCTCTTCTGAGCAGAGGCTGCAGAGGAGCCAGGAGTCAGAAAATGATAGTAGGCAGTATATCATTAAAATAAAAGAGGATATGGGTATCCTGCAACAGGAAAAGTCTGACCAGGATACCAGATTTCTGGCCTTGCAGAAGGAGTACCAAGAAGGTTTGGATGCCCTACTGCAGAGCCAGAAAAAGCTGGAGCAACAACTGGACTTCAATGGGGCATGCACAGAGCAGGTAGTCACCCTGCAAAGCCACCTAGATAGGGAGAAGACAGAGAGCAACAAACTGATCCTGAAAGACCTGGATACCCAGACAGAATTTGAGGGAGAGCGACAGAAAGCTGGTGCCTTCCAAAGGCAAAGGGACGACCTGGCGCACAGATGCAGGCTCTTAGTCAGGAAACGGACACCTTAGGCCAGGAAGTCTGCCAATTAAAAGAACAAATTTAAGAAAATCACCTGGCCCTCCAGGGGCTGAGTGACCTTCAAAAAGAGCACCAGGACTTGCTAGAGCACACCAGGAGGGTGGAAGATGCTCTGGCAAGAAAGGAGCAGGCCAGTAGGGATGGGACTCAGGAGGTAACCCTCCTGCAGCAAAGACTGGCCCAGTATTCCAGGACCAATCAGGAGGCACAGAGAGAGAATGAGGCTCTCTGTCAGCACAATGATAGGCTCCAGCAACAGGTAGCCATGCAGGAGAGACTGATAGAGTCTAGTAAGGCCTTGACTGAGGAACTGAAAGCACAGGCTCTTGCATGGCAACAGGGAGCAGGGGCTGACAGAGATGAAGTTCACTGGGAAAGGGAAACACCTGAGCATAACCTCAGGAGCCCTAGTACCAGAGGCTTTCATCTCTCCCAGTCCCTGGACTCTGCCACCCCCATGTCCCCTGGCGCACATGAGCACAGGGCCACAGGGATGGCAGATTACTATCCAGCCAAAAGTATGGTGCTCATAGGCCAGTACCACCCAGGAATGGATGGGCGGGCATACGGGTATGGGCACCTAAGTACAGTGCAATTTAGTGGGGAATAGGAGAGTAGGCCCACTAAGGGCATCCTGAAAACCTCTGCCCAGTTAGGTCAGTGGGGGGCATAGCCATCAAATCCTGGCAGCAAGGTGGAATCTGAAGACTCCTCTGAACATCACAGGACAAAGGAGATCAGGTCCCCACATTCTGCCAGCCATTCCCAGGCTCGCAGAATCTGGGAAAACCTGGACGATCAGACGGGCACCTCTGGGAGCAGTGCTTCTGAGTCAGAGGATGACTGGACCAGGGTTACCCGAACCAAAAAGGCCAATAAGGCAAAACAGGCCTTGCTTAAGGACCCCTTAAAACAGATTAAGGCAATAAGGAGTGTCATCACCCCTTATCACAAGAACGCCAAGTATTCTGTTTGGGAACACTTGGAGCATTATGAGCAAATGATGGAGACTTTACATTTGAAAGACAGCAGTAGCTGCATTCAGTATGTAAAATGGACATTCTCCCCAGAAAACTCGAGTTTCTTTGCGGGGCTGGAGGAATAAAATCATTCAAGATGGTCCACCTACAGGGCGGCCATCTTTAAACATTTTTCTGTTCACAGAAATCCCCAAGAGGCTCGCAAGGCAGCCTACAATTTGCAATGTGGGGAGGTCAGGCCCCACAAGAATTTGTGCAGGAGTTAAAGCGTGCTTTTGCGCAGACTACAAAAAGGGTACGCACGGACAGTAAAGAATTTGTTAATACGTTTTTCCATGCCTTAGCCAAATACATAATGACCCAGCTCGTGAGAGACTTTCACGAGAAAAGATCTTTAGACTGGGTCACTGAGCAAGCCACCCGCATCTATGAGGTGGAAAATAAGAATCAGCCCAAAAACCCCAAAACCAACAGCACCCCTGCTGCTGCCAAGGTGGCAGAGGTAAAGGTTGCCCCCGTTTTAGATTTGGAGATGGGGGGGCCTAAAAACCTGCCTGCACCGAATAATTCACAGCCCAGAAGGCCCTCGGGCCAGTCACAGACAGGGAGTCAAGGAGGTAATCCCACAAATGGGGTCCCTCGCTCCCCTGACTATGTAAGTCCCCGCTACAAGGGAAACAGACCCATCCTGGGTTACGTGTGGACTCCTCCAGCCCAAAGGGGGGGATCCAGCCAAGCACCTGACCCAGGGAACTTCCCTCCTAACTTCCCACAGGAGGGCAGAAATTCCCCAAATCCTGGGCAGAACTTGTTCCCCAGGTATCCACCCAACTTCCAGCCCCAAAATCATCCATCCTTCTTTCCCCACTTCCCTGAGCCCAGACCACCTAATCCGGGAGAGGGGAGGCCAAGGGTGGAGGGGTACCCAAATCTTCCCAACCCGTGGTACTACCTGAGAAGGGATAGCTACCCTTCCTGAGATCAGCCCAGGGGAGACAATAGAACCCTGTATCAGCCTGAGCGGGTTTCATAGTTAGAGTGCCAGGTCCAAAATATGGCACGGGATCTGGGTCACATACTGAGGGCTCAACAGAACCCTCAGATGAGCATGCCACCGCACAATGCCCCTAATTCTGGGCGTGGTGCTTCAGAACAATGACGGTGGCAGCACCCCGATAACCCACTGGTTCCCAGGGAGGAGGCACAAAGGTAAGGGGGGTGTAAAGCCTTGGAGGAAGCTTCCTTCCCCACTTGTAAACAGCCCCTGGAAACCCAGGAACTGGAAACAAAATCTCCTACCCCGGAAAGTCTGCCACCCAAGAAGCAGAGAGGAGGTAGGAGAAACAAAGGACCCAAACAGACCCATTTTGTGGAGGAGGTACAGGTCTTCCAATTTGAGGGAGAGGGATCATCAGAGGATCCTGGGAAAAGGATCTTCTCCTTCAGAGATGGGGGAACTCCTCCCAAGGAAAAATGGGTCACAAGGGATTCCAAACCAGAATGGGTAGAGGTGGGGATTGAGCTGTCGCCGCCCATCATTCTATCCCAGAACCAACAATACCGAAAACCCCTGGTTCAAACCCATCCTGGTGACTGCCTCCAAAAAGGGGGGGGGGCGGCCCAGAACCGGAACCAGGGGAACCTAAAACCCAATCAATGGACTGGGTAGATGTGGGGATCGAGCTGTCGCCGCCCATCATCCTATCCCAGAACCAACAATACCAAAAACCCCTGGTCCAAACCCATCCTGGTGACCGCCTCCAAAAAGGGAGGGGCGGCCCAGAACCGGAACCAGGGGAACCCAAAACCATATCCAGATGCCAACTTTTTCTTTCAGATTCCCGAGACTCTCCACAGAATTTTGCCAAGATCTCTTCTCTCTCAATGTCCAAAACCAGAAAATTAGCCCACCAGTTGTCCAAAAATGTGTATTATCTGTGCCCCCTTGAGGAGAAGGAGGGAATATACTATGCCCCGGTACAAGTACAGGGGCAGGGTACAATTTTGGCACTGGTGGACACTGGATCCCAAGCTACTCTTCTGTTCAAAAGGGCCTTTGATGAACTAAATGTAGGAAGGGGGGAGAATTACCGTATTCCTCTCACCTCTCTTCCTGGACAACTCCAGAACTTTGACGGGAAGGAAATTCCCGTCGAGGAGACTGCAGATTTGGACATCAAAATTGGGCGACACAAGGTGAAACACCCGGTCATAGTAGTGACTCCAGAGGGCACCCCTTGTTTACTAGGGAATGACCTCC
Source organism: Ambystoma mexicanum (assembly GCF_040938575.1). Lineage (NCBI taxonomy): Eukaryota > Metazoa > Chordata > Amphibia > Caudata > Ambystomatidae > Ambystoma > Ambystoma mexicanum. The sequence goes on from NC_090924.1 coordinate 1,336,180,943, forward strand.
TGAGAAGGTTGTCACCCCTAATAGATTGTGTAAACAAGGTCCTCTGGACCCAGACTAGCCGACCAATAAAATTAAAGCAGAGTGTCAACTATGTTAGCTTAAACGGCACCTGCCACATGGTTGAACAAAAATCTGACCAAGTAGAATTTCACTTCCAGAATAACCAAATTCCAGACTTGACAGTAATAGCAGTAGAACAACAGACTGGTGGTGGGGGTGCTCTCTATTTCTGAAAATCAACTTTCCTTCCAGTTTAAGGTGGTATTCCACACTGGAAGGAAACACTCTGAAATTCTTTACTAATCCACAATCAGACATTCCCACTCCGATAGTCCAGAAAGATGTGAAATCAGCTCAGAGCCTGGCTGATATTCAGCAAATTGGAGAGCAGTTGTTCATCCCCGTTCAGTTAAATGAAGGGAAGGACTCTGTTCTCGCCCGAGTGTGTGTGAACAATGGTAAGAGCTTCATCAGCGAAGCCATGTTCCGCCAACTCCCAAAAGATCCAGCCATTCCCACATTCAAAGTGATAGACAAATGGGAAATGGATCAAGCAGGTGTATGCTCAAAGTCTCCATTGGCAACAAGAGCATAGTCCATAATTGTTGTGTCGTGCGAGATGTCACTGCCGCCTTTTACTTAGGCAGTGACATTCTCAATCGCTTTGCCATTAGTTTGGACCTAATAAACTTCAAAGCTTGGTCCCGATTACCGGATAATCCCATGGGCTTTGATGATCCAGAAAAAGCATTTAGGTCAGCTCAATTGCTACCTTATGCAGTTGAAATTCAGGTTAAAGAGGAAGTCACCATCCCAGAAAGGACCCGACAATTCTCCCTGGAAGTGAAAGTTAAAAGAGGACAAAAATGGAAAAACCCTGATGCTTATATATATCTAAATGCTTTTCTCCAACAGCAAGGGTTAGGGGTAAACCCAACACCATTAGTCAACATAGAACTTGACACCATTCCAATAGAGCTGGATAACAGCGACTTAAAGAGTATTACTCTAGCCGCAGGCACCATTATTGGAATGGCGGTTGATGACTGACATTTCTCCATTGATTTAGGAAATGAACTGTTAGGACCAATCCCAAAGGACTGTTTTGACAGTGACAGTGATAACAATACAACACCAGACAGGATCTTTACCCGGCATGGGGGGAACTTCCTGGTGTACACTTCCTGCCCTTATGGTAAGGAAGATATGACTTGTGACTTCAGGAGGGATGAGGTGATTTTCCAGGTCCATGAGGGCTGCCTTTCCCACCTGAAGCCTCCATTCAAAATCAGCACTCTGACCAGGGACTTCTCCACCCAGCTGGAGGAGGCCGCTGAGATAGCAAAACCAGAAGTCTTTCCAGGCTTCAGGCAGATGGTGGAAGAGAGAGTCAACCTAGCTGATGCCTGCGTGACTCTGGAACAGAAGCAAAAGTTGAAACAAGTTTTCTTGGACATCCACACAACAACAATTCCCACGGACCCTGGCATGACTCCAGTGTTTGTGAAGCAATATTGTTTGCCTCTCGCATCCATGGAGTCCCTTACTGAAATAATTAAGAACCTTGAGTCCCGGGTATAATCCGTCCAGTACACAGCACCTTCAATAATCCGGTGCTGGGAATATTGAAGCCAAACGGCCAGTGGAGACTCTGCGTCGACCTTAGGGAGCTCAACAAACGGGTCCATACTTCCCGATGGCCTCTGCCCTACATTGACCAAGGGCTGGCCCAGATTCAGGGCTCACAGGTATTCACTGCAATAGACCTGACCAATGGATACTGGACCTTGCCTGTCAGTAGGGAGGACCAATAGAAACGGGCTTTTACCTTTGGGGGCCAGCAGTACACATGGACCCAGACTCCCTTCGGATACCTCAACTCCGGCAATGAGTTCAAAATTTTCCTACACAAGGCCATGCCCGACCTGGGAGCATTCGGTAACTTAGCTTATGTAGATGATGTCCTCATCAAAAGTTCATCTGTGGAGGAACATATAGCAGAGATCCATTATGTTCTGACACAGTTGAGGGCCGCTGGAGCAAAACCTTCCTTTCAGAAAGCACAGTGGTGCAGTATCCGTGTTAATTTCTTGGGGCATGAGATTACTCCTCAGGGTCTCTGTCCCAAGGAAAAGAAAGTGGAAGCACTCCAGAAACTGAAAGACCCCACAACTCTGCGGGAACTAAGGAGCCTCCTTGGACTGACTAATTACAGCAGAAAGTTCATTGAGGGCTACGCAGAGATCACCAGACCCCTGATTCATCTCTTGAAGGGGGGGGTCAAGTGGGAATGGGGTCCAGAACAATCCGAGGCAGTAAGACAGCTCAAAAGAAGCCTCTCACAAGCCCCCTGCCTAGCTTACCCTGTCAGAAACAAGGAGTTTTTCCTGGAGACAGGGTTCTCTAATACGTGCTTGACGGCAGTATTATACCAAAAGCATGACAAGGTCAATAAAGTAATCTCCTATGCGAGCAAAACTTTATCCTCTGTGGAGGAAAAATTCAACGATTGTGAGAAGGTGCTCCTGGCAATGGTGTGGGCATTGAAGAATTACTGCCTGTTCATTCAGGGGGAACACATCAAAGTGGAGACTCCACACCAGCCTCTGCAATTTATCCAAAGTGACAGAATCCGGGCCGGGAATGTGAGTAATTCCAAATTACTTCCAGGATTCTGTCAATGCAAGGCTTTCCTGTGGAGGTCAGATATGGCCAAAACAAGAAAAGTCCCCTCGCGCAAGGTCTGGCTGACTTGCATGATTGTGCCAGAGAAAACTGTCTCGAGGACGAAAGTCTAAAAATCAAGGACAACATGGAGGCGCACCTTAATTCCCCACACAAAGTCTTTGAAGAAGACAAGTGTGAGGGAATGCCCACTGTCTATGTGGATGGATGCTCTTACTATGTTGACAACAACGGGGAAAAAGAACTTGTGGCCAGCGTAGGGAATGCATGGGTGAATGAGTCCTCAGAACACTCCGCTGGATACAAAATTGGTCCCCGAAGTAGTCAGGTGGCAGAACTGATGGCTGTGTATCAAGCCATCCTCACTGCTGTCCAACATCAACTCCACGAACTGGTCATAATCACAGACTCAGATTATGTACGGAATGGGTTTGTGGAGCACCTGGTTAATTGGAAAACCAGAGGCATGTTATGTGCTAATAACAAACCCTTGAAACATGGGAAGTTAATTCAAAACATTGATGATCTGGTCACCTCGAACGGGATGACCATCTACTGGAAAAAGATCAAGGGTCATTCCAAAGTAGAGGGACCAGACAAAACTGGAAATGACTTAGATGATCAGCTGGCCAAAACCGGGGCCATCCAAGGGGATCTAATAGAGATTGAGTCCCTGTTGGGGGAAATCCAGGTCACTGCTATCACTAGGTCCCAGACAAATGCTCAAAATGATCTTTCAACTGCACAATGGAGTAAGGAAACCCCAGATGCTGATTTGATTACAGCTCAGAAGGGGGATCCAATAATTGGTAAGTTTTACCAACACATTGAGGACCCTGAGAACTTTCCCCTGACGGATGCCGATTACATTGGGAAAGAGGACCTTAGAGTGTTGATGAAATGTCCAAAAATGTTCCGAATCCAAGACGGTTTGTTGGTAAGGAAATCCCAAGCTGGCCATGATCAGTGGGTGGTTCCTACCTCATTCCGAAGCCTGATGTTAAGTGACGCCCATCATGCGGCCACCGCCGGTCATGGGGGGTTTCATACAACACTTGAGATCTTAAGAGAGGTTGCATACTGGCCACACATGGGGCAGGACCTCAACCAATACTTGAAGGGGTGTCTTGTGTGTGCACAATTTCAGGCAACATCCCTCACACACCGCACGCCTCTACAAATGAGAGGGATGACACTGCCATGGTCAGATTTGCAAATCGACTTCATAGGCCCCGTGATTCGCTCCTCTAGGGGGAATAAGTACATGTTGACGGTGACATGCTTATTTACTAAATGGGTGGAATGTCTCCCGGCCCCAAACTGCAAGGCAGAAACAGCAGCTGCCCTGATGATCAACCACATCTTTTCGCATTTTGGTCTACCACAAAGGATTGAGTCAGACAGAGGTAGCCACTTCACCAGCGAAGTAATGACTAAGATGTGGGAGATACTGGGGGTTAAAAGGAAGCTACATATTGCTTACCAGTCAGCTTCTTCTGGTGCAGTGGAGAGATACAACAGAACCATTGTGAGCATCTTAAAAAAGTTTGTGGCAGATTGTGGGCCAAGTTGGGATTCCCGATTAACTCTGGTCCTAATGGCCATCAGATCTACCCCTTCAACTGCAACTAAAATGTCACCATTTGAGCTGATGACTGGACGCAAGATGGTGCTTCCCCAGCATTTGCTCTACATGACACAAGAGCAGACATTGATCAATGCCTCCACAACTCATGAGTATGTGGAGAATTTGGGGAAACACCTCCAACATGCTTTTGCCTATGCTCAGCGGAATCTAGAAAGATCAGCCGAGAGTATGAAAACGCACTATGATTTGAAAACCACCATGAAAGAATACAATGTGGGAGACCGGGTCTATCTATACAATTTCCAGAGGAACCAGGCCAAACAGCGAACATTTCTGCCTACATGGAAGGGAGCCTTTGAAATTGTAGACAAGATCTCCCCAGTCGCTTACAAGATCTGCATCCCCAAAGGCAGTTTGGCGGGAAGGTGAAGACAAGTGGGTCCACATCAATCAGCTAAAGTGTTGCCATCCCAGGCACACTCTGCAGCAACTGGAGGAGTCCTCTGCAATACCAGAGGGGGCCGCTCCAGAGTAATTCAGTTCCAACCCTAAAATATCCCACATATAGTCTCTAAAATATTATGATTCTTGAATGAAAATGTCTTCTGATTATATCTTGTTTTTTTTTAAATAAGAATGTAAATGTCTATTGATTTATAAAATGTATATGCCGCCCCACTGTATCAATAGTGGGGGAGAAATGTCTATGAATAGGTATTGCTGCTTTGCTTTGTCATCCTAGGAGAAAGAAAACCTGGAGACTGACCACGGAAGACGACCTGGGGACCGGGAGCAAAGATCCGAGGGGCCCGGGGTACCGCCCAATACTCCCATCAGAACCGGTGAGGAGAACCGATCGATTCACCCTGGAGGAAAAGATGCTGAACTTTGTCATCTGCGGAATCGGAAGAAGATGAAGCGGACATCCCAGCATGTGGATCAAAACATCCTTTGCACCCGACTCCCCCTCGACTCGAAATCAAAGTGCAGTTGGGCTGGGGGGCTTGTTGGGTGTCTTGACCCACGTTCAAGATATTATGCTGCAACATTTGGTGCTGTGGGCTCAGAAAATCCAAGATGGCCGAAAAAGCCCACATTGCTCCAGAATCCAGGAAAACCGTGCAGTTTTGCGCACACCAAAATGGTCGCCTAACCGGCCACCCACCAGTGCGAGCTTGATGGGCCAGAAGCACCATGAGTGAAACGTGGTGCCAAAGGAAAAACAGCAGTGCCGGTTAGCTCAAAAAGCGCCTTGAAATCACCTTATTTTCTCTGAAATGCAAGCTAAAAATGCCTATTTAAAACATTGCAAGATATTCAAAAATGTCACTGAACACCAGCAGACATTTGGCAGAATGTGGTCTTGTGTGCATACAAAATATGGAAAAATGAAGAGCCCAAAACAATGTTTATAACAAAACTGGCTGAGCTGTGGATGTCAGCAGCTGAAGTGAAATTGGACTTAAAGCCACTAAAATCGAAATGTTTAAAATAAATGAGTGACCTACTTTAAGTGTCACATAGGTTGCAACTGTTTAAATGTCATAGTTTTGAACTTAGAATCAGCGTTCTAGCTGCATGTGTAAAAATTGTAAGTTTGATTTGAATGAAGAAAAACTGGGAACAAAAGTGACATTTGGCTGAAGCCTGGCTTGAAGAGATTGAATTCTGCCCAGCAACTACCCCCGACAGGAGTTGAAACTTGCTCAGCCACTGCATTCGCAGGCCTGGCTGCCATCTGCTGTTCCCACCAAAAGGAGATTACACCTCTCTGATTGAATCAGGGGAGGAGCACCTGCGAGTAGGGAAACAGAACAATGAGCCTTCCTTGGCTCAGGCAAATGTTAAATTAGGGGGGGTCGTAAATGGCTTCCTCTTGGGAGAAACTGGGAAGCAGTGCCTCTGTGAGCAACTTGAGTTGGAGGAAGTGGACAAACCAGAAATTCCACCATGTGCTTTGGGAAACCACACCCCTCTGGGCCAGAGCATAATTTAAAAAAAAGGTGGATAATTCATAGTACGGACTTGTCAAAATTATATAATTAATATCATTATTCTTGTGATTTTTCTGTGCACATTTTAAGAGGTGTTAGGACTCTGTGGTATGTTCTGGGGGGTAGTAGCGGAAAATAAGGTATTACTCCGAATGTCTGTATGTTAAAAATCTGGCACTTTATCATCTGATGCCCATATTCCTTGTGCATGTTTGTGTAAATTCTGGAAAGGTTTAGAGGTTGTGTTCTTGATGAAAAGGGCAGAATTCTGTCATAAGTGGACACAACATTTTACAAAGACAGGGATCGGATGGTTTGGTGCTACAGAAAATATGTTAACTGGACATATAATATTAGAAAAATGGTACATAGATAAATATGTATTTGGATCAAAAATAGATTTGTGTGCAAATTGACAAGGGGAGTGTTCTTTCTGTATGCTATAAAATTGATGCCTGATTACACTCCATTCCTTCCCCCAATCAAAGGAGAGATGAGAGCTTGGCCAATGATAAGTTGTGAGGGGCAGGCTTAGTTATGCCCACGCACACACCCATTTTCAAAACACATAGAAAGAGACTGCTTTGGACAGGCAAGACACTCACTTTCCATTTTCTTGTGAAGCATTTTGCCGGACGACTTCAAGATCCAGAACTCAACTCCAGAACTTAGAATCCAGAATTCAGAACGTGTAGCATTGAGGCCTGAACCACCAGCTGAATCCTTTTTCAGCAGTCCTCAAAATCTTTTTCAAATTATTCAAACAGCCGGGATGAGCTTTTTGATTCTACCTAGAACCCTGTGCCGGTGCCCAGAAAGCAGTGCTGTATCCAGAATCCACTTGATCCAGACCAGCAGAACCAGAGACCCAGACCAGATCGCTGTGAGCAGAACTGGTACTAAAGACCGTCCGTGGCGAGAGAACCAGCTAACCTGACCAGACCTTGACGGCCTATTTCAAATTTATATTGTGAGTACTCAGCTAGAACTGTGCAGAACCCATCTCTTACTTTAAAATAATCTGATTCAAAATATTTGAACCTGTCCAGAACTGCATCATAGGAATCGTGTGTGCATTCTGTCATTTCAAAGCTGTAAAAGTGTAATTTTGTCATTCTGAAGTTTACTTTCATTTCAAGAAACTATCTCTACAAAATTGTTCGTATCTCTGGGACCGCGTGTGCTACGAACGAGATTTAACTTTCATTTGAAAGATAAGATTCTAAGCTTTCCGACAAGCCCTAAACCGCTTTTGCTTGAACTGCTAAAATTCGTTTTCAACCTGCTAATCCCTCATTGAGCATCGCAAGTGTGACTTGAACTAATCTTAAATAGCTATCACCTACCCTGAACCTCCTATAGGGAATTAAAAGCATTTTTTAGCATATTTTACTTCATTGCCACCACATTTAAAAGGATTTGCCTGCTTTAAAATCATACCTGTTTTCCTCTAAACTCGCTGGGTGGAACTGGAACTTTGTATTGCATTTTGTTTGTATTCCTGAAAATTGTGTGCTCCCCTTCCATCTCCTTATATTGCATAGGGGGGGAGTGAATTGCCGCAAGGGGAAAAGGGAACATATTATCTCTTGTGAAACCCTATCAGTTTAGTTCTGTACTGCATTATTCCCATCATTGTTTTTCCTTGAAACCATAAAAGCATTCTCAGTTACCTTTTCCTTCCTATACCAACTCCTAAGTAATTAAATAAGCGTACAATTGTAATATTATCCATAGTGATCACTGTCATATTCTTAAGTGTGATATCAAATATTAATTTATTATAAAAGTGTGATATATATATATTGTTTAATTTTTCCAATAAATCTTTTAAATTGCAAAACACACCTACTTCTTGGCTCAGTGAGGTCAGGGGGATTCAAAGAGAGGGGCATTATATAAGGGTTTATCATCCAGAGTATAACTTGTCATAAAAATATATAAATAAGGGCTTTCCTTGGGCGTCCCAGACGAGGCACTGACTTAGTGGGATTGCTGAATTGAAGTCACTTAACAGCTACCAAGATAAAGGTGTGGCTAAATGTGGCAATGACTGGGGGAGTTTTACCCATGGCTTCCACAGCTCATGACTGCGGCTATAATAAAATAGATAAGGATATGTATGTTTTTTGGAAACACACTTAAAAGGATCAATTAAAGGTCTTTGATCCATATACACAGTATCTTTTTTTACTGTCTATTTTTATAAGTGAAATGTTGGCCTGAAAAGGACCGTTTTGGGGAATAAGGAAAACAGAGGTAGGAACATGGGAAGGGAAAACACTACGATTCATACACATAACAAAGAATGGGGTTAAAAACAAATTGACACTTAACTAGGGTTGGCAATTGCCCATATGTTCCGAAAGATCCGTGCTCAAACGATCTAGGGTGCGACCTCCCATCTCAATCAAGCAGTAAAAGGTTTTGCTTATCACAATCAAGTTTGAAAGAGTGGGTGCAGGCAGGATGGACTGAGGTTGCGTGTTAGATGTTGGAGAATAGTTAGTAATCGTGTTCAAAGTCTCTGGCACAGTTGACAAATACTGCTGTGCTGATCTAGCTCCATGTGTTTTTACCTTATGTTTTACATGAGCATTCCAATAGGATTCATCCACTTCATTCCATGAACATGAACAAGATGTTGGATTAATATCGATGTCCCCAAGCTTTGTGATGGCCTGTGTGAAGGTCCCGTCTATAAAACCCTACTGCAGAAATTACACAAGACCTCCTCGATCTCCTTTTTGCGGTGTTGGTCCTTCAAATGGAAATATTGCCAATATTGTCTGAATTTTTTTTGTGTGTGCACATTGCATCTTCCATAGTGGTAAAGCTGAAGCCACCCACACCACCTAAACATCACTGCTGATCCTAGTCATTTTGAAATGCAGGACCTTGGAGGAAAAATAAATACTGTAAAAATACACAACACAGATAGGACTCTGCCACTTAATATAAAAAATATTTTAAAAAAAATGTAAAGCTCAAATAAAAAAATAGCAAAGTACAAAGCACAAACCAAAGGACACAGGCATAGGAAGGTAAAAACGGAATGGATACATAAAGGAACTGCTTTTGAAAGTTCCTGAAGGCTTACAAAGCATTTCACCCACCAAGAGTCAAAAAGCAATGACAGACAACAGGAACAAGGTGCTTGGGAGAGGAGTATAACCGTGATTATGTGATATAGTGAACCAGAATGTTTTTACATATGCACATGTACGCCCAAGCACAATTATGTGTTTGCAATCGCCTAAATCAATGCGAAAACACGCATGCACAATGCCGTAGCCACATTGAGGAAAGGGCCAATCACTTTGAAAGCTGCATTAACACAGCTACGTGGCTTTGCACTTGTTTATAACTGGTAATCGGATCATGTAACAGCTTTGCTTTTCCGCTATATCTTGAGTGCGTCCATTTTTCTAATGTTATCCAGGTAGACAGTTAAAAGTATAATTAGTAACGAACAAGGGAACATCTGATCATTATAAACAATCTGATTAACCCTCACCAGGTCCTTAGCATCCAAACATGGCACTAGTCACCACTATGTCCCTTGCTATGCATTCTATGAGTAGCTGCCATTGAAAGAGAGAAGGGAATACATGTATACTCTTCTCCATTTCCATATCACCTATTTTCTTTGTTTTCTTTTTGCCCATCTTTTTAATGGCCACCATGGAAAGAGAGAAGAGAGCATATGTAGTCCCTTCTCCCATTCCATGGTGGACATCTTCTTTGTTTCGTTTTTTTTTTTGTACTGTTTTAAATAGCCAGACTTCATATCCTCTTCCCTGGTGGACAATTTTTCTTTATCTTTTTTCTGTTGTGAAATGCCAGAGTGTCTTGCACCTGTATGAAGACACTATTAGTACCCCGGGGTGAAGTGGATGAAGACATCCGTCAGATGCATTGCATCAGAAAGAAAAGATCCTGGGAAGGCCGCTCGCTCATTCAAGTTTTACTGCTGGAGATAGGAGCAGCACATCTGTAGACAATTTATGAAAGTCCTCCTGACTGAACCTCTCTAGCATTTCCGATGACTCTTTAAATGGAGTGCTTAAGTGCTATAGTTGTTTCAAGACTCTATACCTCATTATGGAGTCACCAGTAAAACCCACCTGTAAGTGGCGAGTTATCAGCAACACCGTCACACCATTTCCACTGCATGACTTCCTGGTGCAAACGGGATATTATGGCAGGTGGTGGAAACACAAAATCCCTTTTCCCATGGAGTACGGCCGGGCTTCACAGGAATGGAGTCACTGAATCACTGTCACCATTGCTACTGGTGTCAGTGCTTCAGTGAAAACATTGCCAGTAGGAGCCTGAACTCCCGGTAGATCAGGCCTGCTGGGAGTTCTGTGCCCCTACCGGCAAACTCTTACAGGCTGATTCATGGAATTAATGTGCGCCAAAAATCTCTGCACAAGCGTGCGAAAGCGTGCGAATTGCAGCGCAAGTGCGAAAATCGCAGTGCAAGTGTGCAAAAGCCGCGCACATCGATTCATGGAAGTCCGTGCGCGTGTAAATTCTGGGATGTGTGCTAAAATCCTGCGTGGCGCACGCGGGCGCACATGTCATCAAACAGCGTGCCTACGCGCACTGCGAAAGCGCACATAGTGTGACGCACACAACAAAAGTAGGCGGAACACGGGGTGTAACACACGGAATGGGGAACAACGCGTGAAAATGTGGGTGTTACGGGGGAAGTACAGGAGGCAAATGTGCGGAACGCCCACACGCGCGCCTACAACACGTATTCATGGAATCGAACAGGGCAAACGTGTGCGGCAAAAAAGACGCGCTAATCCGGAAACACGTACGCCAGCAGACGTGGACCCCTTGCTCACTATTCTTAGAGAGGCACAGATCCACCCTACTGATGAGGTCCAACCAGACCGAAACACGTGTCTGGGGTTTCTGTTGGTACTCTTGTTCAGAGGAGAATTTCCTACCATTTCGGTGCTGGACTGCCCCAGGGCAGGACAAAGACTGATATGTTTGGGATATTTCTTCTCTGTGAAAGATAGTGAGCTAAAGACTCTGGGTAAGTCTCTCGTACCCAGGACTAATGTCTGGCAGAGGGACTCCCAGGACCCCCTTGTTAATTTGCATGTCCAATACACATACATGACACATGCCAGCACACAGATGGCATGTAGCCTAGCCATGGTACATTTGACAAGTACAGCCACATGTCAGTGAATGAGTACTGTCACCCATCCATATGAGATGGACATGATGAGATGAAAAATGACAAATAGTGTGACAAAATATGCATGTGCCACACACTGCAACACATCCAGTGTACAATAATACAGTGATCACAGGCAGATGTACACATCAATGGTTGGTCACTTCAACATGACAGGAAACAACTATCATGTTCCACATTCAAACAGGCCCCAAAAATTAATGTGAGCAGGCCAATACTCAATCAGCCGGAATGGTCTAATCAGTCACATAACAAGGTAACAAATGTGGGCCAATCTGGGGTGTAATCAATGACAGAAGCATGTCACATATGTGGCATTATTGCTGGAAAATGTGTTGCAAAAATGGGAGAACTGAAACAATCATCCTGAATGAACCATGAAAAATTCAGAACAATGTTGCTGCAAGATGACAGTTGAATGGCAACTGCAGTAATGTGGCGCTAAGTGGCTACTGTGGGCAGAAGGGATACTGTCATACCCAAATCCAAGGCCTGTGAATGTTTTGGAGGAAGCACATGGGTGACCCATACCACTCAGGAGTACACACCCTCACCTGGCACTCAATCAGAACCCGTCACCCAAACAACATACACATGGATTACACACACATGCATGGGCACTCACCGGACAATGCGTCGTAATCTGGTAGGTCTCCCACGCCTTGGATCTGTTCCTCTGTGACGAAGGTTCCAGCAAAAGACTTGTGTTCAGTGAGTTGGTTGTCCTCTGGTGGAGACCCACCGCCAGTCACCAGAGTAGAGGCATGATTTGAGGCCAGCTTGTTCTTTGCTCTGCGTTTCAGGTCATTCCACCACTTGTAGCAATCATCAGCTGTACGCCTCACAAATCCAAGGGCACTAATGTGGTCCGCGATGGTCTGCCAGTGTGCCCTACGTTGACCAGGTGTGGTCTTGCACCCTGCAGTCACCACCATTTCGCGGCTATGCGCCGACACATAGGCCACAAGTGCATCATGTTCGGCGTCATTAAAGGTAGGCTTCCTTGACGTGCCGGAGTGTGTAGCCATGTCTGGGGTCTCAGCATGTAGTGCCAGAGCACCCTTTTTCTTCTTTTTCAAAGGTGGTGCGGATCCTCAGTGGCTTACGCCGCTCTGGTCAGTAGGGGCAGAAGCGAAGGTGGACTGGGTACTAGAAGTGTGCGAATGCACAATGACCATATGTCTTGATGCAGGCATTGGCTGCAGGGTGATGTTGGCAGGGCCAACGTCGGTTTGATGGACCTGGACCGACACTGTCCCAGCTGGGAGACTCAGTGCTGGGGTGGATAGAGCTGCAGCTGCCCCTGCAGCCTCCCCACCCTGCCTACTTGTGGCAGCAGATGACATTGCTGCCCCAGATCCACGTGGCCTGGTGACAGCAACTTGCATTGCCACATGTGGCTTAGACTTGCTGACCTGGAAGTCAGCCTGGGAGTCATCCTGTGCCGGTTCAGGTGCCAAAATGGGCCGGTCCAACGTTTCCCACAACCATGGGGGGGCATGGGTGTCCCTGATTGGTCCTCCACACACGGGGTCTAGGGGCACCCTGCAAATCTTGGCCATGTCCCCTACCGCGCCCACCATGCCCACCTTTTGGAGGTCAGCCACCTTTGCCTCCCTTACTGCTTGGTCGCCTCCCAACCATGGCACTGATGTTGTTGTGCGTATGGGAGTTGCAGTAAACAATTGTCCTGGGCAATTGGGGTGAAAGGGGTAGGGTACTAGATGGAATATGTACCCTAGTTCTCTAGCAAGGCTGTATGTGACCCCTGGGGGAAGATGACGGGTCATCCAATGCACAGGCACCCCCCCAAAAAAAGCACACGTGCACGCAATCCCTGGTAGACAACGTGCGTGTAAAAATAAACCCGCACTACGCTGTGGCACCCAGAAACACAAAAATAAGCATACACGTGTTACATGCAGCCTACAATGACCTCTGAAGGGGTACGTGACACACGGGGGAAACCACAGTTGGAAAATACGTGCGCGACTCACCCTCTGCCTTGAAAAAGAACGTGAAAAAGATGCACGTGTGCAACAAAATCAACACCCCCACCAAAAGAAGAAAAGAACGCAGTCTGAGGAAACAGGGAGTACAAATTGGAAACCTTGTGAAGTAATCTTGTGTGAACCGACAAGAAGTACAAGATACACCCGCTCGCTCTCCACAAAAAGCACATACAAGGAAATAGCGTGATACTCGTACCTTTTAAGCCAGCCCACACGTGAAACGTCACTTACGCGCTTACGCGCTAAGGCCCTTTCCTCCAATAGCATGGTGACGTGCAGTTTTCTCACGTGCTGATTCACTACGCCTGTACACCTAACGTCACTGACGTGCTAACGCGCTAAGGGCCTTTCCTCGAATTACACGCTGACGTGCAATTTTTTCACGTGCCAAATCACTCCGTATCAAGCTGGCCACGCGAATACACACAGAAGACCACGCTCCTGCCCAAAAGGCCATTTTCTTGCCCCTCAGAGCCCCGAGCACGCTCCCACCTGCCATCTGCTGCTGCCTGACTGCCTGCTGCCCACGTGCCCTGCTATTTGCTGCCTGCATGTCAGCCAGGGGTGCAGTTGCTGTGACCACCCCTGCTGGAACTGAAGACTCCCGACTGGGATACCATCGCTCCACAGCCCAGCCCCAGGACCCCGTTGCCCACCAACACCTGCCTCTGGGGTTGCCATGTCGGCCACAACACCATCTGACAACACTGGCAACCCCCAGCCAGAGAGGCAGTGGGCCACCAGCTTCAGTGCCAGGGAAGTTGGTGTCCTGGTGGAGCAAGTCCTGGGGCAGTATGATGCCCTCTTTGGAAGTTCGCGTGCCGACAATGAATGATGGACCAGGATCTGGATGGACATCGTGACTGCCATCAACGAGGAGGGGGTGGCAGTCCGCGACATCAAACATGTCCGGAAGTGCTGGGAGGACTTCAGGTCCAGGACCCTCGACAAGGCCCAGCGCCCCTTGAAGGCACCCCAAAACTGCAGTAAAACCGTGCACACAGCCCTGCAGCCTACGTGCGTGCATTCAACCTCCCGCAGTACGCGGTGGCACCCAGTAACACGAAAAACGCGTACGCATAGGACACGCAGGCTACTATGACATCGAAAATGGGTGCGATACACAGGGGCACCCGCAGTGGGAAAAAGAGCGTGTGCGACTCACCGTCTGACTAGCGCGATGAGGAAAAACATGCATAGCCAATACACCCGCCAAAAGAAGAGATACGTCCTTGATAGCTGTGAAGTTGTGATGGCGCACGAAACAACAGGAAGCAGCAACACACGTTGGTCTCCACGAAAGGCACGTATAGCGAACTGCTGGGCCCGCTCACCTTTAACCCGTGCTGAGGGAAACGCACGCGCGAGTCACGTCACTTACGCGCATGTGCCCTTTCCGCGTATTACACGCGGACGTGCAGTTTTTCAAGCGCGCTGAAATGCCCATGCACGCCTGTACGCGTCACGTCACAGGGGCGCTTGCACTTGAGGGGCCTTCTGTCCAATGAAAATGCGTATGCGTGCAGACGCGCTTACGCGCTAAGGGCCTTTCCTCGAATTACATGCTGACATGCAGATTTTTCACGTGCCAAATCACTCCGTATCAAGCTGGCCACCCGTAAGCACACGGAAGACCACGCTCCTGCCCAGAAGGCCGAACTACTGCCCCCCAGAGCTCCGAGCACGCTCCCACCTGCCATCTGCTGCTGCCTGACTGCCTGCTGCCCACGTGCCCTGCCATTTGCTGCCTGCACATCAGTCAGGGGTGCTGTTGCTGTGACCACCCTTGCTGGAACCGAAGACTCCCGACTGGGATTCCAGCGCTCCACAGCCCAGCCCCAGGACCAAGTTGCCCACCCACTCCTGCCTCTGGGGTTGTCATGTCGGGGCAAACACCATCTGAGACCACTGACAACCCCCGGCCAGAGAGGCAGAGGGGCACCAGCTTCAGTGCCACCGAAGTTGGTGTCCTGGTGGAGCAAGTCCTGGGGCAGTATGATGCCCTCTTCGGAAGTTCCCGCGCCGACAAGGAAGGACGGACTCGGATCTGGACTGACATCGTGACTGCCATCAACGCGGAGGGGGTGGCAGTCCGCGACTTCCAACATGTCAAGAAGCGCTGGGAGGACTTCAGGTCCAGGACCCTGAACAAGGCCCGGTGCCTCTTGAAGGCAGCGGATGCCAAGGGGCGCCGGGGCCACTTGTCGGAAGAACAGATGAGGGTCCTGGAACGCATATCCCCAGCGCTCCACGTCCAGGTCCTTGAGAGGCAGACCCGTCTGGAGTCGAGCAGTAAGTGTACATGCATCCTGATTGTGAGCTGTGCGTGTGGTGATTTTTCAGTAGTGTGCAGGTTGCACATCTGTTTATATGGGGTCGAGTATGGGTGGGGGTGCACAGGGCCGTGGGGCTAACACATGTGAGGGCTGGAATGTGTGAGACATGGATGGTGCTTGTGTGTGTAGGCTTGCATGCCAAATGCAGTTGTTTGGATGAATGTTTATGTAAGTAGACATGTCCGTGATGTCACGCATGTATGTTGTTTTCATCTGCATGTATCAGCACTGTGTACATGTGCATGTGTGTGTATTTCACAAGGGTGCAACAGTGATGCAACATGGATGCATGTGACAGCGGCATGTGGAAGCCTGATCGGCAGATGTGACATGGATGCCCGTCTGAACACTGCGACACTTGGCAGAGGTGTACACATGCATGCAAGTGTGGTGGTGTGTGTACATGTGTGGTGCACTTCCTGTGTTGCATGTGATGTCGGGCTCACCTTTGCCTGCTCATGCTGTTGTATGTGTATGGATGGTGCTGGCAGTTGTGGTATGGCTCATGTGTGCGAGTTGAAATGACATGTGTGTTGGGGATTGTGATCACATGTCTGAGGTTTGCCAATGCCACTCATGTACAACTGTCATGTGTGTATGTGTCCATTGTACAGTGCCCTGATGCCTGTGTTTTATTTCTCCCTGTCTGCAGCGTCAACTGATGAAGAGGGCGGAGAAGGTGCTGTGGAGCACAGCGGCGGGGATCCCACCGCCAGCCGGAGACGCAAGGCCCGGCTCCCCTCCCATGTTGTCATCTCGTCGGGGAGTGAGGAGTCTGGTGCCGCGTCCCAGGCCACAGCTGCCGGGGGGAGGTCCAAGAGGCAGAGGTTGGAGTTGGACTCCTCGGCAGCAGAAGGGGCAGCTGGGACCCCACAGGGCCCAACAGGGGAAGATGCCACGGAGTCATCCAGGTTGGTGGTGGGTTTGGTGGAGGAGGAGGCCGTGCAAGCAACAGAGACGGGGTCTGGAGGTGGGGATCCCACTGGTGCTAGTGGTGCAGTGCAGGACCAGGGACAGGAGGCAGCACAGGCCGCCGCAGAGGTGCCTGTGTGCAATCCTGTCCCTGATCCTGTCCCTGCATCATCTTGCACCAGCAGGGATGCCTACGTCCAGACCCGTTTTCAGGCAGGGGATGAGCTCACGTCAACTGGCCTTCCTCTGCCTGCGGACGTGGCTATCCGGGTCCGGGTTGAGCCTGTTCTGAGTGGTGTGGCGTTGCGTCAACGGGCCATGCGAGGTGACCTGCAGTCTTTTCATGAGGAGACTGCACGTCATCTCGAATGGCTCGTTGACCACATCAGCCTGCTGGGACAGGTCACCCAGGCCGGATTCCTCTGTATGATGGGGCTTGTTACGACCCCCTCCTCAACTGAACCCCCTACACGCCAGTCGTCCTCCGTGCCATCTTCCCACCCATCAGTCACCTGGGTGCCCTGTGGAGCTGCCTCTGACGGTGCGGCCATGCTGGTGGAGGAGGCATCCCTGCCACAGTCGGGAGTCGGACGTCCAGCACGGGTGGCCACATCAACGACTGCACCCCAGCCGGCGGAGGATGTGCAGGCAGCAGGAGGCAGTGCACGGGCAGAGGCACAGCAGCAGCAGCAACGTGGTGGGAGCCATGAAGGCTCGGGGCCTTCAACATCGCAGGGGCAGGCATCGGCCAGAGGGCAGGAGGACCCAGGACAGAGAGTGTCTTCCGTGTGGCAGCGGTTGGGCCACGCAATAAATGCGGAGCGGCAGCGGGCGGAAGAGGCACGGCTCACAATGGTCAGGGCGGAGAACTCCATGCGGAGGGCCCTGAGGCGGGCCGAGTGCCTCGAGACAATCCGCAGGGGTTTGGAGGTGGACACGTCGACGGCCCTGCTGACCCTCGGGGCCATGGAGGAGGACCGCCTCCGGGACATTGAGCAGGAGTTCGATGATGCCCTGGCCCGGGACATCCACAAGTGAGCCGTCAAACTAGCCCACTGCCCTTGTACATAGTTATGTAAGTAGTGTTAGGTTTCATTTTTTTTGGATTTAATTTGGACCTTTCGGACATTGGCCACATTTTTGTATATAGTTTATTTCATTAGTTAGTGTAGTTAGATAGGTTTCCTTTCTTTTGTTGGGATAATGATGGACCCTGGCTTGTTCCCATTAACATAGTTCACTGTTGGATTGTATTTTTCATTCACATTTTAACCATGGAGCAATGGCTTTCTTTTTTATTTCCCATTGGATTTTGTTTTGTGGACAGTGACTTTGGACACCATTACTTTGGAATATGATTTTTGGTTTTGCTTTTTTTCACGGACATGCTTCTTTTAATTTTTGTACATTCACATTTATGTTTCTTTATTTTTGATTCTATTTATGTTTGCTTTAATACATATTTTTTTTATCATACTTCAATGTGTAGTATCATCTCATTGGTTTCATGCATTTCATGATATGGGTTTTGAGATTCACTGACACCCATTGGGTGTATGTGAGGGAAATGTGTTTGTTTCAGAACTTGCAATTGGTGTTCTGTCATGTAATTGCCAATTATGAGTGGCTGGATGCAATACTCGGGTGGGTGTTTCGCATTTGGAGGCTGACCATAGGGACCAGGGATCTAGATTGTGATGACATGTTGGCTGGGGAACATGAGTTGGACATGGGTGGGGGCCTGCTGGCAGGTGCCCCACAGTGTTGGGGGGTGGGGGTGGTGGGGAACATGAGTTGGACATGGGTGGGGGCCTGCTGGCAGGTGCCCCACAGTGCTGGGGGGTGGGGGGGTGGGAGACATGGGTGGGGTGGTGGGAGACATGGGTGGAGGGTGACCATGCACTGCTGGTGGGCGGGGGGGTGGTCGACATGGGTGGGGGCCTGCTGGCAGGTGCCCCACAGTGCTGGGGGGTGGGGGGGTGAGGACATGAGTTGGACATGGGTGGGGACCTGCTGGCAGGTGCCCTACAGTGCTGGGGGGTGGGGAACATGAGTTGCACATGGGTGGGGGCCTGCTGGCAGGTGCCCCACAGTGCTGGGGGGTGGGGGTGGTGGGAGACATGGGTGGGTTCCTGGTGGAGGGTGCCCCTGCACTGCTGGGGGGTGGGGGTGCTGGGAGACATGGGTGGGGGCCTGGTGGAGGGTGACCCGCACTGCTGGGGGGTGGGGGTGGTGGGAGACATGTGTGGGGGCCTGGTGGAGGGTGACCCTGCACTGCTGGGGGGTGGGGGGTTGGGAGACATGGGTGGGGGCCTGCTGGCAGGTGCCCCACAGTGCTGGGGGGTGGGGGGTGGGGACATGAGTTGGACATGGGTGGGGGCCTGCTGGCAGGTGCCCCACAGTGCTGGGGGGTGAGGGGGGTGGGGAACATGAGTTGCACATGGGTGGGGGCTTGCTGGCAGGTGCCCCACAGTGCTGGGGGGTGGGGGTGGTGGGAGACATGGGTGGGGCCTGGTGGAGGGTGCCCCTGCACTGCTGGGGGGTGGGGGTGCTGGGAGACATGGGTGGGGGCCTGGTGGAGGGTGACCTGCACTGCTGGGGGGTGGGGGTGGTGGGAGACATGGGTGGGGGCCTGCTGGCAGGTGCCCCACAGTGCTGGGGGGGGTGGGAGACATGGGTGGGGGCCTGGTGGAGGGTGCCCCTTCACTGCTGGCGGGTGGGGGTGGTGGGAGACATGGGTGGGGGCCTGGTGGAGGGTGACCCGCACTGCTGGGGTGTGGGGGTGGTGGGAGACATGGGTGGGGGCCTGGTGGAGGGTGCCCCTGCACTGCTGGGGGGTGGGGGTGGTGGGAGACATGGGTGGGGGCCTGGTGGAGGCTGCCCCTGCACTGCTGGGGGGTGGGGGGGTGGGAGACATGGGTGGGGGCCTGGTGGAGGCTGCCCTTGGTGGCTGGGTGGTGGGGGGGTGGGAGACATGGGTGGGGGCCTGGTGGAGGGTGACCCACACTGCTGGGGGGTGGGGGTGGTGGGAGACATGCGTTGGACATGGGTGGGGGCCTGCTGGCAGGTGCCCCACAGTGCTGGGGGGTGGGGGTGGTGGGGAACATGAGTTGGACATGGGTGGGGCCTGCTGGCAGGTGCCCCACAGTGCTGGGGGGTGGGAGGGGGGTGGGGAACATGAGTTGCACATGGGTGGGGGCCTGCTGGCAGGTGCCTCACAGTGCTGGGGGGTGGGGGGGTGGGAGACATGAGTGGGGGCCTGGTGGAGGCTGCCCCTGGTGGCTGGGGGGTGGGGGTGCTGGGAGGCATGGGTGCGGGCCTGGTGGTGGGTGCCCCTGCACTGCTGGGGGGTGGGGGTGGTGGGAGTCATGGGTGGGGGCCTGGTGGAGGGTGACCCTGCACTGCTGGGGGGTGGGGGGTGGGAGACATGGGTGGGGGCCTGGTGGAGGGTGACCCTGCACTGCTGGGGGGTGAGGGTGCTGGGAGACATGGGTGGGGGCCTGGTGGAGGGTGACCCACACTGCTGGGGGTGGGGGTGGTGGGAGACATGGGTGGGGGCCTGGTGGAGGGTGACCCTGCACTGCTGGGGGGCAGGGGGGGTGGGAGACATGGGTGGGGGCCTGCTGGCAGGTGCCCCACAGTGCTGGGGGGCGGGGGGGTGGGGACATGAGTTGGACATGGGTGGGGGCCTGCTGGCAGGTGCCCCACAGTGCTAGGGGGTGGGGGGTGGGAAACATGAGTTGCACATGGGTGGGGGCCTGCTGGCAGGTGCCCCACAGTGCTGGGGGTGGGGGTGGTGGGAGACATGGGTGGGTTCCTGGTGGAGGGTGCCCCTGCACTGCTGGGGGGTGGAGGTGCTGGGAGACATGGGTGGGGGCCTGGTGGAGGGTGACCCTGCACTCCTGGGGGGTGGGGGGGTGCGAGACATGGGTGGGGGCCTGCTGGCAGGTGCCCCACAGTGCTGGGGGGTGGGGGGGTGGGGAACATGAGTTGCACATGGGTGGGGGCCTGCTGGCAGGTGCCCCACAGTGCTGGGGGGTGGGGGTGGTGGGAGACATGGGTGGGGGCCTGGTGGAGGGTGCCCCTGCACTGCTGGGGGGTGGGGGTGCTGGGAGACATGGGTGGGGGCCTGGTGGAGGGTGACCCGCACTGCTGGGGGGTGGCGGTGGTGGGAGACATGGATGTGGGCCTGGTGGAGGGTGACCCTGCACTGCTGGGGGTGGGGGGGTGGGAGACATGGGTGGGGGCCTGTTGGCAGGTGCCCCACAGTGCTGGGGGGTGGGGGGGTGGGGACATGAGTTGGACATGGGTGGGGGCCTGCTGGCAGGTGCCCCACAGTGCTGGGGGGTGGGGGGGGTGGGGAACATGAGTTGCACATGGGTGGGGGCTTGCTGGCAGGTGCCCCACAGTGCTGGGGGGTGGGGGTGGTGGGAGACATGGGTGGGGGCCTGGTGGAGGGTGCCCCTGCACTGCTGGGGGGTGGGGGTGCTGGGAGACATGGGTGGGGGCCTGGTGGAGGGTGACCCTGCACTGCTGGGGGGTGGGGGTGGTGGGAGACATGGGTGGGGGCCTGCTGGCAGGTGCCCCACAGTGCTGGGGGGTGGGGGGGGTGGGAGACATGGGTGGGGGCCTGGTGGAGGGTGCCCCTTCACTGCTGGGGGGTGGTGGTGGTGGGAGACATGGGTGGGGGCCTGGTGGAGGGTGACCGGCACTGCTGGGGGGTGGGGGTGGTGGGAGACATGGTTGGGAGCCTGGTGGAGGGTGCCCCTGCACTGCTGGGGGGTGGGGGTGGTGGAAGACATGGGTGGGGGCCTGGTGGAGGCTGCCCCTGCACTGCTGGGGGGTGGGGGGGGTGGGAGACATGGGTGGGGGCCTGGTGGAGGCTGCCCCTGGTGGCTGGGGGGCGGGGGTAGTGGGAGACATGGGTGGGGGCCTGGTGGAGGGTGACCCGCACTGCTTTGGGGTGGGGGTGGTGGGAGACATGAGTTGGACATGGGTGGGGGCCTGCTGGCAGGTGCCCCACAGTGCTGGGGGTGGGGTTGGTGGGGAACATGAGTTGGACATGGGTGGGGGCCTACTGGCAGGTGCCCCACAGTGCTGGGGGGCAGGGGGGGTGGGGACATGAGTTGGACATGGGTGGGGGCCTGCTGGCAGGTGCCCCACAGTGCTGGGGGGGGTGGGGAACATGAGTTGCACATGGGTGGGGGCCTGCTGGCAGGTGCCCCACAGTGCTGGGGGGTGGGGGCGTGGGAGACATGAGTGGGGGCCTGGTGGAGGCTGCCCCTGGTGGCTGGGGGGTGGGGGTGCTGGGAGACATGGGTGGGGGCCTGGTGGTGGGTGCCCCTGCACCGCTGGGGGGTGGGGGTGGTGGGAGACATGGGTGGGGGCCTGGTGGAGGGTGACCCTGCACTGCTGGGGGGTGGGGGTGGTGGGAGACATGGGTGGGGGCCTGGTGGAGGCTGCCCCTGCACTGCTGGGGGGTGGGGGGGTGGGAGACATGGGTGGGGGCCTGGTGGAGGGTGACCCTGCACTGCTGGGGGGTGGGGGTGGTGGGAGACATGGGTGGGGGCTTGGTGGTGGGTGCCCCTGCACTGCTGGGGGGTGGGGGTGGTGGGAGACATGGGTGGGGGCCTGGTGGAGGCTGCCCCTGCACTCCTGGGGGGTGGGGGGGTGGGAGACATGGGTGGTGGCCTGGTGGAGGGTGACCCTGCACTGCTGGGGGGTGGGGGTGGTGGGAGACATGGGTGGGGGCCTGGTGGTGGGTGCCCCTGCACTGCTGGGGGGTGGGGGTGGTGGGAGACATGGGTGGGGGCCTGGTGGAGGCTGCCCCTGGTGGCTGGGGGGTGGGGGTGGTAGGAGACATGGGTGGGGGCCTGGTGGAGGGTGCCCCTGGTGGCTGGGGGTGCAGGGGGACATGCGTTGGTGGGCAGTAGTGCAAGTTGACATGTGGGTTGGCTGGGGGGCATGGCCATGGTGGATGGGGTGCCTGCAGGACATGTGCAGGGTAGGCATCTGTGGTGTGAGCCACTTACAGGGGCCGTGGAGGCTGTAGAGGGAACACCTGGGAGGACCCACACGTGCAATTCACGTGTGGTGCTCCCCGCGCACCCCTGTAATACACGTACCCTGATGAGATTGCGTGTGGAACTTCCCGCGCACCCCTGTAATACAAGTGCCCTGATGGAATTGCGTGTGGAACTTCCCGCGCACCCCTGGAATACACGTACCCTGCTGATGTTGCGTGTGATACTTCCCCCGCACCCTGAAATACACGTAAACTGATGGGATTGCATGTGGAACTTCCCGCGCACCCCTGTAATACACGTACCCTGATGGAATCGCGTGTGGAACTTCCCACGCACCGCTGTAATACACGTAAACTGATGGAATCGCGTGTGTAACTTCCCGCGCACCCCCGAAATACACGTACCCCGCTCAATCGCGTGTGTAACTTCCCGCGCACCCCCAAAATACACGTACCCCGCTCAATCGCGTGTGTAACTTCCCGCGCACCCCCGAAATACACGTACCCCGCTCAATCGCATGTGTAACTTGCCGCGCACCCCCGAAATACACGTACCCCGCTCAATCGCGTGTGTAACTTCCCACGCACCGCCCGGAATACACGTACCCCGCTCAATCGCATGTGTAACTTCCCGCGCACCCCCAAAATACACGTACCCCGCTCAATCGCGTGTGTAACTTCCCGCGCACCCCCGAAATACACGTACCCCGCTCAATCGCGTGTGTAACTTCCCGTGCACCCCCGAAATACACGTGCCCCGCTCGCACAGGCCCAATTGCTGTATGTTGCCACTTTTGTAATGCGCAGGGACTCTACCGCCTGCCTTCGTGTGGCGGACGTGTTTCGGCTTGTGCGTGTCTTTGGCTGTGCATGGCTTTGCCCTATTCGATTTCATGAATACGTGTGGTTCGAGTGCGTGTGGGCGTTCCGTCTGCTTCCCTGCAGTAAATCCCCAGTTACGCCCTTATTTTCGCGCGTTGTTCCCCATTCCGCGCGTTACGCCCCGTGTCCCGCCCACTTTCTGGTGTATGCGCCGAGGTTGTGCGCTTTCACTGTGCGCGTCGCGCACGCCTTTCGGGATGTTGCAGTGACTTGTGCGCCATGCACGGGTTTGGCGCACATCCCGAGGTAAACACGCGCAGGGACTTCCATGAATGAATGTTTTTTTGCGCTTGCGCCTGCTTGCGCCAAGATTTTCGGCGCACGTTTGTTCCATGAATCGGCCCCTTAGTGTTTTTTTGCACAATGTGCACTGAACATCCTCCGGCTCCCTTTTAGATCACTGATCTTTCACTTTAAATATCTCCAATTATTTACAGGGTTTTTTATTCCTGAGGCTTTCTTCAAGGGTGGTGATTGATTGGGGACCAACATGCCATCGTCATCGCGTCTGCTGCTGATCTCATGATTAGGCATGTTAAAATGTCAACTGGTAAGTAAAATGTGTGATGAGGGCTTCTGCTCTTCACAGTTACACATGTATCCTAATCCCACAGTCGCTGGCAGTTTCTCCTACCAGCATGGCCACCCGATATGGCCACAGTGGCGGTCTAGCCTCCAGCACAGTTCTGCTTCAGGGGTTAGTCATGCCCCCAGTCACCGCGACAGATTATACTGGCAGACTGCTCCTCGCGTTGCTACTCTCAAGCAAGTGGACACACACACGCCGTAAGTTCGCTTAAGCTCTTATTCTACTTTATGTCAAAGGCACTGGATTTTCTTTTTCTAATCTTTGACTTCCCTACAGAAATCTTCCTACTCTACCAGCAGCAGGAATGTGGCGTGTAAACTTTCTCTACCCTCACGGCACACCCGCCTTTTCGGGACTCACATATCTGCCCTTCGGTAGGTGCCCAGTCATCAGGGTAGGGAGAGTGTTACCTTCATGCAAAACCTAAAATGACAACTCTAAAAAGACAGTGGGCCTCGTTATGTATATGGCGGTAAGGCAACAACGGTGCTGGCAGCACTACCGGCACCACTGCTACCATACCACCATATTATAAGCTGTGCTCGCGGGTGCCTGTTAGCCAGCCAGGTCTGACCTGGTGGGCAGTGCGGCACCCTTGAGCACAGCATGTCAGATGCACCGGTGCATCCGACTTCCCCATTCCCATTGAGCCCTATGGGGCTCAAATAGGAATGGGGATGTTCTGGGCTCAGCACCCACGAAAGGGCAATTACTGGATCTGGCTGAGCTGGAATAGCACAGTACTTGCACATTCGCAGGTGCCGGACCTGGATGCGAGTTTGGAGGTAGGCTTGCCGGTTTTACTGGAAAGGCTACCTCCAACCTAGTAATGAGGCCCAATGCCGCAAAAATAAGGCCTCCTCTCTGAACCACTGTATCATTTCTAATGACTCTTCTAATAGAGTGTTACAGTGCTGAAGTTGTTTGAAGACTCTGTCTATTGCTGGCAGCAACTTTAATGGGTGGAGGTTTATTCTGCACAACCACTACTCACAACTACAGTGAAGATAAAAGACTGAGATCAAGGATAAAAGAAAATACATCATACTAAATATACTTACCTAGCTCGATTGAGGAAAAAAGCTGGCTTGAGCAATCCCGTGATCTTCTAGAGAAGATAACGACAAAAAAGCTCTCATTAAAACAAAGACAGAGTAAAACCAGTATTGAGGTATTAACTTGTCCCAATCCTTAGTTACACCACCTCCCACAGCTACCCATTGGTTGCATAGACCACAGATAACTCTCATAACTTAGGCATTGTCAGACAGTAACATTGGAACATGTGGCGTTGACACTGCTGCCAGTCAAGGGTTCTTAACTGTTGGTGGCGTCGTTGCCAATTTCAATGCACGTAACACATCAGCCCCAATCCTTTTTATTTTGGGGTGCACATACATTTTCCAATACGCGTCATCCACATCATCCCAAGAGACTTGCATCACATGATTTATCATGATTCATGCTCCAAATATTTGTGACAAGACATTAGAAGGACGACGTCTTAATTTTGCCTTGCACAGTGTGCACTGAACATCCTGTGCCTCCCTTTTAAAGCATGGCCTATAATCTGCGCACTGTAAAAAAAGCATCATTATTGCTGTTCTCCAACCAAATAAAGACACTATTGCTACTCTTGTATAATGAGCCACACTCCTAATAGCAATACACCTAGAGCCAAGGGGACATTCCTGCATCAGATAATGCCCCACAGTCTTAATTAAAGCCCTCACGTTTGTCGGACCTGTAACTATGGGCATGCTAAATATTCGCTCCATGGAAGAACAAGTGTGCCCAGTAAACTTCCATTCACAGCTGCCACTATTTCTGAATCAAGTAGCAGTAGAGTAACAAGAACATTAAAAGAACAATCTGTATGTTTCCTATCTTAAACTGTTGCACACGGAAACTTCCAATAAACCATCCCAAAATGTTACAACCTTGTGAAGTAAAATTGGATTGCTAATCACATGCTGCACCTGCATTTAATAGGGCACCTTGCACCATAAAAAACATTCCGTTTCTATTTTACATAATATCAGTTTGTACAAGAAAATACATGTCCTATATTCTTCATGAATGTGGATTTAATAACAAAACAAATCAAACATATTTTTCAAGAAATTAAACACTGGGTTCCACAAAACAATAAAACAAATGAACACAATGCATTTCTCTTATAGATAACCACACAGTAACACACTTCAGCAAAAAACATTTTTTTAAAGCACACCCATGTTCAAATCACACCACACCAGCAAAGCACATTTGTTTAAAACAGACATATTTTCAGATCACCCCAAAAAGCACTTTAACACATACCATGAGTTGTTATAAAAGCATTGTAGATAAAATCACATGTCTACTGCTGTGTGATCATTCTTTTATTTTGAGTGTAGGAAGTATACTTAATGATTGTATATCAAGCACCTCACTCAAAATCATTCTCTTTCCTAATTAAACAGCTCCCAAAAATCATTCCCACCCATATTCTACATATACAGCAGGACCACTTAATTGTTAACAAATACAGTAAAAAACAACAAACAAAAACCACAGAGCCCCATTATCAACATATTATTAAAAAACACTTTCAACAAAACAATAACAAACAACTGATGAATGCCAATCATATGTTGTCACAGGTAACATGAACTGCACACTTTGAGTTCTGCAGTCAAAATGAGAAAAGTAGATAAAATGGTGAGTTTCATACTTTCCAAAATCAAAATCAGAAAAAGAACTGCATTGTAAGAAAACTGATAAAATGGCCAACATATATTCACTGATACCTATCACATGAAAGTGCACATTTACAACATTAACACCAGCCAATTATAAACAGAAATAACACGTACAAAACCCTGCCCAACATGACTAGTAGCCGCAGATATTCAACGCAGCTACAAAACTTACTTGTAGTTGTGGCTACATGTAAATTTTCTACAAATTAAAAACCAAACTAAGCCAACCTTCAAAACTTCAAATAAGACAAGACAGCGCGTAAGCACACAAAATAACACAGCCAGATAAAATGCAGTGCTGTATTATCCACATAACAATATAATTATTGCACAGAAAACTTACGTTTATAGACGTGGCTATAAATATAACTGTAGAGAAGATGAGTGGTGCCTCGAATACATCAGGGCACAAACAAGGGCACAGTATAAACAACTATTACAAGTTGCAAATAGGTTTCTCAATTTCTCAATTTTTGCAATGTTAATTTCTCAGATATCTCATATCTGAAGAAGGGCGTTAGGCCCGAAACGCGCAGTACAAGATAGGCAGACAAAAAACATCTGTCATTAACTCCAATATTTCCTTTGAAGATATCAAGACATCCCTACAGATGAAATATAGCTATTTGTCTTCTTAAATTGAATAACAGAACAATATTTGTGTCATTTAGACAGTTTAGGATATCATTTTTGTTTTAAACACTTTGTTGCAATTTATGTTTGGACCTAGATGGACCAATGGATTTATAGACTAAATGTATATCTGAAATACATTGCTGAATGTTTTGTTTTACACTATTCTATGAATAAATGATTCTTTGAAAACACACCTCTTGAATTTGTTTCTGTTGTTTATTTTGAAAAACAGAGAAATTTACATTGAAAATATTGAGAAATTCAGAAACTTATTTGCAACTTGTTATAGTTGTTTTATACTGTGCCCTTGTTTGTGCCCCAATGTAATCGAGGCACCACTCCTCTTCTCTTTAGTTCTGATCTGGTAGCAAAGATCTAACAAGGTTCACATGAAAATATTGTTGGAATTATTCAAATTAAAGAAACAAAAAAGAACTGTGATTACTCACATGTGAACTGGTGTGCAGTTTTACAGACCCATTTCCTATAAATATAACTGTGCATACGGACACAAGCAATAAAAAGATGAAAAGTGTTGATATGCCCACGCACATGCCTTTTTAGACACCCAATTATAGGAATGCCATACATGAGTATTTGCTGATGGCTGCATCTATTTGCAAAAATGGTGAATTACAATATGTATTTCCATTTCCCCAAACTCCAAACAAGTGTATGTAACCCACATGCCAGCCCCCCGCCACTCCCCATTGTCCTCCTCCACTCTCCTGGTCTCTTCCAATCCCACAAACCACTCAATGCATCTATGATGCTAATCCAACCAAAATGTTGGATAGCCGCGGCTACCACGCGTCCACAAACACATAGCGTTCCATTTACCCAAATATAACCGTGGCTGCACAGGGTACCACATCAACACACAGGCAGAAACCCCGCACACTGGATGGCTACTGGCTAGCCATAGATAAGTACAACAATACTATCAACCAATTACAAACTCCAAAACAAACACATCATACATAACTTGCCCATACAAACTACTAGAAATTGAAACTAGGAATCATTTTCCGGAAACAGAGAAACACTGCAGATATCATGGATTGTTACAACATTGTGTGGCTGATGGGAGAGAGTTGGCTGGTTTGGTTACTTGCTTCTTTTGAGAAACTAAATATTATTGACCTTGGTTTGAGAGATTTTACAATTAAATGGTTTGGATTGCGGGGAACGCATTGCTTCCATGTTTTTCCTAAATTGTTTAGTCTGAGAAGTACAGGGCAGCCAGACGTCATACTAATTCATTGTGGAGGCAATGATTAAAGGAATTTATGAGGTGTGTCCTTTACTTTAATGATGAAACAAGACATGGGAAAACTAATGGAACTATTTCCTCACATCATCTTTATCTTTTCCAATTTTACTCAGAGGCAAAAATGGAGATGGACCACCAGATTTAATTGTAACATTGAGTAATCACAGAGAAATGTTAATGGAGTAGTTTCAGCATTCATGAGAGACCACAACCAATTATGGATTTCAAAGAACATACTGTTCTACATGGTCAATTTCTATAGTAATGACACAGTACACCTAACCGATGTAGGAAATGCAGTGTTCCTTCATAACATTAAAACAGTACTCCAGATGTTCTAAAAAACTACACTCAGTGTACCCCAAAACAGTCCTTGTAAGCAGTACTTATCATATATACACAAATACAATAAAATAAGTGAACACATTTTTTATCATACTCGTGGCTACAGTACAATGACTTTTATCATAACTGCAGTTGCAAAATGTTTGTTAGGGGAGGCTCACTTCAGATTTTATCGTACAATAGAACTTAAAAGATCAATGCTTTACAACACTACTCAGGTAATTATATAAAGTAGCTTAAGATAAAGAAAGCAGATAATAATACATAACAGTAAACTGATTAGGCAAACATTTCACAGCCACAAAATATAATACCATAAGTGAGAATACACATGCTAAAATACAGTGTATGGGCATCTAAACCTAGAGTACGATTGCTCCTTTTTATATTTATTTGGTGAAAGTATTTTCTTCTGTCATCCTCCAAAGTCTAACATGTTCGAAAATCTGAAAACACACAGCCAAAATAAAAAAGACTCTCAAATACCTACCGTTTCACTGACCATGGCCAGAGTGAAGGAAATTGAACTTCAGCGACTTATGAAATAAAGAATAAACAGAGACAGACTGGAGAGAATAAGGAAGAGCATTCCGATGTAGGGACTCTAAAAGGACAAAGCGAGACTGTGCACAAGGGAGATGTGGAACTACGAGAAGAAATTGGGAAGAAGAACAACGCGATCGGGAAGGAGTATAGAAGAAAACCAGAGAAGAGTGGTAGGCCAGAGCAAGACCATAGAGAGACTAGAAAACAAGACATGAAAAGTTCAATTTAAGCTGAGAATGGAAAGGTAGCCAGCCAAGAGTAGAGAGAGAAGAAGAAATGTTATCACAAAAAGAGAGAAGACAAAGAAGATGGATAGATGCATTCAAAAGAGATCAAAGAGGGGAAAGATGAGTAATTGGAAGACCAAAAAGAACAGTAGAACAATAAAAGAGTCGGGGGAAGATCAGAGAGGATAGCAACAATGTTGTGGCTTGAAAAGTCAGAAAAGGGCGAGCGTTGCAGATATTGTGTAAGTGAAAGCGACATGCTCGCCAAGACAGAGAAATATGCTGAGTAAAGGATAAGGCAGAATCAAGGTGAATACCCAGAATGTGAGCAGTAAGAGAAATAGCGAGCTGGGATGGGGGAAATTAAACAAAAGAAGGAGAGATGAGGGAGGAAGAGTGTTAGCGGGGAAAGGGAGAACCTCAGTTTTGGCAGCGTTAAGTGTAAGATAGTGAGTAGACCAAAAGGATTTGATAGTTAATAGGCAATTGGACTGTCTGTGGTGAATATCAGAAGAAAAGGAAGAAAAAAACAGAAAAAGCCGAGTATCATCGACACAGAAATGATGTGAAAACCAAACGAGGAAATAACTACAGTGAGAGGGGAAGTGAAAACAGAAAAGGACCTAGAACAGACCCTTGTGGGACACCATGGGCCAGCGAGAAGGGGTCAGATGTTTTACCGGCCCAGGACAAAGAGAAGGTTCTCTGGGACAGGTATGACTGAAACCAGGAAAGAACAGAGCCAGAAAAAACAAAAGATGTGAGAGAGGCAACCAGAAGAGAGTGAGCAACAGTGCCGAATGCAGCTGAAACGTCCAACTGAATAAGAAGAGATGAGTGTTTAATGTAGCGTTCAGTGAGTAACGAATTCAGAGAGAGAGAAAAGCAGTTTCAGTGACAGGGGCGAAAGCCAGAATGAAATCGTGGAAAAATAGAAGAGTTAGATACAAAAGTAGACACTTGGGAATACACCAACTGTTCAAGTAGTTTAGAAAGATAAGGCCATATGGAGATGGGACGGAAATTTGAAACAAGCAAGGGATCAGCAGTATGTTTTTTTTTATAGAATTGGAATAATAGAGGCATGCTTAAAGCATGAGGGAAAGGTTGACATAAAGAGACAGATGTCAATGAAAGAGGTAAGATAAGAAACACGGGATGGGTAGACTTTGAGAATGAGTGCTGAGGAAATAGGATCAGTAGGGGAAGCCATAGGGTGAGCATGAACCAGTAGGAGAGAAATCTCCACATTGGTAATAGTTTTGAAATAGGAAATGGAATTCAAGAGAACTGAGATAAGAAACATAGATGGAAGTAGAGAAGTGGAGCCTTCAATATCAAAGTGAAGAGAAGCCACCTTCGAAGAAACTAATTGAGCTAAATCAGAGTCAGAAAGAGTAGAGCTAGCTGACTAATCCGGCATAGGGGGAGAAAGGAGACATGAACAGATCTGCTAAAGATGCCTAGGATGGGCTGGTTTCGTGTGCAGGATATCAGAGAAATAAGAGCATTTCGCGAAAGTAATGAGTCATCATAAAGAGCATGATAGGAAAAGTATGAAGAATAGTCAGATATAGATTTGGACCTAAGCCATTGTCTTTCAAGACAGTGAAGAAAAGGGTGCATGGAACAGACATGAGTCGAGAGCCATGGTTGGCAAGGATTAGGGGTGGAATAAAAAGGAGAAGCAGGAAACAGCGTATCAAAAGAAGATAGAGAAGAAAAAAGGCTTGAAGCAGCATCGTCAGTAGATAAGTCACATCGATAGAAGGATGACTTAAGAGAAGACATTAAGGATGTGTAGGGGCTAGAGGAAAAAGTGATACAAAAAGAAGATTATGATAAGAGAGATAGACAGGAAGTGATGATACATATAATACAGATAAAGATGAAACAAAAATAAGGTGAAGAGAAGATCCAGAGGTGTAGGAAGGAGGAGAGACATATAAAGTGAGAGTCGAGAATTGAGAGCAGAGGAAGAGTCGAATGGGCGGAGGAAAGATGAAGATTAAAAGACACCCAAGAGTATAAGTGGAGTAGGAGAAGGAAGAATAGAAGAGAGGAAAATATCGATTTCTTCACAAAAAGAACCAACTAGTCCAGGGGGGCGATAGACACGAAGAAATGAGATAGGGTAGGGTTTAGTGAAAGTAGTATAGGATAAGTCCAATGATGAATAAATAGGAAGGGGTAAAGTTGAGGACGCAATTGTTGTGGAAGAGCGATATAGAATGCCAATATGCCCTCCCTGAGCTAAGGGGTGTGGTGTATGGCAGAAAGAAGTCTGAGAAGCAACAGTAGCGTTGTAAGAGGGAATCCAAGTCTCTTTAATGCAGAGAAAATGTAGGTTGAGTCTTTGAAATAGATCAAGATCAGCAGCAGAGTTAATATAGAGAGATCTGGCATTCCACAAGCCAAGATCAATAAGTGCAGTTTTAGAAGTGCATGGAGCATAGATAAGATTAGCATTGTTCCCAGTAGAAGTAAGTCGAGAGGTGGATGGATTGCTTTTTGGTGGCATAATATTACAGACATGAGGCAAACTGAACAATGTTACCAGCAACAAGATAGAATGGGTCAGAGAACCAGCAGTTTTCAGTGATGGTTGTGCTGGTGAATGGATGCCGTAAATTACGGTCCCCGCAAAATAACGGAACCGGAAATAACGTCATCGCACAGGAACGGGAAGGAGCGCGGCAGCCATCTTTAAAAACACAATCCATTGCCTTCCTCCTCAGGCAGCACCCTTGGGAGCAATCTAAAGTTTGGAGAAGGGCTATACACCCGGTAGCAATGCCAAAAGCACCAAAGAAGTCAGCGGACAGGCTCCGCAAACAGCGATTTAGCCCTGAAGAGCTGCAGGCCATGGTCGACACCCTGGAGGAGCACGCTGACGTCGTGTTCAGCGGCAACATGCGCCGGTAGGTGTTGCTGTGCAAAAAAACATCTGGGGGCAACTCACCCAAAGGGTGAGCGCAGTAAGCACCACCCCCCGCACTCCCCGTGACTGCCGCAAGTGGTGGGATGACTTGCGGATGAGGGTGCGGAGCCTCCTCTCCGCCAACTGCAGTCAGGCACAGCAGACCAGAGGGGGCCCAAGTTCCCCAATGAGACTGGAGCCATGGAAGGAGACATGCGCTGCCCTGATTGGGACCACATCCATAGAGGGCGTCGGCCAAATAGAGTGTGGGGCACCATTGTCTGCTGATGGAGGTGAGTGTCCAAAGTCAACACCGCCAATGGCAATTACATGATAAACACACAACCAAGGGCCGTCCAAAGCACCTTGTCATGGTGCCCTCCCCCCATCCAAATCATGCTGAGCCAACTTCCACCCAAGCAAGTGCCAAGTGCAAGTACAAAATGCACATTACACATAGTGCACAAACTGGCACATCCCATGATGCACACCGTGCAGATGGGTTGGCAGTGTTGGAGTCAGAGTGCACAGTACCAGGCCTGGATGAGTGACTCCGACACCTGCGTACATATCAGACACATGTTGCAACGCCCAAAAGGCCACAAACCCCAAATGACTGAAATGTGAATGCAGCCATTAATGTAATTAGCGTCTCAAACAATCACTCATGCCGTCCCTCTCTTCTACCCCCACAGGCACTGAGCATGAGAGCGAGGAGGCCGAGACGAGCCACCCCACCACCTCCGCGGGCAAAGGCAGGGTCCGCCACATACCAGCCCGGACAAAAACACCCACCTCGGCTACCCAAAGGTCCAGGGAGGATGCACCACCCCCATCCCTTCCCGCATTGGCGCCTGCCACAATGCCCGACCCAAGGCCAGAGCAGTCGAGCACTGCAGGGGAGGTGGCAGCCACGGCCCCACTGGTAAATGTGGACAGCCCCTTGACCATCTGTGGGGCATCTGAGGAGGACTTCTACCCCACTTTCCACACCCCAGAGCCCAGCAATGTCCCCCAGGTGTCGTGACTCAGGGGAGCCTGACACACTTGGCCGAAGTGCATGTGGAGATGCACAGGGAGACACTGATCCCGGGCCCAGTTCCCCAGTCGAGGACCTGTCAGGGCATGTAGGCCCAATCCCCTGCAGGGATGAAAGACCACCACTGGATGCATTTCGTTTGCCACAGCTCACTGCCCTCATCACTGAGGCGATGGAACAGAACCACCAGGGCAGGGTGAAGTGGCTAGAGGAACTCAGGGCAATGCGTCAGGTGGTCACGGAGAGCACAACCCGGTTATGTGACGTCCTTGGACGTATTGCAGATGCCCTTGAGGCTGCGCATCCCAATCAGCCGCCTCAGCAGGAGGACACCCACTCATCCAGTCGCTCCACCCCGGCAAGCCCACCGCGACGCACCCTGCGTTCTCAGCAGCGCCGGGACATGCCTCCCCCTGGCCCCAGGAGCATGGAGTAGTCGGCATTGCTGCCACATGTGGTCGTGATGGACAACATGGGACTACTGTTGTGGAGTTGGGGGGAGGTGGGTGGGTAATTAGGGATTGTTGTGGAGTTGGGGGAGGTGGGTGGGGGGTGAGGGATTGTTGTGGAGTTGGGGGAGGGGGGTGGGGGTGAGAGTTTGTTGTGGAGTTGGGGGGGGTGGTGGAGGGAATGTTCACACTTATGTTTTTGAATCGACAATACACCATTGGATTTACAAAGTTAAACATGTGTGGACATTCATCATTGTGCATGCGTATTGTGATGTATGACAGTGCATGGTCTACAAGTATCCACACACCCAGTGCCCTGTGTGCCCATGTCATGGCACCCTCTGCTGACTTGTGTTGCGGTTTTGTTGTCCAATCAATGTTTGCCACACGACATGTCCCTCCTGTGCACCGGCTCAATGATGCTATCTTGCCCCTTCCTCCTCCTCCTTCACTTCAACTTCATCTGGTGTTAGCAGTCCCATGTCAGGGGACAAGGTCACGTCCCAAGGGATGCACAATTTCGTACAGCATCACACATGACATGGGGCTCTTGGACACCTACTCATTGCAATAGCTGGGTTCCCCACCGGACCAGATTAGGCAACTGATCTGTGCACTGTAAAGCCCAGTGGCTGCTTCATCTGCACCCATGCACGGGTATGGGCAGTATTGTAGGCCTCCTTGGCCCTGTTCTGTGGGTTTGGGACAGGGGTCCTGTACCATGGTGTCAAGGGACAGCCACCAACACCTGCATGTGTAGCCAATGAAGGTAAGTGTCTTGACTGTCATGGTGGAGTACTGAACTTGTCTTACATGGTAGCAGGTCATTGATGCCCACACACACAAGTCCATGGATGCATTTACCCCATCCATGGCCCCAATATGTGTCCTGTGCAATGGGATGCTGTAGGGGGGCGGGTCTTCGAGATGGTCTATGAACAGTGGCCCGCACATCTCGTGATACGTGCTTCATTTATGCATGCAGCAGTCTTGAGGTTAGATCCATGAATTGCAGTGTACTGTGTGATTCCCTAGTTGGGTGTGTTGGCTGTAGTCAGTGGCATATCCATCATACTGCTCTTATCCGTACTATGGTGACGCAGCCAGACGACTCAAGATGCAGACAGGCACATTGTCCTGCATGTTGCCCCATGCGGCAGGGTAGCATGGGGTTCATCTGACCCATTGAGTCATGAGTTGGTCCTGGATGTCGGGGCCACCCATGTGTGATGGTGTTGCTTGCGTTGCATTCCGTCTGCATGTTGGTGGAGTGGTATTGCTTGCCATTGTGATACGCCACCTGCATGCCATGCGGGTCCGGCAAATCCACGTGGGTGCAGCCAGGGGCACCCATGCAATTTGGCATGCCTGCCAATGCATGGGGTGAAACTTTTGTGTCGTATTTCTCCTGGGTAGTCCATGGTAGGGATTTGTAGTCCCTTGTGTGCTTGTGGAGGTGATCCAGCACTTGGTTCTACCTCCGTGAAATGGACGGGTGTGATATGCCATGCATGGGCTCCACTGTGTACTGGTAGGTGCCTGTGGCATGGATGTGGTGCACAGGCACCACCTTCAGATGAGCATGGATGGCGGTATGTATTTGTATGATGCGCACTTAGCTCTCGTAATTAGTCAGGGCAACTATGGTGGTGATGGTGGCACAGTCAAGCTGCTAGAGGGTAAGTATTGCTCAGGGGTTTGCTTGAGGGACCGGACCTGATGCATGGGAGTGAGGGCTGCTGGGGTGGTGATGGTGGCTGCACTGGTGCTGCATGCTGGGCCTGTCTCACTCCCTTCTCCTCCTGTGTCTCCTCTGTGGTGGGGCCTGGTGTTGTTGGTGTTGTTTTTGTAGTTGTGGCCTTGCATGCAGGGCCTCCTGGTTCATGTACTGCTACCACTATTGGTATCATCTTGGTGTGGGAGGGGGTGTGGTGTGTGGGTGTGATCCTTTTCTGCTGTGGCAGACTCCATTGCCTACACCTGTGCTGATTGTGTGGACCTGTGGCTCTGGGAACCACTGCTCAGGGCTCTTTACACCTTCTATGTGATGCCTGTATGTACTCCATGACGGTAAGGTACTTTACGGCCTTGAGGAGGCCGTTATTTACATGTGCGCATGAATTGTGATCAGCTCAGACATATCTCTATCATTTTTTGGGAAGGGGCACCCCTGTCTCCGTCAAATATTTTAAAAACTACTGCATGGAATAACCCCAAGCTACAATGCTTTTTGCCCAAGTTGTTTCAGACCTGGTCCAAATCCGTCCAGCGGTCTGGGCTGTGTGCTTTGGCAAAAATGTATCTTGTTTGTCTATGAGAAAGTGAATGGGACGTAGCCTGCACATTGGATAAAAAAATGATTGGACGCTCAATAACTTATTTATCTTTAACAAATCTTTATGAAACGTTGCAGTCTAGGGGGGGCCGCAGGTCTTCAATCACTTTCGAAATTTTTGCTAAAACCATTACTCGAATAAAAAGTTATTAACGATAGAATTTGGAGGGGTTGCTACGGGAGTCTGACCCACTTTAACTATATGGCGGATATAATATATACACCAAAAGATAAGGTGCAGTTAAGTTGAGCAACAAAACCCTTGAAATCCTGCAGAAGAGTTTTGTTGCGTTAAATGTGCTCAACTTCAATTAAGGTCCTTCAGTGAATTTCAAGGGTTTTGTTATGTCATCGTTTTTTATGGGCCACGGAACATGTCCTCCAAGTTTCAATTTTTGGTGGGCCCTTGACAAACCGTGTCTATCCAGCATGTCAAAAGTTAGTAGCCTTTCTCAGCCTCTCTGATGCAAAGCATCAAGACCGATGAAAAGGTTTTAAGGGACTGGGGACACCACATTCTTCGTCAAATATTTTTAAAACAACTGGATGAATTTAACCCAAAACCAGTCACGGAAGTCG
The DNA here is from genome assembly GCF_040938575.1 of Ambystoma mexicanum. Lineage (NCBI taxonomy): Eukaryota > Metazoa > Chordata > Amphibia > Caudata > Ambystomatidae > Ambystoma > Ambystoma mexicanum. The sequence continues at coordinate 1,336,218,286 of NC_090924.1, forward strand.
GTGGTAGCAGTAGGTGTAGGGAAAGCATAAAACTATCACTGTGCAACAGTAAAGAGAACAGGCAAAAAAAAACTGCAGTAGGCGGCTACTCTCAGTTGCCAACACAGGACATGTTTAAAAATGTCACATACATTTTTATTAATAGTCCACTGCTCACACTGTCCAGTTACCCTTGATATGTGTATTAAAATACATGTACCATATATAACAGGTCAATACACAATGCATTAAGAGAGATGCCCCACTCCTTAAGTTCATGTTAATATATTTATCACTCAGTAATGAACACTCAATGAATGCTTCTTACATTCTCATCTAAAAAGTAAATCTTTAAATTTTGAGAAATTTGTAATTAAGAAAATAAGAAAATATCAAATCAAGAAAATACTGCCAGACATTGAAGGACAGGGGATTCACCCATTTGTCCCAAACAACATGGTTTACTGAGCTTGATATGCTGTGTCTCCAAAAAACTTAGTTATCTGTTTGCCCTACTCTACAGGAATTTGAGGTAGTTTTAAATCCTGCAATTAAACATTCAAAAGGAAGACCTAGGGCTGGGTGGTTGACAGCAGTACGAAAATCAGCTGGTTTAAGAATTGTCAACTCCCTTATCATTTCACCTTTTAAACAAGTTGTATCAGTCGCAAGATGTCAAAAGGACATAGGGGCTCACGAAATGGTTCACATCTTCAATCTTTATTGGAATCAGGCCGTAGTAGGTAATCTAGCCTTTATTGACCAAGTAACAACTGCCATTGATAAAGTGTTAGAAGATTCAAAGTCGTCGAACTTAATTATTTGTGGTGACCTTAATATAAACTGTGTAAACCCTGTGAAAACAACGAATGGCAAAAAATGGAACACGACGGCCCAGGAACTGGCAGTTTTCAACTCGGGGCAAGAGATGGACGCAAGAAGGTTGTCAATGCTAAACGGTAACTTGGCAGGTGACATACCACCGCAAACAACGTGGAAAAGAGAGGAACAGAGTTCAACTCTAGATTATATCTTTGCTTCAGAAACTATGCACATACGAGCCTCATGGCTTGAAGTCATTCCTATGGCCAATAGCGACCATGACATGACAAAACTGACATTTAATGCCCAAGGTCGGACAGGTGACAAGATGAGGGTAAACCCTGTACGTGTCGGCTCTGGCAGAATAAGACTGGAGCTAGTGGACAAAGACATCATTAACATTGTCGACAAGCTGAACTTTGCGACTGGATTGATGGAATACCAATAGTTCAACTGAAGAAAAGGCAGATGTGTCAAGTGATAAGAAACATTCCAAGATCTGATAATGAAGTCTTTTTAGCAATGAAATAGATGCTAAACAAAAATTTAAGAACTGGAGTAAGGCATACAAACCAGTATTACATCAAAACGACTCTGAAGAAATGATGACCAGAATGGCAAATAAAAACTCCTCAGACATATCAAATCCTAGAAGCAACTTGGGTTGAATTTTATACTGAAATGTATAGCACGAACCAGGGAGCTACCGATCACAGCTTTCCTAAACTTTATGTTTGGGAGCTGCAGTTCGATTATGAGGACATCTTGAACACAATAAAAAACGTCAATGCGTCAAGAGCACCTGGACCCGATGGGTTAACTAACTATACCGTTAAGAAAAATCCGGAAGCATGGGCAGACTTTTGCATGACACTCTTCTGAAGAATAAAAACGCAATGTACTACCCCTGCATCTTGGAAGAAAGCTATAATTGGCCCTGTTTTCAAGAAGGAGAACAGGGCTTACTCCGAGAGACTACAGACCTATTGCCCTTCTTGACATTGTGGGCAAGATTTACGCCAGACAGTTACAACATAAACTGTTGAAATGGACTGTTGACACCAAGCATGTAGACCCAAGACAAGCAGGGTTTGTGAAGGGTGTCGGATGTAGTCTCAATCTTCTCCTCTTAAATTTATTTAAGATGGAAGCTTTAAGGACAGATACTAAAGTTTACTTAGCCCTGATCGATTTTTCTCACGCTTTTGACAGTATTGATAGGGGCATTTTGTGGAAAAAACTGTCTACTTGGCAATGTCCCCCAAGCTTAATAGAGGCAATTAGAGAACTCCACACCAACACATCTATCAACATCAGATTGGATAGCAGCAGAATTGTATCTCCCCTACACAAACTTTTAAGGGTGTCAAGCAAGGATGCCCTTTGGCAGCTATCATTTTAGCTTTATTTCTATCTGATATTGGGGAGGCATTCAGTGGAATTTTGTCATTCTCACCAAAGATAAACGGAGCTCATATGGGGTGGCTCCTCTATGCCGACGACCTCATCCTTTTGGATAAGCCCCCTTTTGGATTACAACAGAAACTAGATGCATTAGAAACTTATGTGTCAAATAATGGCTTACAAATCAACAAAAATAAATGCAAAATATTGGTTTTGCAAAACCTGATGTCTGTAAATAAGAACCAACGTAAATACGCTTGGCGTTTGGACAAAACGAGGCTACAATGACTCGAAGTGCCAAATATCTGGGAACTTGGCTGAATACTAATCTAAACAACGATCCTTGGACACAGGCAATAAAAACTAAATGTTGGATGGTAGCCTGTGAAGCCTCAATTATTAACAAACAATACAGGAATTTCTCACTGAAACCAACTATTGCCTTTTATCTTCAAAATGTGATACCAGTGACAATTTTTGGCACGGAAAATGCCTTCAGCAGCTCCTACGATCTATGGGATACGTTGAAGAACATATTTTGGAGCAAGGTGTTACAACTACCGAAAGGAATGTCAACAGTGTGCATAAGACACAAACTTGGCTTTACATCGATCCATGCTAGAATTTGTTGGAACACGTTAACCATATTCAGATAGATCATGATCCCTGACCCAAGGTTACAGTATGAAATTCTAAAAGACTCAGACAGAGCTAATAACAATATGATGTTGGACTTGTGGAAACACAAATGTATGGAAGTCTTAAAATCTCATAATATTTCCATTTCCACATTGTTGGAAAACCCTGATCTAGCCAAAAGACAGCTGTGGAGATCTGATTGGTTCCAAACATGCGACTTAAGAGCCAGATCTAAATCGATGAGTGAAGCACCCTTTGAAGCAAGACCATTTGGCAAGTTACAGCTTTATCTACAACAGTTTCCGAATTGGAACTCTCGATCCTTATATGTGAAGTTCAAACTGAACTTATTTCCAACTAAAGAGCGCGTAGGATTCCGGTCTCAAATCACTATGGACACAATCTGCTGGTTTTGCGAGTTAAACAGTGAGACGTTGAAGCATCTGACTCTATTTTGTATAAAATTGCGCAATTTGCGCACACGGACATTGGGTACTGTAATTGTAAACATCTTACAATCAGTGCTGACGAATGTTGGTATCGCATGTTCAATGGTGTGGACCGGAAACTAATGTTTGCCTTGATAAACTTCCTTTGAGAACTACAGGCATGCCTGACTCCTTTTAATTCAGAGATGTAACATGAGTATCTAAAGGTTGATGATATCTTGGGACAAATTAGAAGAATTGTGGATGTGGTTGGATTTATGTTGTATTGTTGTTGTATTGTTTTGTCTGTTCACCTTTTTTTTAACGGTTTAAATAAACCAAAATAAAAAGAAAGAAACCTTGCCATTATTATCATCACTATACAAAACACAACCAAAAATGCAGAAAATCATTAATGGAAAATCTGAAACTGAGTCATTGCCTCTACTTCAAATCAAGACTAAGACTGATCAAACTTCTCCATGAAATCAGAGACACCTTAAAAACCAACTACCTGCCTCACCAGGTCGTGATAGGCAACCTCACACATCATGCTCAGCAATCTAGCACCTGCCTCACCAAATCATTATAGGCAATCTCATAGAAGCATCTTCTTGAATCAATACCTCAATACCTTTCTCAAAAACACCTGATACTCACTAAGGGCCTAATTCAAAGAAGGATTTTACTTTGGCAAAACCCCATTGGAAAATGCTCTTTGGATTAGGGCCTAAGTGTAAGGGATAGAGAAATGAGGGCTGGACAGGATTGGATGCTTGGAAAAATCCACAATTCAAGGAAAAATTGAAAAAATGTAAACATTTGATACAATCCAAAAAAGCCACCTATTACTTCAACTTGAGTTTTTATTCAGAAAGGCATCAAAAATAGGATAAAATGCTTCAAAAAGAATTAAATGTCCATTGGACTTACTGGTGCTAGCATATAGCCAATACAGAATAAGGTGCCTGCTCTTAAGGTGAAGTGCCTTGGAGGGAAAATGCAAATATTGTTCCCCAAGCAGCTCATCAAGATTTCAAGTTCTGCTCAAAAATGTTTCCAAATAGCCAGAATCCAGCTTGGGGATTCAAAAATCCAGTAAAAGTATTAAGAGGGGGTTGACCCCTTACATCTGGAAAGCCTTGCTTCTCTTCCTCTCCTTCCAGCCATCCACCTCCTGGTCTTCCTGCCCCACTGCCCTGAACAGCTGTGTGCAGGGACTGAGCTCTGTTATATAATCTTCAGGCCGCCCCTTTTCAACGTCCACAATCCCTAATCTTCGACCAGCTATGAACATTTTTTAAACAAAATATTGTGTTTACAAGCAAAACCGCTACTAGGAATTGTGCCAACAAATGTGTTTTAGCTGACAGCACCTTTCTTGTAAACATCGGTCAATGACATGCCATCATGCAGCCTTAGGAATTGTTCCAAAAATGTTTCAGCGAACGACAGAATCCTATCTAAAACTACAGAATAAAACTAAAGAAAGGACTGCATTTTGCAGTTCGTAATGTTTGATGTTTTCTATGTTTAGCATTTTGTGAGAACATTGGTCTCCATCCCAGAAAAACAGCATTGTTTACACAATACAAGTGTAATGTACCTAACTCATGGGTGTTGGCACAAAGCCCAGGCTATGTGAAAATCTCTACTGTACTTCATCACAACATGCAAAAGCAAATCTCAGGGCTTGAATGTCACTAAACAAGAAAGAGTTTTCATTGCACTGTGCATTTATCAAGATGGCCTGGTCTGTGGCTCAGACCACATGCTGTTTTAAGCATAGCTAATATGGGCAGACATAGGGAATACATATCACCTCCCCATGAGACAAAGAACATGCGATGGGTGCATCATAGGTGTCATGGGACTAAGAGTGAAGAGAAAAAGAGCAAACTGTTGAAGACATTGTTTCACAATAGGTGTACGCTAGCAGAAGTGGGAGGGATAGATTGTTTTATGGTGTATAGGATGCATCCTCCACAGAAGGGAGGATGATCGGCCGTAGTAGTGTAGAGTGTACTACCCAATAGGGAGTGGGCGCTGGTGTGGCCATGCCTGCGGTAGAGCAGGAGGGGTGCATGGCGAACTCTGTTAGACAGGAGTGGCGCGTAGTAGAGGCAAATGTATAGTTGCTTCATTGTTTTTTTCTTTTCTGAGAGGGACATGCATGTTGTAGTTAGAGTCATTGAATGGTGAGGGCTCATAGTGGACGAGTCAGCACCCAGAGGTATCTCGTGAAAAATAGCAGGCTTTTTCACATTATTAACAGCAGGAATGTGTCAGTGGTGCATGGGTAGACACTGGAACACTTGCACTGACATAGGGAACAGTGAGCCAGATGAGAGGACTGTCATGTACTAACTTTGAGTGAACGGTTGGGTCTGTGAGGGCCAGTGTGAAAGAGTGGAGTGGCTGGTTGGGCCTTAGAGAACATTGAAGGGTGTGCTTGGGAATACAGTAGGGTGAAAAAATTGGGGGAACAGAAAAGGGGAAAACAGAGTAGTGGAATAAAAAGAAGAGGAAATAATGGCATATATGGACATCCCATCAGAAAATATGTGCTGTAAATTGCACCAGTATTTCAATAAAATATTAAAATACAACTTCCAGTGGGCAGAAGAGACTGCAGGGCAGTGTTTCAGGCAAAGGGACCTTTGCCAGTAAAATAATAGAGAATACATTCTCATAAATGTTAACAAAATATAAAGGCTCTAAGCTAAAAAAACAGGCAGAATATATGGATTTCGAGAAACTATACGAAGAGACTAAACAGGACAAATTAAAGAAACAAGAGGTGACGGTGGGAGGGATCAGAACAAACTCACCACTCCTGCCCTACGGGTTATATCCCACTTTAAGACCAGCCACAGGGTACACTAACCTGCAGCAGGAAATATCTAAGGAAGATCAGGGGAAAAAGAGATGGAGGAACAAAGAGAGGAGATGCATAAGCGGGGAAAAAGAAAATATCCAGTTGATATCGAAATGATTGCGCGTCGGAAAGTGGATGCATTGTTCAGTGAAGCAGAATGGGTAATCGAAGAGGAGGTGAGGAGGAAGATCAACGTGGTAAATTGGAAAATTGGTATCGGGAAGAATACAATTCAAATTAGATGGGGAGGATGGAGAAGAGGAAATGAAAAAAGACGATGAGGGTGACGTGGAAGACATTGCGTCGGATGAACGGTTAATAGGATACAAATGGAGTGACGGTACAGTGACGAATGGACACCCTATAAACTAAGGACAAAAAGAAGAAAAGAGTGGAGATGGCAGGATAGAGACAGATTCGATAGGGATTGGTCCACCTCCTTACGCAGTAGGACGCAGAAGGTAAAAATGGGGTTAACACAAGCTGTCAGGGCAGGAGGGGCAGGACCAAAAATACGGGTAATGCCATTACTACAGATGGGACTAGGGAGAGCCCATTATGTGCCCTGGAAAACAATGGACTAGGATTACCTAATATGTAGTTTACCTTCTTTTGTGGCCGGGGCCAGTAATGGGATACAGGCACTTGATCAAAAAGACAGCAAGAGTGACGCTGGCCATAGGGTATATGAAACGTTTGTTTGCCGCAATCATAGGAGAACTAGCAGACAAAATTTGGAATATGGCGGGCTACAAAGGAGTGAAATTGTGCACCAATGCTCATGACAGAACTCCATTTAACAATTGCTGAGCAAATGTCCGGGAAGTTCTAAGAAGCATTGTAAGAGGATTCAATTCAACACTACAGCTAAGTCAATGCCTAGTCTGGGATACTGAATGGAAACCCTTACTGATATATCTTTATGTCCAGTTCATGTGTTCTGGATGACTACCCCTATATAACACCCCTCCCTTGGAATCCCCCTGACCCCACTGAGCCAAGAAGTAGTTCTGTTTTGCAAGTTAAAAGGTATATTTGAGAATTTAAACAATATAGATATATATCACACTTTATAATAAATTAATAATTGGATATCACACTTAATCTGATATGATAAAGATTAACAACGGAGAATCTGGCACTAGCACACTTGTGAATAGGAACAGAAGAAGAAGGTGGTAGAGAATGCTTTATATAGGTTCAGATGGATGTAATGTTGAATGAAAATGCAATACAGAAAATACTCAATATGATTTCAACAAAACAATGTAATCACTTTTCTCTGGCAATCCCCTTCCCCCTTTATGTAATGCAAGGAAATGGAAGGAAAGCACACAGTTCTCAGAAATGCAATCAAATGTAATTCAGTTCACCCCAGCAAGCTTAGATTACAGATCGGAGTTTTAAACACAAGCCCAAAATGCTTTTATATGTGCTGGCAATGAAGTGAAAAATATACTAAAATGCTTTTAATTCCCTCTAGGAGGTTCAGGGTGAGTGAAATATACTTGGGATGAGTTCAGGCTCACTTTAGCAAGGATCTAGGGGTAACTAGCAGGTTAAATGAATTTTTGGCAACTGAAAGCAAGAAAACTGCTGTTTTCACACGTTGAGAAATTTACAAATCGCGGCAAAATTCGCGCGAACGTTTTTCACGATTGCGGCAAAACTATAGGGACTAGTACTATCCTTTTGGGGTCCTATGACAGCCTAGGATCTCAGCTTCCAGATGAAAGTTACTGCAAGTCTCTAGGACAAACGGTCACGGAGATATGAGCGATTAAATAAAGGTCGTTTTTCAGATTTGAAATTTTAAAGTTCAAAAAGACAAGTGACAGCTAGCAACTAGAAAATGACAGGTGACAGCTTTACAAATGACAGGTGACAGTTAGGAGGCAGTTCTACTTAGATTAAATAGATTTAATTATATTATTTTAACTAAGAGATTGGTTCTGCACAGTTCTACTAGGTACTCACACTATATTCTTGAATTAAATGGGCCTCGCCACGAATCTGGTCAGGTTTTAGACTGGACTCTGGTCTGGTCTCTGCACTTCACAGTGATCTGGGTCAGCTCTCTCTGGTTCTGCTAACAGCGGTCTGGTCTGGGTCTGCTCTCTCTCTGGATTCTGGAGATTGATGGATTTAAAGTCTGGATCTTTCTGCACAGCTTTCTCTAGAGATTGATGGAGGTAAAGTATGGATTTTCCCGGCAGAGCGTCCCGCAGCAAATGGATTTGAAGGTCTCTATCTGTCCTGACTGTCTGCTTTTATGTGTTTTGAAAATGGGTGTGTGTGCAGCATCACTAGCCAGCCCCTCTCTCAACTGCCCATTGGCCCAATTCTCCCCTCTCCCATAATTGGGGAAGGAACTGTGAGTCAGAGTGATGCTGTAGGTTTTATGGGTCAGAGGATCCTCCCCTGTCAAATTGCACACAATCTATATTTGATAAAAAAAACATATTTGCACAGGTACGCATTTGTTTAAAATTACACGCACCCATCACATATCACAGGAGGTATACCCTGTCCAAATCTGCTCTTCCTGGGGGCTTGCATTCAGAAATGGCAACATTTGCACTTTTTAACTGATTTTGCAATTTCAGACATTAACCCAAATTTACACACATGTGCGCAAGGAGTATGGACATTACTTGATGAAATGTCATATTTTTAACATGCATACATTTTAAGTAATACCCTCTTAACTGCTAGCTTGCCCCCAGATCATGCCACCGGTTCTAAAAACCTCTTAAAATGTGGGCAGAAAAATCCCAAGAATTATGGTGTCATTTAAATAATTTTCACAAGTCCGTACTATGAGTTATTCATCTTTTTAGAGTTATGTTCTGGCCCCAAAGGGGTGTGGTTTTTTCAGGTCACATGGTACAGAAACCAGTCTTTCCAGTTTCTGCCAAGCTCAGAGACCCTGCCCCTCCCAGCTTCTGCCAAGAGGAAGCTGTTTTACGACATCTTCAATAAACCATCTGCCTGGGTGAAGGGGGTTGCATTGTTCAGAGCTCCTGTATTCTGTGGGGGCTCCCCTTAATTCAATTATCAGAGAGATGGCATATCCTTAGTGTGGCCAGCAGGAAACAGCCAGGCCTGGGAAGTTACTTGTGAATCAAGTTTCACTCCTGATGGGGGTAGTTGCCAGGCAAAATTGGAATCTCTTTAAGCCAGTTTTCTGTTCCCCAGTTTTCTGCATTCAAATAACTAACAATTTTTTACATATGCAGCTAGAATGCTGATTCTAAGTTTAAAACTATGACATTTAAACAATTGCAGCCTATGTGACACTCAAAAGTAGGTCACTCATTTCTTTTAAACATTTAGATTTTTAGTGTCTTTCAGTCCAAATTTACTTAAACTGCTGAAATCCACAGCTCAGCCAGTCTTGTGATGAACATTCAAGTCACTTCAGAATATAACTTTTCATCCTCTTTCCAGATTTTGTATGCCCACAAGACTTTATTCTGCCAGATGTCCGCTGGTGTTCAGTGAGATTTTTGGATGTGTTGCAAATAGGCATTTTGAGCTGGCATTCAGAGAAACAAAAGGTGATTTTAAAGTGCGGTTTTTCCTTTGGCACACATTTCACTCATGGCACCCCGGCCCATCCTGCTCGCACTGGTGGGTGGCAAGTTAGGCAACCATTTTAGTGTGCACAACTGCGCGGTTTTCATAGATTCTGGCGCACATGTGGGCTTTTTCAGCCATCTTGGATTTCCTAAGCCCACAGCACCAAATGTTGTAGCCTAATAGTCCAAACGTGGGTCAGAACACCCAACAGCATGTAACCAGACAGCTATGACCTGGAGAAAGTGATGACTCATAAAATGAAATGAGAAGACGACCCAGCCGAATATATAAAAATAGTTCTGCCTTTATGGACCCAAGAGACATGGAGGTCCTGTGATGAAAGTATATCATTGTTATATCACATACTAGTGAAACAACAGAAGTACAGGTATACCTAGACAAGATAATGGCATAGAAGCTAAAGCCTGGCCCAAAATACAAGCTACAATAATACACTATTGTAAAAGGAAGCAGGAGAGTGAGAAACAGGCAGCGTAGAATGCTGTGAAGGCAGAAAACAAATGAGTACAAAAGAAGCTAGCTAAATACACTATGGAAGGAACACTGTTAGTGCCAGACACTGCTGCGGTCGCACTAGCACCGCAAGGAAGGTTTCCCGTGGAACAAAAACTGCAACATGGAGAGTATATGCAGTCACAGTATGGGCCACAATGGGCAATACTACCACATGTGAACTACATTCATGTGAGATACTTCCCTATTGAAAGTCTGAACGTGTCCAGTCCTGCAGCAACTGACGACCCCGAAGGGGAACGTGAGGTGGCACTGAAAATAGAACCAAGAGAGTTCTCATTTCTCATAGATACAGGAGCAACCAAATCCTGCATTAGAGAAGGGGGACTCCCACTATCTAACAAAGTCATGGAAATGCAGGGTTTTTTCTGGGGTGTTGGTCAGGGTTCCAGTAACAAACGTTTTACCATTAACTATATAGGGATGCAACACCTTGTAGCTCCATTACCATCTTACAAAAACACACCCATCAACATATTGGGGAGCGATTTGCTTGCTCAGTAAATGAAATGCAACTATATCATTCACCGAGAGAGGGATGGTGTGCTCCACACCCAGCATTTACTATGCCCCGGTAGCAGATCTTCTCTTGGCAGCACACGCACAAAGCACTTTGCGAGCACAGTCACTATATCACAGCATGTTCCTATACGGGGTCAAATTTCTGCTAGGATGGGTCCCGGGAATACAGGGGAAGGTGTTTCAACTGGATTCAGAATTCCTATTCAGACCACAGTGCCAGAAGGATGACTTTAAGGGGAAAACAATGGTGCTACAGTTGGAAGAAGTAGTAATACGCAAGGACATGGTTATTCTGTGTGGCACAGATGATGAGATCAGGAGTGGCGGACAGTGCTGTGCATTGACCCCACTTTGACAATTACAGGAGTGTCAGATGAACAACTGTCTGTCGATGACAAGGAGGAAGGAGAGATGTAGAGAAGGAGAGATGCAGATACTGTGCCCAGTTCAGGTAGTGGAAAAACAGATTCCGACACAGTCAGTGAAGGAAAGAAAAAACACAAAGAGGGAGATCTCAAAGAGTTGCCAGATAAGTTATGGACAAAGGGGCCTAACTATGTAGGGGTACTGAAAGGGATTGGTGCAGTAAAATATAAAAGGGAAACAAGGGGCCCTCCTGCCCCAGCCAAAACAATACACATTGACCAGAAAAGTAGATTGGGAGATATATTCCACTGTGCACACATTATGTCATCAAGGCATAATACAGACATCAACATCCACCTGCAACACGACAGTCTACCCAATAAAGTCATTTATTGTGTTCTGGCATTTCATTCGAGATGTATGTCCCTTAAATGAAGTGGTAGAAGCAGAATTTCCTGTGGTTCAAAACCCTGCCACAATATTGTGTAATATACCAGCAAAGTATAAACACTTCAGCCATTGACTTGAAAAATGCCTTTTTCCCTATACCCTTGCACCCAGATTCAAGATGCCGGACTGCCTTCACCTATCACAGAACCAGATTTCAACATACTCATTTGCCCCAGGGGTACTATGAATCACCCAGCATCTCCAATCTTCAATCTTCATTTCACCCTCTGCCTTCTCCAGACCTTCATCTAACTCTCCAGCCTGATGCATGCACGACATTTTATCTCGCTAATTTACATTGTTGTGCACTTTGTGATGCTACCGGCTCATAGCATCTTGCCCGGTGAGTGTGTGACAAGGATTATGTGACTTTGTGAGCATTTCCATTGCCATGTGCTAGGTACCACCTTGCAAGATGGTGGCTTGTTTATTCTGCCCCTTTGTTCCCTACCTGCCACAGCTCCTGCTGTAGCGTGATTGGTCTGTGGGTTGTTCTTATGACCCAATCCCGATGTCGGCAGGTGGACGCTGGCCCTTCTCCATAAGGCCCGCTTTCTAAGGTCCTGTTTGTTTTCCCTGTTCGTTTTTGCTGGTGAGTCCCTCCCTTTTCAATTTTCCTGCTCCGTTTCCTCCCCTTGACCTCCCTCCATGCTCTGTGTTGCTCCGTTGTTGCTCTCTCTTTGTCCCCCCACCCCCTCCATGCTCTGTGTTGCTCCCCTTGTCCCCCGCACCCCTTCCATGCTCCGTGTTGCTCTCCTTGCCCCCCCACCCCCTCCATGCTCCGTATTGCTCCCCTTGTCCCCCCACCCCCCTCCATGCTCAGTGTTGCTCCGTTGCTCCCCTTGCCCCCCCACCCCCTCCATGCTCCGTGTTGCTCCCCATGTCCCCCCAAACCCCTCCATGCTCAGTGTTGCTCCATTGCTCCCCTTGTATCCCCACCCCCCTCCATGCTCAGTGTTGCTCCTATGCTCCCCTTGTCCCCCCATGCCTCTGCATGCTCAGTGTTGCTCCCCTTGTCCCCCCACCCCCCTCCATGCTCAGTGTTGCTCCTATCCTCCCCTTGTCAACAAACCCCGCTCCATGCTCAGTGTTGCTCCCCTTGTCCCCCCACCCCCTCCATGCTCAGTGTTGCTCCGTTGCTCCCCTTGTACCCCCCACCACCCTCCATGCTCCGTGTTGCTCCCTCTTTTGTCCCCCCACCCCCCTCCATGCCACGTGTTGCTCCCTATTTTGTCCCCCCAACTCCCTCTATGCTCCGTGTTGCTCTGTTGCTCCCCTTGTCCCCTTCACCCCCTCCATGCTCTGTGTTGCTCCCCCTTTGTCCCCCCTCCCCCTCCTTGCTCTGTGTTGCTTCCCTCTGTCCTCCCTCCCCCCTCCATGCTCCATGTTGCTCCCCTAATCCCCCCTCCCCACCTGGAATTGTCCCCTTGCCCCCTCTCCCCCTCTCTCCCCTTATCTTCTCCTTATCCCTCCATATCCCATGGCCCTCCCCTGTTATTTGTCTTTATGACCCTCCTGCCCTCTCTCCCCTGTTACTCCTTTGGTGTGGTATCTCTCTCCCTCTCTGCACTCTGCTACCTCATATCCTTGCATATACATGCTTGATGGCTGCATGTCTTGTCCCCCCTCTCTAACTCCTCTCCCCCCCCTCTTTCTGTCCCTCATGCCATTTGGCACTTACTCCTACCATTTGTCCCTTGACCTTTGATAGCAGCCTGTCTGCCCCCCTGTCCTACTTGTTCCTCTCCCTTTTTCCCATCATGCTCTTTTCTGAACCGCCACCAGACCAAACAGGATAGCCATTAGTCACTTTTTTGTTCCTCCCCTCCCCCCACTCCACCCTCCCCTTCCTCTTGTTTTTTTCACTTGCACTACATCAATTGTCGTCAGACATAGTAATGGTACTGCTTGTTTGTTCTCATGTTCTTTCCCTCCCCCTCTCCTCCATAAATGTTTCAGCACTTGCACTATCAGAAATGTCGCCAGGCCTAGTACGATAGTTATTGCACATTCTGAATTGTTTCAAGGACTTGTAAGAATGTAATTTGTTTTTCTCCCAGGCTCCCTCCCTCCTTGAAGCGCTTTGAAACACATTGTGTATAGGCGCTATACAAATAAACAATCAATCAATCAATCAATCAATAGAATAATACAAATGGATCTATGCAATGTGCCAACATCAAGCACTGTGATTCAATATGTAGATGACCTACTAATATGTAGTGAGACAGAAGAAGTAGTGTAGGACAGACTCAGTAAACATTTTGCCATTACTCGCAGAAAAAGGGTACAAGGTGGATAAGGAAAAATTACAGTATTGTCACAAGAGGTAGTGTACCTCGGACAAATAATCGCTATTGAAGGGCAAAGAATAATGCCCAAAAGAACAGAGGTCATTCATTTAACCGCTTGCCCACGAACAGTGAAAAAAATGCAGATGTTTCTAGGCGTATGCAATTACTGCAGAGCTTGGATATTTGATTATTCCATATTCACTCAACCTCTACTGCAGGGCCTTAAGGAAGTGCAGAAAGAGAAGAGGGACATAAAATGGACATCTGACATGAATTAGATTTTCGCAGAACTAAAAGACATACTAGCACATGCACCAGTGTTAGCAACACCAAACTATAGCGAGAAATTCTATTTGTTCTCGCATTAAGATGGCTCAGTGATGATGAATGCCCTCACACAAAAGAAGCTGCAGGGACATCAACCACTAGCTTACTACAGTAAGCTAGTCTAAGCTCCTTGAACGCCTAGTCTACGCACAACTCTCAGCTTTTGTCTCCAACCTCTCTCTCCTCCCCCCTAATCAATCTGGTTTTCGCCCTGAACATTCCACTGAAACTGCTTTCACCTCCTTTCTTAACTCCCTTCTCACTGCTCGCTACTCCAAACACTCTTCTGTTCTCATTCTCCTCGACCTCTCTGCCATCTTTTACACCGTCAATCACCCCTTACTGCTCAACACTCTTTCCTCATTTGGTCTCAAAGGCACCTTCCTCAACTGGTTTTCCTCCTACCTTTCCGATGGCTCTGTTGCCGTCTCTTGGGGCGGTCGCTCCTCCCCAACCCACTCCCTTGACTTTGGTGTTCCCCAAGGTTCCGTACTCGGCCCTTTCCTCTTCTCACTTTACACCTCCTTTCTAGCCCAATCATCTCTTCCTTCGGTATCTCTCACCACTTCTATGCTGATGATACCCATTTCTTCCTTTCCTTCTCTTCCTTTACTCCTGACATTCACCTCAAACTCTCTTTCTGTCTCACTCGTATCAAAACTTGGATGTCCTCCCACTTTCTCACCCTAAACACTGACAAAACTGAAGTCCTATTCCTTCCCGCCAATACTCTTCCTCCCCTCTTCCCCCTCTTCCATCTTCTTTCCCCTTGCTCATCTCCCCATCTCCGCCTCTGCCTGCAATCTCAGCCTCAACTTTGACTCTAAAATCTCCTTTTCTCACCATATCTCTCTTACTTCCCGTGCTTGTCGCTACCATCTCTATAATGTTTGCACAAAACTCTTAATTTCTTCCCTTATATTTTCTCATCTCTTCTACTGTTCAGCGCTCTCCTCTTTGGCCTCCCTGCCTCTCATGTTGCCCCTCTGAAATCCCTCTTCCATTCTGCAATCCATACTCTCTGCTACCTTTCTCCTCAAGATTCCATCTCCTCGTCACTTTCCTCACTTGGTTGGCTTTCCTTTCACTTGCAACTCAAATTCAACTTCCTCTGTCTCGTCTTTAAATCTCTTCCTGATCTTGCCCCTCCCTATCTTTCCTTCTTCATCTCTTTCTACTCTCATTCTTGTCCCCCCCATTCTGCTTACCTCTTCCTACTCTCTATCCAACCCGCACTTTGTGCTCCTTCTTGCTTCCGATCCTTTCAGCTCCTTGCCCCACTACACTGGAACTCTTTACCTCTCCCTACCCGCTCCATCTCCTCATACTCTTCTTTCCGCTCCTCCTTAAAACTTAAAATCCCACCTTCTTCAATCTAACTTCTGACAGCTCTTAACTACTTCCTACCCTGCTTCTCCCCTACCCTGCTTTTAAACTAATGATCGCTGCAAATTGTTCTGCATACTGTTCTTGGTTATTTGACTCATGACTTGTATTTTATTGCTTCTAATGTATTCATGTTGTTTTATGTAAAGCACTTTGGCATGAAGCGCTATATAAAATGTATTAAATACAAATACAAGCTTACACTCAGTAATGCAAGGAAACTTCCCTTGTGAACAATCTCTTGCAGCTGTAGCTTTTGCATTTGAGGATGCATCAACGATTAATATGGGGTGGAATTGAAAAGCACATTGACCACCCAAAGGGCATCAGGATATGAGGTCATACTGACAAACCCAGCCATGGGGTGGTAAGGTGTCGAAGTGTAAACCCAGAAATCTACCTAGCAGAACCATTAGAGGATGGGAATTACATACATGACTGTGCAGCACACATGGACCGGATGGAAGAGGGCGTATGGGTAAAGGAGGAAGAAATAGCAGTGTCAACCAGGGTCTATCTAGACGAGTCCTCAAGTATTTACCCAGAGACAGGAAGGCGACATACTGTTGCAGCAGTGGTGAGGCGCGTAAATGGGGAGTATATAATATCATCCCAACAGCGTCCCCCATTGCATTATTCAGTACAGGTAGCAGAATTGGTGGCGATGATAAGAGTACTAAAAATGATGCCGGGCATGCAGCAAATATCTTTTGCGATTCTGCCTATGTCACATCAACTATCCATTCTGGACTGGAACAGTGAAAAAAGGAAGGGATTTAAAAGACGTGAGGTTCTCCTGTACAACATGCAGACCTATTAATGGAATTCATTAAGGCACTAAAAACTCCGCTAGAGGTGGCAATAATAAAATGTGTCACCTATACAGGAAAACAAGACAGGGTATCAACGGGGAATGAAATAGCTGACAGAGTGGTAAAAGCAGCTGCATATTTACCAGACGAAGGGGGAGTGCTGAGGTACCCCGAGGAAGGGGAAAGGTTGCCACTGATTGCAGCAGAAAGAAAGAAGAGCGGGGAGGAAGAAAGGGAGGAAAGTTTTAACATTATCCCCATAGTATGCATAATATAATTACAAGAAGTGCCAAAAGAGGAAAAATAATTATGGATACGCAGCGGGTGTTCACTGTCACCCAAAGACCTGATTTGGTAAGAGAATAGCACAGGGAAGCTTGTGATGCCCAAAACATTGTTAAATGCAGCTTTAGAACAGTTGCATTTCCCCACTCATACATCAAAAGAGAGCATAGCAGAAGATCTAAGTGAGGGATGGTACGTTAAAAACATGAATGAGCGAGTAAATGAGTTTGTGGGAAATTGTATGTTTGAAAACAGTTTCTTTCTGGTCACACATTGAAAACATTAAGAGAAATGGCACCATGGACATAATCACCGTTCCGGCACTTGCATATCGACTATGTGCCTCCTATAGGTTACTAATCATAGTATTATGTCTATTTTCACGTCGAATTTAGGCAGGACCCTGTGCAAAGAACGATGCCAAATCCACAGCAAAGTTTCTAGTGAGGGAAGTATTCCCAAAATGGGGTGTATGTGAAAGATAAGATCAGATAATGGTCAGCATTTCACCAACGATCTCTTTAAGCAGATAACACGTCTTCTAGGAATTAACCACAACATTTTCACAGTTTACCGGCCACAAGCGAATGGGATTGTGGAAAGGATACATGGATTACTAAAAGGGTGCTTGGCTAAGCTAACAAATACTATGGGCCTCATTACGTTGTGTGCGGTAGAGGGATAACGGGGCTGGTAGAGGTGCCGGCCCCATTACCCCTCTACCGCCCCATTACTAGGTCTCCTCGTGGGACCCGCTAAGGATGCCTGGTTTTACCAGGCGTTCTTAGCGGGTCCCGTGAGCAGACCAGGATACAAACAATGGGCCCATCATTAACGGATCCGTTCTTTACATCCATCCCATTCCCATTGAGCCCTATGGGGGCTCGAATGGGAATGGGGATGTACCAGGTCTGTGTTCCTGGGAAGGGGAATTACCGGGCCCTCCAGGGTCGGAATGGCCCGGTACTTCCCCATTCCGGGAACCCAGACCCGGTACCCAGTATGGGGGTAGCCATGCCGCTAACAGCAGCATGGCTACTTCCATACTTGTAATGAGGCCCTATGTGTCAAAATTGGCTTTTTTGCCTTCCTCTTGCTCTATTTGCCCTCCATAACACACCTTCTGTGGATCAACACCAGACTCTGCATGAAATTGTAACACGAAGGAGAATGCATGTACCTGTCCCTCCTTCATGTGCAATTTCAGCCGCTAACCCTATCTCATAAATCCTTGGAAAGGAAATGAAAAACTATCTGACTGAGATGACAAATGTGCTTTGGTACATTTCCCGCCAGGTTCAGCAATCTACAAGCGCACCAACCAAAAAGAGAGTGCACAAGCATGTCCACAAACACAGCCACTGTATGCGGGGGATAAGATCCTAATTTGAAAAACAGTAAGAAAGTGGAAAGAGCCTCGGTTTTGTAATTCATTTGAGGTAATCTTCTCAACACCCACTTCAGTGAAGATAAAAGAACATTGTGCATGAATTCATCACAGCGATGTTCGACGAGATACCAGCAGCACATTGGAAAGAGGAGGAGTGACTTGACGGGAAGTATAACCCAATTTACATTGACATTTTGTACAATAATAAGGAGTTACGGGAAACCCACAATGAAGATGGACTATGGTCAAAGAAAAGGGAAAGGGGCTGGGTTTAATGAGAAGAGTGGGGCAAAAGTAAAAGGTGTTATATTGTTCTGCGTCTTTGTTGTCTGTCTTCTTTTTTTCTTCTGGTATTTAGCACATAAGGATACATTGAGGCCAACATTTGGTAGTAATAGAGAAATACGCACTCAGTGAAGTCTGGCTAGCACACTGCAATTATTAAATACCGTCGAGGAAGGAGTAGATCTGGCCTCAGAAAATACCTGGTATGGAGAAATGTAGGACGGGGTAGCACCAATGATGCCTGCTATGTGTGCTCATTGATTCCACACCTCACAGGAACACCAAATCAGTTCTTTTCACAAGAGGTGACAGCAGAAGAGGGAGGGTGTCAGGTACATCTGTCCTTTTGCAAAACCAAATGGATGTTCCAGGGACATACAGTAGAAGTAAAGGGGATTGATGAGGTTTACAAGGACAATTTTATACAACTGGAAAGCATGGCCCAGGAGGAGAAACATAAGCACACGGTTCTGGAATATGTAAGAGAAGGGGCCCAAAAGGGAAAACATGTCACCACTGTCCATAAAAAAAATATTGTAAAACCTCCACAGGGTATGATGTGCAATGGTGCCACACCAAGCCCTTGATGCAAAACCAGGGTTTGGTGTTACACAGTGGAAAATGGGATAGAGAGATGGCACAGTGCTGTGCGGAAAGAGCCGGGCGTTGAAGAAACAGCGGTCAAGAAAATAAATGCTAGATGTTAGAACATTTGGAACAGGTATATGCAAGCTTTAACATATTAAACGAGAACCCACATCCATAAAACATAAAGCCACTGACACAATATTCTCTATGTTTTAGAGCCAATAATGCTGATGATGAATACTGGCTGCAGGAGGACGATGGACATCAAGGGGATCGCTGCTGTGATGGACACTTGGTGGGAATGCGGTGCAAGAGCATACGCCCAACTACCACCAGATTGTAAAGGAGTTTGTACACTGGTGACTCTTCATAAACCGACATTAGTGGTGCCCTGTGCAGACTTGATAATGCTCAATGGGCTATCCATGGCTATGAAGAAAACTGCAGCAGAAAAACAAGTGAACCGACATAAGGTAACATGGATGAAAAAGTTCAGTCATAACTACATCTCGGCGTAGTCCACCATCTCATTCGAAATTGTTCAGTTCAGCATCTCTTCTCTTCACTTATCTGCTGGTACCTGGGGTGCAAGCTGCAGCCAATGCAAAATGGCTGCAGCTCACCTGGTACAAACTGCTCCAATTGGCAAATGCAACTGAAAAGGGCCTCAACGCGGTGCGTGAAGAACTACAGGCTCTTCGGTTGATGACCCACAAAAACTGTTTCGCTCTTGATCTTCTGATGGCAATGGAGGGAGGAGTGTGTCATAAAATAGGCAGCTCATTCTGTACTGCAAATGCCGCCAATGACGCTACAAATGGAACAATCAAAGAGGCGGTAGAGGACATAAGAACAATACATGAGAGAATGACGAAAAAGGCGCAAGACATTTCAACAGCATTCTGGTTGGATTCGTTGTTCACCTGGGCACACAACTGGCTGGTGGCTATGTTTAAGATAACTGCCCATCTGTGCATCACTATCCTCATTGTCACCTGCTTCGGTCCTCTGATCATCCAGTGGTGTACATGCCACCAGCACAAGAAAGGATATTCAATGCAAATGACATGACAAAATTATTAATTTTTGGGGAATACTTGGACGTATACTAGGAAGAGCGGGACATGACCAGGGTAACAAGGGTGTAGGTGCATAAAGAAAAGGAAAAGGAGATGAACGGGGCAGAAGTATCCATTGAAATATCGATTGAAGGTGCTAATTCAGCGCTCGATAGGGGGATGCACCAACCAACTGCAGGAGTAAAGAAGATGCACGGTGGGGCTGGACACATGGGGAATAACACAGATACTCTAAGCCACAGACATACTGTATAGAGGACTTCACCAAGAATGGTAGGGGGTAACGATACATTGGATGTAAACTTGGTCCAACACACTGCTCTATGATTAGCTAAAGGAGGGGAGTGACAAAAATAGCACAATCACAAATATGCATAGTGGAAATCCCTCTGGCCAGCTGGATCTGGGAATTTTTCAATTTAGAACAAGTGACCACAACAACATGAATGTGCAAAGAGGGGGAGGATGCTCAATTTACTCGTCATACGGAAATTAACACAACCAGAACTGGGTGATTTAACTGCAGGGCGGTCAGCCAAACAAGCCACCCTGCACAGTAGCAGGGAGGGAGGCTCTGTCCCAGTGTTGCAGTTACATGACCACTGATGGCAATCATCAGGCGGCAGAGGGAAAGGAACACTGGAGGAAGTGGCACTCCTGGAAGGACCAATCAGATGGTAAGTTCCTGAGCACTGACAAGGTGGCCAGCCCTCAACGTATCTACCACAGAGTCTGTGAAGGTCATTATCTAACAGGTATCATGTGAATGTCACCTTTCCCACCAGCTGCAGGGTGTCTTGTGTCCCGTTTTCAATGGTGCTGACCAATGGCAGTGTAGTAAAGTTCCAGCGGTCAGCACAAATGTTGCTTCATTAATAACAAGTTGTTCTGGGGTGGGTTGTGAATACATTGTGGTACCACATGGGGAGGTGAGTTGATGGGAAACTATTGAACTTTTTACTATAATTATGTTTTACTAATTAATATAACTATTGAGGAGGAGGATATTGCAAGACAAACAAATCCCTGGGAAGCACAGAAAAAACAAATTCTCCAACTTGCAAGTGTTTCTCCTGACTTCCGACTATTGCATTTCTTATTAAAAAACTACAGTACATATACCATTCAGGTGTCACCCTCTCGATCAAAGCTAATCCACTGTTCTGTTTGATTTGTGCTCACCCAACTGTAATAAACAGTGTTGCTTCTTGCCCGGTTTGTTCACCATTTTCGAGTATGTGGTTTTTATTATGCAGTAAATGGTTGCCCCCTGACTACAGGAGCATCCATTTGTGGTCCATGATTACTTTAAAGCAGTGTCCATATGTGTACAAGAGTATGTGTGTTGTTCACCAATAGGACCAGGTCTGCTTCCTTTCCTATTTGGGAATACTATTGTTATGTTAGAATTAGGGCTTTGCTGGTGTATGCTACAAATTGGTGGAGTACGTCTTTGTTAACTTGCAGGAGCACCAACCCTAGACCACAAGACCAGTGTCTACTAGTAGTTTCATCGATGGAGGCATGTTAAAGTATGCTATGGTTGTGCCACCATAAATGTATCTTTGGTTTCTAGAAATGACATTTGATGACATTAAGTCTATTAACATCCAGTGTTGGCTTTTGCCAGGTCCCAAAAAAGACTCAGTCATTGAGGCTCAAACATTGATAGCCTTGCGGGGTAAAACGACTGCATTAGCCGACCATGCTGAGAAAATTGTGCATATCTGATATGGACTGTTGGAGTGGCAGGATCTTCTTCTTTTTCTTTTTTCAGGTCTTGGTTCATGTAGTTCTTGGCAAAGACATGTCCACAGAATGTGCATGTGAATTTGAAATACTTGTACTTGTGTCAGTAGAGAGTGAGAGTTGCAGCCTGTGGAGCTGTTCATCTTCTGTAGTGGAATTGACCAGAAAATCATTGCTGACGTTGTGAACGATATCTAGTCAAGCCAGCACATGTTGAAAAGCATTTTTTAACAACCTTTAATATCTCCCTAGTCTGAAAAGGGATGTGACAGTTGTTTTGTTGTGTTATGTTATGTTATGCTATTGGGCATTTAATAGCACCTTTTACCAATGGTATCATTCTAAAGTGCTGTGGGTTGAAGGTCTTCGGGGAACGTAGTCCAGGTCAGTGAAGAGTGTAGTGTGGTAAAAGAGCTTGGGTGCACTCGGTATGTGTTCAGCCAGGGTGGATTAAGTGGTGTCTAGTTGCATTCTAGTGCTAGGGAGTGGTGCAGTGGTTGTGTGAGATCAGTAGAATGTGTGCAGCAAGGCCAATTGGACTTGGATAGCTGCATTCTGGCGGTGGTGGAGTTTGTGACTGGAATTATGTGTGCAGGTAGGCCAATTTTCGTGGGATGTAGCTGTGTTATATTGTTTGTTGGTGCAGAGGAAAGAGTTAGCATATTGTTGTGTTTGAGTGTCTCTGTGGATTCAAGGGGGACACTGTTCCTGAAAAGCTTTCAGTGCCTGTCAGGGAATGGTATCTCCCTTTGAGGTTTGGGGCTATTAGGATAAGGTCCTCCCTGTGTCTTCTTGGGTCTGCAATTGCTTATTGGCATTGTCTGTTAGACGATGACAGCCAGATCTGTCCCAAATCATACCCTTTCAAAATAGGTATTAGAGAGGCCCTCGGTTGGTAGTTCTGTTAAATACAATCCCAGATAGGTATGATTAGCAAAGATAACAGTGCAAGTAGACCCTGGGTATGTAGTTCTGCTCAAAGATTTCCAGATGTTATGTTCTGCTATGTTGACCCATAACATGCACCGCTACCACCCAGTGGCAGTCTCCAGGTGCTCACGTGGCTCCACAAGAAAGAGGGCGGGTCGGTCAGTGAGGGTAGAGGGATAGGATAAATCCAGAACCAGGATAAACTGGTGTCTGTGTGTGCTGGGTCGCAGATGGGCTGTTTGCGTGCACTGGCTTGTTGTATCCATAAGGTTGAGGCCCAATGCCTGGGTTGTTAATTGTATGTGAATGTCTGTTATGTTGGGTGTGTGTTTGTGTGTTTGATGTGTAAATTGTCTGGTATTTAAGGTTGTGGATGAGCGCACTGGCTTGTGTATTCATAAAGGTTAGGCCCAGTGCCTGGGTTGTTTGTTGTATGTAAATATCTGTTATGTTGGGCGTGCATTGTGTACATTTGCTGGTGTTGAAGGTCATGGTTGTGCATACTGGCTTGTTGTGTCCGTAGGGGTATGGTCCATTGCCTGGGATTATTGTTGCATGCGTGTGTTAGATATGTTGGGTGCGTGTTTGTGTGTGGTTTGGCTAGCCCAGTGCAAGGGATGTGTGTAGGAGGGGAGCAGGAGTGGAGGAGTTAGTACATTGCAGAGGCTCATTGTTTGTTCTAGCTTGAGTTGATGGTTTGTGTATTTGGGTCTGAGCAGAGAGGTTGTGTATTAATAGGGTGATATGTTACTGTCTCTTGATGGCCTTGTTTTGGAACTGCATGGTTGCTTGGACTTCCTGTTTTTTTGAGAAAGTAACAGGGGTGTCCCAGAAGGTAACATCAGATACCTTCTTGATGGTGTTTCAAGCTTTTCAAATTCCCCTTGAACTTTTTGCCATATTTGGAAAGTGATCTGTCAGCGACAGAGGCTCAGAGGCTGCACTGATGTGTCCACGAGATTCACCAGGTATCCACTGCTTAATAAGAGTGAGCTACATTTTTCAAGGAGGTAAATTGAATGTGATCTAGGTCCTCAGCAGCTTTACAGCTTAGAAGCATGTCAGAGCCTACCTCAGTGTCTAGCAGTCTCTCAAAGATGCTGGAAGAGTCATGGGTGATTGATGGGGTAACTTGCTCTTCAGTAGAATGGGGGTCTTGTTGCCATACTCAGTAAAACCTGACGTTGGTTTCTTGTAATCGTGAAGTTGGAGAGAAGTGTAGGAATTTGGATGATGATACCTTTACGGATGTTCAAGTATTCATGATTACTGATAAACTCAGTCGGCTTATGTGCACTATATATTTGGGTGGTTTTGGTCTGCTGTTTTGTGATCCACTGTAAATTTCATATATGAAGACGACTTCACCATCACTGGGGTCGTCTCTGCCCTAGGGCATGTTGCCATTGTCGGCGTGTTCCATTCTTCAGTCCGTCACACTTCTGCCTGCGAGCCTCTGAGAGGTAGTCTTTGAGCTGCAGGTGTATGTTTGATCTGGGCACTCCCTGAGAACATGCATGATGGCGTAGTATGAGCAGGTCTGGTTTTAGCAGGGATGACTTTGTCAGGCTTTTAATGCTTAATGGGTTTACTTGTTTGGCGAGGTTTCAAACTTGATGCCTTAGTTGAGTAACGAATTGCATGTGCTTTTTCAGTCACAAGCTTTTCTATAGCTCTCTCTGTCCATGTTAAATGCCCAGAGGTAAGCTAAATCACAATTATCATTTTTTTTAAATCTTCTGAAGTGGGACGCACTCTTCTCTTAGGATGTTCCGCGTTAGCTTGATGGACAAACAACCATAAGTGATTTTTAGGATTGATGAGTTCACAGAATCTCTATGGTGGATTCTTTCCAGCGACTCCAGGAACCCACAGAGCATCGTCTGGCCTCTTGTACGTTGAATCTTTCATAGTAAGGGTTGATTTAGGGTTGGAAGTAAACAGACAAGGAAGTAGTGGCAGCAACATAAACATCATGAGAGCATGTGCCAAACACCAGTGGCAGAGCTTGTGACCATCCACACCAGCAATAAGCAGAATTGTTGAGCACATCACTTCACTGTAAGTTTCCCTTTTACTATTATTATTATTATTATTATTATTATTATTATTATTATTATTATTATTATTATTATTATGATTGTATTTATTGAGGGCGGACCTAGCTTCAAGAAGCAAAGGAGCACTTTACAGAGCTACACAACAGTACAAATGCATAACGGAGTGCTTTTCAGAGGTTACAACAGGACATATATACCATGGGGTAGGATAACATGGGGACGAGTCTGATGATATGCTATGGCATTTGTAACGTGCCTATACACGTTCGGAGCCATAGGAGCCAGGGGCCAGGAACTTTGCCCTTTCCGCTCCAGGTTCTTCATTATTAGAAGGTAATGGCAGTTCAAATTAGTATTTATGGACTGTAGATATATACGAATTTAGGGATTAGAATATGAAGATGTCTTCTGAAGCTGCCACTTACATTGCTTGCTTACATTGTGTTGTGCCTTATGGTCGCCAATAGACCACAACTGACTGTGTTTTGCCCTGATTTATGCTGTGCCTTTAGTCTTATGGCCCTTGCCTTTCACTGCCAATTTGATCTTAGGTGACCACTGTCTATGTACATGGTTGTTGTGCCACCTAGCTCTTCTCTCTCACCTAGGTGACCAGGACTGTCATCATGCACGTCAGTGTACTCCTTCCATTACTCTACACACTATCCCTTCGACTTGCCCAAGCTCTCCAGCTACCTACGGTAACAACCTCCACACTCTGGGTTAAAATGGACCAGCCTTCTACCAGCATGGCATCCCCACGACCTCTCGTGTCACCTAGAATGAGCCCGGCAGCACCCGCTGTAGGCCATACCAACCAATACCTCAACGACCCAGCTTTATGGCTGGATCACTTTGCTAGGAAACCTACACCTAACCAACCCTGCCCCCTCTCTCTTAGAAATAAGAGACTAGGCACCAGATTCCGCCTACGCCTACGCCACATCCGTCACATCACCAGGAAACAAACCCCCCTCTCTCCTGGATCTCTGTCAACTGCCACCACATGCAAACCCACCACCTCCGAGGTTAAACTGCCCATGTTCAAAGGTGCCCTTATTAATGCTAGATCCCTCACTGCACACGCACTTGACATAGCTGACCTCATCACCACGTCTGACCTTGACTTCATAGCTATCTCCGAAACATGGCTTCATGCCGCATCTGGCCCCTTACTAGCCCTACCGCCGAACTACGGCATCACACGATGTGACCGCTCCACCGCCTCTTCCAAAGGGGGCGGTGTGGCCTTCATCCATAAAAATACTCTTGACCTAAGAGTGTTACCTGATTCCAAACTCACATCAGCTGAATTGCTGTCTGTCAAACTAGCACTCACACCTAACCAAACAGCCACCATGCACCTAATCTATAGACCTCCAGGACCCGCACCAACCTTTGTCAGTGAAATCTCCACTCTCCTCCTCAACAATACAAAGAACAATTCTCAAACAATCATCCTAGGCGACCTCAACTTAGGTCTTGGTGACTTAAAAGATCCTGTGGCCTCTGACCTGGAGATCGCACTATCTGACCTCGGCCTTACCTTATACATCCAAGAGCCTACCCATATTAAAGGTAGAACACTTGACTGGGTAGCTGGCTCCAATTGCAATATCAAGGTCCTTAACAATACCCCCTGTCTATGGTCCGACCATCACATTATAACTTTCAACATTGAAGCCACACCACGAATCCCGTCACCATTAGCCCCAGCACTCCCAACTAGAAGCAAAAAAGATATAACCAAGGAGAAACTCCTCTCATTGTTACTCCCGTCCCTTAACACAGCCACCATGGCTTACTCTGATCCAACCTCACTAGCACACACCTACAACCAAACAATGCGAACTGATATTGATTGTATAGCACCTCTCAAACTTAGAAAGGCTAAACCTCAAACTTATCTTAATTCATGGTTCACACCACAGTTAAGATTGCTCCGCAAAGCTAAACGCTGTGCCGAAAATCGATGGAAAAGCCACCCCTCAGACGAGCATAAAGACAGTTTCCTTCTAGCCTCACTCTCCTACAAAGATGCCATCATCACGGCAAAAAAGGAATCTTTCAACAACCGCATTATACAAGCCGACTCGAACACCAAGGAACTCTTTAAAATCCTAAGAGAGCTTGAAACTCCAGTCGCCCCCCCTGACACATGCGTGAAAGATAGTAAATGGTGTGCCAACATCCAAGCAGCCTTACTAAATAAAATCTCCACACTACAAGACAAAATCAAAGATAAACAGGACAGCCTGAAGCGCGACAACCACGTTCTTTCCCTCACTAAGGCCCCCTTGCCAGACTCTACCAATATCACACCATTCGCATTCTCTCCGCTTACCGTGGCAGAGGTAGAAAATATAATTCTTAGAATTAAGCCAACTAACTGCCAAGGTGACCCGTGCCCAGCCCCTACTATCAAGGACTCAGCGCACGAGTTGGCCCCATTCATCACGGCCTTCATCAACTCTTCCTTTCAAACAGGTATTGTCCCGGACAATCTGAAGGACGCTTGGGTTATCCCACTGCTTAAAAAACCTTCCCTAGACCCTAACATTTCCACTAACTTCCGACCTATCACCACTGTACCATTTCTGCTCAAGATCCTAGACCGTGCCGCATACTTTCAGATCCAAAATTACTTGGAAACTAATAACTTGCTAGGTCTACGACAATCTGGTTTCCGCCCCAGACACAGGACAGAGACCGCATTATTAGACCTTAAAACTCAAATCGAGGTTCTAAAGGATCAAGGCAAACTAGCAATGCTACTACTTCTCGACCTTTCAGCCGCATTCGATCTGGTCAACCATCAGATCCTGTGTGAGCACCTCCATTCCGCTGCCAACTTCTCTTCCTCGGCAGCGGCTTGGATCAAATCTTTCCTGAGCAACAGATCCATGAGAGTCTTTGCCCCATCCGCAGCCACGGACCCTTCCCCGATTCACTGTGGCGTTCCTCAGGGATCTTGTGTGTCACCTACACTCTATAACATTTTCACGAAACCACTCTTTGATGTGCTTGACTATCTGGGTGTCTCCTATACCAACTATGCGGACGACACCCAGATACTCATCCCCATCACTGGTGATTATCTAGGTGACACCAAGGCCCTTAACGACGTCTACTTGGTCATCCAAGCCTGGATGGCCCAACATCAGTTGTGCTTGAATGATGACAAGACGGAGCTCCTGATCTTGGGCACTGCACAACGCCTGAGCAGACTAGAGCCGTCCTATCAGTCATTCAACATAGATGGTAATATCATTCGTGTCTCAAAAGATACCAAAACGTTAGGTTTCTACCTTGATGCCACACTCTCATTAACCCGACAAACTAATGCTGTCAGATCTGCGTCTGCATACACATGCAAACTTATCGCAGCTTGCAGACCATTCCTCACTACGTCTAACAGCGTTACGCTAGCGAGAACCCTTATTATGGCTAAAATTGATTACTGCAGTGCTCTTTATCTTGGCACCAGCCAAGAGAACCAGAACAGACTTCAAACGACACAAAACAATGCCATTCGTGCCGCTTTAAACATTCCCCGACACCACCACATCACAGAAACCAGAAGTAAGTTAAATTGGCTACCTGTCAAACAGAGAATTTCACTCAAAACACTCGCCCTTACGCACAAATGCCTAGCCAACAAAGCCCCGATCTACCTTGGTAGTCGACTGTCGCGCCATTCTACCTCCCGACCTCTAAGAACAGCCCAATCCCACTGTCTAGTGATCCCCAGATTTAAATTGCAAAAAGCAGGGGGCTCAAGTTTCCCCGTCTTAGCTTCCAAGTTATGGAACTCCCTCCCTGTTTCAATTAGAGCAGAAGACTCTTTCAATACCTTCAAAGCCAATACTAGATCTTGGCTTTTCAACCAGCTTTAAGGCCGGCTTCGCGCTTCTTCCTGACCTACCCTGACTTGCCGACCGCTACTATCACCTATCGGCACTGAAACTACTGTACATATGTATATAAGATCCTCTTGTAAATGTATATAAGGATTCTTTGTTATACCTGCATATCGGATCCCATGTGTAAATGTTTAATGTTTCTCTGTTATACCTGCATATCTGTAACCTTGTACAAATTGCGCCCTGATGCCTCCGGGCCTGTTGGTTTGCGCGTTATAAATAAATAAAATACAAATACACAAGTGTTTCAAGGCACGACGAGGCAAGGAAAGGGGAACAGAGGGAGGACAGAGACAACGATCTTAATAGGCCAAGTGACATTGAGATCACGCAAGTGCAGGGGAGGTGTGAGGGGAAAGTGCCTGGGGAAAGGGTAGGGGGGCAGTGCTGTAAAATGGATCAAAACAATAACGAGAAGTGCAACCAGCAGGTGTCAGGTGCAAGGGTAAGTACAGACAGCAGGTGTCCAAAAGTGCAGGTAGGGGGACTGTAGGGTTACAGATACAGACCCAAGTGTAAGGGTTGCCGGGAGGCAGTGTGGGTTTGCAACTGGGTGGGCAGGGACCTTGGCCTGAAATCAGAGGGTAGCCAGCTAACCAGTGCCGTATCAGACAGGAAATCAGCAGGGGAAAGGAATAGAGAAGGCATAAGCAAATAGGAAGGTCTTGAGGTGCTCCCGAAGCAGAGATGGTTCTCCTCAAGTTTCAGAGAGGTAAGGAGCCTGTTCCAGAGGGAGGCCCCATCTGAAGAAAGAGATCTACCACCAACCCGTTGCTTGCAGAGGTCACTGACCCTGAGGGAGGTGGAGGAGCGAAGAGTTCAAGTCAGAAGATATTTACGAAGAGAGAGTTGGAGGTATTGAGGACCCAGGACCCAGAAGGCCTTGCGGACAATGCAGAGGGTCTCGATCTTAATCCTTGCAGCCACTGGGAGCCAATGCAGATATGCTGACGGGGAGGAGGTTCCATAGTCTTGGGGCATAGGCAGATACATTCTGTGCCCCTTGGGGCCTATATATATTCGTTGAGGCAGCCCAGTAATAGTACGCATTGCGAGCCTTGAGAAGAGTTATTGGTCACTGTATCAAATGTGGATGGCAGAGACAAATGGGAGTTAGAGGGCCTGGCTGTGGCAGCAGTAGCGGAGGCAGCCTTTGGTGCCGGGAGTGGCTAATAGGGTGCAGTGGGAGGCTGGGTGGTGCACTGGGCACCAGCGCGGAAGAAGGGGCATCCTCCTCTTTCCCATGGCTCCGCCACTGCCTGGCAGCAACATCAGCAGAGGAGCACCAGAGGCATGTATTGCAGCATCAAATGAGCATCATATGACCCTCAATCTCTGCTTACAAATGTGGAGTCCTTTTGGTGCAGTGTTTCTGATTCATGAATGCCATAGTAGGGGCAGAACAGAGCAGATTGCATGGATCGGATACTGTTGCAATGTTCTGATGGCATCCAGGACCCCTGTCAGCCCCCCACTGCATATATACACACATACACACACACACACACACACACACAAACAGGACGCGTGCTCTGCTGCGGCTGGGAAACCCCTCTTTAGTTATAGCATACGTGGCTGACAGGAGTGTTGCTAGGTCCAGAAAAGACCTGGGGCTACGCTACGTTGCCTGCATTACAATGTTAACTAGCACCATACCTAGAGAGAACTAAGAACTGTAAATGTTAGCATATACCACACTTAGATGTAATTCTTAAGATTAGCCCGCGCCACATATAGATATAATTGTAAATCTTAGCAAATCCTCCTCTACCCAGCATGCGCCGCATCTAGATAGAAATGTGATTGTTAGCATATACAACACTGAGATGTAATTCTTACATTTAGCCTGCGCCACATATAGATAGAATTGTACATGTAAGCATGTGCCACACTTGTTCGGAATCCTCTACCCAGCCTGTGTCGCATCTAGATAGAAATGTGATTGTTAGCATAACACACTTAGATGTTATTCTTAAGTTTAGCCTACGCCACATATAGATAGAATTGTACATGTAAGCATGTGCCACACTTGCTCGGAATCCTCTACCCAGCCTGCGTCGCATCTAGAGAGAAATGTGTTTGTTAGCATATACCTAACTTAGATGAAATTCTTAAGTTTAGTCTGTGCAACATCTAGATAGAAATGTCATTCAATGATTGACATGCGATTCACTGAGCCTGGACCAAGTTTACAATCTTGAATTAATAACCAGCCCACTAACAATCTCACTCCTCTGCATACACCTCTCAAACTATAAACAAACACAACCACAACTCTATAGCACAACAAACCGCACAATCTTCACTACACCGCAACAACAAAACAAAACACACATAGACCTGCACAACAGTACACAACGTCTACCGAACGGAAAGCATCCCAAGCCCAGCCAACGGACCCACAGGGCTGAGACTGCCAACAGCACATCACTGCTCTCTTGCGCTTTTCCAGCTTTTTCCCACTTCCATCCCTTTTTTCAGAGCCGCCAGAGCGCCAGGGGACAACTCCGGTGGTGATAGTGCGCGGTACAAATATCCTTTAACATTAACATTAATGTCAGAACTGTTGGGACTGGGTGCTAGCTAGCCTTTTGGTTGTAGCTCATGAGATTCTATCTGGGGCTACAACCAAAAAGACCTGGGGCTATAGCCCCTCTTGTCCCCCGCTAGCAACGCCTCTGGCGGCTGAGTTGCATCACTCTGCCGCGTGTGTACGCCCTTAAAGGGGCAGCCACCACAGATACCTCAGAAGTGTATCTAGAGAAAAGTACGTCTCTGATGTTGATAGGGGTGGGTCAGCCATCTTGTTGCCAATTAATTGTTGAGTGCTTTGGGGTGTAGGGGTGGAGGGCACAGACAGCACAGGCAAAGTAATGGTGCAGCTCAGGAAAAAAAACAGACAGAAACATGTTTACTTCGTGCCTGCTGATAATTCGCCTGCATGACAAAGGGGCGAGCTCTTACTTTGTTCGTGCTGCGACGTACCAGCGTCACCCCTCATGTCTGGGCGCATTCTGGGGTTTCCAACAGAATCTGCACAGGGCAGAAAATTGATTACGACCTCGAACACTGGGTCTATCGCAAGGAACATGAATTTGTGTCGCTCCAGCGACCACCAATTTGTACATTTTGCGTTATTTTCAATGTGTTTCCACCTTCTTTTAAGGGGGGTTTCCCCAATATGTACAATTGACTGCTGCCACTGAAACGTACAGCTACAATTACACTAATACATTGCCCTGTTTTGTGATTTATGCTATTGATAAGCAATTGTGTTTTCCTTATCTTGGTTTTTCATGTGAAAGCGCTGTCATAATTAGGAAAACCACACACTCCCACATTAACAGCATTCCACAGTGGGGAGTGCTTAAAAAA
Source organism: Ambystoma mexicanum (assembly GCF_040938575.1). Lineage (NCBI taxonomy): Eukaryota > Metazoa > Chordata > Amphibia > Caudata > Ambystomatidae > Ambystoma > Ambystoma mexicanum. The sequence continues at coordinate 1,336,250,373 of NC_090924.1, forward strand.
CATGTTGAAAGGGAAAGAACAGCATGGTTTCAGCGTACGCAGCGTTTTGTCCTTATGCCGCTTGAGGTGTGGCGCACGTGCTGCGTTGGCCATTACAGGGGTCCTATAAACACGGGCGTGAGACACGGGCTCAGCAGCGAGTGCAGCCATGGGAAATGCAAGGGCGGGCACCCCTTTCAGAATGGACTGACTCACCGTGCGCCCACGCACGCAGAGGCCCCGGATCATTAAAGGATTACTTATTTGTCTGAAGTGGTCACAGTGCTGCACTGCGTCCGGAGGAATGCGCCTCCATTTTGTGCGTGGGGTTTTGGTATGTGAAGGTGGGAGTGGGGAGTCTGCCCCCCTCCAGAGAGCCGAAGGCTGCTTGAAACTGACTTGCAGGAGACGCCCTTGTGTCTGGCACTCTCTCTCATTCTCACTGATCTAAAAGCAGGCCGGAATGGATCAGAAATGTGCCAGTTTTGGTTAATGTTAAGGTTACTTGAGCACTCCAGCAGATGTTTCATGCCAACATTGAATTTTAATTCTGAAAGCTACATAACGTTTTCACTGCCGAGTCCGTTTTCTTGTGGTTGGTTGAAGTAAGGGATTTCACATCCAACCGATTCCAAGAGCCTTCTAAGGGCTTATAAATTCATTAGAGGGGTACCAAGTTGTTAATATATGTGTAACATGGTACCTATGAAAAGTGTGATTTTGTCTAAGTATGTAACTGTATACAACAAGCAGGAGATGAGGGTAAGGGAGGATGCTGACCCATCTGGGCCTCCGATGAATGGGTCTTTCTTCTTATTTTATTTTTATTTATTTATTTACTGGAAATTTGTAAGGCGCCTATACAAATAATTGTGCTTCAAGGTGCCACAAGACAAAAAAGTGAGGTGGGGGTCAAGGGAGAGTATAACAATAACCGTCCTACCTAAGATCAGCCAGACTCCAAATCATTACAAAAAATGTCATGTCTATTTGTAGGTTTCTATATTTGAACTTTTGTAGCGCTCATTTCGAATAAGAATGCGCCTAGACACAGCCACTGTGCTACAGCAATAATACGTTTTAGGAAAGATTTACATATTTTGAAGTCATAAAATCATCATGATTAATCCAGCGTTGCTGCACTTGGAATGTTAAAGTATCATAATATTCAGAACAGCCACATGCGACCACTGCACCAGAGACCCTGCAGTGTGTGACATGCTTTACTTGTTTTGGCTATTAGACGGGTCACAGGTCCCGCCTCCACTTGGGTGCAATAACATCATTCCGTTGAAATGGTACCCCGATACTATATTTGTATTTTTTTTGTTTTGTATTTGTTTAATATTTATATCGCGCACCAATCCCTGAGGTAACTGGGCCTTTGAAATCTTAGAGGTTACAAACATAGTAAGGAAGGCAAATTACAAACACATATTGAGGCAATATGCCCCGAGGCGGCAGGCTATCCCTGTTGGTAACGCCCCGCTGCCCAAGTTAAGAGCCCCTAGACTTAACAAGGGCAGAGGGCCGTTACCATCAGGAACTTTGCGCCGCCTCACAGTATATCGCCATTAGCACCCGTGTAGTTCCCTACATGGGTGCTTAAGAAGTTTGATATTATTTTCATAAAAAAGAAAAAAAAAGAAACATGCCTTTCGTACCCTGCAAGCCTGAGTCCATTTTCAGTGTTGATGACTGCGTCGTCTTCAACATGAAGGCAGACTGAGGGGACAGTAGCACTGAGCGGCACCGGGCTGCAGTAGGGGTTGGAGCCGAATATGGCATGTGTCATATGCCAGTGACACGTGCCACTGCATGTCACCACTACAAGTGACACGTGCCACTAGCAGGTGTCACATGCCATGCCCCAAAAAAAGGTTTCACGTGTCACGGTAAATCTCTTCGTTTTTCAAATTATAATCCTCCTTTTTAAAAATAAAAATACGAAACGCCAATTTTATTCCTTTTTTGTAAAAATAAAATTGAAATGCTCATGGAAGATTCGAACTCATGATCTCCTGTTATGTGCATAGCTCCATTAACCACTGCACCATTATGTCTCCGGATACTAAAGGTTCAAATTCTACCTCTAATGTGAACTCTTACATGGTTCAAAGCTGCTCCTTTTCTTATTTTAAGTTACATCTTAGAAACAAACTGCATGTACAATTCTGAAAGTTTGTAGGATAGAAACAATTTACTGAAAGTTTTTGCATCTTGTGCTTTTCTTGCATAATACTAAATGTAAAAAACAGTTCAATCCAAAACCTGTTACTGTGTAATGCTTTAAATGTCAAACATGTATTGTGTACATGTTTTCCAAAACAGTATGGTCGCAATATTAAAGTGTGTGTGTTTGTACATTAATTCATGCTTTTCACACTTGACTGTACGAACTGTAATAAATACAGTACAACCATATCCTACTGATAATATGTATAACTTGTATATCAGAGTATATACACGATCATGAAAACAATTTACAAATGTTGCTAAATCTTCAGATTTAGGGCCCAATTCATCAGATCCAGCGCAGAAGCAGCACAAGTGCTGCACGCCGAGAAGGAGCATGTGCCATGCGTGCACCAGCTGTGGCACAAACCAGCAATTGCGCGGCACGCGTATTCATGGATTTTCTGAGGCATCAGTAACCGTGGCGCAATGAACATCAAGTAGCGCCAGCAACGCCCCCAACACACCCCCATGCGCAGGCAAAAGTCAGTGAAATGCCCAATATGGCGCAACGCCCCACACCATCCGTGACCCAGCACACATCCCCCCATTGTAATTGCGTGAAAAATCAGAGCGTAACCCGCTCGCACCAGCCAAATCGTGTGAAAAGGCCCATGCGTACCCCATCCACACCCCAGCAAAATCGCGTACCCCGCTCGCACCAGCCAAATCGCGTGGGAAGGCCCGCGCGTACCCCATCCACACCCCAGCAAAATCATGTACCCCACTCGCAAAATCACGTGGGAAAGCCAGCGTGTACCCCGTCTGCGCCCCACGGAAATTGCATACCCCGCTCGCACCAGCCAAATCACGTGGAAAGGCCTGCGTATACCCTGTGATACATGCACAACTCCCCTGGAAGCAGACTCCTCCTCACGGGACAGCCAGACCCCAGCAGTGGACCATACCCCGCAGGCAGCCCATACCAAATGGCACCCCATCACCCGTGACCACACCCCGCAGGCAGCCTACACCAAATGGGATCTCCACCATCACCCGTGAACATACCCTGCAGGCAGCCCACACCACATGGCCACCCCATCACCTGTAACCACACCCTGCAGGCAGCCCACACCACATGGAACCCCCACCATCACCCACGACCATACCCCGCGACCAGCCCACACCACATGGGACCCCCACCATCACCCGTGAACATACCCCGAAGGCAGCCCACATTACATGGCTCCCCCATCACCCGTGACCACACTCTGCAGACAGCCTACACCACATGTGACCACCACCATCACCGTGACCATACCCCGCAGGCAGTCCACACTACATGGGACCAACACCATCACCAGTGAACATACTCCGCAGGTAGCCCACACCACATGGGACACCACCATCACCCATGAACATACCCCACAGGCAGCCCACACCACACGGGCACCCCATCACCCGTGACCATACCCTGCAGGCAGGCCCCGCCTCATGTCCCCACCTGTGACGGCAACCTGCAGGCAGGCCCCGCCTCATGTCGCAACACCCCACCAGTGACGGCAACCTGCAGGCAGGCCCCGCCTCATGTCCCCACCCCCCAACAGAGACGGCAACCTGCAGGCAGGCCCCGCCACATGTCCCCACCAGTGACAGCAACCTGCAGGCAGGCCCCGCCTCATGTCCCCACCCCCCACCAGTGACGGCAACCTGCAGGCAGGCCCCGCCTCATGTCCCCAACCCCCACCAGTGACGGCAACCTGCAGGCAGGCCCTGCCACATGTCCCCACCCCTCACCCCACACATTGGACCAACATACAACCACGCAGCACATGCCAACTAAAATGTCACCACATGCTGCATCCCCCTGGTGCACATCAACACCCATCCATTAGTCATGCTCCCTATGTCATGTGAATCCTAACATCACACATGCATGCATGTGCACACACATGAACAACATTGGTGAACAGCAGGGACACGCAAATGCGTTAAGGAGGAGTGAAACATGCACTAAACCATTGAGACCAGATACCACTTCGATTTCAATGTCAAAAAATTATATTAAAAAACATGTATCTAAGTCACACACAGTAAAAACAACAAATTAAACATGCATGAACCAAATGAAAAATCAAAATAAAGTGAAAACCAAAATCAATGTGATGTAAAAAATGAAAGTCAAAAATGTGGTCCTTGTCCATTAAGCAAATGAAAGCACATATCATTTGAAAACCATTCCAAATTAAAATCCAAATATTTACAAAGATCCAGGGTCCCAAAACATGTAGAACAATCCTAAAAATATAATACAAAAATAACTATATACAAGATGCGGAGTAAAGTCCCGGAACTCCAAAAAAAACCAAAAAACAAATAAAACCTACTCCTAAAGAACTTTATACAAAGGCAGCAGGCTAGTCCATCTCCTCACCATGCTCTCTCATAGTCTCCGCCAGGGCGTCATCGAACACTGCGTCCACTTCCAGTAGGCGGGCCTTGGCTTCGCCCTCGAGGGATTGCAGGAACTTCTTCATGCTCCTCTCAAACTCCCTGCGAGTCTCCTCGAGGACCCCCACCCGCCTCTCTGCTCGACGCAGTGAATTCTCCACCCTGGCCATGGTGAGTTGCTTCTCCTGTGCCCGCTGCCGCTCTTACCCGTTTTGGCGGTCCAAAAGCTCCAACAAGGAAGACATCCTTGTCGTAAGATCCACGTTTGTCTCCTGCCCGATGGCCGATACCTGCCCCTCTGATGATGAACGCCCCGAGTCCTGTTGCCTCCTTTCCTGAGCCTGCTGCTGCCAAAATGCCTGGTGCCTGCGCCACAAGGACAGCCTCCGGGATGATGATACAACCCGGGGCTTTCATGCACGTGCCCTCCTTCTTGGTGCCTGCACTTCCTCCCTTGCCATAGCTCCTGTCGCTGCAGTGACAACCTCTGCTGATCCTCATTCGACTCCCGACTATGGCAGGGATGTGATCTCCACCAGACTGGCCTGCGGGGTTGGGACAGGTACATAGGGGGCCCTGGTGGTATTTGGGCCAGAAGACGGCAGGGAGGAGGACTGGCGCACAGAGGAGGAAAAGGAAGAGGGGTTTGCAGCAGTGGCCACCACATGTACCAGTTTGTGACCAGGAACTGAGCTAGCCAGTTAATGAGGTGATAGACCTTATCGTGATGATGTGCAAGCCCCCGATTGGAAGCCTGCACATCATCACGAATGGTGCCTGTATGCCTCGCAATACCGGCTAGCAACGGTTCCACCCTGTGACAAATTGCTTCATCTACAGGTAGTGCAGGATCTGTTTGCGTAGATACATCCGCCACCTGTGGAGGGGTCCGGCCTGAGGCATGCCCGCAGGTGCATACAGGGGCAGTCGCAGTTCCAGGGACAAGATCAGTCACAGGCCCCTCCACGGTGACCTGCACTGCCTCCGGCCCCTGATCCTGGACTGCACCACTCACACCTACCTCATCACCCCTGCTGGGCCCCATGTGCTGGGCAGATCTGATATGGCCTCCTCCTCCTCCTCCTCCATCACCACCAACCTGGATGACTCCCCACTGTCTTCTGCATAGGATTGCCCCTGCGTGGGCTCACCTGTCCCTCCCACTGCTGAGGTGCCCACGACCAACTTCACCCTCTTGGGCCTCCCCTCAGCAGCTGAGGCCATTGTCATGGACGCGGCACCAGTCTCCTCGCTCCCGGAAGATGACGGTACCTGGGAGGAGGACTGGGCCCTGCGTCTGTACCTGGTGGAGGCATCCTTGCTGCGGTGCTCCACAGCGCCTTCTTCGCCCTCTTCTTCCATCGTCACTGTGGATAGGGAAACATAGAACACAAACATCAGGCTACTGAACATATGTGTGTATGTGTGTTTGTCACAATGCAAATGTACATCAGAGGCACTGTCAAAGGTCCCAACCATCATCACCCTCCACTACACACAGGGAAGTGCCATTCACACACATTCACAAACATGTCTATCATTCACAACAGACATTCACATCCATGGACAAGGCACTGACACAAGATCATAATTCTGTATTCAGCTCACACACATCATGGGACCTACACATCTCATTCACACACATCACCTGACAGTCATGAGGGAGGCCATGGAGCTATCACGTCACAGTGCACTCAAGGGCAAATTGGCAGCGTGAGGCAATCACAAATCAAGAACTCAAGTAACATATGTGCGGAGTGTTGGGCAGTTATACACTCACTACTCCATGATGATGACATAAGCACCTATGCGTCACACCTCTCACATGCCCCAGACCAGACACAGGTATGCAAACATGTGCGCATCGTTACATGCCGGTGCGCAACACAGACACCATTGATGTGGGACACGCTTCAATGGACTCTCATGCAGCACTGTCAGGGACATGCACACAGACATCTGTAGGAGGCATGCCAGACATAAGGCCAAGGTGCACACTCCAGCCACATGTCAACATGCACAATGGTGGACAAGAACACATGAACCATTCGACTCCAGATACAGCACCAACTCCAAGACCTGGGGGTACAGCACTGGGTAGGCTCCAGGACCCTCATCTCGTCGGTGGTCAACCGGCCCCGGCACCTCACTCAATCATCACCAGCCTTAATGAGGCACCGGGCCATGTTGTGGGTCCTGGACTTGAAGTCTTCCCAGCACTTGACATGATGGTAGTCGCAGGGTGCCAGCCCCTCTACATTGATGGCACCCACTATGTCCCCCTAGATCTTCTTCCTTCCTTCATTGCCAACTTGCGATGGGCCGTGGAAGAGGGAATCATGATGCCCCAGGACTTGCTCTACCAGGATGCCAACTTCCCTGGGTGAGAAGCTGACAGCCCTCTGCCTTTCTGCCGGGGGTTGCCACTTGCCTCAGATGGTGTGGTGTCAGACATGGCAACTGCTGAGGCAGGTGTGGGTGGGCAAGGTGGTCTTGGGGCTGGGCTGTGGAGCGGTGGTATGGCAGTCAGGAGTCTTCAGGATCAGCAGAGGTGGTCACAATGACAGGATCACTGGCAATGGCTAATGAGCAGGCACCATGCGCTGGACGTTGAGCGTTGTCATTCAGTATCGGGTTAAAGGTCTGGGTAGGACAACAGTGCACTGTACATGCTTTTCGTGGGGACGGATGCGTGAACGTCATATTTTTGTGGGTTCACACGCAAATAGTTCACTACTGTGGCAGTGCGTACTTCTTGTTTTGGCGCGGGAGTTGCCTACGCGCACACACATGTGTGATTTTTTTCATTCTATGAGACAGACCATGAGTCGTGCACACATTTTTCCCACTGTGGTTGCCCCTGTGTGACGCGTACACCATTTTCGAGGTCATAGTAGCCTATGTGTTCCTCGTGTACACATTTTTTGTGTTGCTGAGTGACACAGTGTACTGCAGGCTGTTTTTTACTCAAGGTGGGCTACCGAGGGGTCACATACACGTTGATTTTTGTTTTTCGGGTGCCTGAGCATTGCGCAACCTGTTATTTTTTCACCAGGGGTCACATAGAGCTTTTCTGGAGCACAGTGGTACGTTTTCCATCACGTACCCTGGCCCCTCACTCCAATTTCTCAGGACAATTGTTGGCTGCACATCCCATTGCGCTAGTCCATCAGTGCCATGACTGGGAGGGCAACAAGTGGGAAGGGAGGCAAAGGTGGGCGACTTGCCAGAGGTGGACAAGGTGGGCGACGTGGCCAAGGTGGTGAAGGTGGTCCACGTGGGCAAGGTATGCAGGACCATGCAGGGAGAACTATGCCCCACACCCAACCGGACCAGAGATGCAGCAGCTGCTGACATACCCAGCACCCGTGGTCCCGGACAAGCAGTGCCATCTGCTGTCAAGAGTGTGGAAGCTGCAGGGGCAGCTGCGGCTACCACTACCCAGGCTCAGGGTCAGCCAGCCGGACGGTAGTGGTCCCGGCACAGGGACAGGGTGACTCCATGGCCGATTTCCATGTCCCGATGGCCAAGACACGTGCGGTGCAAGTTCCAGGCACAGGCACCCGGGGATCTGGAGCAGCGGTGTCATCTGCTGTTCACACCGGCCAGGGTCTGGAAGCTGCAAGGGCAGCTGTAGCAACCGGCACCCTGTCTCAGGGTCACCCAGCCAGGAATGGATTGGTCCCAGCCCAGTGTGACTCAGGGGCCAAGTACCTTGTCACTAAGGCCTAGACACGTGTGGCGCAGAGTCCTGGCAACAGCACCCAGCTACTGATACCTGTAAGATGACCTTCTGTAGTTACATTGGTGGCTGATTCCATAGTCCAGTCCACCTGTACTCCAGCCCCTACTGAACAGAGCGGTACACGCCACTCAGGGTCTGCACCACCTCACAAGAAGCAGAAGACCCCAGACACAGCACAGGAGTCCCACACGTCGAGAAACAGGAGTTTCTGTGATGAGGAACTGGAGATGCTCGTGGACTACATGTTGGAACATGGCCATGACATGCTGGTGCAGGCAGGGAGCACACATACACCTGCTCAGCGTATGACTCCTGGCAGTGCCTCGCTGACCGTATTAGCGTCTTGGGCTATGAGAGGCGCATAACTGGTGATGTTGAGAAGCGTTGGAATGACTTCCAACACCGAGCAAAAGACAAGCTGGCTTCAAAGTTTGCCTCTACTCTGGTGACTGGTAGTGGGTCACCACCAGAGGACGATGAACTCACTGGACATGAGGAGATCACTAGTGATTTCATTGCAGTGGAGCAGATCCAAGGCATGGGAGACCTGCCAATGTATGAGGGAATGTCCGGTGAGTGGTGATGTGTGTGTGTACAGGCCATGTGTGTGTTGCTTGGGTGATGTGTTATGATTGTCTGCCAGTTCAGGCTACATTGTAATGACTGCCATGTGTGACCCATGTGATGTTGGACTGATACTTGCTTGTTGTCATGCAGACTGCATACAAACCATATGCTGCACACAGAGGCAATCCTCATCACCACACCTGCTCCCTCCTTCCATGACACTCTCTGTCCAGCCTCTCTTGGCCCTATTCTTGCTCCAACCTGTGGTCGTGGATAGCCTGTGATGATCTTCCACTCAACAGTCGCCTTCTATCATCACATGACCGACGTCTCTGTGAGGTCACCCTGCAAGTTGCTCATCCTCAGAGAAATTCTTCCTTTCCTCTCCATCCCCCAGCAGCTCACTGTCTCCAGAGGACTGGTAATTCCTATGATGGACTACTGCAACAGGCTTTACCAGGATTACTATGATTCTACACTCTTCCCTCTGCAACTCTGCCAGTCCTGGACTGTGTGAAAAGTCCTTTAGGCTTGGTGCAAGGTATCTCCCTAGGACTGTGATGATGGCACGGGCTCACAGTGGCTATGAGTGTTCATTCCTGAACCCTGTGCATTCTTAGCAAGTCCCTATGGGTCCTGGGCCAGCAATTCCTTCAACTCCACCTCCAGTATTTACTTCATTCTCATGGTCTTTGATCATCCCTTTCTTACTCCCTCAGGGTCAGTTGCTCCTGATGGAAATTAGTTTGTGGTTCACATCTGTGTTGAGCTGGGGCCTCCCTCTGGTACAGCCTCCATGCCTCTATGTAACTGGAGGTGTAGCTTCTCCGGGTCTGCAGGCACTTCTGATGCTTCCTCATGTGTTGTGCTTTCTGTCCTCCTCTCCTCTGTTGTAGACCCAGATGACTTAGAGAATGTACTTGCCAACTGCCCACACTGTCTGCTACGACACGGTACTCTGAGCAACCATTTTAACCCATGCACTGCCTCCCAGCCACCCCCCGCTCTTGGGGGTGGGGTTTACTGTATCCCTACAACCCACTACCAACACTTTACACATGATGACGGCACTTACCCTTACACTGCCATCAGGCCACGACATTGACATTACTGGATCTGTGTTTTTATTCATAGTTGAGGCCGTACCCATGTACTGCACTGCACCCACACACTTGTAAACCCTGTTATCCCCTTCAATATGCCTATTCACTTGCGTGATGTCAATGTGACCTAGCATTATTGAATCTGTATGCCTGCCCTCGCTGTATTACAACACCCTAGCGTTGTTGCACCCTGTGACACGTGTGTTTTCTAATAGTGAATTCCATGAAATGTCATCTGATATGCATTGTACATGGCTCATGGTCAGGAGTATTCAACTTCCATCTGAGGCTGGTTGACAATTCTGGCATGGCTATACTACGTGCCATCTGTGTATTGGCATCAGTCATGTTTGTGGAAGGACTATGCCAGTCACATGCTTGTGTGTGATGCAGGTGCTATGCAGTATATGTGTTATTTTACCCTTTGACACGCATCCATGTCTGCTTTCAGGCACCCCTTCCCTTTCATTGACACTGCGTGCATGCCTGACTTTGTGTCATGTGTGGTGGATGGTGCGAGGTTGTGGTGCGAGGTGGTGGAAGAGGCTGCGGTAGGGTTGGCTAATTCCTTGCAGACTTTGAAAAGTGTGTCCGTCTTATTGGATACCGCAGAGATGCGGGCTTGTATAAAGACTCTTTTCTGGGAGCAGATGCAGAGTCTATACTGCCTTTGGAGGAGGCGGCAGGCCAGTTTGTCAGAGGGTGCGCCAGAGGAATCCCATTTCTATTTGGCTGCCCCGCACCTGTGTTTAACGGAAGCTGATTTGGAGTCATACCAAGAGTTGCACTTTTTGGTAGGCTTCAATCGTACCCTCATGACAAAGGCAAGAATATAAAGAGTATTGGAAACAGAGAGGTTAACGTTTGAGAGGGCTGTGGCAGGGTGGGAGTCAGTCGCAGGAGTGGAAGGAGTATAATAGGTGGAGGCAAAGGCAGCTACTGAGACTCTTTTCATGGGTCAGATGACCTTGTATATGGGAGGCAGTGCCAGGCTTACCTATGCAATGGGAGAAGAGAGCTTCAAGTGAGAAGAGAGGAGAAAATGATCAGTCCAGGAGAGAGAAGTAGTGAGAGGGATAGATAGCGGAATGTCAGTTGAGAAGAGAGCATCCAAGGTGTGGCCAGCGCTGTGCGTTGGGCCAGATGGTAAGATGGAAAGAAAGGGAGAGTCGCAAAGGTTGCATAAAGGTCTTAAGGAATCAGGTGAGTCGAGATGGATGTTGGGATCACCCAGTAGGAAGAGATGAGAAGAGGAGGAAAGGAAGAGAGGAGGCCAGGTCAGGCCATTAGGAAAGGAAGAGGGAGGGCTGACCAGGTGGCTGATAGAAGGTGGACAGCAGCAGTGAAGAGCTTGGAGAGAGGGACAGCCTGCAGATCAGGCACTCAAAGGATGAGTAGACCTGAGTGGGAATGACAGACACAGGGATACACTCAGGGAAGATCAATGCTACTCCCCCACCTGGTCTGTTTGGTCTAGGAAGAGAGAGTATTGTGTAGCCTTCTGGGAGAAGTGTGTCAAAACTTGTGACAGAGCAATCCTTGAACCAGGTTTCAGTGATGGCAAGAACATCACAATCCAGGAGTTCAAGGAGGTTGCAGATGTCAGAGGAGTGTTTGACAGCTGAGCGAGTGCTTACCATGGCAATGTGGAGCAGATTGCAATCAGTGAAAGATTTATGGGGGGAGCAGGGGACAGTGGGCCCCCCTAAGTAACGATAGAACCTGAGGGACAGATGTAGAAGGGGGCAGAGGAGCCAAGGCCGGTAAGGGAGACAGGACCATAATGGGTGAAGAGGGAGCCGGTGCGGGAGCCACCACAGGGGGCAAGGGAGCCCCAGATACAGTGTTAGTGGGTCACTGGTTCACCCAAGAGGAGAAGGCAGATGGGATTGTCAATGTGTGGGGTGGTGGCAAGAAAGCCATGGCGAGGGTAGAAGGGTGGTTAGGAGGTGGCAAGGGAGCCAAGGTGGGCACAGCTGGAATGGGAGCCAGGGCAGCTGAAGGAGCTGGTGCAAAAGGCGGAGGGAGGTTGATAAGGTGGGGGAGGAGCCTATGAAAGAGTAGAAGGTTGGTTTGAGGCCCTGGACCGTGATGGTACCATTGCAGTAGACATTGATGATGACCCTGGAGGTGGAGAGGGCAAGAAAGACCTTGCAGCGGGTACCACCATTGATGGGCAAAGAAGAGAAAGGAGAGAGAAGAGCAATCATATGGAGAGTCCATAGGACGGGTGAGGGAACGACAGAGTATGTCTGTGAGAGTCTCTCTGGCAGAGGCAATGACGTAGGTGCCTGCAATTGGAAGGCCTGGGTTAGAGCTCAGTATGTCCTTCTTGAGGTTCTTCCTGACAGACTTAGTAATGGGTGAAGGATAAGAGATAGAGAAGCAGTTTGAGAAGATAGGAGAGATAGATAGCGCCGTAGCAAACTGCAGAGAGTGAGGTACACTTAACCAGGCTGAGGCCACAGAGGCGCAGCGAGAGCAGAAGGTAGAGGGGGGGAGACAGGGAAAAAGACTGGGAGAAAAACAATGGGTACTGGGGGAGGTAATATGCACAGAAAAACAGTGAACACACAGAGGAAGGGGACGTAGTGGGTGTATGGCTGAGGGGAATAACAGCACAGTGGGACAATGGGACTGAGGAAGGGTGAGGGAACTGGTAGCAGACTAGACAGAGTACAGAGGGGTGGACTTGTTAACACATTCTCATGAAAAGCAGGTTATGCACACAGCTAAAAACAAATGTAAACAGGAGCAGGACAATCAAGATGGGCACACAGCTGAAAACGAATTTAAAAAGCAGCAGGGCAATCACGATGTGCACACAGCTAAAAACGAATTTAAATAGCAGCAGGACAATCAAAGTGATAAATATTTTAGAGGAGTCATCGATCTGACCATGCTAACAAGAGCTTTTGCCTCAACTTCCACTGCCTCCGATGTGAACGCCCGAAGACCTGGATAACCCAGCAGGTAGTCCTTTGTTAAGCGGCTTCACTTCAACACTACAGCTAAGTCAATGCCTAGTCTGGGATGCTGAGGGAAACCCTTATTGATATATTTTTAGGTCCAGTTCATGTACTCTAGATGACAACCCTTATATAACACCCCTCTTAGAATCCCCCTGACCCCACTGAGCCAAGAAGTAGGTCTGTTTTGCAAATTTAAAAGGTTTATTTGAGAAATATAATATATATCTATCACACTTTTATAATAGATTAATATTGGATATCACACTTAAAGTATGACAGTGATCAACAATGGATAATGTTCTACTGGTAAACTGATTTGGTTACTTAGAAGTAGTATAGAGGATGAGGTAGCTGAAATGCTTTATGGTTTCAATGAAATGCAAGGTGGAATAAATGCAGTACAGAAAATAAACTGATATGGTTTCACAAGAGATAATATGTTCACTTTTCCCCTGGTGGCAATTCACCCCCCCCTATATGCAATGCAAGGAGATGAAAGTAACACACACAGTCGTCAGGAATACAATCAAATACAATACGGAATTCAGTTCCCCCCCAGCAAGCTTAGAGGAAACAGGTAGAAGTTTGAAACACAGGCCCAAAATGCTTTTAAATGTGATGGCAATGGATGGGAAAATGTGCTAACTGATTTTAATTCCCTCTAGAGTTATTACCAGGTTGCAAACGGATTTTAACAAATGAAAGAATGGAGCTGCTATTTTGACAAGTGGAGAAATTGAGCCAAATCGCAAATCGCGGTAAATTTCGCGAATGCGTAAATCGCGATTGCGGTAAAAGTATAAGGAGTAGGAAGTCGGTTCTAGGCTTGTTGGAAAGCTGAGATTCTAAGCATTCAGAGGAAATGTCGTTCGTAGGATAAACGGTTCCAGAGATACAGACGATTTAATAAAGGTAGATTTTCAGATTTAAAGTAAAACTCAAAATGACAGGTGACAGCTTGCAGCTGCAGAATCGACAAGTGACAGTTGTGCAGCTTTAAAAATGACAGATGACAGGATTTCTAGGAGGCTGTTCTAATTAGGTTAAAATAGTTTGGATTAGATTATTTTAACTAAGAGATTGGGTTCTGCACAGTTCTGGCGGATACTCACTCCTAATTTTGAAATGAATGGGCCTCGTCACGGATCTGGTCAACACGTCCAGTGGCGGTTCTCTCTGCTCGGCGGGTCAATCAGGCACCGGTTCTGCTCACAGCGATCCGTATCTCTGGTTCTGCTCAGAGCGGTCTGGGTCTGGTCTGCGGTTCAGGCATAAGTTCTTGGCAAAGAATTCAAACAGCTCGCCCGGCTGTTGAATAGTTTGCAAAAGATTTTGAGGCCTGCTGACAAATACTTTTGCTTGTAGTGGGCCTTCTTGGTTCAAAGTTCTGTAGTCTCTGTTTAGCTTGGAAGTCTAAGTGTTGGATCTCTGGATGTGAAGTCGTCGGTCAGCATGCTCCGCAGCAAATGGAATTGAATGTCTCTACCTGTCCCATCAGTCTCTTTTTATGTGTTTTGGAAGTGGGTGTGTGCGTGGCATAACTGAGCCTGCCCCTCTCTACTTGTCATTGGCCCAATTCTCCCCTCTCCCATGATTGGGGGAAGGAAATGGATTGTCATCATGATGAGGTCTGTTTATGGGTCAGAGGATCCTCCCCTGGTCAATTTGCCCACAAATCTATATTTGATTCAAATAGATATTTCCCAGATCCACAATTTGTTGAAATTACATGTACACATTATATATTCCTTATGGTCCATGCTTGTCCGCCTCTGATCTTCCTGGAGGCTTGCATTAAAAAATGACAACATTTTGCGCTTTTTGACTGGTTTACCAATATCGGACATTTACCAAAGAGTATGAACATTAATTGATGAAGTGTCAGATTTTTAACATGCAGACATTTGGAGTAAGGCCCTATTTTCCGCTAGCAACCCCCCAGAATACACCACAGGGTCCTAACACCTCTTAAAACGTGCACAGAAAAATCACAAGAATAATGATATTACTTATATAATTCTGACAAGTCTGTACTATGAATTATCCATCTTTTTTAAAATTATGCTCTGGCTGAAATAGGTGTGGTTTAGGTTCCAAAGCACATGGGGGAAGCTTCTGTCTGACCCCGCCTCCAGCTCGGTTGGCTCCCAGAGGCACTTCTCCTCCCACTTCTCCCAAGAGGAAGCCACTTTACGGCCCCCCTAATATAACATTTGCCTGAGTCAGGACAAGGCTTTGTTCAACCTCCTGCAGGTGCCCCTCCCCTAATTTAATCAGAGAGGTGTCAACTCCTTTTGGTGGGGAAGCAGGATGCAGCTAGGCCTGGGAAGAGTGGCTGAGCAGGTTTCTCCTGTTGGGGGTAGTTGTCAGGCAGAATTCAGCTAAATGTCACTTTAGTTCCCAGTTTAAATCAAACTTACAATTTTTACATATACATCAAATAATTACTTCCTTCAAGTCATTTCAGAATATAGTTCTACATTGTGTCCACCTCTTAGCAAGTCTTTCCTTGGCCTGGTTTGGGTTCCTCTGTTCAGTTTTACACAAAAGTCTGGTGGTTTTAAAACGCCGGCTTTCTGATAGTGGTGAGTACCGGTATTGCATCCATTTTTGGGATCTGTCTTGAATTACTGCATTTCAATAGAGTGGTCTTTTGCTTGATAGTATAGGACCCTTGCTTAACATTGTTTTGATGGCATCCTTACAGTAGAGTGGTGACGTGGAACCCTCCACAAGAAGGTTGTATCTTTGGAGTGGTCTTGTGCCAACTGCGCAGTTCTCCTGGATTCTGGCATGAATGTGGGCGGCGATAGCTCATCCCCACATCCACCCAGTCTATTGATTTAGTTTGTTCTGGGATAGAATAATGGGCGGCGACAGCTCATCCCCACATCTACCCAGTCTAAGGATTCAACATGGGTCAAAACCCTTGACACCATGGGGTTGCCAGCCACTGCATTGAAAGGGACAGTGACCATGTAATCTGACAGTTGCAATCAAGTGCTCTAATGGGAGTGGTGTGCAAAGAAATGGCCCTTGGAAAATTGGCAGTAGGGGTTTTGGGTCCATCACGATCATGATAGGGTGATGAAAAATGTAAAGGTGGACATGACGACACCACAACAGACCAAGGAACACCTCAAACTCTATTTGTGAATGTCGCATTTCTGTTCGTATCAATGCTTTGGGAGCCCCCACTCTCTGCACCCCCTATTCCAGGGTAAAGGGCCTTCCTTCTTTCCTTATGTGGCTCCTGAAATACCTGGCCTGTTTAATATACCAGGGGACTTCAGGCTCCATCTAGCCCATGTGTCTCTGGAAATATTGTTTTTAACTAAACCCTGTCATGCTTTTCTTCTATTCTTTGACCCACTGCTGAGATCCCACACAGTAACATGTAAAATGTGACTCAGAAGCAATGGGCCTCACAAAATGAACAACTTATCAAAATGCAACACATCACACACATCTATGACTCCAAGAAATCAACAGCATACAGAAGGACAAACATATGATACATAGATTTTAAGAGAAAGCTATATTTCACATGGGCCTGCAGTATAAGAATATTGTTACTCTCTTGCCAACATGAACTAGGGGAAAAGCCATATAATTGCTGCCATTTCTTCCATAAAGCTGTGGCCCTGAGGGCAGTTGTCCATTTCATGCATGCCTTTGAAGGACAATAGAGGTTGTGTAGAGTGTGAGACATATGAGCCACAGCGACATTCAGAGGGACCAGTCTGTTGGGAAGTGTCTGGATTTTCCTCGGGCTGAGGCTTAAGGAAAGTAGACATTAAGGTGAAGTAGTCCCTCCGTGAAGCCTATCACTTGACATTGACCGGGGTCCGCAGCACCGACCTGGTAGTGATGAACTTGCACATGAAATCAATAAGAGAATTGCAAGGTCCTCTCCTTTCCTGATGTAACATTAAAAAACGAAAGTACTGGCTTAGAAACCCTAAACTGTGCTTCATATGAGACTGCAGGATGTGGTTTCTAATCATATTTAGAAGCAAAGCAAGAATATGTCCTGTCAGACACTACAGTCATGTTTGTGTGCCAGAATATGCATGTCAGACCATCACATGGGCTGTGTAGCCTCTCGCACGCCACCTGTGCTGAAATTACACACATGATCATCTTATCTATACCATTTATCCCTCTTTATCCAAAGTTGCCACTGAGATCAGCTAGAAATTCAGCAGTCGAGGTGTACAGGACACAGCTTAGCCCCAGTCAGACCAGCATGTGCTGTTGAGTGCTGTGTTCAGCAGTGTGTTACTTACTTCAACCCAGTGTTGCCACAAACAAAGGGACTGTCTGAGGCAAAGCTGAAGATCTTTGCAGATGTAGAAAGAAAATCCTTCTCAAATACGAGGGTGCAGGTGTCAGTCTCCTTTTGCTAGAGACTCCCACGATTTTAGGGACACTTGGCAGCTCTGTTGACAGGCACTGCAAAGTACAAGCCAAGTACTGTTGGCTGTTCGTGACACTATCCCGGACTAACGTTGCTGATTGCCTATGCATTTCACACGTATTGAATCCGGATCGGCACTCGTGGCGTGCTGTTTATTTCAGCCCTGGAGGACGTCTTTGCTGGAGACACGCAAAGTGCCTGACCCTCCATTCAGGAAGTAGGAGGTGACTTTTGTACTTGTACGTAGGGCTCATAGTGCAGTCCATTGAAAACTGTGTGGCCGCATTGCCATTTATAGTAGGAGCCCATTTGAAAACTGTGTGCCCGTAATCATATCCATACTTGGAGCCCACTGAAATCTGTATAGCCTTGGGATGGGTTTAAACTGAGAATTAATTTTCTTATTTTTTTGAAGTCATATATCTAAAACCCCTTATTTATTTATTTATTTATTTATTTTTTATTTCCTAAGGTGTGTGTTTGGGAGGTTGGCCCCGCCCTTGGTTTTGTGCAACGATCCGCCTACTCCGATAAATACCGGCACCTTGGCGCACCCGCGCCGCGCACCGCAAAGTACGAGCTAAGTACTGTTGGCTGTTCGCGGTTCTCGGTGCGAGGTGCCTATCCCCAAGCCTATGTGATTATTGATTTGGGATCTCTGTAATAGATTGGAACGCTCCGAGTAAGTTCCGTCAGGCCCATCGTTCCCTCTTTGCCTCGGAGCAGAGTGGAGCGGAGAGGTGGGAGAGGTGTATTTCGTCCATCCTTTAATTTTTCTTGACTTGCGCGGGTGAGGGTGCGTGTGGTTTCAAGGTCATGTCTTTGAAGGCAGGCATGCCAAAGGGCATATGTCCGCTTAGCGCACCGTGTGTGGCGAGTCGGACGAGTAATAATGTCATAAACTGTCATTTAAGTAATACATCCATGCCGAAGGTTTTGCGAAGGGAAATAAGGTGAAAACCGTCTTAAGTCATGGGACGGATATT
Source organism: Ambystoma mexicanum (assembly GCF_040938575.1). Classification (NCBI taxonomy): domain Eukaryota; kingdom Metazoa; phylum Chordata; class Amphibia; order Caudata; family Ambystomatidae; genus Ambystoma; species Ambystoma mexicanum. The sequence continues at coordinate 1,336,268,771 of NC_090924.1, forward strand.
AGAAAATTCTGCAAAGATCCATTACCGCCAAGGATCCAACCGCCCTTGGCCGGGGGGGCGGGTATAGGTACTCAGCCAATTACTATTAATGACTCCAATGTAAATGTGATTGATGCCTTGTCTAGGAGAAATGGTAATCATGGTAAACCACAACAGCAGGACACAAAGGTAAGTAAAAAAAAAACATCACGTTGGGCACAGTCCCGAGGACCTTAATGGCAAATCTGAATATTTCAATAACGGACACTAGTTTGCTGAATTCGGTGCAATGTACAGCCGTTGATAATGCCTCTAAAGTGGTAGTGGATGGTGGTGAAAAAGATGATGCCATAATTGATTTGAACTTGCTTAATTCTGGGTTTTCTGCACAATTGCTCACAGATAATTTATCGAAAACACCTGATATGTTTTCTACTGTTGGTTCTGGTTATTCGAGTGTAAATGTGTCATATTGTGCTCCAACTCCGAGGAAATGTGTTACTCCATATGTGTGTGTAGATGAGGGGGCACCAAGCTGTGGGAAGGTAGGGCAGGAACCAACAGTACCCAATGATGTGGAACCATTGCAGAAAATAGAAATAGGCAACCCGGTCCCAAATAGTGTTGTACTCATGGAAATTACACTAAAAGCTACTCAATTTTCATTGGCTGTGCTGTTTAAATTATATGATACCTTGGTTGAACAGGTCCGTAAGCAAGCCCTTCAAATTGAGCATTTGCTTTTATGGTAAGAGAAAGCTATGCACAAATTGAAATTGAAAATTGATAATCCAAGTACAACGCGCCCTGATCTAACTACATGTTCAACAGCAGGGAACATGGGTGTTGGGGCGGGGTACAAACTTATGCCACAAATGGATTGTATTATAGGTGAGGTGTTGGAATGTAATGTGCCTGACAAAATAGCTACGCAGGAGGGTAAGTGTACAGAGAATGAAGTTGTAGGGAGGCGATTCGCTAGTAATGAAGGAAGACAAAGTTGCCTATACAGTCTTCACTTAACAGGCAAAAAGTGGTACAAAGCAGAGTAACCATATGAGTAAAAAGCTACCAAAAAATCAACCAATGCCAACAAATAAGAAGGGGGCTAAAATACGAACATTTATCAAAAAGTTAAGCATTCCAACTAACAATACAATCACAACTGCTCAAGCTATTGCAAAAAAATCTCACATGCGTACTTACTCAAAGGTTGATCAAACGGGAAGTGGTTCATTGCAACCAGTACACATGCCCCCCTTGATGCTCTGGTTGATGAGGTAACAGATCAGAATCTCCGGACTGGGTCCAAGAGGGATAAAGCTCCAGTTGAGAAATCCTCTAATTCTGGGGAAGTGAGGACCACTGTGCTGGGCCTCAATATAAGAGATTTCCACCGCCAGGAGATAAGAAAGGCGGTAGATGCCTACATGAGTAGCAATTTAGTGGTTACCATGGATAAGCCGGAGCCAATGCCCTCATGTAAAAAGATTAAAAGTGTTAGTTTTAAAGAACAAAGGGTGGAGACAAATTTTGTCACACCCATAAACATACCTACAACAATAGAGTTAAATAATTTGCCTTTGGGACTCGGAGAGAAACATATGGTGAATCCAGAAATCTGCCAAAAGGCCAAAGAGTACGTAAGTCCTGTAATACCTCAGAATTCCTTGATCTCACAGATTACGCCAGAATTTTTAAACATAATGCAAAATGCTTTGAGTACCGGTGGCAGACAAGGAAGTTCCATGCCCTCAATGGCAGCGGTTACAAAAGTTGGGTCGGCGACTAAACCTGCGACCATTAAGAGAAAATCGCTGACAAATTATTCATTGAGGCTGTCTTGTAACGCCTCTCCGGCAGTGCAATATGAACTAAATAGAAGAGCTATTTTAGCCATATTCTCGGATATACCAAGTCTTGGGGACATTTGTTCCACAGACTTGGAGCTGAGGAATTCCCGGACAAAGGGAATCGCCAATGTGTAAGAATATGGATGAATTCGAGATTGGTGCAAAATACAATCTGGCTTGCTAAAACTGATTTGACATTGTTGGGATTTACAGTATTCACTGAAACAACTGCAAATGTCGAAATCAAAAATGAGGTACCGCTAAATTACAATCTCAATGGTTCTAACCTTGCCTCACGGAAAAGAAATACTAAACAGGGTGAAGTGTGTAATTGTAATCAAAGAAAAGATCGAGCCTAACTAGTACGATCAGCTGCAAATAAAAATCTGGCATTAATTAGTTGGAACACAAGGGGCTTTGTCCATCTGTTAAATAATGACACAATGATCTAGTGCAATTCGACATTATTATGTTACAGGAAACATGGCTAATGTCAATACCTGTGGGGGATGGCTTTGATCTTTTTTTAAATCCTGCATCACAGGCTTTGCACGGAAGACCGACGTCTGGCCTACTCATAGCCATTAAATCTAAAGGGGGATCAGCGTGTAGGCATGGGAAACGCCGAATTAATTTCTCCAACTGGTTAAAGTAAAAGTCAACAATGAATCGTATGGGCTGATAAATGTCAACTGGAATCCAGTGGGAATATCGGACGGGTCCTTTATCAAATCATTTGGAGACCTATGTAGTCTTATTGCAATGGACTCATCAATTTCAAGAATTATAATTGCTGGAGATTTTAATTTGGATTGCACCAATGACCAGCCCTTAAAGTATAATCCAAGACTGAATAAATGGGCTGAATTTGTCTCATCAAATAATTTGATACGGTTGAATGGTGCTTTTCCTTCCGATATTCCCCCTCATCCAACTTGGCATCGTGGTGGTAGTGTTTCCATAATTGACTTTATTTATGTGAATATGAATATGTTTGAGGGGATCAATAAGTTTTGCATTGTGGAAAATACACAGAGTGATCACAACAAACTTGTGATGCAATGGACAGTCAGTGGTGAACCAACAACCGGACAAAAAAATCTAATGAGAGAAAATCTTGTTGTAAATAATAATGGTAATAGGCTATGATGGTCGGAGAGATCGTTATTATGGCTCAAAGATCAACTTGAAAGTCAAAGGTGTACAGGGGGGAATGATTTGCAGCCGTGTTATGCTGACATGTTACAATACCTTAAAGCCGACAGAAGAGGCAATGGAGGGTGTAGGGATCACCTAGATCGTCCCCAGATACATGTGTATGATGCTGCCACCAGAGCAAGGAAGGCTGAGAATCGGCATCAAATAAGGGCAGTTAATTGTTTGACCTTGAAGGAAAGAGGACTTGCGTTGGCCCATATTAAAACAACGTATAAAAATTGGCTCAGAGCTACTAGAGGACTTAGACTGCAGCAGGATGGTGAAAATATGCTGGCGAAAATACAGTCGAAAAACCTAGCACAAATCTGGGCCTTATTGAGTAAGTCAACGCATTACTCACAAACATCATAGAAGCAAATAATGTTACCGAGCAGGTGTGGTGTGCCCATATATTGGAGTATTATGCAGCCCCTTCCAACTCGATAGTGACTATTCCGCAGGATCTGGGTCTTTTTTTCCAAAAGTATGATCTGGAAGATATTAAATTCTTCATAAATAAAATCAGTAACTCAGGTGCCTGTGGACCTGATGGGTTATCAAATAGGACCTTCAAAAAGTATCCTGAGCTATGGGCCAGGATACTCTTTTAAATATTCAGGTTAATCAATACGAATCAATCCTTGCCTGCCTCCTGGACGCATTCTTTGTTGGTCCCTATATATAAAAAAGGTGATCGCTCGAGCCCGTCAAGTTATAGACCCATTGCGTTACTTGATGCGCCTGGCAAGATTTTTACTAGATTGGTGTTGAGAGACTTCAGAGAATGGACATTGAAGAACGAGCTACATGACCCCTTTCAAACGGGCTTTGTAGCTGGGTTGGGTACAATCCCAAATCTTATGGCACTAAATATGCTAAAAAATAAATATGCTAAAATGAACCAAGTGCTGTATATAGCGTACATAGACTTTCAATCTGCTTTTGATTCGATTGATAGGAACATCTTGTATCAAAAACGAGTACAACACAATTGCCCTCAGTCTTTACTGTCGCTGATTATGCGCTTTCACAATAACACCACAGTACAAGTAAGATTAACCTTGGATGGAAAACTGTCTGACAAATTGAATACATTCCGAGGGTTAAAACAAGGTTGTATATTGGCCTCATCAGTCTTTTTTTGTTAGAATTAGGCACGGAGATAAGATCTCTGAAATGTGACCCACCAATATTAGGGACAGAAAAAATCTCGCACTTATTGTATGCGGATGATTTTATTCTCTTATCCCAAACTCCAGCAGGGTTACAGCGGTTGCTTGATAAGTTGAATGACTTTGTGATGAAAAACAATCTAATCATTAATTTGCCTAAAACACAGATTATGGTTTGTCGTCCACATCCTAAGACTAAAGTAAAAAATTACAAGTGGCAGCTACAAAACAGAAGTCTTTCTAAGGTAGAGCAGTATCGATACTTGGGTCTAATTTTTGCAGTCCCAGTGTCAAATAAAATTAATGAACTTGAGAGATATAATAAACTTCAGACGCTAATACAACAAGTGAAAATGTTAAAAGGGAAATTTGGGAAATTTACTATAAGTCATATAATGACTTTTTACCAACAAAGGATCATCCCTACGATATTATATGGAACTGAGTGTCTAATTGTGGCAGTATAAGCTGGCAAAAATGTGAATCCCGGTTTTGGAAAGAGTTACTGATGTTACCAAAATCCATGCCGCTGCCATTGATTAGGCATGAATTGGGCTTATTACCCCTCGAAGTACAAGTGAAGTGGAAAATGGCTGCCACACTGAGAAAAAGCATTTTAGGTCTAAAAACCTTGAATCTTTTGGGAATTATGGCAAAACATCTGCTTGCTCGTGATCAGGTTTTTACCAAAGAATGGTGTGAATATGTATTGCACGCGTTGGCTGATGCATCAATAACATTGGATTTATTGCTTGAGAATCCTGATCGAGCAAAAGCCAAAATATATCAATATGATTGGATTGTAAATCGGAATTTATGTTTTCGATATATTGACTTTAAGTCCAATCCATTTGTACATAAGCATTTTTGAAGTATGGCAGACTATCTCTCCAAATTCCCTAACCCTCAAATGCGTAACCTATACCTAAGGTTCAGGCTGAATCTGTGGCCAACACGTGAAATCCTGGTGAGAAGGAGGATTTCCAAAGATTTGGAATAGTGTAGCTTCTGTAGTAACAAATTCAGCAAGGAAAATTTAGAACATGTTTTAACTAAGTGCCCTAACCTAATAGAGCTGAGGAGTAGACACTTCAGTAAATAATTTGTAAGTTCATGTAGTAACATGGAACCAGAGGCAGTGTGGCACCTTTTATTCAATAATGTAAAGCTAACGGTTCGTATAGCAATCATTCATTTTTTATGGACCATTTTTCCGGATATAATATTTTGATTGACCCTTGATTTTAGAGGGTGATTGCTTTGTGCTGTTGAAATTTTATTTGGTGTTTTCCTTGAATGAATTATGAATTATGATTTATACCGGCATGAATTATGAATAGTATGAATTATGACTTGTATGATGTCATAAATGTGTATAGTAATGAAATTATGATAATGTAAAATTTGAAAGGATGATTTTATTATCCAATGCAAATAAAAAAAATAATGATAATGTAGGGGGCACTCCATGACACGATATGGAATACATTGCCAGAAAAAAGGGACTAGCCAGAAATGCTGTCTGATGGTAAACTCCATTGAGGCAGTTGGTACTGTGGTAGAGTCCAGATTGTCAATACTTTCTTTCAGGAAAGTCATGATTCTATTAAAGACACATAGGCTTGTATTATGCATACTCTTCTTTATTAAAACTCAAGCAGCAATCTTAAAAAGAAAAATCAAAGAAAAAACATTTTCTGTGTCAATGTAGTCTTTGCAGTTTGAAACTCTATTGCCCTCAGGCATGACACTTGTCCTAGTCCATGAATCACAGCGTTATGGTCCTATCACCTCACAATTCCTCATCCCCAATTCCTCTTTCTTTCACTGTCTCACTATAGCTTCCTAATGAATGACTCCATCTCGAACAGGGTATAGCGAAGAACAAAACCTTTAATGAACCAACTCCAGCAGGGATCCGCCGTGTGTTGTCTGCCTGTTTAGTGTCCGCACCTGCTGTCAGGTTCCCTTGGAGGTTCAGCAGATTCCTTTTTAGATAAGTGACTGTAAAATTAATGATGAATGCAACTTGTTATGACATATGATTGATGGGAAATTGATCAGTTAGTTAAAAGAACTTTTAAACAAAAGAGGTGATTGAGCAAACATAAGACTGTCAAGTAAAATTTAGTCTTTAATGGAAAGTCAATACTGTGATGTTTCAAAGGGTCGTTCATTTTCTACAGGGACAGAGACAGTGCCCCAGCTTTGAGTCTGCGATAAACCGCAGGAACTCCATTCTCTGCTGTGGCCTGGGCTCGGATTTCTCCCAATTGATGAGAAAACCTGTTTCTCTAGGAGACTCGTCATTGGGACCATTTGCTCTGGTAGCCGCATCGGATCCTGCGCCATGAGACAAATATCCTTGATGTATAAAATCAGTCTGACTCCTGAGTAGCTTTGTGAAGCACCACTGTGCTGAAGTTAGTCCTAAAAGGGAGACACATAAACTCTCACCTTTGCCAGAGGAATTCTAAAAATTGCTGGTGCCTCTCAGAAATGGGTACTGCTAGATAGGCATCCCTCAAATCTATGTAGGTTAGCCAGTGCCCTTTCTGCAAAATGTCCCTGAAGAGATGGATTTCCTTCATCTTGCAGTGTCGGTACACGAGAAAGGCGTTAAATTGTCTGAGATTATCACCGGCCTCACATTTTGCTTCTGTTTCACCAATAAGACATTGCTTAGGAAGCGTTGCGCCACCTGCTGCGCTTGCCTTATCGTCATTTTCTTTAGAAACTCTCCTACTTCCTTGTCCATGAGGCTTTGTTCCTCCTCTGTGTTTAGGGAGAATTCTCAAAATGTGCTAATTTCCCTTACCTTTTGAGACCCCCAGCAACTTTGCTGGATTTCTAGGATTTGATTTTTCTACCTGGGAAGAGTGTGAGCCTTTTTTTCCCACTCTTCCATGTATTTTGATGTGTGTTTTACTTTTGTGTTCTTTGGTTATGGTGTTTTAAAACAACTCCATAGGCATCATCTTTTTATTTGTGTCACACAACACCTTCAGTGCAGTGGCAAAGGGGTGTCTTTCAGACTCCCCAAAGTTTAAACACTTTCTCTGGGACTGACTACTGTCTCCCAGAGCATGTAAAGTTAAATTTACTTTACTAGCCTCTTTATATATACTGACCCAGCACGCACTCTTCCTATAGAGTGCTGGAGGGGTTGCCTAGCATCCCCTGAGTCAAAACACTTATGTAACAGTCAAATGTTACCCTTTCCTACCATGGCTGGTGGCAGTGGTTTAGATCAAACTACCATGATTTTACCAGACCGCGAACAATGGTAGCAAAAAAATCGGGTCAGCCATGTTTTTCAAGATGGCGCCCAAGACGTATCTGTAAAAACAGACTCCGGTCGACTTTTTTCGCCGTTTCTTTTAGGAAAGGTCCTTCTTGTGTTTAACCAAGTTTGGTCCCTTTGTTCGTTGTCCTTTGACGGGTTTCAGTGCTGAAGCCCTCCTCTGGCGCCTCAGTGTCTGGGGTGGACAGGATGTGAGGGAGGTGCCCGAAACTCCCTGTGCTTAGTCTCCTAGGAGACCTGAATGCACTCTGGCGTGATTGGGTGGCTGGCTGTCCGGTAACGACAGCCACCCTGCTGTGTGTGACACAGCCAGGCTGGAATGAATGGGGGAAAACTGTTTAAAAGCTGGTCTCTGGGACTTGGAAAGCAGAGTCGACCACTGGAACGAAAGAACCGAAGACGAGCTGAAGGAAGAGGACTGCTGCAACTCCTGGACGACTGGCGAAGCCCTGCTGCAGGTCCGAATTGCCTGAAACTCCTTTGACAGAGAAGCCCTTCAATGTTAACTTCTTCCTTTGAATTTGGGGGGACCAACCAACTCACAAGCCGCCTGGAAACCGTCCCTTCCTGGTCGAATTTCCTACAGAGTGCTGTAGAAAACCAGATAGCCAGTGGGAAGGATATCAGTTTGTGTTCTTTAAGGCACTCATACCTTAAACCGACGTTTAGCCAAGCTTGTGGCCTCGTCCCTGGGCAGTGCAGGAACCTCCCAACGTCCTCCTTCTTGTCCCCAAGACTGAAGCACAGGAACAGCGAGGCCTGCTCGAACTGCCAGGAACAACTGCCTCAGCAACACCTCTTCTTCACTTTAAAGGTACTGTGCAAACGCAGTCCGGAAATCTTTTCGACCACAGAGAAAGTTTGTGAAACTTTCCCCTCTTTGAAGGCTGGTCCTTCCCTAAACATTTGTCTAACTTTTCACCTGGCCAAATTCTTCTAAAAACCGTGGCAAAGACTTAACCGTTATCTACCAGAACTGTGCTATCCTATACAAAGACTCTGAACCATTGACTTTGACCCAGGCCTATCGAATTTAATTGCTGGTTGTAGTTAACTGAAACCGTTTGCCCTACCTATGAATGTATTTGGGCTGCATTAATTATAACCTTGTCTTTTTACCCCTTTTTAAAGTAACTGAAGTGCCATTTTGCTGCCACTTCAGGGGAGCTGAACTTGTTGAGTAACTTATTGGTTGTGTATTGTGGTGTATTTGTGAATGATATTAAGCTGCTTTTGCTAGTGTAATGTTTTCTAATTGACTGTGTAAATACATGTGTATTCTTTTACCAAGAAACCCTTAGTTGAACCACTGAATTTGTTAGTCCCTTTGTGTAACTTGTTCTACTGCTCACTTCAACTCGAGATATGTCTGGCTGCTCAGCCAATGCTACCAAATAACTGTGTAGTACAGGCTTGTACCAAAGGTGAAATGGTACTGACACTTGTAGTCTTAATTGCATGTAGTGTTCCCAAAGGGTACTGCATGTGATTCTGCCTAAAACTCTGAAATTGCGAAAGGGTGCTGCAGTTTAGTTTGTGCTCTTTAAAAATTACAGACAACACCCCTGCACAGTCTCTGCGACCCAAGAGTCCACGGTAAGCTCATCCCAAGCACTTAGGTGAATCGCTAGCCTACCAACTATCACGGGAATTGCATTGCTTGCTGCTGCGCTGTGTGCATATGACTGTACTCTCACCTGCTGCTGCAGTGCCAACCCCAACCCCTGCCTCTTCAACGGGAGGGGAAGGAAGGATTCAGCCTTCTGTCTTCCTGCTGTCACTAGTTATTTCTTCTATAGGGCCTCTGGCCTCCTCAGTGTCTGGCGGATATGCCTCTGCTTCTGCCGCCCTGGCGGATGCACAGGGCACAAACACTCTTTTTAACAATGTCTGACCTTTGTCCAGAGCAGCAAAGGTGTTAACAAATCTGGACATGTCTTTGACAAATGTTTCTCCAAACAAAAGCCCTTTAGCTGCTGCAGTGGCCTCAGAGGATGCCAACTCCCTGAGTTTCAGGTCGATCTTTACTACACTCGATCATCTGCACTCCGCTGCTATTGTACAGTTGGTATTACTTATTAAACAAACTGTTCTTTGTGCCCAATTAGCCAGAATATGCACATCCATAGGCAGGGCCTCTTTGGTCTCTTCCACCATTTTAATGATCTTGGCCAATGGACCTATGGAATCGGGGAGTGCGTCCTGGCATGCTATCCATGAGCGGTCAATGCCCTTTTCAGGTCATTGGTGTGCTTCACCATGAATGAGTCCACCTCCAGAGTGTCCGCTACTTTATCTGGCAGAGAAGGTCTGGGATATTGTGCCTTCAATTAGCCTCTCACCTCCTTATTTAGAGGCGTGCGCAGTCACCTGCTCAGGTACCTTTTGGCCTTAAGTGGGGGCTTCCCCTCCGAGGATCTCGGGTGGAGTAGCAGGTCTGGATGAAAGGGGTCGACCAGGGAACTATCTCTGCATTTCTAAACGCTCTTATTGTGCCTTTTGCACGGTTCTCCTTCCTGAGGAGTGGCCAAGCTCACAGAAAGGTGAGAACTCTCAGTGCTGCTGGAATCCCATTCAGTGCCCTCTTGGTCTTCCTGTGGGCTAAGGGGTATGTCACCTTGTCCCTTCCATCACGCCTTTCCCTTAGCATGCCTTTCTTTTGTGTGTCCTTTGCGTGATTTCGGACAGTGGTTCTCCACTGGCCTTATGTTCCTCCTGCCATTGTCTCTTGCAGGCTCTGGGCCTCACAGCTGTCGGCCCTTGCGAGAAGGCGACCCAGCCCAGGAGACAGTCCAGCTTATGGGTTAGCAGCCCTATGCCTGCCCATGCTGCTTTGTCCATCAGCTGTCCCAGAGAGGGGTCCTGTAGAATGTTTGAAGGCCCTTCTCTGCTTTACACGCTGTCAGAGGATTCTACTTATACCCAGGTCATATTGTGTAATGCACAAGAGACAGACAGCTAGCAGCCGCAAGGTGACGTACAGGCTTTTTATTATTAAATTTAATTTATAACATCTCTCAATGGTCGTGAGGCTATTTCTTCACTTGTTTAATGTCTTTGAAGTCATTTAAACAGTACATTTTACATCAGCTAGTCCAGAGATTGGTGACATGCTGTGGCATGCTGGAGTTCCAAGTGGCTGAAAGTTATGAAATATAACACAAGAGGCTAAGAGGTAAGATGCCTGAAGTAATTTTGAAGCAATGAAAAAACGGATTTGAAGCAGATATAAAGAAATATTTAGGTGGCATGCCACATTAGAATTGACACAGAAAAGGGACTTTCAGGCCCTGCTGTTTGAATAGGTCATAAGAATTAGCACCAGACATTTCCCATCTAAAGCATTGGTGCAATGGTAGAGCTTCAGACTACAGCGAATGAGGTTGAAAGTTCAAGGAAGGTGTCAAAATGTTCCTTTTTATTTTTATTTGATTTATAACATCTCCCAATGATTGTGAGGCTTTTTACTCACATGTTTAATGTCTTTAAAGTCATTTAAACAGTAAATTTGACATCAGCTAGTCCCGAGAGGGTTGACATGCTGTGGCATGCTGGAGTTCCAAGTGCTTTCAAACATTCAATTGCTGAAAGGTATGAAACATAAGACAAGAGACTAAGAGGTGAGATGCCTGAAGTAATTTTGAAGCAATGAAAACACTGATTTGAAGCAGATATAAAGAAATATCTAGGTGAGATGTGTTCAAGCCCTGCTGTTTGAATAGGTCATAAGAACTAGCACCAAACATTTCCCATCTAAAGCATTGGTGCAATGGTAGTGCTTCAGACTACAGTGTAGGAGGTTGAAAGTTCTAGGAAGCTGTCAAAATACTAAGTTTTCTTTTTTTTAAAAAAATTGATTTATAACATCTCCCAATGATTGTGAGGCTTTTTACTCACTTGTTTAATGTCTTTAAAGTCATTTAAACAGTAAATTTGACATCAGCTAGTCCCGAGAGGGGTGACATGCTGTGGCATGATAAGTGCTTAAACTATGCATTTGCTGAAAGTGTTTCAATATAAAACAATCCCACAATGATTGAGAGGGTATTTTTCACTTGTAGAATGTGTTTGAACTCCTTAAAACTGCACATTTTCCATCAGCCAGTCCAGAGATTGGTGACATGCTGTGGCACGCTGTGGCATGTGCCACATGTCACATTCGGCTTCTACCCCTTCTCCCGGGCTGGGCCACGCAGAAAAGGTATGTTTCTTTTTTAAAAAATACATCATTAAGGTGCAGGGAAGCGGGGAAGGGAAGAGGCGCTGGCAATCGAAGCTGCTCGGAATGAGGGCTTGTACCATAGAATACAGCGCACGTTAGGAGCATCCTGATTGGACAGCGCCCCCCTCCCAGGGTGCCAATGGTAGATCTGAGAGCCCCTTTGATAGTGACAGCCAATAAGATTGTCAGAAACATCCTGCGCTCACTCAAATGTACCACATTGTTTGCCGATAAGCAGAATGTTGAAGGGTGAGTGTTAAGTATCAGTAGCACTATCGTTTTAGAACTGACTGCTGTGAGCTTCAGATCACACACACAGGAATTATATTTACTCTTTCATTTTATTGCAGGTATTTGATACAGCGCAACATATCAAGGAGCAGCAAAGTGCTTTACAGAGAAATAGGGTCATTTTACAGAAGGCAATAACCATGCTCTAAAAAACATCTATGTTAATACTGCATTTCCCGGGTAGCGTTAACACCTGATTTTGAATTGTTTATGATTTACCTGGTGTGACAATGAGGGACATTTGTTCCACCTTGTCATATCGCTTAGGGAATACAAGAGATACCTCCCCATCTAGATTTTATGCTGCTTAAAATCATAGTGACTTGCAACATCTTATTCCTTGCCCAGCCTGGAGTGAGGACATCAGTGGGGACTGGCTGGAGCCACACCACCAGATGCAACTACCCCAGTGCTCAAAAAGTAACTCTACACCAGCACTCCCTAATTTGTCCCAGTACATAAAAATATGAATACATTTAAACTGCCTGTCAGCCACCTGTCTCACCTTTGCTTCTGCCCATTACCGCCCCTCTCACCCTGCATTAACCCACATAGCCACTTTGATGACCCCCTGACTGCAAGTGCCTCCCCTTGATCCTTTGATCCCCTTGACTGCATCTTCACTAGAAACTTGTGACCCCTACCTATTTTGCTGTTGCCAGCATCACTGTTTATGCTGACACTTCCCTTCTGTGAAGCCCCTTGCTTTCCCTGTTGCCCTCATTGATTGTTTCTGCTACCCCCTTGGTACCTGTGACCCCCCATGACAGCATGTTTACCCCCATAACTGGTAATGTTTCCACATTGGCCCCTATGACCCCACTTATTTGTTGTCCCAGCTTTCCAACTGTGAAACCCTCTGCTCCTGGCACCACCATGTGCCTCCTACTGGTGCCAACATCCCAGCCTTTTCCCTGAGTCACCTCCTCCCCATCCTCAACCCCACAACTCCAATACAACTACAGATTCCCTCATTCTCTGACCATCACCTCATGCCCATTCTACACTTGAACAGCTTGTCTCCTTCAACTCCCAAATATGCTGAGCACCCACCAGGACCATGATGTAGTCTTGGCACCCATATTTAATTGATGAAGAGATGAAAGTCCTGTTGGATGGTGTACTGAAGGATGCAGCACCCCTCACAGGTCTGGCCACTAGAATGTGTCCGCCTGAAAGCATACTAGGTCAGGAAACCATTCCTCAACCTAGTGAATTCTCTCGCTCCCACCTGACGCAGCAAGTCCCAGGTCCAGATGAACTGGCAGGACCTAATGAGGCATGCTTGCAAGCTGGTTGCAGACCACCGACAGGAGTGCTGGCCACAGGAGGTGGTGAAGCAACAACCGAGCCAGAGCGGAAGTTGTGGGAAGAGCATGCCAGCAGTTTTATTGACCTTAGTGGCCTGGAGAGAATCAGAGCATTTGAGACTGGTGTTGAAGTTGAGTACACCACATACATGCAGTAAATAAGCCATTAAGTGACCTGAAAACTGTGTGACTTAAAAAACAATGTTGGTAGTGTCACAAATGAAAATAAGAACTCCAATAAACCTTTACACGGTCACATATCAACTGGAACACCAACTGTCTGTCCCACCAGTTAACTCACACATGTTTTCTGACCACTAATATGCAACTTAATTCCCAGAAAAGTCCAGACTCTCGCTAAGAGGAATCCATCCTTCTCCACTACCATAAATCACCCAACAGACCTCTCAAAATTGCAGGTAGCCCGGTGGAGGGCTTTACTCCCAGTTGAGCCAGCGATCAAAACCCTGCTTCATGAAAGAGTTAATGTTCTTCTGCCAGCTATCCTATTTCCCAAACCAGTCGGTTAGTGCACATTTGTGGCTTCATCTCGCCTAAACATGTGGTTCATATGAAATAAACATGACCACAAAAGTGCAGCGCAGTGGAAGTGAACACACAGACATGGAACAAGAATATGGCAGTTCCATTTCCTTCTTTGGGAGACTAGGCAAATGACAGCAGAGGCTAATGAACTGTATCCCTCCTTAAGTGTTATTCTAATGTGGGAGTCTACTGTGAACCATGTACCATGTGACACTTTATTTCATAACCTTGCCTTTAATGCCATCCTCTTCCTACTGCATTCCAGTGGCTCACCTACCAATGTGTGCCATACAATGGAGCCCTCATTTGCTCTTCCCCACGAGCCCCCAATATGGCATGCCTCGAGGTGGGGGAAATCCTTATTGTCCAAATCCTCACTGATGTCCCTCAGCACTGATTCTGCACACTGGCAATACTTGGCTCTGATACCTCCATTGTGGCCTTGGAATTGGCAGAAGAGGATGCAATATATTCACCTGCTAAGTATCCCCCCACTACCACTGGAACTCCAGATCACTCCTTAATGACACCATCAACCCACAGCATGACTTGATGTAATGCCACTATCAAGGCAGTATTAGCCTGCATGACAGGTTTTCCAGCATATAAGGGAAATTATTGTCTCTTCTGTTGACACGAATAGCACCTAATAGATAGCAAGGTCCGGAATGCAACTCTTCCCCCCCGTATGTAGCTCGCTTCCAAGAACAGAAGCGCTGTGTTCTATTCAACAACAGAAAGATGCCTCCGCACTCAAATTGCAAATTGTTACTAGAATAGATGTTTGAAGGTGTCATAGTTGTCGGAGATGTCCATCATCACACCAAGTTCAAAGAAACCCAATAAAAGGGGGGTGTTAAACATGTCATAGCTGATTGTTTGATATGCATTTTGTATATATGTAACTGATGTACATAATTCACTCTCTTGCGTCCCTCGAGGTCTAGAGATACACGTCGCAGGGCGTGAGACCGAGTTGGCCAACTGAGACTTTTGCTTTGCAATAAACCCTAGCTTTGGGAATACATCCTCGTGTCTGGCGTATCTATCTTGTGTGGTGACTCGCCTTGTTTCCATAGACGTTAGGGACCTCTGGGTGCCCCTTTCAAGATGGCGCCCGAATAGGGACCCTCCCCCACTTGTTCCATCACATAACGTTGTAATTGAGTAAGGCGGAGAACGGCGAGGACGGGACGATCGAGCCAGGATCAAGAGGTGTTCGAGGCGCCCTGTAAAAGTGATGAGAGACTCCTTTGCAGATCTGCAAACATCTGATCCCTGATCGACGTGCCTGGCTAGAGAACAAGGAGGTGAGGGTCCCGAAACGAGGCGGAAGCCAAGAAACGCAGACACGACGTCCTTTGGTGAGTCAGTATACAGACGACTTGATTTATCAGGTGAGTCATTCCCTGATTCAAAGTAATCCTGATATTGGTTGAGAGTTGACTTTGCAAAATCAAACGCCCTAGGTAAGGTTGATTAACCAGGGGTAAGGTTGAAACATGCCTGGGGTATTGTCCACCTTAGCAGGGTTTTTCCGCTGTGGTAGACACTCTTTGGAAGATGGCCAAATTGTACCACCTGGGGGAACGCCAGCGTATGAGATGTATGTGAAGTATGGAGTGGGTGCGATAATATTCTGTGAGACTTGGCATAGGCAAACCAGAAAGCAACAAGACCATCAGTGGCCGATTAATGGTAGTTTTGAGATAGCGAGGATAGATAACCTGGAAAGGGTGTTGATAAGAAAGAAAGCGCGTCCTGCAGCATTTGAGACTATTAAAGACTGGAGAAAGGAAGCAATGCTCTGATTTAAAAGCAGAGCGAAGCATGCGCGCAGGCATAAATCGAAAGGTGAAGTAGCGGAAGAGAAAGAAGAGGAGGAGTGGACTGAGAGTCTAAGAAGAGCAGGTAGGCGAGACCAGTTGAATATAGAAAAGATATATCCACAACGGGAATTACACATAGCAGATGAATTGATAGAAAATATATTGACCCATACAAAACAAGGCCCAAGATCAGAAGTGAGGCCAGACACGTCAGTAGCTATTACCCAGACCCCGCCCGTAGCCCAAGCTCCCCCTCCGGTAGCTCAAGCCCTCCCATAGCCACAGACTGCACACGTAACACTTCCTATTAGCCAACCAGGCCCACAACAGACACTCCCTGTTCCCATTGTCCCACCCGCACCTCCCGCCTCAGACACAGATTCAGTACCGTCTGTTCCTCCTGGGGTTGAAGTTGAAACCACGGGGGCAAGAGGCGGGACTGACCAACGGGGATGCACGAGGGTAACTCGCAGTGTGATCAGCAAAGAAAGGAAGGTGGAATTGCAGCAACAGGCAGAGATGTATATAGACGGGAATGATGGGACGGCAGCATTGGCTTCGATGTATGACTTCCGAAGAAGCAATGAAAGACAGATAGTGTTGGAATGCATGGGTGAATATTTGGTGGAGAAATGGAAACAGTTAATTGGGAAATTACCACCGCAGCGATTGTTAGATTTGAATGCATTAGCACGTTGTAGGGAGAGGGATGAAGAAGTGAGAGAACATGTATATGGACTTTTTGAACTTAAAGATGAATTAGATAATGATTATGCCAAAATGTTTGCTACACCTGGGTACAGGAGTAGGGATATCGTGAGAAATAGGAAGGAAACTGTAGAGCCATATATACAACGACGACATTCAATGTCGTCAGTGCAAAGGGACGACAAATTAAAAGTATGTATACGAGAAGCTTTTAGATGGATGTCGGATCCCAGTATTCCCACAATGGAGATACACGAGATATTTGATGAATATTCCATCCCCATGAAAAGAAAAGCACTACAGTAGATGGCTGAACATTTATTAGAGAAAGATATGAAAAACAATAAGGCCAGCCCACCCGAAATAATGGCAGTATATAGAAGAGCACTAGAGCGAGGGACAGGAGACACAGCCCTATCGTTGGATCTGGGAATATTGTTACATCTAAGAGAAGGGGGGGACGGTAAGTGGGGCATTTCCTATGAGAGAGGTCCCACCTACCTTTGTGCCCAAAATAGAGGTTCCCTCAGTGGGCAATATAGCAGCGCAGGTAACACCAGCCCATTACACCGCCCAATATGTGCATGTCCCCTTTTTCAGACAGGAGGTGAACAACATAAAGCAGACGATTCCTGATATAAGAAAGAATCCTGCAGGGTTTTACAAGGAAGTAGAGTCTTGCCTACAATCATCCGTGCTTACCATGGGTGATATAGACCTAATATTCCCGGTGATTCTGCCAGCAGACATATGGAAACAAATAAGGAAGGTAGATGACGCAACGGCCCTTGGCACCACATGGGCGGACTTGATAACAGAAGACAGGAATAAAGCGGATGGAGGGACACCAGGAGCGAACCTGGTGGCATTACCAGCACGTATAGTGCAGAAGTTAAAAACAATTGTTTCAGAGAAAAGAATCCAATGGGACAAATTGACTGCGTGTGTACAAGGCAAAGATGAGTTGGCTACAGATTATTTTAATAGATTTGAAGAAGTATTCACAGACTTCAGTGGGCAGGATGTGGGCTCGGAAGCGAGAAAGAGGTTATTTGTTGACAAATATGTGAGGGGGTTAAAACTTCCAATCCAGGATCTAATAATGACATCAGAGAGTGCATGGCAAGCAAAAACGTTGCGCGAAGTATTACATATGGCCCAATATTATGAGCACAGGGTGACTGCAGGAAAAGAAAAAGAAGAGAGGGATAGGGTAAATCTGAAAACACGGGTATTACTGCAGCAAGTAGTAGGACATAATAGAGAGAGAGGGAACGCACAAGGAAGGAGTAATTTGAATATGCATGGGGGAACAGTGGGACCAAATCAGTGTGCATATTGTAAGGAGGAAGGACATTGGCGAGCGCAATGTCCGCATCTACAGAATAGAAATGGGTCCGGTCAGAGGAGACAGCATAGAGGACACCCAGGAGCGAATGGACCAAATAGGAATAGTATGCAGCAGCATCACAATAACGGAGGTAATCAAAACCAAGGCCAAAACTAAAATGCCCCAAACCAGAGTCAGGGACAGCAAAATCAACAATATGGAACCCAGAGTGGGTGAAATAGAGGAAAGAGTGGGAACGTTTTCGATACACAGCCAAACACGCATTACAGTAATAGTAATGATTACACAAAGGACGATGTGTTATTTCCCCAATAGGACAGCCCAGGACAGGGGTCGCAACCAGTGTCTATTCCCGTGAATCAGAGAGGACCCTACGTAGAAATGAGAGTCGGGAATGAGGAACACCGCTTTCTTGTAGATACAGGAGCACAGAAGTGTTCAATAGACCACCACTTGGTTCCGGATATACCACTGTCAGGGCAAAAGAATGTTTCCGTAGGGTTCGCAGGTACACCAGTCATAAACCCAGTGTCCAAACCAGTCCCAGTTACAATAGGACCAATTTCTGAACATTGTCCTTTCCTTTTAATAGAAAATTGTGGGGAGAACTTGTTGGGATTAAATTTGTTGAAAAAACTAGGTTCCGTTATACATTGCACGGCAGACGGATTGTTCCTAACGATTTGGCCACACAATGCCCCTGTGTCAGAATTCATGTCTGAAACGTTACAAGGGGAACTAAGTAAAGCACCAACCTGTATATGGGAAATGCATGACAATGATGTAGGATGTTTAAAGATAGAGCCAGTAAAGATCATTTTAAAAGAAGGTGAGAAAGGATTGAAGTGTATTGTTACAGATTTGGTGATATTAGGGGTTATGGAGGAAATTACAGGCAGTACATGCAACAGCCCGATTCATCTAGTTTATAAAAAAGGAGGCAATGAGATACCATACCATTTTATAATTGATTTGTGCGCATTGAACAAGGTAGTAGATCCACAATTTCCTCTAGTGCCAGATGTCACTACAATATTGACAATGATACCTGTTTCAGCAGAATATTTTAGTGTAGTAGATTTGAAAAACACATTCTTCAGTATTCCAGTGGACAAGGACAGCAGATATTTGTTCGCGTTCACATTAGGAGGACGATCATTTACATTTACGCGGATTCCGCAAGGTTACACGGAAAGTACAAGTATTTACAGTAGAGCATTAAAAGAGCAACTAGACATGCTAGAATTACCCGTGGGTTGTGTACTCTTGCAATACATAGACGATCTACTGCTAGCTGCAGACAGAGAGGAGATTTGTAAAGAAAGCACTGTATTACTACTGTCACACCTAGCGGCACATGGCCATAAAGCTAGTTTGAAGAAATTCCAATACGATCGAAAGGAGGTGGCCTATTTGGGCTACCTACTTTCGAAAAGAGGGAGAAGACTAACGCCAGAACGTATAGAAAGTATTTCTTGTATGCCTATTCCAAAGACACAAAAAGGAGTCAGAGCCATAATAGGCATGGCTTCATATTGCCGACAATGGATTGGTAATTTGGCGTTAATTGTGAAGCCGTTGGTGAATTTGACTAGAAAGGATGCGGTTATGCCTTTTCAGTGGGATGAGGAATGTCAGAAAGCATTTGATGGATTAAAAACTGCATCATGCTCGGCTACAGTTTTGGGTACGCCAAATTATGAGAACATTTTTAGACTGTTTGTGTGTGAAAGTGAAGGATGTGCATTGGCAGTTTTGACACAGGAACAAGGTGGAAGAAATAGGCCATGCTGCTATTTTTCTTCTGCGCTGGACCATGTAGCGCGCGCACTACCACGATGTTTGCGATATGTCGCGGCGGTTGCTGTGTCAGTGAAATAAACGGAAGGGATGGTATTGGGGCACACTTTAATTTTGATGGTGCCACATGCCATAGACGTTCTATTAAATAGGACACAGACGCAACTCCTCACCTCTGCTAGATTGACAAGATATGAGATTATCTTGTTCGCGCCCCATATCCAAATTATGAGGTGTAGCGCGTTGAATCCTGCAGAATTAATGCCACCAACCATAAAAGAAATTGGGAAGGATGAATCACCCCCCACGATTGCTTAATGGTCACTGAGGAAGAAACCAAGGGGAGAGTTGATTTAAGTGATATCCCACAGAAAGAGCCAGATGGAGAGTTATTTTGTGACGGCTCATGTTTTAAATTACCAGATGGCACGACAACTGCCGCATATGCTATCACTACCCTAGAGAGCGTTGTAGAAAGCAAAAGAATTCCCTACAAATCGGCACAAGCCGCAGAGATGATAGCATTAACCAGAGCCTGCGAGATTTCTGAAAATTCGAATGTGAATATTTATACTGATAGTAAGTATGCTTTGGGAGTGGTTCATAACTTTGGTCGACTCTGGGCTGAGAAGGGTTTTTGACATCACATAGCGCCAGAATTCAACATGGCCCTTTGATTGTATGATTACTGTCTGCACTCACGCTTCCAAAGCGCCTAGCAATAGTGAAATGCGAGGCACACAAAAAGGTAACATGCAAAGTAGGAGAGGGAAAGGCGTTTGCAGACAGAATTGCAAAACAAACTGCCACTGATTTAGATACCAAAATGATGACGGTTCAGACTGAGGAAGTACCCTGTATGATAGAAAATGGAGTTGCCACTGTCAAAGAAATGCAGGCCGAAGCTACGGCCGATGAAATACAGGGGTGGGCAGAGGTATCTGCTGAGTTGTATCTGGAGGGTTGTTGGGTGGACAAGGGAACTAGAAACTGGATGTTGCCAAATTCGTACGTGACTGCAATGGTCACAATGGCCCACAGCCCTACGCACATCTGTGCGAAGAAAATAATACAGCACCTTTCTACAGTTTGGCAGAATGTAAACATAAAAAAGAATGCAGAGAGGTTGCTGCAGAACTGTATCACGTGTTTGCAACACAATGTAGGAAAGGGAACAGTGACTCCAACAGGCAGTTTTGGTCCGCCCTCAATGCCATTTGATGTGATCCATTTTGATTTCATAGAGATGGAGAGATGCCAAAACTTAAAATACGTCTTGGTGGTGATCTGTGCATTCAGTAAGTGGGTGGAGGCACATCTATTGAAGGACTGCACAGCAATTAGCACGGCAAAAGTAATGCTTGAGGAGTACTTTTCCAGATTTGGCTTGCCCCGTGTCCTATGGTCCAATAATGGACCACATTTTGTGGGTGCAGTGGTATGACAGATATATGCTGGTCTTCAGATTGATAAAAGATTCCATAGTTCAAGGCATCCAAGTTCTGCCGGTCTTGTGGAGAGGCACAGCGGGATTCTTAAATCAAAGATTAGCAAGATTTGTGCGGGAAGCAAGTTGAGTTGGGTGGATGCATTACCAATAGCACTATTATGCATGCGTACGTCTGTACAGGCTAAAACTGGGCTCTCCCCGTACGAGATCGGGATGGGGAGGCCGGCAAATGTATGGTGCGCACCACAGCCAAAACGACTTAGTGAGGTACAACATCCTGTGCTTAGTACTTATTGTGGCCTTTAAATGCAGAAATTGTGCTTGATTCATCAGCAGATGCAGGAGGCATTGCCAGTGAGATACACCGGTCCGTGGCACGCGCTGGTGCCAGGCGACTGGGTGCTGCTAACATTTTTTGAAAGAAAGTCATCATTAGCACCCAGGTGGCGCAGGCCTTATCAAGTACTCTTGCCGACGCAGACGGCAATAAGGGTGGATGGAAGAAGTCGTGGATTCATGCCACCCATGCCAAGAAGATTCCAACTGCACTGAAAGACTTGCCTGACACTGATTCTCGGAAAGAGACAGCGGTCCCAGAAACGAAAGTAACTGTTGCCAGTAAGCAGCCACCTAATCTGCCAAAACGGGAAGTGAAACTCGAAACAAAGCCTGATACGATTGCCAAAGAGGGGGAAGGGCAAAAAGTGCCCCAACGTTGCCCAGCAGAATCGACATCACTGCTGTAGAGGAGAGAAGCGTGAGAACTGTGCAAGTCGGACAATTCAAGACTCGCGGCTCCTCGGTGCAATCATAAAAGTACATGTGTCAGGAACCAGAGAGGACAAGCTGGGCGCACATGGTACTAAGGCAATAAGATAACTGATCAAAGGTCCTCTGAGTAGTATAAGAAAGGACAAGTGATCTTACCTAAAAACGAATAAACAAATCCAGGCTAAAAGGGACAGGCAGAACTGAACTGTGACAATTCCGTTGAACTTATTGACATCAGAGCAAGCGCGACGAAGAGAGATATCCACCACGAACTGTGATAAGAAAGAAGAAGAACGACGAGAAACATGCCGGGACCGTTTCCAGCCTCCTTCTGCACCACCACTGCTGAGAATGAGTCAATTATAAAGACTGTAAGCTTAAGAAAAACGCATGGTAAAACAAATTGTATGCTGGTACTGACAATAATAATGTGCTTTATGAGCGTGGTAGCACCAATATCGACAGCCCTAATATTATGGTATGTGGAAGCAATACACCCATTAGAAATGTTTTTACCAATAATTAATATATCCACTACTGAAAGCCCAGTTCAGGTGATTACTTATACCCTGCCCCCAATGGAAGAAAGACACAGGGAAGGTTGTGGAAATAATACATTGCTGTTGATCATGAACATGACACATGCAATTCTAAAGAAAACAAATTGCTGGGTATGTGCCCATTTACCACAGCATGCTGGGAAAGGAATAGGGTGGTATGTACAGCCATTACCATTAAGTTCGCCATGTAGTGCATCTTTAGGTGCAATGTTTTATGGGAAATGGAATGAGAGTAGTACGGGTCAATTAGACAGAACCAACACGAATGAGTTTGAGGAGATAATAATGAAGCCTGTGGGTTGCTCCATTTTCCATAAAGCACAAGTAATAGCCCCAGAGCCCACGAAGAAAAGTATACAAAAGATAACACGACAAAATAGACGAGATAGATTGTCCCCACCTGAAAAACATCTGTAATGACGTTTCGTGTAAGAACAGAAGGGGACAAAGATGCAATCCCCCCATTTTACACGGTGAATTATAGCCCAAGAACTGTCCCTTTTTGTCTAAAAAAGAAAGGCTCCTTTTCAGTCGGAACATATACTGGATGCATGAATACAGTGCTATTGAAATGGGAAATAGAGCCAGTATATGTAGGTGATCCAGTTTATTTTATATGTGGAGAGAAAGCATATCCATGGTTGCCCAGAAACTGGGGAGGTACATGTTACCTAGGTCTACTGTTCCCAGGAGTATTCCTCTTAGAAACAGCAAACATGGCCAGACTATCCAGAACTAGAGTCAAAAGGACTGACGAGGGTGTTTTAATAGCAACTGATGTAGCAAAATCATTCATTCCATTCTTAGAGCAGATAGTGAACTCCTATAACATAAGGCAACTGTCCAGAATCCTAAAAAATACAATAAACACATCAACAGATGTACTATTTAACATGACGTTGGAAGAAAGAGGAATCAGGTTAATGACGCTGCAAAATAGAACGGCTCTCGATGTGATCCTGGTTGATCGTGGGGGAATTTGCAAAATAGTGGGATCAGCGTGTTGCGTTTATGTCGATGACTATTCCCCCACGATCTTTGAAGCAATAAAGAAAATGCACGTCCTAAGCTCTGAACTCCCTACTGGAGAAGGAAGCTGGGGAATAGGATCTTGGTTTTGGGGAATACTACGTTCTTGGGGATGGAAGTTGATCTCAATATTAGTAGTGGTGTTTGGAATATTCCTACGTTCTGTTGTTGTATACATCGTCTACCCATAGTTTGCGTTGTGGTAACTGAGGGATGTACGGAAGGATGTATGCATATGATGACAAAGAAAAAAAGAATCATGGTCGAACTGACCAAGGCCCAAATGAGATGAGAGCAGTAAAAGAGTTGATGGCAATAGATTTTGATGAAGACGATGATGTTTACGATAGCATGCAAAATTCAGACATAAGTACTTCAGACTCATCATCACTAGAGGAGGTTTCAATAAATAGATGAGACGTTTGGCATACGGCCAAAGGAGGGTTTGTCAGTCTAGAAAAATGGATACCTCTACTTTGTGACCGCAAACATATTTTGGTGGCCGTGGGCCAACCGTCTCATGCATGATATGACAGAATATAGGTTTTCGAGTTTACCAATGAACGGCCATTTTGATGTAACAAGAATCGCCATTTTGTTTTCTAACCATTGCTCATTGCTTTCTGTTCCTATTGCTTCGCAGTATATTTTCCACTTACACTGCTCAACTGTAAAACATTGTTGTCTGTACGTAAAAAGGACAAGGCCGCAGGGCGAGAGGATAACAAGAGTTCGTTGAAACACAAACGTAGGCAGCGCCAGGAAGAATGCCTGGCTCCCTCCCGAATGTAGCCTTGAAGCAGAGCTGCTGGGCATTTAATCATTTTGCAGCTGCCAGCCAGTCTCGTTATATGGTAGAATATGTTAGAATAATATAGCTAAAGGCTTGAATTATGCTTTCCTTATGGCCCCCCTTTGCTGAGCCCGCTAGAGCGTGTATATATGTAACTGATGTACGTAATTCACTCTCTTGTGTCCCTCGAGGTCTAGAGATACACGTCTCGGGGCGTGAGACCGAGTTGGCCAACTGAAACTTTTGCTTTGCAATAAACCCTAGCTTTGGGAATACAACCTCGTGTCTGGCGTATCTATCGTGTGTGGTGACTCGCCTTGTTTCCATAGGCGTTAGGGACCCCTAGGGGCCCCTTTCACAAGAACCAAAACATTACATAAAATCACCATAGTAAAACTCTAGAAGATGCTACTAAAACCATACACATACCCATTGTCACAACAAATACAATCCTCAATTCTGTCTTTAGGCACAGTGAGAAGGGAGCCTGAGAATAGGCAGGACACAGTAGCCAGAAAGATGCATTCACATATCTCCTCAATAAGTAACATTCGTGTGTGCTGGAATCCTGATGCATCTCAAACATTCAGTCAGTCTGCATTGGCAACCAAGCAACATCTCTGTAGCAACCCCCTCCAATCCCTCTGAAGACACAGAGGCCCATGCCACATAGCTGAGGAAAAGGGGAATGGTAAATGAAACAGTGGCCCATGATCTGCATCTTTATCCATGCCTACGGAAACACATAGGAGAATAGTAAGATGATGTCTTGTTTGTTTGTTTGTTTATTATTTGTAATGTGCCAAAATACCCTAGGGTAACAGGGCGCAGCAGATGCAGGAATTTGCGAAACTTAGTTACAGACAATAAAGAATATACAAGGCATGAACACAATAATAATGAAAATAAGCAGGAATATATACATATATACAGTTAACAGTTGTGCATCCAGTGTGTCCAAGTGGGAGACGCGGAAACCTGGCACAGTATGTTTAGACAATGGTTGTCTTCAGCCAAGACATCATCTTGGAACTGAAGTTTTGGTAGGGTAAGTCCATTCTAAGAGTGGGTGGTAGGGAGTTCCACAGTTTAGCTGCTTTCACTGGGAAGCTATTACCTCCTATGGTAGAGCGTTTGTAGTTAGGGATAGAGAGGCAGTCTCTGTATGCTGTCCTTGTCGGTCTCAAGGATGTCAGTCTGTGCATTATTGAGGGACTTGTGGGTAAGTGAGGCAGTTTTTAGGGATATTTTGAATATAATGGGGGTCCAATTATTCTGCTGGCTATGTGCTGTAATGTGGTCTCTTCTTGAGATACCCAAGGCCGCTCTGAGTGCGTTGTTCTGGAGAGTTTGTAACTTGCTAGTAGTGGCTTTGCAGGACCCAAAATAAAGGGCGTTGCAGTAGTCTAAGCGGGATAGTATGAGGGTTCTGGCCAGGGTCAGGCAGCTGGTATCGGATAGAAAAGGTTTGGCTGTACGGATCAATTTACACGTGTAAGCCGTGGAGGAGGCTAGTGAGTTCACCTGTCTGTTAAAGGTGAAATTGGAATCCAGGTGGAAGCCCAATGTTTTGACTTAGTGTCCCACTCTGATAGTATTGCCATCAATTATGAAGGATGAGTAGGCTGGGCTTAATTTCTTTGGGCTGGCGGTGGTGCCGAAGGTGATGAGTTCAGTTTTATCATCATTCAGGCATAGACCGTAAGTGGCCATCCATGCCTGGATGATGAGGTAAACCCTATTCAACAAGGCCAAATCCTTTCCATAATCTCCAGAAAGCAGAAGGAGGATCTGGGTATCATCTGCATAGTTAGTGTAGGTGACACCGAGATGATCCAGATCATCGAAAAGGGGCTTGGTAAATATGTTATACAGTGTAGGGGAGACACAGGAGCCCTGAGGTACGCCACAAGTGATGGGTATGGGGTCTGCAGCGTCTGTAGGTGAGAAAACCTTCATGATTCTGCCATCGACGAAAGATCTAATCCATGTAATGGCCTCAGGGGAGAAGTGGGCAGCCGTGTGTAGGTGAGTGCAAAGGACCGAGTGGTCGACCAGGTCGAATGCTGCAGAGAGGTCGAGGAGGAGGAGTAATGCTACTTGCCACTGTCTTTGAGCAGATCGATCTGTGTTTTAAGGTCGATGAGAGCTGTCTCAGTCCCATGTTGGGGTCAGAAGCCTGATTGTCTGGCTCCTAACAAGTGGTGTTCTTCCAAGTGCTTCTGTATTTGAACATAGGCGACTTTGTCCAGGATTTTCAGGAGGAATGGTACCGTTGTTATGGGTCTGTAATTAGTAGGTGTGGCTGGGTCAAGAGTAGGTTTTTTTAGTAGAGGTAGTACCCAGGATTGTTTTAGGTTGGTTGGGATGGACCCAGTGGAGAAGGAGGCATTGATTAGCTTTGTGATAAATGGGGAGAGGTTGCGGGCAGCGTCTTTTGTAATCTGTGCAGGACATAGGTCTCCCTGGCAGTTAGAGGGCTTTAATGACAAGATGATTTGTTCAACTTCGAGTGTAGTCACTTTGGTAAAGTTGAATCGTGTATATTCACTTGTAGTCTGCTTCTCGGGTGGCTTGGACAAGGCAGGGTTGTTCAAGGATGCTTTTTTACAGGATATTTTATTTTGAAACGTAGCGATTTTGTTGGCTAAGGCATTTTGGATGTCGGTGCTCCAATTCTTATCTTTAATGCAGGTGTCTGGTGGAGCTATGGGGGTTTCTACTTCTTTTAGAATAGAAAATAGTTCCTTCATGTTTGAACTGGCTTGGGAGATACGGGAGTCAAAGGAGGTACGTTTTGCTAGGAGGATTTCTTTTTTGTACAGGGCCGCTAGTTTGGTGAATCAGATACATGAAGAACCGCAGGATTCCTGTCCTCAATTGTACGATGCAACATGCCCAGTAAGCAACAAAACTGGTCATGGCAGGTCCATCAGTTTGCAAGTAAAACGCTCAACTTCACCCAATGCATGTACACCCTGGTGGAAGCACAGAAACAATACAAAACCAACATATGAACACATATAGACTGAAGGTAATCAAATAATTAAACATGTCCTCATACAATGCTACAGGCCACACCCCTCTGCATTCACAGTGCAGTTAATGCATGTTTTAAGTATCTGATTATATGGTTAGCAATTCCATGCAGGGCCATGTGCCAGAGGATAGTAGACATGCAAGAGGATGCATGTGTTGCCAGGCCAGCCTACCCATTGTCTGACCACACATCAGCCTGGTGACTAGAATGCATGCCACAGGCATCCTCAACTTGCACTGATGCCAGTTGTATTGGGGGTGCAAAACAATGAGAGTGGCCTGCATGTGCTGTGCTGGTTCCCAAGCAAAATGTTGACATGTAACTGCAGGAGTAATGTTATCCACAGATACTACCAACTAATTAGTTGGCCAAAATACATGCTGGAGTCATCACATGGGCATCCCTGTGTCGTCACAGGCATGTAATCCACCGATTACAAGCATGCCAGCATTGTATGCATACCAGAATGGGGCCATGCATGCCCACATTCCAGTAACTGTGCAGACAATCGCTTCCTCTTAGCATATAATTAGATGATTTATCGTGTGGTTAACTGTCCCTCCTGACATGAAGTAGGAGAGGGACATTTCAAAGGAATGGCCAATAAATAGACATGCAATATATGTGTGCTATATGGAAAGTGTCACAAAGAACATGGCCATTGATTTCCTGTTTCCATCCACATGGGACCATGAGGACAATGCCCAGGAGGGTGACAATGTGCATGAAGACAGGAATGACAGTGGGGCACCCATGTAGGTGTAAGCAGTGTTTGTCCTGAATTGGCTGAAGAGGCTGATTCTCCATAGGACACAATGCCACCCCACATCAGCGACATTGACATCAGGCCCTCAGCCAGCAAGGAGCAGCAATGCAACTGCCACATTGTCCCTGAGACCTCAGCAAAACTAACAGACATTCTCAACATGTCTGAACCTTAGACACCACAGCTGAGGGCAGGGTGACTAACATGATGCAAGATACCACCCTTTCTGTGGGGCACTCTCTACTCATTCATGTAGGGACCTTGCAGCCCCTCTTCTGGGGACACTAGTATTGGTCCCTGACAGGAAAAGGCATCACCTACCCCACTCCTTCTTCTCGACCTGTACCATCAATCCCTGGAAATTACACTTTCATGGAAGACATCATGCAGAGAGTGTCAGCCATGGAGGCTGGCCGGCACAGGATGGGGAGAATGGGAGGGAACTCATGGATGTGTGTTCTTTGTTGGCAACAATCCTAGCAGATGGAAACCTGTCCCTGGAGAAGGTGTTGCGAGAGTTGGAGGCATCCAATAAGCTTGGGGTAGAATTGCGAGTGGAGGTGTGGGTAGGTGGGAAGAAAGGCCAGGGTGGCTGGCCAGCTTGACAGGGAGCAGCCGGCAAATGCATCAGCAGAGGAGTGTACTCAGGCTAAAGAGGATGCTGATGCAGCAGCAGCCTACACTCAGGCCTGGAAGGTTGCTCACTAGCCCGGGACGAGGCATCCTGGCAAAGCATGGACACTTGTCCGACTGATCTGTAGCTCCTCTGCTGTGGTCCGTCACTTGGTCCGTGACAATACTACCCTATGCCGGTAGATACTGAAGGCCAGCCTGCGCCATGCACAGTGCTAGATAACATTGACTGGGCTTTGAAAGCCAGGATCAGTCTTTTCACTACAGACAGGTTTTTTGGGGAGGATTCAACCTCAGCATGTCATCCCCATGTCCATCACAGACAACCCTGCTTCTTCGGCTGTCAGCATAATGGGCGCCCACAAACAACAAACAAGAAGGGGTCGGCACATAAACAGGAATGGAGGGGAGAAGTGAAGCAATCCTCCCAACTTTACTGTCTTCCCTCCATTTCATCCCAGGCTGGATTTCCACGGTATATTTCTTTTCATATGACAAAGACCAGGACTTCGGAATTGCACCATTGGATGCTCATTTTATTTGGACACACCCAGAGTTTGACCTTAATGGACATAGCCTTTGCCTTTAGTTTTTCGGCCTCCCCCTGGACAGTTTTCATTTTATGGCTGTTGCACTGCACATTGCTATCTTTAATTTCACACTGCAACAAACTCTGATGGGACAGCAGTGTCCTTTCTCACCCTTCCCTGGGCAATAAAACCTTTTTATATTCACTAGTTGTTGTTTGGGTGGTTTGATGAGGAAAGCCATGTTATTGTTCACAGTGAAGCTCTCACCTCTATTCGAAGAAGGTGCTGATCACCTCCTCCCACAAGATTAGGCCATCAATGTTGTCTTGTGGCTGCTGAGGCCCTGGGACCTCCCTGTCAAGGCCATGTCCTCCATCATCAAAATCTGGGTCGTCCTCATTCTCTTCGGGCAGGGGCACATTGATGATGATGGCTGGGTCTGTGGCTCAGTGGCTCATGGATCCACTACAATGGCCTGTGTTTGACCACCTGGTCACAGGTTCGAATCCCGGGAGGTCCACTTAGCCCTTCATCCTACCAAGGTCGATAAAATGAGTACCATTAAGTTGGGTAACAATGAACATCTGTTATTAGCACCAAGATGTCCCTTCATGAAACTGTGCTTTACAAATACGCCTGTTATGTTATTTTATAGTGTGTACCATCATGAATGATAGGGTGGGTACCACTATTAAAAAAAGGGAAATTCGTTGAATGTTAAGAACAATATGGAGCACTATGGAGAAAAGAGGCCCTGGTCCAAGGACACCCTAAAGCTAAATTTAAATCACCCAGAGAGACCCCTGGGTGCAGTGTGCTCATCCAATGGGTCAGAAAGACCCTTCAAGTACACATACAATATAGATAATTACACAGAATGTGAAACACATGGAATAATTGCATTAACAGTGTCGATGATTCAAAGTCAATTTGAATATACAATGGTAAAAAGCAAGGAAAAGAGATGTCTTGTTTGAAGCCAATGCATTTCAGACATTAGTCCATCATCAGGGCTGAATCTGCATGCAAGGATAGAAAAGGAACAGAAAAGAACATAAAAGAAAAGAGAAAGAGAGACTGTCAAATCAAAACAAATTAATCTGAGTACCCAATGCATACTTATATCAACTCCCACTGAGTAAATCTGTTGAATCATCATTGTAAAAAGACAATTGTAATATGATGCTAAAAATGGGCAGACACTCAGAATACAAAAAACAATAGCCAAAAAAAAAAGAATTCTAAATTTATGAAAGAATAAAGGTACCTAAAGCAGGTAATTGTGTGGTGCAGGTCCTGTATGCCTAATTAAACAGCAGAGGAATCCTAATGCTGGCAGAGCTGAAAAAGTGTAAAAGAAAAAATAGTCAACCCAGAGAGAATGTGTCAGAAGCAAATCTAAAAATGATTCAACCTTATAAAACAAAGGTTGAATGTAAATATCTGGTATCCTTCCAACCAGGATCCAAAAGGCGTTATCTCCAGCTGTCGGAACATCTCAAGTGCAAACAAAATCCTGTATACAAGTGGAAAAGACGCATGAATAGGCAAGCATTTTGCGTAGCATCATGACATCACCACAGACTGTCATGACATCACAGTCTGGACTAGGAATAAACATGTGAAATGGCCTGAAACTCAGTACATGGAGGAATTCATTGGTGGGTGCTATAAACCAAGCACCAACTGCGGAAAAGGTTCAAACAATTTGACGGAAAAAAGGCAAAAATATGTAAAGCAGAGGCAGGAAAGAGAATGTAAAAAAATAAAAGATGGAAAATTAAAAAAATGAAAAAGTGAAAAAAAAAAAGAGAAGAAAAGTGAGAATTAAAAATATTTTTTTAAAAAGGGAGTATGTATTAAAAATAAATATAAGTAATAGAAATAATAGAAAACGAACATGAAACACAGGCCCAGTGACAGCTGATGCAGGAAAGAGATTATAACCAAAATGATGGTGAATAATTAGTATTGAAGCCAAAACACAAATATGAATATTGATACATCCTAAGATAAAATGCAATGTGAGAAAAACAAAGACGCACAACTCATGTAAATAAATACGACAAACATATTAAAACACAGAAATCAAATCATATTGAACCCCAACTTTAAAATAGGAAAAAAAACAGAAATCAAATCGTATTGAGCCCCAACTTCCAAATAGTGTCACAATCACTAAAACCAAAGGAATACATACATGTACAATAAATTCCCAAAAAATCATAATAAGCAACTGAAATCCAATACATCAGATCATATTATAGGGAGCAAGCAAAATGGTAGTCTTCGTTCATCCCCACTGGGCTAGAGAGTCCAATTTAACAATCCAGAAAGTCTCTCTGTAGTCACGGATATTGTGCAAGTTGCCATGCGGTCTGGTGGATATTACTTCCACAAACTGGAATCAAATCTGGGCAATCTGATGGTGGTGTTCTTGAAAGTGGCGTGCCACAGCTGAATTCACATTCTTTGTACAGATGGTAGATCTGTGTTGGTTCCATTGTTGCTTTGCTGGCCACCTGAATTGTCCTATATAATGCATCCCACAAGGGATCCTTATTGCATAAATGACATTTGCAGTGTCACGTGGCAACATTAAACAGTTTTGCCTTTTCCCCTATCCCAAGGTGTTAGATCACATTGCCTTGTGTGACGTTGCTACCCTTGGAACAGTGAAGACAGGGAAAAGTCCTTGTGTGTTTGCTGTTGACTGTCCTGGCTTGTTTAGTATCAGTTTTTACTAAACGGTCACTCAGATGTGGCCCTCTGGTATATTGGAAAAGTAAAGGCTCTCTAAAAATGTCTTTGACTCTATCTTTGCATCTTAAAATATCCCAACGTTTAAGAATACATCTTTTGATCCAATGGCTTTGCGCTGAGAATCAAGAAACATAAACTAATGGATGCTCTTTATGTGGGATTTTCTTGTTGGCTCCTGCCACTTGTGCGGTAGATGTCTTGTTAAGGGCTATCTATATCTCTTCTTTATGGTATCCCCTTTCGAATCCTCTAGCGCTGACCGTCTGGGCTATCTGCAGCATTTCTTGTGACTTTTCTCATTGTTTTGTTTTGGCAAAATCAAATTTAGGTGTGCTTCAACTTCTTTGCATCCTCCGTTTTGTACAATATTTAGTGCTTTCTGGCAAAACCAAATTTAGACGTGCATTAATATCTTTGCAACCTCCATTTTGTACTGTATTTAGTGCTTTCTGGCAAATTCGCATTTAGGTGTGCTTTAAATGTGGCCACTGATTGTTCAATTGCACACCTTCTCTGCCTGTGCCTGCCTGGCTGCTAGGTCACTTGGTTACGTTCTTGTGCACTGTGCAGCTCCCGTGCTTATCTCACTCTATCTTCCCCCGCTTCCGCCATGGCACACTCTATTCCTCTATTTGTACTGCTATTCTATCACATATCCTACCTGTCTCATGAAGATTGGAAGAAAAAAGCTGAAAAAAGATCTCCTGGTCTCTTATCCAGGCCTACCTATTGTGGACACCTACGTCAATACCACTTCCAGGAAGACTATAACAGATATCCTCTTCACTGTCCCGTCTCCTGGCTTATGGACTCCCCATCGGGTCTCCACTCTTTCCCCTTTTATCCTCCTCACCCATTAATGGTGACAATAGGTGGGAAGTACTCCTGGCAAACCTCTCATCCTCTAGGTGTATCATTAATGTCTATCATAATGGCACTATCATGGCCCAAGTTTCTCAACCTACTATTCTCTTTCTCGGCCGGCGCCTGCCCTCTCTCATAAACTTCCTCCCTTCTCCTGCCATTCCTTCTTTCTCTCCTCTCACCTATCCACCACCACCAATGGGTGTACCACGCCCTTGTACCTCCTCTCGGAAATACTTCAAAGGTGGTAACCAGCTGCACTTAGCGCTCTGCTGTCAAACACTCCAGCATCTGTCTCCTTCTCGAAAACTTTCACCTAGGTGTTCTCGCTCTCACCGAGATGTGGTTCAATGCCAGCTCTGTCACTGCTCTTAACATTCTCTTCCCTTAGGGCTACAAAACCTCTCCATACCCAGACCCAAGATGTCTGGAGACGGAGTGTCCCTAATCTTCCCTGAGCGGATCCCTGCCTCCATCATACCTACTCAACTCTAATCCTCTTTTAAATGCTTGACCTGCAAGCTTGGAGTCTCCCCTATTCTCTCTCTGACCCCTGCTACCACCTAGAGGCCCTCTGGCCCTATTCCTCTCTTCCTTTCTGATTTGGCCCATCTTGCTGCCTGCCTTTCAACCTCTTCTTCCAAACTCCTCCTCCATGGTGACTTCAACATCCACCTCGATTCCCTTGAAACATCCATTCCTTGAATCATTCTGTGTCTGCTGTGACTCCCTCTCTCTCTCTATTCTCCCCTCTGGCCCGACCCACTCTGCTACTCACAGCCTGGACGCCCTCATTTCTGGCACCATCCCTATCTCTAATCCGGTCAACACTCCCCTCTCTTGGTTTGACCACTCTCTCCTCTCTTCTCACCTGGGACCCATTGGCCCTCTACTTGAGCCATACCCAGCACTGCCAACATGTTTCGCTGTCATCTGACCTATGAAGCGAGTGTCAGTCACTGCTTTCGCCTCCACCTTCATCCCCTCACCCCTTCCTCTGACTCTTCCTCGGACTCTGTCCTTGATCTCCAGAGCCACTAATAACACGGCTAAACTTTTCAAAATCTTCAAGGAACTCGCCAATCCAGCTGCAGTCTCCACCTATCTCCTCTTCTGCCAGGCTCTCTGCACCACATTGGCCTCCCACTTCACTTCAAAAACTCAGATAATCATGTACTCTCTCTCCTTCACCCCCATCTCCACTTCCACACCTACCCTTGCCTTCCTTGGATCCCCTCCTCCCACCCCCTTCACTCTCCTCCCTCCTGCTGAGAGCACCGGCTCTATGAAGGCCTCTTCCAAACAGGTGCTCCACTGCTCCTCCAGAACCATTAAGGACAACATCTCCTCTCTTGCCCCGGCTCTTGTTGACTTCTGTAACCACTCCTTTGCAACAGGCTCTTTCCCTCTATCACTCACGCACTCCCTTGTGCACCCTCTCTTAAAAAGACATCTGCTAACCTCTTATGCTGGTTAACTATCGCCCTATTTTCACTAACCCCTCTCTGGGAAAACTCTTGGAGAAGTTGGTCTTCCCCCACTAACCCTTCACACTGATCTTGTTGGTTGCCTCCATGACCATCAATCTGGATTCTGGGCATCCAAAGGCAAGGACGCTGCTCTCCTGAATACCTGTGAAACCATGCTCGCAAATCTCGATTCCAACTCTCCCGCAGTTCTCATTCTCCTTGATCTCTCCTCTGCCTTTGATATGGTGAACCATTCCATCCTCATAACATGACTCTGTGACACCCTCGGCATAACTTAGAGAGACTACAAGTAATACAGAACAATGCTCTCCGGGCAGCCCAAGGCATTGCTAAAAGAGAACATATCCCTGAAGCCAGAAAACTAGCCCACTGGCTCCCTATAAAGGAAAGGATCGTATTCAAAGCCCTAACACTGACCCACAAGTGCATTCACTTCACTGCTCCAGCATACCTCTCTCAAAGGATCCATCCCATCTCCACTACCAGGCCAACCAGATCACCGTACACCAACATGCTCTCTGTGCCACTAGTAAAAAGAGTAAAAGCGGGCGGATCCAGCTTCCCCTATCTCGCGCCCACTCACTGGAATGCCCTACCTCCCACTATCCGTGGTGAGGACTCCCTCACCACCTTCCGCAAAACTCTGAAACTACCCTCTTCACATAAGGCCCGACACATCAGCACGAATACTTATCATATATGCTGTAATATACGACCAAATGCAATATCTGTAACAACAGTATGATGTCTTGTAGTATTCATAATGTGTCAACAATCGCTACCATGCCTGTACCATGTAACTAAGTTATTGCAAGTAACAGCGCCTCAATGCCCCTGGGCTGCTTGTGCGCTATATGAATATAAATAAATAAATAACGAACCAGGCACTGGATTGGCTGACCTCTTTTCTCACGAATCGCCCCTCGCAATTGCAACTGGGCCCTTTCTCCTCCACTGGGTGTCTCCCAATGTGCTATGCTATCGCCCTGGCTCTCAACATCTATCTTGACCCTCTCCTTCACCTGATTCCCTCCTTCTCTCCCCATTTCCAGTGTAATGCTGATGACAAACAGCTTTCCTTCAAACTTCCCTCTACTACCCCCCGCTTCTCCTCTTTGATCCCTGACTGCCTATCCGTCGTCATGCAGATATGGTGTTTATTATAATTAAAGTATGTTACACAATGTTGTCACATAATGGTATCTTTATTTCAGATACATAATAACAGGCTGCAGCTCACTCCCCTGATCAGCCACTAACAGACCACAATTCTAACATAAACATTGCAAGGCTCCAGTGATCCTGATCATGACTCTGTTGTGTTCCGAAATGGAACTGTATGACATAACTGCAGCAGTAATGGAGTACACTGTACTAGATGAACTATATACAATATTACACATCTACTTACTTTGAACAGTATGGACTATGTACAATGTAACACATCTTCTTCCCTTTGGCAGAGAAAATGGAAACGAAAAAACAAATCAGAAACAACACAATGCACTTCATGGGGGTTTTGTGTTACTCACACAAGTGTAATGCTTTACACAAATGACCTCTTCACCACACACTTTTTATTCCAAAGCTTCCATCCTTCCAAATGAACGCCAGTTCCTAGATCTTCACTCAATGTCCTCGCTTTGCAGTACTTGGAGTCTGTCTTCCTCGTCCACCTGGGCAATTTGATCTTAACCTCATCTCCTCTCCTAACACTCATCGATTTACACACATGTCTTTTGTCATACCACTTTTTGCACTCATCTCCTTTAGCCCTCACTATTTCTCTGATCATCTGAACATTTACACCTATCACTTATGCACGCCCCATGCACCCAGGAACAAGCAACGTGTTGGGCTTGCAACCACACATCATCTCAAACAGGGTAATTTCAGTCACCGGATGGGGGCTATTACTATATTGTCAGACTGTCCAACACACGTCTTTTTTCTAATCCCAACCAAACTGTATTGAAAGTCGTATTCCTTCCATGAATGTTCTATTAAACTGTTCTACACAACCGTTGCTTTGGGGAAGATATAAGGATGACTTATTTTGTTTGATGCCACTCTCTATTGCCCACAGTTGAAACTTCTTGGAGACAAATTGTGGACCATTGTCAGATACCACCACGGCTGGCCACCCTTCTCTCTAAAACATTTCCTCAAGAAAGGTTATCACATTCTTTGAGGTAATGTCTTTAAGAACACCAACTTCATGCCACTTTGCAAGCAAATCCATTACAACCACAACATAACAATCTTGTGATCCACGGAAATGTAATGGCCCCAAAATATATATGGCAATGGTATCCTGTACCATGTTAGGACTATCTGGCATGACCATGAAGGTTATCATCGTTTTCACAACTTTGTCAGTATTCCCACACCGCTCACACTCTTTAACCCTCACTTCAATAAGCCTGCCCATACCTGGCCACATAAAATCCAATCTAATGAGCACCTTGGTTCTGCTGATACCCATGTGGGATTTATGCCCCACATCTACTACCTTCTCACACATGCTCTCCAAGACAACTAAACGTTGCCCTCTACACAGTATACCATCCTTTATGCACAACTCATCTTTAATCCTTCGATACTACTTGATCTTCTCTCCAACACTATCATCCGCTTGAACACTCCACTCCAACTCCATCAACTTAATGGCTTTCTGATACACTTTGTCCTCACCGTAAGCTTCAAACTACTCCATCTCCTGAAGAGCCTCCATGTTCAACTTCAAATTCCAGCCCTTATAGCTTTGTAATCTATTTTGATATGCGCATGTACACAACATCCAAACATTTTGTGTTGAATATAGAAATCAGTGGTTTGTGATTGGTGCAAACCACAAACCTTCTACAATGCAGATAATCTCTGAATTTCAAAACTGCCCATAAAATAGCTAAGGCTGCTATAACTATTTTTCCAAACAAACGATTTTAATGTTTAAACATACCCCAGTCTCATGGAGTTTATTGAAAGACTGAACTGTAATACATTTGAAATTGAATTTACAGGAGAATATAATGATCACTCAATAAACTTCTTGGACCTAACAATTCACGTCAAGGATGACTGTCTTGAAACATGGACCTTCAGAAAACCTACAGAGGTCAACTCTGTCTTACATGCATAGAGTTGTCACCAACATGCCACAATTCAGAACATTCCATTGGGGGAATATATTCTTGCAAGACGAAACTGTCGAGATGATTTGAAATTTAAAAATGAATGTCAATTTTTTAGGTCTCGATTTAAACAGAGAGGATACCCAAATAAATGTCTACAACAGGCTTTAGAAAAAACTAAGAATCTAAAACAAGAGGAAACTTTGAAGACCAAACCACCAAGAGAATCCCTACAAAGGAAACTTATGTTCATCACACAATACAACCAAGACCACCAGTTAATTAGAAGAATTTTAAATAAGCATTGGTACCTATTACGGTTGGATGAACACCTGCGAGAATATATTGATGCTAACCCTACAATTATTTTCAAAAGAACAAATACCTTGAAAACTATTATAAGTCCATCCCTATTACCGGATCCACATAAGGACAAAGGACTTACTTGGCTCCCTAAAATAGAACCAGGTTTCAGAAAATGTGGTTATTGCACGATGTGCAAATTCGCTGAAGACAAATCTACCGTGATAACAGGACCAAATGGAAAAATATTTTCGATTAGACATACAATCAATTGCAGAACTAAATATGTTGTCTATGCAATCAGATGCACCTGCTCCAAACTGTACATCGGGAGTACAAAAAGAGAACTGAGAACTAGGATTCGTGAACATTTGGCAAAAATAGGTAGCCAAGATCCAAGCTTACCTTTGGCGGTACACTGGCAAGAGTTTCATCAGATGGATGATAAGGCCAACATACGATTCAGTGGCCTACAACATGTTACCCTATCCAAAAGGGGAGGAGATAGAGTACAGACACTCCGACAATCAGAAGCGAGAATGATCTGTTTTTTCAATACCACTGTTTTGGGTCTAAATTTAGATTCCGAAATGTCCTCATTTTTATAATGTTTACAACATTGTTAATTGAAGATTTTCATAGAACTTAATCCATGTATGATTTTTGCTGTTTAGGTTCGTTTATATTAATGCCCATGTTGGATTATATGCCTCTTCTTCTTTCCCGTTTGTCACCCTGTAATTGTTATGAACTACTCGGCAAGTAAAGAGGACCGTATTAACAGGTAATAATGACCCTATCAAGGGTTATTTACTTTCTATTCACCTTTTCGGGTTAGATGTGACGCCTAATTAATAACAATTCAGTTATCCATTTTAGCCAGTTTCAATCAGAGACATTTAAATTGGGTATTTTCCCAACTTAAAGTTAGGGAAAATAAACATTTTTTCAGTTCTACATTATTTCTGTGTGACTGCCCCTTTAAAACTAGTGTTCCCACTTGTTATACTTGTTCCGGTGCGTTTTTTGCAACCTTTTCTTAAAGTTTATTTTGAATTTACAAAACAAGCAAAATACAATAGGGATTTGCACTCGCTTTTATGACAGATGATGGTTTGGATAAATTAGTCCTATTGAACCGCTCTATACACATTTTTGTGTGTTTCTTTAGTTAGTTGCTTAGCAACGACACACCGGCCTGCGCGGAGCATTAAGTTACTATGGAAACCTTTAAAAGAGTTCCAAAATGGCGCTCGCCATTAGTTTGAAGCCGACGCGAGTGATTTTCGTTGATTTAGGTAAGCGACACACTCCTGTTAGTCAGGAAAGGAGATGGGGAATCCAGTTACTAGACTTATATGTTGTTCTGCTTAATATTATGCAAGCGGAGATTAGCGTGTGAATAGCTTTTAACTCTGTTGCGTGTCCGTAAGCACACTCGGTACTGAATGAGTGGCTTTAGTGAAATATCACCAATATATAGATCCCATATGAGACGAGAGAGGGCAGAGAGTGGTGAGCCCTCATTAAGTCAAATCCAGCCAATTAGGGTTAATGCGCATAATAATATGGTTAATATGGTTTCTAGTAGTGCACTATTAGCACACATTAATGACGTATTCAACGCGGCTAACAGGTTTTCCTGTTCAATAACCTATTTGCATATTTCTTTTACCCTAACAGAATATTACTGCTATGGGATTTGACCCAATAAAATGTTTGCGTTTGAATAAGGATATAATGACCCCCGGTTTGGGTGAGTTTTGGACTTGGGATAGACGTGAGCTTGATAATAATAATTTTCTGGTAACTTATGTTCAATGAGTACGAAGTAAACGCTTACCAATATTATTTCATCTGCTTTCT
Organism: Ambystoma mexicanum; assembly: GCF_040938575.1. Taxonomy (NCBI): domain Eukaryota; kingdom Metazoa; phylum Chordata; class Amphibia; order Caudata; family Ambystomatidae; genus Ambystoma; species Ambystoma mexicanum. The sequence continues at coordinate 1,336,308,325 of NC_090924.1, forward strand.
TTGTTTCTTGTTCGTTTTGTTCCCCCTCCCACCCTTTTTTGTCTCTCCCCTTTCTCCTATTTATCTCTCTCTGCCTACTTATATTTATATTTGAATTTACCGTTGATCATATAATTATGCTTTATGCTGATATTATGAAATCCATGACTTTTACGTGACCAAATGGTCAATTTGTATGATTATTGTTTGCTCCTAATGTATGATGTAATACATGTTCTCACATTTATTTTTCAATTCCGAACAGTCTGTTAATATCAGCCCAGATTTGAGAAAGGCCAAAGTGGCCGATACACGTGTTATCTATAAGGGCTCATTTATGATTGAATTAAATATATACTTCACAAATCTTATGAGGCGCACTGTCCTGGATTTTTTCTTTTTTGGGTGTTTATGCATCCTTTTTGTATTTTCCTATATTTGACGGGTTTCATGGGGCTTACCGTCAATCCAGTGACCTGCGACCATTCCTGTAAAACTGGTATGACCAAGGGGTTTTCCTGTCCCCGTTAACATTCCTATTTTTGTCTTGAACCTTATTTCTCTATCACTACAATCAATATAAGAGGAGTCGCCCCACAGACCAACTGCAACACCAAGCCTTATTCTTTGTTCCTATTCTCACCATAGGCATTTGCCTTTACCTTGGCATCTTTTAATGCACAGCTATCTAAACTCCCTTACCAACTTTTCTTGCTGATGAGGGTGTTATCTCCGCCGCTATCCACTAGCATCTCAATATCAGCGCCATTTACCCCAACAATGGTGCAGGGTTTCTTAAACTTTACTCCACCCACAACATTGACTGCATCAACAACCTGTATGATATTAATCCTCTCACATGCATCAATGTCATCATCATCACCCTCATCTTCAATATTGACAACATCACCACTGCAAATCCTGCAACATTTGGACAAGTGCCCCTTCTCTCGCATCTCCTGCATTCTACAAATTTGGCAGTGAATTCACTGTCCCAGGCAAAGTGGTCCATGGTTTCACATCTTCAGCACCCTCTGGAAACTCTGGAATGTCCACGATTACTGCCCATCTCTCTGTACTGTGGCTGAAAATCTCTTCATTGAGGCTTGCACACAGTGCCTTTGACTCGGTCTCTGTTGTTAGTAGTCCCTTTCTTTTGTATATTGTTGTTATGACCTCTCTCTCTTTACCAGACTATTCTCTTTGTTATCTCCAACACTCTGTCTAGATTTGGTTCTTTCTCTTTCCATAACTGTTCTTGCACCTAATCTTCAGCACATTTAATCATCACCTGATCTATCAGGAGTTCCTCTTGGCAGCATGGTTTAAATAGGCACTTGACCACTCGGCCTCTCAACATCGTGAGACATTCTTCTATGATCGCTCTCTTTGTTGTACTTGTGTGGAAAATCTGTATCAAGCCTAGATCTTTCTTTAATTTCAAAGTGCTTATCAAGTTTATGTATGCTTATGTCACATGGGCTCATCCACTGTTGGTTCAGGTAATCCTTTTAACACTTTTTGCACTTCATTCCCTCAGCAATGAAACAACAATGTATCTTTTTTTCCATGTTGTAGTTTGACCCATAAACTGCCAATGCAAACTTCAAGAAATCTTCTTTCCATTCTTTCCACCCAATCAGTGTTTCTCCACCCCCTTGAGACAGAAATATGACTGGTCTTGGTATGTTTGCCATCTTGATCCGGTTCACCTAGCAAAGCAATACGTGTCTTTTGGAGTGCCTTTATTTTCTTCTGTATTAGAGAGTACTTTTCTATTCCCGCAAGCTTATTGATGTGTCACACACACCCTTCCTTTTTTGTTTTTTTGTTTGTTTTTGGAGTGTGTGTATGTCACTTAAATGCCCACTATGTATCACCCTTTTTGTTGTGTTATTCACAACTCGAAACTTCTCCCAATGCATTTATTTACACCTGAAGCTATCCATCATTTAATTTGTGCTACATAGCTTCAGTTTGTCCCTCGCCAGTTAGGCAGGACCGCATAGTGTGTTGCTGCTTGAATGAACCTTGTTGCATGCAACACGAAGAAAGAAGTCACTATGGTAACTGCATTACAAAAGTTGCCATCTGACGTCTTGCGTTGCGTGCCCTTTCCTCTAATGAGTTATGGTGTCTCTGCGCACCTTTGCTGCACGCCATCCGCCCCTGAGCCTCTTAACGTGTCCTTGCCACTATGACTCCTTTTATCGTCCCTTGGTGGCTACCCAGCCCCGCTCTTAAACCCACGGCATTGCCGCTTTGCGAGTCACGGCTCTGTCTTTCATGCTGTCCCGAGCCCCGGGCTCAATCAAAGTGTGGCCTCCATTCGCAGTGCCCCTCACCTGCTTACTCGATGTTGGGTGTGTTCAACACCATGTCACAAATTCCTGCATGTCATGAGCCACTGCGGCTCCTCTCCCGTCAGCGTGGTAAAGCGTGGTAAAGCTGGCTGGCACGCTGTGAGTCTGCATCAGACCCTGCCCCAATCAACTGCAGCCCAGGCAGTGGTCTCCCTTGTCACCAATATTATAATCCAAGAAGGTCTCACAATGTTGTCAGATAATGGTATCTTTATTTCAGATACATAATAACAGGCTGCAGCTCTCTCCCTTGATCAGCCACTAACTGACCCCAGTTCTAACATAAACATTCCAAGGATACAGTGATCCTGATCATTACACAGGTTTTGTGTTTCAACATGGAACTGTATGACATAGCTACAGCAATAATGGAGAAAACTGTACCAGCCAGTGGCTGTAAGGAACAAATTCAAGACCAATTAAAGACCCTCTGCATCATCCATAAGGCGTTCTGGGGCTTGGGACTACGCTATCTCCAACTTCCCCTCCCTAAATACTCCCCTGCTAGAGCCCTACGCTTCTCTTAGTCCAACTCTTTACTGGTAAAACGCTTCTCTAAGAATAGATTGGGGGACAGGGCTCTCTTCCCGGCTGGCGCCTCCCTCTGGAACAGCCTCCCTTCCCCTCTCAGACTTGAGCCGGACTGCCTGAAGTTCCAGAAACTGCTAAAATGTCTGCTCTTCTCTGCCTCTTTCCCTCTTTCCCTTCCCTACTAATCACCCCACTGCCGCTGTGAGTGGTGCCGGATCCTTATGAATCTCGCAGGATTTCAGGCTCTTCTTCCAGTCGATCCCAGAACCCCGCACCCCAACTGCACTGCCCTTTGGGCCATGCTTGGCGGCTCTGCACCCCACCTATAGGAGTCGCATCACTTGCACTTAGCCTGAAGTTCTCCTCCCTGGCTCCCTTTAGCGCTTCCCTCCTTTACCTCCACCAGCACTTGCCCACTCCTCTGGTCCCCTTCTCCCTATCTCCTGCACTTCTCCTCACTGCACTTGCACGGCTGAATGCCATAAGGCCTAGAAGGGTGTTGACTGTATTTTACTGTTTTTGCCATTGTTACTTTTCTCTAGTCCCCTTCCCATTAATCTTTGCGACGCTTTGAAACACTATTCAGTTGTATAAAGCGCCTAACACATGGTCAATAAAATAAAAAATGAACAAAAAAATGGTTGCAACCAATGCGTTTCACCCTAATAAGCTGACTGTATAGAATATGTTTGATTGAACTTCAAGTTGTATCAATACCTTGTGAATCAGGTGTGATCTCTACATCCAACATACCTATCACTGTTGAAAACTGAATGCCGCTATCTATGGAGCTGAAGGATCCAAGTCAGCCCTCCATCCTTTCCACACCATAAAGATGTCATCAATATATCTACCACAGTACGACAGATAACATAACATAACATGACAGGGGTATTTGTAAAGCGCACATTCACCCCGAAGGGGAATCTGGGCACTAATAACAGATGTTTATTATTACCCAACTTAATGGTACTAATTTTATCGACCTCAGAAGGATGAAGGGCTGAGTGGACCTGCCGGGATTTGAACCTGTGTCTAGGAGGTCAAACACAGGCCGCTGTAGTGATGCATTAGTCCACTGAGCCGCAGACCCAGAAAATACTGGTGGATGAGTACATAATCAGTCTCAAATATCAACATGAAACAGTTGGCATATACTGGGACCATGATATCGCCCATTGATGTGCCTTCTGGTTATAAATAACTTTGTTTACCATGCCTGAAATAGGTGTTTTTGGAGATAAACATATGCAGTGTCATGATGAACTCTTTTGAGGCTCCCATTTGATGTTCCTGTAATAAGAGCCATTTGACTGACTCTAATCCTAGGTTATGCAGGATTGATTTATACAGACTTTTCACATCTATGGTGAATATAATATATCAGTTGTTGCTATCACAAGTTCTAAGAAACTGAAGAAAGTGTGTGGTGTCCTTGATGTATGCAGAAGATATTTGTATTATGCTGCGGTGGTTGTGGTCAGGGCAAAATTTTCATGCTGGTATAAGGATTGGAGAAATTTATGTAGAAAATGCATATTTGCAAATTATAAAGAAGTGTGACACCAATAATTGTATACTTACTGTTTGTTTTGTTGAGGGTCTCTGCTGTTTTGTTTGCATGGTTTGTGGAAATGTCTGATACATTTTTCTTTAATTCTCTGTTATAAAAGTAAATATAGCATGCTAGGGTAGGTACTTTTTAAGGTTGTATTGCATTATATTGTAGACATTTGTATAGTTTGTTGACCCTCATAGTTAGTACATCACAAGTACTATGCTTTAAACAAGTGTATTGTGCAATCTGCTCAGTTCCTGTGTTTTTTAGCATAATCATTGGGTCGGTGGGAAAATAAAATCCATGCAGGATTAAAAAAAATAATTCTACGTTTAATTGTTGTTACATTGCTTAGTTTGGTTTAGTGACATGACCACTATTTATCGCAATAGCTGAGGTGATTTTTATTTTGGAATTGCTTTTACTATGGTTGTAGTTAGATACCAGTTGGCATATTCTAACTGTTTATCTGTTTGTTCTTCTTAGAAGTATTTCTTTATGTTTTTGGTTGTTGGTGATGTTTTCTAAGTAATATTGTAGAATTGTGGGGGCAGTTAGATACCTGTTGGCGTATTCTAACTGTTGATAGTTTGGAAGACGTTGAGGGTTTGTTTGTAGCACTATGGTTGCTGAAGGTTGCTTTTGACAGATTGATCGCTGGAAGTAATGTTGAAGTACTATGGTTGTAGTTAGATACCTGTTGGCGTATTCTAACTGTTTACAGTTTTCTAGTTTTGCAGGTTATGTTTTCAAGTACGTTCATTTCTGATGGTACATTTACATTTTCATTTGCTCTGCCGCTCCTGCTCTCTCCTGTGGTGTTCCTCAGGGCTCTGCCCTGTCACCTACACTGTGTAATGTGTATATTCAGCCCTTGGTCAAACTCATGAAGCCCACGGCCTCCGCTGCTACTAGTATGCCGATGATACGCAGCTTATTGTCCGTATTGATCTCCATCAATGGAGGCTGCATCTTGGCTGCAGGGTTGCCTGGAGACAGTGTGTAGGTAGATGAGTGACAATTGGCTGAGGCTGAACGGAGACAAGAAAGAGGTCTTGGTGGGGGTCCCCCCTCTGCTGCTTCTCTGTGGACTTTGGATTTCTGTCCTACTACTCTTGGTGCACTCCCCTCCCCCGTTCTTGTAGTAAGGGACCTGGGTGTCAAACGTTGTACTTCATTCTCTCTTGATGTTCTTGTGGCAACTGTCTGCCAGGCCGGGCCCTTTAAATTGAAAGTGTTACGAAAAGTTCTTCCTTTTATTCCTTCTGGCCTTGTGAACATGTATTGAGGAACTGTCTGCCCGAGGGTCTGTCCACGAACTGCCATGGTATCCGTGGACACCGCAGAGACAACATTGGCGTCTTGAACCTAAACAAATGCATTTTATGACCCACCTTTTACTCCCCCATGCTTTCCAGCCCTGCTTCCCAACACCAAATGAACCAAAACATGTTTCCAAGATCCTTTCGCCATTGCGCTGTCCGCAGATATCGACGGATCCAAGATGGCGGGCATTTCTCAAAATGATGATGCTCTTCACACTTCCCTCCAGTCAATCGGCGAATGTGTTGGGTATCCCCAGACATGACGTAACCGCTAAACCAATCAGAATCATTTCCGCGGAGCGAAAGGGGAAATGTGTCCACGGACCGGACACAGATATAACTAATTTTCTTGACTTACTATTTGGTCATCTTAAAGAAAACTACTGGATGGATGTACACCAAATTAACAAAGGCACACTTTCGGGACCAAGCCGCTGCTCCTGCCGCAAAGTTGGTGAAAATCCGCCAGCGGTTTGGGCTGTAGCTGTGAGCAAAGTTTTTTCCAATTATGTCTATGGAAAAAAAAGAATTTGGAATCCCCCCTATAACTTTGCCCCCCTTGACGAAACCTCACCAAACTTACCAAATAAATTCAGAGCAGGCCATATACTTTTTTTCAAAATTTGGTGAGGATTCGTCCACAGGGAGCGAAGTTATAAGCTGCCCAAAAAGTGCTCTTCCTATGAGTTGAGCAACTTAACCATAACTACACGCAGGCGTGTAGCGGCCGTGTAGTTATAGTTCAGTTGCTCAACTCATAGGAATATGTTGCGCGTCTGTTACTTCTAAGGTAGTGGGCAGTGTTTCTCATGCTCCTTGATTACAGCTTCAAACACACGTCACAATTGCTTCCCCCTGCAGAGTGGTGTGTTGCTGTATATACAGAGGACTGATGTCTTCCAAAGATATGGATCAACTGCCTCTTTTATTGCTTGCAAGTTAGCTAGTGGGATTTTGTGTCCCACAGAAGTAGGCTGTGTGATTATAGTATTGGTTGAGGAAGGTGATGTGGAGGAAGACAGCCTACTACTTGCTAAGAAAGGAACAATCTTCCTGAGAGCATTGCAGTAGTTGGATTTGGTGTGGTGGCGCATGGAGGTGGTTCCGTAGGAGTAATGTCCAGGTAGTCCACGACTGAGTACATTTCACATTTGTGGCCTTAGCCGTAGGGACATTTCCAACAGTGGTAAAACACTGCCACACCCATGATTCACTCTGGGAGTTGGAGGTAGGCACTTCCTCTACCTCATCTTCTTGGTCCCCTTCATTGTCTTTGGTAATACTGCGCTTTTTTTGTTGTGTAGGTCCTGCTGCTGGTGCTGGCTCATGGAGAGGAGGGATGGCAATAGCGGATGCCATTTTTAAGATAAATAGCAGTTTTGCTACTATTCTTCCAAGTATGTGATTTGTACTAGATTGTTAATGGATAATTAGTAAGAATAGGTGTAGGAGCAGTGCAAGGGTACATTTTGAGCTTGACAGTTCCTAGATCAGTCGAAAATGCAGTTCCGAACTGTCCTTGAAGCAAGGACCCAAACGCGAAGTGCAAACACGTTTATGGACATGTCATCATGCCACGCGCAAGCGCATGGTCACGTGGCACTGTCCGGATGGTCCACAATGACATCAGACGTTCTCGGACATCGACGGAAGCAAAAACAGTGGACAAAGTATAGAAGTGTTAAAAATGATGCTAGAAGGTGGGAAATGGCAGAGTTGTAAGGTGAAACGTTGTACATTGGACACACATTTTGCCATATTGGGGTAAGTATGATATTTGTAAGTTGTAGTAAAATAGCATGCACTGGTAAAAAACCCATGGAATTCTCAGAAAAAAACTTTCTCTAAGAGATGTTATGGTTAGGCTGCACCAATAAAAACCTAAAAAATTCACTGAAAAAACTTTGTTAAAGGGACGTTATGGTTAAGTTGCACTAATAAAAACCTATGAAATTCAATGAAAAAACATTGTTAGAGGGACGTTATGGTTAAGTTGCACTAATGAAAACCTATGAATTTCAATGAAAAAACTTTGTTAAAGGGACGTTATGGTTAAAATTAAAACTGAAAAACCTCATAAATTCGCCAGTTATGGTAAGCTAAGTAACCATAACTAATGCCACCACTGTGCACTGCTAAGACTAACACCGAGGACATCAAAGATGACATCACAAATGTCATTGATGACATCACTGATGACGTTGTTTGATGGACAGGTAAAATATATATTTTTATTTTGTGTTATTTGTACACAGTACATTTACACACATTTCATATAAGCATATTTGTCGTACTCACACTTAACATAACACTATGCAAAGTAATATAAAAATTAGATTGATTAAATAATAAAATGTGTAGTTGGAGCATTGTGTTGGGACCTTTTTGGTTCCATTTCACAATTCTGAATAGAGTTCAAAATTAAAATTGGCATACTTAGATTAAGTCTAAGATTTCTTGCTCTGTCGATTTATTAATTTCCGAGAAAATGTCAAGTAGCATTTTGAACAAAGCTATCAATAGTGACAGTTGAGAGGTTGTCAAAAGCCTAAGCCATAAGTCGTGGGTCAGGAATGCAGGCATTGAGGGAATAAAGCTCTCAAAATTGCACTCCCTATGATTAAGGAACGCAGGACACAACATCACCAGATGGAATAATGACTCAGTTGAATCTTATTTGCACATTCTACTGGTCTGTATTTCTCTCAGGACTCCCACCTTAGGGCTCAAAACCTTTAACGTTGGAAGACAGTTAAACCAAAATTTTAAGTACCACTGGCGGTATTTAGAGCATGGACATTTGGCCAAATATGCTCTAAGACAGGGGTATCCAACCCTTTGTGGGCAATGAGCAAAATGAGCATATCAAATTAAATAGTGAGGAGCATCCATTTTTCAGACATAACATATCCACGCTCAGTTAGTGGAAAAAAGAATTCAATACAAATTAGAAATGTAATAAACTTTAAGACTTCTAACAGAACATTTTAATTAGCAGTACTTAATAGCTATCCAGACCTCGTGCAATTCTAGTTAAGGAAATGTGCAAGGCCTTTAACTTCTTTTGACATTTTTGTTTACAGGAAATGATGAGGAAATTGAGTGGTCAGTAGAACATTTTTAGACAGATAGCAGTCAAGTTGTTCAGAAATATAGTAGGACTAAATAAACATTATATGGGGCTTTAGTTTATCAAGCTAAATATTAGAAATGTAGTGCAAATGTTTGGACAGTAAAATTGATCACAATTGGAGCACTGATTTTCATGTGAAATTTGAGATTGTGCCTGGGGATTTTCCCGAGATCTTTAGTGGCAAATGGTGCATTCCTAAGCATATAAAACCAGCAATACTGTTCCTCAGTCATTGATTACTCTATGTTGGACTGTGTTTTCTTCACAATGTTATAAATGTTTGCATTTCTGACTGAACAGAGAGTGATCACTATCATTTTGAGTTCAGTTCCAATGGCCAGGGGTAGGCATCACAAATAAAAACAGCCAGAGAAGCTGGTTAGCCATGCCTAAGCTCAGCAAGGAGGCATTAAAAAGAAAGACTAATTCCTAAAAATTAAGATGTTCTCTTAAAACTGTTAAACAGTTCAGAGACCACAAAGGAAAGTGTAGGTGTGACTTATTGGTTGATACCATCCGGAACAGAGCTATTAGCAAACAGCGTTCCTAGGTTTCGGAGGTCCAGGTCATAGAAAGGAATGCCCCATGGTTGCATGAGGAATGTAGAATCTCAAAAATAACATTGACGAGTGGAGTGTACATGGCTGGTCAGATTTATATTTTCAAAAAGGCAAAATAGCTAAAAGTCATTATGCCATCTCATTGGACAAGTAGTACTTGTACTACCAGCCCCTCACGGTTATAGGTCAATTTCCTCACTGGATATTGTCAGCAAGATATTTTCCAAATGTTTTTTGCTCATACTGGAGGAGTGGGCTCAAAGTAACAAAGTAATATCTGGAAGCCCTCCCAAATGAGTTTCTGGGGAGGGCTTAGTACAGTGGACCACTGCTTCACTCTGAGCACCATCGTTGAGAAATATGGTAAGGTTAAGGGAAGGAGATTAGTTGTGGCTTTTTTCAGATTTGGAGACAGCATTTGATTTGATTGATAGAAACATATTGTGACATAATTTAATTGTTATATCCAACTGTGATACACAGATATCTCTCAGCGTCTGTCTGATATATAAGATCAGGGAATTATACATTGTGTTTCCCGACCAGTAAAGGTGAAAAGCAGGGATGTCAGTTGGCCCCAATGTATTCCTTTCCGATTTTGGCTCTAGTACTTCTCTTAGAAAAGTTAGTCCGCCCTCTCAGAAGGGTACTTTTAATTGCATGCTTCTTTATGATGATGACACAGCAATTTTGGACTTAACCCAGGCAGGTCTCCAACAGATCCCGTTATACACAAGTGACTAGTTTGAAATTAAATATGATAAAAAACAAAATTATGGTGTTCGGGAAAATAGTGAAACTATGTAGCTAGTTTTTAAATGAATGTTCAAATGAGGAGGTAGTCTCATTTCTATTTGAGCCTACTCTTCTCAAATAGCAGTGCTTGAGTCTATAACGTTAAGAAGACAGCTGAAAGGGCACCATTAAGGATTAAAAGGTGTTTTATATTTGTATTTCAAGCGTGGGGCATTCAAATTGGACAAGTGCCTGGAGGCATATAAGGAAAAGGTCTGTTCTATGATTTTTTATGGCAGCAAAATCTGGGGTGGTTCGAACTGTCATGTCCTAGAGGGGCTATAAAATAAATTCCTGTGCCAAATAGTAGGTCTCCCTCCAGGTAAACCTGGTAGCACCGTATGAGCTAAATTAGGGGTGTTCAGTTTGAAGTTGTCTGACCCGTTACGATTTTTTACTTATTTTCTAAAAGGATATCTGGAATGTTCTGCTAATCATAATGTGAACCTGAGTGTAAGTGTGATTGCAGCGTCCCCTGGTAAAAAATAAATACTTGTGGTGCAGGGGGTTATAGGGCACTGTCCATTTGGATGGGGTTGGAGAATGGAATAGAACAAAATTTGGCGCATTAAATAAACTCAAAATAGCTCTTAAAGCAAGAGCTTGTCCGATGGGGATAGAGGCAGAAGTTCAAAATATACATAACCATAACATAATATACATAACCTGGGTTCGAAATTGAGGGGAGCTGGGAGCTATTTAGTTCCTGCTTCTAGCATAGTAGAGCCTGGTTTGCTTGAAACCGACAGCTACTAGGAGCTACTTTTTTCTTCGAGGGCCTTCCAAAGAGGTAAATATGAAATTAAATGTGGGTATTTGAGAATGCTAAGAAAAAAATAATTAGACCACATCTAATATACAAAATGGAAAAAATAAAGTTAAAGGCGCATCTCTGGTAGCTCCTGGTTTCCCTGTGTAGCTCCTGCCTACAAGGGGAGGGGGGCATCACCCAGACACCCAGTAGCTGGTTTCAGCTCCTGCTCATCGAATCTCAATTTTTAACCCTGACATAAGCTGCCCTCTGTAGCTTTATATGCAGATTTACATACACAAGATGTCAAGGAGAACTCTGTGAAAGATCCCCACAATGCAGGAGACTGAAGCTAATGGTACGTTTAAATTTACCCACACTTCAATAAATAAATAAAGAAGGTGTGCTGGCGGAATCACAATGTGTGCCTTCAAAATGGGAGTCGTGGAAGATTTGGTTAATTTTCTGTGAATTTTTCGTTGTGTCTCTGTTTTGTTTCTCTGTTTTGCGCAAGCGTGGACATGCATGGAAGTAATGTTGAATATAATTAATTGTAATGATCAGGTTTTTATACATAGCTTGTTTGAATATGTTAAAGCTGCTTTATTATTTTGGACTTGTTCTATGTGAATTTTATGAAATATGACAGATTTTTTTAACTGTTGTAAACTTAATGGAGAAATATGTATTGAGTAATACTGATCATTACATGGTAAGCTTTAAAAATCACTTCACTGTGGTGTTGGAGCTCACCTCCTAAGAATTCTTTTGGCATGTAATGATCAATACTCAATTTTAAAGCACCTGGGGCCTGTTCCATTGGTGAAAAAGTAGTTAGTACTATTTAAAAAAAACACTTTTCTGAAGGATTTGGAGCCTCTTGCTTTCTGTCCAAAAGGGATTTTACAAAAAACATAGTGGCAAACATTGATCACAACTGTGAGCATTTGACGACTGTTTCATAGAGGGGTGTGGTGTTAACTAGGTATTTGGATTAATTAATTGGCTTGTTAATTTAAATATATTAACAGTAACTTAATTGGATTTGAATATAGGACAAATTAGTTATGATACATGTGGCATGTATTTTGCCTTATTTGCCTTATCTGCCCGATATCCATGTGCCAAATGGGCAGAGTATCAAACTATGAAAATTTATCCTTATAATAAATATAGGTGACACTAAAAGCAATATGTCTGATAAATGTAATGCATGGTAGCACCAAACACAAACCTCACTTGGACAAAAATGAGTGCATGCAAATTATTTAATAAAGGAACATTGTGTATGCATGACAAATATGTGTCCATTATGCTCCTACTAGCTGTACAGGAACAGAATATGACAATTTTCTTCTGGACACGCAAATGGTTCAGATATTTTGCTCATTAATACATTTGTCAGATGGGCAAAGTATCTGAAGATGACAGGGTTTGGACAATGAAACTGCTATAATAGGTAAGGAAATTTACTGAAAGAAAATGTGCTCGTTGGCAACAAACTAAAACTTGCATGTACAAAAAAAGCAACTGGAACCACAGCAGGCTCATTGTCCAACATTCTCGCACAGTCCTAGACTCTTTCCTGGCTATACTACTACTGAGGTCTCACCCCTTCAGCATCTCCTTCTTGGCCTCCACACCATGGCCCAGAGCAACTGGGGAGCAGAAATATAGGGTGCTGCGAGCAACATGTTGCTCCAGGGCTACTCTTTGGGGACCACTGCTCTAAGATGTTTTGGTGGTAGATAAAAAGGTTCTCCGCCCGTATAGAGGATTAGATGACCTAGATCTGACAGGTCGGTTGATCTGTCCCATTTTTTTATTTTGTTCTTGACAACAGTTTCAGAAGCTGAACCATTTAGATCAACCATAATGCATAAGTTGTCACATCATTTTCTTAGTTTTTTCAAGAATGGATTTGTGTCTTGCAGCAATTAGGCCTTTAGATAGACCCCAATCATGTGTTCACCTGCTGTCTCCAAAGTGTCAACCAAGGATATGCTCCTGTTGATATACGGAGACCCCCAGGACGTGAGACCCAATTCCAGTCTAATGACGCTCATTGGTACTGAAGTCGGTAACCCCAGGGCCTGTTTCAAAATGTTTCCCTCTAGTGCATCAAAAAAGTTCCTGCCTGAGATGTTCATCAGTTCACACCCATGAATAATTGGCAACACTTTCCCTCTGTGGAACTCATTCAGTGGGACCAAGGAGTATACGCATAGTTTCAGTTTTATCATCTTCAACAGTGACGTAAAATTATTTGTATGACCCCTGAACAGGTGTTGAGGGCCTTTTGGCTCAATGATCAGACTTGTGCTGAGCCAACTGCAGACAGAATTGGAGTCCTGCAACATCATATGTATAACAGTGCCTCTTCTGGTGAATGTCCTGTATGTTTACCATGCTGTGCTATTTGCTCATTTCCAGGTAACAAAGATGTAGGACATAAACCAATACATATATTTCTTAACAAAAATGCTGAATAATTGCTGGTGTGGACATTGTTCTACTGTCTTGCCTCCTTCACTTATGTGAGAGAGCAGATATTCACAACCTGGAATATACGTTCTCGCCGACAAAACCCATAATCTGTAACCCCAAACTAATGATTTTTTTCTGCTATGCAAACTTTCTGGGTGCAGCACTTGACACATACATTCTCAGAGTAAAACAAACAAACAGGATGCTCAATTACCTCTCTTTTAGTCCAAAACTAATTTTGCTGGACTTTTTATGATTGGTGTTTTTCTAATCGTGAATTCCTTTTAAACGTGTGAGGTGTCTTGTGGAAAGCACCCACCATATTTTTTCTGTGTGTTGAAAATTGATTGATTAAAATGTGTTTTTACTTTGTCTATGCTTTGGCAAAAACTTTTGTGTTCCATGTGAATTTCAGATAGATGAAATAGATAATCTATCAGTATTCCTCCTTTTGTCTAGTGACCTGGTTCTATAGTGGACTAAAAGAGGGGTAATTGAGCATCCTGTTTGTTTGTTTTACACTTTGTAACTAGTCCCTATTTTGCTCAATCCCCCATAAACAAAAAAATGTGGGACCTACCCATTCTTACTCCTACATACATTCTCAGAGAAACAGCATCCCACTGGTAATGATGGAACTGCCACCCAAGAGTAATTGGTTGCCTGGTAAACTCAAGTAACATTTTCTGTGTGCATCCAATCCCACAGTACCTAGCTTCCGTGTACTATCCAGACAAGTATACAGTTCAGGGCCTTTTGGTGTTATAATGTTTTGAATTGTTTTGTATTCATTTTTGAGGACCAAAGGACAGTGAGTACCCTTTAAATGCATGGCTGCTAGCAATAGTTCTGAATATCCACTCAGAAGCTGATCAAAAACAAAATGTTGTCCAAATCAATACTCAGATCTCAACTGAAATGGGTTTTGTGCGACTGAAGAATAGCTTCAAATGTTTATACGTGACTGAATAGTCCACAGAAGCTACACAGAATCACAGCAATATGCTGCATGTTCCACAATGTTGCTACAAAAAGGGACATACCCATACCAGGCGAGGACGACATGTGCCCAGAACAAAGTGACAATGGGCACGACACCCACCCCCAGACGATGACATTTTTGATGAGGATGGGAATGGACTGCATAGAAAACCGATGCTAATGTGAATTATTTTCATTTGAAAAAGGACATACTGTTCTCAGATGTTCAGTGTTCATGTAAACATCACTTTTTATGAAGAGAGTGGGATGTTGCTGTTTGCCTTTGCCTACATGAAAGGGTTTCAACAAACAATGCAAACAACGATTTACACAAAGTGTCCAAATACATTGCTGTAACTTACAATGTCGAACATTTTCCAACATAGTGTAGTCTTTTCTCCCCCTTGTCATGGAGGCATCAGAACCTGACAGATAAGTCTACAGCTACGATATTGATAGAAGAGAAGAGGCAGAGACGGCAGGTAAAGACCAAAGGTTAGTAAGAAAGGAGTGGACACACTCTGGCATTGAGGGGTGTGAGTGGAGTAAGGGTGGAGGTATGAGCATGTGACTACAATCCTGGCAGGAAGAGAGAGTGTGAAACGATAAGCCAAAAGGTGCAAGATTGTTCTCCTTAGGCAGACTACTGTTGCAACACATTCAGGAGGTATACGAGGATGGGGTGTTGAGGACTAGAGCCAAGTCCTCAAGACAGGGAGGCATAGAAGGCATCCGGACATCACCTTTAGAGAAGTTCAAGTGGCCACCCTCTTGGTGGTGGCTCTGGGGCTCACTTGCACTTCACCCAGACACTTAACCCCCCCAAACACTGACTGACTGGAAATATAGTTTTGTGAATGATCTATCAGTGACAGGTTAAAGTTTACAGGTATGTTTGTATAGCACATATTCATCCAAGGGTGTGTCTCTTGGCAATATTGAAACATAATCAATGATATTGTTACCCAACTCAATTGTATTCATCTAACTCACTTCAGAAGGATTATGTGTTGGGTGGACCTGCCAGGATTCAAACCCGTGACCATGAAACACAGATCCTTGTAGTCAATGCATTAGTCAATTGAGTCGCACATATATCTCGTTCTTGAGAAGACAGGTCTTCAAGACCTTGCTGGGAGCGTTAGGTCTCAGCACCTTAAAAAATAGGCAAAATACTGGGATCAAAGTGTGTGACATTTTGCATGAAACTGCCTGAAATGTACTTGGGGTACATAACTGGTAACAGTTTTGACAAATGGGGCTCTTTGCAGTAAATTGAGCAAATAACATTCGTCAAAGTTGCCAGCTGCAGAGTGCACCAAATTCTCAAAGTGGCCCACATTGCCCGCCAAAACTGGCCCACACACTGGATTCCAAGGTGACCCTTCGGACACTGTTGTAATGTCCAGCCCACACCAAGTTATGGCGGCTTCATAGTCCGGAGGCCAGAACAATTGAAGATCTGCCCGTGAGAGTGCAATTCGCCAAAGTGTGAGATCAGGCATAGAATGAAAGTATAAATGTGCTGTGATTGGTGTAATATTTGAATTTGGAGATGAGAAGTGGATGCCCTTAGGTATTGTGGGTGAAGTGAACCATGAATAGTGATTTGATTTGGATGCTCTTGAGGGTGAACGTTGAGGACAGAAAGAGCAAGGGTGAAGTCGGCATTTCTCTTAAAACCCTGCTAGAGACAGCTAAGCCATACAGTACTCTCTTGCGTCTGGGGGTGTAAAGCTTAAGGAAGGTCTAAGGTAGGTGATGTTGAAGTAATACATTCTTAGAGAGAAAAGAGCTTTGCTGATAGTTACTTGGTAATTAAAACATTTGATGTAGTCATACAGAGATTGCTTCACTCTAACATGTTAAAAATCGATTCTAGGTCTGCACAAGCACTGTCACCAAATGCTCTAGAACCTGTCCATTACCAGAATAAGAATTTAATTAAGCACTGAGTGGTCGGCGAAAAGGTAGTCCTGCAGCAATCCTCCACCTGTTTTTTGCTCCAGTACCTGAGACTTTGAGTCTATCCACCAGCTCCACTACTCTCCAGCAATGTTGGTGGATCCACACCACTTAACCTGCCATTATCCGCAGAGCAGCCGCGGAGTGGTCGGCGAGTGGCAGTCCTGCAGGCAGGGCAGGCAGGGCTGACAGGACTGCCATGACTATGGAGGTGACCAACACCCTCAAAGAAGATGAGGAAGGATGCTGTTTGAGGAGCGGGCACTCGAGAAAAATGCCTCCTGCACTGCAGCAGGAGGACCACTGTTTACCAACAACGCCTGCGGAGAACCCAACCCCCGGTAAGCAGACAGGGGGGGGCCTTTGCAATCCTCAGACAGCTTGTCGACATTAACACACAAGAAAACTCAACAAACTGCTTTGAACTCGTATAATCTATGTGTGAAACTTGCCATAACGCATTTGGACTCAATTCATTGGACTCAATTCAATTACACAACAATACGGAAACTTTACCTCAAACTACTCCATTGAATCTCACTTCACCTCAGAGATCGGCGTTGCCTCGGCTGCGGCAGTCGGAGCTCCATTTGCTTTCAGCTCACGCCCACGTTCTGACCCTGACCGGCACACGCCAGGCTCCGGTGACCCCCAGAGGGGAGAGACCGTTGGAGTAGGCGGCCGACTCTGGTCACAACAGCGAGCGGTCTCAAGGACAGCCTCCCCATCCCTCCTTAGCCAAGGCCATCGTCCCGTCCTTCACCCGCAATGACCAGGCTCCAGCTTCCCCCGGAGGGGAGACACCGTCAGAGCAGGCTGCCATGTGGGGGCGGGGTGGTGAGCCGCGGCGTTCGAGTGCAGGAGTGGAGCCGCAGAAGAACAACATCGTGAAGCAGCCTTGTGCTCCCTTTCCAAGCGAAGAGGCCTCTAGCATCATTTTTGAGGCCAATAAACACAGCAACTTGGGTATTAACCCAAGATCCATCGTGGCTCAGTTCCACAAAGCCTCATCACCTGCAAAGCAGCCACTATTAGTGTCTGCCAAACCTACATGAAAGGGACAAACCGGCAGAAGAACTGGAATCACTTCTAGACTCCAAAAGGGTGCATAACACGATGGGACAAATAGAAAAAATGATATCACCCCCTGGTTTAGATCTAGCGCTATATGGTACAAATGCCAGAAAAAGACAAAGGCCAACGGAAAGCTTGGCAGACGGCTCAAATAAAACTCAAGAATAGCGGCCCAAGTTAAGAAAAAACTATTTGCCACCAAGGGGCAGTAAAAACAAAGATGCAAAAGACATTAAAATAAATTCTTTTGTGAATTTCTTCAAAACGTGTCTCCATATTAGAGATGTTAAGAGACTCCACCATTCGGAAATCTCTGACATGAACATTCTAGAAGCACTCAACAAATGTATTCCTTTTGCTAAACAGCATCGAATAGAATGTTCTCCAAACCAGATTCCGAAACAGCTCGATAAGAGCATAAAAGGACCAACACCAAACTCACAAAACTCGCAAGAAAAAGAAGAAATGATCCATGACCAGACTGCACCATTGCAGAAAAATCAAGAGCAATATCTCAAAGAGCTTCCACCCCAACAAACTTGTGAAAATGAAGAAGAATTTTGACAATTTGAAAATTGACACACCGATAGATACCGGCCCACCTCCCAACATCGATATACCTTTGGTGGTCCCTAGTAAAAATGAAAACCAGAGGGACAAAAGGCAATCTTCAAATCAGAATGCAAGCCAAATAAAACAAAAAGAAATTCAGCTTCCACCATTTACCCAAGCAAAAGTGACTAGGCGATATTCGCTGGATACGTACGCCCCAAACTCAAATCATTCACTGTTCACGGTCCACGACTCAGAGTCGCCGCCTAGAAGACGGTCTTCAAACCCATATGCAAAAGCCCATCCGACTACTGCAACAGAGACTCCCATAAAGAAACCGGACTTACTTTCTATTATGTCAGCAATAACAATAGCCTTAGCACCCTTCACTAAACTTTATGAAGCAGTAGCAGATACTTTAAAAGACCACACTCCCATACAAGCGATGACCTACAGTAAATAATCTTCCTAGAAGCTTATGTCATGGCTTTAGAAACCAAAACTAAACATCTAACAACTGCGACAGAGCACCTTTCCGCATCAACTCAAACAACACAACTTCAGACTGACTTCAGAACGCAAACAACAACATGGATTGACCTAATAGTCACTGACCAAAATCTCCAAAGCGAGATACCTATCACAACAAAAACATTGTGTCCGATCTTGCCAAAAAGATCCAGCGACTGCCGGACTCCCTTACAAAGTACAGAGGGTGGCAGAGAAAATCTTCCATCCTCAACTTTTTCAGAAAGGCCCAAACCATCCAACTTAGAGAAAATTGTCGAACCACAAAGGAATAGTTGCAATCACTCGACTACAAAGTCCAGTACCAGTAAGAGTCAGACGATGGAATTAATTTTCCAAGATCAAGGAAGTAAAACAAAAGCGGGAGGTAAAACACTGCAAGGACAAGTGCGCACAACAAAAAACAGAGAACATACGCGAAAACCCAACTTTAGTCTTATTCTAATCAACTACTAAGAAATCTAATACTGATCGGAATTCCCCCCGTACAATAGACAATTTCCTGAACACTGATGCCTTAATGAATCTCAGCACACATATGACAGAGGATACGTCCCATTTCGGGAAGTAAAGGGGAAACATGATGAACCCAGTGACAATCTGGCTAGCACCAGCTCTGCAAACAAGCCAGCCAACAATGCATTTCACGAAGTAAAGGAGAAAGACGATGAACTCAATGAAATTCCAAGCTTGATAAACAAGCCTATCCATAAAATGACTACCACAAGTCCTGGTAAATATTCAACCAACAAGGACTCAAGCTGACACAAGATGGCTAGCACCAGTTCAGCCAATAAACTAACCTATAAGGTCATGCAAAATTCTTACACCCCTTCTACCACCAGAAGAAAAACAGCAGTGCAAGCATCTAAACATTCTTTTAAGGTCTGGGAAGGTAGTGCCAAGACAAGCAACAGACACACGAGTCGACAAAGAGAGTACGAAGAAAGAGTAAGAAGATACTCGATCTCACCGAATATAACTCGACACAAAAGACACCAGCTAAAAGAAATGAAACCGGCGACGATCCATTATCGATCCAAAACTCAAAGCTATAATGAGAACCCCAGAAAGTGGGAATCTGCAAACTGGAGGCTTTATTTGGAACAAATTGAGCAAAACGAAGATGACATCATCCTAAACCAGAGTTCTGTGTTAAGACGCTTTAAAAACATCCCACAACTTCGATACTTGAAATCAGAGGACCTCTTAATAGTGGAGCCTAGCCACAAGTATCAGAAAGCGACAGCCTACATCTATGTCACATCATCAAGAGTAAAGTCTGCTTTAAGCAATGGGAAAGAGGTCTTCTTAAGAATGGGATTTGACCTAACGGTCTCCTCTAGAGTTGAGCAAACGACTGAAAGATCTACGCGTCTAGACCGCTCCTACTCCAGAATAACGTCTCACAAAAGCGCAAAGAGGATGACGGTTACTAGCCGCCGGACCCAAAGGTCGCCTTTGCCTACAGAAAAAAACACCAAGGAACAACTAGACAAGGAATAGCAAGGGTACCATAGCCTGCCAGAACTAAGGCATAGGATCCATGCAACGAATCGCGAGACAGAAACATCTAAAAAAAAGAATTGAAAACGCCAATGTAAAAAGATCAAAGAAACATCCATCATCTTCAAACCAGGCTACGGACGACCTTCTAGATAGAGAAACTCTCCCGCAAATAATGTGGTCTTAAAGACCCAATGAAATAAATAGCAACTCATTAATATGCGAGAGATAGGGAACGGGATTCACCAATCAACGTCGACTTCTAACACAAAGAAACTGTGCTCATGGAACACTTGCGGTCATGCCCACCTCCAAGCCCCAGGGGACATCAAATTCAGCAATTTCCATCTACTATGCTTCCAGGAGACCTGGCTGACAGAAAGTCCAACACTGGAGGGCTATGACATTGTTTTAGCACCGGCCAAAAAAGGATCCTTAGGCAGGCCTTCATCGGGACTACTGATCACGTGTAGACATATTTGTGGAATTAAACTGGGAAAAATACTACTCAGTACACAAGCAATTCTGATGATCAAGGCAGACTGGACAAGTTTGGATCCCGTGAAGAACATCACTAAACAATCGTCAATAATAATTGCAAACACCTACTGGAACCCGGCCTCCATGGACGTTCCAACTTATTTGGATATACTAGAGTTAGCAATTGAAGAAGCTTTGGCCGTCCACCTGATTCCTTATTTTCTCTTATGCGGAGACTTCAATGCAATATGCTCCGTAAAAAAAAAAAAACTTCCACGCACCCATTAAATTGTCTGCGGCTGAACACAGAGGTGCTGCATTAGCACAATTGATGAAATCAAGTGATCTTCACAATCTAAATGAATCATTTCCAGACAATAAAATAATTCCGACGTGGGAATGATATGAATCGAAAGAGACAATTGACCACATATTCGTTACAACATCCTTACTTCAAATCACACAAGGTCAAAAGATCTAAAGCAAGTGACCACAGTCCACTGTCAACGTCTTGGGCTATTACCGCTTCTCCAATGTACAAATCACGAGTGCAGTTGGAAATGAATACACAAGGAACTCGACTAAGATTAACTGCAAATTCAATAAAAGACCTAGAGATTCGCTATACTGCAATGTCGAATGGCGATGACATAAATCAAATTGACTACTTACCACTCCTAACAGTCTACAAGAAAACGAAGTCTGGCAAACAACATTCGAACAAACCTCCAAGACATGTGTATGATAAACTTCTTGCAAACAAGAATCGTGAATTGAGGAATTTCAAACAGAGTGTAAAACAGTTAGGTGAAGTGGAACGATTCAATGAGACAGTGAAAGCAATGAAACAATACAAAGCATGGGTAAGAACGCATCGATCTAACCTTTACCATCAAGATGCGGAAAACATCTTAAAAGCTATAAGCAGCAACAAGTGCAGAGAATTTTGGTCACTTTTTAAATCAGCAACTTTGTCTCCAGAAATCACCATGACCAATAGTATCTGAGAAAATACATGGATACTACACTTCACAGATCTCTTCAAGACTGTACATGAACTCCCCGTTTCAGATACAAAGGAGGAATCTCAACCATTGGCAAAATTGGACAATGAAGCAGAAATCATCGACTGCATCAAAAAACTTAAAAACTATTAAGTAAAATCTTTCAAAGATTCGCCGACCTAAAATCCATCCCGCCATCATGGAAAACCTCTATAGTGGGCCCGATTTGCAAAAAAGGAAATAGATGTGATCTGGGAAATTACCGCCCTATAGCACTGATAGCACTGATGGACGTCCTAGGAAAAGTCTTTGGCACTCTTCTATTAGACAAATTCAAAAGAGGGGCCAAACAGGCTCCCTGCGACAACTTCCTACAGACTGGCTTAAAAAAGAACCAAGGCACAACTGCCAACATCTTTTTAATAAATGTGCTAAAAAACAAAGTCTGGAAGGAGGGCCTCGCATCTTTTTGACCTTTATAGATCTGACCCAAAGGTTCGATAGAGTGGACAGATCTAATTTATGGTCCAAACTAACAGCTTGGAATTGTCCATCTAGTCTTCCCGAACCGATTAAGGCATTTTATTCAGGCACCAGTATAAGAGTCCACCTAGACAAGAACGGTGTTCTATCCTCTGTCATTCCAACATGTAGAAGAGTAAAACAGGATTGTCCATTGGCTCCGGCGCTGTTCCTGGCTTATACTGGTGACTTACAAGAATCGGATTTAGAAGTACAATCATTTCCGACAAAGTTGAACAAAACTTCGATCACACGTTTACTGTATGCAGATGATCTCATTTTGCTCGACTACATCCTAGTCGTACTGCAACATAAGCTGAAATTTACTTCAATACACGCAGAAAAATAACCTCGAAATCAATGAAAAAAAAATGAAGTTTATGACCCTGGAAAAATCTAAGAGGAGAAATGAGAAAATTCACCTAACCCTGAATGGAACCCCATTGAAAAACTTCAAATGCCTGGGTGTCATGTTAGACAGTTCAAAAACTGACAACTGACACAGCGATGCAAGAGACTCTCAAGGAAAAAGTAAAACAACTAGGAACGCAAGGCAAGGCTATAGACTGAAAATATGGACGATACTCGGCTGGCCCAGTACTCGAATTCTACAAAAGAAAAGTGGTACTATCACAAACTTATGGGGCTGAAGCATTCCCAAACATTCCACAGAATACCTACCCTAAGCTTGAAGCTCTATTTTGTAGAAAGTTCCTGTCACTGTCGACTTCAACACCGGTTGCTTCCATTCGTCGCAAACTCAGCCTACTTTCCCTTCAGGGCACAGTTAGATACGCGACCCTTATGCTCTACAGAAAGTGCCGAATGCCAGAAGTTCCTTCAGTTTACAACCTAATAAATCAAGAATTAGAGACCTCAAACAGCAAGTCACTGTCTTTATGAAAAAAAAAACAACATCAACTCTCTAAAGTCTATTGAATGTGACGAAGACACGCTGCTAAACAATCCAGTAAGAATTTAAACAAAACTGAAAGAACTAGACTGGATAGAGACATTAGAGGCAGCAGCAGGAAACAAATTCACCTTTCACCTCCCAACAAATACAAGGAAATTAAATGAACTGCAACCGAATGTAAAAAAAATTCTGAGTAGACAAGGAAGAGAATTTCTACTAAGAGCCCGTTTAAATTTGCTACCAACAAATGAAATCTTGGCAGTAAGAGGCCTTTCAAATACCAATAGCTGTCGGCTTTGTAACACTACTAATGAAAAAGAAACAATTCGGCATCTTCTGCTTCATTGTTCGGGGAACCAACAGATCAGAGCCCGTTATCCCATTATCTGTGGCCGATTTTGTCGAACTTTGAATGAATGGATGAATCAACATGCTGGGCCAAATTGATCGGCGGGGACAAAACGAAGTGGCTGTTAGCATACTATAAAATACTGAACCACATCGACTTACCAGGCAAACTGTCAACAGAAAAAAGGCACTTATAATCCAGAATTGAGATGAACTTGACATTTTGTTAAGAAATGTGAAATTTTCGTGCAACTTTTCTGTGCTACTCTTTTGTAAAAATCTTTTAGATTAAACACAAATAAAAATAAATAAAAAAATTAAGCACTGAATTAACGCACAAATTGCAAAACAAAAAATGCATACAAGTGTCCATGAAATTTTAGTGACGTCTCCAGGAATCAAAGGGACACCAAGTTCCACACCTGGCATCCCCCCAACACCTAGAACCCAAGCACCATACCAGGCATCCGATCTCCCCACCACCAGACCCCAAGCCCCATACATGTCATCCTGCCTCCTAAACTTCCTGAGGCCAGAATGCAAGCTGCATATTTGGCATCCTGCCTCCCCACCACCATAGTCCAGGCCAGTACATGCCATCATGCCTCCAAACCAGCATAGCCCAGGCCCCATATCTGCCATTTGACAGTCCCAACAAAACAGAACCTAACCCTCACATCTGGAATACTGCCTCCTCAACAGACAGAGGCCAGAACGCAAGCCCCATACCTAGCATCCTGCCTCCCACCACCACAGCCCAGGCCTCATACCTAGCACCCTGCGTCCTCAACAGCCAGAGGCCAGAACGCAAGTCCCATACCTGACTTCCTTTCCCCCACAACACCAGAGCCCAGGCCTCATACCTAGCATCCTGCCTTCTCAGCAGCCAGAGGGCAGACGCAAGCCCCACACCTGACTTCCTTTTCCCCACGACACCAGAGTCTAAGCCTCATAATAATGTTTTCCATTGATTTGAGGAAATTAATGACTGACTATGATTTTTACGAAGTGAAAAAGGTTGCTCCCAGTTCGTATCAGGTGGTCTGTTGAGCAACGTATGGTAACAGTAACTACCTGAAAATATTTCTACCCCCCCTAAAAAACAACCCATCTTCACATACAACTCCTCACTGAATCAATAATGATTAAACAATGGAACCCAGACCTCCCAAAGGAATTCTATATATAGAACCCTAACCTACACAGATACACTAATACAGCTCCCCACACTCCCTAAACACCACATGGGCAGACACCATAATCACATAAACAATGAGTGCACATTAACCACTGCTCCAGGCAACTCACAAAATATATCAAATGTGCACACTACAGAGAATCCTACCTTTTTGGATCAGGCACACATCAACATTGCAACACAGCAACCTTTCCCTGCTTCTACATTAGTCTCCTACCCCACTTCTTGAAGATCCAGAGAACCCAAGAAACCGTGTAAATGGTAGACTGTGTGCTATACAAGACTCAATAACATAGCATAACAAGGCATAGCAAAACCTTTCACTCATTCTCCTGCAGGGCAATACTATGGACGGCCCATGTCATTTTGGTGACGGCCAGCAATAGAGGAGGAAATTATTGTTGGCTCCTCTGAGGTCAGTCCTCTATAAATGGAGAGATTACATTATTTGCCCAGGATCGCACACTTTTCTTAAACAGTGAAAGAGGGATGTTAACCCAATCCTCAGATTAGGCATTGAACACATAACTTTCAAGTTCCACTTGGTATAAATATGTACATTTTGTATTTAAAAGTCTACAATAATACTGCCTGATAGAGCACAGTGCTCACGTTTCCCATGGCCATGCATGAGAAGGCGACTCAGTCCTGTTTATGCCTGTTATTGTGTGATGTGTAGTTTTCCTAAATTTTGTATGGGATAGAAAAAAAATACAAGTCCCAGAGTCCAAAGGGGGAAAAGGAGAACTGGATGACCTTCTCATGCTTGGCCACTGCAAACTTGGGAGTTCTGATAGTTTACTTGCAAAATACACATGTCTCAAATTAAAGTAACCTTACAATATGTAAATCCTTGATGAAACATGTTAAGCCAAAAGAATATTGTGGTTTTATTTTCCACATTTTGAAAGGAAAAACAGAAGTCACAGAATGCAAAATAATGCAAGCCTAAAAAAAGCCTTCCTTTAAACATTCACCAATTTAAGGCACACCTCACTGAGAACAGTGAACACCACACCTGCAGACCTATATTTCAACCATGAACTGCAAGGGCTTCAACCCGCAACAAACACCCTAAGCCAAGTCCTTGTGATTACACAGAACTTTCTTTTTCACAACACACTTAGGGAAGAAAGCTCAGACACCATAGTACCAGCTATCCTTCTTGTGGTAATTCAAGCTCTTCCAATTAGTCACCAGTATCATAACCACATTACATTCCTTGGTGCTATCTCTCCTGAATAGAGAAGTTGTTCTGGTCCCTGGCAGACCCTCCAAATCCCTAGCCCCTAAGAGCAGCGTCCATCATCCCACCGCCCACCCCAGAGGTCTCGGAAATACTACAAACTCATGGCCTTTCACTGGCTACCCCTACAATCATGTATCATCTTAGCACTTTCAAAGCCAACTGCATCACATCCAAATCTGTCTCCATGAATGCTCCCTCTTACCTGGTAGTATAAAGATAGCCTCTCTGGTGGTCAGTGCATTACCAGACATCAGGGACTGGGCAGAATACAGCAGCAAAAATGCAAAACAGAAGAATCCAGATAAGAAGCATTCTCATCCTATGTACTCATCCTATGCCACCTCCTCGACTGTGCCCCTCTGTATCCTACCCCTTGCTGTATATCTTTGTTGTTGTTACCACTGAAAAGCACCCTCTTTACATTTGTAATGTTGTAGACCTCTGTAAAGCACTCCTTTATGTATGTGTATTGGTGTATACCACTATGGAGGGCTACATTGCTTCTCGAAGCTAGGTCCACACTCAATAAACACCATTATAGTAATATTATTATTATTATTATTATTATTATTATTATTATTATTATTATTATTAATAATCATAATAATCATAATAATAATAACAACAATAATAATAACAATAATAATAATAATAATAATAATAATAATAATAATAATAATAATAATAATGATAATAATAATATCAACCGTGTCAGAATTATCTCTTGCTTTCAGAGGTTCCTGCCAAAGTTTATTCATACAGTGGCCCTCATTACGAGGTTGGCAGTAACCCACCTGTGCGGTACGGTAAGTTCCCATTGGACTCCATGGGAATGGGAACCCTGAAACACCGGCACCGTTACTAATGGTGCCAGTGCTTCAGTAAAAAACATGCTGGTAGGGGCCTGAACACCCGACAGGTCAGACCAGCCGGTAGTTACGCGCCCCTACCACCAGACTCGGTGTCAGCTGGTCTGGTAAAGTTGCCGGTAACCTGTTATCGGCACCTTTATTACCAGACTTGGTCACTGCTAATGAGACCAATCTTTATACAGTGTCCAAACAGTGTCACAAGGTGTCTCTTCGTTGCATTTTTGGCATAGTGACAATAAATGAGCTGCACCTTACTCAGGACATAACGATGTTCATAGATTCTATTAGTGTTAGTGTAGAGGAGGAGCCAAATGCCTCTACCAGAAATTCCCCTATTTTGCCTGTCTGTTGGAAGCCAGAAATTGCGACAGGCACAACGCCTATAATGATCCCTATTCCACAAAAGGTCTTTGAAACAAGGTATCCATTGAGAAGGTCCTATAAGATGTACCCCCAGAGAGATGACAGCCTCTTAGGGGAAGTCCGTGAAGAAGTGTGAAGCGGTGAACGCAAGAGGATGGTAACGTCACAAGAAAGGAGAGAGGTGCACTGAGAAGGATGATTAAAGAAGAAAATGCATAGACCTTATGGGACCTGATGATGAAATAAAGAATTGTGTAACATTTCATGTGCAAAATGAAGATTGCATGTGCAAAGAACACTGAAGAAAATATAAGTATTTCATAACTGTACAGATGCTGTAATGCAAGTAGACTAAGTAATCATGTAGGCTGGATACGTAGTGATTAGACTGCAGGCAGTGCCACCAATGTATATATGTATAGAGTCTGGATGTTCGACGTCGCAACTTTAGTAAGCCAGGACCTGTGAAAGAGAAGGGCTGAAAGTGTGGCACTGTAGAAAAGCAGCTGGAAATCAAGGAAGGATCGAGAAGGCTGCGTGGCCCAGTGTCAATGGTTGGGGCAGTCAAGAATTGGTTATCTGTTCAAGGAGATACAATGAATGTGAGAAGCAGGGTGAGCTCCTGTTAAGGTGTGACGGAAACACTATGAAAGCCAAGTTTTAGTCATTTCATATCGTTAAATGCGAGGCAAGGGGCTCGAATGCGGTCTCCTGTCACGTGGGATGGATGGACATAGAAAAGGGGCAAGCTATATCGAGTCTGAAGATAAGAACTTGCTCACAGTCCCTTCTATTATCAAGCACAGTGATACGCTGCAAGGCCACATTCAAAGACATTCGAATGGCACACAGCATAAATGATGATCGACATTGGGCTAATTGGGTGGGGAGGCATGATCAAGTCCACCCACAGGTACCTGTGGTACCAGCTTGCGTGCTGCCAGTGAGTTGAATGATCCAGAAGGGTACAAGCGTGCAAACCAATTATTGAGGGTCATGTATTGTAGAGCCATATAGTTTAGGAGCCAATGATGTGCTGTGTATCTAACAAATATTGTGTATGGCTTGCACAAGGGGTGGGTAGAAGTTGTCCACCTGACATAGAGACCCAATCACAATCCTATCCCAATTAGAAAGTATACATAGATCTTCCCTGTTGACCTATCACAATCCCAAGTAAGTTAGTTTGCCATGTAGAGTGATATCATTCATGACGAGTTTTTTTATATAAAAAGATGTTTTTTCATGTGATGCATCAAGATTATGCTGTGAGACATTTGTTGATGTCTGTTGTACTCCCTGTTTTACACAATTGAAAATAAAACAGTTATTGTTTGCCAACTTCCTGACTCTGTCTGGTTATTGGTGTGAGAGCTATTCTACACCCCCATCCATGTAATGATGCACTTCCACATTTAAAAAGCACCTAACGGTTCACGTGGTAGCATGTCGGATGGTTTAGACCCATCGATTAAGTATAACTCCAGAGCTTTGGCTGAACAAGCTTCCTTTGCCATTTAGCCGGAAGATCGCAGGGTTTCCTTTGGAGAGCGGCTGATATAGAATTCTTGCATGAAAATTGATAGTGAGACGGGCCCCTCATTGACAAAATCCCTCCTGGTTTCCACAGGCACTTCGCGGACGGAAGGCAAAAGTGGTTGATTCGAGAGGCGACCCGATACGGAAGGCTTCGAGATGAACGAGTAAATGGTGAGTAGTCTAAGGGGAATGGCAAACTGTGGGGATGGGATTGTGGTAGTTTAGAGAAGCAACGGGACAGTTAGAAAAGTAACAGGGGTGATTATAAAATAATAAACAAAGAGAGTTTTAAGAGATAAAGCCAAGGGATTCCTAACTCAAGGAGTTCTAGAAGAACTCTTCTCACACCCCATTGGGGGTAAAAATTGGCAGCACTTAAACAGGTTTATGTTAGGAGATTAGTTAAAATCCAGTCAGAGAATTTTTAGGGGCAAGATAGAGAAAAGCAGTACCATGGTTTAAATGTAAGAGCCTGTTTGTTTATGTGTTTGTTTTAAAAAGGGTGTTGAAGAACGACAATAATAAGTTGTGTGGAGATAAAAAGTTATATGCCTATTTAAAAGGTCATTGTCTGCGCTGACCAAGAAGTGGGTTGAGGTTATTGAGAAACAGAAGTTTTGAGTGGCGAGTATTGGTGGGCTCATATTTGTTGTTTTTATAAACCTATCTGTGTAAACAACGGTAAGTATTGACAGTCAATTGAGACTCGTCACAATGGGAGATATTACTCCACTGATGCACCTGTGTAAAATACTGCCAAAAAGACATGCCTAAGCTCAAACAGTATAGAGTGGGTAAAGGGTACAGCAGATGTTCATACCATGGCCACAAGGGGGATTGCTGTTGAAGGCAGTATTGCAACACATGACCATATACTTTCATGCTGCGTACACGGGGAACACATTGGAAAAGAAGTTAGCTATTTTAGAGCTCTGGAAAATGTACCAAGAGGAGAGAGAACATCCACCGCCTGAGGAGTGGATGCTTACTCAGTGTAGGGAGGAAGGTGTCGCCTGAAGTGAATGGTGATATTACAGAAGATGTAGGATTGTATCTGTTAAAGGAACTAAAGGTGGTAACAGGAGATCTTTAAGATCATACAGAATAAAGAGGAGAAAAGTGAGCAACCAGATATAAGACCAGACCTAGAAGAAGAGATTAATAGATGGAAAGGAGAGAAGGATAAAGCTTACCTGGTAACGCTAGTACACAATGAATGGATTGAAGGACAGGTATTGCTCAAGCTTGATGGGAAAAGTATCGAGGAGGTTAGGAAAAGGGATGATCAAGAGAAACAGGACAGAAAAGACAGGGAATGAGAAAAGGGACTGAAAGAGGATGAACATAAGAGAAAGAGCAGGCAGAGGTGAGAACAGATGTATCAAGAGGAGCAGCAAAGGAAAGAAGAAAAGGAAGAAGAGCAAAGGAAGTATGACAGCAGGCAGAGAGCAATCGAAGAACAAGATAGGCAAGAAAGGAAGAGGGAAGAGGTAGAAGCACAGAAATTAAGGGATGAAAGGATACAGAGACAAAGGGAAGAATAAGAGTGTAGTGCGAATGAAAAAAGAGAAGAGAAAAGACAAGAAGAGGAAAGAGTTAGATGGCAAGAGAGAAATCAAAGATAATTAGACAAAAAATTTGAACGAAAAAGGAGGCACCGGGAGCGTGACATTGATCACATTCAAAAGGAGTTGATGGAACCAAGTCCAGTCATATCATGAGGGAACATAGAGGAGTTTTTTCCATTAAAGGAGGCAATGTCTCATTTTTCTTCTGCTTATCACTCACAAGCAAACATGATATTTGAGAGACTTGCTAAACTAAAATTGACATGAAGATGAAATGGCTACATTGCCTACCCCTAGCCTTATACAGATTAAGGAATCGGCCTGGGTCGGACCACCACCTCATGCCCATGATTTAGTAACAGCAAGGTGAATGAGAACACCTTTGTCTCTTCCATTGAGGAGCAGAAGTGATGCCCAGAAGACTGCAGAAATGTTAGGAAATGAGTCACATGCATATTTAATCTGCATATTTAACCTGTTTGGCCGCTAGTATCGCTGTCATTTCAGATCAACTCAAGCGCCAGGGGGTCGGTCTCAGGACACAGATGAAGACCATTCAGCAGCCAGAATTTCAGAATAATTACCTGTACATAGACTTTTTATTGAAGATCCAATCTTAATACATTGCAGCAGAAAGTGGCACAAGCCACACTTTAGTGGCCCCTTCTTAGTGGAAAACATTACCCCTTCAGCAGTGAAAGTCAAAGGGAGACATGCTTGGATCCATATGAATGACGTAAAGGGATATGCTGGTGAGGCTAACACAGCCCCAACAATTGATTCAGAAGCAAGACAAGGAGAAGAAGTTCAGCATGTGCAGACACAATCAATGACGAGGAAGAAGGATGCTAAGGCAGCTGATTAAATAAATGCAAGTGTGCATTTAGACTGTAGCTCAACCCGGACACTCTTAATAGATAATATGGCAGGAGTGCAAACTCAGTTCTTGAGCCACAGGAATCTTTCGAAAATTGAACTTTAGAAAGTTGATTGACACGTTGAGGATATGTTTGACCGACAACATCTAATCAGAGATTGAAAGTGTGAGCAATACACTCATTTCTTTCACACCACGTACTTGTTTGGTTGGTCTTATGATTTTGACAAACGATGATGCCCATAGGATTCTTATTGCTGTTTTCATATTTATTCTTAGAGCTTATCCTGCTCTTGTTGAGCGTAGTGTCAACATACCTGCTTTTCAGCATAATCCTAAAAATGGCCCTGTAAAAAGGAGGTTACCTTTGGCGATAGTTGAGCAGATCCTGCAGTTACCTGACCATTTAACAGAGTTGCTTGATAAAAAATGTTTTTCCTTCCTTAAAATAGTACACAGGCATAATGAGGAATGTTGAACATGGTACAGTTTTGGAAATTGAGCAAGTTCACCGGCGTGTGGAGAATCGTAAATGGTGTGGATTAAGGTATTGGTGTATAACATATGCATGCTCAGCATTTGTCATGTTTTTTCTGATTCTTTTTATCCATGATGTTTACTTCATTGGTCTAAGAAAGGTAGAAATCCCTTTGGTTCTTCCCACTCCAGTGACTCATGCAGAATTGTCCATTACTGAATGACCAAGATCA
The DNA here is from genome assembly GCF_040938575.1 of Ambystoma mexicanum. Taxonomy (NCBI): domain Eukaryota; kingdom Metazoa; phylum Chordata; class Amphibia; order Caudata; family Ambystomatidae; genus Ambystoma; species Ambystoma mexicanum. The sequence continues at coordinate 1,336,340,059 of NC_090924.1, forward strand.
TTTGTGATGTTCCCCACACCAGTAGCTCATGAAAAGTTGCCTATTGCTAACGTGAATGTACCGATGATCTCCCCTGTAGGAGGGGCCATTACTGATATACTTATGCGAGCACTCACTTTGCGAGAGGGAGACACAAGAGAAGCACAAGGGAAGATGATTATGAATTAAATAATTATCTAGACAGCACGGCACACTTGGGTAATAACGTGGTATCAGCACATGAAAAATGTGGGGCAGAGAACGTCCAAGGAGAGTTGCTATGTTTGTACTCTCATACCCTATGTTATGGGTTCTTCTAAGTTATTCATAGCTGCAGAAGTAGCAGTCTAAAAAGCTCATTGCCTGATGCACCTGCACTCTGCCAGACGAGAGGTCAGTTCCAGAGTGGTACAGCATCCTTGGTATGGTTGACTGAGAAGACGACTCCAAGAAAAATATTAAACTATGTATAAAAAATAGAGAAACAAGTATGGGTGGGTTCAGCAATGGAAAATATGTTGTTTTGCATATAGAATAGGTAACCCTACATCCCTGACATTCACTGCCAGAAGTGGGGAATACATGAGAAATAAAACCTTTTTTTTTTTTTTTTTTAAAGATATTAGGGCCATCCTGCGTTTTGCCAGATTGAATATTAAGTAAATGGGAGCAAGGGAATAGAAGAGCTGAATGAAGGAGACAAAAGGTCTTTGTGGGGAAGTCACAGGTTTGTTCCTTCTGTAAGTGACCCATACATATTCACAGCTTACCAAATGTTCAGAAGGGGAGGAATTACTAATGATAAGAAAACTGTATCACCATATTTCTGGCGAGTTTAAGAGGTGACAGGTGATGATGTGCATTAATCGAAAAATGCCATCCTCCCACCTGCTTGCATAGTGCATGATCTAGGTTTTGACTAGGGTGGCACCACCTGTCTGACCCAAATCTAAAAAGAATGGAAACATAAAAGCAAATACATTGAAACATGGACTCTGATAATGCACTACTGTTATACGCAAGGACACACTAACCTTCTTGCACCAAACCCATCACCCCATCAATTGCACACTTCCTCAATCTACCACTGGTGAGTCCAATCTTTTCCATATTTTCATTATGAGTTCTCTAAGATGCCTAAGGAAGGCCACCTGTCCCAGTCTTTCAGTTTCTATCCTCATTTGTTTGGATGGTAGAGTCGCTGAAGATATTATCTCAGCTCAGGAATCTGCAAACTGGCCCCAGGGTGTGGGGGTTTGCAGTGCCCTATAATCCTGCCTGCCCACCTCAGAATGGCTAGCTTGTATGGTGACTTTAGCGGAACGGCCAATGCTTTACTGTAGATATATATTCAGGCAGCCTTTTTAGTATGGATACATTTTACCTACTAAACAGTTAAAGCGAGGAGACGTTGGATTGTGACAACCTCTTTCACAAAAATATGCCCAGCAGCCCATGAGGGGATGCCATTGCCCAACTCAGATTTGCACTAGTTGACAGCATCAGTGGATGTCTGACATCTTCATGATGCTAATACACAAATGAAATTCATTTGCTCTAGGGCAACTCAGAGATGCACCAGTTATATCCAGATATGGTTCAATTTTACTCTTTGAGGTTGATTCAAGGAACGTTTTCCTATGAGATTGTGCCATTATAAAACGCTTTTGTGACTCAGGCCCTAGGTGTATAAGGTAATAGGTGCAAATCTGAGAGGAGCATGGGCATTTCTTGATGTGCCCTATTGTGTTATGTAACATGACTTAACTTTTGTACTGTATCAAATATCCACTATAGTAGCTCCAAAGAATCATCATATTACATGGACTGCGGTAGCGGCCATGTAGTTATGGTTAAGTTGCAAAACCCTTAGGAAGAGTACTTTTTGGGCGGCTTATAACGTTGCTCTCCCTGGACAAATCCTCATCAAATTTCGCGAAAAAAAGTATATGTCCCACTCTGAATTTATTTGCAAAGGTGAGGTTTGGTCAAGGGGGGGCAAAGTTACAGGGGGGGTCACAAAATTTCTTTTTTTACATAGACATAATGGGGAAAAACTTTGCTCAAGCCTACAGCCCAAACCGCTGGATGGATTTTCACAAAATTCATGGCAGGAGCGGCGGCTTAGTCCCAAAAGTGTGCCTTTGTTAATTTGTTAATTTGGTGTAAATCTGTCCAATAGTTTTTTTAAACGACCAAAATGTAAGGCAAAGAAATGAGTGATATCTATGTCCGCTCCGCGGACACACTTCCCTGTTCGCTCCGTGGACAGGACACCGATTGGCTAATAGAATTGCGTCATGTCCACAGACACACAACGTGTTCACTGATTGCTTGGCGTGAAGCGTGAGATGCGTCAGACTTTTGGAAACTCCAGCCATCTCGGATTCGCGGACATCGGCCGGTTTCCGCAGACATCGCGGTAAAAACAGATGAAAATACACAACATTTCACTTGTCAAACTTATCAAATAATCTCTGGGGAGGTGAGGGGTGATGAGGATGGGATGGAATATCGCAGCAAGAAGCAAAACAACAGGTGGTTTTTGCCAGGAAAGTCTGTGAACAGTCCTGAGAAATTTGGGGACAATTCTGATGTTGGGAGCAGTTTTTGGATGACATATAACTTTGGCACCACTCAATGAAACTGCATGAAATGTTGCAATTATATTTCAGTCCTGATTCCAAATGTGTTTGCAAAGTTTGGTGGGATTCTGTCAAGAGGGGCAAAATTAGAGGGTGGTCTCAAAATAATGTAAAGGCTTATAAATGAAGTACCATTTGACGAATGTACACTTAATTTGGCAAACGGATAATAGAACTAGAAATTAAAGTTTTTGCGAAGTTTGGTGGGATTTTGTCAAAGGTGGGCAAAATTAGAGGTGGGGTTCCAATATAATGTAAAGATTTATAATGAGGACGAATCTACACAAAGGTCTGCAAAAAGATTATAGATCTAGATATAAATGTTTTCGTAAAGTCTGAATGGATTTTGTTTTTTGACAAGTGTTATAATGTAGGTACAAAAAATAGTGATTTACCTTTGGTGACTGACATGTAGCCTGTGGCCATGGGCAGTGGCTAGATTGTCCGGGTCTTGGCATAAGGTCATGATCCGGACAATCAGGCTACTGGCCATGACCACGAGGGACAACACCTGGGGCTGGCTTTGTGGTAAAGTTATTCGAAATTGGGATAGGTTTGAAAGGGAAGAAAAATGTGCTTGTGGCAATACGGTCATAGGGTTCTCTTTTCGCCTTCTGCTGGCTGCCATGGAAAGCGAAGAGGGGCCCTGTACGGAACCCCGCCTTCCCTTTCCATGATGGCCATCTTGGAAAAGGATTTTCCTTCCTACACCGGGACGCCGGTGTACAAAAAAACAGCAGTATTAACAGACAATCGTCATACCTAACTAATTATATTCATGCACAGAAATGACTTCTCTGTGTCAAGGTTATTACTTCCATATGTATAACTATCCCATAATGTGACTGTTCCCTAAGGAAAGTAGTGTGAGTACAATGTGTACAAATATGAGCATATCTAGGGAAAGTACAGTAATACAAACACAGCAGAACTATTAAGAAACTGTTGATAACCTTACTAATCATCTTCATACATATAAAGCATTGCTGTCTTCCAAGTCTGTGTTTTCCCCTATCTGTATGTTTCATATGCTGTGGGTGAACCCCAAGTGAATTACTGTAAGAACATATGTGAAGTATAAGTCTACAAATATAGTACTTTTTGAATTTTTAGTTCCTGACTGTTACTGGCCTAGATATATCAGTAAAGGAAAAAAGAGGGAGCCAGATATGTGATGTCATCAGTGATGTCATCAATGACATTTGTGATGTCATCTTTGATTTCCTGGGTGTTAAGTTTAGCAGTGCACGGTGGTGGTGCGAGTTATGGTTGCTTAGCTTACCATAACTGGCGAATTTCAGGGGTGTTTCGGTTTTACTTGGAACCATAACGTCCCTTTAACAAAGTTTTTTTCACTGAATTTCATAGGTTTTTAGTAGAGCAACTTAACCATAATGTCCCTTTACCAAAGTTTTTTTTACTGAATATATATATATATATTTATATTTGTAATTTTATGAATGTTTTGGTTTTAAATAAACGTTTCCACTGTACAGGTCTCAAGGATAGCTCAGGGGCAATGTGCCGCCTTGGAAGCAAGCCTTGGAAGCAAGACGACACGGAGCAACCGAGGTTCGATACCAGGTCGCGCTTAGAAGCCTCTGGCTATTAAGCGCATAATAAATAACCTATCATATCATACATAAAAGCAAAACTAAATTTCGAATATAATTGAAACTTAAAACAACTCATTCAGTACATTACAAAACGACATACACATTCATTAAAATCATATTTACACTAACATTTCAAATGCTTCTAAAATCACCCAATATAAATGCAGTAATTTGGAAATATGATTGCCCCACATTAAATCTAACCAAAGAAAATTGCCGCTTTCCGAGGTACGGATGATGGTGCTGCACGTGATGGAATGTTGGTGCTGCACGTGACTCGAATGATGGTTCACGTCACTGGAATGATGGTGCGTCACGTGACTCGTAGCATCACAGAATAGTGGAAGATGCTTAATTGTCTCCTCATTTTTTGCAAAGCCGACACGTTTTAAACTTTTCCTCCAACGAAAGTCTAGGACCCATACATTCCAAAGTAGGACGTTTGTTCAATTTCAATCTTATGCATATCGATCGTTCTCTATTGTAGGGAAACATTGAAATGTATATGGATAAATGTCCTCTTTTCCTCGGAAAACCACATTCCGTGCACAAGGATTACGTACTCAAACCATGTACACCAGTCCAACTCAAAGAGCTTCCTATGCATCAATTCAGGATTCCCCCTAAGACTGATGTCCTCCAAACCCATTGCTTTTAATGTATATTCCATGTCTGCTTACTGCCTGATAATGTTGTCAGCATGGGAGTGTGAGGCATACTGATCACAAGTGGTGTGATTCAAGCCTTCCAAGGTTTCTACACATAATTGTTCGGGGTCCGCTCTTGTGTTATCCGAAGTACGGAGGGGCACGGAAATAATTGCACTGCACGTGCCTGTAGCACACCTGCAGCCCAATCAATTGTTTCACTGGTTGAATGCCTGCTGGATCCCTAACCTCATTGGAAAAGATCCAGGGCTACGCTAATTTCGGGACTGTCGGGACGGGACTGGGGACTAGCTAGCCTTTTTGGTTGTAACCCCTGAGCTTCTATCCGGGCCTTCAACCAAAAGACCCGGGGCTATAGCCCCCCCAGCCTACCCCCTTAGCAACGCCTCTGAATGAATGTAATTGTTCAATCGATGCATACAATAGAAGAATGCATGTGTCCCTTGTTTCATAGCCACTTAAACATTACAATAGTTTGCTGAAATACTTATGCCCTTATGCTTTGTGTAGTTTAAGCGTCAGCCCTGACCTTCATTGCAATCCACAGTTGAAGATTTAAAACATATGAACCTGTTTTTATTTAAATAGGACCTGATGAAAAGTAATTTTAAAAACTCCATCATTCAGCATTCTTCTTATCTTTCCTCCCCATCTCGGATTCTGCTCTAATGGCTGCATACATTAACAGGCTTCCTCCCAGGGTCCTGCCAAGCCTGGGAAACTCTTCCATGAATTGCTTAGCTTCCTGTGCAGGACCATTAGGAATTCCTGTACATTTTCTGTTTTTGCACAACACTCTGACTAAGACGGGGGGGGGGCGAGGTAGCAGGCAGTGGGGGATTACACCAGCTACCGACCACTTGGTTGCAGTCTGATAGTGTCTGAAGACTGGCGCTACCGTCAGAGCTACCTAATGAATGCCACCCAGTGATTCCTTTACTGGTTACTGGATGATGGACGACATTTGGTATTCTCTGCTGGCACAACTACTCTCTCATACAGTAGTGTAGACAGAATGCCACTACTTGGTGGGCCTGCGCCATGTCATCTGCTAGGCTTAGAGCAGTGGTCGAAATTGAGAAAAGAAGTAGCGTAGCCATGTTCCCTCTGCCCTGCACCCTTTTCTACCCTGCACACTATTCTGTTATATTCATATATGATCTATGTTGAGGGATGCTTCTAACATTCTTATCATCCCTATTGTATGTAATATCCATTTAAATTAAACCATTAATGTGCCATTGTCCCCCTTAGCATGCATTTATATGCACCCTCCCCTTCCAAGCACCTACCATTGGCACGTCTTAAGGGGCATACCCCTTAGACCTTCCAGGACTATAGCCACTGACATATCCCTCCCCAGACACCACTCTACCTACAGCAATTTGCAGATTGCTGCTGTGCCGGGCTGTTTGCCTGCTTGGAAAAGTGAAAAATGTCCCAAGCATTCTATTGAAATAAACAAAGACAATCCAGCGCCTGTGAGATACTGGCAGGGCCTAGACAAAGGTGGCCTTCCTACCGTCCTGGAATGGTACTCCAGGTCACATAAAGCAAGGAGATTTCCCTGAGAAGTAAGGGAATGTCGTACCCTTTAGTTTCCTCCCACTTTGACCTCTGGCTTAGGGCAGGGATCCGTATAACCGAAGGGAGATATATTCATTTAATGACACTGCTTCCTCTATATATATATATTCACTAACAAAAACATTGTTAAAGGGACATTATGGTTAAGTTACACTAGCAAAAACCTATGAAATTCGATGGACGTTATGGTTAAGTTACACTAGCAAAAACCTATGAAATTCGATGGAAAAACGTTGTTACAGGGATGTTATGGTTACCGGTAAAACCGAACACCCCCTCACCCCCGAAATTCCCCAGTTATGGTAAGCTAAGCAACCATAACTTGTGCCACCAGTGTGCACTGCAAGGACTAACACCCATGACATCAAAGATGCCATCACAATTCTCATTCAAGACATCACTGATGAGGCTGTGTTTGTGTTGTTGTAAACATTCTTGTATTCCACAATGTATATCCATGAATGCTACCCCTAACACTAATGGCGTAGCATAAATTGTTTGTACTGCATGTGACAACAACTGAAATGAAAGCACAAGGGACCAGTGGGCAAGCTACCACCCTTCCAACAATTATGTAGGGTACTTTCATGTACAGCATTTTCCACATCTGATGGGGGCATTCCTGTAGGGCAGCAGAGCTGTAAAACAACCTTTGCAAACCATATGCCGCATTACAGACTTTACCCAGCAAAGGACATTGTATTGTGCATGTACTGCAACACGCTACTGCACAGAGGGAAGGTATTTGGAAGTGCGTGGGAATGGTCCTTATGGGAGCATTACAATGAGTGGCGCCTATGTAGGTGGGGGCCACACAATAGTTCAGTCTCCTGGCATGTCCTCTATAGTATCCAGGCAGGTGCTGCCCCTTCTGTACCAGACCTTTCCTGATGTTTATTCTGTGGCATGTGTGAGAACATCATAATACATTAAAATAAACTGGGAAAGGAAAAAAGGTAAATAAAGAAAGCACCTTTCATAGATCAACAACAGAATTGCCAAAGCACGCATGCAGGGCGGGAGGCGTGGCAGTGTGGTAAACACTGTAGTTCAATTGGTTAGAAAGGGGGTCACTGTATAAAGATTCTTTTTTACGTGTTGCAGAGCTTTTTCAAGTGAGTATAGCGCAACACTAACTACTAAAAAATATCACTAATTTCAAGAAGGGCACCAAGGCAATTTAGATGGGGTGTGCACAAATCGGGATGGTTGGCATAGTAAGATGAATGTTATAGCTGGGGAAAAGTGTGTGTTGTGAAACCTCATATTCCCATGGGCGAAGGATGCCATTGGCGCATGTCGAACAAAAGCACAAATACACTTCTTTGCAATGTACCACGCTGTCTGCATTCACGGCCCAAATAGAAAATGACGCTGCCACATCGGTGAATGCATAATGCGATAGAAACTTATGCAAGAGATTGGAAACAAATGCATGAACTGGGCAAGTGCCTCCTTCATCGCAAACGGCACTGAAGCTTCTGTAACACGCTGTGGAATTTTCCCTACACAATGAACAACAATAGTATTGGCATGATTGTCACCAAAGTGTCACACAGAGAAATCAAAATCTGGCATTTCATTGTAGCTACTCCATAACACTACACATGCACATGATAGATTGCAAAATGAGTAACCATTGCAAAGTGCTTTTCATTCACTTTCAGTCAATCTATGTCCGAATCCCCTAAAACCTGCACGCTGTGCCTGGTGAAACACATGGCCATAACCGCACCCTCTGCATTTCTGTCGACAAATACACTGTGTAGCACAGTCTGTCCTTACACACCACACCCACAAACTTTATTGGCCAATCCCAAAACCTCTGCAGGCCCATTTCTATGGCAGTCATCTACAAAAGGGGTGTATGGAACACGTGCAACCCTGCAACTATCGCAATATTGGGCGCGCGCGGGAATAAGGTAATAAATTTCAACCAGGGAGTGGACGTTGTTAGTTGTGGTGGCACTTTTTATTTTATTTTTATTTTTTAGGTGCATCCCTAGAAACACTTTTGTTGCGGTTTTCATACGTAAATGTGTGTTTTCAACGTCAGCTCACATTCTTACAATAGGGTCTTCAGTGCAGTGTGTAGATTGTGAAACAACATTTCATTGCCACTGTGCAACAAAGACATGCCATTTGCCTTGAAAAGGTGTATGTATCGTGTACCACTGTTCTCATTCTCACAGGAGAACATCCCAGCAGCACTCAAGAAGTCACACATGCTTCTGTTGATGAGACCCCTTCTGACCTCTGGCTGGAAACAGGAATCATTGGAATACTTCCACACTATTCTCTGGGGTATTCATGAGAAAATCACCTTGGCAGTAGGAAAAATGCACTGCACTGCTTTCATCATAAACTTCAGTTGACGGAACACACCGGAACAAGGCATGTAACCCATAAAGAAGTTCCAAAGTGCACCATCGTAACATGTACAGTTGCCGAAGAGGCAACGCGTTGACATTTTACAAGCAGTCCGCCGAAACAGCATGCTTCGTCACTACACCACAAAGCGTCCACTCCCTCCAAACCGAAGTTGCCAGACAAGTCTACTTGGAGGGCATACATGCACAAATCTTCCACAAAGCCATCACCCACGAAGAAAACTGTGCGTCTTGCCATGTTTGCCAGCCGCAGTACACAAAGTAATGGGAAAAGCGAATGCCGCCCTTCCCTGTGACGCACACCCAGAGCACCTGATTGGCCAGAGGCCATAGTCCCATTCGCATTGGGCACCAAGCTGAGAAGCGCAAAATATGCCACGTGCCTTTCCCCAATGACAGCGAGGGCTGCGCTCCGGTGAAGCAGGAGGACTCCTTCTCCCTATTGTTGCTCTTTCCTGTGACATACACCCTGAGCACCTGATTGACCAAAGACCATAGTCCCATTTCCATTGGCCAGCATGCTGAGAAGCGCAGAATGTGGCACATGCCTTTCTCCAAGTACCGCGAGGGCCGTGCCCCAGTAAAGCAGGAGGAGTCCTTCTTCCTATTGACACACTTTCCTGTGATGCACACCCTGAGCACGACCTGATAGGACAATCGATACAGTCCCATATCAATAGGCCAGCATGGTGAGAAGCGCTGATTGTGGCACATGCGGGTCCCCAAGTACATCGACGGCCCGGCTTGAGTGAAGAAGGAGTCCCTCTTCCTATTGCCACACACCCTAAGCATCTGATTGGACAATCCCCACAGTTCTATTTTCGTGGCCGCCACCCGCAAAATCCCTGGATGTGGCTTTCGTGCTGCATGCAGGCGTGGGGAATACCTTGCAACCATAGTAGGGGGAGTTTGTGGTAAGGGGCGACTCTTTTTTGTTCGTTTTTATGCTTCTACAGAAACACCTTTTTTCAGTTTTTATTAGCTTTTGAGTTTTCTTGTGCTCACATTTGTACAGTAAACTGTTCACCACATCCTGTAGACAAAACAAACAAAACTGCATTGCAATGGGTGACAACAAAATGCCATTTTCTTGGAAAAACTCTGCATTTGCATAACTAATGAGGTCGTTGTTGCAAAAGAACATTCCACTAGCGGACAAAAAAGTATACATGCTTCTGTTGATGAGACACCTTCCTGCATCTGGCTCGGAGCAACATCCATGAGCAGTGGACCATACTCTTCATGGTATTATGGATGAGAGAAGCACCTTGGCTGTGGGAAAAAGCATCCTCACGACACCCAGCAATCTCCTCAGTCTACAGAACAAATCTAAGCAAGCCAGGTAACCCATATGCATGCCGCCGTAATGGATGACGATAACATCTACTACTGGAATAGTGGCAGAGTCTTTGAAAAGTGCATGCATATCGGCGTAATTGCACTCATACACAGCATTCCACAATGCTTCCACTCCTTCCAAACCAAAATTGACATCAAAGTGTCTTTGCAAGGCATAGTTGTGCAGATCTATGACAAAGGGATCACCTATTGTCAACACAATGCGGTTCGCTGTGTCAGCCACCCTCAGTACGCAGAGTATAATCTACAACAGTTGCACCTCCCTTCCTGTTAACCACACCCACACTACCTGATTGGCTAATCCCCACACTGCCATGGCAATTGAGCAAGATGGTGTAAAGGGCAGATTTTGGCACGTGCGCCTACCAAAGTAGCGCGAGGGCCGCTCCCCTGTAAAGTTGAGCCGCCCTTTTGAACTTTGTACTATCTTCTCTGCAGCTCTACTTCATTGGATTACACGTAAACAGGCACACACGCATCCACCAATCACATCGAAGCCACCATCATCCAACACTGTCATTTCTGTACAACACTTGACTTGTACCGTTACACATTTACAGTACAAATGTCGTGCCATTCCAAAGCACGTTCACTACACAGTTCGATGAAAGTATGCACGATTTCTCCATCTGCATACATCCACATAGCCACCAAGGAAGTGGCACGTGTAATCCTAAAAGTACTGCGTAATCCACTACCTTTTCGGGATAGTGAGAGGGGTGAGGGGTAAACATTATCAAACTGGGTAGGGGATTGCATCGTAGATGTTTAAAGTTTTTTTTATTTTATTTAGTTTGACGTGCGTGCGAGCAACTTTTTTTTGTATTTTCTCTTTATATGCGTTTCTGTGTGCACCTCCTCACATTTTTACCACATTTTGGTCAATGCTTCTTGCACAGTGTAAAAGAAAACTGCATTGCCAATGGTGCTCAAATAAATGCCATTTCTACAGAACCACTGCATATTTTGCGAACTCATGATCTCATAGTGGGTGGAGAACATGCTTGCAGTCTGCATAAACTCATGCATAATTCTGTTTATAGCACACCTTCCAACCTCTGGCTGGGGACAAATGGCATTGTCATGGACCCATACTGCTCTTGGTGTTATGCATGAGAAAAGGACCCTGGCAGTAGAAAAAATATGCATCACTACAATCAACAACCTCTTCAGGAGACGGATTAATCGACCACACGACATGTAACCCAAATGTAGACTTTCATAGTGCACCACAACAAAGTCAACGTTCGTGATGGACACCACATATCTGCACAGGCGAACCATCCTGCCGAAACTGCAGTCACCCTGACAGGGCCAGAAAGCGTCCACTCCTTCCAACCCGAAATTACCAGCAATGCCTCTTTGCACACAACACCTGTGCAGATGGTGCACACCGAGGATAAGCACTGTGCGTCTCTCCATCTCGACCACCCTCACAACACAGTATTGGGACTAAATGGTACCGCCCCTTCCTGTGACCCACGCCCTAAACTCCTAATTGCCTATTTCCCACAATTCCATTTCCCTTTCCACCCTGCTCATAAGGGCAGGATGTGCACGTGCGCTTTCCCATCTACAGTGAGGGCCACGGACCAGTAAAGCTCAGACAATACTTCCCTTTGCACGGTCACTTTTTGCAGCACTCCCCCATTGGGTGCTGTCAAATTTTCAAGCACCCATGCAGCAATCACATACAAAACCTCTGCATTGCACACTGTCATTTCTATACACCACTCCATATTTACCGTTAAACACTCTCAGTACACGTTTCGTTTGATTGCAAAGCCCCTCCACCAGCAACTTCTGCTAAAGAATGCACGATTGCAGCATCCACAAAGATCCTAACATGCACTCAGCACCCCTTAGGCCATGCCCACAACATTACAGCCCTTTCCACACCCACCACAACACTATACATCCAAGCAAGCGACCATGTGGGCAGCTGACATTATGCACAAACGTAACATACGTAGCAGCACTTCTACCCAACTCCCCCAAACCATAAAACACTCATTCATGAAGAAGTGTCACACTTTGCAGAATCCACAAACATACCACAGCCTGCACCACCCCTATGCACTGCCATTCACAAAGTATTGTGTCATTGGCAACCTATGCTCAACAGGCTCACAACATTGGGCCTACTTCAATAAATCTGCACACAGCAGAGTAACCAACCACATGTAAGCTGCACTTCAACCATATCCACTTCCATACTCACATTACGTACACACTGCACCCTGTGGCCACACTACACAACTTCTCATTGCACCATCTCCTGCTGCACACCAAATACTGTAGCATGTTGCAACTATCACCACAACCATGGAATGCACAATAAACACTTTACAACTCACTTGTGGTGCTGTAGCACGTCTACAATGTGCTCCACACCCATTCTCCAAAGATCACCAACCTGTGCCTCATGCACTGTCAAACCTGCATTGCTCCAGTCGGTGTGCTCCTTGCACACATTCCCCGCACTGTAATGTAACCATGCATGTCAGCATGTCACCAACTACCACTAGGCACATATGCACCACTGGCACCAGCACTCCTAACCAACCTCCATACCGCAATGGACATGCACAGTGTTAGATGCAACAGTTACCAAAATGTATAAACATTACACTATCTCCGGCACCCCTACGCCCTTGCTCATACTGCAAGCATTGTGCACACAGCATACTATCCAAGCACATATAAGCTGCCCTTCATCCATACCTTCTACCATACTGACAGTCTGCAAACTCTGCACCCAGTGCCTACACTGCGTCCCTTTTCACTGTAGGATCTCCAACCACAGCGCACCGCCATGGAGCTAGCTATGCAGCAACAAATTGAAATAGTTACCATAATGTACAAACAAAACACTCTCTGCTGCATCCCTGTGCACTTTCAATCACATGCTATGGGCATACCCACTTCCATTCACAAAGTATTGTGCCACTGCCAACATACCCACATTCTGTTTGCAACACTGGCCTATAACGGCTGGAATGTGCTTCACAACCATTCCTTACATGTCACCACCCTGTAAATGAAGCACATTAAAAAATGCATTACTGCCGTAGGTGTCCCCAAGGCCTAGGCTCTTGAGTGCATGGCCTACGGCCTACGGCCTTCGGCCATGCACCCAATAGTCTAGGCTTTCAACACACCCACAGCAACGTAATGCCACCATGCATGTCACCACGTCTGCAACTAGGACAATCCACATACACACCACTGCCACCAGCACTCCTACCCAACCAGTACACCGCCATGGCGTTATGCAGCAACAAATTGCAACAGTTAACATAACACCCATGTTGGCAGCTAACATTATGCACAAACGTAACATACGTAGGTAGCGGCAATTCACCCCCACCCCCCCACACCATAAAACACCCATTCATGAAAATAGGTTGTAATTACCATAATCCACAAACATATCCCTGCCTCCACCACCCCTACCCACAGCCATTCACAAAGTATTGTGTCACTAACCAACATTTTCACAACATTGGGCCTATTTCAACAAATCTGCACACAGCATAGGCCTTGAACACACCCACAGCAACATAATGCCACCATGCATGTCACCATGCCACCGACTATGACAATCCACACACACACCACTGCCACCAGCACTCCTACTCAACCTGCGCACCGCCATGCAGCTATGCTGCAACAAATTGCAACAGTTCACATAATGTACAAACAAAACACTCTCTCCTGCAGCCCTGTGCACTTTCATTCACATTCTATGGGCGTATCCATTGCCATTCATAAAGTACTGTGTCACTGACAACCTACCCACATTCTATTTGCAAAACTGGCCCTACTGCAACCAATCTGCACACACCACACTATGCAAGCACCACCCTCTACCGAAAGCACAGTCAAACATGGGTTCCTGTGGTGTGTATGTTGCAGCCCTACGCTCTTCAGTGAATGCCCTACACCCTCCGCCCCACGGCCTTCGGCAATGCACCCAATAGTCTAATCCTTCCACAGACCCACCACACCTTCCTTCACCCATGCATGCCACCATGTGCCCAACTACTGCATTCGATTCGCAGCGCACAGCGACCCACGCTCCCACCCAACCTATGTCATGTGCAATTCACTCCCCTTCTGCAATTGATCTGCCACCACTCACCACAAAAAGAGGTTGCCGCAAACAGGTTGTGCCAGAAGATATGGGGCCGTTACGACAGCTGCCTCCAGTCACCACACAAAGTACTCACCTACATATGTCACATGAACCACTTCTCACTCCCCCACTCGTTCCCTCCCTTATTGCCGCCAACACATTCCGTTCGGTTAATTTTCCAGAACCTTACGCCGCCGCACTGTCCTCCGATACACCATGGCGGCTTTCCCTAAGAATGTTGACGCACACCACACTTCCCTCCAGCCAACCACTGGCTGCGTCCAAACTTCTCCAAAGCATGACGTACCACGAGCCAATGACACTTCTGTCCACGGTGCGAACAGGGAAATGGGTCCACAGAGTGGACCCAGATAATCACTAATTTTTTGGGACGTGCATTTCAGTTCTTTGCAACATAAGTACTGGTCGGATTTCCACCAAACACACAAAAGCATGCTTTCTGACCCAAGCCCCTGCCCCTGCCGCAAATTTGGTGAAAATCCGTCCAGCCGTTCAGCCTGTAGCCGTGCACTAAGTTTTTCTGCATTCAGTCTAGGGGAAAAAAATAATTTTGGACCCCCACTATACCTTTGCCCCCCCGCACGAAACCTTGTCCAACTTGGCGAAAAAATTCAGAGATGAAAATATTTTGCAGTTTGGTGAGGATTCGTCCAGAGGGAGCAAAGTTAAGCCGCTGAAAAAGTGCTCATACTATGAGTTTAGCAACTTAACCATAACTACATGGCCACCGTGGCCATGTAATATATATACATATATAGAGAGAGAGAGAGAGAGAGAGAAATTAATTGAAAAAGAAATGTGATTGAAGAGATGCAAAGGTGATGGTTGAACACAACACAACCATTGAAATGCAGCGATGGTTGAAACCAAAGCCACCTTAACTCACAGCCCCTGTTGTGCAACACATAAGCACACGGATGAACTCCCTTCCCCAGGATCTCCCCAGAGTTCTCTCTCCATACTGTCCCCCCTTTTCCATACAGTGCTCTGTTACTTAGTATATAACTTTGTAAATCCCATTCATGCATAGGACAATGTTTTCTTTTGTGCCATACAGCAGTCATTTGCATGTGAAATAACAGAGGAGTAAAACAGTTTGAAAATTAACTATGCAGAGAAATCCATCACCCATATTACTCACCCAACAGCTTACCTCACACTCCTGTTTCATCGAAGTATCCTGAAAAGGTGTTCTCTAAGTTCTGGCATTGTTAGCATACTATTTTTGAAGTACCAGAATGCAATACGATTTGAGGCTAAATGCCGAGACTGGTTGACAATTTCACATCATGAAATTGAGACAACTCAATAGCCTGCCGAACAAGTTGTGCAGTACATTTATATCTACACCAGTTCATGAGGGATAATGTCACGCGTTTGTAATTATTTTTGACACACGCATGCAGCTAATTCTGGTTTTCAATGTCCTTAACATTTGTAACGCATTTTCTGTCGATCAAGCAAGCAAATATGCACTCTCATCACTTCTCAGGAACTTCTCTGAACGTATTTGTGATGCCATCAAAGAGTAAGCTTGGGCCCTTGCGAAATGAAGGTGGGTTTGCCCCTCATGTCACACACTGTGTGCAGCACTTAGCAATGTGACAGATTTTGCCAGGCTCTGCCCTTTTATAGATTAAGGATGCATACATGTTCTGTATTTACCTTTCATCAAAACAACGTGGGGATCTTCCTTTCGTCACAATGGCCTCAAACAATTAGCACTACACGTATAATTCAAAGAGGCACTTGAACAAGCACTGAAATGCAAAAATGATCATTTTTGAATGCGAATTATGAGCAATGAAAAAACAGATGCGTACAACTTAAAGTAAACAGTAAAGTGATCATGTAATTGACATTTGGCAGCTTCCTGAATGTCAGAATCATCTTTGACCACAGGCAAAGCAGCTACCTGTCCAGGAAGCAAACATGGATAGAAAATGCGGTTTGTTTGATTTTGTAAAGTGCTTTTTACTGTTGATCACGGCTCGGGAGAGGGTACTGTTTATGATAGCACGTGTATTTTCTATAATCCTTGCTTTCTTACCCACGTACTGAACTATGTTCACACCTATTTCAAAGTTGGTCCATATTTCAGAGTCAAATGGGCTCCAGCTCCTTGATGTGTGGTTACACTGCAGAGGCGCTGCTCTGCTTGAAGGCCCCACTTTGCTTTTTTCTCCGGTCCATGCCTAGTCCTCTTCACTTATTATTGTCACAGACCTTGAGTGTTTTCACTTGTGCTTCTTACCAGCAAGCCCCCTAGGATTCATGCATACTTCCTTTCCCTGGTGACCAAAAAGGGAGAGAGGTCTTTTAGCCTGGAGAGTGCTCCTTGCCATTCATTCTTAATAGCAGATAAGGAAATAAAACTCCGTAATGGCAGTTCCTAAAACATACACTTGCACTGCTGCAACCACGGCGCTGCTTAAGGCAGAGCTAGCCTAACCCTTGTGGATTGCTGTTCTACAGTAATTTTGAGCAATTGTATGACTGGACAGCACAATTGATTTTTATTGTGCCTCCTACCAGTTTAGAATTCTCTGTCTCCCTCTCTCTGCATTCTCTTTGTTTTATGCCTCCTGATCTGTCTCTCTCTGTGGGTGAGAGTTGCATTGCCATGTGCGTTTTGCCTACTGCGGTAGTCATTAAGTAGAACACATTAAACTCGATGGAGGTGGGGCCCAGGTAGGGCTGTCGTTTATCCTTCAACGCATGAAGATCATTAACAGTAGCTCCAGATAATATCAGCTCTGCAATCGCTAGTCATCCATCCATGTTCACTCTCTGGTGGAATGCTGCTGTGCTGACAGCGCCAGTGTTCCATGAGCTCACATTAGACACCTTGGTATAACCAACAATGGACATGTACAGAACCCTTCTGCATCACACAGACATTCTTAGGTGCATGACTTCTTAGAATCCTACCAGAAAAAAGCCATCACCTCACATACACCTGAGATGCAAAAGGAAACACAATTTTAGAACTTTTGAAGATTTGATTTGCTATAGGCGGCTAGCTCACATTCAAAATGGCTGCCTTTAACTTGGGACAAGTTTGCTCTTTACCATTTAGCATCGTGCAAATCAGGGCTGACTCAGTCCTTCATTATTCTGAAGAAGCTACATTGGGCCTCATTACGAGGTTGGAGGTAGCCTTGCCAGTAAAACCAGCAAGGCTACCTCCAAACTCGCATCCGGGTCCAGCACCCGTGAATGGGCAATTACCGGGCTACACCGGCCCAGCCAGACCAGGTAATTGCCCTTTCGTAGGTACATCCACATTCCCATTTGAGCCCCATAGGGCTCAATGGGAATAGGGAGGGTGGTAGCACCGGTACCGTTAATAACGGTACCGGTGCTACCATCATGTTCTGCTCCCGGGTGCCGGTATGGCCACCAGGTCAGACCTGGTGGCTGCAAGGTCACCCGCGAGCAGAACTCGTAGTATGGCGGTACGGTAGCAATGGTGCCAGTAGCGATACTGGCGCCGTTGTTGCCTTACTGCCATACTTGTAATGAGGCCGATTGAGTATCATTTCATTGGGTTATACAAGCGATGCTTGTCGAAGCATTAGGAATCCGTCATGAAGCAATTTATACAAACCTCATATCATTACTATGCTTCTAAAACTGGCCTTTAGAACCATTGAAGTCCAGTGTAAAAATGGATGAAGTCATTAGAGATCCACTGAAGGTTCGCAAGAATAATCCTTCGATCTGAGAGCAACTGTGGGAGATATCTTGGCCATCTCTTATTGAAGCCATTATTATTATTATTATTATTATTATTATTATTATTATTATTATTATTATTATTATTATTATTATTATTATTATTATTATTATTGTTGTTGTGTTCTGCAACAGTTTACCACCATAATAGTCTTGAAGCTTGTTAACATATCCGAGTTAAGAAGCAGCCTGTCCCACACCAGGGATAGCAAAGCCTTAATCTGCTGGAACTCATTGACTGGAAAATTAGTGTGTAGTAAAGAGAAGAACATGAGGATGTGTTTTGACTGTAAATGTATGTTATTAATTAACAATTGGTAAATGAATGATAGAAGAAAAGAAACAGTGTAGAGAAAGGTGTATCTGTAACGTGTGGATAAGTGAGGGCATGAGATGTGCTTGGGCAATCCTATTGTATTTTGTTGGCAATGTTTTTTCCCAGCTAAAGTCAAGCTAGTTTGGCTGCCCAAAGGCCTGAGTCCCAGAGTCCAAAGCATATGTAGAGATCATTAAAGTAAGTAGAGTAGGGTGAAAATCAAGAAGAATTTAATTATATTTTTATTTGTGCATTTGTTAGTTGCCTATACAACAAGTAAATTGTGTTTTAAAGCACCCACGTGGCAATAGGGAGGGAACATGGGATTGAAAAACAATGTATACTGAAATGATGGACACTGACACTTTGTAGTGATTGTCATAAGGATTTATTGAGTGTCTTAGTAGCCCACCGGTTCTATCAGAAACACAACAGTAATGCCATTTGACATTCTTTACAAGCATCTTTCCCTTTGCCTTCCATGTTCTGTGTTCCACAGCTACTCAGATGGTGAAGCATGGAACAAGGAACTCCGGGCCCTCATTGCAACCCAGGCGTTAGGGGGTTAACGCCGCCGTAAAAGGTGGCGGCGCCGTTAAACCCTTAACGCCTGATTACGAGGACACTTTGCGGGTTGGAGACTTTAACGCCTGCTTTTTGCAGGCGTTAAAAACCAACCCGCAAAGGGACCTTGGTGCTAAGTACGGTGCCGCAATTTGCGGCACCGTACTTAGCGCCTTCCCCATTCCCATTGAGCCCTATGGGGCAAAAATGGGAATGGGGAAGGGCCATGGCGGCATGGGGAATTACCGCCCCACCAACCTCGGAATGGGGCGGTAATTCCCCATTCCACCATGGCGGAGTCGGTAAGTTACCGGCATGGACCATGGTGCTACTAGCACCATGGTCCAACGCCAGGGTCGTAATGAGGGCCCCAGTCTATGATTGCACAATAAAGTGTACATTAAGATATTACACACCTCCCTTCCTTATACATAACAATGCTGAAACATTGGAAAATTTCGATGAGCTATATAGATAACTTTAAAGTTCCTTCACTTCTCACTGGACCTACAATGTCCAACCCAATGCGTTCCCATGGTATGCTGGGTAATGACATAACAGTCATGGGTTCTTGTCTAGATATGTACCCCTTGGCAGAATCTTTACATACATAACATTCTCTTATAAGTCTCTCCACTTCTAAATCCATGCCAAGCCACCAAAAATCTTGTCTGACAAGTTGTTTAGTCTTTGTCATTCCCTGATGGCCTTCATGTGACAGTTCTAATATTTTGTTCTCACTCCTATGGGTAGATAGACTTTGTCACCTCTCATAACAAGATTTTTCTTAATATGCAACTCATCAAATATGTGTCTAACAGCTTCTGGAATCTCTCCCTTTCTGATCTCATTACCCTTTACACCATTCAAAAACTGCTATTTTACTCTCCCTAAAACCTCGGATGACATGGCTTGTGACCATTCTTCTGAAACCACCTCCTGATTGACATTTATTATTTTGTCCATCATCACTCTCATCATCATCAATGTTGTCAATTGCATTGGTTAGTATAGATAAACAGTCAGCAGACTTGTTCTTGACACCGGGAACATTTTCTACTTCCCAGTTATATTCTTGTAAACCTGCGACACATTTTCTAATCCTAGAGGAAACTTTATCTAATCCTTTTGTCATAAGAATTTCCTTAAGCGGTTTATGATCTGACCTCACCACAAACGTTCTACCCCATATGAATGTGTGAAACTTTTCAATAGACCACTTTAAAGCCAACAACTCCTTCTCAATTGTAGAATAATTGCATTCTGCCTCCCTCCACACTCTTAAGACAAAAGCGATCGGATATTCTACACCCCTTTCAGTCTGTGACAACACAGCCCCTAAACCATGGTTGCTAGCATCAGTACTAATGATATTTTTCTTGTTAAGACCGAATGATTTTAAAGTGGTGGCATTGTTCACATCTATTTTAGTCTTCCCAAACTCACATTCACACTGTTTAATCCACTTGAATTTCACATTAAATGTCTTGCTTGCTAGATCAGGAATGAATTTGTCATAATACTCTGCCATGCCCAAAAATGATACCAGTTTGTCTTTACTAGTGGGACTGGGAAAATTGACAATGGTGTTTACTAATTCAATGTTTGGTCTGATGCGTTTGTCTGAAATTTCATGACCTAAATATTGTATGCTTACTCTATTGAACTTTCATTTGTCCCTACTAAGAGTAAGACCAGCCTCTCTAAAAATGTCAAAAACTGTGTGACTCCTACTGTCATGTTCTTCTTGGTTTCTCACATACACTAGCACATCATCCTGAAAACATAAAACACGTTCCATGTGATGAAATAGCTGATACATTATTCTTTGAAAAATAGCTGCAGCAGAAATTAGACCAAAAGGCATCCTCTTACATTGCAATAAACCTTCTGTCGTGATAAAAGCTGTAAGATTTCTGGAACTGGGGTGTAATTTTATCTGGTGGTACGCAGACCTCAGATATAAGGTACTCATTATCTTAGCATCTTTGATTGTGCCCAACATTTCTGTTAAGTTGAGCAACGGATGTCTGTCTGGAATAACGCATTTATTAACACATTTGAGGTCTATACACAATCTCAGTTTGCCATTTGGCTTGTGTACAATGACCAAAGGAGAAACCCAGTCTGATGATTCAACTCTTTCTATTACTCCCTGTGCTTCCATCTTCTCTAATTATTCCTTTACTGCGGTCCTGATGGTCGAGGAACAGGTGTGACATTTTGGACTACAGGAATTGCATCATTTTTCATCCAAATTTTATGAAGTTCTTCAAAGTACCCAGTACCTGACAAAATACAGAATTACTTTCTTGTTCCACAGCATATACAGCCTCCTCGGCACTAGGATCAAGCTATATTTTAAGTCTCCTCTGGTGTGACCAACTGAGTACTGGTAGTCTTCCTTTTTTGGAGACATGGGCCTCATTACGAGGTTGGAGGTAGCCTTGCTGGTTTTACCAACAAGGCTACCTCCAAACTCGCATCTGGGTCCGGCACCCATGAATGGGCAATTACCGGGCTATTCTGGGCCAGCAGGATCGTGTCATTGCCCTTTCGCGCGTGCCAGGCCCGCTACATCCCCATTCACATAGGGCTCAATGGGAATGGGGAGGGTGATGATAGCACCGGTACCGTTAATAACAGTACCATTGCTACCATCAAGTTCTGCTTGCGGGTGCCAGTTCGGCCACCAGGTCAGACCTGGTGGCTGCAAGGGCACCCGCAAGCAGAACCCCTAGTATGGCAGTATGGTAGCAATGGTGCCGGTAGCAATACCGTCGCCATTGTTGCTTTACCGCCATACCCGTAATGAGGCCCATAGACTTTCCCTTTTGCCACTCGATCCTTAAATTTCATTATTGACCAAAACCACCCTTCCAACTCAATTTGTTTGCCACCGTAAGCAACATGTTTAACATCCACTCCTTTTAGTGTAATATCAGTCTTGAAATTTTCCTCAAAAAGTACCTTGAGTAATAAAGTATATATTGCACCGCAATCAATAACCATACTTAGGATCTTCCCACTTAATTCTATTGTTGCCATCGTTTATTTTTAAATCTGCATCATCATCTTCAATTTCATTGACATCTGAGTCTTCTATGGAGAATGTGCATTCTTCCATCTCATCGCACAGTTCATCAATACATTCTATGTTTTCTTGTTTTGTCCTGCAACACTTGGTGAGATGTCCTTTCCTAGTACATCTCTTGCACATTTCCTTGATTGCGGGACAATCCTCACTGTTCGCCAAATGATTAGTGCTATTACATCAGTAGCATTTCCTTCGAGCTTGAAACTCTTTACTTTCTTTGTGTCTTGTTGTTTTCTGTACAAACATCCGATTATTTCCAAATTGTTTCTTCTTGGCTGTATTCTTATTTTGAATCAATAAAATATCTGGGTTTTGCAATGTCTCTTGCTTCTTGTTATCGGTTTCTATTCTTTTCTCAAGTTCTCTCACACATTTGCTCATATGTTCTACTTCTTTTGCAACCCTAATAACCTCCTCTAAAGGGTCCCATGTCTTAAAATCATGGCACAAATGGCTGTGGATACAACATATCGCAGGAAAATGCTGTGGTTTTGCAGCCACAATCATGTAAAGGATGCGGGGGACACCCCCGCAACTCCTGGACCCATTATACCATTTAAGGGGAGCGGGGGACATCCCCACAACCCCTGCTCCCTTTAAATGGTATAGTGGGGTACACCTTTACCTGGTCAAACCACAGCATTTTTGCCGCAATTTTTTTTACTGGCGACATTTTTGCCACTATTTTATTAGCTGACACCCTCTAAAGATGGATAACCTTTGGACGATAATGCTTCCCTCACTTTTCCGTCATAACATTCGAGCATGAATTGGTCCTGTAATCTTTCATCCAAATTGGTCCCAAATTCACATGAGGTTGCTAAACCCCGAAAGGACATTATACATTGTTCCACCGTTTCTCCAAGTTCCTATTTTCATTTGCCAAAATGATACCTCTCAAGAACAATACTCACAGATAATTCATAATGCAGATCAAGCATTTTAACACACTTTTCATATTCTGTGAGTCCAACTGACTGTTCTTCTGAGAGACCTGGAAGATGCTCAAACTGTTCGTGTCCGGAATTGCCCAAACAATGTATCAAAAGACATTTTATTCTTTCATTAGCAAAGTTTAAGGCATGAGTACATAATGCTCAAAAGGATTTTTCCATCCTGTCCAGGGTAACACAGGTTCACCTTTTGTGTCTAAGAAGTAGTCTGGAGGTGGTATTCCTTGCATAATTTATGTTTAGCTGTTGGTTCAGTGGAAATATGGCGCTATGGTTTGGTGAAATAGCTCCACCGTTTACAATATTCTTTTGCTATTGCTCTCTGGATGATGTATCGTTTTCTGTTTCATAATTATTTTCCTTTCCACTAGTGATGTGTTACAGATTTTATAATAGTACTTTTAAATAAAGTTGCTTGAAATATTTGTAAATTGCGTGCAGCCTTTAATTTACTTGATTTGTTCTCATTAGACAGGCAAATTGACTTTCACTTGACAGAACTGTTGTGGGTGGTTGGGCCTCCTTCAATTAATGTAAAATGGCTTTGTTGAGCAAACACTGTAATTAAAACAAACAAAGAGTTGTTTATTTTCTCAACCCAGCGCAAATGCTACAATTGCTTAATATGTGGTGTCAATTCAGTTACACAAGTACATGTAACTGTTTATTTACAGTTCATTGCTATAGAAACAAACTAAAATGGAGTCACGTAAAATCCACTTGTAGGGTCCTTTACTCTAGCTTTAGCGCACGCAATGCTCTGCAAGGCTAGCATAGAGTAGCAGCGCACTTGAGCCACGGCTGTACGGTACGTTTTACAGTTATACTGTCTTTCAAATATGGACCGCTGCGCACGGGGAGCAAAATGAGCATTTGATGTACACATCTATTGTATTTATGAAGATTATTACCAATTTGGGGGTGCTTTTGCTGTGACTTAACAAATGTCGCAATATTAGAAATGTCCTGACGGGCACTACTGGCCTACTTCTCAGAGTTGCAGCGTGCCACCCGATGGCCTTCTTCCTCCTTTTTTTTTTCACCTGGCTCCAGTGTCAGTTCCAAAGCTGATAGTTAATTGTGTATGTACCTTATTTGTTCACAATTCCAAAACACAAAGTTTCCTCCCACTTGCTTCAGTATGGCCTCTCTCATATGCCTTTATGGTAGCGGACTGGAACTGGACTGGTAACTGCTCACTCCACTCCAAATGTTCAGGCTGAACGGCTAATCGGTAGGCTGCCGTTCCTTATCCCATCCTCGTTGCCATTGGAATGATGGACATTCACACTTTGTAGTGATTGTCAAAGGATTTATTGAGTGTCTTAGTAGCCCACCGGTTCTATCAGAAACACAACAGTAATGATCATTTGACTTTCTTTACAAGCATCTTTCCCTTTGCATTCCATGTCCTGTGTTCCACAGCTCCTCAGATGGTGAAGCATGGAACAGAGAACACAGTCTAAGATTGCACAATAAAGTGTACATAAAGATGGTACATAAACACTAAAGGAAAAAAGACAAACCTACTATGCCTTGTGAGTATTCATAATGTGCAAGTGCAGAGAGAGAGGGGGAAGAGGGAGTAGGGGGTAAGTGCTGGAGTGACCGTGCTCGTGGGTGAGCAGCAGATGTAAGTGCCAAGAAGATTAAGTGCAAGGGAGCGTTAAGGTGCAAAGTGGTAAGTGCAGGCCTCCAAAGGCACAGGCCAGTGGGTGCTGAGGCAAGTGCTGTGTGTAAGCAGAAGCTGAGGCGAGGACACATGTGGGCCATGCATGCCAATCACATCGACTGAGGTTAGCAGATGAGGGAAGAAGTGAAGGAGGAAGTGAAAAGTCTTGAGGAGCTTCCAGAATTTGAGGTGGCCCCGCTCAAGACGAAAAGGAAGTTGTTGCACAAGAGCGAGCCAGCTGAAGCAAGAGTTAAGCCTCCAGCTCTCTGTTTAGCGAAGCAGTTCACACACATAGAGCTGATTCCAGAGGAATGTAGAATATTTGGTAATAGCAAGTTGCAGATAGTATGGTTCCTGGCCCTAGACATTCTTGTGGATGATGCAGAAGGATATGAATTTAATCCGTTCAGCAACCGGGCTTGAGGCAAAGGATAAGTCTTTCTGCCCTATTCTGGATTGGCTGCAGGGGTCATAAGGAGGAGGAAGGAAGATTCAAGAGAAGGCTATTGCAGTTGTTAAGCCTAGAGAGAACAAGAGTTCTGGTAACATTAAGAAGGAATAGTTGAAAGTTGGACTTTATGGCAATGTCCTGGATGTGAGGGAGGAAGGATAAAGAGGGGGGTGAAGATGACTGCAAGGTTTCTGGCTTCAGATGAAGGAGGAGCAGAGCCCATAGAAGTTGACCGGAGTCAGGGAAAGAAAGAGGGAGTAGGGATCCCAATAGGAAGGATCTCAGTCTTGAATAGGTTGGAGCCAGACTAGGTTACAGAATTCCAAGGATAGGGAGATGGTTCAGGAGGTGTGTACATATTTTAGGAGGCCAATGGGTGGAGGATCAGGGACAGATCTGCCTTTTGAGAAGGCTTAAATGAGGTCTCTTCAACACATACAGAATTTGGTTATTTATAAATTACATTTTTATCAAAACATGTGCTCCAAGTCTGACGAAAATAAGCAAGCTTTGAAGCAAAGGAAAAACAGAAAGCTTAGGTTATTCACATCTAAAGATGTAATTGCATGGATGATTAGAAAGTACCATTGTATCATTCCCCTATAAGAGAATGGTTGGCCAGCATTGGAAAGCCCAAACTAAGAAAAATGTTTGAATGATCTAAAAGTACACGGCAGAGTGCTACTATAAGATCTAAAGTTAGTGAAACAGTTTTATTGAACATCCAGTGGAGGACTCAATCACAGGAAGCTAGTTACATCAATAGGTCTATGGAAAAGACTAACTCCATTGAATTATAGAAATGACGGGCATTGTCCCAGTATGCACCAAAAGTGGTTAGACATGACAGGAATAAACAGAGACAAATTTTCCAAATAGGAAGGTTGGAACAAATGCTTTAGATGAAGCACCCACTCACATGCATCTTCAGCAAAGGATTGCCTTGTGCTAGGGTGACGCAGCAAAGTGATATAGATAATCATTATGCAAAGAACGAGGACATTTTTTAAAGGACCCAGCCAAAGAGTCAAAAAGAAAGACTAAGGAGTAGTAGTAGTGGAGGACCAAGATTGGAACACACATTCTAAAGAAGAATTATGTGCAGCCATGATAGAACATATTTTGGTTGTGGTATCAAGTGAACAAGCCAAGTTCGGGAACATACAGAGATCAATTATGTATAAGGGAAAATTGAAGGCCATTGTAGTGAAACTTGATGCAATCACCTGAAGCAATACACAAATAATGCTTATAGAAATTCTGGCACTGGCTTCAGAGTTGATCAAGAAATATCCTGAAGTATTCAAGTAAACCATCTGAAGGTTAAAGGGATTCAAACATGGGATCACATTTAAATAGGGGTGAGTTAGGAAAGTCCCTCTGAGAAACTCCTTAAGGTCATGACAGGCAATTCGATCATTGAGGAGTCTGAGGCACCCAAGTGGGTTGTATCCATAGTTTCGGCAGGCTACCTGACAACTCTAACAGGTTATGTGTATATTTAAGATGTCTCAAATCCTATAGTATCATTGACTGCCATCCATTTACCCAATAAAGGAGAACTACTCCATGTAAATGTGACAGTGAGAGCATTTTATCTATTTATTTTTTATTTTGTTTAATTGTATTACAACTTTTACAAAACTTTCCAATCAGTTTCATGAATTCCTTCGACCATTGGTCTTGTTTTTTCTCATTCCAAATGTTGATCGTGCTGTTCGATATTCAAGGATCTAAAAAATAGAGCTAACCCCGTTGCCCATCGTGTGTTCGCCCCGCTTGCCAGGGCATTCCACCATGTCTCTGCATCGTAAGTTACCTTGCTTGCCAAGATTTTAGTCAGGTGTTGTGCTCTCTGCTGGTTAGTCTCTGGGCATGCTAGTAGCAAGTGGCGAGAGGTTTCTTTCATTTAATTTTCTCCGCATAACCGGCAGTTGTTTGTAGCTGCTTGGTTCCTTCTTGATTTTACTTAATTTGTCAAAATGTGGTTTAGTCTAAACCTCAGGAACAATCTGACCAGTTTTTTGTCTGGAAATGTAGCTACTTTAGTCACTGTGTTGACTTTTGCTGGGATGGTTGGAATATCTCTTTTTGTTTTGTTCTGTTCTGCCAGGTCCAAGGTCGCAATCCAGTCTATTTCTGTTAATCTTTTATTAACTTTATTAGGGTTTGTAGATAATTCTTCAGCTGTGGTGTTCAGATCTATCAGCATTTGCTTGTTTTTTGTTGCCCACTTAGACATGGCGCTGTTCTTTCCGCTCTCTATTTCTGCGTTAATGATGTGCATTATCCTTGATTCCTAGTGGGAGCATTTGCTATACTCAATCTAAGAAGTGTGTATAATCAGATAGAAGTAGTGGAAGGATACAAGCAATGCATGGTGTTCATAGATTTGTGTATTAAAAATAATTAGCAAGATCTTTTATGGGAAAAACATTTTAATGCTAATTGTCCTAAGTACATCTTTTATCTAATACATCAATTTTACACAGACACCTCAATAAAAGTAAAGCTGACCAGCGATGACCTACTCTCAAGCATGATTCCAACCAGTGCAGGACTAAAGGCTGCACCCTAGTCTCAATCCTCTTCCATTTTTACATCAAAGATATCAATTACGCCTTTAATTCTGTACGTTCCTTTCCACCGAAACTTGGCACAAAAGAAATTTCATGACTTTTTTACGCCAATGAGCTTGTTATATTAGATAGAACTCCGATAGGCCTTCAAAGGAAAATTGCTGCTGTAGACGAATATGCCCATAGCAACCACCTTATCATAAATGTTCAAAAGTCAAATGACATGTTCTTCCAATACAAGATGACTAACCACAAATATACATTTAAGTGGACTCTCTCCAAAACCTCTCGCACTCAAGTTATCCAATACAAATATCTTGGTCTAAACCTCAACACGAATGTATCTGGTCTACCATATAAACTCGAACTAAAGTCAAAAATGAAATTGCTGACAACCCATGGGAAAGCCGTTCAAACCAAACATAGGACATTTTCTTTTAATCCATCAAACATTTTCTATAAGCATAAAGACATCCCAGCGATCACATATGGAGCCCAAACCAAACTCCCATCCAATTGTCCTAAATGGGACCTTCTTGAAGGCATGTATAGGAAGAAAATGATATCCATCCCGCAAAGCACTCTATTGAAGTTATTAGATATGAGCTGGGCCTGACTTAATTGTCAGCTATGGTTGCATGGCAAACTTTGACTTCTTTTAGAAAAATGCATGTCTAACAGAACTACCAATAATACTCTCCTCCCAGTCCTGAAAGCAATGCTAAACTCCATGACCAACAGCCGGGTGTCACCATTGAACTGCTCCTAGAATTTCCTGATAAAGCCAAACGCAAAGGTTGGCTATGGGACTGGTGCATTACTTGGGAAACCTGTAATACATACGCAACATTCCAAATGGGTGCTTTCTTACTCAAATTGCTTCAGGAGATGCCATTGTATTTGGCTAAATTCCCGGATATGAAATATGCTCTCTCAATTCTAAGACTTTACGTAAATCTGTGGCCTACCAGAACCCAAATAGTTGTTATAACAAATCCATGATCTTAGAGACAACTTGTAGATTTTGCAAAATGATTGAGCACCAAGAGGCACTCCAACATCTGATAACTGAGTGCTCCACTCTAGCACAAATTGGAATAACTCCAACTACAAGCACCTGAGCGAATTTAAACTACGGTCAAAAGAACACAGGTGGATAATAATCTACAATGCTACAGGGCTACCAAGGGATCACTGAACATTTCGACAGTGACATTTTTGGTCCCGCTTCCACTCAAACCATTGACGATTTGTAGCATGCTGTCAATTCCATACTTTTATTTTTATTATTCCATGACTGATCCCAGAAAAAATAATAACAGTACAATTTGTTTTTGACCTTGACCGCCTTGCATTACTAATTGCAATCTTGAAGTCGATTTTAGCCATTTTCATAATGTATTCAGTTACAAACCATGCAAAATGCCTATGATTCTCAATGTCACCTTGGTTTTAAATAACTCTGGTTTTAGCTATTGTAACAACAGACCTATTTCTAATCACTCAAAGCGTCAATATTTGTCTACATCACATTAGTCTTAGATAATTTGGGTTTCAAACACTACTCTTTAATTGATTTTAATTGACTGTTTTAATCATATGCTTATCATCTGAACTCTCAATGCTCATAAATGCGATTCTGGTCTTATCAATCTGTTCTGTTAAAAGGTTGTAACAATGGATCAAATTCTACTCATGCAACACGTCACTGCTTGTTACACACTCATAGTTTTGAATCATCCTGGTTTTAGATAATCTATTTAATGAACTTGTTTTAATTATGTTTTAATCACTTAAAAGCACAATGTCTGCTAATACTATCATTGGTATATACTTATTGAATTGCCCTTAAGGCTGTACTCTTAAGGGCCCAAGAATAGGCATCCAGGTTGATTGAACCGCCTGTGCACACTGTGGGACCCACCATGCAACTACTCTGGGAAACAGACATCCATAGCTCTAAAGAAGGTAGGGAGCATGAGCTCACCTCTTAAATGGCTGCCGCCATTGTGCCATGTTCAACAAGCCCTTCACTGCCTGGGCTGCACTCCAGCAATGTTTGTGCCAGGGCAGAGGTCTCTATGGCCTTTCTCCATTTTCTGCCGTCTGCTCCTTTATGCAGAACACAAGTGAGCCAGCATGGAAATCCAGTGGTCCCCTCTGAAGGGCCCCTCTCAAGGGCTATTACATGTCTGGGCGATTGGACAGCACAGGCCACACACCCCTACTATCTACAAGATATGTGATCCCTCACCAAGACAATTCTATTTGCACACCCTTCTTGCCTACTCTCCTCCGCAACCACACAGCCAACACACCCATGGCACTCTTGACGTCTGTCCCACTCTTTATCCAATGGTTAACACTAGCACCAGCAGTCATGCATACCAGTTTGCACCCCCACCACCTCAGCAACCCTCATACACCCCTCCCTCCAGCACATACAGACCTGATTGCTGCATTTTCATCTAACACCCCTTACCATCCACTGCCCCATGGCCAACCTCGTTGTTCAATGCACACCTCAGCTGCTACACCCACATAGTGAACATCAGGGATGCTGCACCAGCCTATGCAAATCACCAAGACATCACTCAAACTCAGCAAGACACGCAACCTCAGCCCAAGAGGTTCACGGCCAGCCTACCCCCTCTGGACCACTGCCTGCACATCAAGTCTGCACCTCTCCCACCACTGATGCTCTCTTCCTCAGCCTGCCAAACATTTTACAATGCCAAACCAGTCCCTAAGAACACAAGCCCACCCTCCCAACACACTGCAAACAGAGATCCACCCCAAATCCAACTGCTACCCTGCCCTGCTGTTACCAGTCCACCTAGCAGCTACAATGCTACTCTACCCTTCCCTGCCACTACCAGCGCACATAGCAGTTCCACTGCTACTCTGCCCTTCCCTGTCACTACCAGTGGACCAAGCAGCTCCGCTCTGCCCTGCAACTATCAGGGCACTTACAGCTCCACAGCTACTCTGCTGTGCCCTGCCACTGCCAGTATACCTAGCAGCCCCACTGCTACCCCAGCTTCCAAACTACCAGCACCTACACTAAGCTGCACACTAGTAAACGCCCGCTCCATTCAAGCCCACTCTCTGGTCAGCCACAATCTCATATTGTCCAATGATTTAGACCTGTTAGCAGTCATGGAAACCTGGCTACAAGCTCCAGTAGTCCCTTCCCTCTCTATCGCCATCCTTACAGGCTATTTCATAGCATGCATTGAAAGCCTAGATGCCTGAGGTGGAGGTGCCACTCTGATAACCAGAGACACCCTTGCCATCATGAAACGTAATACTTCATGAACACAAAACTGCCTCTTGTCCATCAAACTACATATCTCCCACACCAACACCATCACCCTACACCTTTTCTATCACCTGCCTGGGCCACTTCTCTCATGTGTGGGAAGGCATCCTACACCTGATCTCCACAAACCTACCTCCAGAACAATTCTCCTAGGAGAACTAAACTTAGGTCTAAATGACCCAAATGACATTAATGAAAGCCCTGTTTCTCACACCCTCAAAACCCTTGGTTTCCACCAACGTGTCACTATCCCCACCCACTCAAAGGGCTGCATACTGGGCTGGCTAGTCGACCTTAACTGCCAGGTTTCAATCCACTCCAACATTCCCTGCCCATGGACAGACCATAATGTTATCTTGCTACTAGTCTCACTCAGCAGACCCCTTGCCTTCCCCATCATCACGCATGCCCACCCTCATATGCAGCTCACAGATACTCACACAAGACTGCATCTTGCCCTTGCTCGCCTCACTGCAACTAAAGCACCCTTCACTTACGGACCTAGACACACTTGCCAACCTCTACTCCCAAACTCTGCGTCTGGCAGTTGACACCATTGCGC
Organism: Ambystoma mexicanum; assembly: GCF_040938575.1. Lineage (NCBI taxonomy): Eukaryota > Metazoa > Chordata > Amphibia > Caudata > Ambystomatidae > Ambystoma > Ambystoma mexicanum. The sequence goes on from NC_090924.1 coordinate 1,336,371,716, forward strand.
CCATTATGCCTCGCAAAACCAAACCCTCCATGCACTGGAACTAATGGATTACACCAGACCTCCTGACTCTCCACACCATAAAATGCACTTCTGAGGCCACTTGGAGAAAGACACTCTCCCCAACCCTGTTAGCCCAATTCGCCACTGCCTTAAAACCAACAAGTAAGCAATCCTGAAAGCCAAATCCACCACATACAACACCAGAAATGCCAACTCTAACGCCAACACTCATGAGATCTTCATCGTTCTTAGAGAACTAGAAACCTCCTCCTCTCTCACACCTGACTTCAACAAAGATGAGTCATGGTGCACTGAGATCCAAAATGCCCTCCTAGGAAAAATAGCCACTCTGCATTTGAAATTGCAGCAGAAACAAATCACCACTATGACCACTATGACCATCAACCTACCCACCAAAACTGCGATTCCGCATTGACTTCAAAATGGCCACTGAAGATAGGTCACTAAAAGGCCTGATGCCCAACAGATGCATAGGTGATGCCTGCTCAGCCACACTCATCAAGGACTGTGCAGAGGCATTGATTCCTTACTTGACCAAATTCATTAACTCCTCCTTCTCATCATGCCTGGTCCCCTCTAGCCTTAAGGAAGTATGCGTTCTACCAGTGATAATAAAGCCATCACTGGACCCCACCACACCCACCAACTAGGACCCATCACAACAGTCCCATTCCTCAGCAAAAACCTTGGATAGGGCTGTCAACTTCCAAATCCAGAAATATCTTGAAACCTACCACATTCTGGGCATCCGCCAATACGGCTTCTAATGGGGTCATGGCATGGAATCAGCTGTGCTGGAACTGCAAAATAATCTAGATGAAATCAAAGACTCTGGCAAATCAGCCCTCTTGCTTCTCGTTGACCTCTCGGCCGCATTTGACTTAGTTGACCATAACATACTTTGCCAACACCTCTCCATTGCCACCAACTTCTCTCTAGAAGCCTCTTGGTGGATTGTCTCCTTCTTGAATGACAGCACCTTCTGGGTCTTCGTGGAAAAAGCAAGCGCTCCACCCACGCCCATCACATGCAGCCTTCCGCAAGGCTCCTGTGTTTCCCCTTCACGATACAACATTTGTATGAAACCCTCTGTTCGACCGCCCTGACTCTATCGGCATATCATACACCAGCTATGCCCGCAACACCCAAATGCTCATCCCCCTATCTGGCAATTATACCGAAGACTCAGAGACATTGAACTCTGTCTACTCGGTCACTCATGCATGGATGGCAACAAACTCCCTTTGCATAAACAACGACAAGACAGAGCTGTTGATAATAGGTCTGCCCGCTGTGATAAAAAACTTTGACCAACAATATGCCTCCTTCTCAGTAAACAGAATAACCACCCCAGTCTCCCAGTGTGTAAAGACATTGGAAGTCTACCTAGATTCCTCTCTCACGCTCACACGCCAAGTCAACACAATCTCCTCGTCTGCTGCCAACACTATCAATCTCATCAATGCTTACAGCCCCTTCCTGTCCACTGACAGTCACTTTAACATCGACCGTGCAGTCATAGGTGCCAGAATGGACTACTAGAATGCAATGCTACCTGACACCTCCCAGCGCAATATTCGCAAACTGCAAGTGATGCATAACAATACCCTCTGATCGGCCCTGAATATTCCCAAATGAAAGCATATCTCCTCGCCTAGGAGAACGACTCCTTGGTTGCCCATTCAAGAACGGATCAAATTCAAAACACTAACCATTACCCACAAATGCCTCTGCAAGACTGCCCTGCATCTTGTGCAGAGGTCCAGCAACGGTCAATCATCAAATCCTTTTCCCCTCACTAGCCTCACTATACATAGGTCATCTGGCCGCTTCAACTATACGAGCTACTGCAAACTAAATCTTCTTCTGGACTCCCTCAAGCAAACACCCCCATTGCTCTCAAGGAAAACGTCCACAATCCAAGGATATTCTCCCAACTCCAACTTGAACTTGGTTCTCTCCTATCTGACCACTTCTTAACCTCCCTCCACAATCCTTCCCACTCAAATTTAAGGCATCACTTTTGGCCTTGTCTTCCTCACTACTTACCTTATCCAATCCCTCCACTCCTTCATCTATTTCAATGTCTCTGTCTTGCCACCCTGGCCCCCTAAATGACTGAAATCAGATCCTCCATCATAGATCTCTCTCCTCCCGCTACTGTACAGACTTTCAACATTTACTTACATACTGCCCTCAACTTCTCCATCAAAATCCATTAACCCTATCACACCTTTTTACTCATCACCCTCCACCCCCAGCCCTGGATTATACCTGAGTTTCACTGGTTCAAAAACACCAAGTGGCATTACCTTCACTAATGGTGCATATCTTGCAAACAAAGCTCATTAAACTCACCTCTAGCTAAGACTCTTTCAAATCAACATATGTCACTACCCACATCTCTCCTCTTCCCTGACAAACTCTGCTCTACACTTCAAGCCAAGCTGACTCCTCCCTGCTTTTACACAATATCCTTGTGCTTTCTAGCTGATGACCATGCCCTCTACTTGTGTACAATCTCCACAATCAATGATAATGTGTGTTCCCTGTTCCTTCCTACTTCTCAACCACCTCATCTGTGAAACTGGCTCCCATACTCTGGGCAGTCAACCCTTTACATGCTCCTCTGTATATTTTTATATCACAAACTGTTAAAGACTTATACCAATAACCAACTCCCATCTCTTATTCAACCTTTTCCTACATACTGGTACATTCCACGCTTGCTTCAGGGTAGCCACAGTATTAACCATCCTTAAGACGCCAACTAAGGACCATAATTGCCTTGCCAACCACTGTCAAGTCTCCCTACACCCAACATTCCAAATTCCCACAGTAAGTGGTCTTCAATAGGATCATTACTTACTTTGAGACTAACAATTGATATGTCCAAACTCCAATCTGGATTCTCCTCCCATCACACCACTGAAACATCAATGACCCATATCTCAATTTTTCTGTCTTCTGGTTACTATTCCATACTCTTCTCCGGACACATCCTTCTGAATCTATCCACTGATTTTGGCACCATCAAATACTCGCTCTCCTCTTGATTTAACCCTCTAAAATCTCGGAGTAAGGAAAGTGCTCTCACCTGAATTGCCTCTGACCGCACTGCCCTTTCTTTTACAGCTCCTACCTTGATATCTCCTGTTTTGCGTATTCCTACCATCTTTTTGCAGATAACACACACACGTGTGTACCCCTTTCTCTCCTTCCTCCAAGGTATTTCACATATCATATTCAAATGCCTCACTGCCATCCACCACTGAATTGCACTTTTTATGAACTCTCATAAGATGGAAGTCATCTGCCTTCCAGATGTCAAGGCTCTTCCACTTCTTCCCCTTACATTTTCCCTCAACTTCCTCTCACTCTGACCTAAGTCTTCATACCTGGGTATGCATTTGACTTCTGTCTGGTCCTAGAGCACCTCATCACCACTAAGACCACTATTGGCTGGAGCAATCTCCTCAACTTATGCAAAGTCTGCCCCTCCTTATCTACCTCTCCATGAAATCACGTATTTCCTCCCAACTTCATACGTCCTTGACTACTGGTTAAGCCTCCTTCTTGGACTCTTTAATTACTCCTTCACTCCACTTGACCTTCACCACCAGCACTCAGTATACCCATTCCTGCTCCTCTCCCACCTCTTGCCATTGACTTCCTGCTGTCTGGCTATCAATCCACCGGTCCCTCCACAAATTCCTTATTGTTATCTTCACATCTATCCATGCAATTTCCATTATACCAGGCTAACTCCATCTCCTGCTTCTCCTCTGCACCCTTCGATCGGGTATCCTACCCAAAGCCTGTGTCCCTTGGTACCCTGTGCACCCTCTCGCTTTAACGTCTCCCAACCCACCCTCTTTTAATGGAACTCCTTTCCTCCTAAACATGGAAAAGCCCAGCAACATGAATGCTCCTTTTTAACGCACCATATTTACCACCACTGCCCTTACTGTCATTCATAGTACATATCCTCTCCTATTTCACTATAAATATGTCATGTATGTCATCTCTCACTGGTGAATGCTCTGCTTCTTCCCTCATCACCACCGGTTGATTTGCCAACTATGTAATGTGTTCATATTTTTTGTAATTTACCTGGCAGCAGCATTTTCCAGTCCACTATACTGGTCCCTGTTAGGGACTCATACAGGGTTTGGAGATATTTAAGTTGAAAATCCTGCTAAATTCGAATCCCATTACCCCATATGTTAACAGGAAATAAATGCTGACCCTTCACTTATTACCCATTTTGAAGTCCCATAGTACTCCATGTGGAATGCTAATTACTGCATGCAGCAACTACTGCATGGGGTAATGGGTTTGAGTGGAGGAAATCACCTCCAGACAATACCAGGTGGAGTGTAGTAGTTTAATATGTGGTCTGCTTGCTCTGCTGCACTCTTGTTGCTGTATTTTACATGTGCAAAGATGTTTGGGGCCTGATGTGTTTGCCACTGAATAAGCATCCTCCCTGCCCTCCCATTTGGTTGGAATTGGTTGTGGTCACAGAAAGTCAAATGGGATATTTGGTCTCATATAAGCCATATGTGTCATGGAGCATTGATTGGCTGAAGGTTTCCTCAAAAGCCAGCGATGCAGGGAATATGCAAATTTGAAGTGCTTTTTAAAGTGAGGTTCTCCAGTGAGCTGAGGATCTGCAAATACCCTGAATTTCAGTTGAAAGGATTGGTGCACTCATAAAAAAATTATAGAATCAAATTGGCACATACTCAAGTGGCACACATTGCTGTATATGCTCCCCAATTTGATCACGTTACTCATATCTTGCACTGTCTGTACTGACTTCCATTCACTTTACAATTGCATCCCCCACTCACAAATGGTTGTTCAATAACTTGTTTTAATAGTGATATGGCCATCACAGCGCTCCCCCCTTACACCACCGGACACCCCAGACGCCGCCTGCTTCACTCCCCGACACCAAGTACAGCTATACCCTTCCTCACTCACCTGTGTATCCTACCCCCGCTGTACATCTGTTCTGTTACCACTGAAGGCTCTGTTATGCATCTAAAATGTTGTTCGCCTCTGTAAAGCACTCTGTAAAGCACTCTGTAAAGCACTCTGTTATGCATTTGTATGGTTGTAAACCTCTGTAAAATGCTACGTTGTTTCTCAAAGCTAGGTCCATGCTCAATAAATACCATAATAATCAGTGGAGGCTGGTGAATTTTTTGACTGGAGGAACGTAAATATATGTCAAAGATATGCCACAGTGAACAAGCGCAGCGAGGTAGCCCACACCAATAACGGGTGGTTGAGGGGGTTTTACTGCTGAGAATTGTTTGTAAAATAATGGGTTAAAATAGTGCATTCTAGAGCAGACTTTTTAGAAAAATTAGGTAAAAAGCCAAACAGTTTGCAATTGGTTTTGTAGGGTAACTCATGAACAAATCCAATAGATGCAAGTCTATGACAGTACACAGGAGCATTTCTCCAACACACTGGGCCCCATTATAAGTTTGCCGGTCCGGGAACTACGGTAACGGTAAGCTTGCTGGTATCGTAGTTCCCGGACTGGCAAACTATGAGTTGTGCTCGCGGGTGCCTTTCTGTCGTGGACCTAGCAGGCAGTGCGGCACCCGCGAGCACAGCATGTCGGATGCACCGGCACCGTTATAAATGGTGCCGGGGCATCCGACCTCCCCATTCCCATTCAACGCTATGGGAAATGGGGATAAAAACACAACTTCGTTCAATACGGCACGATAACCGCCGGGGTTGTAATGACCCCCACTGTCATGATGCCTTTTTACACAATATGTGCCAGTAAAAAACATTTTCTCACCGGCTGTGCCCATACATTTTCATGCTGACTGCACCATTATACCCTAATATTCCCATTTAAGAGCATATTCATGTTTGCTTTGCACATAATTCCAGTAATGATACTATGAGAAAACATGCGCATGTTTGTTCTGCTAATATATGGCAGTATCCCCACGTAAGAACATACTCCAGTGTGCTTTACCCTTTGACATAACATAACATTAAAAATGCATGCCAAAGTATGAAAGTATGTTCAAACTGTCTGTACTAAAACTCTTCATCCCTCTTCCTCGTCCCAGTACTCATGGAATTATGGGCCATGTAGTCCCCAACTACAAAGTGAATTATCTTAGGTGTTTGTTTAACTTTAAGAGTAAGTTTACTTTAGAATTTGTTGGTACAGAGAAAGACAATTTATTTAAGGCAACATTTCTAGATTAATTTACATTATACCTTTGGGGGTAAGGAAGGTGTTTATCCTGAATAACTTTAAATGACCTTTCCATTGGTAAGGCTTTCTCAGATGTTATGCTACTTGTGTCCAGAACTGCAGATTCTAAATGTGGGTCATGGACACCACAATGACAATAAGCCATTGCCTGTTTTGGAAACCTGAAAAGGTTTTCCTTGTCACTGGACAAATACTGTGTCTCATCCAACGGGGTCTCCTCACCACCATGGGCCTTGTCTCATCCTCAGTGATCCTTCAGCAGTAGACTGACCCCAAGGTCAGGATCAGGACGCATCTGCCTTTCCTTGCCCACCTCGGAGGAGACTTCAGGCGGTATTTCAGTGAGGGATCCGTAAGATTCTTCACAAAGCGGACCACCAGACTTTCAAGAAACAGTTCAAGACATGGATCTTGAACCAACTGCTTTAACAACCCATCAAAAGCCGAGCCAGTAGTTGGCCTATTTTGCAATCCATAGACATATCAGAACTTGTGCACCCTTGCCTGAAAGCTTATCCCCTATCCACAATATTCAAACCAGTCTACAACCACTGCATCTAAATTGCGATCCCACCTTGTATTTGAGAACGATTTTCCCTGGGTCCTTGCTACTTTTCCTTCATTTCCCCTATCTTGCTGGCCTCTCCAACACCCTCACTAATACTATTTTACACGTTTTACAACACATTCAGTCCCCATCAGATGGACCTCAACGCCTAGTACTAAAATCATAGACCCCAAGCCCCCTGCTGCCGTCAACTCTACCACAGAATCCATCTGCCTTCCCTGTGCCCTCCCTCAAGGATTGCGTACCCCACATTCATTATTCCTCTGAAAGTGGAGAATTCCTGCTACCACCCAGGTATGTGCACTCATCAACATTGCACTTTTCTGCATCTGCCCCTCTCTTCATCCCACTAACAGTTCCCACCACAGTCCATCTTTTCTTTTTTACAGAGTCACATGCAGTGAGGCCAACATTATATTATTGGCAGAAAGGTGGTCTATGAGATGATGTACCTTACCTTACTAGAATCAATTTTTAACAATACAACTGGAAGTTATGCCATAGGGTTTAAAAATGCTAAAAGACAATAAGTGTGTTTATTGAAAAGGTGAAAAGAGTGCAATGCTACAAATATGTGAAACCCATATGATAATCCAAAAAAGTGAAAATATGTTGTTGTGGGTGGTAAATTGTGCATGCTCCAATTCATGTTAATTCTGAATCCAACCATTTATAGGCCAATCCCTCTGATAACATTTGGAGCAAGAATATTAAAAACATCTTAGTGTGGGAAGAGGGTCTCACTGGAGCTTTGAACAGTTCACGAAAACATGCAGCGAGTTCAGAACGATGGAAAATCCACATATTCCGATGACTGCCATACATCTGTTTGGCACTCACACTCAACCTTTCCAGTAAGGGGCTGCCTCCTTCTGTTGTTTTGCAATGTGTTAAGTGGCAGTGGGCCAGGTTGTCTCGGCAAGATGCTCTGCAACATCTGGTGGTTAGTCTTAGCTATAGGACCACCTTCCAGGACCAGGAGTGTTCTGAACTGTGGCCTTGCACAGGCTTGTACATGTTATGTTACTTAGCTTTTATACTGCGGCCATCACTGGCATAGGTGTCCAACGATATAGAGGTTTGTCCATATAGTGGTGTCTTGTACTCTTACCCAAGATGAACCTGGCCATTGTCTTTCCGGGCAAGGAAAAGGGAAAATGGTGAGAGGATAAGAGAAGGAGGTGAACAGACAAACACCTGGAACAGTACCGGTGGGTTGAGGGGGATATGACTGTGAAATTGTGGTGCATGTGTAGTAATTGGTGATGGATCAAATGGAGGGCTGATTGTCAAAAGTAGGACTGCAACTCACCAATGATATTGAGCATTTTAGATGAAGGAATTTCCGACTACATTTTTGCACTGGATTAGCAGGCGTGTGGTTGTGAGATGGACTTGAGATGTGGTCAAGTGGTCCCTTGAAGCCCGGGGGCCTTTTTCCCAGTAAAGCAGGAGGATAATCTGAGGTGCAAGACACATTTTTCTCAACGCCAGAACCAAGAGTTGGGTGTGTAAATGTGAATGCAAGGAACACAAAGGGTAGAGTGGGAAGTGGAAACATGCATAACCACAATCCTCCTAGTGACTGACCTTGCGAATGGATGACATTGAGTGATCAATGTCAGGAGGCGTGACTAAAATGTAGTGCAGTAACTGGGAGTCAACTATCAAATCCTAGCACTTTGTACCCACCTATAGTAGGAAAATAGACCCTGAATTCCCTATCAAGACTAGCCTATGCAGGCTCCCAATTCAGCTGTATGGGAGACAACTCCTCTTTTTCATTACATTTAGGGACACAATCAGTGTATCCACAGGTGATGTCAATCGGTGGCCTCTGAATTATCCTACCTGAAATACAAAGTAGGAGTTCTTACAGTGCCAGACTACAGGTATGCAGAATTATCTTAGTTGCTACAGGCGTTACGCAGGTTGGTCATTATTACATGTATATCAATTGCTTCCCTCATGGTCGTCGACAGATGTGCAATGAGTATGAAAGAAGTTATGGATTTCATAGATGATTCCTACGGGAACAATGTAAACATAAGAGCTGACATGAAATGTGTTGATCCCCCGAAATTTGGTAAGCATTATGGTTCTCCCCTGAAGAATAATAGGCATGACAACATAAAACATTGCAAAAATAAAATAAAATAAGACAATACAAGAGGGGTGCATGTAATAATGTATGCTAATATGCAATCAGTGTATGCCACCAATAAAGCAAAGATACATCTCCATATTATTTATTTGTTCCTTTGTGAAGATGCGAGTCTGCTTTCGGGTCAGTAAAGGGACCAGGACTTCCATTCTTGTAAGCAGAGCTATACACAGGCAGCTTGTGTCATCGCTGTTCCCTCCTCATCAGCAATTCTGGTGCCGTTTTCCACAATTGAAAAATGATAAATTACTCAATGGTTTCAAGACTGTAGAACCATAGTGATACACAGGTCTAACTCATTAGACTGGACAACAGGGGAGTATGTTGACCGGCTCTAGAACTAGAAGTAATACTTTTTCTATTTCTAGTATGAGAGGCCTCATGCTAGACATTTAATTAGCACCCAGGGTGGGGGGCGCAGCTAATCAGGTTCGGCGGATCGCGAGCTGAAACCTGTAATCTCAGCCCGCATATTACGGAACCCGCAGGCTGCCTCCCCCGCCGCATGCTGCCATTTTCCCCCGCCTCCCTGCTCTTGCTTATCTTTTTTTCGGGGGTAAAATATCCCTACCCCATCCCCACTTACCTGATTGTGGTGGTAGCACTGCTCGCTGCAGCAGCAGCAACGCTTTTCCGGGCGCCATTGTCATAGAAGAGGGGTTCCGTACGGAGCCCCGCCTTCTATAACAATGGTGGCCATTTTGCTTAAGTATTTTCATTCATTCAACGGGATGCAGGCGGCGTCCCGTTGAATGAATGAAAAAAACATTTGTTTTAGCACCTCGGGTTACCGCTTTCAGAGCCAGGGGCTTCTAATAGCATTAACCCCCGTTAACGCTATTAACGCTTCACTCAGGCCGATAACTTGGGCTGCCAGGCTGTTACCCCATGTTTCAGCCCTTGGAAGGGGGTGCGGGGTTAACTCTTTATTATTTCATCTTTTACTATGCACTCAGAACCATCTGCGAGCCTGGCCTAGGATCTGAACCTGTGTTGCTTTGCATTGTCTTGCTTCCAAGACAAACGTGTTGGCCCTGACCTATCCTCCCAGGCCGATGGACATTTCAAGAATCATAGTTCATGCCTGAGGCCCTCTCACGCTGGTAAATGAAAAACAATCTCACCGATCAAGATGCATCGATCTAATACTTGAACGCTCGCTACACACCCTCTATAGAAACAGAAGTAGTATTTTTCTAATTCTAGTGTGGATAGATTCAGGAGAGATAAATCCTGCTATTGGCACAACACCGCCCATTAGGTAACTTGTTGAAATGGGAACTAAGCATGTGCACGGTGATTCTCACCGAGACCTGGCTGAAATTCTGCTGCACCCAGAAAGGAATAATTATCCCCAGACAGCACTTGGACCCCAGTGATGTGACTGACCGTACATCCATTTTATCCTTATCCTTATCACGAAGCTGTCTAAACCACTACATATGCTTCAAAGTTGCGGACATAATATTCAAATATAAAGCGCTGTGGTCATTCTTATGTTAACAAAATGCTTTTTTCATTCAATCGGCCAAAAAGACAGTGTTCAAAAGTCTGAATATGAGATTTCGCTGAATTTTGGCCGTTCGAAAATACTGCACCCTTACTAGGTATATTGTGAGTGGGGGTTGCAGGGGTGTCCCGTGTAGCCGGTCCTGAAGAGAAAACAAAAAGAAAAGAAAAAGGTAAGGACCCTGCGGCGACGGTTCCTGATTACGGAAGTGAAAGGGAACAGGCGTTGCAGGGACGCAGCGAGTCGGCAGCAAGGTAAGTAGGGGGTGGCGGGGTGGGTGTGGTGGGGGGTGGTGGAGGGTGGTTGGGGGTGTGGGCAAAGTCAAAATTGAAAAGGGGAGAAAACACTGAAGGTTATTTCGGAAAAATAATCTGTCTTTTCTACCTCGAACATTTCCATCTCGTGCTGTCAACTCCGATCCCTTTTTCATTATATGCAAAGCAGGCTGGAAGATATGCAGGCAGCATGGGCAAGTGCAATTGAATCCAGTACGTTCCGCAAGTCCTGCAACCTTTCCCAGACCATGTCACAGATAGAAGAAAGCTATCGTTATGTTACTGAATGTGGAATGGAGAGCGTGGTAATAAGGAAGACAAGGTGGGAGCATACGGTGAGTGCACATCTATGGCAAAACAGGACACTTAGCAAGGGTGTGAGGAACACTGAATGGTAGAGTTGATAAAGTAGTGAGATGTCTGCTATGGAGAGGTGGCCCTCTCTTTCTTTTCCTACACTGCGTGGAGGAACCCATGTTGACACTGCCACTAGAGTTATCTGCAACCCATTTTAAGTTCTCGTCAAAACGCTAGACCCACCCCATTATTTCTAAATAAAGGTGTTGCACTTCATTTCTGAGTCGTTTGTTCTGTTGCTCGTTCAAATTGTTTGCAGTGATGTATAGACTGCAGAATGTGTATTTTTTTAGATCCAGATTAGTGGCCAGTAAGATTTGAAGAGTTGGCACACAATAGCATTGTAGAGACCCCAGCTGTGGAATTCTGTGTCCTCATACCCCTAACTCCCACACCTTTCTGTGTTTCCACATGTATCTAAAGGTCCACCACTTTTATCACGACTGACTGCACCAATGTATGCCAGAAACACTTTCATGTTGGATATACCTTTGATGCCAGTAGAAAATGCTGCTGCAAAGCCAACATGATTAGTGTTCTTATCACACCAATATAGGACAGCATGATCTCATAAGAACACTCATCATATTGTCCTCTGCCTTGATGCCAGTAGAAAATGCCTTACTGGTGTTCTTAAACGGCCACACTGGTGAATATGTAACACATGGAAAAAATGCAATGAATGCCAACTCACCAACAGTGCACAGGAAAAATTCCCAATGGTTGTTCATGATGTGTTTGACGCATTTGCACACAATGTAGGCCTGTATTAAAAAAAAAAAATATATATATATATATATATATATATATATATATATATATAAAACTTGTTGGCTAACTTGTCCATGCTGACTGCACCAATGTAGGACTCTTTTGTACTGTAGCAAGGCATTTTGTACTAGAATCAAGGGTCAAGCCAACATGAGTGTCATTACATGGTCATACTTGCCTACAATGGTGAAGCTAGCTTGGGCATGTTTTCTTATATTGGCATTGAATGTTTTAATGACAAAGGCAACAGGAGTATGTTCGTATGTGGGGATACTGACATATATTGTTAGAGCCAGCATCTTCAGGTATTCGTACAGTGTCAGTACAGGCATGATGGGCAAAGCAACCATGAGTATGCTCATGTATCGGAATGCTGGAATAAACTGGTGCAGATGTGATGAACATGTATAGGCACAGGAGAAGCAAAAATCTTGTGGGCAAAGGTATAATAGAAATACATTGGAAAATTCTCCTTTACACTATTGGTGAAGTAGCATCTCTTAAATTGTTAGTTTGGTATTTTAGGAGGCTGTAAAGGGCCTTTCATAATGTTCCATTGGTTTCCAGCTATGAGTGAAATGGGATATGAGAAGGGACACAAAGCATATAGGTTGTTGCTTGGTTATTTACCCACCCATTGACTGCCCATGGCCACTCCCACCCAATTCCTAGGCCTCCCCACCCAAAACACATCCTCTGGGATCCCTTATCAAGCAGAAACTTCAAGCTGTGTGCTCAAAGTGCCTGCAGTATTATGTTAAAGCAGTCTCAGGAGAGTTAATTGCTTAATTGGAGGAGCTGCTATTGTAATAAACATGATTTAACCAAGTGTGCCTTCAGCCACTTGATTTATAATCAATATGCATTTCCTTCACTGACGTCATGTGAAAAACAAGGGTTGGTAAAGCCAACAGTTTTGGCTTGTGTATACGTATTAGATAGACATAGTGTGATGACAAATCAGCCATTTTAACCAATTATTTTTAAAAATGTTTTCAGTGGGGTACTTCCCGCCGCTACTGTACTCTACCTTAGTTGGTTCGGGCCCCCCCACTACTCTCAGTCAATACCATATATTCAGGGGATACATTTACGTCCCTCAAATTTAACAATTCACCTGCCACCACTTATCGAAGTAAAGGGGATTGAGAAGACATTGGCGAAAAATCAGGCAGAAGGGATACGCTCAGGGAAGACATTGAAATTCGGTACATTGTATCTGTAATTTGTCCAGTTAAGCTTTGCTATTGTAAGTAAATGAGAAATGTATTGGGAACAATTGGACGCAAAATAATTCTACATGCCACTAAGGCATGGACAAGAAAACCTCGACTGTGAGGAATTCATGTTTAAAGATGTGTATGCCATATGTAAAGGGTTAATTGCAGACTCCGGGCCAAAATACAATTAAAACATGCTTAAAAAATGTGTAGAAGTGAGATCTCGACACATGTAGCCAGGAACGATTCTCAGAAATGATCAGTGCATGGTGTTATTTCAGCTTGACTGGGAGCACGTGCATGACCGAAAAGGATGTCAACTTCCAGAAGCTATGTATGCAATGTCGGGTATTCACAGGTATTGAGGTGTTCAAGGCATTCCAGGGAGTAGTGAACACATGTACAGCTGGAGAGTGAGTTGTCTGATGATGTGTGGCAACATGTAGTCACTTTGTTTTAGGCGCTGGCATGTGGCACCCTTCCCCCACCCCAGCGCCTGCTTATTTGCAAGGGATTGGCAGCATCGCACTGACCCTTTCGCCCCATCATCAGCTCCCACTCACCCCACTGCTCAGGCTTGTTCATTTCCTACACCACTGACCTTCTGTAAAGTCCCCCTCCACCCCACCTCTTGACTGACTGGATTTAGTCCAGTTGGTCAAATACTCCCAACTAGATAGGTAGTGCTTGATGTCTGTCAAGCTGGTAGGTGTTAATTCCTTGCTAGTTTGGTCTATCAAGTGGAGCTTGCACCACCTATAAGCCAATATTAATGCATTGTAGTACAGATAGGAAGAAATGGCATGTGAGCAGGGGCACAAAGCTTGTAGGTGGTGTTTGGTTATTTCCCCACCCATTGATGGCCATGGCCATGCTAATCCTTATACCCATTCTCATCCAGTTCCTGCCCCTTCCTGCCCAAAGTACATTCTCATGGGAACTCTTTGAGCTCGCTTTATTCAAGCCTTACAATCAAACGTTGCATTCAAAGTGCCTACCATTGTTTATTTTCAAAGCAGTCTTGAGAGCTTATAACTTAATTGGAGTTGTAACCTCCATACTGGTGTAATGGAAATTTCTTAAACCGATCTGCCATCAGACACTCGATTTGTAACCACTATTGTGTTCTTCACTGAAATCCTGTTAAAAAAAGCAGTGGCAAAGCAAACAATGTTGACTTCTATATAAGTAGTAGACCTTTTCCAGGTACTGCTATTAGATTCACATGGTACTCACACCATTTTCCGGCTACTACCATCGATGCGTAGTTAATGCAACTGAGCATTTCCCATGTTCACACTAAACCCCATACAGGTGGCACTGCCAATGATTTTGTTTTGCCTGCTGGCAGCCTGCATTAGGAAACAGATGGGGATATGCCTGTAGTAGATGGTGTGGTGGGCTTGGACATGGTAATTCACCAGCCGAGGGTTAGCATATGAACAGCTAGCATAATTTCACACGCATATAATGCACGAGAAAGTGATGTAACATGTCATTAACCTCCCTTACCATCACATGACATGGTTTTGCATGATGTTTGACCATGCAACATAAATAAAGTGACATCACCCAGCCTCTGACATTTATAACATCACAAAAAACTATTAAGAAAATAATTGTAAAACGAAAGCATTGGGCCTCATTCCGAGTATGGCGGTAAGGGATAGCGGCCACCGCTAACGAGAGCGGTGGCGGTAATCCCTTACCGCCATACTCCGAGTTCCCTTTGCGCCATGGAGGTTTTAACACCTGCTTTTAGCAGGTGTTAAAAACCATGGCGCTAAGGGACCTTGATGTTAATTACGCCACCGTAATTTACGGTGGCGTAATTAACGCCTTCCCCACTCCCATTATGCCCTATGGGGCAAGAATGGGAATGGGGAAGGGTAAATGGGGATTGGGGAATTACCGCCCCGCCACCCTTGGAATGGGGCGGTAATTCCGCCATCCACCAAGGTGCTGCCGGTCCGGGTACGGCGTCAACCAAGGCGTTAATAGCGCCATTGGTTAGCGCCGTACTCGGAATGAGGCCAATTATCTTCCAAGATGAGTGTGGCAACTAATCAGGTTGATCATATTGCAGGCTTTGTCTGCTGATCAAAGACTTCATTACCAACAACTTGTTGGCTGACTGCCCCTATATTGTTCCCACATTCAGTCTACTGGCACCCATATTCCAGCGCCTCTTCCAGACAGACCCTCACTGATATCCTCTTTGTTGTTCGTTCGCCGGATCATTGGACCCCACATATGCTCTCTGTGCTCTGTCCTGTCTCCTCCTCTCCCATTAATGGTGGCACTCGCTGGGATGTCCTCATGGCTTCCTTTGACTCCTCCAGAGTCATCCTTAATGTCTACCTTAATGGCACTGTCATGGCCCAAGGTCCTCAGGCCAATCTCTTCCTCTTCAATAGGCGTTTCTCTCACCTCATCAACTTCCTTTCATCTCCGGCTGTACCTTCCTCTCATTCCTTGGCTACCTTGCCCACTCCTCCCTCCTCCTCTGCCTCACTTCAGGCTACATCCACTCCTCCACAGGGCATACCTCTGATTTGTACCCCTCCCCGGAAGGTCTTTAAGGCTGGCAACCTTCTGCATCTTGCCACTCTCAACTCTCGCTCTGCTGTCAAACACTCTTCTGACATCTTTTCGCCTCCTCGAAGAACTGGACCTTGATGTCCTTGGTCTTACTGAGACATGGTTCACGGCCAGCTTTGTCACAAGCTTTGACACTCTCCTCCCTGATGGCTACAAGATCCTCTCTGTGCCCAGATCCATCCAGCCCAGAGGTGGTGTAGCCCTGATCTTTCCTGAGTGGATTCCTACCACTATCATTCTCACTCAGATCTACTCCTCTTTCCAATGCCTTGTCAGCAGGCTCTCAATCTCTCCTAGTCACTCTCTTACTGTGGCTACTCTCTATCGGCCCCCTGGTCAAATCACCTCCTTTCTCTCTGA
Organism: Ambystoma mexicanum; assembly: GCF_040938575.1. NCBI lineage: Eukaryota > Metazoa > Chordata > Amphibia > Caudata > Ambystomatidae > Ambystoma > Ambystoma mexicanum. The sequence goes on from NC_090924.1 coordinate 1,336,387,822, forward strand.
GTGGCAGACCTCTCCTCCTCCCTCCAGGCCTCAACCACTCGACTCCTCTTCCTTGGTGACCTAAACAGCATCTTGATTCTGCCTGTCCCTCTTCTTTGCTCTTTCGCAACCTCTGTGATTCGCTCGCTCTCTCTATTCTGCCCTCTGGCCCTACTTATTCTGCATGTCACACACTTGATTTCTTGATCTCCTCTGGCCTCCCCCTCTCAATCCCTCTGGCAACTCCTCTCTCCTGGACTCACTCTCTCCTCTCTTCTCATCTCTCCCTCTCTTCCCCACAAGCCAAGCCTACCCCTACACTGCCACCTACCTTCTCGGACATTCGACCGATGAAGCGCGTGTCAGCTGAGCCTTTCGCTTCCACCCTCCCCCCCTCCATCCTCCTCCACTGACTGACTCACATTCGGACACAGCCCTATCCCTTCTCTACTCTTCTATTACTGATACTCTTGATGTTTTTGCCCCTGTCATGAGGATCCGCTTGAAGTCCAAAGCCAAGTGCAATTCCTGGTTTGACTCCAAACTATCTACACTTAAACATAAGTGTAGCGTGGCTGAGACGAAATGGAGGAATTCTTGCTCATCCTCTGACAAACTGGCCTGCTGCCTGCTCCAAAGGCAATACCGACTCTCTGTCCACACCAAGAAGAGTGTTCACATTCATGCCCATGTCTCAGCGGCATCTAACAACTCGGCCAAACTCTTTAAAATCTGCAAGGAGCTGGCAAACCCTACTGCAGTCTCTAACCCTCCTGTTGGCTCCCAGGCTGTTTGCAATGCCCTTGCCTCTCACTTTATCTCAAAAACTCAGGACATCCTGTCCACCATCTCGCCTCCTCTCCCCTCTCCATCTGTGCTTGTTGACCATCCCTCTGCCATCCCTCACCCACCTTCTCATCCTTTCTGCTTTTCTCCCCCAATGAGGTCACTAGACAAGTCAGATCTATGAAAGCCTTGTCAAAGCAGGTTCATCCCTGTTCCTCCAAAACCATCAAGGACCACATTGACACGCTCGCTCCGGCCCTTGCCGATTTCTGCAACCACTCCTTTGCCCCAGGATCCTTCCCCTCCCCTCTGAAGCACTCCCTTGTGCATCCTCTTCTCAAGCTTCTCCAGCTGAGCCTCTTGTCCTGACAATTATCACCCAATTTCCATTACTCCCTTTCTGGGCAAACTCCTTGAAAATCTGGCCATCTCCCAGCTTAACTTTCATTCCGATTCTGTTGGCTGTCTCCACGACCACCAGTCTGGCTTCAGAGCTGCCAGAAGCATGGAAACTGCTCTCCTGAACATCTGTGAAGACCTGCTCTCCAACCTAAACTCTAGCATTCCCTCTGTCATCATCCTACTCGAACTCTCTTCTGCCTTGAACACGGTTAACCATACCATCCTGCTCAACTGTCTCTGTGATAACCTGGGTATCACTGATCCATCTCTGGCTTGGCTGACCTCTTTCCTCTCAGATCGACCCTCCCAGGTCATACTGGGGTCCTTCCTATAATCTGTCTCCCTCTCTACGTGTGGTGTTACCCAGGGGTCTAACCTCTCGCCCTGGCTTTTCAACCAATACCTGGCAACTCTCGCCCACTGTATTGCCATTTTCTGCTCAAATTTCCAGTGTTATGCTGACAACACTCAACTCATTTTCAGGCTGCCCTCAGCCACCTCCTCTCCCTCTCTCATCTCTGACTGCCTTACTGCCATTCAAGATTGGTGTTCGCCAATGATCTTTGTCTGAATGCCAGCAAGACTGAGATCCTCCTCATTGCTACACCTTCTCCATCCTTTCCCCTCACTCTCTGGCTGGCCTCCCTTGGCCCTCCTCCTACACCCACCTGCGAGGCTAAGAATCTCAGGGTCATATTTGATTCACACTTTCCTTCTCCGCCCACATCTCTGATGCCTCCAAAAAATTAAACTTCCTACTGCACCTCCTCAGAGGTACTCTACCCTTCCTCTCCTTCTCCCAGAAGCTCACTGTCTCCCAAGCTCTGGTTCTCTCTAGGTTGGACTATTGTAACAGACTTTTTCTAAACCTACCTGCCTCTACCCTCCGCCCACTGCAACTAATCCAGAACAGAACTGTGAGACTTCTCCTTGGCCTCAAGCCCTGGGATTGTATCTCCCCAGCTCTGAAATCTCTCCATTGGCTCCCAGTGAATGCAAGGATTAAATTCAAAACCCTCTGCATTGTCCACAAGGCTTTCTGGGGCCTGGGTCCAAAATACCTTCAGCTATCCTTCCGCAAATACCTCCCATCTCAAGCTCTTCACTCCTCTACCTCAAACTCCCTCAGGGTCAGTCGTATTTCAAAGAAACAAGCTGTGGGTAGATCTCTATCTTCGGCTGGTGCATCCCTCTGCAACAGCCTCCCTGCCACTCTAAAACATGAAGAGAACCATCTCTGGTTCCGGAAACACCTCAAGACCTTCCTCTTTGCTTCTGCCTTGGCCCTCCCTATCCCCTGCTTATCTGTTCTCTCCTGGCACCATGCACATGGCCACCCTATGGCCTCCAGGCCCAGGTTCCTGCTCACCCTGCCATCCTCCCTCACTGCCTCCGGGCACTCCTTGCACTAGGGCCTGCATCTGTACCCATATAGTCCCCCCTTTTTATGCACTTATCTGACCTACCCTGTCCACTGCCTTAAAGTCAGCACTTGCCACTTGCTGGCTGCACTACCACGTTTTGTTTGCTTTTATTATCTATTTATTTATTTTTTCTTAATTAATTGTTGTGTTCTCCTTTTGCTCCGCACTTTCCACTCCCCCCCTTACACTTTTCCTCTCCCCTCTTGCACTTGCACGTTCTCAATGTCACTGGGACTAGGAAGATCGTTGTTTTGTTCTCCCATGTTTCCCCTCCCTTGCCTTGTTGCGCTCTGAAACACTTGTGTATGAGCGTGATAGAAATAAAATATCAATTTAATTCACAGACAATCACCAGCTCTAGAACCCTCTTTTCCCTTCCTTACCTCCACTGCACTGCTGTTGACCTACCCCTGCCAACTCTGTTCCATAAGGCTGACCCAACATGCTTTAGCCATGGAAATGAAAGAGGGGCTCCGCTCAAAGCCCCAGTTTCCATATCCATGGTGGCCATCTTAGGAGAATGTTCTTTTTGTGTTAAGCAACGCGTTGTGTCTTTATTACGGGTCATTATTTTACCACAACTACTCACTCTTAGGAGCACAAGAACTTCCCCTGGATGTTAATAGCAGCATTACTCCCCTCTTTGAGTTTTTACAGGTGAGAATGGTCCCTGGCCTGCATATAAGGCCCTTGCTGTGCAAGGGATTACTAACTTGAACCATGGGCAATTATCACTTAGTATGGCCTTCAGAATGGGTTGATATTGAATAAATAATGCCTGTTTCTAAACGACATACTGGTTGGACTCAACACCTAAATAAGGTTACCAGGTGGGACCACAGTGAGGTCCTTTACCAAGTTTCCCAAGCCTTTATATACCACCTGGTAAGGCACTTCATGATGGCCAAATGTTCAGGCAAAACGGCAACCCTTGCCATTATGGATGGACGGGCCACCTCTGCTATGTTGAATGAATAAGCTGAATACCGATGTTTTCAATTACTTTGTAAGTATTTTACGGAGCCTAAAATATGTAATTGGTGAAATGTCCTTGGGTTTCCACAGATAAACCAATCCTATTGGTCTACTCTTGTGGTACCTGCTTAAAAGTGCCACAGGGGAGCGTCGCTCGTCGCTCGGTCTACTAAGTGTGAAGCCATTGCCCTTCCCTGACTGGGCTGTTTTAGAAAATCTGATAGTATCGGCAATATGTCCTCCTGCAGCTTAACATCATGAGGTCGGAGTAGCCTGGGGCTGTTATCCCTTCTAGGTAGTCCCACTAGTTTGCTGCATCTCGATTCCCCATAAAAAAGAAACCGCAAATAATGCTTTCAACAGTTTCCACTCACACCTGGGTAACACATGTAATCCACTGTACCCAGCGATGTGTGCAGTGTCGGAAAGTATATGGGTGGCTTTCTTTGGTTACTTTTGGTGCCAGCTGTGGCCAGCCTTTTAATGCTACATTTCAGAGAGGGCACTTAGGAGGATTAAGCATACTGTCAAGCTTAAAAAATGAAGCAACTGCTGCCAATGCCCTTCAACCCATGTGTATCCTCCCTGTTTGCCCACATTATGAAACCCTCCATTTTGTTTTCTCCCTGGTGGCCCCATCATTCCGCCACGCTCAATATTCCCTTGTGAAATGTATGAAGCTGAGCTTGATATCTCCCCCTTACTCGTGGTGTGGCTGATCGCTCCATGATCTCTGATGAAGAGGGTGATCTTCTGCTCATAATGGCTGATGCCTCTGGGATCTTCTCCATCGGTAAGTGCGAAAGAGCACAGGCAGCAACATATCGGTTGCCTTGTACATCGCACTTTGAGGCTCTCCACAGCATGCGTTGGACAATGACCCGTGCTACCCCAGTACAGTGGGGCAGCTGGCCGCCTGGAAAGGATAGCCTGCACTGTTACAATATTGTCAAACCACACCAGAACCTTCCAGTTTACAAGTTCAGATGACCATAGGTACAAAACCATCACAATGGTAAAGAGTTTCCATACAGTGATGTCTATCACCCACCCTTTATACTGACAACTGTTAGACCACCTCAAAGTGCACCATTCAGTTCCCAATATTACCCCATAGCCTTTCCTTCCTCAATCATTGGTGTAAAACTGACAGAGCGACTGGTTGCCCTCTGCAGCCAGCCATATGAAGAACCCACTTAACTGGTAAGTACTCCTTGATGCCTGCCTTGAGCCTAATGTGTTGGCTCTTTCATTTTGCCCCTGAACTTGCTCGTAACTGCCAGGTACACCCATGCAGCAAAATTCAATTGGCTCAAAAGTCCCTGCATTTTCACATTGTATGGGGTAATTTCAACAACTCTTCATTGGTATATAGCTCTTGACTGAGGAATGTAATCATGTCTATTGGACCGAGCAGCCCGTGGGCATGAAAAGGTCAATGAACATGCATTCCGTATCCAGAAACCCAGGCCATGCACCAGAGACAGTGGAGCCCATCGGCATTCAAAGAATATGCCTTCCCTTTCCAGAAACCCAGACCCAGTACAGGAGACCGAGCAGCATATGGGCATGCATATGTCTTCATTATCTGGAAATCGAGGCGCTGCACAGGAGACAGAGCAGCCCATGGACATGCATATGTCTTCATTATCTGGAAATCCAGGCACCGCACAGGAGACAGAGCAGCCCATGGGCATTCAAAGAATATGCCTTCCCTTTCCAGAAACCCAGACCCAGTACAGGAGACCGAGCAGCATATGGGCATGCATATGTCTTCATTATCTGGAAATCGAGGCGCTGCACAGGAGACAGAGCAGCCCATGGGCATGTACATGTCTTCATTATCTGGAAATCCAGGCACTGCACAGGAGACAGAGCAGCCCATGGGCATGCAAAGAATATGTCTTCCGTATCCAGAAACCCAGACTCTGCACAGGAGACCGAGCAGCCCATGGGCATGCAAAGAATATGTCTTCCCTATCCAGAAATCCAAACTCTGCACAGGAGACCGAGCAGCCCATGGGCATGAAAAGGTCAATGAACATGCATTCTGTATCCAGAAACCCAGACTCTGCACAGGAGACCGAGCAGCCCAGGGGCATGCAAAGATCAAAGAACATGTCTTCCCTATCCAGAAACCCAGGCCATGCACAGGAGACTGAGCAGCCCATGGGCATGCAAAGATCGAAGAACATGTCTTCCCTATCCAGAAACCCAGACTCTGCACAGGAGACCGAGTAGCCAATGGGCATGCAAAGATCAAAGAACATGTCTTCCCTATCCAGAAACCCAGACTCTGCACAGGAGACCGAGTAGCCAATGGGCATGCAAAGATCAAAGAATATGTCTTCCCTATCCAGAAACCCAGACTCTGCACAGGAGACCGAGCAGCCCATGGGCATGCAAAGATCAAAGAACATGTCTTCCCTATCCAGAACCCAGGCCATGCACAGGAGACTGAGCAGCTCATGGCATGCAAAGGTCAAATAATGATCCTTCCCTATCTGGAATCCAAGGACCTGAAAACTGCAGGGGCCATTCTAAGTGCAGAAGCAATGTATACCTTTTCCAACAGTTCTCCTTTACCAGCTGCTTGCACCAAAATCAGCTGCTTCATCACATGACAAATATCTCACTACCAGCAATCATTCACTGACACACCTTTCGAGTGTGATAGGTGGTGAATGAGATGACATTTGCCCTTCTTTTTAGGGACCACTTTCAATTGGTAGATGATGAAATTATCAAAACGTGGTGCTCGAAATGGTCTGGCATCCTGCCCATATTTAGTTCCTAAGCAACCTTCTCAGCCAACACCTTGGGAATTCCAAAGCAGATTTAAGATGTTATGGGACCTGTCCTTAGGACGAGTATGCTCATCCTTTTTGCATAGACTTGATTAAAGCTCAGCGGTTAAGGGGTTAAGGGCACGGTGTGGAATTGTGAACCCTTGGTTGAAATCATCATGAAATAACTATTTCCTTACTATGGGGCCAATCCATTTTCTTCAAATTGTTTGTGTCAATGGGAAGGGGGTTTTTAGCTGGCCGATGTGGGACCCTGTATTCTAATTCTGATGTCTGTCCCCTTGCACACAATGCTTCCGGGTGGCTGGCCCTGCACTTAGCACACATGTGAGAGTACTTGCAAACCTGCCCCCCGTGCAAATGAGCCCCCATTGGAGAGGCAGCACACAGTGTTGCTGGACCGATTTTCCCCAGGGCTCCTCTCCCAGCCTGCCATGTAGCCTTGGCAGAGAGCGATGCTCACGCAAAAAGGACTGAGACGTGCCAGTCCTTTGTGTTGGTCTTTTCTGCACCCATTCTTTAATATTCTTCTGGCCCTTTCTCCTTTCTGCATTCCCCTGCATCCTTAATCTGAATCTCTAATCATATTGTATCCATGCTGTGTTCCACCCCGCTGTTTATTCTGGCTTCATCGTTGGATGGCTGCCCACGTTGCAGTAATGCTGGGCTTTCTGGTGATTTTTCCATTGTTAGGCTGATAAAATAGCAATTTCTGCTTTGCAGTTCACTGTGTTCTTTTCTTGCCTCACTCTCTTCTGATATTTTGTGGGCTCTCACTTGTTGATTGCCGTGTCTCCCCATTGATTGTTCTACTCTACACGTGAACACATCACTATGTACTCACTAATCCTTTCATAAATGCTTTTGAAGGCCTGGATGTTGTGTGAGCTGTGCTCTCTGATCACCGTTCCACCCCCAACATAAGCCTTGTCCATAACAACTATTGTTGTGATCACTCTGCGTTCAGCCCCTCGTGCAGTCTCTGTTATTTTAGCCTCCTTTTTGGGGTGCTCTTCAGTATGTCTGTTATAAAAAAGAAAGAACTCTGTCCATAATCCTATGCTTACCTGAATTCTGTTCCTACCAGTATAAAAGAAACACAAACATTCAATGAATGTTCACTTGGGCCTTGGTCCTGAGCAGATGCCTGGTGATTGGGTTCTGATCCCCCACCCTCGTGTGTCTTTCTCAATAAGGGTTCCCAGTATGCTGAATAGTTTTCCAACATTCTATTGTCTGTACTGTTCAATTCAGTCCAATCTTGTCTTTGTTCACAGGTGGGGACCTCTGGCCCATGTTCCCCCCTCCAAATGTTCTCCTTGCAATCTTCCCCCAAAAGAGATCCTGGTTTTCTCTACGGCTGGGAAGTTCTTATCTTTGTCCCACCTTGGATTTCAATTCTGTTCACCCCACTTTGGGGCCTTGTTCCTTTCTCCCTGTCTTGGGGTTTGGTTTCTCTCACCCAGCCTTGGGGTCTCGGGTCTCTCACACTGCCTTGGGATTTGGTTTGTGATGACACCACTTTGGGGTCTCTGGTCTGTCACCTTGCTTTGGGGTTCTATGTCTCTCACCCCAGCTTGGGGTTGGTTTCTCTTACCTCAACTTGGGGTCTCTGATCTCTAACCCCGCTTTGAGTTTTGTTTCACTTAAACCTCCTCACATTCTTGGGTTCTCAGCCCATGTTGGTGTTTGGCTGCTTCTGCCCTGTTGTGGGGTCTTTGGACTCTCACCCATCCTTGGGATTTGGTGTCTCTCACCCCACATTGGGGTCTCTGGTCTCACACCCTACCTTGGGGTTTTGTTTCTCTAACCCCACCTTGGGATCTCAGGTCTCTCACCCTGCATTGGGGTTTGGGTTCTCTCACCCCACCTTGTGTTCTTTGGTCTCTGATCCTCCCTTGGAGTTATATTTCTCTTACCCCCGCTTTGAGGTTTGGGGCTTTCACCCTGCCTTGGGGTTTCTTTGTGCCTCACCTCCACTCTTTCAGTACCCTGGAGCCAAGGCGTACCTCTGTCCCTTGGGGTGTGCTCCTCGGGAGAAGAGGGAGTTTGGCTGCCGTTGAAATACCTCTTCTGTTCCTTTCGGGTGTTGTGTATCTCTTCAGTTAGGTTTCCTGCAGGATCCTAGTGCAGGCGTCTTGGTACGCCAGTTGTCGGCATCCACGTCGGTGGCTGCTCCGCTTTGCTCCTCTGAGTTGGGAGTTACTGTCTCCTGGTCTGCAGGGCTGTGAGTGTTTCCTGGGCTCAGCACGGTCCCAATCGCCACACCAGGCGTATGCTTTCCCTCTTCCTGCCACACCTCCAAGGAGGAGGTTGTCACCCTTCTCAGTCTCTGTAGGTTTCCCGTCTCTCTGCCTTCATTGTTGATTGGCTTTTTATCTCTCACTCTGTTAAGGGGTGGGCCGTTCCAGTGTGCCTTCGTTCTAGGCAAGCACTTTGCACACAGAGAATCAGAACCCATACCAGTCATTCTTACAAGAAGTTTTAAGCCACCACACAATTTAAGTGCCATATAGCCAATAATAATATTCAGATCGTGTGAATATGAGGATTACTGATATCTTGAGGGCTGGCGCTGAGGTTGCCAGTTCACTAGCTTGACAAAGGTACATGTTGATACTATCATTGTTAAATGGGGTCTGGTCAGCAGATGGACTACAACCTCCATTTCGGTGAATGGAAGAAGGGGATGACGCAGCCAGGTAAAATGGATTCCACCCAGGCAAAAAGTTCACAGCCATCCTAGTCACATGGCTAACAGAGAGGTAGTCTCCCATTGAGAGTTCGTGTCTACGTGATACTAGGGTGTACCCTTAGGGTACTGCTGTATTGGTAGCCATATGTTCTCTAAATGCGTACTGCAAAAATCCCACAGAGCAACAGTCTCTGGCAGGCTATGGATTAAGCCTGTTTAGCAGAAAATAACAATCAAACCCCCATAGAAGCCAGTAAATATTATAGAGGGGCACCATTTGTAAGAAAATGTGGACTTTCAGCCTAATTGTCCTTGGTTGGTCTTAATTTGAAACTGCAAGCTGCAGGCCTCAAAAACTCTGCAGTGTGTGCCTTACTCACTAAGCTATCTTGCCATAATGTACATGTCCACTTGCATGTTGCTGCTGCCTGGACAAAGAGAAAGGGCGAGGGCAAAGTGTCGTTAAGTGTCCTTGACTTACTGGACGTCATGCCTCTCTCTCTCTCTCTCTCTCTCTCTCTCTCTCTCTCTCTCTCTCTCTCTCTCTCTCTCTCTCTCGTGTTCAGACGGGCATCCATGTCACATCTGCCAATCAGGCTTCCACATACCGCTGTCACATGCATCCATGTTGCATCACTGTTGCACCCTTGTAAAATACACACACATGCACATGTACACAGTGCTGATACATGCAGCCAAAAACAACATACATGTGTGACATCACGGACATGTCTACTTACATACACATTCATCCAAACATGTGTGCCCACACAACTGCATTTGGCATGCAAGCCTACACACACAAGCACCATCCATGTCTCACACATTACAGCCCTCGCATGTGTCAGCCCCACGGCCCTGTACACCCCCACCCATACTCGACCCCATACAAACAGATGTGCAACCTGCACACTACTGAATAATCACCACACGCACTGCTCACAATCAGGATGCATGTACACTCACCGCTCGACTCCAGACTGGTCTGCTTCTCAAGGACCTGGACGTGGAGCACTGGGGATATGCGTTCCAGGACCCTCATCTGTTCTTCCGACAAGTGGCCCCGGCGCCCCTTGGCATCTGCTGCCTTCAACAGGCGCCGGGCCTTGTTCAGGGTCCTGGACCTGAAGTCCTCCCAGCGCTTCTTGACATGTTGTAAGTCGCGGACTGCCACCCCCTCCGCGTTGATGGCAGTCACAATGTCAGTCCAGATCCGAGTCCGTCCTTCCTTGTCGGCGTGGGAACTTCCGAAGAGGGCATCATACTGCCCCAGGACTTGCTCCACCAGGACACCAACTTCGGTGGCACTGAAGCTGGTGCCCCTCTGCCTCTCTGGCCGGGGGTTGTCAGTGGTCCCAGATGGTGTTTGCCCCGACATGACAACACAGGTGCACACAGATTGCATTCTCGGGCCCGCCGTGTCCCTGTAGCACATGATCTATTACCATTTGGGTATCCTGTGCATGCGTCATTTGGTACTTGATTTGATTTGTCATTTTCATGTGATGCTCAAGGTGTATCTGCAACACAATGGCTGCTCAATGTGCAGTGTGCTGAGTAGTGTGTTGCAGGAGACACACACAGCACACAGGTTTGGGAGTAGGGATTTTGACATGCCCAATGTGCATGTGAACAGGCATTCAGTGTTGTGTTCATGCTACGACTGGTGGAAAGCATTTGTGTCTGACCTTGTATGTGTGGGAGGAGTTGGTCAGTCATTTCATTGTCTTGTGCCAGTTTTCATTAATGACATGTCACTTAGTATCTTATTGGTCATGTGTTGGCCTTTTGCTATTGCATGCCATGTCATGGTGTGGCAAACAAGGGTGATGTGGTTTGGGAGGGTTTAGGTGACATACCAGGGATTGTGATGGCCTGTTTTGCAGGGTGGGGGTGATACACACTTTGCATGTGCTCCTTTTGGTCACACAGGATTGGTTATGTTTCAGTAGCTAGGGATGCACACAATTTAGCACTTCCATGGCAACATTCTCAGGGTGGTAAGGTTGTGACAGTTGACTGTCTCTTTATCATCATCGATTGTCACCTGGTATGTGCCAGGCCTGTGTGTACTCCGCAGGAGTGGGCGTTTAGGTGAAAAATGTGACCACAGCTGGGTCTCTCTCTCTCTCTCTCTCTCTCTCTCTCTCGAGAGAGAGAGAGAGAGAGAGAGAGAGAGAGAGAGAGAGAGAGAGAGAGAGAGAGAGAGAGAGAGAGAGAGAGAGAGAGAGAGAGAGAGAGAGAGAGAGAGAGCACTAACATCCCCTTGGTGTACAGCTCCACTAAAGAGAGAGAGAGAGAGAGAGAGAGAGAGAGAGAGAGAGAGAGAGAGAGAGAGAGAATGTGCACTAACATCCCCTTGGTGTACAGCTCCACTAAAGGGCTGGCTGTTTTAGGGTAGGATTTGTCATCGGGACCACAAACCGTACTAGAAATACTTTGCGAGACGTCTCTGCTGGGTTCATTCTAAATAAATGCAGAAACTGGGGTTGCCCTTTGCAGTAATAGCTTTCCACGGACCTGTCGAATTGACAGAACCTCATTAATTGTGCTTTTTAAAGGACAAAAACTCGGGCAGCCGTCGTGCAAAGCAATTATGTGTTCATTAGGATCATAGCTCGGCCATTAGCACCCTTGTTGTGGACATGCCCGCGCTAAGGAAAGCAGACTTCCAGTCAACGCTGACTCATCAGCCGCACTGTAAATTTAAAGAGCTGTGAAGCGTCAGCAGTGCAGCACAAGGCCACCGAAAGGGCAGTTACTAATTAAGTACAAAGCGGGCCGAAACGGGAAGTCCCACCCTGTTATCCAGCGAAAGTGCACTGAATTCCTGCACGATCCAAAAGCTATATAGTCGCTAATGCAAAGCCGGTGTTTTCAGAACACATACATACAAACAAGCAGGCTCATGGGTACGCACACGCACTCCATCTAGAGACAAAAAAACTATTGGCACCTGCGAAAATCGACAGCAGTACTTTTACTGCCAAGCGATTATATATATATATATATATATATATATATACATATATATATATATATATACATATATATATATATATATATATATATATATATATATATATATATATATATATATATATATATATATATATATTATGCTACCATCAGAGCCGAAGACTCCTTCAACACCTTCAAGACTAAAACCAAATCTTGGCTCTTTGACCAGCAATAAGACATGCCCGACATCTCTGTCCTACTCACTCTGCCCGCTTATCCCCTCACACCATTTCCGGCAGCTACCTATGCTAACCATTTTAGTCCACCCTAGGATACATCCTCTGTTAATCCTAGTTGCACTGTAACCTAAGTAATGTATGTAATTAGTAAGATTGTTATTATGTTGGTATTGTTTAATATTGTAATGTAATCTCCTTGCCTGTATGTCTTTTTTTCTTGCAACCTTGTACAAATTGTGCCTTGATGCCCCCGGGCCTGATGGTGTGCACGTTATAAATAAACAAATACAAATATATATATATATTCAGTGAAAAAACATTGTTAAAGGGACGTTATGGTTAAATTGCGCTAATAAAAACCTATGAAATTCATTGAAAAAATGTTGTTAAAGGGACGTTATGGTTACAAGTAAAACCGAAAACCCCATGAAATTCACCAGTTATGGTAAGCTAAGTAACCATAACTTGCGCCACCACCGTGCACTGCTAAGAATAACACCCATAACATCAAAGATGACATCACAGATATAGCTCAGGAGGATAGCTCAGCGGCAACGTGCTCGCCTTGGAAGACGACACAGAGCAACACAGGTTTGATCCCCGGGTCTGCGCTTAGAAACCTCTGGGTATTAAGCGCGTTATAAATAACCTATCATATCATTGATGACCTCACTAATGACATCACATGTCTAGCCCCTTCTTTTTTGATCACTGACATATCTAGGCCAGGTGGGTTTATTCACTGGCAGTCAGAAACTTAAAATTCAAAAGGTATTACATTTGTAGACATTGCCATTCTCACATGTTCTTACACTACTTTCCTTAGAGTTCAATTGCATCTTATGATGCACATACATAGGGGAAGAAGCAGGCCTGAAACACAGCAATCATTTTTGTGCGTGAAAATAATAATTTCAGTTATACACAGTTGCTAATGATACTGCCTCTTGTTTGCTTACTTTACTCTCCCTATATAAGCCTCATATTTGTATGCATTGTGGTCTCTTTATGTTTTGTATGTAGTAGTACAAGTATGTAGTAAGTGATGCATTATTAGCGACTTAGTACATGTTTTACAGTATGGAAAAGTCTAATACAGAAGCATTCACCGTTTTAGTAGCTTACATTGGAAAATTACAAATATTGCACCTCTATGGTGTATACTGCAGCCAATGCATACGTTTCTGTTTGAGTAGGTTCCTGTACTTGAAAGAACACTGGAATGGAATGTTCTTTGGAGCAGTACATTGCATAATGAAGTATGTAGTTCATTACACATCTCCGGATCATCCCTGACACTTTTTTGCCAAAATTACATTCACAACACCTTGTAGGGACTTCCTTTGAAAAGTAAATGCACATGTGATGTCATGGGTGTTATTCTTAGCAGTGCACGGTGGTGGCACGAGTTATGGTTGCTTAGCTTACCATACCTGGCGAATTTCAGGGGTTGTTCGGTTTTACTTGTAACAATAACGTCCCTTTAACCAACTTTTTTCACTGAATTTCATAGGTTTTATTAGCGCAACTTAACCATAACGTTCCTTTAACCAAGTTTTTCACTGAATTTCATAGGTTTTTAGTAGCGCAACTTAACCATAACATCCCTTTAACAATGTTTTTTCACTGAAAATCATAGGTTTTTAGTAGCGCAACTTAACCATAACGTCCCTTTAACAAAGTATTTTCACTGAACATAGATGTAGATATCATGAATTTCAGAGGATTTTACTACAATACCCTTAGTTTACATAAATATACCATACAACATACTGAATCCCCTGTCCCATGGTAGGGTCCACGGACGAGGCGAATGCCAGCAAATAGTCTCGGTCAACATCAACACTGTCCAAAAGCTCAGAGGGATCTTACATTGTTGTATCATACAACAAACACACTGAACATGTTCGATGAGCAGCATATAAATAAATTACCTTAAAAATAAATAAGAAGTACAAACTTTATAGGTAAGCCACCTACAGTCCAATTACATAGGATATGAAACATAATAGAATATACCAACAAAGAAAATAACATATGCCTCCATCAGAATTACCTCACTGATACTTTATACAGAAACTGCACAAATATCAACAACACACCTGCAAAACACTAACAGGAAAACTGAAAAACAAACTGGTAAGTACACTATATTAATTCCTATAGTTATAAACTGTCTATAGTAGGATACACTAAAACATAATTCCTTTATTTTTTGTTTACAGAAATGGCTAGTACTTTGGAGTGACTTGAAGAAAATGTTCCCCAGGATGAAATGAGTGAAAACAGTGATACTAATGGTAAACACTGCAGTTTTCAATGTAAGCCAATTAATACAAGTTATTTTATATGAGGGACGTCCACGACATCGACGCACGGCACCCTCTGCCGAGAAATTTCCAGAGCGGCAGAGGCTGGATGAGTACAACTAGGATGAGGAATACTTTGGAGGAACATCCAGTCGAAAGAATGTTACCAGTTGGTAAGCAACTTGTTCTTCTGACATACACCCTCTCCCAAATGTTTTTGGGGGAGTGGGCTAGGGAAGTAGGTAGGGTTTGCTGCCTGAGTTTTCTTGGGCTTTGCTTCAACATGCATGGAGAACATTTTGGACATACCCCCTGGCGTGGTAAACACCTCTTGTCAGCGAATGCTCCTTTTGACGCTGCGCCCCATAGAATACAGCTGAGTCCCGTGATAAATTTGGTCCCAATGTACACATAGCTCCTCCACCTTCTCTTGCCTTCCTGACCATCTTTTTTATCCTATCCACTCATTTTGACTGCTTACTCTGTTCTCTCATCTCCCTTCTCCCTTTTCCCATCTCCTCCCTTCCTCACCTTACTTTCTTCTATGCACTTACTCTATCAGAATTGTCCCTGGACATAGTATGATAGCAACTTCGTCTGTATCCTCCCCATCCCCTTACTTGCCCCCCCATCGAACCCCAGCACTATCTGAAATGTTGTCAGGCCTAGTTCGATAGTCGCTTGTTTTGTTCCTCACCTCCCTTTCTGTACCCCTCTACCTCACCTTGGTTTTCTCCGGTTCTACCAGAAATGTCATCAGGATCAGTAAGGTAGTTGTCTTTCTGTTTCCATTTCCTTCCCACTCTCCCTCTCCCTTCCTTATCTATGACTAAGCTCTTGCACTTTCTGAAATGTCGTCAGGCCGAGAATGATAGTCAATTTCACATCCTTACTGTTCATGGCCTATAAAAATATCATTGTATTTTCCCTTGTTCCCTCCCTTGCTTGAAGTGCTTTGAAACACATTGTGTATAGGCGCTATATATATAAACTATCATATCATATCATATTATATCATATCATATCATATGTACCTAACACATGTTTTTTAACAGAACATACCGAAAATAAGAATAATACTGAAACAGATAATGTGGAAAATCATCTACAGTGTTTAAAACAAAAAATGGATCAATTAATGACCAATTTTATTATTTTGAAGAACTTTGTAGAAAACCATATAATGGAAAACATTAAAGGGGTCATAGAATTCAGCGCACAAGTGGCGCACGCGGCTGGCGTACAGTGTGCGCGTGCGAATCCCTGCGCCAGCCGCATGCGCTAAAATCCATTTCCGCGCACAGCGTATTCATGGATTCCAGCCACCAAAACCAGCCGTGTCGCACAGTGGCGCAGCGACCCTGCAGCAGCGCCAGTTACGCCCCCAAGAACGCCTCTCTCGCAGGGAAAAGCCATCAATATACCCAATCCAGCGCAAAGGGCTGCGCTAACCCTGTACCAGCACGGCAAGCGGGCTATGTGTATCACTTGGGTGCGCGGGAAGTACCTCACGCGATTGACCCCGTGCGAGCAGGGTACGCGTATTTCAGGGGTGCGCGGGAAGTTCCACACGCGATTTCCGCAGGGTACGTGTATCTCAGGGGTGCGCGGGAATTTCCACACGCGATTGGGCCCGTCCGAGCAGGGTACGCGTATCTCAGGGGTGCGCAGGAAGTGCCACATGCGATTTCAGCAGGGTACGTGTATTTCAGGGGTGCGCGGGAATTTCCACACGCGTTTGGGGTACGCGTATCTCAGGGGTGCGCGGGAAGTGCCACAAGCGATTTCAGCAGGGTACGTGTATTTCAGGGGTGCGCGGGAAATTCCACACACAATTTCATCATGGTACGTCTATTTTGGGTTGCGGGGGAAGTTTCACACGCGACATCAGCAGGGCACGTGTATTCCAGGGGTGCGCAGGAAGTTCCACACGCGATTCCATCAGGGTACGTGTATTACAGGGGTGCGCGGGGAGCACCACAAGTGAATTGCACGTGTGGGTCCTCCCAGGTGTTCCCCCTACACCCTCCACGGCCCCTGCAGGTGGCTCACACCACAGGGGCCTACCCTGCACATGTCCTGCAGGCACACCATCCACCATGGCCATGACCCCCAGCCAACCCACATGTCAACTTACACTACTGCCCACCAACGCATGTCCCCCTGCACCCCCAGTCACCAGGGGCACCCTCCACCAGGCCCCCACCCATGTCTCCCAGCACCCCCACCCCCCAGCAGTGCAGGGGCACCCACCACCAGGCCCCCAGCCATGTCTCCCACCACCCCGACCCCCCAGCCACCAGGGGCACCCACCACCAGGCCCCACCCATGTCTCCCAGCACCCCCACCCCCCAGCAGTGCAGGGCCAGCCTCCACCAGGCCCCCACCCATGTCCAACTCATGTCTCCCACCACCCCCACCCCCCAGCACTGTGGGGCACCTGCCAGCAGGCCCCCCACCCATGTCCAACTCATGTTCCCCACCACCCCCACCCCCCAGCACTGTGGGCCACCTGCCATCAGGCCCCCACCCATGTGCAACTCATGTTCCCCACCACCCCCACCCCCCAGCACTGTGGGGCACCTGCCAGCAGGCCACCACCCATGTCTCCCACCACCCCCACCCCCCCAGTCACAAGGGGCAGCCTCCACCAGGCCCCCACCCATGTCACCCAGCACCCCCACCCCCCAGCCACCAGGGGCAGCCTCCACCAGGCCCCCACCCATGTCTCCCACCACCCCCACCCCCCCAGCACTGTGGGGCACCCGCCACCAGGCCCCCACCCACGTCTCCCAGCACCCCCACCCCCCAGCAGTGCAGGGGCAGCCTCCACCAGGCCCCCACACATGTCTCCCAGCACCCCCACCCATGTCCAACTCATGGTCCCCATCACCCCCACCCCCCAGCACTGTGGGGCACCTGCCAGCAGGCCCCCACCCATGTCCAACTCATGTCTCCCACCACCCCCACCCCCCAGCACTGTGGGGCACGTGCCAACAGGCCCCCACCCATGTCCAACTCATGTTCCCCACCACCCCTACCCCCCAGCACTGTGGGGCACCTGCCAGCAGGCCTCCACCCATGTCCAACTCATGTCTCCCACCCCCCCACCCCCAGCACTGTGGGGCACCTGCCAGCAGGCCCCCACCCATGTCCAACTCATGTTCCCCACCACCCCCACCCCCCAGCACTGTGGGTCACCTGCCAGCAGGCCCCCACCCATGTCCAACTCATGTTCCCCACCACCCCCACCCCCCAGCAGTGCAGGGGCAGCCTCCACCAGACCCCCACCCATGTCTCCCAGCACCCCCACCCCCCAGCCACCAGGGGCAGCCTCCACCAGGCCCCCACCCATGTCTCCCACCACCCCCACCCCCCAGCAGTGTAGGGGCACCCACCACCAGGCCCCCACCCATGTCTCCCAGCACCCCCACCACCCAGCCACCAGGGGCAGCCTCCACCAGGCCCCCACCCATGTCTCCCAGCACCCCCACCCCCCAGCCACCAGGGGCACCCACCACCAGGCCCCCACCCATGTCTCCCACCTCCCCCAACCCCCAGTCACCAGGGGCAGCCTCCACCAGGCCCCCACCCATGTCTCCCACCACCCCCACCCCCCAGCAATGCAGGGGCACCCACCACCAAGCCCCCACCCATGTCTCCCAGCACCCGGACCCCCCCAGCCACCAGGGGCAGCCTCCACCAGGCCCCCACCCATGTCTCCCACCACTCCCACCCCCCCAGTCACCAGGGGCAGCCTCTACCAGGCCCCCACCCATATCTCCCAGCACCCCCACCCCACAGCACTGTGGGGCACCCTCCACCAGGCCCCCACCCATGTCTCCCACCGCCCCCACCCCCCAGCAGTGCAGGGGCACCCACCACCAGGCCCCCACCCATGTCTCCCACCACCCCCACCCCCCAGCAGTGCAGGGGCAGCCTCCACCAGGCCCCCACCCATGTCTCCCAGCACCCCCACCCCCCAGCACTGTGGGGCACCTGCCAGCAGGCCCCCACCCATGTCTCCCACGACCCCCACCCCCCAGCCACCAGGGGCAGCCTCCACCAGGCCCCCACCCATGTCTCCCACCACCCCCACCCCCCAGAAGTGCAGGGGCACCCACCACCAGGCCCCCACCCATGTCTCCCACCACCCCCACCCCCCAGTCACCAGGGGCAGCCTCCACCAGGCCCCCACCCATGTCTCCCAGCACCCCCACCCCCCAGCCACCAGGGGCATCCTCCACCAGGCCCCCACCCATGTCTCCCAGCACCCCCACCCCCCAGCCACCAGGGGCAGCCTCCACCAGGCCCCCACCCATGTCTCCCACCACCACCACCCCCCCAGTCACCAGGGGCAGCCTCCACCAGGCCCCCACCCATGTCTCCCAGCAGCCCCACCCCCCAGCACTGTGGGGCACCCTCCACCAGGCCCCCACCCATGTCTCCCACCACCCCCACCCCCCAGCAGTGCAGGGGCAGCCTCCACCAGGCCCCCACCCATGTCTCCCAGCACCCCCACCCCCAGCACTGTGGGGCACCTGCCAGCAGGCCCCCACCCATGTCCAACTCATGTTCCCCACCACCCCCACCCCCCAGCACTGTGGGGCACCTGCCAGCAGGCCCCCACCCATGTCCAATTCATGTCTCCCACCACCCCCACCCCCCAGCACTGTGGGGCACCTGCCAGCAGGACCCCACCCATGTCCAACTCATGTTCCCCACCACCCCCACCCCCCAGCAGTGCAGAGGCACCCACCACCAGGCCCCCACCCATGTCTCCCACCACCCCCACCCCCCAGCCATCAGGGGCAGCCTCCACCAGGCCCCCACCCATGTCTCCCACCACCCCCACCCCCCAGCAGTGCAGGGGCAGCCTCCACCAGGCCCCCACCCATGTCTCCCAGCACCCCCACCCCCCAGCACTGTGGGGCACCTGCCAGCAGGCCCCCACCCATGTCCAACTCATGTTCCCCACCACCCCCACCCCCCAGCACTGTGGGGCACCTGCCAGCAGGCCCTCACCCATGTCCAACTCATGTTCCCCACCACCCCCACCCCCCAGCACTGTGGGGCACCTGCCAGCAGGCCCCCACCCATGTCCAACTCATGTTCCCCACCACCCCCACCCCCCAGCACTGTGGGGCACCTGCCAGCAGGCCCCACCCATGTCTCCCACCACCCCCACCCCCCAGCCACCAGGGGCAGCCTCCACCAGGCCCCCACCCATGTCTCCCAGCACCCCCACCCCCCCGCCACCAGGGGCAGCCTCCACCAGGCCCCCACCCATGTCTCCCACCACCCCCACCCCCCCAGTCACCAGGGGCAGCCTCCACCAGGCCCCCACCCATGTCTCCCACCACCCCCACCCCCCAGCCACCGGGGGCAGCCTCCACCAGGCCCCCATCCATGTCTCCCAGCAACTCACCCCCCAGCCACCAGGGGCAGCCTCCACCAGGCCCCCACCCATGTCTCCCAGCACTCCCACCCCCCAGCCACCCGGACCCCACCCCCCAGCACTGTGGGGCACCTGCCAGCAGGCCCCCACCCATGTAAAACTCATGTTCCCCACCACTCCCACCCCCCAGCACTGTGGGGCACCTGCCAGCAGGCCCCCACCCATGTCCAACTCATGTTCCCCACCACCCCCATCCCCCAGCACTGTGGGGCACCTGCCAGCAGGCCCCCACCCATGTCCAACTCATGTTCCCCACCACCCCCACCCCCAGCACTGTGGGGCACCTGCCAGCAGGCCCCCACCCATGTCCAACTCATGTCTCCCACCACCCCCACCACCCAGCACTGTGTGAACTATGTACATGGGAACAAGCCAGGGTCCATTATCCCAACAAAATAAAGGAAACCTATCTAACTACACTAACTAATAAAATAAACTATATACAAAAATGTGGCCAATGTCCGAAAGGTCCAAATAAAAAAAAAAAAAAAATGAAACCTAACACTACCTACATAAATATGTACAGGGGCAGCGGGCTAGTTTCACGGCTCACTTGTGGATGTCCCGGGCCAGAGCATCATCGAACTCCTCCTCAATGTCCCGGAGGCGGTCCTCCTCCATGGCCCCGAGGGTCCGCAGGGCCGTCGATGTCTCCACCTCCAAACCCCTGCGGATTGCCTCGAGGCACTCGGCCCGCTTCAGGGCCCTCCACATGGAGTTCTCCGCCCTGACCATTGTGAGCCGTGCCTCTTCCGCCCGCTCTGCATCTATGGCGTGGCCCAACCGCTGCCACACGGAAGACACTCTCTGTCCTGAGTCCTCCTGCCCTCCGGCCGATGCCTGCCCCTCCGATGTTGAAGGCCCCGAGCCTTCATGGCTCCCACCACGTTGCTGCTGCTGCTGTGCCCCTGCCCGTGCACTGCCTCCTGCTGCCTGCAAATCCTCCGCCGGCTGGGGTGCAGTCGTAGATGTGGCCACCCCTGCTGGACGTCCGACTCCCAACTGTGGCAGAGATGCCTCCTCCACCAGCCTGGCCGCACCGTCAGAGGCAGCTCCACAGGGCACCCAGGTGACTGATGGGTGGGAAGATGGCACAGAGAACGACTGGCGCGTAGGGGGTCCAGTTGAGGAGGGGATCGTAGCAAGCCCCATCAGACGGAGGAATCCGGCCTGGGTGACCTGTCCCAGCAGGCTGACGTGGTCAACGAGCCATTCGAGATGACGTGCAGTTTCTTCATGAAAAGACTGCAGGTCACCTCGCCTGGCCCGTTGACGCAACGCCACACCAGCCAGGACAGGCTCAGCCCGGACCTGGATAGCCACGTCCGCAGGCAGAGGAAGGCCAGTTGACGTGAGCTCATCCCCTGCCTGAAAACGGGTCTGGACGTAGGTATCCCTGCTGGTGCAAGATGATGCAGGGACAGGATCAGGGACAGGATTGCACACAAGCACCTCTGCGGCGGCCTGTGCTGCCTCCTGGTCCTGGTCCTGCACTGCACCACTAGCACCAGTGGGATCCCCACCTCCAGACCCCGTCTCTGGTGCTTGCACGGCCTCCTCCTCCACCAAACCCCCCACCAACCTGGATGACTATGTGCCATCTTCCCCTGTTGGGCCCTGTGGGGTCCCAGCTGCCCCTTCTGCTGCCGAGGAGTCCAACTCCAACCTCTGCCTCTTGGACCTCCCCCCGGCAGCTGCAGCCTGGGATGTGGCACCGGACTCCTCACTCCCCGACGAGATGACAACATGGGAGGGGAGCCTGGCCTTGCGTCTCCGGCTGGCGGTGGGATCCCCGCCGCTGTGCTCCACAGCACCTTCTCCGCCCTCTTCATCAGTTGACGCTGCAGACAGGGAGAAACAAAACACAGGCATCAGGGCACTGTACAATGGACACATACACACATGACAGTTGTACATGAGTGGCATTGGCAAACCTCAGACATGTCATCACAATCCCCAACACACATGTCATTACAACTCGCACACATGAGCCATACCACAGCCATATCGCAACTGCCACCACCATCCATACACATACAACAGCATGAGCAGCCAAAGGTGAGCCAGACATCACATGCAACACAGGAAGTGCACCACACATGTACACACACCACCACACTTGCATGCATGTGTACACCTCTGCCAAGTGTCGCAGTGTTCAGACGGGCATCCATGTCACATCTGCCAATCAGGCTTCCACATACCGCTGTCACATGCATCCATGTTGCATCACTGTTGCACCCTTGTAAAATACACACACATGCACATGTACACAGTGCTGATACATGCAGCCAAAAACAACATACATGTGTGACATCACGGACATGTCTACTTACATACACATTCATCCAAACATGTGTGCCCACACAACTGCATTTGGCATGCAAGCCTACACACACAAGCACCATCCATGTCTCACACATTACAGCCCTCGCATGTGTCAGCCCCACGGCCCTGTACACCCCCACCCATACTCGACCCCATACAAACAGATGTGCAACCTGCACACTACTGAATAATCACCACACGCACTGCTCACAATCAGGATGCATGTACACTCACCGCTCGACTCCAGACTGGTCTGCTTCTCAAGGACCTGGACGTGGAGCACTGGGGATATGCGTTCCAGGACCCTCATCTGTTCTTCCGACAAGTGGCCCCGGCGCCCCTTGGCATCTGCTGCCTTCAACAGGCGCCGGGCCTTGTTCAGGGTCCTGGACCTGAAGTCCTCCCAGCGCTTCTTGACATGTTGTAAGTCGCGGACTGCCACCCCCTCCGCGTTGATGGCAGTCACAATGTCAGTCCAGATCCGAGTCCGTCCTTCCTTGTCGGCGTGGGAACTTCCGAAGAGGGCATCATACTGCCCCAGGACTTGCTCCACCAGGACACCAACTTCGGTGGCACTGAAGCTGGTGCCCCTCTGCCTCTCTGGCCGGGGGTTGTCAGTGGTCCCAGATGGTGTTTGCCCCGACATGACAACACAGGTGCACACAGATTGCATTCTCGGGCCCGCCGTGTCCCTGTAGCACATGATCTATTACCATTTGGGTATCCTGTGCATGCGTCATTTGGTACTTGATTTGATTTGTCATTTTCATGTGATGCTCAAGGTGTATCTGCAACACAATGGCTGCTCAATGTGCAGTGTGCTGAGTAGTGTGTTGCAGGAGACACACACAGCACACAGGTTTGGGAGTAGGGATTTTGACATGCCCAATGTGCATGTGAACAGGCATTCAGTGTTGTGTTCATGCTACGACTGGTGGAAAGCATTTGTGTCTGACCTTGTATGTGTGGGAGGAGTTGGTCAGTCATTTCATTGTCTTGTGCCAGTTTTCATTAATGACATGTCACTTAGTATCTTATTGGTCATGTGTTGGCCTTTTGCTATTGCATGCCATGTCATGGTGTGGCAAACAAGGGTGATGTGGTTTGGGAGGGTTTAGGTGACATACCAGGGATTGTGATGGCCTGTTTTGCAGGGTGGGGGTGATACACACTTTGCATGTGCTCCTTTTGGTCACACAGGATTGGTTATGTTTCAGTAGCTAGGGATGCACACAATTTAGCACTTCCATGGCAACATTCTCAGGGTGGTAAGGTTGTGACAGTTGACTGTCTCTTTATCATCATCGATTGTCACCTGGTATGTGCCAGGCCTGTGTGTACTCCGCAGGAGTGGGCGTTTAGGTGAAAAATGTGACCACAGCTGAGTCCGGGCTGCCTCGCCACATGCCCTTCCCCCTCCCATGGGTAGCGCCTGTGCCTGTGGTTGGGGATGTGGGGGCACCACCATATCCACCGGTACGTCCCGCCGTGTTGCAACATTGTGCAGGACACATGCTGCCACAATGATCCCGCACACTTCTGGGGGTGCATATAGTAGCTGGCTGCCAGAGCGGTCAAGGGAGCGGAAGCGTGACTTGAGCACTCCGAATGTGTGCTCCACTATGCCCCTGGTTGCAATATGGGTAGCGTTGTATCTTACCTGGGGTGGTGTGGTGGGGTACCGGATTGGCATCATCATGTGGTTGCTCAGAGGGTAGGCACTGTCCCCTGGGGAGGTGATAATGGTTGTGATTATTGGGGTTTGTGTATTTGTCTGTGTGTGACATGCGTGCATGTGCACAGGCATTTGTACTCACCTAGGAGCCATGTGTCGCCATGCTGCCCAGTTTCCAGGGCCCGGCTCAGGGCGGACATTCTGTATATGAAACTGTCATGGGTAGAGCCAGGGTAGTTTGCATAGACAGAGGTGATGATTCCCTTTGCATCGCATACGACCTGCACGTTGTTGGAATGCCAGTGCTTACTGTTTCGATAGATGTGCTCAGTGGCCCTAGGTGGACCTAGGGCCATATGGGTGCAATCTATGGCACCGAGCACTTTGGGAAAGTGTGCCACCTGTAAAAGTCCTGGACCACGGCTTGCCTTTCTGCGGGTGTTCTGGGCATGTATATGTACCTGTGGATTTAGGGGTGTGCAGTGATGATTGCCAACACCTGGTGTAGGCAGCGTGACTGCGTGGCCTGTGAGACCTCCCCCCCCACTATGGCAGTTGTCAGCTGAAATGACCCAGTGGCCAAAAAATGCAGGACATTGAGCACCTTCTCCATGGAGCTCAATTCTTGGGAGCACGGGGTGGGTGATGTAAGGTCATCTTCCCACTCCCTGACCAGGTCTAGGATGATACGGGGTGGAAACCTATACCTGCCATAGACCTGGTCATCAGGCATTCCAAAAAGGCTAGTCCAGGGAAAAAAAATGTGGGCCCTTGCTTTTCTCCTCCTCCTGCGGTGTCCCACGCTCAGTGCTGCGACAAATGGGGCATTCATCATAGCTGGATATATGTGTTTGTTGTTTGCATGCACTTTTATAGTGTGCGCGGGGACGCTTCCGCCTGCCTTTGTGTGGCGGACGTGTTGACGCCTATGCACGTCTTTTGGCGTGCGCAGGTTTCCCGTATTTGATTCCATGAATAAGTGTTGTTCGTGTGCATGTGGGCGTTCCGTGTATTTCCCTGCAGTATTTCCCTAGTTACTCCTTCTTTTTCATGCATTGTTCCCCATTTTGCGTGTTACGCTCCATGTCCCGCCCCTTTTTGGTGTGTGCGCCGATGTTGTGCACTTTTCCTGTGCGCGTCACGCAAAGCGTTCGGGTTGTTGCAATGACGTGTGCGCCCATGTGTGCCATGCATGGATTTGACGCCCATCCTGGGGAAAAGAGGCGCAGACCCTTCCTTGAATAACATGCATGTGCATGCGCTTGCTTTTTCACGCTTGCACCAGCTTGCGCTTAGATTTTCAGCGCACATTTGTTCCATGAATCGGCCCCTTAATACCTTAGAAAACTCTATCTGTAACACAGCTGGTTTAGATAAAATATAAAAAGGATCTTTAAACTGCAGACTAATGCTCAAACGTAACCTTGACGTGGAGCAAGGACTAATTAATGGAGCACTTGGCACAGTTCTTGGCTTTCAAACATACCCACGTGACAACAACATTCAGTTTGTCAATGTTCACTTTGACAAACTATCAGAAGTTAAAAGGATAGGATGCTCCACAGCCCGATTCCTTCATTTCAAAGATATGTATGTACACAGAGAACAATTTACTCCATTTCTAGCATACACAGTTACGATTCATAAATCACAAGGTCTTACCCTAGATCAAGCATTGATAGATATTGGCAGCACAGCATTTAAAGAAGGCATGAGCTATGTAGCACTATCATGCCTGCGTACACTTAAAGGACTATTTCTAATCAACTTTGAAGCAAGTAAAGTAAACACTGATATTCCTTGCATTGTATAATACAATAGAGTACGTGCACTCTAAGCATCCAATCTCAAAACCTATCCTGTACCTCAAAAAGCAAACGTTTGTAAAAGAAAAACTAGTTCAGACGCACATTATACAGGATCTAACAACTATACCTCCAAAGAATTTAAAAGAAGCTAATACTTCATCAATGACTACAACTAAAGAAGGATCTACTACACAAACAAAAAACAACTACATCTTCAAAGAAACAACGCACAGTTCCATTAAATGTCTTGGACACAGAACTGTCTTGTCCATTCAAATTTTCAAATACAACTGGTGTAAATTGCTATGCAAATGTATCAATCAATATTCTATTCCAATTGCCACCAATTATTGAAAACATTTACTTAAATGAGACAGACCAGTTATGTTTTGCAAATGTTAGTTCTTCACAGAAATGCAACCAACAATCCTGACAACACTTAGAGTGTTTCTGGAATAAGGCAGGAATTGGACTACTTGCTGGAATGGTCAGATTCACTATAAACACACAAGAAAATCCGCAATAATTCCTAATGTACTTACTACAAGTACTGGAAAACAAAGACATACTTATAAATTGAATCTTCCAAATTTCAAGTATATGGAAACATACATGCAGTCTCTGCAACCATATGGGACAGGAACACATCCCTAAGGAACGCTTTGTGTATGTATCCATACCTAACTGTGAATCCATTCAATTTCAGCAACTTGTACAAAATGCAAACCTTGGCAGATTATGTCCTACTTGCAATTCTGATAATCATTCCACTTTACAAATACTATCACATAGTGAATACGTAATAGTAATGCTTTTATGTTACAATGCAGATGGTACCAAATACAACTGCAAGCTGACTGAATTCACACATGGACAAGTATCACTTGGTAAGAAAACCTTCACAACAGGAGGCATAATCTACCACGAAGGAGCCACAACCAATGCAGGTCACTACACTGCATATATAAAAAAGAAATGTGGATGGTGTGAATGTAATGATACTTTCTTTACTCTAAAACAAAGATTACCAGAAAATCTTGTAAATGCTTACTTAATATTCTTAAGACCAAAATGTATTCACTAACCTGAGTATAAACATCTACAAAATGTCCTCAACAACCTTTAAGTCCACAAACTAATAGAATAGAAGAACAGCTATCTAACAGTGAAAAACTATAAACAGTTAGAATACACCAACCGGTATCTGTCTACAACCAGACAACTGCAATATGCATTTTTCTAAGGAAACCCTACAACACTTATTACGTATAAAAATAATCTCAACAACTTCAAAACTATCAACAGTTAGAATACGCTAACAGCTCTAACTGCCTTAAAATTCTGCAACAAACAAACAGATAAAGGAATACTGCTAAAATGCAACAAGAAATAAACAGAATATGCCAACAGGTATCTAACTGCCCCAAAATTATGAAACAACCAAACAGATAAATGAATACTACTAAAATGCAACAAGAAATAAACACTTAGAATACACCAACTGATATCTGATTAGAACAATAGTACCACCACTTCCTAACCAAAAAACATACACCTATTCAATTCCTCCTATTGAAATGAACCAACGAAAAATATAGGATCATAATGTAGAAAGTTTTTTTTTTATCCTCATGGATTTTTTATCCCACAGACCCAATGATTTTACGAACAAACACAGGAACTGGGTAAATTGCACAGTTCACTGGTTTGAAGCATAGTGCTTCTAAAGCACCAAGTATGAGGGTCGACAAAGTACAGAAATGCCTGCTATGCAATGCAATAACTCATTACAAACTATCTTAACAAACATGTGATCTTTTTTTTATCACAGAGAATGAAAAAAAACAATTTCTGCTCCAATTTCCCATACCTTGAAAAATCAACATACAACGTCAACAAAGCAAACAGTAAGTATACAATGATTGGAGTCACAAACACAGCAACATAACACACCCATAAAAGAAAACACCTAACCACTCACCACAACCCAAAATGCTTGTTTGCATGTTTGTCTTATACTGCAATGGTTGTGACCAGAGCCTACAGTCTTGGTTGCATTCTATGGCCCTCATTACAACTCAGGCGGTAAGGGGTTTACGGCGCCGTAAACAGCGCCGACCCTTACCGCCTGAGTACGAGGTCCCTTAGCGCCATGGCGGATTTAACACCTGCTTTTAGCAGGTGTTAAAATCCATGGCGCTAAGGGACCCTGGAGTTAATTACGCCACCGTAATTTACGATGGCGTAATTAACGCCTTCCCCACTCCCATTATGCCCTATGAGGCAAAAATGGGAATGGGGAAGGGTAAATGGGGATTGGGGATTTACCGCCCCGCCAAGGTCGGAATGGGGCGGTACGTCCGCCAACCACCATGGCGTAAACATAGTTTACGCCATGGTGGTAAAGTCACGGCCCAGGCGGTAACTTACCACCTGGGTCGTAATGAGGCCCTATGTCACAACACTGCTTACAGCTTCAACAAAGCAAACAGTAAATATTGGAATCACAACCACTGCAACATAACACACCCATGCAAGCGAACACCTGACCACTAACTAGAACCCAAAATGTGAGTCTTATATACCAACAAACCACCTACCACACACCATGTCCACTGCCCAATAAATACTATTACACTTCTGGCAACCAATCCACAAACTTTGAAAACATTCCCCCTATGCATCCCACATACCACAGTCAAAATATTTGCTTGCATGGGTGTGCTATGCTCCAGTGGTTGTGGCTAGGGCCTACAGTCTTGTTTGGATGGCCTACGGCCTTCAGCCATGCACCCAAGACTCTAGGCCCTCACCACAACCACTGCAGCATAACACACCCATGCAAGCAAAAACCTACCAACTGACCACAAACGAAAACATAACACAACCACCTCAAACCCTATCCACTTTACTTGAAATACTAATTAACTACTTGCAGCCAATGCACAAACTCTTCAATGCATGCCTTCTCCACCCAATACTCAACTAACTACCCAAAACCAATACATCAGAACATAATAAAATACCCATTAGTGCAGTCAATGGTTTGCCATTATGACACTTTTTAAACTTATCAGAACTGAGAGCTCAAGCTTTGGAGCCTACGTACCCCTCCTTCCCTCCACCACCACCCATTTCATTGACGTAAAAGCTGGAGAGTGAGAGCGAAAGAGACAGAAAGTGTTGTTAAGGTTACACTGCATACATTCATCAAAGCTTGTAATGTAATAAGGCCTTAAATAAATCATGGAGTCTATGTGACGTGCTTTCAACTCCTTAATCATTTCAACTAGAAATGACGTGCCAGGCGGTAGCCCCGCCCACAGATAACACATGGGTCGCAGCCCACTGAAACACCAGCAACAGAAAGGAGACTCAGCTCCTACACACAAACAAAAAACAATAGAAAGGAGATGTGACAAGTGTGTGTGTGTAAGAGAAAGTGAAATATAATGTCTGTATGTGAGAGAATGAGAGAGTGTGTGTGTATGTGTGTGTGTGTGTGTGTGTATGTGTGTATGTGAGTGAGAGGGTGAGAGAGTGAGAAAGAGTCTAACTAGATGTACATCACTGCACTGTTTGGCCAATAAGTGAGAACTCTTAACAATAAAAAATCAAATCAAAATCTAGGCGAAGGGGTGATGTTGGCCCAGAGAAACAATGCCTATGAAAGGGCAGCAAAAGAAAGAGCCAATGGGGGAATGAACAAGACCTAGAACTGAGAAACGTACTCACAGGACACAGATTCAAATGCCAGCAAGATCCTCTCTGCACCCTTGCTGCTTCTCATACTGCTCACCCATACCCCAGCAGACCGCTTTTTGGGCCCATCTCTGCACCCCTGGTCATTCTCACACTGCCCACCCAGCCCCCAGCAGACTGCCTCTTGGGCCCTTCTCAGCATGTCTGCGAACAGCCACAATGACCGCGGACAACGCGATCACTTCACAGCCTTTTCCCACCTAAACTAATACAGCATTTGACCCATCTCTCACTCCCCCACTCTCTGCAGCCATTCTCCCCCACCAACACACTCCTAAAATTGAATCCCAGCTCTGTTCCATGCCGCGCTGTCTGTGGATGTCCGCGGATCCAACATGGCGGGGGCATCGAGAAAATGTGACGCTCCTCACGATTCACTCCCACCAATCAGTGAACACGTTGCCTGTCCGCGGACATGACGCACATCTGTTGACCAATCAGTCTCCTGTATGCAGAGCAAACAGGGAAGTGTGTCTGCGGACGGGACCCAGATATCACTGATTATTTTGCAACTACTTTTCTTGTTGTTTTTAAAAAAAACTACTGGATGGATTTCGACCAAATTCACAAAAGCACGTTTTCGAGACCAAGCCGCTGCTCCTGCCACAAATTTGGTGAAAATCCGTCCAGCGGTTTCAGATGTAGGCATGAGCAAAGTTTTTCTCCATTCAGTCTATGTCAAAAAAAGAAATTTTGGGACTGCCCTATAACTTTGCCCCCTCTTGACTTGACGAAACCTCACCAAACTTTGCAAAAAAATTCAGAGCTGGCCATATACTTTTTTTTGCAAAGTTAGGTGAGGATTCGTCCAAGGGGAGCAAAGTTATAAGCCGCCCAAAAAGTGCTCTTCCTATGGATTTAGCAACTTAACACATATATATATATTCAATGAAAAAACTTTGTTGAAGGGACGTTATGGTTAAGTTGCACTAATAAAATCCTATGAAATTCAATGAAAAAACTTTCTTAAAGGGACGTTATGGTAAAGATGCACTAATACAAACCTATGAAATTCAGTAAAAAAAACGTTGTTAAAAGGACGTTATGGTTACAAGTAAAATTAAAAAACCCCTGAAATTCACCAGTTATGGTAAGCTAAGCAACCATAACTCGCGCCACCACCGTGCACTGCTAAGACTAACACCCAGGACATCAAAGATGACATCACGAATACCCAAATAGTCAAAAGATGTCTCCTCCTACCACACTTTCTTTCCTCACCAATCTTCAGGGAGTCTGATTGGATGCAGGTGTGCAGGGTTGAATCCCCTGGTATGTACCAGGCAGTAGCAGCAGGGAATTCTGGTAGCTGTAGTGTAGAGCCAACCAGGATCCAAGGCTCCATTTTAAATGTTAGCCCTCAGTGCGGAGGGAGTAACACTCAGTATGGCACTCCAAAGTTAGGCAAGAGTAGCACAGATGCAGCCCCTATGGAGCCCTAGTCTCCAGTTAGATGTGCAAACAAATTTTGAGAGCAGTAGGGGCGCTACTCTGGGTCCCAGCTGCAGTAAATTCAAACAGTCCGAATATGTTCTCCTCTTATATATACATATTTCCTAACAAAAACATTCTTAAAGGACGTTATGTTTAAGTTGCACTAGCAAAAACCTATGAAATTCAGTGGAAAAATGCTGTTACAGGGGCGGCGTTATGGTTACAGGTAAAACCGAAAAATAAAAATAAAATTGCCAGTTATAGTAAGCTAAACAACCGTAACACGCGCCACCAGTGTGCACTACAAGGACTAACACCCATGACATCAAAGATGCCATCACAAATCTCATTGATGACATCACTGATGACATCACAAGGGTGGCCGCCCCTTTTTTGTCCACTGACATAAGTAGGCCAGGTGCATTTCTTCACTACCAGTAAGGAAGTATGAATTTAAAAGGTTGTATCTTTGTGTACGGCACACTTCTCATATGTTCTTGCACTACTTTCCTCAGGGTTCACTCACATCATATGATACATATACACATAGGGGAAGAAGAAAGCTAAAAACACAGAAATCATTTATGTGCATGAAGGTAATCAGTTATGTTATGAACACTTTCTGGTAATACTGCTCCTTGTTTGCCTACTGTCATTTCCCTGTATATGTTCATATTTCTATGCATTGTGGTGTCTTTATGTTTTCTGTGCAGAAGTGCAATTATGTTGTTATTAAGGCAATGGTAGCTATGTCGTATATGTTTCACAGTACTCAAAACTCTAAAACAAAAGCATTCATGATTTCACTATGTAACATGGGAAGATTTTAAAGATTACACTTCTATGGGGCATGGTGCAAACAATGGTTATGTGTCCACATGAGTTTGTTCATGTACTGCAAGGAAGTCTGTAATACAATGGTGTGTATAGCAAAACATTGCTCAATGAACTACTTTTCTCATGATAGTTCTTCCAATGATTTTGATACTTTTCTGCCACCATTACAATAACAATCCCTTGTGGAGGCTTACCATGGAAACTAAATGCACATGTGATATCAACAGTGATGTCATCAATGAGAATTGTGATGTCCTCTTTGATGTCATGGGTGTTAGTCCTTGCAGTGCACACTGGTGGCGCGAGTTATGGTTGCTTAATTCAACATAACGGGCACATTTAGTTTATTTTTTTTCGGTTTTACCTGTAACCATAACATCCATTTAAAAACGTTTTTCCATTAAATTTCATAGGTTTTTGCTAGAGCAACTTAACCATAACGTCCCTTTAACAATGTTTTTGAGGTGATTTTCATATGTTTTTAGTAGGGCACTGTAACCAGAACGTTGCTTTAGCATAGTGTTTTCTGTAAAGAAGATAGATGTTTGGTACTGCAACAGAACCATAATATCCCATTAACAACGGTTTGGTACTGATTCCTTGACTGCTCTCATGATAAATGTTGGAAAGGCCAAATTGTGTGATGTATGCATTCATTTGTGCTACCCCTTCCTTTTCCAAATAGTTTTGGTGTATTTTAGCAATTACAAATGTACATGGTAAATGTTGTTGAGTGTTTCAGTAGTTTCTCTTTTTGTGTTAACATTGCATGGTGAATCTGTGCCACACAATACTGGCCAAGATGACAACAGATGAGCAATATGGACGTTTCCTAGGGAGACTGTACCTGGTTGGCATATGTGCAAGCACACTGCAAGTATCCGTAGGACTCCATTAGTGTCCACATGTCTGCATATTCTAATGCACTTTGAAGTAGTTCTGGAAGCACACTTGTATCCATCCCCCACCTATACCCATGCATAGGTCATCCACTGTGTGATGGTAACAGAGACCCTGTTGCTAGCCCTACATATTCATACAGTAGGCTACCGCATTTCAAGTACTTCTGCCAACTATGTGGGTGGCTCTGCAAACCTACCAATGCATGGCTAAATCACACCTGACTGCATGACGCACACTGGTAAACAAGGAACAGAAACGTGCAGTGTAACGTGGTGTGGTAAATGTTGCATTAATATGATTTATGTGCTGCTTGCCTTTCCATGACCCGTGAAACAGACACATTGTGTCTGCACTGAGCAGTGTGACGGAAAGTGTCAAGAGGTCGCCTGCGGGTCATACAGTTGATGAAAACATGTAACTGCAGATGGGACAGTTTGTATCCAGTCTGCAAAAGGGGAAAGTTGGTGCAGCAGGCTCACGCACATACTATTGCATCTAAAGGCAAGTAAGCAAACAGTGCAATATGCAGAGCGCAAATAATGTTAGTGGTGCTTAGAAAAGTACTGTACCTGCATGGGTCACACAGAATAAAAGCCTTCCTCCTCCATGTAATTAAGCTTTGTTCCGCGTTGTTGTAAACATTCTTGTATTCCAAAATTTTTGCATCTCCATGAATGCTACCCCTAAGAGTAATGGCGTAGCATGAAGTGTTTGTACGGCATGTGACGACGACTAAAATGAAAGCACAAGGAACCAGTGGCAGTGTACTGCCCTTCCAACAATTATGTACAGCATTTGCCACATCTGCTGCGGTCAACAAAAGGGGTACTCCTGTAGGGCAGCAGAGCTCTAAAACATCATCGCAGACCATATGGCGCACTACAGACCCTTACCCAGAAAAGGGCATTGTATTGTGCATGTACTGCAACGCACTACTCTGCAGAGGAAAGGTACTTGGAAGTACGTAGAAAGGGTCCTTCCGGGAGCATGACAATGACTGGCACCTATTTAGGTGAGGGCCACCCAATAATTCCATCTCTGGGCACGTCCCTTATGGTATACATGCAGGTGCTGCCCCTTCTGTACCGGGCATTTCCTGCTATTCCTTCTGTGGGGTGTGTCAGAAGACCATTAGAAATGGAAATGGACTAGGAAAGGAAAAAGGTAAATAGAGAAATCACCTTTTCAAGATGAACAATGGAATTGCTAATGAACGGATGCAGGGCAGGAGGCATGGCACTGTGCAAAACACTGTAGTTCAATCTGTTGGAAAGGGGGTCACTTTAGAAAGAGGCTTCTTTAGGTGTAGCAGAGCATTTTGAACACTGTAAGTGTGTAACACTTACTACATTTTTTCACTACTTTCAAGAAGGGCACCAAGGCAATTTGGATGAGGTGTGCAGAAATCGGGATGGCATGCATAGTAAAATGAACGTTATAGCTGGGTAAAAGTGTGGGTGCTGTGAAATGACATATTCCCATGTTTGAAGTACGCCATTTTCACACGTCGTACAAAGACACAAATACACTTCTTCACAATGTACCGCACTTTCTCCATTTGTGAACCAAATAGAAAATGATGCAGCCAAATTGATGTCTGCATAATACTAAAAAAAGTTATGCAAGAGATTGGAAACAAACGCATGACCTGGGCAAGTGCCTCCTTTATCGCAAAGGGCACTGAAACTAGTGTAACATGCTGTGCAATTTTTCCTCCACAATCAACAACAATAATATCGGCAGGTTTGCGTGTCACCAAAGAGTCACACAGACAAAGCAAAATCAGTCACTTCATTATAGGTACTCTATAGGTACTCTATAGCACTAAGCATCCACATGAAAGATTCCAAAATGAGCAGCCCCTGCACAGTGTTTTCCATTCATATTCCATTACTGTATTTCAAAGTCCCCTAAAACCTGCACGCTGTGGCTCGTGAAACACACAGCCAGAACCGCACCCTCTGCATGTCTGTCGACAAATACACTGTGTACCACAGTTGTGTGTACACACCACCCCCAGAAAACGTATTCACCAATCACGTAGCCTCAACAGGTCCATTTCTATGGGCGTCATCTGCAAAAGCGGCATATTTAACACGTGCCACCCGGCAAGTATCGCAATATTTGCGGACTTTTTGTGCTGGGCATGAGCGGGAGTGGGGGACTGTGATGCTGGAAATGCATCAGAGGGACAGGGCCTCTGAATCCTTGTCCTTTACTGCTTTTTATCGTGTGTTCTGTCGTGTTTTCTGCCCAGGAGTCCATGTGGGACTCCTGGCAGTGCAGCTCTCTCTTTTGGTTTGGTGAACAGACCCATGGGATACCCTTATGGCACCCATGGGTAGGGCTACAACCCTGTGCCCCTAGTGTATGTTTTTGGGCACCTGTGGGTGGCCAACAGAGCAGGGTATGGGCTGGTGGCAGCTCCATGCTGAATTTGACAGGTTCTCTGGGTGTCCTCCATTTTGGGATACCCAGGCCCTGCCACTGGGATCAGTTGATTCCTGATAGGAAACAAGATGGCCCCTGTGGCCTCTTGCTTTCTATTGCCTGTTACCTTGTTTTCCCAAAGTCCTGAGAAGCCCTGACTCTGTCCCTTCCCCCTGACTGGCTGTTGGGTGGAAGTTTCATATATGGTGTTGTTGTGAAGGCCCAGCTAGACTGACTGGAGCCTTCCCACTGACTGTATGTTGTGGGTACCTCCTGTGGGTGGGACCTGGGTGAATGGAGTGTGTGACCAATATACACTCCTTGTTGTGGTTGTCTGGTTTCTGGCATGAGAGACAAAGACTGAGACAGCACTGCCCGAAACTGGCCTAAATGCTGTGTGTAGTGTTGAATGGCTGGGTACTTGTCCCAATCCACATTCCTTGTTGTGAGTGTCTGAAAGGGAGGAGTGTGGCCTGAATGCACTGTGTGCCTGATTGGCTGAATGACTGCATGAATGACCTTCTGTATGATTGGCTGCTGAGTGTGTGCTAGCAGTGTGGATGAGAGACAGAATAGTATATCTGGGGACCTCTCACCACTGGTAATTGTTCAGAAGCGTTCAGAAGCTGAGTCTCCACTCTAAGAGTAACTGCAACTGCTGATCCTCGACGTCCAGCTGGAAGAAGAAGACTTGCTGTTGCACTTGCTTCGACCGATCTGAAAGCTGCCGAATTCGTCGAGGACTGACTCGGGAGAGGACCTGGTAAGGCGCCCTCTTCCCGTGCTCTGAGGGATCATCGAGCACCGCTACATCTTCGCCGAAGCCCCCTGGAAGTCAGACCCTCGAAAGGCTGCCGACCCGAGACGGGACCGCCGAGTGAAGTGAAGCACCCGGACATCGCTGCCGTCGAAGTCCATTGCCGTCGACCAGGGTTCGCAGGTCTGGGTAACCGCTGGAGGCCCGTCGAAGTTGTGTTGCCCAGCCGTGGGAACCACTTGACGCCATGCCGCTGACGACCGGAGCCGTCCGCTCCTTGCCTAACAACATTTGAATTGAAGGACTCCCTCGTCCACACCGTCGACCGCTTTATCCTGCCGGAGAAAGTCGAGGACGACCAACGCGCCGACGAGAACCCTGCCGGTGGGTTTCCCGCCACCTGAAGACCACAAAGACTCGAACGACTCGATGCCCTTGCTGGGCCCCCGTCTTCACAATCTTTGCAGTCCAGAACAATTGTCATCGAGGTGCCCCGCACGCCTCTGTCTGACGAGCACCGCTTGGATCGAAGCTGCCGCCTCATCGACGCCGTTCTACCCTGTTTGTTGTCGGACGTTCGACGCCCCGAGTCTCCCGCTTGAAAGGGAAGGCATTCAAGAAGGGTCGTCGATTCCCCGCCGCCGAACGCCGAGTTCCTCGATGCTTCTCGACACCTCTCGACGATCCGTGACTCCCGCTTGAAAGGGGGTCGCTCAAGAAGGATCTGTCGACACCTCTTCGAAGAACTCGAATCCACCAGGTACATTGGGGGGGTAAAAACATTATAGGAGGGAATAAGACTTGCAGAACAATATATGGACTGGGCTTGTGCTATATCTTTATTTTACAGGTTGCCCAGGTGGGGGGATCTCCACACAGAACTGTGTCTAGTGGTAGGGGCCAGTATTCTGCCTATTGCTCAACCATCTTATTTTCTCTCCTCTCTCTATTGCTGGTTTCACTCTATTGATCTGTGTGACATTGTTACAGTATTGTTGATGCACTTTAATGAGATCTAATACAAAGGGTGGTACCACTTTAGAATTGTATATATTTGACATTGTTGATTTTCCTAAGTACAAAGTGAGTTATTATGATAAGTGTACATAACCTTGAATATTGATTATATAAAGACTGTGTTCTAACCAATACAGTGTGTGGACATTCCTTTGTGGGGGCTTGGGGACTACATTGTACTTAAGAACCAGCCTGCATCACCTCCTGAGAAGCTAGGCCTTGATTGCTCGACCATAGCTACCGAATAGAGAATCTAGGCTGGGGTCCTCTGTACCTCCCCTCGACCATATAGAGAGCAGAAGTACAGACCACCCCGTACCAGTCTTTACAGGGACTAACTGTCAACCAGGGTACGGGACTTTGTTAGTTGTGGTGGCTCTTAAAAAAACCTGTGTGTTTTTTTTAACCCTTTAAGTGCCATGGGTATTTCTCCCCAGTGCCAGAGCCTTTTTTGGTGATTTTGTTATGTGGCCATACAATGGCTTGTAACTTTTTTATTACATGAGATATCTCGGCCAAATTTGGCTCCTTTTTTTCCCACATGTAGGCGGTCGTAACGCCACCCAGGAATGCTTTCCCACGGGTGTCCTCTTTTGGGAAATGCATGGGGTTCCCTGTTTTCCTTGCTGGCTTCGACACCCTAGGCCCAAATCTGTAGGTTGCCCCCAAAAATGGTGGGACAGGCCCCCCCAGTGGGTGGGGCAGTAAGGTTTGGGCACCCCGGCGCCAGATTGGCACACCAATGTGACCCTCTGCACCAAGGGGAGTTGGGTTACCAAAGGA
Source organism: Ambystoma mexicanum (assembly GCF_040938575.1). NCBI lineage: Eukaryota > Metazoa > Chordata > Amphibia > Caudata > Ambystomatidae > Ambystoma > Ambystoma mexicanum. The sequence goes on from NC_090924.1 coordinate 1,336,425,591, forward strand.
AAAAAATGAAAATAGTGGAACGCTTTTTAGGGCGGGGCACCCCAAAGGGTCAGGGAATTTTCTAATGGGATGGGGCGTTGACCCCCTCCCCCTCACCCGCAATGGAGTGGGTGCCAAGTCATGCAGCCCTTGCTGGGACCAGATATCTGCTCCTAGGAACGGACGCCTGAACCCAGGGAGGAGTGCAGGACAGCCCCCCCCCCTTATCTGCCCCCGGGGAGGGCTACATTTTGCTGGTGTGACCGTAGGTAACACATGTTCTTTGTTTTGTTTACAGCTTTTTCTACCAAAGCAGCTGAAACGTTATGTGAGTACTGTTTTTTATTATTCTATGGTTAGGGCCCACTGTCAGTGGGGTGGGTGAGACTGGGGCTGGATTGTTGGTGGTGTGGGTGGGAATGGCCCGTCTGGGCAGATCACCTCCAACTGTCCTGGAGTTGCGGCTGGGCTGCATTACAGCTTTTCCCCTCGGGGATGTATTGGCACACTGCCGAGACTCCTTGGTGGGGAGAAGCTGTAACGCAGGGCAGCCAGGGCTCCAGCAAAGTCGGCGGTAATATCCCTGGCCTTGGGCACCCTTCTCCCATGTGGGTCTTTGCTGGTGGTTCTGGGTATTACATTCTGGGCCGATTTGCGTAAGTCAGACCTCTGTGGATTCCCACGGGTGTCCTCTTTTGGGAAATGCATGGGGTTCCCTGTTTCCCTTGCTGGCTGCGACACCCTAGGCCCAAATCTGTAGGTTGCCCACATGAACAAAATGGGCAGTGGCGAATGGCTTGGGGTTCTCAGTCGGTTACCCTTTTCCTTTTGCGCCTCTGGTAGGTGCACCCACACATGTGAGGTACCGTTTTCATCGGGACACGTGTGGAGACGCGGGAAGGTAGGCCACGTGTTGTTGGCGGTGTGTTTCGGTGGGTGGCCAGAGCGAAATGTCTGAGAATTGTCTTCATTTCCGGCCAATTTCAGAGACATTTCCCTGTGTCCACTCACCGAAACACGTCGCCAACAGCAGATGTCATACCTTCTCGTGTTCCCACAGGTGTCCCGACGAAAAAGGTACCTCTCATGTGTGGGTGCACCTACCGGGGGCGCAAAAGGAAAAGGGTAACCCGCTGGTAACCCCAAGCCTTTCGCCACAGCACAATTTGTTCATGTGGGCAACCTACACATTTGGGTCTAGGGTGGGGCCCTCCATTTGGGGTGTGGGGGTTGAGGGCCACCCCCCGTTGCGGTACATCATTCGCTGCCAATTTAGGGTGGCCCTCAGCCCCCCTAAAAAGCAGCCTGTGATTTTGTATATTTTTTTTTGTTTACCCAACTTCGCTTGGTGCAGATGGGCGCATTAGTGTGGCTATCTGCCCCCAGGGTGCCTAAACCCTACTGCCCCATCTATTGGGGGTCCTGCCCCACCTTTTGGGGTGCTCCCCCACCCCAACCCCAATGGCTGGGGGACACACCTCATGCAGGCCTCCCTGGGCCTCCTCCAAACGGCTGCGTGAGGTACACCCCACCTCCATTTGGGGTGTGGGGGTAGAGGGCCACCCCAAAAGGTGGGGCAGGACCCCCAATAGATGGGGCAGTAGGGTTTGGGCACCCTGGGGGCAGATAGCCACACTAATGTGGCCATCTGCACCAAGCGAAGTTGGGTAAACAAAAAACAAAATACAAATTCATAGGCTGCTTTTTAGGGGGGGCTGAGGGCCACCCTAAATTGGCAGCAAATGATGTACCGTAACGGAGGGTGGCCCTCAACCCCCCCCACCCCAAATAGAGGGCCCCACCTCATGCAACCCTCCCTGGGGGCAGATAGGGGGGCCCCACCTCATGCATCCCTCCCTGGGGTCAGATGCCCCTTCCTAGGAGCAGATATCTGCCCCCAGGGAGGGTTGCATGAGGTGGGGCCCCCCTATCTGCCCCCAGGGAGGGTTGCATGAGGTGGGGCCCTCCATTTTGGGTGGGGGGGTTGAGGGCCACCCCCGTTGCGGTACATCATTCGCTGCCCAATGGCGGGGGGACACACCTCATGTAGGCCTCCCTGGGCCTCCTCCAAACGGCTGCGTGAGGTACACCCCACCTCCATTTGGTGTGAGGGGGGAGAGGGCCACCCCAAAATGTGGGGCAGGACCCCCAATAGATGGGGCAGTAGGGTTTGGGCACCCTGGGGGCAGATAGCCACACTAATGTGGCTATCTGCACCAAGCAAAGTTGGGTAAACAAAAAACAAAATACAAATTCATAGGCTGCTTTTTAGGGGGGGCTGAGGGCCACCCTAAATTGGCAGCGAATGATGTACCGCAACGGGGGGTGGCCCTCAACCCCCCCCACCCCAAATGGAGTGCCCCACCTCATGCAACCCTCCCTGAGGGCAGATAGGGGGGGGCCTACCTCATGCATCCCTCCCTGGGGTCAGATGCCCCTTCCTATTAGCAGATATCTGTCCCCAGGGAGGGTTGCATGAGGTGGGGCCCCCCCTATCTGCCCCCAGGGAGGGTTGCATGAGGTGGGGCCCTCCATTTGGGGTGAGGGGGTAGAGGGCCACCCCAAAAGGTGGGGCAGGACCCCCAATAGATGGGGCAGTAGGGTTTGGGCACCCTGGGGGCAGATAGCCACACTAATGTGGCCATCTGCACCAAGCGAAGTTGGGTAAACAAAAAACGAAATACAAATTCAAAGGCTGCTTTTTAGGGGGGGCTGAGGGCCACCCTAAATTGGCAGCAAATGATGTACCGCAAAGGGGGGTGGCCCTCAACCCCCCTCCACCCCAAATAGAGGGCCCCACCTCATGCAACCCTCCCTGGGGGCAGATAGAGGGGGCCCCACCTCATGCATCCCTCCCTGGGGTCAGATGCCCCTTCCTAGTAGCAGATATCTGCCCCCAGGGAGGGTTGCATGAGGTGGGGCCCCCCTATCTGCCCCAGGGAGGGTTGCATGAGGTGGGGCCCTCCATTTGGGGTGGGGGGGTTGAGGGCCACCCCCCGTTGCGGTACATCATTCGCTGCCCAATGGCTGGGGGACACACCTCATGCAGGCCTCCCTGGGCCTCCTCCAAATGGCTGCGTTAGGTACACCCCACCTCCATTTGGTGTGAGGGGGGCGAGGGACACCCCAAAAGGTGGGGCAGGACCCCAAATAGATGGGGCAGTAGGGTTTGGGCACCCTGGGGGCAGATAGCCACACTAATGTGGCTATCTGCACCAACCAAAGTTGGGTAAACAAAAAACAAAATACAAATTCATAGGCTGCTTTTTAGGGGGGGCTGACGGCCACCCTAAATTGGCAGCGAATGATGTACCGCAACGGGGGGTGGCCCTCAATCCCCACCACCCCAAATGGAGGGCCACACCTCATGCAACCCTCCCTGGGGGCAGATAGGGGGGGCACCTCATGCATCCCTCCCTGGGGTCAGATGCCCCTTCCTAGGAGCAGATATCTGCCCCCAGGGAGGGTTGCATGAGGTGGGGCACTCCATTTGGGGTGGGGGGGTGAGGGCCACCCCCCGTTGCGGTACATCATTCGCTGCCAATTTAGGGTGGCCCTCAGCCCCCCTAAAAAGCAGCCTGTGATTTTGTATATTTTTTTTTGTTTACCCAACTTCGCTTGGTGCAGATGGGCCCATTAGTGTGGCTATCTGCCCCCAGGGTGCCCAAACCCTACTGTACCATCTATTGGGGGTCCTGCCCCACCTTTTGGGGTGCCCCCCCACCCCACCCCCAATGGCTGGGGGACACACCTCATGCAGGCCTCCCTGGGCCTCCTCCAAACGGCTGCGTGAGGTACACCCCACCTCCATTTGGGGTGAGGGGGGAGAGGGCCACCCCAAAAGGTGGGCAGGACCCCCAATAGATGGGGCAGTAGGGTTTGGGCACCCTGGGGGCAGATAGCCACACTAATGTGGCCATCTGCACCAAGCAAAGTTGGGTAAACAAAAAACAAAATACAAATTCATAGGCTGCTTTTTAGGGGGGGCTGAGGGCCACCCTAAATTGGCAGCGAATGATGTACCTCAATGGGGGGTGGCCCTCAACCCCCCACCCCAAATGGAGGTCCCCACCTTATGCATCCCTCCCTGGGGTCAGATGCCCCTTCCTAGGAGCAGATATCTGCCCCCAGGGAGGGTTGCATGAGGTGGGGACCTCCATTTGGGGTGGGGGGGTTGAGGGCCACCCCCCATTGCGGCACATCATTCGCTGCCAATTTAGGGTGGCCCTCAGCCCCCCCTAAAAAGTAGCCTGTGATTTTGTATATTTTTTTTGTTTACCCAACTTCGCTTGGTGCAGATGGGCACATTAGTGTGGCTATCTGCCCCCAGGGTGCCCAAACCCTACTGCCCCATCTATTGGGGGTCCTGCCCCACCTTTTGGGGTGCCCCCCTCACCCCACCCCCAATGGCTGGGGGACACACCTCATGCAAGCCTCCCTGGGCCTCCTCCAAACGGCTGCGTGAGGTACACCCCACCTCCATTTGGTGTGAGGGGGGAGAGGGCCACCCCAAAAGGTGGGGCAGGACCCCCAATAGATGGGGCAGTAGGGTTTGGGCACCCTGGGGGCAGATAGCCACACTAATGTGGCCATCTGCACCAAGCAAAGTTGGATAAACAAAAAACAAAATCCAAATTCATAGGCTGCTTTTTAGGGGGGGCTGAGGGCCACCGTAAATTGGCAGCGAATGATGTACCGCAATGGGGGGTGGCCCTCAGCCCCTCCCACCCCAAATGGAGGGCCCCACCTCATGCAACCCTCCCTGGGGGCAGATAGGGGGGGCCCCACCTCATGCATCCCTCCCTGGGGTCAGATGCCCCTTCCTAGGAGAAGATATCTGCCCCCAGGGAGGGTTGCATTAGGTGGGGCCCTCCATTTGGGGTGGGGGGGGTTGAGGGCCACCACCCGTTGCAGTACATCATTTGCTGCCAATTTAGGGTGGCCCTCAGCCCCCCCCTAAAAAGCAGCCTGTTATTTTGTATATTTGTTTTTGTTTACCCAACTTCGCTTGGTGCAGATGGGCACATTAGTGTGGCTATCTGCCCCCAGGGTGCCCAAACCCTACTGCCCCATCTATTGGGGGTCCTGCCCCACCTTTTGGGGTGCCCCCCCCACCCCACCCCCAATGGCTGGGGGACACACCTCATGCAGTCCTCCCTGGGCCTCCTCCAAACGGCTGCGTGAGGTACACCCCACCTCCATTTGGTGTGAGGGGGGAGAGGGCCACTGCAAAAGGTGGAGCAGGACCCCCAATAGATGGGGCAGTAGGGTTTGGGCACCCTGGGGGCAGATAGCCACACTAATGTGGCCATCTGCACCAAGCAAAGTTGGGTAAACAAAAAACAAAATACAAATTCATAGGCTGCTTTTTAGGGGGGGCTGAGGGCCACGCTAAATTGGCAGCGAATGATGTACCGCAACGGGGGGTGGCCCTCAAAACCCCCCCCACCCCAAATGGAGTGCCCCACCTCATGCAACCCTCCCTGGAAAGGGGAGAATCTCCCCTTTCCAACGATACCCGCCTCGATCTCCGGCTTGAAATACAGCCATGAGATCGAGGCGGACAAAGAAGGTCTCTTACCTTCTCTCTTCCCCGCAGCAGCCATTTTCGGCGTTACGCACGCTGACGTGAAACTGAAGGTAATCCAGCCCCCTGGCAGTGAGGGGGGATCTCCCCCTCACATAGCCCGGGGGTTGGATTACAGTTTTGAGCGATCCCTGCTTTGCAGGGATCGCTCAAAACAAGGTGCCGAAAAGGACGAGCTATCTTGCTATCTTATCTGGATCTCCCCCTCACATAGCCCGGGGGTTGGATTACAGTTTTGAGCGATCCCTGCTTTGCAGGGATCGCTCAAAACAAGGTGCCGAAAAGGACGAGCTATCTTGTCCTTGGCCCTGCGTGTGCACTGTCAAGGACGAGATACCTCGCCCTTGGCACTTAAAGGGTTAATAAAGGTACTTCCATACAAAACCTTTTTTTGCGGTTATTATAAGTAAGTTTGTGTTTTCAACGTCAGCTCATATTCTTACAATAGGGACTTTAGTGCAGCCTGCAGATTGTGAAACAAAATTGCATTGCCACTGGTCAACAAAGACATGCCATTTCCCTTGAAAAAGGTGTATATATCGAGAACCAATGTTCTCATTCTCACAGGAGAACATACCAGCAGCACTTAAGAAGTCACACATGCTTCTGTTGATGAGATCCCTTCCGACCTCTGGCTTGCAACAGGAATCATTGGAATACTTCCAAACTATTCTCCAGGGTAGACATGAGAAAATCACCTTAGCAGTGGGAAAAATGCACTACACTGTTGTCATCATAATCTTCAGTTGATGGTACACATAGGATCAAGGCATATAACCCAAAAAGAAGGCTCCAAAGTGGACAACGACAACATGTACAGTTGCCGAACAGGCCATGCGTCGACATTCTTCAAGCACTCCACCGAAACACACACTTCCACACTGCACCACAAAGCGTCACCCACAAAGAAAACTGTGCGTGTTACCATGTTTGCCAGCCGAGTAGAGCCAAAGTAAAGGAAAAAAATGATTGCCGCCCTTTCCTGTGACGCATACCCTGAGCACATCCCCACAATCCCATTGCCATTGTCCACCATGTTAAGAAATACAGAATGTGCCACGTGCCTTTCCCCAATTACAGCGAGCGCTGTGCCCCAGTGAAGCAGGAGTCCTTCTCCCCATTGGTGCTGTTTCTTGTGACGTACACCCTGAGCACCTGATTGGGCAAAGCCATAGTCCCATTTCCAATTTCCAGCATCGTGAGAAGTGCAGAATGTGGCACATGCCTTTCCCCAAGTACCGTGAGGGCGCACCCTAGTTAAGCATGAACAGTCCTTCTTCCCTTTCCACTATCCTCTTCCCACCACAACCTGATTGTGTATTGTTGAGTAGGCACACACGCATCCACTAATGCCATCCAAGAATTCAGCATCTAACACTGTCAGTTCTCCACAAGACGTCATATGTACCATTACAAAATCAGCCTGCAAGTGTGCTGTTATTGGAAAGCACATCCAGTGGAAAGTTCAGTGAAACATTGCACAGTTTGTGCATGCACATTCATCCACATGACCACCCATCACCACAAAAGGAAGGTATGAACATTTTTTGGCACTATGTTTACAACTCTGTTATAAGTGAAGTAAAGTAGCCACAATATGTCTTCCCTTTGCACTGGCAGTTTTTCCAGCACTCCCCCATTGGCTGCTGTGAATATTTCAAACACGCATGCACCAATCACATAATTACCCTCTGCATTGTACACTATCATTTCTGTACAGCACTCCATATTTGCTGTTAAACACTCTCAGTGCATGGTCCCTTTGCTTCCAAAGCCCCTCCACCAGAAACTTCTGCTAAAGGACGCACTATTTCAGCATCCACAAAGATCCTGAGGCATACCCAGCACACCTTGCCCATGCACACAATAGTCCACCCTAGCTCACACCCAGCACAACACTATGGATGCATGCATGCACCCATGTGGGCAGCTAACATTATGCACAACTGTAACATACGTAGGTATCGGCACTTCACCCTAACTCCTCCACACCATAAAACACCCATTCATGAAAACAGGTCACAATTAGCAGAATCCACAAACATATCACAACCTCAACCACCCCTACCCTCAGCCATTCACAAAGTATTGTGTCACTAACCACAATGTTTTCACAACATTGGACCTACTTACAACAAATCTGCACACAGCATACTCCTTGAACATACCCACGGCAACATAATGCCACCATGCATGTCACCATGTCACAAACTACGCCAATCCACATACACACCACTGCCACCAGCACGTCTACCCAACATGCACACCGCCATGGAGCTATGCAGCGACACATTGCAAGAGTTAACATAATGTACAAACAAAAACACTCTCTTCTGCACACCTGTGCACTTTAATTTGCATACTATGGGTGTACCCACTTACATTCACAAAGTACTGTGTCCCTGCCAACCTACCCACATTCTGTTCGCAACACTGGCCTGTGGAATATTTTTATCCACGGCAATGCGCCCCACTGCACCCCTTTGCCAATGGGGAAAGAAAACTGCCAAAAATGGAGGCGATAACTACCCGTGCGCACTAAATCTGCAAATTTGTGCATGGTGCATAAACCACAAAAGAGCTGCACACCCTGCCACACACAGAGGCAAAATTGGTGTAAAAACAGGAATCACTGCTGTCATCTGTCATCTATCATCTGTCACCTGTCACCTGAAACAAAGCCACAGAAGGGCAAAATCCGAAAATGCCCTTAATAATTCAGTCATTTTCCCAGAGAATTATGGAAAGGAAAGTGTGCTGAAATCATGGATTCTCCAGGCAGTCAGAGGAATCCAGGCATCACTGCCTGACAGCTGACTAAGGAACTTAGCTGTCAAACCCAGTTTAAATGTATTTTCTTTTTCCTGAGGAAGTGAACAATCTGCCTGTTTAAAGCATATTTCTGTGAATGGCTTCATTCCTTTAAAAATGTCAAAATCCATTATAAACTCTGTTCATTTTATATCTTTGAAATCAAATATTGTAGGTGAATTTTACAGGAACCCAGTCTAGAGCTAATCAACTATTTAATTCTGATCTGACAGTGCCTGACCTAGGAAAGTTGACATCTCAGCTTGACACTTCCTTGCTACAGGAAGGCTTAAGTGATGCTAATGGTTCCCGCATAATGACAACAAGCAGTACAATGGGACCTCAGTAGACTTTCGTCTGGGGCTGAGCCAAAGAACAAAAGACAGGCTGAGCATTGACCTTGCTGGGAGGGGCAGGAACTTCCCCCTCCAGGAAGGATTCACACCCTCCCCCCCGATCAAAAGACTGGACAGCTGCTACCTGAGAAGGGGAGGTTACAAAGGAGGACTTTGATGTTAAATCCTTATGTTGGATTAGAGTTTAGAACTCTTTAACTAAGCTAAAGACGAACACATCTGAAAATTGGTAGACATTAAACTAATTTCAGCCTTGTGATTTGAAGACATAGATGAAACTTGTACCATTTATGGAAACAAAGTTATGAAGAATGTCTTATTGTAGCATAACGATCAAAGTTGCAAACCTAAAATTGTATGTACATAATCAACTGATCAGCGCCGAGAGATGTACCGAATTAGAAATGATTAATCCAAATCATTATAGTGGAAATTGATAAAAATCTGTAGAATGACCAGGACAGCTCGCAAAAGGATGGGGAGTTAATGTGAATGTAGACAATCGAATATAAAATATATGTGTCCAATTTTATTAGGGTACATAATGTTAGAAATGTACATTTGTGCAAAAGTATGTATTGGTAGAAAACAAGGTGGGAGTTCCAAATCCTGTCATAAAGATGATAGCTCTGTTCAGACTGCCAACCAGGACAAAGCACATGTCTGTAGCCACTCACAGACATAGGGGTGTGTTTTTGAAGTTCTGCCCATGCCATAAACTTTGTAATGGATAATTATCGGAGATTCCCTACACATAGCACACACCGCTTCCAGAACCCATCCAGATGTCCGTGCAGCACCTTATTCCAGAACTCTTCATCTTGTAGCTGACTCCAGAATTCTTAGAACAGTGTATTTGACCCGTTTTTCTCCAATATTGCATAGTAAAAGTCTGCAGCGAATTTACAATTTAGCCAAAGTTACATGTGTCTTTTGCCCTTTTCAAAGTGCTCTTTCCATCCCACCCGGATCAGAAGTGTGTATTGTTGTTTATATTATAGCTCATGTGTGTTAGGACTTATTTAAAGTTGTTTTCCTCAGAAATTCTATCCATTTAAGCATTTTTGCACCCTTTTGCATTCTTTTACAAAGCAATTTTTACCTGTCAGTTTAAAGTTTCATTTGCCCAAAACTGTTTTCTCTCTTGTTTGGGGAGGGAAGATTGCCTATAAACTCTAGACCTTCTCATTCATTCCTGAATACCTACTGGTTACTCACATTTGTGTAAGGCAGCTCATTTGTACTCCAGAACATTTCAGGGGGAACTATTAACGTAAACGCTATCTGTGCACAAAACAAAACTGTTCTTTTCTGGTGTTTTCTATTCTGCATTATTATAAGTGAATTCAATTGCTTTGCTTATTTTCTGAAGTGTATTATCATCCCTTGGTGATTGCTGTCCCATATATATATATATATATATATATTTATTAAACTTATGTGTGATTTGAATATTAAATAAATAAAATAAATATTTACCTTTACAAACTAGCCTGATTCCTGGTTTAGTGTGACCAGGGGGATATTTTGAGATGAGTGTGATATGGGTGGTATATCATTCAGAATATTGAACTTATAGACAAAAATAAATAAGGTTTCCATTGTACGCTACATGCTAGGCGAGACCTGGGTGAGTGCCAGATTGAAATCCCTTACAGGCCCTACTGCGCCAATGTGCAAGCACCACCCTCTACTGGATGCAGAGTCAAACGTGCATTCCTGTGGTGGGTGTGTTGAAGCCCTACGCTCTGAGTGCATGCACTACAGCCTATGGCCTACGGCCTTCGGCCATGCACCCAATAGTCTAAACCTTCCATAGACCCACCTCAACTACTTTCACCCATGCATGCCACCATTTGCCCAACTACTGCATTCCATCCACAGCGCACAGCCACCCGTGCTCCTTCCCAACCTATGTCATGTGTAATTCACTCCCCTTCTGCAATTGACCTCCCACCACTCACCATAAAAAGAGGTCACCGCAAACAGGTCACGGCAGAAGCTATGGGGCCATTACGACAGCTGCCTCCAATCACCACACAAATTACTCGCCTGTCTAGGTACCCGCGAATTGGTGCAATATGCGTGAATACTGCAGGCACTCCTCCGTCTTCTTCCACCTATGTACCTATTATGTCACATGAACCACTTCTCCCTCCCTTATTGCCACCAACATATTGCATACGCTACATTTTCCAGACTCTTCCGCCACTGCACTGTCCTCCGATACACCCTGGCCGCTTTTCCAAAAAATGTTGATGCACAGCACGCTTTGCTCCAGCCAACCACCGGCCGCCTCCAAACTTCTCCTGTTGGAATTGAAATAATATTATGCCTCCTATCGCAGTAATTGAATGTGTATTGGCCCACGCCAAGTTGTCTAAAATATCCTGTAAATAGATTCCGCGGCAAGGTCTTGACCTTAACGAAAAGTAATGTAAGTCGCCATCTTAGATTTAGCCGCCATTTTAGGTTCTCTTGTAAAGTGGATGTCACCGTGAGCATCAAAATGGAGGCTGAATGACATTCTGAGTGAGATTCTGGCCGTTGTGACCTCCGCACACACGAATAATTAATATGCCTGCAGGCCACTTGTCGGGGTCGCGAACTGAGACCTTGTCCTATTGCTGACCTATGTGTAAATGAACAACTGTATCAGCGGAACTGATCAAAACGCATAAATTATAGGATTGACCTGGCATGGAACTCTAGGCCTGATCCCAAGAATGGTTAACCCGCGAGGGGGTTGGCCAAGAGCTGGATAAAGGATATAAAAGCCCAAGTATTCCGAATGTACGGTCTCTCTACTAATGCATCGAACCCTCATTGAAGTTCGTTACATTACTCTTGAGAGCCGAATAGCTATCCGTTTGTCAATTGACTTTGGTAACTGTTGTAGCTTTTAAATAAAGCACTTGTATGTCCTTTGTAGCCTGTGTTGGTGTGTTTCTTTTGGGCTTCCCAGCCTCATATCAATTTTTATGTTTTCACACTCCGACAGCATGCCCTACCGCGAGCCAATGAAACGTCTGTCCGCGGAGCTAACAGGGAAATAGGTCCTCAGGACCCAGATATCACTAATTTTTTGGGACATGCATTTCAGTTCTTTGAAACAAAAGTAGTGGTCGGATTTCCACCAAAAACACAAAAGCACGCTTTCTGAACCAAGCCCCTGCTTCTGCCGCAAATTTGGTGAAAATCTGTCCATCCGTTCGGCCTGTAGCTGTGCACAAAGTTTTTGTAAATAGATTCTGCAGCAAGGTCTTGACCTTAACGAAAAGTAATGTAAGTTGCCATCTTAGATTTAGCCGCCATTTTAGGTTCTCTTGTAATGTGGAAGTCACCCTGAACATCAAAATGGAGGCTGAATGACATTCTGAGTGAGATTCTGGCCGTTGTGCCCTCCGCACACACGAATAATTAATATGCCTGCAGGCCACTTGTCGGGGTCGCGAACTGAGACCATGTCCTATTGCTGACCTATGTGTAAATGAACAACTGTATCAGCGGAATTGATCAAAACGCATAAATTATAGGATTGACCTGGAAAGGAACTCTAGGCCTGATCCCAAGAATGGTTAACCCGCGAGGGGGTTCGCCAAGGGCTGGATAAAGGATATAAAAGCCTAAAAATATTCTGAATGTACGGTCTCTCTACTAATGCATCAAACCCTCGTTGAAGTTTGTTACGTTACTCTGAGAGCCGAATAGCTATCCGTTTGTCAATTGACTTTGGTAACTGTTGTAGCTTTTAAATAAAGCACTTGTATGTCCTTTGTAACCTGTGTTGCTGTGTTTCTTTCTGGCTTCCCAGCCTCATATCAATTTTTATGTTTTCACAGTTGGCGCCCGAATAGGGACCCTCAAGATTGATGCCGGATCATTGAAGGTTGACGCAGACTATCGAACCGGGATCGGACGGTGTGATTCTTTGGGCCCGACCGAACGAGACGCGATACCTCGGCAGCGCAGCACGATCCGATCCTTGGGCGATAGTCGTGTGGTCTGACACGGCATCTTGACGAGGGTCCATTTTTGAGGCGGGCAGATTTGTCGAAACCACCAAACACAAGGTAAAATTCGTTAGGTAAGTTCTTTGATAAACCATACGGTCCTCCTTAGGTTTGGTCAGGTGTAGTCGTGACCCGGCTCTTAATTTAACCCTGACAATTTGAATTTGGCGTATTGTATCTGCAGACACAATTATTGACCAGGTAACACCAATTTTTTGTGAAATGCCTGGGAAATTGTCTGGCTGCTTTAGGGCTCTGTTCCGCAGCGATCGACAATCTTTGGAATTTAGCCGCCCGGCACCATAGGAGGGGTCGCCGGCATGTACTATGTACTGTAAGTATGGCATTGGTAGTATAGTATTTAATGATATTTGGCACAGACAGACCAGACATGCCTCCGAATTTCAGTGGCCAATCAATGGCAGTTTTGAGATCTCCCGTATTGAATACCTAGAATCGGTCTTGCTAAAAAAGAAGGCTAGACCTGCAGCCTTTGATGTTTTACAGAATTGGAAAAAAGAAGCGTTACAGCAGCTTAAAAGTAGGGATAAACATGCACGCCGTCATAAAACAAATGCCGAAAAAGCGCTGTTATATGATAAAGAAAAACATTCAGAATCAGTTAAAAATATGGATAGGGCTTTTTCATTTGGAATCCAGAAAATTTACCACTCTAAAGATTTTCATGTTTCCGAAGAATTTATTGAAAAATTGTTAAACGAACGCAGGCCTGGTGCCTCTGCGCCTCCTCCGTATGATCCTTTCTTGGGCGCTCTGCCCATTCCTGCTGTTGTTCCTGCTGTTATTTCTGTTCCCCCTGTGCAACCTATTGTTCCTATTCCTCTAGTTGTTGTTCCTCCACCTATCGCACCGCCCCTTCCTTCTGCGCCGATAGTTGCACCTTTATTAAATTTACCTGCACCTCCGCTCCTGAGTGGTCCCGTATTGACTGAAGTTGATCAAGGTGCAGGATCAAAGATCTTCACTCGTAATACTGTTGCTGCAGATAAGAAACAGGAATTGTTTGCATGGGCTAAACACTGTATGGAGAAAGGTGATCAAGTTAATGTTTTTTCCACATTATCTAATTTGAACAAGTGCGTGCCAGTAGACATCACCCCGTACTCCGTTCTAAGGTCCCACACATGGATCACGCATGTAGCCCACACGCCTTACCTCCAATGATCAGGTTACTTGGCACCCTATCTCACCTTGGGTTGCCTTTTCTTTTCCATTGTCCAGGGTTCCCCCTAGAACCACTCGCAGAAACCACGCCTGTCGCTGATGAAGAATCTCTGCACCACCATTCCTACCCATCAACTACCAAGTGAACTTTCACTTGTCCACCTGAAGGTACCGCTGTTTGCATTTTTTCTTTTCCGTGCTTTGACACTTGACCACAAGCCACTGCAGCTAGTAGTGAGGCCCATATAACACCCATAGTAACTATATACCCCCCTTTTTTGTCCCCTGTGCAGCACAACGCTTTACCCAACGACTACTGCCCTGGGCCAGCTCTTTGTCCAACAGGACCTACTTGAGTATCTTCCCTTGCCCAGCCCCATTTCTGCCCTCTGGTGATTTGGATACCGAGTTTTTGGGATCTCAGCACCGGCAGGTAAGCCGCCGCCTTGCTGGATGAAAGACCATACTTTCTGTAATATATGCCAAATGACCATTGGCATCTTTGTAAAATTACTCACTCAAGCTATCTTTACCCACTGCAGGGTCGCCCCTACGGAGCCCTGATGAAGGCGGACGCTACATTAATGCACTTCTGCCGAAACGTGTCCACCCGGGAACTGCTACATTCATCTGTTCCCGTCTGAATCAGACCCTGTTTATTCAGTCTCTGTCACATTGGCCACCAAGATACCTTATTCTCCATAGGACCCTCGAAACACATTATGCTGGAAAGTAATATTCGACTAAGCAACTTTCCATTAGGTTATTCATAAAGAAATTTCTAACCTTGAATTTCTTCACAAAGGACCTGTGTGCCCACTTCAATTGGTTCACCAGTATGCAAAGAAAATAGAAAAGAAACTTCTGCTTAAGATTGACCTGTATATTGATAATACAGTACTCTTTGTTCACTTTGTTGTTAATACTATACTTCTGTTTCTTGTTATGAATTTTTATTGATGGTATTATATGTTGTCTTAACCTCTCATTTACATATGTTGCACTTTTTTTCAACATTTGTTCTCAACTTTTATGTATTGAATACTTATCTATATAACCAGCAAATAAAACCTTTGTTTGCTACTCTCTGGTTTGTTTTAGCTCAGTGAGAAGGCAATACACCTTTGACCTTAGGTTTGGATCCATCACTTAATAGACTAACCTACATATCAATCTGTGGGCAGGACCACCCTCCTGTACCTGTGAAGTACTACAGCCTTGAGCTTGTCCACTAGAAAGGGTACCCCCCTCTTTTTTACATGCCACCAAATTCTTTAACAGATTCGAGCAGGTATTTTCTGACTTCAGTGGGCAGGATTTGGGTACAGAGTCTGGGAAAAGGTTGTTTGTGGACAAATTTGTACGTGGATTGTTGCCTGACATCCAGTCACAGATTATGTCCTCTGAGAGCGCTTGGCAGGCAAAATCTCAATCTGAGGTTTTGCACATGGCTCAGTATTATGAGAACCGTGTTAATAATGAGAATGAGAAAATAGAAAAGAGGAAAGGAGATTTGAAAACCAAAGTATTACTACAACAAATTGTTTGAAACCCCAGAGGAGGCACGACACAGACCAAAGGTCAGTATGTCCCAAAAGGAAATGCTCCTTTGGGTCCTGTGAATATTAATCAATGTGCTTATTGCCGCCAGGAAGGTCACTGGCGAGCACAGTGCCCCTTCCTTCGACAAAGGTCAAACAGTGCGTTTGGGAGTATGGGTAGACGACCTAGGGGCCACCCTGGAGCAGGGGGCCCTGATATAGGTCAGTTTTTGCAAGATCCTCAGCAACCTTTTTCACGGGAAAATCAGACCTCGAGTGTGGACTCGAGGAACATATTTGATCACCCCTCTGCTGCCTACCTTTCTGAAGAGCTTCCTTCCGACGATACTCTATTTCATTAGGACTGCCCGAAGCAGGGTTTGGAACCTTCACCTATTCCCGTTAATCAGAAAGGCCCCTATGTTGAATTATTAGTAGGGAATAGGAAACACCAGTTTTTGATAGACACTGGAGCACAGAAGTGCTCCATTTATCATTCTCGGGTTCCAAACATTCCACTGTCAGGGCAAACAAATGTTTCCGTAGGGTTTTCTGGCATACCAATTGTCTGTCCGGTTTCTTCACCGGAGTCTGTTTCTTTGGGTCCATTTACGGACCATTGCCCTTTTCTTCTCACTTCGAACTGTGGAGAGAATTTGCTGGGGTTGAATTTGTTAAAGAAATTGAATGCAGTAATTCATTGTTCCTCTGATGGAGTATAGCTGACGGTTTCACCACAGCAACTTCCTAATTCTCAGCTTCTGAATCGACCTCCCGAGTTTAGCATTGTCCCGGAATGTTTAAGGGCGGTTGACGACAATGATGTCGGGGTACTGCAGATTGAGCCCGTTAAGATAGTTTTGAAACATGGAGTTAAACTACCACGCATTCCGCAGTATAAAATATAAGTTGAGGGCAAGCGTGCTTTGAAATGCATTGTCTCCGATTTTGTGCATCGAAGGGTGATCGAGAAGATTACAGGTAGTTTGTGTAACAGTTCGATCTTGCCTGTATATAAGAAAGGCGACAATGCAATCCCATACCGGTTCATAATTGATCTTCGTGCTATTAACTGAGTTGTCACCCCACAATTTCCAATCGTGCCTGATGTGACGACGATATTGACAATGATCCCTGCTATGGCTACGCACTTCAGCATTGTGGATTTAAAAAATGCTTTCTTTAGCATTCCTATAAATAAGGAAAGTAGATATTTGTTTGCGTTTACCTTGGGGGGACGCTCATTTACATTTACTAGGGCACATCAAGGGTATACTGAAAGTCCAAGCATTTATAGTAAAGCTTTGAAAGAGCAGCTCGACACCCTTGAATTGCCACCTACTTGTACACTGCTTCAATATGTTGATGATTGCTTTTGGCTGCAGATTCTGAAAGTGCTTGTAAAGAAGGCACTATACTGTTGCTTGTTCATCTAGTCGAAATGGTCATAAAGCTTCGCTCAAAAAATTTCAATATTGTTGTCAGGAGGTCGCCTATTTAGGGTACCTCCTGTCAAAGGAGGGGAGAAGATTGACACCTGAAACAATAAAACACATTTCTGGCATGTCTGTTCCAAATACACAGAAGGAATTCAGAGCCTTAATAGGTATGGCTTCTTACTGTAGGTTGTGGATCCCGAACTTTCCGCTAGTGATAAAACCGATGTTGGCTTTGACGAAGAAGGGCATTTCTCTGCCACTGCCATGGAAATCGGACATCAACGATCATTTGAGCTTCTCAAAAACCACGTTATGCTCTGCACCGGTTCTGGGTACTCCAAATTATGACAAGGCCTTTGTGTTGTCTGTGCATGAATGTGATGGATGTGCTTTGGCTGTGTTAACACAGGAACACGGAGGGAAGAATAGGCCGTGCGGCTACTACTCCTCCGCCCTTGATCCTGTCGCATGCGCTTTGCCAAGATGTTTGCGAGCTGTCGCTGCTGCTGCCGCGTCTGTAAAACAGAATGAAGGAATGGTCCTAGGCCATGATTTGATTTTGATGGTACCTCACTCTGTAGATATCCTATTGAACAAAACCCAAACGCAACACCTCACCTCTGCACGGTTAACAAGGTATGAATTAATTCTGTTTGCCCCTCACATTCAAATTAAGAGGTGTTGTGTTCTTAATCCGGCTGAACTCTTACCTTTCCCGCAAAACACTGTTTGCAGTGACGAAGAATTACATGATTGCCTCTATACCACTGAACAAGAAACGAAGGGCAGGATAGATCTTATAGATACTCCTTTGGACAATGCAGAAGAGGAGCTGTTTTGTGATGGCTCCTGCTTCAAACTTTCAGATGGTACATCTACAGTTGCTTACGCAGTTACTACCTTGAGTAAAGTTGTTGAAACTAAGAGAATTTCGCATAACTCCGCGCAGGCCGCAGAGATTATAGCATTGACCCAAGCTTGTGAACTCTCCGAAGGGCGTATAGTAAATATATATATTGATAGCCAGTACGCCTTTGGGCTGGCTCACAACTTTGGGAGGCTCTGGTCGGAAAGAGGGTTCCTGACCTCACATGGGACCAAGATTCAGCATGGCCCCTTGATAGTGCAATTACTCTCGGCACTCTGGCTCCCTAGGCAGTTAGCGATCATGAAATGTGCAGCACATCGTAAGGTCATAGATGATGTGGGAAAAGGGAATGTCTTTGCTGACCTGATAGCCAGGCAAACGGCCATAGACCTTAGCACAGACATGTATGCGCTAAGGGAAACAAAAGATGCCTATGTGATGGATGAAGGTATTGGGTCTGTGCGGGATATTCAAACTGATGCTACAGTAGAAGAATCTAAAAGGTGGGCCGAAGGAATGGGGAGACTAGATGATGATGGGTGTTGGGTGGATACATCTGAAGGAAAATGGTTGCTCCCTGTTTCATATGTACTGGCAATGGTTACGATGGCACATGGTCCTACACATGTGTGTGCTCAGCAGATCACGAAAATGTTAGAACAAGTTTGGGTGAATAACAAGATTCCGGAGACTGCCAAACATCATGTTCGGAATTGCATGATCTGCTTACAGCACAATGTGGCTAAGGGGACAGTAACTCCAAGGGGAAGCTTTGGGCCCCCTTCTGTTCCCTTCGAGGTCATTCACTTTGATTTTATTGAGATGGAACGGTGTAACAATCTGAAATATGTTCTTGTAATTATTTGTGCCTTCAGTAAATGGGTTGAGGCTTTCCCCGTTAAAGATGCTACCGCCATGACCACTGCAAAGATTACGGTAAAAGAATTCTTTCCTCGATTTGGGCTCCCAAGGGTAATTTGGTCGGACAATGGTCCTCATTTTGTTGCAGCAGTAATTTTGCAGATATGCACAGCATTACACATTGAGAAACAATTTCACTTAGCTAGACATCCTCAAAGTGCTGGGTTGGTGAAAAGACATAATGGTATCTTAAAGAATAAGCTTGCAAAACATGTGCCGATACCAAGCTGAAATGGCCGGATGCTTTACCTATTGTATTATTGGCTATGCGTACCACACCTCAAACTAAGACTAGGATTTCTCTATTTGAGGATTTGAGGTAGTGATGGGAAGACCTGCTAATATTTGGGGTCTCCCAAAACCTAAAGCCCTGAGAGAGGTTGAAAATGTATTGCTTGTAGACTACTGTAACGAGTTAACTAAAAACCTGTATTTCATTTATCACCAGGTGTTTTCAGCTTTACCTGTACGGTTCACGGGCCCAGGACACGATATACAGCCTGGAAGTTGGGTCCTAGTGAAGGCCTACGAAAGGTCTTCCTGTCTCGCCCCTCGTTGGAAGGGACCCTACCAGGTGCTGTTGGTCACCCGGACAGCAGTGCGGGTGGCGGGGAAGAAACACTGGATCCACGCGACGCACGTCAAGAAACTTCCTCACCCGACGCCACACGTTACAGAAGAAGCAGAACCCCTCGCTGATGCTACAGTCTCTGATCTTGGAGTAGCAAACAGCGCTGTGAGTGCGTCGGAGAATTTCTCTGAGCCCATGGAGCTTGGGGAACAGTCAATTTCGTCTCTGCACTCTCTTGAAAAATCATTTCCGGAAAACACTGTTTCGAGATCAGCGACTTCCGTCGCCTCCGATACGTCGCTTCCCTCAGGAAGTGACGACGCCTTGTTTTCGGATCAATCAATCTTTGGTACCACCAGGTACAATCTTCGACGAAGAAAATAGAACTACGGCACGGGTCTTTCCGTGCATTTGGGAAAGGGAAGTGATTGAAAGTTTTCTTTTGTATAAGAAAGTTTCTGTTGAACAACAGGAAGAAAAAGGGATTCTGCTGGCTAGGGTTGGGAAGGACTAAGAAATCGCGCGACCGTAGCGTCGCCAGCAACGAACATTGGGGTCGTCGATTGAGGAACTACAATGCCTGCCACCTCCACTGCTGCTCGCCGCACTGGACTTGTGAATAAGGGGGTGACCAACTTGGACAATGAACAATGTGCATGGGCCCCGAAAACGTATTGCTGTGTTTTGATAATGATAATTGTTATTTTTTCAGTTACTGCTGTAGGACTTTGGTACTTTGAAGAAATATATCCTCTAAAACCTCTACTACCGACCGAAATTGTACCAACTGCTTTGACTTCCTCTGTACACCTTCACACTCTGTCCCCTAGAGACTCCCAACATAGACAAAAGTATCATAATAACACCTTAATGATAGTAATGAATGCAACGCATGCCATTTTTAATAAGAATAATTGTTGGATTTGCACTCATTTACTGCAACATGGGAACAAGGGACTAGGATGGTATATTCACACTTTACCTTTAGCGACTGCTTGCTATGCCTCTCTTAGAGCACTATCCTTTGGCCGTTGGAATGATAGCATCTCAGGGAATTTTGATGGAACTAATTTGAATGATTTCGAGAAACGTGAATTAACTCCCCTGGGATGCTCGCTTTTTGCAAATAGAAGTAAACCTAATGTCGCTTCTATTAGGCCATCTGATAAACTATCTCTTCCCTTTCAAACTTTAATTTCCTTTAAAATGGCTCCGATAGGCAATAAGGACGCCGTGCCTCCTTCTTACTCTATAAATCATAGCCCTGACTCGGTCCCCTTTTGTGTACAAAGAAATGGCACTCGGCCATTGGGAGATTTTGAAGGTTGCATGAACATTGTACATTTGACTGGAGAAAACAGGCCTCTGTATGTAGGGGGGGCTGTTTATTTTGTTTGTGGTAGTTTAGCATTTCCCTGGTTGCCCATGGATTGGCAGGGAACCTGTTATTTAGGAATCCTGTTACCCGGGGTATTTGTAGCTAGTACATTGGAGGTTTCTAAGGCTCGCCCATGGCGGGACAAGAACGGAGATACCCCTGGGCAAGTATTGGGAGATATAGCAAAATCAGTTGTGCCCTTTTGGGGACAAATAACAAACTCTGAGAACATTAGGGGATTAGCAAGGGTACTGGAGAGAACGATCAACCGGACCACGGACATAATCTACAATATGACACTAGAACAAAAAGCAATAAGATTAGTAGCACTCCAAAATCGGATGGCATTAGATGTCATTTTGGCAGAACGAGGTGGAGTATGCAAATTGGTGGGGTCCGCTTGCTGTGTTTTCGTACCAGATTCCTCACCGACAATTTTTAAAGCAATACAGAACTTGCATACTCTTAGTTCTGAAGTACATATCCCTGTAGGAGATTGGAATCTTAGCACCTGGTTCTGGGATTCTTTACGATCTTGGGGTTGGAAGGTGCTTTCTGTTATTCTGGTTATTTTGGGGATCCTGCTATTCCTTTGTTGCTGTTTTCAATGTCTTCCGAGTATATGTGGAATGCTAGGGGGATGTTGTGCCCAAGCAGTGAGCACAATAGGGCATAGAATGTATGCCCCAGATACAGCATCCAAAGAGTTTGTGTTACAAGAGGTTCTGATGAATGACCTAATGGCTATAGATATTACAGACAATGATTCGGGATGTATGGATGACAATACATGGAGCTATTTGCAAAAGTATTAGAAATGATATTAGCACTTGGCATAGGCAAAAAGGAGGGTCTGTTGGAATTGAAATAATATTATGCCTCCTATCGCAGTAATTGAATGTGTATTGGCCTACGCCAAGTTGTCTAAAATATCCTGTAAATAGATTCCGCGGCAAGGTCTTGACCTTAACGAAAAGTAATGTAAGTCGCCATCTTAGATTTAGCCGCCATTTTAGGTTCTCTTGTAAAGTGGAAGTCACCGTGAACATCAAAATGGAGGCTGAATGACATTTTGAGTGAGATTCTGGCCGTTGTGACCTCCGCACACACGAATAATTAATATGCCTGCAGGCCACTTGTCGGGGTCGCGAACTGAGACATTGTCCTATTGCTGACCTATGTGTAAATGAACAACTGTATCAGCGGAACTGATCAAAACGCATAAATTATAGGATTGACCTGGCAAGGAACTCTAGGCCTGATCCCAAGAATGGTTAACCCGCGAGGGGGTTGGCCAAGGGCTGGATAAAGGATATAAAAGCCCAAGTATTCCGAATGTACGGTCTCTCTACTAATGCATCGAACCCTCATTGAAGTTCGTTACATTACTCTTGAGAGCCGAATAGCTATCCGTTTGTCAATTGACTTTGGTAACTGTTGTAGCTTTTAAATAAAGCACTTGTATGTCCTTTGTAACCTGTGTTGGTGTGTTTCTTTTGGGCTTCCCAGCCTCATATAAATTTTTATGTTTTCACACTCCGACAGCATGCCGTACCGCGAGCCAATGAAACGGTTGTCCGCGGAGCCAACAGGGAAATAGGTCCTCAGGACCCAGATATCACTAATTTTTTGGGACATGCATTTCAGTTCTTTGAAACAAAAGTAGTGGTCGGATTTCCACCAAAAACACAAAAGCACGCTTTCTGAACCAAGCCCCTGCTTCTGCCGCAAATTTGGTGAAAATCTGTCCATCCGTTCGGCCTGTAGCTGTGCACAAATTTTTTCCCCATTCAGGCTATGGAAAAAAAAATGTGGGATTCTGCAATAACTTTGCCCCCCCCCGCACGATACTGCACTTGCAAATTCAGAATGGGCCATATACTTTTTTTGCAAAGTTAGGTGACGATTCGTCCAGGGGTAGTGAAGTTATAAGCTGCCAAAAAAGTGCTCTTCCTATGCGTTAGCAACTTAACCATATCTACACGGCCACTATCGCGGGCCATGTAATAAAAGTCAAAAGTTGTGTGTGGGTTTGTGGCGGAAAGCTTTATTCCTTATACAATTCCACACCGTTTCACCAATCTTCACACAATTTTGCATAGTTACCTGTTAGGACCCTCCGGACATTACTGGCTGCATGACATTTGGAAACCCTGCCCGTTTCCATGGATTGAGCAAAAGTTAAAATGTGTGGATTTGTGGCCTGCTGAAGAAGCCGTTAACCATGTTCACCGGAAGGGAAACAAAAAATGTATGAGAGGCGAGTGGACCTGAGAGGCGAAGTTGAAGGCAGGTAGCATTCCAGAAGTTTCAACATTTTTGTCACATTAGGTGAAATAACTTTTCCAGAGGATTTTTGCAAGATGGTGCCTGGCGACGGAGCCGTGTCCACTTGGATGGGAAACAAAACATTTTGTTTCTCTGCCAGTCCCGACACGAGGAACAAAACTCGAGTTCCCTACGGGATCTCAAGAACCACGTTTCAATGCCCTAGGATGCACAATTTCCAAGAAAATTGCACCGCAACAAACTGCCTCATGCCAGGGTAAGGCAGAACAGTGACCTACAGAATCATTCATTTTCAACAATTAATGAGAGTGTTATCATGTCTGTCTACAGAACCTGTTCAGAGAACGGCTATTTTTGCTAGTTATTTTATAAACAACAGTAAGCCTTCATTACCGCTTGATCGGGGAGAGGGCATGAGCCCTTTCCGCCCTACTCCTACACGCTCCTCCATACGACGCACTGTGCTGCAGGACCAGCTCTCCCCATCCGCACTACGGGAATCCAGAGAGCAGCTACAGCTACACGTACAGCTCTCATTATTCTTGGGCACCAAAATGGAGCAGCCTGCACTCAGCCGACCGCTGCCCATCTTTCACTCGAGGTGAGCCGCCACACTGGAACCGGCCACCATTATGCTCGTTCTGGGGATCTGCACCATTGTTTGATGCCATTTGTCCCAAATTTGCCTGCCCTCATAATGGCCGAAACAGCATTGGCATGAGAACCAGGCACACACATTGCTAGGCAACGCATTGGCTTCATCTCCCACAAGTCTCCGCTGGCAGGAGGAAGCTGGCCCTTCTTGAGAAGGCCCGCATTGAAAAGGCCCTGTTCTGCGCCTGTTCGTGCACTGGTGTCACTCTGGCCTTATATTACCCACCCTAAAGCACCCTTATCTGCACTACTGCCTTCACGCTGCATGGAACATTTGGACTACCACATCACAACGTCTGATGGACCACATCTGTCACGATCAGGTTCAATGACATCCCTACCTTCGTGTTTACAACTTTATATATGCCAACATGCCTGAAACGTATACTATCTGGTTTCCGATTGTCCTGAATGTTCACCATTCTATAACACTGTAAACTTATGGCTACTTTCACCTGTTCCGGCAGATCACCTTTGAGATTGTTAAGCAATATTAGGATCATATCGCCCACTTTCTTGCATTGCCCCCTCACTTTTGTTATCCCGTTAGTATGATGTCGGCTTTATAGCGTATTATTGCTGTTACATTACATGCAGACCTAGCGCCTACTACCAGGCTACCTTGCTCCCCCTACTGTCACTCATTTTGCGAGCAAACTTGGCCTGCCTACCTTCACACTAGAAGTTACCTGCAATACGTACTGCACTAACCACCTCTAACTGATAGTGTGAACGTATGCACTGTGACTAGTACCTGCTTCGTCAGTTTACACCGTATCACAAATGCTGTATTAGCCGCTCACCTATGTTAACAGCTGTTTTTTCTCATTTGCATACTTACTCTTACGAATCTAGTCGCTCATGACCTCCTGTTAGGTCACCACCTGGCCATAACTCGTGGCCACTACAGATTGCTTTCAAGTTAACTGCTACGCTTGCCTTGCCAGTTAAAATGCAGTGGCTTTATGTTCTTTTATCCCTCCTTCACACTCTCCTACTGAGATTATCACTGCAGCAGCCCACGTATCGGCTCACTGACCGCCACATTACACAATTCTGGCTCTCCATCTGGCTCCTGATACTAACACCCCTCAGCACAAGTGTCCCGGCCACTACCTCACCACAGCACTATATCTCACAACCATTTGATACCTACACATCATACGTCTATCATTCTAGGACCGTAGACAACATGAACGCTGACAACCCATCCCTTAACGCACCCTACTTATGGATACACTTTGCGGCAAAACCTACTCCCAATCAACCATGCTCAACTCACCTCTGAAACTTAAGACTAGGCTCAAGACACCGCCATGTCTCACACTTTCATGCCCTTAATCCTAATTACAAATGGGCTAGACCTCATTAGCCACTCACTACACGTATCCGGAATCAAAGACTAGGCACCAGACTCTGTTTACTTACACGCAGTCCCATTACCCTTACCAATTATCTTAGGCAGCCAACTCCAGATATGTCTATCAATCAGTCTCCACTCACCACAAGCCAGCCATGTTCCACGCTTGTCAGGAACCAGAGACTAGCTTCTAGACCGAGGGTCTCCAACCTTCACGTTAGCTAGAGCTACTTGTAGTGGAGGCCAACAGTGGAGAGCTATTAGCAGGCGATAACTGGGTGGGGATATTTATAAACCTCTGAATTCTTACCAATATTACTTTGGCCCAATTATTTCCTCTCTATAAACAGATGGAATAACATATGCCTTCACGATTATATTAAGAACTTCAAAAACCTCTTTGTTGCATTATTATTTATTAGTAGCTGTCGCAAAGAGACAGATATTTGTTGGACTACCACACAAATATCCTGTAATTGTTGTGCCCTCCTTTGCGTTTTATACAGGCTTTCTACATGCTACGCACACTATTGTTTTCCAAATGTGCATTTCACACTTCCATAAAAAAACAAAAGTAATTTCCAAATTGAAAAATGCTGCTTGTGTTCACTAGTTTTCGTTGAAATGTTTTTTTTGTCAGACACCACACATACTCTGTTATTTGTGTGCCCCTCTGTGTTCTAGCACAGGTTATATTTATAAAGATGATATATGCTTGTCATATATCACAAATAAATGCTTCTGTTGTGCTGATAGCAGTTTTCAGGAAATTAAACTGTGGGTTCAGGGCTGCCAACTTTTGATTTTCACTACAGGAGCAGAAATATCCCCACCTCTATCCTGAATACATGCAAGCAACCAGCCCAACCCATACCCTGGCCAAACACATTTTAAAGCACTTTTTCTATGATTCCAATGCTATGCGGATGACACTCATTTTCAAGCTACCCTCAGCCACCTCTTCTCCCTCCCTCATCTCTGAATGCCTGTCCACCACCCAGGAGTGGTGTGCCACCAATGATCTCTGCCTTAATGCCAGTAAGACGAGATTCTCCTCATTGGAACACCTGTTCCCTCCTTTCCTGTCACTCTCTGGCTGGCCTCCCTTGGCCCTCCTCCTGCTCCCACCTGTGAGGCTAAAAACCTCGGGGTCGTCTTCGACTCCACACTCTCCTTCTCTACTCACATCTCTGACATCTCTAAGAAGTCACACTACCAGCTGCACCTCCTCAGAGGCATTCTTCCTTTCCTCTCCTTCCCTCAGGTGCTCAATGTCTCCAGAGCTCTGGTTCTCTCTAGGCTGGACTATTGCAACCGCCTCTTTCTAAATCTGCCTGCTTCTACTCTCCGCACTCTGCAACTCATCCAGAACAGGACTGCGAGACTTGTCCTTGGCCTCAAGCCCAGGGATCGTATCTCTCCAGGACTGAATCTCTGCGCTGGCTCCTGGGGCCTCAATACCTTCAGCTCTCTCTTCCAAAATATCTTCCTTCTCGAGCTCTTCGCTCATCCGCCTCCAACTCCCTCAGGGTCAGTCGCTTCTCCAAGCAATGAGTTGGTGGTAGATCTCTTTCTTCGGCTGGGGCCTACCTCTGGAACAGCCTCCCTATCTCCCTGAAACTTGAGGAGAATCATCTCCGGTTCCAGAAGCACCTCAAAACCTTTCTCTTCGCTTCTGCCTTTTCTCCTCCTCTCCCCTGCTGACTTCCTGGCCGATACTGAAACTGCACTGGTCACCTGCACTGGTCATCTGGCAACCCCCCCTGCTCTCAAGCCCAACCCCCCCCCCCAGTCACACACCTGCACTGCCTTCCTGCTGGCAACCCCCTGCACTTAGGGACTGTTCTGTACCCTTACAGTTCCACCACTAGCACTTGACACCTGATGTCTGCACTACCCTTGCGCTTGCCACCAGCTAGCCGGACGCTACTGATTGTTATTTATTATCCCATGTACTGCACTGTCCCCTTCCCCTCGCCCCCGCACTTTCCTCCTTCCCCCTTCCCATGCACTTGCGCGATCTGAATGACACCTGGCCTAGTAGGATCATTGTCTCTCTTCTCTCTGTTCCCCCTCCCTTGCCTCTTCGCGCCTTGAAACACTTATGATATGATACAGCATTTAGTTTTGAATATATAACATCTCAGCATCGGTCTGTCAACCTGCTGAACTACCCTGGTAGGCTTCTACTGTACAGCGGGTCTATGGATCGTTTAATGTACTAAAAGTGGGTGTACATGTGTCATGGAAGTGATTTAAAGTGTTAATGTACAGTGTGGAGTTTGGAAAGAAGCCACATGAAAGAAATTGCACCATTTTTTAAATATTATTTTGAACATTTCCAGGCGAGCAGCAGTGCTACTGTGATATATTCATTGTGTGGTACAATGATCCTGATCCTGCCCCAACCCCTCTGACATCTCTGGCAAACAAGAGCAGCTTGCTTAAGCAAGACAGTGTCAGGGGCGCACAAGGCCAACTCTGGTACTACAGACGGCCTGCAGAAGCAGAACGTGAATTTGCAAGCAAATCCATGTGGCACAGCAGCCAAGCTCCCCGCCTGCAGTTGGGACGACCAGGGTTCGGATCCTGATCCAGGAAAATAACCGCAAAAACACAGCATTGAATAATTTAACTTAAAAAAGTGTTGAGCTACTAGTCGCCGCGATCGTCCATTTGGCAGCCTCTGTTCTAGACTCTATCATGCAATTTACAGACTGTTTCCTCACCCCAACTTCAAACGTTTATAAGCCCGCTCTCTCTAACATCCTAGATCCTGCACCAGCCTGCGCCAAAACCACTTCAGTTCAATTAGCGCCTAACATCTCTCGCACCAAAGACATTAGTATTAAAGGGCCACTCATCAATGCCCGATCCCTCTCAGTGCATCATTGCAGACTTTATCACTACAGAAAACTTAGACTTCCTCGCTATCTCTGAAACCTGGCTGCATGTGGCATCCAGTCCAGCCTTGTCCCTGGCAATCCCTAATAATTATTCGATTATTAGATGCGATAGGGACACTAATCAAACAAAGTGGGGTGGCTTAGCCTTTATATTCAAGAGTTCATTTGAACTCAGACCCATCCCTAACATCCAGATCCCATCAGCGGAACTACTTCCTATCAAACTCCCTATCTCTCTGAACCAAACTGCAACAGTGCACCACATCTATAGGCCCCATGGTCCCACTTCTACGTTCAGCGAGGACATCTCCTCCATCCTGGCCTCTAACACTAAGTCCAACTCGCAAATACTTCTTCTTGGCAACCTCAATTTAGGGTACCAAGATCCTAACGACTCCAAAGCCTGAGAACTAGCAAGCACACTAATGGATTGTGGCCTTACCCAACTAATCAAATAGCCTACCCACAATAAAGGATGTACCCTCGATTGGGTGGCTGGCTTGAATTGTGAGCTCAAACGGACCTCTATCACACCTTGCTTCTGGTCCGACCACCACAAAATAACCTTCTCTGTCAACTCCTACCCTCACACCACTAAATCCAACCTCGCTCCTGCTATCCACACCCGTAACAAAAAGGCTATTACCATGGAGAAACTTCTTCCTCTCATTCTTCCTTTGCTTAACACTGCATCAACTAACTGCTCCGACCCTACAGCCTTAGTTGATAGATATATCCTTACCATGCTAAAAGCCCTCAATGTTATAGCACCATCTTAACTGCGTAAACAAAAACCACGTCCCCATCTCAACTCTTGGTTTACTCCCCACCTTAGAGGACTACGCAAAAAAAAGAAAGGCTGAGGCTCACTGGAAATATGTACCATCCTTAGTCAACACAAATATCCTTTCCTGTGCCTTCTCTTCTTACAAAGAAGCCATATTAGCAGCTAAAAAAGACGTTTACAATAAACACATCCTACAAGCTGAATCCAACACAAAAGAACTCTTTAAAATCCTTAAGGATTTAGAGTCCCCTGTAACCCAATTGGATACATGTATCCCGGATACTACCTGGTGCACCAATATCCAAAAGGCACTCCTAGATAAAATCAGTATGCTCCAAACTAAAATAAACGCAAAAGAAATCAATATCTCAGATTCAGTACTCAACACGCAGTCGTACAATAATCCCACTCCCAAACATACGTTTCTCTCCTCTAACCATTTGGGAAGTTGACAATATAATTAAGAAGCTTAAACCTTCCAACTGCCAAGGTGACCTATGTCCAGCATACATCATCAAGGAGGCGGCACATGACCTTGCTCCTTTTATTATCACTTTCACAAATGCCTCATTTAAATCTGGTATCGTACCAGACAACCTCAAGGATGCGCGGGTCATCTCTTTAATCAAAAAGCCTACACTGGACCCTACCAACCCATCTAACTACAGGCCCATTACTACAGTGCCCTATCTACTGAAAATTCTAGACCGTGCCGCATACCTCCAAATTCAGGAGTACCTTGGAACCAACAACCTCTTAGGCCTCAGGCAGTCTGGCTTCTGCCCCAGACACGGAACTTAAACCGCCTTGATTGATTTAAAAACGCAAATTGAGAACTTAAAAGACAAGGGCAAACTAGCTTTGTTACTGCTTCTGGATCTATCGGCAGCTTTTGACTTGGTCGATCATCATATCCTTTGTCATTACCTCAAAACAGCTGCCCACTTCTCTGATGCTGCTAATTCTTGGATCAAATCCTTCCTGGCTAATAGAACCATGAGGGTCTTCTCAGCCTCAGCCGAGCCAGCAATTGTCCCGTGCAGAGTCCCACAAGGCTCCTGCGTCTCTCCCACATTGTACAATGTATTCACAAAGCCACTCTTTGACATTCTTGATTATCTGGGTGTCTCGTATACCAACTATGCGGATGACACCCAGATACTCATTTCCATTACAGGAGACTACACCACCAATTCCAAAGCACTTAATGATGTCTACCTTGTCATCCAGGCATGGATGGCACATCATGGGCTCTGCCTTAATGATGAAAAAAACGAGTTACTCATCTTAGGCTCTCACATCAAACTCGCTAAATAAGACTCTGCTTATAAAACCTTCACGATTGAAGGGAACAACATCAAAGTGTCCAATGACACTAAAACATTTGGCATTTACCTGGACTCAACACTCTCCCTCACTAGACAAACTAATGCTGTTGTCTCTGCCTCTGCATACACATGCAAACTCATCACCGCCTGCAGACCCTTCCTGACCACTGACAACTGCATTGTCCTTGAGAGAACCCTCATAATGGCTAAAATTGATTAGTGTAATGCACTTTACTTAGGAACTAGCCAAAAAAATATCGATAAATTACAAGTTACACAGAATAATGCCATTAGGGCAGCCCTCAATCTCCCTAGGAAATTCCACATTTCAGACACAAGATGTAACTTACATTGGCTACCAGTTACCTACTGAATTTCTCTCAAAACCCTTGCGCTAACACACAAGGCCCAGTACAACTCGGCCCCTGCCTACCTAACCGATCGCGTCACACGGCACACAGCTAACAGACCCTTGAGGTCTGCCCACTCTAACTCACTTTCTGTACCGAGATATAAGCTTCAGACCACCGGGGGATCAAGCTTTCCTGTCCTTGTGGCTAAACTTTGGAACACAATACCCCTGTCACTCAGAGCTGAACCATCCTTTCTTTCTTTCAAGAATAAAACCAAACTTGGCTCTATGAGCTTGATGTCGCTGCCTCCACATCCTAATCTACTTCATTTATTATACCTTGTTATCTTGTACACCTGTCCACCTGGCACTTTGCTATCACGTTTCTGATTTACTGAATATTAGTTATGTACCAACACCAGCTCCGTGTAACTCTTGCTTTGACCTAAAAGAACCTGATTTGCTGATTGCACCCTTTGTAGCACCCTTTGTAGCGATTGTATTTTCCTCATAACTTGTGTTCCCTGTACGCTTTGTAACAATATTATTTTCTTTGTAACTCTTGCTGCTTGGCTTGATTTCTCCCATGCGAGAAACGTTTTACTCATGTATGTAACCATTTCTTAATTAAATTATGCGCCCAGATGCCTCAGGGCAGGGTGCGCAATACAAATAAACAATATACAAATGCAAATAAACCAGGCTCGTAAACTGGCACATATGCATAGGAACATCTTCGGGGCCTTTTTAACATTTTCACTTGAAATGGGGCTTGGGGCCCTGGGTCAGCGAGCAGATGTCTCATGTTGGCTGATTTATGACAGAGAAACATTATGTTTCATTTCAGAAATGAGACATGTGCAGCATGCATATTACAGGCTGTCTTTGCCCACACCTTCAAGTTTCAGAATCCAGCAATGTGCCTATTGCCTCCTTGTCTTTTTACTCTGTTTTCCTAACATCAGTGCCTTGCAATTATTATATTTTCAGCTGATATTTAGTGTTTTGGCTTCCTGTCCTTTAATAATCTGCAGCTATTTACCACCTTGCTGCATTCTATTGATTTCATTATAATTCATGCTCCCCACGGGTCCCTCAGACTGTTTTTCCCAGCTGCAAGGCAAGGGGGCCCCCAATGAATTGGAATGGGCCCCCCCACAAACCCCGACACATCTTCAGCCGAGCCTGACTGTGAACTGAGAATAAGTGACACAATTTATATTACTCAAACATTTGCTTGTGACAAAGATGTCATTTATTAAAGAAAGATTGAAATGTATAATTGAACCATCCTCAGCCCAATCACTGTGCAAACTACAATTGCGTTACCAACACACTTCTGTCAAAGGACATTGTGCCCCGTGCCCCAAACTCAAGACCTTCTGGTGTCCTGTTGGTTCTTCTGCACCAACACATGACCATACATTTGACTTCCTAGTCCTTCTCTGGCTCTAGGGCCAACTTTCCTTTCTTTTCCGTGTGGGCCCATTTCAACATGATGGTCGGGGGCCATTTCCTTAGATCAAAAACAGTCAAAGGCACCCCTGGGTACATACATTATGATGGTGACAGGGATAATATCTTCCAATTGTCACGAGATGGCTTGCTAGCATGGCTCTTAAACACTAAATACCCACTGGAGAGCAATACACACTTCTTTGTAAGCAAGTAGCTGATGTGGAGGAACCAGTATTAAAAGGCAATGAGGGAAAACAATTCTGTATATCCCGTGGGAAATGACGGCATGAAGGGCGTCAGGAAACGCAGCTTGTAATGCAAGCCTGCAACGCGCACACTTCAAGCCCCAAAATTGCTGGGCACCCTCCTGAGGCTTAAGGTCCCTTTCATTTGAAAAGGTTGAAAGGCCCTGACGCCACCCCTTCCGGACACATTTCTACTTCCCTTTCAACCTGCTAGTCACCCGGTCTGTGTCATGCCCCGGTGACCATTTACTAATTCTCATTTCCTGGCATGAATCTTTATAAGACAAATAGCCCCATTTGTTTCATAAGGCAACCACCTTCCCCGGGCCCTCAGATGGGGCCCTGACTCCTGTGACAAAGTATCAATAATACACCAGATTGATCACTGCCAGACACTTTCTACAACTTTCATAGGCAACAACCTTTGCTACAAATTAACAGCAATGGATTGGACTGAAGGGACACCTCTTTCTCCTTCCTTCCTTCCTTCCTTCCTTCCTTCCTTCCTTCCTTCCTTCCTTCCTTCCTTCCTTCCTTCCTTCCTTCCTTCCTTCCTTCCTTCCTTCCTTCCTTCCTTCCTTCCTTCCTTCCTTCCTTCCTTCCTTCCTTCCTTCCTTCCTTCCTTCCTTCCTTCCTTCCTTCCTTCCTTCCTTCCTTCCTTCCTTCCTTCCTTCCTTCCTTCCTTCCTTCCTTCCTTCCTTCCTTCCTTCCTTCCTTCCTTCCTTCCTTCCTTCCTTCCTTCCTTCCTTCCAGTACAGGGAATCAGCAAGGACATTTCATGCATCTCTGGTGGTTGTGGGGCATTCCAGAGTGGGCGGACTCACTCCGCTAATGCACTCACTATAGAAGGTGTTTGCGACTTTACAGACTAGACAACCTCGCTCTGCCATGCACTGAACGTGGAGGTTACTTGCTTCCTTCCAGACCGAGAAGCCTCATTCTGCTGATGCACTCACTGCTGTAGTCCCCTGCTTCCTGACACCATAGGCGGTCTCACTCTGCTGATGCAATCACTGTGGAAGGCCTCCCGCATCTTTACACATTAGGCGGACTCACTCTGCTAATGCACTCGATGTGGAGGTCACTTGCTTCTTTCCCGACCCAGCGGCCTCATTCTGCTGATGCACTCACTGCGGAAGGCCCCCCCTGCATTCTTATACACTAGGCGGCCTCCCGCTTCTGTGCACTCACTGTGGAAGGCCTTTGTATACTTATACACTAGTGAGTTTAGGGCCCTTTGGAACGTGCATTTGTAATGGATGGGATCACACAGATTTATTCTGAGTCTAAATAACCAAACCAACTCAGTCTCTCAGCGATCTTTACACAAAACATAGGGGGTCATTACGAGTTAGGAGGTAACCATGACGCTATTAGCTGGGCCTGGGCCGTTTGTCCCGTGGCCGATCCACTCTGCCTGTTTTTGTTCCTGCCGCACTTCAAAGAGACTACACCTTGCTATATCGTAATGTGAGTACCCATCTACTGTTTATGCTCGGTTATGTTGACTGTCACAAGGTTGAAGCCCTAACTCTTCCCATACGCTCTAACACAGACACTCTGTATCCCTCTGTTCCCGCCATTCCGCCATAATAGTCTTGCTCCCTTCATGATACAGGGCCTCATTACACGGATGGCGGAGAACCATGGCGCTATTAGCGCCATGGTTCATGCCGGTAAAATACCGGCACTGCCTTGTCGGAAAGGGGAATTACCGCCCTATTCCAAGGTTGGCGGGGCGGTAATTCCCCCTTCCACCATTGCCCTTCCCCATTCCCATTTTTGCCCCATTGGGCATAATGGGAATGGGGAAGCCGCTAATTACGGTACCGTAATTAGCTCCCCGGGTCCCTTTGCGGGTTGGTTTTTAACGCCTGCAAAAAGCAGGCGTTAAATCCCCCAACCCGCAAAGGGACCTCGTAGTAAGGCGGTAAGGATTTACCGGTACCGGTAAAATACCGGTACCGGTAAATCCTTACCGCCATCCGTGTAATGAGGCCCATAGTCAAGGACAGTATTATTTCACTCTGCTAGTACCATATGCCATCCCATCCACGGAACTAGCATCGCGTGTGAGCAAGCTCTCCCACCCCGCCTTCCATTTTCACTTTGCACTTTTCAGCCTATATACTACGGCTCTACTGCGAGTGGAAGCCGTTTTTGAACAAGGTAAAAGCAAGCCTCATGCAACGTTGACATTGTTGGTTTAAAGTAGCTGCCATCGTCATGATGCTGCTATAAGCGGATCTGCGTGAAATGACCAAATGCAAAAGTACTGTATCCCCAGTATTCTCCTGGCAGCTTGCAACTGTAAATTATATGTGCATGCATTGTTTCCTTAGTATGCTTTAAATTGTAGGAGCATGTACTGTTTTCCTAGTATTCACGCGTCAGCTGCACTTACATATTAGCCGAGCTGCTCCTGCCACCCTGTTAAGAACCAGTCCAATCCCATGGAAAGAAACACAGCCATTGCAACAAATACACGTGTCGCAGCAGTGTTTCATTCTCAACGAATTCCCACCTACAGGTTTTACCAAGCATGGCTAGGAAACCTATGAAATCAGAGCACATTCCACCCACCCACTTCTTGCCTTCCCTCGCTTGCAAACCACCTGACCACAATGCCCCACCCCCTGGGGCCCCCAAACTCTTCATCAACACGCTGCAGCACAGACTTATCAGGCTTGGGAGTCGCACCAAACCTCTCCACTGCGACAAACGACCCAGATCCATTGGCACCAGAAACAAACTATTAGGCCTGCGCTCCTATAATGCTTCAGAAGGAAACCACTCCAAGCACACCACTCGCTGAACACACACCGGGGTGCACTTGCCACAAGTGGCAGCCAGCTCTTTAAAAGACACAATGACCACCCTGCCTTCCACACACCACAAAAAAAATTTTTTTATTATTTAAAAGTTGTTTTAATCAAGTATATCTTGATTTTTCAACATACAAAATTAACATAACGTATTTAAAATTAAAAGAGAACATATTATGAAAAATAAAATTGATATTAACAAGAATTACGTCCATATGCAGATTTACATAGTCAATAACAACAAACTAATTAGATACAGATTTATACCTAATCACTTTAAACAAAATAAGAGCATTCAAAAAACAAGTAATAAGATAAATCCTGTATCTAAAACCTGATTAGTGAACTTCCTTCAGTGCGACTTTGCACACTAACTTTGCCTTTGAGTCCCAAACTATACAAAAAACTCAATATTGCATATCTAACAACTTTCAATTGACTATTAAATAGGAGAGACCAGCAACGTGTTTGAGACATGGTCATGTACCCAGTAAATAAATGTTCAAAATGCACAATTCTTTTTGCTTGCAAACTTTGGCATTCAACACATAAGTGTTGCATTGTTTCAATGGCTAATTGACAAAACCGACACAAAGCATCGTCTTTTCTGATAATTCTGCGATGGCACAGAATTTCTTTTATGGGCCAGATATTTAATCGAAATCTTAAATAATCATCCCGCTGTCGGGAATGTGGGAACATCATTAGGTAACTTTCTGTTTCCCCATAGCGCTTTAAGGCAAATGGGTTTTTCTTAAACTTTTTGTATAGGAGACATGCAGATCTTGTTTTTATCCAGTCATCCTCCCATATCCGTTTTTTTGCCTTAGTGGGATTGCCTAGCAATAGTGCCATTGAAAATCCAATATTAATAATTATTTTTTCTGCTTGATTTCTCCAAGACACTGCAAATGGATCATCAGATCTTAAAAGGTAAATAGCAATCATTCCTAACAACCCATGATGATTAACACTTAATATGCATTTGCGATACAACGAGCATAGCCTCCACTTATAGATGGCATATAAAGACAGGAGTCCTAGCTCGTGTCGCAGGATGCAAATGGGTTCTGACAATGGGAGGTTGAGAGCACGCTTCCAATAGCATCCTTCCATAATGGCCCAGTATTGATATGATTTTCCCAAGACAGCCTCTGAACCATAAAGAATTACCGGAATACATTTTTGTCTATAATAAACCAATAATGGTACTATTGAAAACTTACAATATTTACTCCTTATTAGTCTGCTTTGTGATATAGCCGTCGTTAGACGCTGTTTTAGATGTTGATGATTCGCATTCTTATCTGGTGAATTACTTATGAAGACCCCCAAATAGATGTAAGAGGAAACTGAAGACAGGTTGACATTTTGTAAAGGCCATTTGTAGGTGGCTTTCCTTTGCATGCTTTTGCCAAACTGCATAACCTTTGTTTTACTTAAATTAAAGGAAATACAGTTCTTTTTAGTGTAGGTATCCAACGCACACAAAAGTGCCCGTAATCCTTTGGGAGTCTTTGAGAATAACACCATGTCATCAGCATAGAGTAGGTATGTAACATTAACCCCATTAATTTTGGGTGGATCTGCCACAGTTTTACTGAGGTCTACACCAATGTCTGAGATAAAAAAAAGTAAATAAAGCAGAAGCTAGCAAACAACCTTGTTTCAACCCACATGCAGTCTTAATTGGGTCAGACAATAGTCCCTCACTAGAAAGTTTGATTTGTATCGAGGTATCTGTATGTAAGTCAATTATCCACTTGACAATTGACCAGGGACATTTTTTATCCATAAGTTTTTTAAAAAGAAGTTCACGAGGAACAGCGTCAAACGCCATTTTAAAATCTATAAAAGCTGTATAGAGTGGCTGGTGTTGGTGGGAAGCCTTCTGAATAATACTTGTAAGGGTAATAACATTTATAGTCGTCCCATTTCCAGGCAAAAATCCTGTTTGGAAGATGTCTCAATAGTTATTTTCTTCCAACCAAATGTTAAATCTATTCAGGATTAGTCGGGCGAAAATTTTCCCAGGACAATCCAAGAGTGCTATGGGGCGGTAAGCAGCTGGGTCATCGCGCTCCCCTTTCTTAAATATGGGCAGAATGATGGACTTCTGCCAAGATTTAGGAATGACCCCTGTCGAGATGACTTTGCTAAAGATCTGATGGAGGATCATTGCCCATTCTTGTGGGTGATCTTTAAGTGTGCTATTATGGAGACCATCCGGGCCTATTGCCCTCGAGCGACTCAGGTTTTTAATACATATCAGTATATCATTGACGGTGATGGTAAAG
The DNA here is from genome assembly GCF_040938575.1 of Ambystoma mexicanum. NCBI lineage: Eukaryota > Metazoa > Chordata > Amphibia > Caudata > Ambystomatidae > Ambystoma > Ambystoma mexicanum. The sequence continues at coordinate 1,336,462,741 of NC_090924.1, forward strand.
AAATGGGACCAGCCTAGGGAGTATGTCTTTGGAATCAAGTTCGAGAAGGACGATGCATAAAGCTTTTCACAGTAAGTTTTCCAGATTGCATTTGGAATAGCATTTATTTGAACAGCATCCTGTGTTCTATGCGTGGCCTCATTTAGGCAAGTCCATATACCACTAGTGGATTTCTTAATAATCTGGGACATCATGGTTTCCCCATTTTGCTGATAGCGCACAGCTCTCTGACCCTTTAGCCATGTTCCATAGGATGCTTTTAATTTTGTTTTAAAAAGCAAACGATGGGTTATAGGGACAAATTTTAAATTACGTAGGTCTCTTCGCAATTCAGCTTTCTTAGACTGTACTATTGGGTCAAAGGGATGACAATGTTTATGACGAACACTCAGGTCTGGCTGTTTTACCTGCTTAAACAAATGCATTACTGTAACATAGCAGTCCGTTGACCCAGAAGACACAAGCAGGGCCTCATGAAACTGTTTTAGTCGATTTCTATTCCATCTCACTCGCGTACCGCTGTTATTTACAAAATTTGGATAGGGATGGGTCTCAACCAGAGGCGAAATTACAGATGATGACCTTGAATATCGCATAGTTAGCTTATTATGATCACTATGGTCGGTTGCAACGACTTGCATAGATTGTACATAGTTTAAAAATGTCTTATGGACAAAAACATAGTCAAGTATTGCCCGTTGTGACCCTCTACTCCATGTATACTCAGCAGGGATATCCCCTACGATGGCACCATTCAGCATTACAAATCCTCTCTCGTGCATCATATTTGTCCAAGTTAATTCATCATCAGTATGTTCAGTATAAGTTTGTGATAACAAATGGAGATTTAAATCCCCTACTATGATGGTTTGACAAATGTTACCTTCAAAAGTCAGGCGATCGAGAATCGAATTTAGTGACCCAAAAAAAGATTCTGCGGTCATATTACCTCTGCTCCAATAAATGTTGACAATAACCAAAAGCTCACCACCTCTCTGGAGTCTAACAATTTGAAAATATGAGGATGGAGAGACTCATTTTTCACTTACAAAACCTGTAGCTTTCTTGACTGCAAGCAATAGACCACCACTGGGTCGACCTCTATGATGTTGAATGGCCGGAGTTATAATTACATCATAGGACGTCCAGATGGGGCAGTCAACAAGCCAGGTTTCCTGTAAGGCTACCAGATCATAAGTTGCCAAATCTCTACTAGCAAGGTCAAATAAATGCTTATGGCCTCTCGTATTCCACGAGAGTAGGCTACCTGTACCGGCATTATATTATGATCTAGCAAAGTAGTCCTGGGATGCCACCATTCGTGGAGCAGAGTTTACAATCTGATTCGATTCTCTATTCTTGATAGACTGATATGTCCTGATTTGAGCTTTGTCCATCACATTATTTGTTATAAAAGGGTCTTGAAACAAATTAAAACCCAATTCATATAGGACTGTTTTAGATTGCCACAATATATTCATTACAATTGTCGATTGAAGATGGATTCTTGCTTCAGAGGGGTCATTTGTATTAATAAATTCAACCAAGGTTATATCTGTTGATGATATATCAGACAGGGACGGGATTTCACTGCATATGTTCAAAATGCTAGCCCGATTTAATACATATTTGGGATAAGGGTCTTCGCGACATCTAATCACTAGGCAATTAGACTTGGACTTGACTTGTAGTTTATTACCATCCTTAAAATTCATATTGTGGGCTTGAGCATTTGTCTGGAGACAAAGGCTTGATGACATATCATTTCCTTGCGCTATTCGATTGCCCAACTGCGCCGGACCCTTTAATAACTGGCTCACGTCAGGATAACGCAATGATTGCATACCTCCAGCCCCTTGGCAACTTTGGCTGGCTTCGCCGATATAAGCTGCAATCGAAGATTTTATGATATCTCGAATGTCCTGGGTCTGAATGGCAGCTTCAGGCCACGACATCTGTTCATGTATTTGCGAGATGCCATGTTGTTGGGGCAAGGAAACACCCGAGACATCTACTGATTGACGGGGCAGGGCTGAAAGCTCGGTTCGGCCAGAAGAGTCAACTTGCAATGGAAGAAAGGGGCCTAATTTTGTATTCACACCATTTTGTAGGTGGGTTTGACTAATTATTACTGTTTTTGGATTTTCCACTAAAGCAGAGGTCTTCTCCACATTAAAACCCTTAGTTACCATGGAACTTACACTGTTCAAAGGTTCGGTAGAAGCCCCGGGTATGTCTGACATGTATGATTTGATGGATGTTCTAATTTCCTCTCTGAGTACCGCTAAATTCACTTGACTCAGAAGCCCATCACTCCCACCCGTGGGTGGCCTGGTCTGTATGTCAACTTGTCCCACATTACATGGTCCTACACCATCGAAGTTATTATCACTGGGGTCAGTATTATTTAATGTTTTTGGAGAATTAGTGCACCGTGCCGAGTCTTGGGCACCCATGCCAGCTGAAATAGTGACCAAATCGTCCAGGGGCCCGTAAGGCATGAAGGTTTGAATAGCTTCTTTGGGGCCTGATTTTACCAAATTGTCTTTTCCAAGTTTTGCAGTTTGTTCACGTCTAGAAAGGGCTTTGATGAACTTACGGCCTGCAACCTGGGAACTGGCACCTCTGCCTTTCGTAAATAGTTTTCTGGAGGCAGTGGGCAGCGGGTCAGTAACTACCGCCGATGTTTTAGTTAGATTCATCGTAATAGGTTTAGATGAAAAGAATGTATTGTTTGGCAATACTGTGGTAGGTAAGGTCTCTTTCTCCTTGATCAGGCCATCAGGGTCATGGGTAACTATGCTATCAATACATTTGTTGAGATTGTTTTGTACTGTATCTCTATTGGATATAGATGGATCAGATTCAGCAACCATTTGCACGGCTGGTCGATTACAACAATTGGGATCTACCTCACACAGACTTCGGTTATTTTCTGTTTCAGACAGCACACACACTTGTATACAATCAGCATTCATTATGCTACATGAATCAGGCCGATAGCCTTGAACAGTCTCAACATTGGACCGCAAGGTCACTTGCTCGACAGGCGGTTTTTGTGAAAGCACCGCTATACCGTTACTGCATTGCTCTAGTAGGATGGTTTGATGATTGAGCTTACCATCTAGTACTTCGTAAAGTTTCGCTAATGCAAGCAACGCAGTATTCATGGCGCTAAGAGTATTATTAAGCGCCGGGGCTTCTGGAAAAGAAAACCGCTTGGAGCAGTTCTTATTAATGAAAAAGTCAGACTCTCGATGGGGTTCCTCAAACCTTGTCCTTCGAGGAGTCGGAGCAATGAAACAGGGCGATTCATCAATACAATTGGAGTTAGACATTTGATTATTGTCTGGGGGGGTTTGGTGACAATTTTCAGTAGGCTTCACCCCTCCTCCAGAATTGCTTACCTGGTTTTCTGGCCCCATTGTATTATCTGGCTGTAATTGAATTAAATCCCCAGTATTTGAACAAATGTACATAACATCAGCTAAGGGAGAGCTCGGTCCTCCCGAAGTGTTCACAAATTCCATGACTTCCATGACTTCCTCATCAATTTCCCCTGCTCGAACAAGCTCCTCATGGACAGCACACAAACAATGTTGGGCTGCCACTAAGCAACAAAAGGGCTCCAACATTGGCTGCGTGCACACATCAAACCGGGGCCGGGACTCTCCACCACCCTGAGGATCATCCAGAGTACAGGCTGTCACAAGAGTCAAATCAGTCACTTCGCTTGAAAGATTGGGGGTTACATGTACATCAGCGACAATCAATGTACTAGGGATTTCATTCATATTTTCGACTTCAACAACACCAATGGATTTTACATGTGTGCTAGTAATGGACAAAGGTCCAGAACTATCACTCACACTGGCCTCAGCCAACACGCTCTCTAACCCAGTCTCCGAACATAATGATTGTATTGGGGTCAAAGGTGGCGGAGGACTGGTTAACACACACACATTAGACCCACTCTCTAGGCTGGACAGGGTGTCTTGGGAATAATACAAACGAATGTCAGATGAAAGTGATATTGAGCGCTGGAGATTATGCTTTTTGCGGTTTAGTCTATTATTAATTTTGTTCGCTGCCATTTCTAAATTAAATAATTGGCCAGGATTAATTACAGGCATGCCTGATGTTAATTTGAATTTTTTACTGACCGTAGTTGACATAATATGTTGGTGATCAATTAATTAGGCAGAGCGAGAGAACAGCCGCAGCACGCTTGCACGCGAGACAGCAAGACAGCCCACTCAGCAACCACTCTTGCTAAACGCGTGCGCTAAACGCGCAGCGTTGATGGTTTTGAAGAGGTTGCTGGGAAAGGGGCAGGCAGGAAGTCGAGAAATGACCCAAAAATCGTCAATGACATGGACTGGTTACACAATGTACTATGGAAAAACAGAAAAAATAAGAGAAATGAGCCACTATTCACTGAATAAAGTCAATCAATTCCTTAGTAGACCCTTTTAAAAACAATTTGTACCAAAGTTCCAGTTCCACAGAAGCAAACAAAGTCCAATCCAAAATCGATCTTTGCACAGGACACAGGACACAGGAACAGCGTGGGAGACAGCAAGACAGCCCACTCAGCAACCACTCTTGCTAAACGCGCACGCTAAACGCGCAGCGTTGATGGTTTTGAAGAGGTTGCTGGGAAAGGGGCAGGCAGGAAGTCGAGAAATGACCCAAAAATCGTCAATGACATGGACTGGTTACACAATGTACAAAGTTCCAGTTCCACAGAAGTAAACAAAGTCCAATCCAAAATCGATCTTTGCACAGGACACAGGACACAGGAACAGTGTGGGAGACAGCAAGACAGCCCACTCAGCAACCACTCTTGCTAAACGCGCCACAAAAATACAATGCTAGAGAATTTCCCCTTGCAACTTGCTTTGATAAATGCTAGGTCACTCCCAGCTCATGCAACAGAAATCCATGACCTTATCACCAACTTGGACCTAGATCCCTTAGCCATCACCGAAACATGGCTTAATGAAGACTCTGGACCAGCCATCTCTCTAGCCCTCCCGTCAGGCTACACCATTTCTTGACAAGAGAGACCAGCCGCCAAAGGTGGGGGAGTAGCCCTCATAATCAAAGATACGCTAGCAGTAAGACAAACTGCGTCACTTTTGGGTGAGATTGTAGACTCCCTCTCGGTCAAACTCTATCTCACCTAACAGCACTTGCTATACATATAGCATACTGCCCGCCTGTCCCTTCTCTGATTTTCAAGACAATCTACTCCATCTTCTCAGCGATAATCTAAAAAACACCACAAAATCCATTCTTCTAGGGGATTTTGATCTAGGTTTCAATGATAACAAAGGTAAACAAACTAAGGCCCTAGCCAAAGCCCTCCTGGACCTTGGTTTCTAGCAAAAAGTAGTCAACACCACTCCAAAGGTCGTATCTTAGACTGGGTAGTGGACCACAATTGTGGTGTGGACATCACCTTATTCACTTCTTCATCCCTAGCAACTGCAGTACTCCCAAAGTACTCACACCTGCTCCGCCTGCCCTAGCGCGAAGCTCTAGGAACCTTACCAAAGAAAGGATCCGCCCATTCCTAGAGCTCCCAGCCCTTAACCCCCACTTCTCCGCAGACCCTTCGGTGCTAGTGGACCTCTACAACACCACTATCAAAAATGCAGTAGACTCTATCGCCCCACTAGTGACCAAGAAAGCCAAAACAAAGAAACATGCTAACTCTTGGTTTTCTACTGAGCTAAAAGAGCTACGCACCGGCAAGCGCAAGACGGTTAGCAAATGGCAAGCAGCCCCTCATGCCTCCACATTACTTGCCTACAAAACCCTTGCTGCTCAATACAAAAAAAGATTGTTCTAGCAAAATCAACAGCTTATAACGCCAGGATCTCCAATGCTACATCTGAATCTAAAGAGCTTTTTTTGCGATTTTTAAAGAACTGACCACCACAACCATGACAACCCAGGTCTTCGTTAAAGATGAATCCTGCGGAGGAGACACAACACAGCGAGCGGGTTGGGGGCAGGGCTCCTGTGCGCTGACCCACGGGAGCGGATGGGTGGATCCCCGGGGTCCTGCCTGGGCAATGCGGTCAGCGCCGGGACTGGTCCGTGCCCCCCCCAAACCCTCTAGCGGGGAGAATACCAGCGAGATCCGATGAGGAAGTCCCACTGAAGGGCCTACCTGCTTCCTCCTCTTCCCCCCACCCCCACCCCTCAACACAAAGGAGGAAACCACTACCAACAATGCCCTGGCGGCCAGGAAATGACCCGCGCGGGCCCACGGATAGCAGGACAGGGGGGGTCTCACAACCTCCCGTGGAGGAAGGCATAGGGCCCCCTGCCACTAGAACAACAGGGACTGGAACGACCCAGGAGAAGGGGTGCACACTGCCATAGTGAACCCCCCTAGAAACAGAAAACAGCACCAAAGAGGCAAGAAGGGGGACCCTTGGACACCACCCCCGGACCCGCGGGGGCATAACCGTGACCCCAATCACCCCAGAAGAGAGGGTATGGAAAGGAAGGGAGAAGCCCCCATGTTGTAGATAGCGGGGGAGAGAACCACCCCACAGACTCTCAGAAAGGGCTAGGGAGTAGGTGGAAGAAGCGAGCCTCGTCTGATCCCCATTTCCTGTGGGCAGGTTACTACCAAAGACAATTGGCTGGATGGTGGCACAGCACCCCCCAAACTGGAGAAGCCCTCCCAGGAGACTTCACATAAGCAGAGGACGGGGTAAGGACTGTGAAGACGCCCGCCACAGACCTGTCCATCCAGAGTGTGCATCACTGTCGTTCATTACGACATTCAACGCATAACCCAGGGCGAAACACGACAGAACCGCACTGAAGGGGATCAGCCAGACAACCCAGTGTGCCGAGCTCCCACGACACCAGCAGAAGGACCGGGGAGACCCAACATGCTAGAAACTACCACACTAAAGGGAGAAGGGCCCGTGTGGCTTAACTCAGGGGTGGGCGCACGCCATGAATAGGCTCTCGGAGGGACGCGCCCAGGAAGAGTTATCAAAGAGGGTGGATAATCCAACTCAGATCCCCCAGAAGCCACACAGTAGAAACTTCCCACAGGGATTGAGCCGTACCCCTGCGATGGAAATCTGAACGTACCGGACCGTGACCGACCTTCCCTACACAGCCACATGAACTGGGAGTAAACTCTACAGGGGTACCGCTTTCATGAGACAGAAAACACCCAGAACAATCTGATTTGTGTGGTAGGACTGGCCCAAGAGGGAGCTACCCCGATAGATCCCTCAGCGATGGAAAAGGGCTTTGCCTCCGTCCTCCAAGAAATAAGGGACATGAATCCGGACATAGCCCAAAAACTAGAAGAAATGGACCAGAGGGTCAACAAGGTTGAGGATAGACTACTCCAACTGGAAACCAATCAATCGCCATCCACGGCACAGGAAGGACAAATAGACATGAGATTGGCAGTGCTGGAAAATAAAGATGAGGAGAGAACCAGACAGATGGACAATTTTGAGAACAGGGAGAGGAGGAACAACCTCTGGATTTCCGGTGTGCCGGAAGCAGAAGGGGAGACGGAAAGGGACGTACGCAGATTCGTGAGAGACATAATCAACCTCCTCTTCGAAAACGAACTAACCATGGATCCCACTATTGACAGGGTGTACAGGGCGAGGGGTAGGGCAGGAGGACCCCGATCCATCCTGGTGCAATTTCACTACTATACGGAAAAAACAAAGGTGCTGGAGGAGGCCAGGAAAGTCCGGGAGATCACGTACAACGATGCAAAGATATCCATCTTTCAAGACCTCTTAGCGTAAACACTGGACAAACGGAGGATGTGCCGCTCCCTGACCCAGCACCTGAGAAAAACAGTTGTATGTTATAGATGGCAATACACCTTCTCATTGGTCTTTCAATTGTAAGAGGATTCAATTCAGCACTACAGCCAAGTTAACGTCAGTCTAGAATACTGAATGAAAACCCTTATTGATATATCTTTAGGTCCAGTTCATACGTTCTGGATGACTACCCTTGTATAACACCCCTCTCTTGGAATCCCCCTGACCCCACTGAGCCAAGAAGTAATTCTGTTTTGCAAGTTTAAAAGGTTTATTTGATAAATTAAAATATATATCACACTTTTTAATAAATTAATAATTGAATATCACACTTAATCTGATATGGTAAATATTAACAACGGAGAATCTGGCACTAGCACACTTCTTTAATCACTAATGAGTTGACATGAAATGGATAAGGTAGCACACTGGTAAATAGGAACAAAAGTATAATGTGGTAGAGGATGCTTTATGTAAGCTCAGGTGGATGCAATATTCAATGAATGCAGTACAGAAAATACGCAATATGATTTCAACCAAACAATGTAATCACTTTTCTCTGGCTATTCACTCCCCCCCTCTTTATGCAATGCAAGGAAATGGGAGGAAAGCACACAGTTCTCAGAAATGCAATCAATGTAATCAGTTCAATCCAGCAAGCTTAGACAGAAGTTTGAAAACACAGGCAAATGCTTTGATAGGTGCTAGCAATGAATGAGAAATATGCTGGAAACGCTCTTAATTCCCTTTTAGAGGTTCAGGATGAGTGGTATCTAGTTAATATTAGTCCAGGCTCACACTAGCAATGATGCAGGGATAGTTAGCAGGTTAAACGAATTTCTGGCAAATGAAATCAGGCAGCAGCAGTTTTTTTACATGTGAAGAAATTGCAAATCGCGGCAAAATTCGCGGATGCGCCGAGCGCTATTACAAAGGAACCGCAAGGACTATCTCTACCGTTTTGGGGTCCTAGGAAAGCCTGGGATCTCAGCTTCCAAATGAAAGTTATTGCAAGTCTCTAGCCCAAACGGTTGCGGAGATATGAGTAATTTAGTAAAGGTCGTTTTTGGTTTTGTAAATTTTAAACGCACACTTTTTCAAAATGACAAATTTTACTAGAAATGACAGGTGACAGATAGGAGGCAGTTCTACTTAGGTTAAATAGATTGAATTAGATGAATTTAAACTAAGAGATGTGTTCTGAGTTTTGCTAAGTACTCACAAGAGATTTTGAACAGGAAAGCGACTTGGTCATGATCTTCAGTCTGGTCAGGTCTTTCCGGATTCTGCTCACAGCGCCTGGTCTGGTCTCGGCTAGGCACAGCACTGCTTTCTCTCTGGTCTGGTCTCTGCTAGGCACAGCACTGCTTTCTCTCTGGTCTGGTCTCTGCTAGGCACAGCACTGCTTTCTCTCTGGTCTGGTCTCTGCTCTGGATAGATTGAAGTCTCTAGTTTGGCTTTCTGGAGTTTGATGGAGGTAAGTATGGATTTTTCCGGCAGGGCTTCCAGCGGCAGATGAAATTGAATGTCTCTATGTGTCCTGACTCTCTGCCTTTATCTGTTTCTTGAGAATGGGTGTGTGTGTTGCATCACTAGACTTGCCCCTCTCATTCGTCATTGGTCAGGCTTCCATTCCTCCGCTTGATTGGCAAACTGAACTGTGAGTCAGATTGATGTCATTTTATGATCTCTTGAAACAACCTCCCTTATCATCTGTGCACCCAAATATATATATGATCAAAATCCATACTTCAGAGTTACACAGTTGTTTGAAATTACATATACATGGTGTGGCTGAATTTAGCCATGTCTATGTCCAAATCTGCTCATTCTCGGAGCTTGCATTCAAAGAGTGTACATAATTGACTTTTTAACTGCTTTTTCAATTTCCGACATGGACCCAACTTTACATACATGTGTGCAGGGGGTAGGGACATTAACTGATGAAGTTTCAGATTTTTAACATGCACACATTTAGAGTAATATCCACTTTTCCGCTAAAACCCCCCTGAACATACCACCGGTTCCCACCACGTCTTAAACTGTGGGCAGAAAAATCACAAGAATTATGGTATCATTTATAACATTTTCACATGTCCGCACTATGAATTATCCCCCTTTTTATAAAACCATATCCTTGCTGCAGGGGTGTGTCTTTTCAGGTCACATGGTACAGAAACCAGTCTTTCCAGTTTCTGCCAAGCCAGCTTGCTTCTCACAGGCAGTGCCCCTCCCAGCTTCTCCAGGAGGAAGCCACTTTTTTACGACGTCTGTAATAAAAACCTTTGCCTGAGTGGAGAGGGCTTTGTTCACTCTCTGGCAGAGCACAGGAAATTCAATTATCAGATAGATGGCATATCCTTAGTGTGGGCAGCAAAAGGAACATTGGCCTGGGAACATAGTTGTGACTCAAGTTTCACTCCTGATGGGATCCGTTGCTAGGCAAAATCAAGTTCCTTAAGCCAGACCTTCAGCTAACTTTTTGTTGCTTTTAAAATAACTTGTAATTTTACACATGCAGCTAGAATGCTGATTCTAAGTGCAAAACTATGACATTTCAACAGTTACAAAGGCATGTGACACCAAACATAGGTCACTCATTTAATTTAACATTTTCGATTTTGGTGGTTTTAAATCCAGTTGCAGTTAGGCTTAAGCTGCTGACTCCATAGCATTTTTGTTATAAGCATTGTTTTTGGGCTCTTCATTTCCCAGATTTTGTAGGCACACAAAACTCCATTCTGCCAAATGTCTGCTGGTGTTCAGTGAATATTTTGCACATGTTGCAAGGTTTGAAATAGGCATTTTGCTTGCCTTCAGAAAAACACACAGTGGGTTTTAAAACGCCGGCTTTTGGATAGTGGTGAGTACTGGTACTGCACCCATTTTTGGGATTTTCTTGGATTAATGCATTCTAAACAGGAATGGTTCTTACATGGTAGTAAATCCTTGCTTAACATTGTTTTGATGGGGCTCCTTACAGTAAGATGGTTATGTGGAACCCCACAAAAAGGGTTGAATCTTTAAAGTGGTCCAATGAGTCACGATTTCAGCAACTTTTTGACATCAGTAAAAGTGGATTTTGTTAACAAAGACCTTTCTTTACCCTGGTGGGTGGCAAGTTAGGTAACCATTTTGGTGTGCGCACAACTGCGCAGCTTTCCTGGATTTCGGCGCACATGTGGGTTTTCCGCCATCTTGAATTTCCTAAGCCCACAGCACCAAATGTTGTAGCAGGGTAGCTTAAACGTGGGTCAGGACACCCTACAAGCCCCCCCACGTGACTGCACTTTGAGTTTGGGTCGATGGGGAGTCGCGTGCCCAAGGGTTTTGACCCACGCACCGGTCTGTCCGCATAATCTTCTTCCTCTTCTGTAGATGGCACAGTTCAGCATCTTCTTCTCCATCCGGTCAGATCGATCAGTTCTCCTCGCCGGTCCTGATGGGAAGATTGGGCGGTACCCCGGGCCCGTTGTGTCTTTGCTCCCGGTCTCCGGATCGTCCTTCTTGGTCATCCTTCATGGTTTCATCTCTCCTAGGATGATAAAGGAAGAGCGGCAATATCTACTCATAGACGATTTTTTTTTCCACCACTGTTGAGATAGTGGGGCAGCATATGCATTTCATCGTAACGAAATATTACATTCTTATTTTGAAAAAAAAAAAAAACAGCATCACTAGAGACAGTTTCATGTAAATCACAATATTTTAGAGACTAGATGTGGTAGGTTTTATGATTGGAACTGAATTAGTCTGATACAGTACCCGCTAGGATTCCAGAGGATTCCTCCAGTTGTTGCAGAGTGTGCCTGGGATGGCAACATTTCAACTGGTTTATGTGGACCCACTTGTCTTCCCCCTCTGCCGAACCACCTTTGGGGATGCGGATCTTGTAGGCCACAGGGGAGATCTTATCGACGATCTCAAAGGGTCCCTTCCATGTAGGCAAAAATTTGCGCTGCTTGGCCTGGTTCCTTTGGAAGTTGTATAGATAGACCCGGTCTCCCACCTGATATTCCTTCCTGGAAGTTTTCAGGTCATAATGGGTCTTCATGCTATCAGTCGATCTTTCTAGATTCCGCTGAGCATAAGCAAAAGCATGTTGGAGGTGTTTCCTTAAATTCTCTACATACTCATGAGTAGTGGAGGCATTTATCAGTGTCTGCTCTTGGGTCCTGTAGAGCAAATGCTGCGGAAGCACCATCTTGCGCCCAGTCATCAACTCAAATGGTGACATTTTGGTTGCAGATGAAGGGGTAGATCTGATGGCCATTAGGACCAGAGGTAATCGGATATCCCAACTTGGCCCAGAATCTGCCACAAACTTCTTTAATATGCTCACAATTGTCCGGTTATATCTCTCTACTGCCCCAGAAGAAGCTGGCCGGTAAGCAATATGCAGCTTTCTCTTGACCCCCAGTATCTCCCACATCTTTGTCATTACCTCACTGGTGAAGTGGCTACCTCTGTCTGACTCAATCCTTTGAGGTAGACCAAAACGGGAAAAGATGTGGTTAATCATCAAGGCAGCTGCAGTTTCTGCCTTGCAATTTGGGGCTGGGAGACATTCCACCCACTTGGTAAACAAGCATGTGACGGTCAACATGTACTTATTCCCCCTAGCCGAGCGAATCACGGGGCCTACGAAGTCGATTTGTAAATCTGACCATGGCAGTGTCATTCCCCTCTTTTGTAAAGGCGCCCGGTGTGTGAGGGATGTCGGCTGAAATTGTGCACACACAAGACACCCCTTCAAGTATTGGTCGAGGTCCTGCCCCATGTGTGGCCAGTATGCAACCTCTCTTAAGATTTCCAATGTTGTGTGAAACCCCCTATGACCGGCGGTGGCCGCATCATGGGCGTGACTTAACATCAGGCTTCGGAATGAGGTAGGAACCACCCACTGATCGTGGCCAGCTTTGGATTTCCTTACCAGCAAACCGTCTTGGATCCGGAACATTTTTGGACATTTCATCAACACTCTTAGGTCCTCTTTCCCAATGTAATCGGTATCCGTCAGGGGAAAGTTCTCAGGGTCCTCAAGGTGCTGGTAAAATTTACCAATTATTGGATCCCCCTTCTGAGTAGTAATCAAATCAGCATCAGGGGTCTCCTTACTCCATTGTGCAATTGAAAGGTCGTTGTGAGCATTTGTCTGGGACCTAGTGATGGCAGTGACCTGGATTTCCCCCAACAGGGACTCAATCTCAATTAGATCCCCTTGGATGGCCCCGGTTTTGGCCAGCTGATCAGCTAAGTCATTTCCAGTTTTGTCTGGTCCCTCTACTTTGGAATGACCCTTGATCTTCTTCCAATAGATGGTCATCCCATTCGAGGTGACCAGATCATCAATGTTTTGGATCAACTTCCCATGTTCCAAGGGTTTGTTGTTAGCACATACCATGCCTCTGGTCTTCCAATTAACCAGGTGCTCCACGAACCCGTTCCGTACATAATCCGAATCTGTGATTATGACCAGTTCGTGGAGTTGATGCTGGACAGCAGTGAGGATGGCCTGATGCACAGCCATCAATTCTGCCACCTGACTACTTCGGGGACCAATTTTGTATCCAGCGGAGGGTTCTGGGGACTCATTCACCCATGCATTCCCTACGCCAGCCACCAGTTCTTTCTCCCCGTTGTTGTCGACATGGTAAGAGCATCCATCCACATACACAGTGGGCATTCCCGCACACTTGTCTTCTTCAAAGACTTTGTGGGGGGAATTAAGGTATGCCTCCATGTTGTCCTTTATTTTTAGACTTTCGTCCTCGAGACAGTTTTCTCTGGCACAATCATGCAAGTCAGCCAGACCTTGCGCGAGGGGACTCTTCTTGTTTTGGCCATATCTGACCTCCACAGGAAAGCCTTGCATTGACAGAATCCAGGAAGTAATTCGGGAATTACTCACATTTCCGGCCCGGATTCTGTCACTTTGGAGATATTGCAGAGGCTGGTGTGGAGTCTCCACTATGATGTGTTCCCCCTGGATAAACGGGCGGTAATTCTTCAATGCCCACACCGTTGCCAGGAGTGCCTTCTCACAATCGTTGAATTTTTCCTCCACAGAGGATAAAGTTTTGCTCGCATAGGAGATTACTTTATTGACCTTGTCATGCTTTTGATATAATACTGCCGTCAAGCACGTATTAGAGAACCCCGTCTCCAGGAAGAACTCCTTGTTTCTGACAGGGTAAGCTAGGCAAGGCGCTTGTGAGAGGCTTCTTTTGAGTTGTTTTACTGCCTCGGCTTGTTCTGGACCCCATTCCCACTTGACCCCCCCCTTCAGGAGATGAATCAGGGGTCTGGTGATCTCTGCGTAGCCCTCAATGAACTTTCTGCTGTAATTAGTCAGTCCAAGGAGGCTCCTTAGTTCCCGCAGAGTTGTGGGGTCTTTCAGTTTCTGAAGTGCTTCCACTTTCTTTTCCTGGGGACAGAGACCCTGAGGAGTAATCTCATGCCCCAAGAAATTAACACGGGTTCTACACCACTGTGCTTTCTGAAAGGAAAGTTTTGCTCCGGCGGCCCTCAACTGTGTCAGAACATAACGGATCTCTGCTATGTGTTCCTCCACAGATGAACTTTTGATGAGGACATCATCTACATAAGCCAGGTTACCCCTCGTACCCAGGTCGGGCATGGCCTTATGTAGGAAAATATTGAACTCATTACCGGAGTTAAGGTATCCGAAGGGAGTCCGGGTCCATGTGTACTGCTGGCCCCCAAAGGTAAAAGCCAGCTTGTATTGGTCCTCCCTACTGACAGGCACGGTCCAGTATCCATTGGTCAGGTCTATTGCAGTGAATACCTGTGACCCCTGAATCTGGGCCAGCCCTTGGTCAATGTAGGGAAGAGGCCATCGGGAAGTGTGGACCCGTTTGTTGAGCTCCCTGAGGTCAGCGCAGAGTCTCCACTGGCCGTTTGGCTTCAATATTCCCAGCACCGGATTATTGAAGGTGCTGTGGACTGGACGGATTATTCCCCGGGACTCAAGGTTCTTAATTATTTCAGTAAGGGACTCCATTGATGCGAGAGGCAAGCGATATTGCTTCACAAACACTGGAGTCATGCCAGGGTCCGTGGGGATTGTTGTGGTGTGGATGTCGGTGCGACCACAGTCATATGAGTCTACCGCAAAGAGATCTTGGAAATCCAAGAAAACTTGTTTCAACTTTTGCTTTTGTTCCAGAGTCACACAGGCATCAGCTAGGTTGACTCTCTCTTCCACCATCTGCCTGAAGCCTGGAAAGACTTCTGGTTTGGCTATCTCTGCGGCCTCCTCCAGCTGGGTGGAGAAGTCCCTGGTCAGAGTGCTGATTTGGACCGGAGGCTTCAGGTGGGCAAGGCAGCCCTCATGTACCTGGAAAATCACCTCATCCCTCCTGACGTCACAAGTCACATCTTCCATACCATAGGGGCAGGAAGTGTACACCAGGAAGTTCCCCCCATGCCGGGTAGAAATCCTGTCTGGTGTTGCGTTGTCATCACTGTCACTGTCAAAACAGTCCTTGGGGATGGGTCCTAACAGTTCATTTACAAGATCAATGGAGAAATGTCGGTCATCAACCGCCATTCCAATAATGGTGCCTGCGGCTAGAGTAATACTCTTTAAGTCGCTGTTATCCACCTCTATTAGAATGGGGTCATGTTCTATGTTGACTAATGGAGTCGGGTTTACCCCCAACCCTTGCTGTTGGAGAGAAGCATTTAGATGTATGTAAGCATCAGGGTTTTTCAACTCTTGTCCCCTTTTAACTTTCACTTCCAGGGAGAATTGTCGGGTCCTTTCTGGGATGGTGACTTCCTCTTTAACCTGAATTTCAACTGCATAAGGTAGCAATTGAGCTGACCTAAATGCTTTTTCTGGATCATCAAAGCCCATGGGATTATCCGCTAATCGGGACCAAGCTTTGAAGTTTATTAGGTCCAAACTAATGGCAAAGCGATTGAGAATGTCACTGCCTACGTAAAAGGCGGCAGTGACGTCTCGCACGACCCAACAATTATGGACTATGCTCTTGTTGCCAATGGAGATTTTGAGCATACACCTGCTTGGCAGGAGATGTTTGGAGTCAGGTGCTTCCAGGTCCATTTCCCATTTGTCTATCAGTTTGAAGGTGGGAATGGCTGGATCTTTTGGGAGTTGGCGGAACATGGCTTCGCTGATGAAGCTCTTACCGTTGTTCACACACACTCGAGCGAGAACAGAGTCCTTCCCATCATTTAACTGAACAGGGATGAACAACTGCTCTCCAATTTGCTGAATATCAGCCAGGCTTTGAGCTGATTTCACATCTTTCTGGACTATAGGAGTGGGGGTTTCTGATTGTGGATTAGTATAGAATTTCAGAGTGTTTCCTTCCAGCGTGGAATACCACTTTAGACTGGAAGGAAGGTTGATTTTCAGAAATAGAGAGGACCCCCCATCACCAGTCTGTTGTCCTACTGCTATTACCGTCACGTCTGGAATTTGGTTGTTCTGGAAGTGAAATTCTACTTGGTCAGATTTTTGTTCAACCATGTGGCATGTGCCGTTTAAACTAACATGGTTGACACTCTGTTTTAATTTTATGGGTCGGCTAGTCTGAGTCCAGAGGACCTTGTTTACGCAATCTATTAGGGGTGACAACCTTCTCAGGAGGTCATTCCCTAGTAAACAAGGGGTGCCCTCTGGGGTCACAACTATGACCGGGTGTTTCAACTTATGTCGCCCGATCTTAATGTCCAAGTCTGCCGTCCCCTCGACGGGAATTTCCTTCCCGTCAAAGTTCTGCAGTTGTCCAGGAAGAGAGGTGAGAGGAATTTGGTAATTCTCTCCCCTTCCTGCATTCAGTTCGTCAAAGGCCCTTCTGGACAGAAGGGTAGCTTGAGATCCAGTGTCCACCAGTGCTGAGATTGTACCCTGCCCCTGTACTTGTACCGGGGCATAATATCTTCCCTCCTTCTCCTCAAGGGGGCACAGATAATGTACATTTTTGGACAACTGGTGGGCTAATTTTCTGGTTTTGGACATCGCTAGCGAGGAGATTTGGGCAGAATTCTGTGGAGAGTCTTGGGAATCTGAAAGAAAAAATTTGCAACTGGAGATCAGAGCCATTGTGGGTTCCCCTGGCTCCGTTTCTGGGCCGCCCCCCCCTTTTTGGAGGCAGTCGCCAGGATGGGTTTGAACCAGGGGATTTTCTTGCTGTTGGTTCTGGGATGAGATGGTGGGCGGCGGTAGCTCAGTCTCCACATCTCCCCAGTCTGGATTTGCATCCCTAGGGACCCATTTTTCTTTGGGAGGAGTTCCCCCCTCTCTGAAGGAGAAGATCCTTTTCCCAGGATCCTCTGAGGATCCCTCTCCCTCAAATTGGAAGATCTGTACCTCCTCCTCAAACTGAGTCTGTTTGGGTCTTTTGTTTCTCCTACCCCCCCTCTGCTCCTTAGGAGGCAGACTTTCAGGGGCAAGAGATTTTGTTTCCGGTTCCTGGGTTTCCAGGGGCTGTTTACAAGTGAGGAAGGAAGCTTCCTCCAAGGCTTTACACCCCCCTTCCCTTTGCGCCTCCTCCCTGGGAACCGGTGATTTATCGGGGTGCTGCCCCCGTCATTGTTCTGGAGCACCAGGTCCAGAGTTGGGTGCGTTCTGCGCCGGCATGCTGATCTGAGGGTTCTGCTGTGCCCTCAGTATATGACCCATATCCCGCGCCATGTTTTGAACCTGGCGCTCTAAATGGGAAACCCGCTCAGGCTGATACGGGGCCCTGTTTTCTCCCCTGGGCTGATCCCGGGAAGGGTAGCTGTCCCTCCTCTGGTAGTACCCCTGGTTGGGAAGATTTTGGTACCCCTCCACCCTTGGCCTCCCCTCTCCCGGATTCAGTGGTCTGGGCTCAGGGAATTGAGGAAAGAAGGATGGATGATTTTGGGGTTGGAAGTCGGGTGGATATCTGGGGAAAAAGTTCTGCCCAGGGTTTGGTAAATTTCTGCCCTCCTGTGGGAAGTTTGGAGGGAAGTTCCCTGGGTTAGGTGCTTGGCTGGATCCCCCCCCTTGGGCTGGAGGAGTCCACACATAACCCAGGATGGGTCTGTTACCTTTGTAGCGAGGACTTACATAGTCAGGAGAGCGAGGGACCCCATTTGTGGGGCTGCCTCCCTGGCTCCCTGTCTGCGACTGGCCCGAGGACCTTCTGGGCCTAGCATTATTAGGTGCAGGTAGGTTTTTAGGCCCCCCCATCTCCAAATCCAAAACGGGGGTGACCTTTACCTCTGCCACCTTGGCAGCAGCAGGGGTGCTGTTGGCTTTGGGGTTTTTCTGGGCATTGCTTTTATTTTCTATGGGCTTCTGCACCTCATAGATGCGGGTAGCCTGTTCAATGACCCAGTCTAAAGATCTTTTCTCGTGAAAATCCCTCACGAGCTGGGTCATGATATATTTGGGCAAGGCATGGAAAAACGTGTTTATAAATTCACGGCTATCCGTGCGCACCCTTCTTGTGGTCTGTGCAAAAGCCCGCTTTAACTCCTGCACAAATTCTTGTGGGGCCTGATCCTCCCCACATTGCAAATTGTATGCTGCCTTGCGAGCCTCTTGAGGATTTCTGTGAACAGAAAAATGTTTCAGGATGGCCGCCTTATAGGTGGACCATCTTAAATGATTTTGGTCCTCCAGCCCCGCAAAGAAACTGGAGTATTCCGGGGAGAAGGTCCACTTTACATATTGAATGCAGCTTTGGCTGTCCTTCAAATGGAAAGTCTCCATCATTTGTTCAAACAACTCTAAGTGCTCCCAAACAGAATACTTAGCGTTCTTATGGTAAGGCGTGATGACGCTCCTGATCGCCTTAATCTGCTTTAAGGGGTCCTTGAGCAAGGCCCTTTTTGCCTTATTGGCCTTTTTGGTTCGGGTAACCCTTGTCCATTCTTCGTCGGACTCAGAGGCACTGCTCCCAGAGGTTCCCGTCCGTTCTTCCAGGTTTTCCCGGATTCTGCGAGCCTGGGAATGGCTGGCAGAATGTGGGGACCTGGTCTCCTGTGTCCTGCGCAGTTCAGAGGAGTCTTCAGATTCCTCCTTGCTGTCAGGATTTGATGGGTACCCCCTCCACTGACCTAACTGGGCAGAGGTTTTCAGGATGCCCTTAATGGGCCTACTCTCCTGGGGTTCCCCACTGAACTGTATTGTACTTGGGTGCCCATACCCGGATGCCCACCCCTCCATTCCTGGATGGTACTGGCCTATGAGCCCCATGCTTCTGGCTGGATAGTAATCTGCCATCCCTGTGGCCCTGTGCTCATGTGGGCCAGGGGACATGGGGGTGGCAGAGTCCAGGGACTGAGAGGTATGAGGGCCTCTGGTACTAGGGCTCCTGAGGTTATGCTCCGGGGTTTCCATTTCCCAGCGAACCTCATCTCTATCCGCCCCTGCTCCCTGTTGCAATGCAAGAGCCTGCATTTGTGCCTTCAGTTCCTCAGTTAAGGCCTTACTCGACTCTATCAGTCTCTCCTGCATCGCTACCTGCTGTTGGAGCCTATCATTGTGTTGACAGAGGGCCTCATTTTCCCTCTGTACTTCCTGGTTGGTCCTGGAGAACTGGGCCAGTCTTTGCTGCAGGAGGGTTACCTCCTGAGCTGTGTCCCTATTGGCCTGCTCCTTTCTTGCTAGAGCATCCTCCACCCTCCTGGTGTGCTCTAGCAAGTTCTGGTTTTCTTTTTGGAGGTCACCCAGTCCCTGGTGGGCCAGGTGATTTTCTTCCATTTTCCTTTTTAAATGGCAGACTTCCTGGCCTAAGGCGTCTCTTTCCTGACTAAGAGCCTGCATTTGTGCCGCCAGGTCGTCCCTTTGCCTTTGGAAGGCACCAGCTTTCTGGCGCTCCTGATCAAACTCTGCCTGGGTATCCAGGTCTTTCAGGATCAGTTTATTGCTCTCCTCTTTCTCTCTGTCTAGTTGGATTTGCAGGGTGGCTACCTGCTCTGTGCATGCCCTGTTGAAATTGATCTGTTGCTCCAGCTTTTTCTGGCTCTGCAGTAAGGAGTCCAAACTGTCTTGGTGCTCCTTCTGCAGGGCCAGAAATCTAGTATCCTGTTCTGACTTTTCCTTTTGCAGCACATCCATATCCTCCTTTATTTTAGTAATGTACAGTCTGCTGTCATTTTCTGACTCCTGGCTCCTCTGCAGCCTCTGCTCAGAAGAGTCCAGATCAGATTGGACCTTCTGTAATGCCATCTGTTGCCTATTTGCCAGATTTTGGCTTTCAGCACATCTATCCTGCATGTCTCCCATATATAGGTACAGGTATGCTGCTATCCTGGCGATCTTATTGTGTTCCTCTTTGGCTTTAGGAGCCATATATAGTTCACTCAGGGCCACATGTAAGGGACCCTGATCTCTATATATATCTGACCCTGTTTCAGTGACCTGTTGTGTGATGGCCTGCAACCACACATCCTGGCCCTGTTCGGTCCATTCACCTCTCACAAATAGCTTATGCAAGAGGTGCTCTCTGGCTATTTTCATGTCTACTAAGGTCGTCATTCTAGAGATTGGTCTCTGTCCTGACTTACAGAAGTTAGTATTTTATTTTTGCAGAACAGAACTTTTCTTGGAGTGTCCCTTTTGAGGAATGCTTCACAGCGTAATGCAGCGTGGTGATCCGACCGGGTGTATGTATCCCGTCAGTTAGCACACTGTATTAAGCTGCACAACTGGTAAATCTAACCCAACGTCTCGGCTCGAGCCCCCACTTTGTAAGAGGATTCAATTCAGCACTACAGCCAAGTTAACGCCTAGTCTAGAATACTGAATGAAAACCCTTATTGATATATCTTTAGGTCCAGTTCATACGTTCTGGATGACTACCCTTGTATAACACCCCTCTCTTGGAATCCCCCTGACCCCACTGAGCCAAGAAGTAATTCTGTTTTGCAAGTTTAAAAGGTTTATTTGATAAATTAAAATATATATCACACTTTTTAATAAATTAATAATTGAATATCACACTTAATCTGATATGGTAAATATTAACAACGGAGAATCTGGCACTAGCACACTTCTTTAATCACTAATGAGTTGACATGAAATGGATAAGGTAGCACACTGGTAAATAGGAACAAAAGTATAATGTGGTAGAGGATGCTTTATGTAAGCTCAGGTGGATGCAATATTCAATGAATGCAGTACAGAAAATACGCAATATGATTTCAACCAAACAATGTAATCACTTTTCTCTGGCTATTCACTCCCCCCCTCTTTATGCAATGCAAGGAAATGGGAGGAAAGCACACAGTTCTCAGAAATGCAATCAATGTAATCAGTTCAATCCAGCAAGCTTAGACAGAAGTTTGAAAACACAGGCAAATGCTTTGATAGGTGCTAGCAATGAATGAGAAATATGCTGGAAACGCTCTTAATTCCCTTTTAGAGGTTCAGGATGAGTGGTATCTAGTTAATATTAGTCCAGGCTCACACTAGCAATGATGCAGGGATAGTTAGCAGGTTAAACGAATTTCTGGCAAATGAAATCAGGCAGCAGCAGTTTTTTTACATGTGAAGAAATTGCAAATCGCGGCAAAATTCGCGGATGCGCCGAGCGCTATTACAAAGGAACCGCAAGGACTATCTCTACCGTTTTGGGGTCCTAGGAAAGCCTGGGATCTCAGCTTCCAAATGAAAGTTATTGCAAGTCTCTAGCCCAAACGGTTGCGGAGATATGAGTAATTTAGTAAAGGTCGTTTTTGGTTTTGTAAATTTTAAACGCACACTTTTTCAAAATGACAAATTTTACTAGAAATGACAGGTGACAGATAGGAGGCAGTTCTACTTAGGTTAAATAGATTGAATTAGATGAATTTAAACTAAGAGATGTGTTCTGAGTTTTGCTAAGTACTCACAAGAGATTTTGAACAGGAAAGCGACTTGGTCACGATCTTCAGTCTGGTCAGGTCTTTCCGGATTCTGCTCACAGCGCCTGGTCTGGTCTCGGCTAGGCACAGCACTGCTTTCTCTCTGGTCTGGTCTCTGCTAGGCACAGCACTGCTTTCTCTCTGGTCTGGTCTCTGCTAGGCACAGCACTGCTTTCTCTCTGGTCTGGTCTCTGCTCTGGATAGATTGAAGTCTCTAGTTTGGCTTTCTGGAGTTTGATGGAGGTAAGTATGGATTTTTCCGGCAGGGCTTCCAGCGGCAGATGAAATTGAATGTCTCTATGTGTCCTGACTCTCTGCCTTTATCTGTTTCTTGAGAATGGGTGTGTGTGTTGCATCACTAGACTTGCCCCTCTCATTCGTCATTGGTCAGGCTTCCATTCCTCCGCTTGATTGGCAAACTGAACTGTGAGTCAGATTGATGTCATTTTATGATCTCTTGAAACAACCTCCCCCTATCATCTGTGCACCCAAATATATATATGATCAAAATCCATACTTCAGAGTTACACAGTTGTTTGAAATTACATATACATGGTGTGGCTGAATTTAGCCATGTCTATGTCCAAATCTGCTCATTCTCGGAGCTTGCATTCAAAGAGTGTACATAATTGACTTTTTAACTGCTTTTTCAATTTCCGACATGGACCCAACTTTACATACATGTGTGCAGGGGGTAGGGACATTAACTGATGAAGTTTCAGATTTTTAACATGCACACATTTAGAGTAATATCCACTTTTCCGCTAAAACCCCCCTGAACATACCACCGGTTCCTACCACGTCTTAAACTGTGGGCAGAAAAATCACAAGAATTATGGTATCATTTATAACATTTTCACATGTCCGCACTATGAATTATCCCCCTTTTTATAAAACCATATCCTTGCTGCAGGGGTGTGTCTTTTCAGGTCACATGGTACAGAAACCAGTCTTTCCAGTTTCTGCCAAGCCAGCTTGCTTCTCACAGGCAGTGCCCCTCCCAGCTTCTCCAGGAGGAAGCCACTTTTTTACGACGTCTGTAATAAAAACCTTTGCCTGAGTGGAGAGGGCTTTGTTCACTCTCTGGCAGAGCACAGGAAATTCAATTATCAGATAGATGGCATATCCTTAGTGTGGGCAGCAAAAGGAACATTGGCCTGGGAACATAGTTGTGACTCAAGTTTCACTCCTGATGGGATCCGTTGCTAGGCAAAATCAAGTTCCTTAAGCCAGACCTTCAGCTAACTTTTTGTTGCTTTTAAAATAACTTGTAATTTTACACATGCAGCTAGAATGCTGATTCTAAGTGCAAAACTATAACATTTCAACAGTTACAAAGGCATGTGACACCAAACATAGGTCACTCATTTAATTTAACATTTTCGATTTTGGTGGTTTTAAATCCAGTTGCAGTTAGGCTTAAGCTGCTGACTCCATAGCATTTTTGTTATAAGCATTGTTTTTGGGCTCTTCATTTCCCAGATTTTGTAGGCACGCAAAACTCCATTCTGCCAAATGTCTGCTGGTGTTCAGTGAATATTTTGCACATGTTGCAAGGTTTGAAATAGGCATTTTGCTTGCCTTCAGAAAAACACACAGTGGGTTTTAAAACGCCGGCTTTTGGATAGTGGTGAGTACTGGTACTGCACCCATTTTTGGGATTTTCTTGGATTAATGCATTCTAAACAGGAAGGGTTCTTACATGGTAGTAAATCCTTGCTTAACATTGTTTTGATGGGGCTCCTTACAGTAAGATGGTTATGTGGAACCCCACAAAAAGGGTTGAATCTTTAAAGTGGTCCAATGAGTCACGATTTCAGCAACTTTTTGACATCAGTAAAAGTGGATTTTGTTAACAAAGACCTTTCTTTACCCTTGTGGGTGGCAAGTTAGGTAACCATTTTGGTGTGCGCACAACTGCGCAGCTTTCCTGGATTTCGGCGCACATGTGGGTTTTCCGCCATCTTGAATTTCCTAAGCCCACAGCACCAAATGTTGTAGCAGGGTAGCTTAAACGTGGGTCAGGACACCCTACACAATATAGGGGACAGAAAGTAAATCTGGGTACGGAGGAGGACATAAGGGGAGAAATCCAAGACTATGTGGAGAACCCAAACGAACGGAGAGGGCCCCAGGGGAATGGTCGGTGGTAGGGGCAAATGGCACAGAGAAACCGAAGGATAGGAGGAAGGTGACAGGCACCAGGAAATTCATGAAGCTGAATACTCCTCCACCAACAAACAATAGAGGACGGAGTAGCCCTGAAGGATGAGGTTCACGATATCCCAGCATTCTGAGTACAGAAGGAGGTCTCGAGGAAAATCTAACAGAACATGATCCTCAAGAATAACAAGTATGTGGAATGCAATGTGGGGATGGCAAACTAAGAGGGGGGGTCGCTCAATGGTAAGGATGAATTTTCAGGATTGCCTAGCCAGAAACAGGCATGTTGGTGGTCTGGCCACATACCAGAAATGGTCATTCTAACTGGCTGGGCACCGGGGAAGAGGGGAGGGGGGCAAGGGGAATCAGAGACTACACAGCTGGGGGTTGGGGGGAGTTAAGGTTTGGCAAGTTGGGGTTAAAGAGGGAGGTCAAATGGGGAAATGTTTGAGTTATATGGAGGGGGAGGGAAGGGAGGACGGGCAGGGACTTGGAGAAAAATCAGGAAACAAGGGTTGGGACGAAAATCTGAGGACACTGGCCAGGGGAAATGCAGAGCTGGAAAATGGTTGACTGCCCATATGCACTGGAAGTGGGCTCTCTGAGAGTTAGGGGACTGAATACACCCACTAAAAGATCCCTGCTACTGAGAGAATTCCGTAGAGCAAAACTGGACCTCCTCTTCCTACAAGAGACTCACTGGGCGAGGGGGAAAGAGCCCAATTTGAGGGGGGACGTCATATGTGCGTCGCATAGGTCCAAAAAAAGAAGAGTAGCTATCCTTATGGTGAGGGGCGTAGCCTTTTATACGGATGCAATGCTGAAAGACCCTGAGGGGAGGTACTTGATGGTCAGGCGTATCCTCCAGGGCGCCCCATTGACACTGGTTGTGGTATACAGTCCTAATGAAGGCCAGGCGCAATTCTGGGACAAGGTGAAGGAGAAACTCCAACTATTTGTAAAAGGTACAATGATAGTGGGGGAGGGATTTCAATATGGAGTTGGACCCCGCAACAGATAGGAAGAGACTGGGGCCCCATATCACTTGAGTGGCTGGCGATCTCATGGCACAAAGATTTCCCAAAATCAACCAAGAACTGGGTTTGGAGGACTCACTCTCGGATCCTGCGACAGGTGACCCCCCATACACTTATTATTCCAAAATACACTAATCCTTTCCAAGGATTGACTACATCCTTCTTGACGCACCTCTACGTCCATACATCAGAGACCATAGAGTAGATTCTGTCCCATGGTCTGACCACAACCTAGTCCGTATGTCATGAGCACTGCTCCCGAGAATCCAAGTCAAGCCCAGCATCCCCGGAAGCAGGCTCACAACCCTCGTCCCCGGCTCCAGCAAACCACTATGGGGGCCCTTTGGACCATGTCCTGGCGCCTCTGGCGCCAGGCTCATAAGGAACCTCAGTCCCGGTGCCAGGGGCGCCGGGCTCATAATTCTTGCAAAGGTGCTTGGGTGGACCTACCTGTAGCAGACCATGCTGCATACTCACCTTTGCAAATGCTGGCAGGATGAAGTCCCGAGCCTTCTGCTGGGAGAAACTATTCCCTGAACTGGGACTACTTTCTTACCTGGGTGGGGCTGGTGCCACTCCTTAGCTCTGGAACACAGGAACTCTTTTAGCTGGGCGAGGCTGAGGAAAAAGGCACCCAATCACTATTTAAACCACACCCGATTGGGAAAACGTGCTTCGTGTTATTCTGCATCTGCAGCAGGACGCTCACTGAGTCAGCTCCAGCATTCCAGTGACATCTCCAGCTTCAGCTCAGCAACCTGTGGAAGAAAGACACGAGAACTATATTTACCTTCCAGGAATCCAGACACCGGCAGAACCTGCAAGCAAAAGAAACATAAGGTTAGCAAGTTGCAACACGTTCGCAGCCGCGCTCGCTTACCTGATCCATCTGTGCTTTCACAGAGTCTTCGCGGCCTTCTCTTCAGCAGCCTAACGGCACCTGTAAAGACAAAGAACATTGTTAAGTAGGAATCGGGTGAAGGCGGCCGCATTTACTTTTCTTACCTGCTTTTGTGCGCGTATTACGATCTCTTCAACCGCAGCAGCCCGGCACCTGAAAACAAGAAAAGACATTATTTAAGTGCCATTAAAGACTGCAAGAAAGCCTAACACTTACGTGTTTCTCCACGTGCATCCGCGACTGGGAAAACGCCCGCAAGGTCCCGACACCTGCAAATAAGAAAAGAACATTGTTAGAGGTGCTATAATAAGGTCACAGATCATTATACTCACGTGCTTCGCACGTGCAACGGCAACGGATGAACAACGCCCGCAACATCTCAAGACCTGAAACCAGAAAACAAGGGACATTATTGAGGTGTCATTGAAATTCCCATACCTACGTACTACCGCACGTGTCGCGCTCTCAGTGACCACGCCCTCAGCATCCAGGCACCTGAAAAAGACAATGCAAAGACTTCATTAAAGGTGCCCATCTCTTCAAGACTATAAACTCTTTATACCTACTGGCATCCGCTCGTGCAGTAACGGCGGCATCACCTTCTAGCATCTCAGCACCTGTGCCACTTCTAAGGCCACAAAAGACTTTGAGGACCTCCAGTGACGTAACTGGAACCCACGCACCCCTGCATAAGTCGCAGGATGGAGAGCCCAGCATTTATACGCCTAAGGTGAGAGCTCACCAGGACATTGGACTTTCGGAGAGTTGGCGATTAGTGAGGAGGAAGTCCAGCCAAACGGTCATTAACCCTTTTTTCTTCCGCCTGCAGAAACCTTACCCTGCAAGCCAGACGGTCAATAAGAGGAAGCCCAGTCCAGAGAGTCATCCGAGCTCTACGCTTCTCAATTGAAGAGACTATAACAGTTCAGCCGGTACCAGCGCCTCCATGGGAATCAGGTGAGCGTTACAGAACGCGAAGCCCTCCAATAACCTCCTACCCAGGCGCTATGGAAACTTCCGACACTGATCAACTGGCCCAGTTACTAGGGGAATTAAGAGCTGAAGTACATGCTGCCCGCCAGGAAACGAATGCCCTGAGGAGGGAATTGATTATGTCCAAAGAACGAACTGATGACCTCGCCAGACAGTTATTACAAACACAAGCGGGGCAAACCCCTCTACCTAATTCAGGAGGGACCTATACCCCGGCGGCTTCAGCCAATCCTGTTCAAATCAATCTGCCCGGAAATGTGCCTTTGGCTCCGCCCGAACGCTTCTCTGGTGACCCTAAGAGGTTTGCGGTGTTCATAAATCAGTGCCGATTGCACTTTCTTTGTAGACCAGCTGCTTTTCTGACTGATCAGACTAAAGTAGCCTTTGTGCTTTCGTATCTTAGCGGCAGCGCCGCTGATTGGTCGATCCCTCTGGTTACACAGGATGACCCGATTCTTCGCAATTTCCAGGCCTTCCAGGCCAACATGGAAAGACTTTTCGCAAGACATTCGCAGGGGCAGGCCCTGGACAACGAACTCCTTTCCCTACGGCAGGGCAATCAGGATCTTCTGGCTTATATTGCGTCATTTAACAGACTAATCGTAGAAACCAGATGGCCCGAGGACAAGAGGATCACGCTTTTCCACAGGGGTTTGCTTGGCGAACTCAAAGACGTTCTAGCCCAGGTCGTGAATCCCCCTCAAGATTGTTCAGAGTACATTGATTTAGTGGTCCAATTGGATCACAGACTACAAAACAGAAAGGCAGACCGCTCCAGGTTCGAAACTCGAGTATTCTCTAAGCCACTAACTCACACCAAAGGAGTTGAAGCTGTAGAACCTATGCAAATAGGGGTCGTAAAGGGTCCCCTAACCCAGAAAGAACGCGACAAAATACGACAATTGTAGCTATGTCTCTATTGTGGAAATTCAGGACATTTCCTCCGAGATTGCCCGGTGAAACCTCCGAAGAAGACAGTGGGAGCTTCTGATAAGAATTCCGAAAAGCCTGAGCCGGGAAACGACCTCGCCCGACAAGTGTAGAGGTCCGCTTGCCGAGCGTAAAAACCAGTTCTTTGACCTCGCACTTCATAATGTCAATGGTCCTCATAAATCCAGAACGACCGGATCGTTTGCATGCCATTAAAGCATACATTGATAGCGGAGCGATTGGAAATTATGTAGACCGCGAGATGGCTTCCAGGATGAACCTACCTCTTTGTCCTAAGGTAATTAAAGACGTCATTACCACAGTGGATGGTACGGAAATAGCCTCCGGACCGGTAACCCATACCACCACAGAAGTGACGTTATTAGGCCAAGATGGACATCAGGAGGTAATCGTGTTCGATGTGATCAAGGCCCCTCAGTTCCAAATAATTCTGGGGATCCCTTGGTTGGAGAAACACAATCCTCAAATTGATTGGCGAGCAAAGACGATACAGTTCCCAGAGTGTCCACCTACTTGTTATCCTCGACCCAGTATTGGCCTAGCGGTAGCAACATCCGAAGGACCGCAATTGCCTCCAGAGTATCAAGAATTCCAAGATGTCTTTCAGAAGGAACAGGCTAATCCCCTGCCTCCCCACAGATCTTACGACTGTCAAATAGACCTGATACCCGGAGCCACTCCCCCTTGTAGTAGAATTTACGCCCTTACCAAGCCTGAAAATCTTCATTTGCAACAGTATCTGGACCAGTACCTGGCCAATGGATTTATCCGCCCATCAAAGTCTCCTGCATCCTCGGCTCTGTTCTACGTACCTAAAAAAGAAGGTGACCTTAGAACCTGTATTGATTATCGTGCCCTGAACCAGATAACGGTAAAGAACAGATACCCCCTACCTCTGATTCCGGAACTCCTTGACCAAGTTAAGAACGCCTGCATTTATACAAAGCTAGATCTCAGGGGAGCCTACCACTTGGTACGGATTAAAGAAGGGGACGAATGGAAGACGGCATTTCGCACCAAGTATGGACTATTTGAATACCAAGTGATGCCCTTCGGACTATGCAATGCACCAGCCGCTTTTCAGTATTTTATGAATGATGTCCTCAGAGAACTCATAGATGTTTGCGTAGTCGTCTACATAGATGACATCCTTGTGTACTCATCTTCAGAAGCAGATCATCGGAAACATGTTAGAGCCGTCCTTGAAAAACTCTGCCAACATAAGCTTTTTGCTAAGCTCGAAAAATGTGTTTTTCACGTCACGGAGGTCGAATTTCTAGGCTTTATTCTGACACCCAAAGGAGTCCACATGGACTCGAGAAAGGTGGACGCTATCATCAAGTGGCCATCACCTACTTCCGTAAAAGGTGTCCAAAGCATGCTAGGTTTCGCCAACTTTTACCGCAGATTTATTCCAGAGTTTTGATGAGTGGTGCAGCCCATCACCGCCCTCTTAAGAAAAAACAAACGTTTCGAGTGGTCAACAGAAGCAGAACAGGCCTTTCAAGAGCTAAAAGCCAAGTTCACCTCAGCACCCATACTGAAACACCCACGCCCAGACATCCCTTACATCGTTGAGACTGACGCCCCCAGCTTAGCAATGGGGGCGGTTCTATCACAGAGAGATCCGGAAACTAACCAATTGCACCCCGTGGCATTCTGGTCTCGCAAGTTCTCGGCGCCTGAAATTAACTACACCATCACAGATAAAGAGCATTTAGCAATTAAGTCCGCTTTCAAGGCCTGGCGGCACTATCTCCTTGGAGCCAAACACACTGTCACAGTAATCACTGATCATCGAAACCTACAATACCTGAAAACCGCCAAAGCTCAGTCCTCCAGACAGCTTCGCTGGGCACTTTTCTTTGCCGAATTTGACTTTGTAATTACTTATCGCCCCGGCAACAAAAATGGCAAAGCGGATGCCCTTTCCCGGATTGGAATGGGAGATAATATTGTCAATCCTGAACCTGTGCCAATAATTCCAGAACAGAGAATCCTGGGCCTGATTTCTACACAATCCATCGAAGATATCGAAGCAAAAGTTCAACAACTTGTGACCCCTTCGGACTTACAAAACTGGTAACTGAAGGGAAAGGACTTCATCATAAAAAAAGACCTGCCTTATTTTCAGGGACGACTATTCCTACCACATGCCGATTTACAAAAACAGGTAATCTCTTGCTACTATGATTCCTTGATGGAGGGCCACCCAGGCATTGCCAAAATCTCGGAAAAAGTCAAGAGACACTTCTGGTGGCCGTCATGGAGAAAAGACATAAAGGAGTTTGTGATGTCCTGTGGTGTGTGTGCCCAAAACAAAGGTCAGAAGGAAAGACCAGCGGGTCTCCTGCATCCGCTAGACATCCCGCCACATCCCTGCCATACCCTCTCCATGGACTTCATCACCGATTTACCCTCCTGTTCCGGATACAACACTATTCTAGTAATTGTAGATTTGTTTTTTAAAATGGCCCACTTCGTTCCACTAAAGGGCTTACCTTCAGCTTCAGTTCTAGCACGGGAATTCCTTGAAAATATTGTAAGATTGCACGGCTTCCCTTCGGTTTTGATCTCAGATAGGGGGAGCCAGTTTATCTCTCACTTTTGGCGAAGTTGCTGTCGTTTAGCTCAAATCGATGTGAGACTTTCAACCAGCCATCATCCCCAGACCGACGGACAAACTGAGAGGACAAACCAAACTCTGGAACAATATTTATGTTGTATGCTACAGCAGTCGGAAAGTAATTGGAAAGATATCCTTTGGATAGCCGAATATGCTTACAACAACTCGATCCATTCAGCAACCGGAAAAAGTCCCTTTTACATTTTATATGGGATTCATCCTCGAACCTCCAATCCTGACCCGCCCCAAGAACTTGGAACGCCTGCCGTAGATCAACTTCACAATGCTATCACTCAAGCTTTCAAAGAAGCGACAATCCACCTACAACAGGCTAAAGAACGGTCCAAAAGGGGAGCAAACCAACACCGAAGAGACGCCCCTCAATACCAGGTTGGAGATCAAGTTTGGTTATCCACCAAACATTTATCACTTAAAGGACCTCACACCTTCAACCCAAAATATCTGGGACCATATCCAATTACAGCCATAATAAACCCAGTGGCTGTCAAATTGGGTTTGCCATCCCACATGAAAATACATCCGGTGTTTCACGTTTCTCTACTAAAACCTATGCAACCTGGAACCAGACTGAATAAACCTCCAGAGCCTATTCAAGTAAATGGAGAACCTGAATTTGAGGTTAAAAACATCCTGGACTCCAAGATCATCAAGTCAAAATTATACTATCTGATCGACTGGAAGGGTTACGGACCTCAAGAACGATCATGGGAACCCTCTGACCACATCCATGCTCCTCGTCTAGTCAGAAAATTCCACCGAACTTTTCCCAATAGGCCAAAACCTCCGGGGAAGACAAGTGTGGGAGGGGCCTTGAGGGGGGTGCTGTCATGAGCACTGCTCCCGAGAAGCCAAGTCAAGCCCAGCATCCCCGGAAGCAGGCTCACGACCCTCGTCCCCGGCTCCAGCAAACCCCTATTGGGGCCCTTTGGACCATGTCCTGGCGCCTCTGGCGCCAGGCTCATAAGGAACGTCAGTCCCGGGGCCAGGGGCGCCGGGCTCATAATTCTTGCAAAGGTGCTTGGGTGGACCTACCTGTAGCAGACCATGCTGCATACTCACCTTTGCAAATGCTGGCAGGATGAAGTCCCCAGCCTTCTGCTGGGAGGAACTATTCCCTGAACTGGGACTACTTTCTTACCTGGGTGGAGCTGGTGCCACTCCTTAGCTCTGGAACACAGGAACTCTTTTACCTGGGCGAGGCTGAGGAAGAAGACACCCAATCACTCCAAAACTATTTAAACCACACCCGATTGGGAAAACGTGCTTCGCGTTATTCTGCATCTGCAGCAGGACGCTCACCGAGTCAGCTCCAGCATTCCAGTGACATCTCCAGCTTCAGCTCAGCAACCCGTGGAAGAAAGACACGAGAACTATATTTACCATCCAGGAATCCAGACACCGGCAGAACCTGCAAGTAAAAGAAACATAAGGTTAGCAAGTTGCAACACATTCGCAGCCGCGCTCGCTTACCTGATCCATCTGTGCTTTCACGGATTCTTCGCGGCCTTCTCTTCAGCAGTCTAACGGCACCTGTAACGACAAAGAACATTGTTAAGTAGGAATCGGGTGAAGGCGGCCGCATTTACTTTTCTTACCTGCTTTTGTGCGCGTATTACGATCTCTTCAACCGCAGCAGCCCGGCACCTGAAAACAAGAAAAGACATTATTTAAGTGCCATTAAAGACTGCAAGAAAGCCTAACACTTACGTGTTTCCCCACGTGCATCCGCGACTGGGAAAACGCCCGCAAGGTCCCGACACCTGCAAATAAGAAAAGAACATTGTTAGAGGTGCTATAAAAAGGTCACAGATCATTATACTCACGTGCTTTGCACGTGCAACAGCAACGGACGGACAACGCCCGCAACATCTCAAGACCTGAAAACAGAAAACAAGGGACATTATTGAGGTGTCATTGAAATTCCAATACCTAAGTACTACCGCACGTGTCGCGCTCTCAGTGACCACGCCCTTAGCATCCAGGCACCTGAAAAAGACAATGCAAAGACTTCATTAAAGATGCCCATCTCTTCAAGACTATAAACTCTTTATACCTACTGGCATCCGCTCGTGCAGTAACGGCGGCATCACCTTTTGGCATCTCAGCACCTGTGCCACTTCTAAGGCCACAAAAGACTTTGAGGACCTCCAGTGACGTAACTGGAACCCACGCACCCCTGCATAAGTCGCAGGATGGAGAGCCCAGCATTTATACGCCTAAGGTGAGAGCTCACCAGGACATTGGACTTTCGCAGAGTTGGCGATTAGTGAGGAGGAAGTCCAGCCAAACGGTCATTAACCCTTTTTTCTTCCACCTTCAGAAACCTTACCCTGCAAGCCAGACGGTCAATAAGAGGAAGCCCAGTCCAGAGAGTCATCC
The DNA here is from genome assembly GCF_040938575.1 of Ambystoma mexicanum. Lineage (NCBI taxonomy): Eukaryota > Metazoa > Chordata > Amphibia > Caudata > Ambystomatidae > Ambystoma > Ambystoma mexicanum. The sequence continues at coordinate 1,336,495,513 of NC_090924.1, forward strand.
GAGCTCTACGCTTCTCAATTGAAGAGACTATAAGAGTTTAGCCGGGACCAGCACCTCCGTGGGAATCAGGTGAGCGTTACACCGTATCTCGATAAATGGGGGATGAATTGGTAACCGGAGGGGATGTTGGAAGTGTAGTGACTCCCTGTTGAGAGATGAGGCGGTCGCGAAAACAGTACTGGCCAATATGATTGAGTTCTTCAAACTCAATGACAATGGAGAAGTTAACACGCATACACTATGGGACACATTCAAGGCAACCATTCAGGGGACCCTAATTAAAATAGGAGCCCAGAAGAAAAGGGAGAGGGAGGCCCGCGAGAAGGCCCTTCAAGAAGAAATAGCCCAACTCCAACCGGGTGGGTCACCAGAACGACCCCTGGACTTAGATCGGTTATCCACTCTGGAGGGATACAGGCTCCAGCTGAAGGTACTCCTGCTGACTAAACGGAAAGGAGCCTCCTGATGCTCAAACAACAATATTACCAGAAGAGCAGGATGGTAAAGACGGTTAACACCGAGCCAGGGAAATTTGGATATGATACTGCTAGCATTGAATAGGCCTTTAGACAATACTGTGAAAAACTGTATCAATCAGAATATGAGGGGGATGATGCCCAAATTGATGAATTCCTACAGTCCATCCCAGTTCCAGTGCTTGGGAGGGAAGTGGCAGAGAAGATGGAATCCCCAATAACAGAGGATGAGGTGGTGCGTGCAATTAAAGGGATGAAGAGTGCCACATCTCCAGGGGAAGATGGTTCCTCAGTAAAAGGAAGCTATACCGGTCCACACTCGCTCCACACCTGGCCAAGGTGTTTAATGGGATCCTAGAGGGGGGCATTCTCGCAGAAACAATGATGGGGGCCATAATAGTATTCTTGCCTAAAGAGGGTAGGGACCCGACCAAGTGCTCCTTGTAAGGACAATATCGCTCCTTAATATCGACGTCAAAATCCTAGCCAAGGTAATAGGGAAGAGAATGGAGGGTATCATACCTACACTAGTTCATGGAGACCAGGTGGGTTCCATAGCGGGACGCCAGAGTGCAGATAATATACGGAAAACATTTGATTTGATGCGTTATGTCCAGGAAGCCCAGCTCGACTCGACTCTGCTTTCAATAGACTCAAAGAAAGCATTTGATAGAGTCGAATGGAAGTACTTGACACGCCTCCTCCAAAAAATGGGCTTCGGGTCTAACATAAGAAACTGGGTAGCTGCTTTGTATAGAGCCCTAACAGCTAGGGTCCAGGTAAATGGGGAGCTGTCAGCGTCATTTCCCCTTACACGAGGCACGAGACAGGAGCGCCCTTTATCCCCCCTAGTATATGCACTAACAATGGAACCTCTTGCAATAGCAGTGAGGAACCACATGGGCATCAATGGAATAAAAAGGAGAGGAGTCGAATTTAAACTCTCATTATTTGCAGATGATATTTTGGCTTATCTGGTTGACCTGCACCAATCACTCCCTCCTCTCCTGTCTTTAAGAAAAACTTTTGGGCAGATTTCAGGGTTAAAAATAAACAAATCCAAATCGAAGCTACTGCCTGTACAGGCCCACAATACATGGATGGACTCATTAGAGATGTTCAAGGGGATTGGCGTGGAACAAGAGTCCATCCGCTATTTGGGCATCTCCCTCACTTCGAGACCTCTCGAAGCTCACCCCAACCAGTGGTCGAAGTGAGTGGGAGCGGTCGGGAGCGGTGCTCCTCTACTTTTTTTATTTACCTTTTACAGCTCCTATACTTTTATTTTAAAAAGAAACCATTCCGGAATGGTTTCGTTTTAAAATAAAAGTGAAGGAAGAAGTTGAAACTTGCACTTTCAGTGCCTGCATTGAACGTTCCCTTAAACAGCGGATGCAAGTGTTTTGGTGTGTGTATTGTGTGTGGGAGGGGTCGTAGTGATGGGGTTTGTGGGGAGTGGGTGCAGGCCAGCAGGGAACATAGTTCCACTACTTTTTTTCTTACACTTCGAACACTGACCCCAACAAATTATGACCCTGCCATGGCAGAAGTCAAATCGGACATACTAAAATGGGGAAATTTGATTCTGTCATGGTACGGTCGTATAACGGCAGTGAAAATAAATGTCCTGCCAAGAATGCTCTACCTCTTCACGGTCTTACCTACAATTATACCAGAACATATCTTTCGTGAACTCCAGAAAGCGGTGCAAAACTTCATCTGGCAGGATAAAACCCTGAGAACCAAGAGGACTGTCCTCACTTTACCCAGGGAGGAGGGAGGCTTCGGACTACCGGACTTTCAGCTATATTTTAAAGCGGCCCAGTTGAGAGTCCTCTTAGAACATATGAAAGAAGGGTGGGGCACGTACTGGACTTACCTGGAAGACATGGACACCCATCCTCTCAAGGTGAGAGACCTTCTCTGGGCCCCGCGAAGGGCAATCCCGAAAAAGATGTTGAACCATCCGACACTGGGAGAACTTTGGTCCATGGAGGGAAGGGGCTCATTCAAACCATCTATCCACGTGGCCCGTGCCATTTGCATCACTATGGGGTCTCACAATCGGGCTGGGCAACAGGGGATTTCAAATGCTCAGGCATGGCTTGGAATGGGCGGGCCAATTGTTCCGGGAGGGAGAATTCCTGTCATACGAGGAAATGGTGGACACTCTGGGCCGGGGTAACATCTCCATATTTGAATATCTTAGGCTGAAAAGCATCCTGTGCGACCAGGCCTCGGGACAAAAACTTAAGAGATCCCTGACACCCTTTGAAAAATGCTGGACTCGGCTGATTCGAGATGTGGGATGGTATCCAAAATGTACAAATTATTAAATACCAATAACTTATTGACGAGGAGAGGGTACTGCAACTATTGGAACGGTCTAGCTGGGGAGGTCCTCTCAGAGGAAGCGTGGAACAAGATCTTTAAGATAGCTTTCCATGGAAGTCTTTTCACAGCAGATATGGAACATAACTTAAAGATCTTATTGGACATCCTCGGCAGCACTCACCACTAAAATCATCAACGCGGTGAAACCCTACCTGTCGACCAAAAACTGACTCGCAATAGCCAGGGCTACAATATTGGCAAAATTGGATTACTGTAACACGTTATTCCTGGGCACCTCAGTCATAAACATCAACAGGTTACAAGTCACTCAAAAAAATGCCCTAGGTGCCATTCTAAGCATTCCTAAAAGGGAACATCGCTCACAGGCTAGAAGAGAAGCTCACTGGCTTCCAGTCAAAGAGCGCATCCTATTCAAAACCAATGGATCACACACAAATGCTTCTCTCGCACGGCCACTCCTTACCTATCTGAAAAAATAAAACTGGTAACATCCACCAGACCCATACGAGTGCACCATGCCAACCAAATCTATGTCCCCTCTTTCCAGAGAGTCAAAGCGGGTGGCTACTTACGTGTTTCCCCACGTGCATCCGCGACTGGGAAAACGCCCGCAAGGTCCCGACACCTGCAAATAAGAAAAGAACATTGTTAGAGGTGCTATAATAAGGTCACAGATCATTATACTCACGTGCTTTGCACGTGCAACGGCAACGGACGAACAACGCCCGCAACATCTCAAGACCTGAAAACAGAAAATAAGGGACATTAGTGAGGTGTCAGTGAAATTCCCATACCTACGTACTACCGCACGTGTCGCGCTCTCAGTGACCACGCCCTCAGCATCCAGGCACCTGAAAAAGACAATGCAAAGACTTCATTAAAGGTGCCCATCTCTTCAAGACTATAAACTCTTTATACCTACTGGCATCCGCTCGTGCAGTAACGGCGGCATCACCTTTTGGCATCTAAGCACCTGTGCCACTTCTAAGGCCACAAAAGACTTTGAGGACCTCCAGTGACGTAACTGGAACCCACGCACCCCTGCATAAATCGCAGGATGGAGAGCCCAGCATTTATACGTCTAAGGTGAGAGCTCACCAGGACATTGGACTTTCGGAGAGTTGGCGATTAGTGAGGAGGAAGTCCAGCCAAACGGTCATTAACTCTTTTTTCTTCCGCCTGCAGAAACCTTACCCTGCAAGCCAGACGGTCAATAAGAGGAAGCCCAGTCCAGAGAGTCATCCGAGCTCTACGCTTCTCAATTGAAGAGACTATAACAGTTCAGCCGGGACCAGCGCCTCCGTGGGAATCAGATGAGCGTTACAGAACGCGAAGCCCTCCAATAACCTCCTACCCACGCGCTATGGAAACTTCCGACACTGATCAACTGGCCCAGTTACTAGGGGAATTAAGAGCTAAAGTACATGCTGCCCACCAGGAAACAAATGCCCTGAGGAGGGAATTGATTATGTCCAAAGAACGAACTGATGACCTCGCCAGACAATTATTACAAACACAAGAGGGGCAAACCCCTCTACCTAATTCAGGAGGGACCTATACCCCGGCGGCTTCAGCCAATCCTGTTCAAATCAATCTGCCCGGAAATGTGCCTTTGGCTCCGCCCGGACGCTTCTCTGGTGACCCTAAGAGGTTTGCGGTGTTCATAAATCAGTGCCAATTGCACTTTCTTTGTAGACCAGCTGCTTTTACGACTGATCAGACTAAAGTAGCCTTTGTGCTTTCGTATCTTAGCGGCAGCGCCGCTGATTGGTCGATCCCTCTGGTTACACAGGATGACCCGATTCTTCGCAATTTCCAGGCCTTCCAGGCCAATATGGAAAGACTTTTCGCAAGACATTCCCAGGGGCAGGCCCTGGACAACAAACTCCTTTCCCTACGGCAGGGCAATCAGGATCTTCTGGCTTATATTGTGTCATTTAACAGACTAATCGTAGAAACCAGATGGCCCGAGGACAAGAGGATCACGCTTTTCCACAGGGGTTTGCGTGGCGAACTCAAAGACGTTCTAGCCCAGGTCGTGAATCCCCCTCAAGATTGTTCAGAGTACATTGATTTAGTGGTCCAATTGGATCACAGACTACAAAACAGAAAGGCAGACCGCTCCAGGTTCGAAACTCGAGTATTCTCTAAGCCACTAACTCACACGAAAGGAGTTGAAGCCGTAGAACCTATGCAAATAGGGGTCGTAAAGGGTCCCCTAACCCAGAAAGAACACGACAAGAGACGACAATTGCAGCTATGTCTCTATTGTGGAAATTCAGGACATTTCCTCCGAGATTACCCGGTGAAACCTCCGAAGAAGACAGTGGGAGCTTCTGATAAGAATTCCGAAAAGCCCGAGCCGGGAAACGACCTCGCCCAACAAGTGTAGAGGTTGCTTGCCGAGCGTAAAAAACAGTTCTTTGACCTCGCACTTCATAATGTCAATGGTCCTCATAAATCCAGAACGACCGGATCGTTTGCATGCCATTAAAGCATACATTGATAGCGGAGCGATTGGAAATTATGTAGACCGCGAGATGGCTTCCAGGATGAACCTACCCCTTTGTCCTAAGGTAATTAAAGACGTCATTACCACAGTGGATGGTACGGAAATAGCCTCCGGACCGGTAACCCATACCACCACAGAAGTGACGTTATTAGGCCAAGATGGACATCAGGAGGTAATCGTTTTCGATGTGATCAAGGCCCCTCAGTTCCAAATAATTCTGGGGATCCCTTGCTTGGAGAAACACAATCCTCAAATTGATTGGCGAGCAAAGACGATACAGTTCCCAGAGTGTCCACCTACTTGTTATCCTCGACCCAGTATTGGCCTAGCGGTAGCAACATCCGAAGGACCGCAATTGCCTCCAGAGTATCAAGAATTCCAAGATGTCTTTCAGAAGGAACAGGCTAATCCCCTGCCTCCCCACAGATCTTACGACTGTCAAATAGACCTGATACCCGGAGCCACTCCCCCTTGTAGTAGAATTTACGCCCTTACCGAGCCTGAAAATCTTCATTTGCGACAGTATCTGGACCAGTACCTGGCCAATGGATTTATCCGCCCATCAAAGTCTCCTGCATCCTCGGCTCTGTTCTACATACCTAAAAAAGAAGGTGACCTTAGAACCTGTATTGATTATCGTGCCCTGAACCAGATAACGGTAAAGAACAGATACCCCCTACCTCTGATTCCGGAACTCCTTGACCAAGTTAAGAACGCCTGCATTTATACAAAGCTAGATCTCAGGGGAGCCTACCACTTGGTACGGATTAAAGAAGGCGACGAATGGAAGACGGCATTTCGCACCAAGTATGGACTATTTGAATACCAAGTGATGCCCTTCGGACTATGCAATGCACCAGCCGCTTTTCAGTATTTTATGAATGATGTCCTCAGAGAACTCATAGATGTTTGCGTAGTCGTCTACATAGATGACATCCTTGTGTACTCATCTTCAGAAGCAGATCATCGGAAACATGTTAGAGCCGTCCTTGAAAAACTCCGCCAACATAAGCTTTTTGCTAAGCTCGAAAAATGTGTTTTTCACGTCACGGAGGTCGAATTTCTAGGCTTTATTCTGACACCCAAAGGAGTCCACATGGACTCGAGAAAGGTGGACGCTATCATCAAGTGGCCATCACCTACTTCCGTGAAAGGTGTCCAAAGCATGCTAGGTTTCACCAACTTTTACCGCAGATTTATTCCAGAGTTTTCATGAGTGGTGCAGCCCATTACCGCCCTCTTAAGAAAAAACAAACGTTTTGAGTGGTGAACAGAAGCAGAACAGGCCTTTCAAGAGCTAAAAGCCAAGTTCACCTCAGCACCCATACTGAAACACCCACGCCCAGACATCCCTTACATCGTTGAGACCGACGCCTCCAGCTTAGCAATGGGGGCGGTTCTATCACAGAGAGATCCGGAAACTAACCAATTGCACCCCGTGGCATTCTGGTCTCGCAAGTTCTCGGCGCCTGAAATTAACTACACCATCACAGATAAAGAGCTTTTAGCAATTAAGTCCGCTTTCAAGGCCTGGCGGCACTATCTCCTTGGAGCCAAACACACTGTCACGGTAATCACCGATCATCGAAACCTACAATACCTGAAAACCGCCAAAGCTCAGTCCTCCAGACAGCTTCGCTGGGCACTTTTCTTTGCCGAATTTGACTTTGTAATTACTTATCGCCCCGGCAACAAAAATGGCAAAGCGGATGCCCTTTCCCGGATTGGAATGGGAGATAATATTGTCAATCCTGAACCTGTGCCAATAATTCCAGAACAGAGAATCCTGGGCCTGATTTCTTCACAATCCATCAAAGATATCGAAACAAAAATTAAACAACTTGTGACCCCTTCGGACTTACAAAACAGGTAACTGAAGGGAAAGGACTTCATCATAAAAAAAGACCTGCCTTATTTTCAGGGACGACTATTCCTACCACATGCCGATTTACAAAAACAGGTAATCTCTTGCTACTATGATTCCTTGATGGAGGGCCACCCAGGCATTGCCAAAACCTCGGAAAAAGTCAAGAGACACTTCTGGTGGCCGTCATGGAGAAAAGACATAAAGGAGTTTGTGATGTCCTGTGGTGTGTGTGCCCAAAACAAAGTTCAGAAGGAAAGACCAGCGGGTCTCCTGCATCCGCTAGACATCCCGCCACATCCCTGGCATACCCTCTCCATGGACTTCATCACCGATTTACCCTCCTGTTCCAGATACAACACTATTCTAGTAATTGTAGATTTGTTTTTTAAAATGGCCCACTTCGTTCCACTAAAGGGCTTACCTTCAGCTTCAGTTCTAGCACGGGAATTCCTTGAAAATATTGTAAGATTGCACGGCTTCCCTTCGGTTTTGATCTCAGATAGGGGGAGCCAGTTTATCTCTCACTTTTGGCGAAGTTGCTGTCGTTTAGCTCAAATCGATGTGAGACTTTCAACCAGCCATCATCCCCAGACCGACGGACAAACTGAGAGGACAAACCAAACTCTGGAACAATATTTACGTTGTATGCTACAGCAGTCGGAAAGTAATTGGAAATATATCCTTTGGATAACCGAATATGCTTACAACAACTCGATCCATTCAGCAATCGGAAAAAGTCCCTTTTACATTTTATATGGGATTCATCCTCGAACCTCCAATCTCGACCCGCCCCAAGATCTTGGAACGCCTGCCGTAGATCAACTTCACAATGCTATCACTCAAGCTTTCAAAGAAGCGACAATCCACCTACAACAGGCTAAAGAACGGTCCAAAAGGGGAGCAGACCAACACCGAAGAGACGCCCCTCAATACCAGGTTGGAGATCAAGTTTGGTTATCCACCAAACATTTATCACTTAAAGGACCTCACACCTTCAACCCAAAATATCTGGGACCATATCCAATTACAGCCATAATAAACCCAGTGGCTGTCAAATTGGGTTTGCCATCCCACATGAAAATACATCCGGTGTTTCACGTTTCTCTACTAAAACCTATGAAACCTGGAACCAGACTGAATAAACCTCCATAGCCTATTCAAGTAAATGGAGAACCTGAATTTGAGGTTAAAAACATCCTGGACTCCAAGATCATCAAGTCAAAATTATACTATCTGATCGACTGGAAGGGTTACGGACCTCAAGAACGATCATGGGAACCCTCTGACCACGTCCATGCTCCTCGTCTAGTCAGAAAATTCCACCGAACTTTTCCCAGTAGGCCAAAACCTCCGGGGAAGACAAGTTTGGGAGGGGCCTTGAGGGGGGTGCTGTCATGAGCACTGCTCCCGAGAAGCCAAGTCAAGCCCAGCATCCCCGGAAGCAGGCTCACGACCCTCGTCCCCGGCTCCAGCAAACCCCTATTGGGGCCCTTTGGACCATGTCCTGGCGCCTCTGGCGCCAGGCTCATAAGGAACGTCAGTCCCGGGGCCAGGGGCGCCGGGGTCATAATTCTTGCAAAGGTGCTTGGGTGGACCTACCTGTAGCAGACCATGCTGCATACTCACCTTTGCAAATGCTGGCAGGATGAAGTCCCCAGCCTTCTGCTGGGAGGAACTATTCCCTGAACTGGGACTACTTTCTTACCTGGCTGGAGCTGGTGCCACTCCTTAGCTCTAGAACACAGGAACTCTTTTACCTGGGCGAGGCTGAGGAAGAAGACACCCAATCACTCCAACACTATTTAAACCACACCCGATTGGGAAAACGTGCTTCGCGTTATTCTGCATCTGTAGCAGGACGCTCACCGAGTCAGCTCCAGCATTCCAGTGACATCTCCAGCTTCAGCTCAGCAACCCGTGGAAGAAAGACACGAGAACTATATTTACCATCCAGGAATCCAGACACCGGCAGAACCTGCAAGCAAAAGAAACATAAGGTTAGCAAGTTGCAACACATTCGCAGCCGCGCTCGCTTACCTGATCCATCTGTGCTTTCACTGATTCTTCGCGGCCTTCTCTACAGCAGCCTAACGGCACCTGTAAAGACAAAGAACATTGTTAAGTAGGAATCGGGTGAAGGCGGCCGCATTTACTTTTCTTACCTGCTTTTGTGCGCGTATTACGATCTCTTCAACCGCAACAGCCCGGCACCTGAAAACAAGAAAAGACATTATTTAAGTGCCATTAAAGACTGCAAGAAAGCCTAACACTTACCTGTTTCGCCACGTGCATCCGCGACTGGGAAAACGCCCGCAAGGTCCCGACACCTGCAAATAAGAAAAGAACATTGTTAGAGGTGCTATAATAAGGTCACAGATCATTATACTCACGTGCTTTGCACGTGCAACAGCAACGGACGAACAAAGCCCGCAACATCTCAAGACCTGAAAACAGAAAACAAGGGACATTATTGAGGTGTCATTGAAATTCCCATACCTACGTACTACCGCACGTGTCGCGCTCTCATTGACCACGCCCTCAGCATCCAGGAACCTGATAAAGACAATGCAAAGACTTCATTAAAGATGCCCATCTCTTCAAGACTATAAACTCTTTATACCTACTGGCATCCGCTCGTGCAGTAACGGCGGCATCACCTTTTGGCATCTCAGCACCTGTGCCACTTCTAAGGCCACAAAAGACTTTGAGGACCTCCAGTGACGTAACTGGAACCCACGCACCCCTGCATAAGTCGCAGGATGGAGAGCCCAGCATTTATACGCCTAAGGTGAGAGCTCACCAGGACATTGGACTTTCGGAGAGTTGGCGATTAGTGAGGAGGAAGTCCAGCCAAACGGTCATTAACCCTTTTTTCTTCCGCCTGCAGAAACCTTACCCTGCAAGCCAGACGGTCAATAAGAGGAAGCCCAGTCCAGAGAGTCATCCGAGCTCTACGCTTCTCAATTGAAGAGACTATAAGAGTTTAACCGGGACCAGCACCTCCGTGGGAATCAGGTGAGCGTTACACCGTATCTCGATAAATGGGGGATGAATTGGTAACCGGAGGGGATGTTGGAAGTGTAGTGACTCCCTGTTGAGAGATGAGGCGGTCGCGAAAACAGTACTGGCCAATATGATTGAGTTCTTCAAACTCAATGACAATGGAGAAGTTAACACGCATACACTATGGGACACATTCAAGGCAACCATTCAGGGGACCCTAATTAAAATAGGAGCCCAGAAGAAAAGGGAGAGGGAGGCCCGCGAGAAGGCCCTTCAAGAAGAAATAGCCCAACTCCAACCGGGTGGGTCACCAGAACGACCCCTGGACTTAGATCGGTTATCCACTCTGGAGGGATACAGGCTCCAGCTGAAGGTACTCCTGCTGACTAAACGGAAAGGAGCCTCCTGATGCTCAAACAACAATATTACCAGAAGAGCAGGATGGTAAAGACGGTTAACACCGAACCAGGGAAATTTGGATATGATACTGCTAGCATTGGATAGGCCTTTAGACAATACTGTGAAAAACTGTATCAAGCAGAATATGAGGGGAATGATGCCCAAATTGATGAATTCCTACAGTCCATCCCAGTTCCAGTGCTTGGGAGGGAAGTGGCAGAGAAGATGGAATCCCCAATAACAGAGGATGAGGTGGTGCATGCAAATAAAGGGATGAAGAGTGCCACATCTCTGGGGGAAGATGGTTCCTCAGTAAAAGGAAGCTATACCGGTCCACGCTCGCTCCACACCTGGCCAAGGTGTTTAATGGGGTCCTAGAGTGGGGCATTCTCGCAGAAACAATGATGGGGGCCATAATAGTATTCTTGCCTAAAGAGGGTAGGGACCCGACCAAGTGCTCCTTGTAAGGACAATATCGCTCCTTAATATCGACGTCAAAATCCTAGCCAAGATAATAGGGAAGAGAATGGAGGGTATCATGCCTACACTAGTTCATGGAGACCAGGTGGGTTCCATAGCGGGACGCCAGAGTGCAGATAATATACGGAAAACATTTGATTTGATGCGTTATGTCCAGGAAGCCCAGCTCGACTCGACTCTGCTTTCAATAGACTCAAAGAAAGTATTTGATAGAGTCGAATGGAAGTACATGACACGCCTTCTCCAAAAAATGGGCTTCGGGTCTAACATAAGAAACTGGGTAGCTGCTTTGTATAGAGCCCTAACAGCTAGGGTCCAGGTAAATGGGGAGCTGTCAGCGTCATTTCCCCTTACACGAGGCACGAGACAGGAGCGCCCTTTATCCCCCCTAGTGTATGCACTAACAATGGAACCTCTTGCAATAGCAGTGAGGAACCACATGGGCATCAATGGAATAAAAAGGAGAGGAGTCGAATTTAAACTCTCATTATTTGCAGATGATATTTTGGCTTATCTGGTTGACCTGCACCAATCACTCCCTCCTCTCCTGTCTTTAATAAAAACTTTTGGGCAGATTTCAGGATTAAAAATAAACAAATCCAAATCGAAGCTACTGCCTGTACAGGCCCACAATACATGGATGGACTCGTTAGAGATGTTCAAGGGGATTGGCGTGGAACGAGAGTCCATCCGCTATTTGGGCATCTCCCTCACTTCGAGACCTCTCGAAGCTCACCCCAACCAGTGGTCGAAGTGAGTGGGAGCGGTCGGGAGCGGTGCTCCTCTACTTTTTATATTTACCTTTTACAGCTCCTATACTTTTATTTTAAAAAGAAACCATTCCGGAATGGTTTCGTTTTAAAATAAAAGTGAAGGAAGAAGTTGAAACTTGCACTTTCAGTGCCTGCATTGAACGTTCCCTTAAGCAGCGGATGCAAGTGTTTTGGTGTATTGTGTGTGGGAGGGGTCGTAGTGATGGGGTTTGTGGGGAGTGGGTGCAGGCCAGCAGGGAACATAGTTCCACTACTTTTTTTCGTACACTTCGAACACTGACCCCAACAAATTATGACCCTGCCATGGCAGAAGTCAAATCGGACATACTAAAATGGGGAAATTTGATTCTGTCATGGTACGGTCGTATAACGGCAGTGAAAATAAATGTCCTGCCAAGAATGCTCTACCTCTTCACGGTCTTACCTACAATTATACCAGAACATATCTTTCGTGAACTCCAGAAAGCGGTGCAAAACTTCATCTGGCAGGATAAAACCCTGAGAACCAAGAGGACTGTCCTCACTTTACCCAGGGAGGAGGGAGGCTTCGGACTACCGGACTTTCAGCTATATTTTAAAGCGGCCCAGTTGAGAGTCCTCTTAGAACATATGAAAGAAGGGTGGGGCACGTACTGGACTTACCTGGAAGACATGGACACCCATCCTCTCAAGGTGGGAGACCTCCTCTGGGCCCCGCGAAGGGCAATCCCGAAAAAGATGCTGAACCATCCGACACTGGGAGTACTTTGGTCCATGGAGGGAAGGGGCTCATTCAAACCATCTATCCACGTGGCCCGTGCCATTTGCATCACTATGGGGTCTCACAATCGGGCTGGGCAACAGGGGATTTCAAATGCTCAGGCATGGCTTGGAATGGGCGGGCCAATTGTTCCGGGAGGGAGAATTCCTGTCATACGAGGAAATGGTGGACACTCTGGGCCGGGGTAACATCTCCATATTTGAATATCTTAGGCTGAAAAGCATCCTGTGCGACCAGGCCTCGGGACAAAAACTTAAGAGATCCCTGACACCCTTTGAAAAATGCTGGACTCGGCTGATTCGAGATGTGGGATGGTATCCAAAATGTACAAATTATTAAATACCAATAACTTATTGACGAGGAGAGGGTACTGCAACTATTGGAACGGTCTAGCTGGGGAGGTCCTCTCAGAGGAAGCGTGGAACAAGATCTTTAAGATAGCTTTCCATGGAAGTCTTTTCACAGCAGATATGGAACATAACTTAAAGATCTTATTGGGCATCCTCGGCAGCACTCACCACTAAAATCATCAACGCGGTGAAACCCTACCTGTCGACCAAAAACTGACTCGCAATAGCCAGGGCTACAATATTGGCAAAATTGGATTACTGTAACACGTTATTCCTGGGCACCTCAGTCATAAACAACAACAGGTTACAAGTCACTCAAAAAAATGCCCTAGGTGCCATTCTAAGCATTCCTAAAAGGGAACATCGCTCACAGGCTAGAAGAGAAGCTCACTGGCTTCCAGTCAAAGAGCGCATCCTATTCAAAACCAATGGATCACACACAAATGCTTCTCTCGCACGGCCACTCCTTACCTATCTGAAAAAATAAAACTGGTAACATCCACCAGACCCATACGAGTGCACCATGCCAACCAGATCTACGTCCCCTCTTTCCAGAGAGTCAAAGCGGGTGGCTACTTACGTGTTTCCCCACGTGCATCCGCGACTGGGAAAACGCCCGCAAGGTCCTGACACCTGCAAATAAGAAAAGAACATTGTTAGAGGTGCTATAATAAGGTCACAGATTATTATACTCACGTGCTTTGCACGTGCAACGGCAACGGACGAACAACGCCCGCAACATCTCAAGACCTGAAAACAGAAAATAAGGGACATTATTGAGGTGTCATTGAAATTCCCATACCTACGTACTACCGCACGTGTCACGCTCTCAGTGACCACGCCCTCAGCATCCAGGCACCTGAAAAAGACAATGCAAAGACTTCATTAAAGGTGCCCATCTCTTCAAGACTATAAACTCTTTATACCTACTGGCATCCGCTCGTGCAGTAACGGCGGCATCACCTTTTGGCATCTAAGCACCTGTGCCACTTCTAAGGCCACAAAAGACTTTGAGGACCTCCAGTGACGTAACTGGAACCCACGCACCCCTGCATAAGTCGCAGGATGGAGAGCCCAGCATTTATACGCCTAAGGTGAGAGCTCACCAGGACATTGGACTTTCGGAGAGTTGGCGATTAGTGAGGAGGAAGTCCAGCCAAACGGTCATTAACTCTTTTTTCTTCCGCCTGCAGAAACCTTACCCTGCAAGCCAGACGGTCAATAAGAGGAAGCCCAGTCCAGAGAGTCATCCGAGCTCTACGCTTCTCAATTGAAGAGACTATAACAGTTCAGCCGGGACCAGCGCCTCCGTGGGAATCAGGTGAGTGTTACAGAACGCGAAGCCCTCCAATAACCTCCTACCCACGCGCTATGGAAACTTCCGACACTGATCAACTGGCCCAGTTACTAGGGGAATTAAGAGCTAAAGTACATGCTGCCCACCAGGAAACAAATGCCCTGAGGAGGGAATTGATTATGTCCAAAGAACGAACTGATGACCTCGCCAGACAATTATTACAAACACAAGAGGGGCAAACCCCTCTACCTAATTCAGGAGGGACCTATACCCCGGCGGCTTCAGCCAATCCTGTTCAAATCAATCTGCCCGGAAATGTGCCTTTGGCTCCGCCCGGACGCTTCTCTGGTGACCCTAAGAGGTTTGCGGTATTCATAAATCAGTGCCAATTGCACTTTCTTTGTAGACCAGCTGCTTTTCCGACTGATCAGACTAAAGTAGCCTTTGTGCTTTCGTATCTTAGCGGCAGCACCGCTGATTGGTCGATACCTCTGGTTACACAGGATGACCCGATTCTTCGCAATTTCCAGGCCTTCCAGGCCAATATGGAAAGACTTTTCGCAAGACATTGCCAGGGGCAGGTCCTGGACAACGAACTCCTTTCTCTACGGCAGGGCAATCAGGATCTTCTGGCTTATATTGTGTCATTTAACAGACTAATCGTAGAAACCAGATGGTCCGAGGACAAGAGGATCACGCTTTTCCACAGGGGTTTGCGTGGCGAACTCAAAGACGTTCTAGCCCAGGTCGTGAATCCCCCTCAAGATTGTTCAGAGTACATTGATTTAGTGGTCCAATTGGATCACAGACTACAAAACAGAAAGGCAGACCGCTCCAGGTTTGAAACTCGAGTATTCTCTAAGCCACTAACTCACACCAAAGGAGTTGAAGCCGTAGAACCTATGCAAATAGGGGTCGTAAAGGGTCCCCTAACCCAGAAAGAACGCGACAGGAGACGACAATTGCAGCTATGTCTCTATTGTGGAAATTCAGGACATTTCCTCCGAGATTGCCCGGTGAAACCTCCGAAGAAGACAGTGGGAGCTTCTAATAAGAATTCCGAAAAGCCCGAGCCGGGAAACGACCTCGCCCGACAAGTGTAGAGGTCCGCTTGCCAGCGTAAAAACCAGTTCTTGGACCTCGCACTTCAATGTCAATAGTCCTAATAAATCCAGAACGACCGGATCGTTTGCATGCCATTAAAGCATACATTGATAGCTGAGCGATTGGAAATTATGTAGACCGCGAGATGGCTTCCAGGATGAACCTACCCCTTTGTCCTAAGGTAATTAAAGACGTCATTACCACAGTGGATGGTACGGAAATAGCCTCCGGACCGGTAACCCATACCACCACAGAAGTGACGTTATTAGGCTAAGATGGACATCAGGAGGTAATCGTGTTCGATGTGATCAAGGCCCCTCAGTTCCAAATAATTCTGGGGATCCCTTGGTTGGAGATACACAATCCTCAAATTGATTGGCGAGCAAAGACGATACAGTTCCCAGAGTGTGCACCTACTTGTTATCCTCGACCCAGTATTGGCCTAGCGGTAGCAACATCCGAAGGACCGCAATTGCCTCCAGAGTATCAAGAATTCCAAGATGTCTTTCAGAAGGAACAGGCTAATACCCTGCCTCCCCACAGATCTTACGACTGTCAAATAGACCTAATACACGGAGCCACTCCCCCTTGTAGTAGAATTTACTCCCTTACCGAGCCTGAAAATCTTAATTTGCGACAGTATCTGGACCAGTACCTGGCCAATGGATTTATCCGCCCATCAAAGTCTCCTGCATCCTTGGCTCTGTTCTTCGTACCTAAAAAAGAAGGTGACCTTAGAACCTTTATTGATTATCATGCCCTGAACCAGATAACTGTAAAGAACAGATACCCCCTACCTCTGATTCCGGAACTCCTTGACCAAGTTAAGAACGCCTGCATTTATACAAAGCTAGATCTCCGGGGAGCCTACCACTTGGTATGGATTAAAGAAGGCGATGAATGGAAGACGGCATTTCGCACCAAGTATGGACTATTTGAATACCAAGTGATGCCCTTCGGACTATGCAATGCACCAGCCGCTTTTCAGTATTTTATGAATGATGTCCTCAGAGAACTCATAGATGTTTGCGTAGTCGTCTACATAGATGACATCCTTGTGTACTCATCTTCAGAAGCAGATCATCGGAAACATGTTAGAGCCGTCCTTCAAAAACTCCGCCAACATAAGCTTTTTGCTAAGCTCGAAAAATGTGTTTTTCACGTCACGGAGTTCGAATTTCTAGGCTTTATTCTGACACCCAAAGGAGTCCACATGGACTCGAGAAAGGAAGACGCTATCATCAAGTGGCCATCACCTACTTCCGTGAAAGGTGTCCAAAGCATGCTAGGTTTCGCCAACTTTTACCGCAGATTTATTCCAGAGTTTTCACGAGTGATGCAGCCCATCACCGCCCTCTTAAGAAAAAACAAACGTTTTGAGTGGTCAACAGAAGCAGAACAGGCCTTTCAAGAGCTAAAAGCCAAGTTCACCTCAGCACCCATACTGAAACACCCACGCCCAGACCTCCCTTACATCGTTGAGACCGACGCCTCCAGCTTAGCAATGGGGGCGGTTCTATCACAGAGAGATCCGGAAACTAACAAATTGCACCCCGTGGCATTCTGGTCACGCAAGTTCTCGGCACCTGAAATTAACTACACCATCACAGATAAAGAGCTTTTAGCAATTAAGTCCGCTTTCAAGGCCTGGCGGCACTATCTCCTTGGAGCCAAACACACTGTCACGGTAATCACCGATCATCGAAACCTTCAATACCTGAAAACCGCCAAAGCTCAGTCCTCCAGACAGCTTCGCTGGGCACTTTTCTTTGCCGAATTTGACTTTGTAATTACTTATCGCCCCGGCAACAGAAATGGCAAAGCGGATGCCCTTTCCCGGATTGGAATAGGAGATAATATTGTCAATCCTGAACCTGCGCCAATAATTCCAGAACAGAGAATCCTGGGCCTGATTTCTTCACAATCCATCGAAGATATCGAAGCAAAAGTTAAACAACTTGTGACCCCTTCGGATTTACAAAACTGGCAACTGAAGGGAAAGGACTTCATCATAAAAAAATACCTGCCTTATTTTCAGGGACGACTATTCCTACCACATGCCGATTTACAAAAACAGGTAATCTCTTGCTACCATGATTCCTTGATGGAGGGCCACCCAGGCATTGCCAAAACCTCGGAAAAAGTCAAGAGACACTTCTGGTGGCCGTCATGGAGAAAAGACATAAAGGAGTTTGTGATGTCCTGTGGTGTGTGTGCCCAAAACAAAGGTCAGAAGGAAAGACCAGCGGGTCTCCTGCATCCGCTAGACATCCCGCCACATCCCTGGCATACCCTCTCCATGGACTTCATCACGATTTACCCTCCTGTTCCGGATACAACACTATTCTAGTAATTGTAGATTTGTGTTCTAAAATGGCCCACTTCGTTCCACTAAAGGGCTTACCTTCAGCTTCAGTTCTAGCACGGGAATTCCTTGAAAATATTGTAAGATTGCACGGCTTCCCTTTGGTTTTGATCTCAGATAGGGGGAGCCAGTTTATCTCTCACTTTTGGCGAAGTTGCTGTCGTTTAGCTCAAATCGATGTGAGACTTTCAACCAGCCATCATCCCCAGACCGACGGACAAACTGAGAGGACAAACTAAACTCTGGAACAATATTTACGTTGTATGCTACAGCAGTCGGAAAGTAATTGGAAAGATATCCTTTGGATAGCCGAATATGCTTACAACAACTCGATCCATTCAGGAACCGGAAAAAGTCCCTTTTACATTTTATATGGGATTCATCCTCGAACCTCCAAATCGACCCGCCCCAAGATCTTGGAACGCCTGCCGTGGATCAACTTCACAATGCTATCACTCAAGCTTTCAAAGAAGTGACAATCCACCTACAACAGGCTAAAGAACGGTACAAAAGGGGAGCAGACCAACACCAAAGAGACGCCCTTCAATACCAGCTTGGAGATCAAGTTTGGTTATCCGCCAAACATTTATCACTTAAAGGACCTCACACCTTCAACCCAAAATATCTGGGACCATATCCAATTACAGCCATAATAAACCCAGTGGCTGTCAAATTGGGTTTGTCATCCCACATGAAAATACATCCGGTGTTTCACATATCTCTACTAAAACCTATGCAACCTGGAACCAGACTGAATAAACCTCCAGAGCCTATTCAAGTAAATGGAGAACCTGAATTTGAGGTTAAAAACATCCTGGACTCCAAGATCATCAAGTCAAAATTATACTATCTGATCGACTGGAAGGGTTACGGACCTCAAGAACGATCATGGGAACCCTCTGACCACGTCCATGCTCCTCGTCTAGTCAGAAAATTCCACCGAACTTTTCCCAATAGGCCAAAACCTCCGGGGAAGACAAGTTTGGGAGGGGCCTTGAGGGGGAGTGCTGTTATGAGCACTGCTCCCGAGAAGCCAAGTCAAGCCCAGCATCCCCGGAAGAAGGCTCACGACCCTCGTCCCCGGCTCAGAAACCCCTATTGGGGCCCTTCGGACCATGTCCTGGCGCTTCTGGCGCAAGGCTCATAAGGAACCTCAGTCCCGGCGCCAGGGGCGCCGGGCTCATAATTCTTGCAAAGGTGCTTGAGTGGACCTACCTGTAGCAGACCATGCTGCATACTCACCTTTGCAAATGCTGGCAGGTTGAAGCCCCCAGCCTTCTGCTGGGAGGAACTATTCCCTGAACTGGGACTACTTTCTTACCTGGGTGGGGCTGGTGCCACTCCTTAGCTCTTGAACACAGGAACTCTTTTACCTGGGCGAGGCTGAGGAAGAAGACACCCAATCACTCCAACACTATTTAAACCACACCCGATTGGGAAAACGTGCTTCGCGTTATTCTGCATCTGCAGCAGGACGCTCACCGAGTCAGCTCCAGCATTCCAGTGACATCTCCAGCTTCAGCTCAGCAACCTGTGGAAGAAAGACACGAGAACTATATTTACCATCCAGGAATCCAGACACCGGCAGAACCTGCAAGCAAAAGAAACATAAGGTTAGCAAGTTGCAACACGTTCGCAGCCGCGCTCGCTTACCTGATCCATCTGTGCTTTCACGGATTCTTCGCGGCCTTCTCTTCAGCAGCCTAACGGCACCTGTAAAGACAAAGAACATTGTTAAGTAGGAATCGGGTGAAGGCGGCCACATTTACTTTTCTTACCTGCTTTTGTGCGCGTATTACGATCTCTTCAACCACAGCAGCCCGGCACCTGAAAACAAGAAAAGACATTATTTAAGTGCCATTAAAGACTGCAAGAAAGCCTAACACTTACGTGTTTCCCGCGTGCATCCGCGACTGGGAAAACGCCCGCAAGGTCCCGACACCTGCAAATAAGAAAAGAACATTGTTAGAGGTGCTATAATAAGGTCACAGATCATTATACTCACATGCTTCGCACGTGCAACGGCAACGGACGAACAACGCCCGCAACATCTCAAGACCTGAAAACAGAAAACAAGGGACATTATTGAGGTGTCATTGAAATTCCCATACCTACGTACTACCGCACGTGTCGCGCTCTCAGTGACCATGCCCTCAGCATCCATTCACCTGAAGAAGACAATGCAAAGACTTCATTAAAGGTGCCCATCTCTTCAAGACTATAAACTCTTTATACCTACTGGCATCCGCTCGTGCAGTAACGGCGGCATCACCTTTTGGCTTCTCAGCACCTGTGCCACTTCTATGGCCACAAAAGACTTTGAGGACCTCCAGTGATGTAACTGGAACCCACGCACCCCTGCATAAGTCGCAGGATGGAGAGCCCAGCATTTATACGCCTAAGGTGAGAGCTCACCAGGACATTGGACTTTCGGAGAGTTGGCGATTAGTGAGGAGGAAGTCCAGCCAAACGGTCATTAACCCTTTTTTCTTCCGCCTGCAGAAACCTTACCCTGCAAGCCAGACGGTCAATAAGAGGAAGCCCAGTCCAGAGAGTCATCCGAGCTCTACGCTTCTCAATTGAAGAGACTATAACAGTTCAGCCGGGACCAGCGCCTCCGTGGGAATCAGGTGAGCGTTACACCGTATCTCGATAAATGGGGGATGGATTGGTAACCGGAGGGGATGTTAGAAGTGTAGTGACTCCCTGTTGAGAGATGAGGCGGTCGCGAAAACAGTACTGGCCAATATAATTGAGTTCTTCAAACTCAATGACAATGGAGAAGTTAACACGCATACACTATGGGACACATTCAAGGAGACCATTCAGGGGACCCTAATTGAAATAGGAGCCCAGAAGAAAAGGGAGAGGGAGGCCCGCGAGAAGGCCCTTCAAGAAGAAATAGCCCAACTCCAACTGGGTGGGTCACCAGAACGACCCCTGGACTTAGATTGGTTATCCACTCTGGAGGGATACAGGCTCCAGCTGAAGGTACTCCTGCTGACTAAACGGAAAGGAGCCTCCTGATGCTCAAACAACAATATTACCAGAAGAGCAGGATGGTAAAGACGGTTAACACCGAGCCAGGGAAATTTGGATATAATACTGCTAGCATTGGATAGGCCTTTCGACAATACTGTGAAAAACTGTATCAATCAGAATATGAGGGGGATGATGCCCAAATTGATGAATTCCTACAGTCCATCCCAGTTCCAGTGCTTGGGAGGGAAGTGGCAGAGAAGATGGAATCCCCAATAACAGAGGATGAGGTGGTGCATGCAATTAAAGGGATGAAGAGTGCCACATCTCCGGGGGAAGATGGTTCCTCAGTAAAAGGAAGCTATACCGGTCCACGCTCGCTCCACACCTGGCCAAGGTGTTTAATGGGGTCCTAGAGGGGGGCATTCTCGCAGAAACAATGATGGGGGCCATAATAGTATTCTTGCCTAAAGAGGGTAGGGACCCGACCAAGTGCTCCTTGTAAGGACAATATCGCTCCTTAATATCGACGTCAAAATCCTAGCCAAGGTAATAGGGAATAGAATGGAGGGTATCATGCCTACACTAGTTCATGGAGATCAGGTGGGTTCCATAGCGGGACACCAGAGGGCAGATAATATACGGAAAACATTTGATTTGATGCGTTATGTCCAGGAAGCCCAGCTCGACTCGACTCTGCTTTCAATAGACTCAGAGAAAGCATTTGATAGAGTCGAATGGAAGAACATGACACGCCTGCTCCAAAAAATGGGCTTCGGGTCTAACATAAGAAACTGGGTAGCTGCTTTGTATAGGGCCCTAACAGCTAGGGTCCAGGTAAATGGGGAGCTGTCAGCGTCATTTCCCCTTACACGAGGCACGAGACAGGAGCGCCCTTTATCCCCCCTAGTATATGCACTAACAATGGAACCCCTTGCAATAGCAGTGAGGAACCACATGGGCATCAATGGAATAAAAAGGAGAGGAGTCGAATTTAAACTCTCATTATTTGCAGATGATATTTTGGCTTATCTGGTTGACCCGCACCAATCACTCCCTTGAAGTGGGAGAATGGAAGAACAGACTCCCGCCCTTCCCCTCTCGCGCTTGGCCTAGAGGATCACGGCCTAGACACCCGCCACGAGAACGAGAGGAGTTTGCCTATCTACCAGATGACCACATACCCTGGTACAGGAACATACGGATGTGCCCACCTACCTGCCCAGCAGCCCGCCCTGCCCATGCCGACACCTGCGGCATGGATCAACTCGACTAAACCTACACGTCGTTAGAGATGCCATGACGACCTAGCCAACGGTCAGCACACCTGTGCAAACATGCACACCGGACACTCCCACACCAATCCACACGAAGAACATACTCAGTGCTTTGACGTAGGCGACAGACATACCCACGGACGTGCATCTTTATTATTTTCCACATAGGCTCTCAAAATGCAGAAACGCAAGACGCATAATGAACTTATCTAAAAAGGCTTGCTCACGCTTCTTCTAAGAACCATGTACCATAATGAAGAATATAACAGAGACCCGATACTGAGGATAGAGCAATATGATACCGTAACCTAAAGCGCTCTGCGTCAAACGGTTCCACCTATGCATCAGGCCCAAGTAGGCCGCAAGCAAAAGCTTCCATGAACATTGAATGAGCAAGAGCTTGGTTGCTGACCCTGCAGAATGAGCCCGGCGAAAGCACACCGCCAAGGGCACGATGTTGCAATCTCGCACGCCGCAAGCCGACGCCAAGGTCGCACCTGCAAGATAAACCAGGCACACAGTAGGAAAAACAATATAAATTGTGCTGAATTCTGCCTCAAACACGGTCCCACCTCACGTGACAAAGCCAAACCTGACAGGATGCCAAGCCCAGGAGGAAGGAGACGCCTGAATCCCACGTTTCAAGACACAGGCAGATACAATTAAAAGGCTCATTGGACATCTGCAGCAGTGGGAGTAGTCGACCTCCCAACATATGAATAAATCCTCACATTGTTTACACCTACCCATAGTAAAACATTGTTGCAAATGACAGGTGCACCGCGAGCTGGGAACAGCGATAGTCCCAGACTGGGAGGCTCGCGAGCGGACCAATCAGAACATGGGGCTCTTATCACTGACGCCATTAACATAGACCAATCCTCAGAGGTCTTCATGTAACAATTTTCATGTATCAAATTGAAGGGACAGCCCAAGTATATCACCTGACTAACCCTCAACCACTAATACCGTTCTCTATATGTATGCTATACTAACCCTACCACTCGAGTAACCAATCCAGAGTGGAAATAGGTTTTTTGCTAAACTTTCTAAGGTGACGCAAGTAGCGCATCATACTAAGGTAAAAAGGGCCTGCGAGCCCCACGATTGTGTGTGTGTCAGGACGGACGCGTACGATCCTTGACCCATCCCTGCCGTTTTGTCTAATAAACAGCAGAGTCACCTTGCTTCTTGCGTGTGTCTCATACTCTATCTCTTTTGGGATATACGGGAGGAGTTGGGGCCTCCCTGCCCGGAGGCCTACGGATGGCCCGGCCGACCCCAGTAGAATTTCACCCCGACAAGTTGGAGGCACTGCTGAGATCTGTTTAAGATCTGCTTTTTTATTTTTATTTTTTTCCAGGTACTCCCGTTGCGAGGAGGCCCGGCGGCGCGGCCCCCTCTGCCGTTGCCCCCTTCTGAGGACTACAGGACCATCGCGGAACTGCGAAAAGACCGGACAGCGCAATCCGGATATTGGCCTTCGGGAGCCGGTTGAGAAGTATCCCGCCCGCGGTTGGCGACTGTCCAGACGTGGTCCAGACGAGGGGAGGTGGCGAGCCGCTTGGAGGGGTGCACGCAGTCGAGCGGCCCCGCATCAAGAGAACTTGGTGAGCATGCCACGCACAACAAGCAATGTGAAATTGTGAGGGAGGGGGGAGGAATTAAATACGGGAGGTGGGAGGTGTTGCACAGGTGCATTTCGAAGGTTTGACAATTTAGTGTTGGCAATGAAATGAATGGTAGCCGAACTAGTGCCAGAGCAGTCGGCTACGTTACGCGAGAGAGGGGGGTGGAGCACGAAAACATCACGTGCGGCCGCTCGTAGACACTGATTGGCCTAGGTCGCGACTACGTGTAAGGGTGTGTGTGTGGTTTCCTACGATTTGGCATTTATTGATCAATGAGTAGATGAGGATCCCTATTGTTCGAGCAAGACACTCGATAGGTAGATGACATTTCCCTGTAGGAGGTAGCTAGTTAGTTGCCCAATACGGAAGATAATTGGCTGGTTAAGCCCTCCTGTCGAGGGGCGTATCACACGCGAGGCGACGCAGCGTGCGCAGTCCGATTATATTATTGATTACCTTGTTCCAGGAGTGACAGGAAGACAGCTGTGAGGTTAACGGGGGTAGATTGCAAGTGTATTTTGGACTTAAAGAATATATGAAGAACTTACCAGTAGCTCGAAGAGATCGGTGACGTCACCAGTAGGGCTTTCATAGGATATCCCGAGCACAAGGCATCTTTCTTTCTGAGAGTGGTGGGGAAGAGAACTGTGGTAAGGGAGTGGAAACAGAGATAAACGGTAATGAGTTGATCTGGGAAAGGCGAAACGGGGGACGTGGCTGCGCACGGAGAACGCCGGCTACGGCGAGTGTAGAAGAAGGAGGAGGAGCAAATGAAAATAGGACGACTGTATAAGAACGTCACAAGGGGTACGCAGCCGCAGGGGGCTACGTGCGCCTCGGCCGCAGGGGGCCGTAAGGGTGTTGTGTAAAGGAAGAAAGAAAGAAGAAAATATACAAATGTAAATACTATATTTTAATAATTTTCCTTAGCGGACTATCGCAAGTCCCCAAATTTACGGGGCCAGGTAAAGGTATAAGGCTGTGTATTGTAAGTGTTAGCAAGATAATAGCTACCAAATAGGGGAAGGATAACAAGTGAAGCGCTACTATGTCATACGGGACAGGATCGGGAGGGTGGGGGAACACCCTCACTACCCCACTACAACACATATGTACAACACTGTCACCCCATACGGAGAAACTGATCAAGTATAGCATAGAATGGAC
Organism: Ambystoma mexicanum; assembly: GCF_040938575.1. NCBI lineage: Eukaryota > Metazoa > Chordata > Amphibia > Caudata > Ambystomatidae > Ambystoma > Ambystoma mexicanum. The sequence continues at coordinate 1,336,520,308 of NC_090924.1, forward strand.
ACAGGGGACGGACAACAAAATGATAACACCATGGCCGCCTAATGGTAGCTTCGATCCATATACCCAACATTCACTATTAAACCATCTGCATAATACATACAAAGGGAAGAAGTTGACACACCACGTGGAGGTGTTTAACTTATGGAGGATGTTCCAAGGGTCCCGACCAGGACCAAATGGAATGTTCACTCTGGGGGAAATACCGGAAGAAAAAGAGATTAAGGAGGAAGGAGAGAATGGGAAAAAGGGGAGTGAAGACCCAAGGAACACGGGGAACGGACAAGAGGGAGGAGAAAAGAATAATAACTCAAAAGAAAATGAAATAAAAAAGGAACAGAGCAACGATATACCCCTAGCAAAGGTAGTAAAAACAGAGGGAGGGGGGTTGTACCCTTTAAGAGAATTAGGAGAAATAGAAAGAGGACAGTTAAGGGGGGCTGAGGGGTACTCGAACCCGGCATACAGCCCGCCACCATATGTGGCTCATAGGAAGATGCCAGCAGGGGAGGGGAGGACTGGAGAAGAACAAACTGTGGAAATAGGACATGATGAGTGGGTAGCTGCGCAGATACTATTAAAATTACAAGGTTCATTAACAGGAGAAGAGAAGGAGGTAGTAAGGAAAATAGACGAGGATAATACCAGGGAGAGTGGAATGAGAGGGGAAGAGCTGTTACGACAAAAGGAAGAGATTTTGGAGGAACGACTAGCAGAGTTAAGGGATGAGCAGAATGAACTGATCAAACAGCTCGAGAGGGAGGAAAGAGAGAGAGCGAGGGGAAGGAAAGAAGGTAAGAACGAATTGGAAAAAATAAGGGAACGAACTGAGGAGCAAAGGAGAGAAGCTGAAAGGGTAAAAGCAGCAGCAGAAAGGGTATCAAGAGCAGTGCTACGAGAGAGGAAAAGGGAAGAAGAAGAGAAAGAAAAAGAAATGGCAATGTGGAAGAAGAGATTACTATCAGAAACGACTAAGAAATACGAAGAAGGGAGGGTGATAGAGAGTATATTAGAAAGGGAGAGGGCGAGATGGGAACGGAAGAAAGAGGATGAAAGGATATTGGAAAAGGTGAGTAGTGAAGTAATGGAGGAATTAAAAAGGAAGAGGGAGGAAATTGGTAGAGAGATGGAGGAGAGAAATGAAGGGGAAAGAGAAGATAGGAGAAGGGAGAGTGAAGTAAGGGGGTCTGTGTATAGAGACGCAGAAGTAGCAAGAACATCAGCGCAAAGGGGAACGGTTGGTAAAGGAGAAAAGGGAGAACCGGACCTAATAGACTTAAAAACAGTAACAATCAAGGGGAAAAAGACAGAGTGGGGGCTGCCGTTTGTGAATGACTTTTGTAGTGAGGAAGAAGAAGGAATGGAGAAGGAAGGAAGAAACAGTGAAAGGGAAAGTCTAGATAAACTATATACCACCCGGACCAATACAGACTCACCATGGATCTGTAGGAGAAAGGATGAACTGGAGAGAAGTGAGGAGGAAGAGCAAGGGATAGCCACACCGTCACCATCACACCCTCTCCCATCCCACCCTACATGCTCAACCACCTCACGCTCTTTACGTACAATCAAACTTGCGCCCTTCACAAACGAATTGACACCCTATGCAGGTCGGCTTAGAGACCTCCCTAGACGCAGGCAGGAAGGACGAATACACACGCCCACATTAAATACAGGAAATGATGGAAGAAGGGGAAAAGATGGAGAAGAAAGAGTTACGAGCAGGGGAAATACGGACGAAATTGACGATGTAGGCGAGAGGGAAGAAGAGGAGGGGTGTGAGGACTCGATTTTATGGAACCCAAGGGATAAAACGATACACAACTTAATGCCACTTCTGGAGAGGGGAGGGGTTAGACCACAGTACGTCCCTTGGAAGCATACAGACAAAGAAAATATAAAGTGCAGGCTCCCATCATTAAGTGGCGGTGCGGGTAAATGGATATATGAAATAGAAAAACACACCGCAGGACAGAAACTGGCAGTGGGAGATGTAAAGGGCCTTCTAATATCGATATTAGGGGATGCAGCGGATGACATTTTAAAGAGAGCTGGATTCCCTGGGGTAACAATAGCAAACACATTGCACGATGGGGCACCATTCACAAACTGCAGACATGCACTATGGCAGGCACTAAGGGTACAGTACCCAGACACATCAGACATAGGAGCAATTACCTCACGCAAGATGCGTGAGAACGAAGATCCTGTTGATTATATCCAGGAAATCCAAGAGAAGTGGCGCATGGAAACTAGAGAACAATGGGACAAAACACCAGCAATATTTAATCATATATTGGTACAAGGGCTCCCAGAAGGAGTTCAGAAACAACTAAAGAAAGTAGTGGGAATGGAAGCAAAAGCATGGCCAGAAATACAACTGACAATAGTGCATCATTGCAGGACATGGCAAGGAAAAATGAAACAAAAGGAAGAGGACAGGAAAACGGAAGAGGCTAAACTAGTACAGAAAAAACTTACTAAATACACAATGGAAGGGGCACTAATAACTACACCTACAACAATGACCCAAAGCCCCACACAAGTAGTGGCTGCACAAGATCCCTCCCAAATAGCACCCTCACAGACTATAACACAACAGGTGCCGCCACTCCAACCATACACGACCAACATGGGAGGAGGATACTCAATGCCAGGAGCTGGGTATTATAATTACAACAGGGGAAGAGGAGGAATTATGAGAGGGAGAGGATACGGATATAACACACAACAGCAGGTGGGAGAACTTAGAAATTTCTACCCCACCGGGCAACCAGTATACCAGGACAACACAGGAAGCTTTCCATAGCAGAGTAGGGAACCACCAGTGTGTTGGAGTTGTGGATTATTAGGGCACATGTCACGCACGTGTAGAGTAAGACCAGGAACACCATCATGGAGCGAACAGGGACAACCAAGGCCCACACAGGAACAGCAGGGCTACAGCAACAGCAGACGTTGCAACAGGGAAATGAACAGCAACAACTAATAACACAACAACAGCCACAGACATATTCACTGCCACAACAACAGGTAGCGATAACACAACAACCCCAAGCACAACAAACACAACTGGGTAGGGTGACGGTCCTGGGACACAACCCTTACACAGGAAATGGTCAATCGTTGTACCCTCAATAGGACAGCCCACAGACGGCCTTGGTGTGTCCCATCCTGTCGGTAACACCTAATAGTGCGGAGGAACCACGCATAGAGGTAACGATAGGTGACAAAAAATTATAATTCCTTGTTGACACCGGGGCGACCCGGTCTTGCATAAGGGAAGGTAAATTTAAGATGTCGGGCGAAGCCATGAACACCCAAGGATTCTCTGGGGCTAGAGGGTTGGTTCCTTTTACTGATAACATTCCCTTATCTATAGGAGATTATGACATGTCAGTCCCACTTCTATATTATAGTGCCTCACCAGTAAATATACTGGGGAGAGACATCATGAACAGGTTGAATATGACGATCTCCTTTACGGAGGACGGCATAATTTGCTCTACTCCAGGAATTAACATGCTCACAGCACGACAGATTATGCAAGCATACTGTGGACAGACAGCGATTAGGGCTGAGCCAGTAGATGGCGAACTCTTCCAGTACGGGACAGACATGGCATTTGCATGGATGCCAGGGATAGAGGGAAAGATCTGGAGGAGGCCAGCAGCCTACTTGTTCAGACCAGAAACACCAGTCAATGAACCAGAAGGAAAGGTGGTTCCAGTGGACATTGAGAGCATTATAGCAACAGCTGATTACATTGCGGTACATGCCCAAGACAGAGAAGGAAGAGCATGGAGGGCAGTGATAGCACTAGCAGAAGGATGTAGACTCACCCAGGTGTCAGATGAGGAGCTGTTCTCAGAAGGAAAGGAGGAAGGTGAAATGGTGTTTATGATGAGTGTGGAAGTATGGCTAAGAGTGGCGTACAAACAAGTGGCACACAAAATTGCAATGGCACTTGAGGCACCCACATCCACCCCAGTTCCCTTCTTTGAGGAGGATATGACAAAAGTACCCACATCATTATGGACTACTAGCCCCTATGACGTGGGGTCCATAAAAAGTATAGGGGGAGTAAGGATAAAATTGAAAAAAGGTGCAATACTCCCCAGAGTGAAACAGTACCCACTATCAAAAGAGGCAGATGAGGGCATATATGAAACCATAACGGCCCTTATAGATAATGGCATATTGGTCCCCTCAGAATCACCATGTAACACGGCTGTATACCCAGTGCGTAAGGCTAGAGGGGGGTCTTGGCGCTTCATACAGGATCTCAGGCCCTTGAACAACATAGTAGAAGCAGAATACCCCATAGCCGCAAACCCGGCCACAATAATGTGTAGCATTCCAGCAGAAGCATCACGATTTACAGTGATCGACCTTAAAAATGCTTTTTTCTCAATACCATTGCACCCAGACTCACAAGATCTGACAAGCTTCACTTACAGAAACACAAAGTGGAAACACACCAAATTGCCACAAGGGTACTGCGAAACACCCTCAATCTTCAACAGAGTAATACAGATGGATTTGGGTAACATTGAAGTGGAAAGCACAGTGTTGCAGTATATCGACGACATAATAATTTGCAGTACAAGCGAAAGAACATGCAGAGAGGACTCATTAAAGATGCTGACAATATTGGCTGAAAAAGGTTTCAAGGTAGACATGGAAAAGTTACAGTACTGTCAAGAAGAGGTACTTTACATTGGTCAGCTCATATCACAACATGGAAGAAAGATTGCACCACAAAGAGCACAGGCCATTTCAAAAACGCCAGTGCCACAAACAGTGAGGGAACTGCAGCAGTTCCTGGGTCTGTGCAACTACTGTAGAGGATGGGTATTTGATTACAGCTCATACATAGGACCCCTGCTTGAGGCGTTAAAGGAAGCTAATAAAGGAGAGAAAAAGTTGGGGTGGACAATGGAAATGAAAGAGGCTTTTGATGAACTGAAAGATGCGATATCAACTGCTCCGGTACTGGCAACCCCAGACTATGAGCGACAATTCTTTATATTTTCACATTGCGACTCAGCAGTAATGAAAGCAGTGTTGGCTCAAAAAACAAGCATGGGCTACAAACCAGTAGCATTTTACAGCGGCCACTTAGACCCTGTGATGTTAGGTCATTTCCCTTGCGAACAAGGTCTCGCCGCAGCTGCTTTTGCGGTAGAGAAAGCATCAGCAATCACCATGGGGTGCCCAACTACACTGTTTGTGGAACATGCACTATTTGCAATATTGAATAAACCTAAGTCCACCCTCACCACGCAAAGGGCATCAGGTTATGAGATCATCTTATCCAGAGCTGAACTATCAATTGTTAGGTGTAGCACGGTCAACCCTGCAAGGTTCCTAGCAGAAGTAATTGAGGAAGGAGATTATGCCCACGATTGTACGCAAATAACTGAAATGTACTCATGTACTAGAAAGATTGAAGAGAACGCACTAGAGGGAGGTGAGCTCCTGTTCATGGATGGGTCATCAACTATCGATCAAAGGGATGGTATAAGGACGACTGGGGCAGCAGTGGTAAAAATGATGGAGGTACCGGTGTGTGTGGCAATGAAATGTGTACAACTACCACAGCATTATTCCGCTCAAGCAGCAGAATTAATTGCACTAATCTTGGCGTTGAAGGAAAGCTTTGACAAACGAGTGACCATATATTCCGACAGCGCATATGTTACGTCCACTGTCCACTCAGGGCTGTCGAAATGGAGAAGAAGAGGGTTTAGGAGAGCTGATGGCACTCCGGTGCAACATGCCCTCCTATTGGCTGAACTAATTGAAGCAATAAATGACCCCCAAGAATTAGCTTTGGTCAAATGCACCGCACACACCAATGGTGAAGACCACATATCAAAAGGGAATGCAGCAGCAGACGCACATGCGACGTATGCTGCATATTTTGGTGAGATATGGAACCCCCCAGAGTCAAAGAGAGGGAGCGGGAGGGGAATGGCTAAGGAGATGTTGATAAGAGAAGGGTACACCCATCTCCCAGCCACACAGATAATGGAGCTACAAGCGGCTGCACCAATGGCAGAAAAAGAAATATGGGTAAAAAGAGGATGCACAATGTCACCAACTGAAGCACTATGGCGCCAGGGTGACACTGGAAAGATTGTAATGCCACTGGCACTATTGAACACCGCCCTGAGCCAACTACACCACCCAGCCCACACAGGCAAGGAAGTAATTGCAGCACGAATTAGGGAAGACTGGTTCTGCCCCGAGTTAAATTCTCATGTGTCAAATTTTATCAGCAATTTTCTCACATGTCAACAGTTTACGGCCGGTCACACTCTGAAGGTGATAAGAGGTACTATACCCCGGCCAGAGGGACCCTTCCGACATCTCCATATTGATATGATCAACGTATGTCAAGGAAATAGGTATATGATTGTAGTAGTATGCCCATTCTCGAGGTGGATTGAAGCAGGGCCCTGTTCACACCCAGATGCATTCAGAGCAGCTAAATTCCTAGTGAGGGAGGTCTTCCCCAGGTGGGGAGTGTGCGAGGTACTGCGGTCAGATAATGGCCCACATTTCGCAAACGAAATGTTCCAGCACATCACATCCTTACTGAATATCAAGCATAAATTTGCATGTGCATACCACCCACAGGCCAACGGTCTATGTGAACGACTGAATGGCCTATTAAAGGAGGCAATTGCAAAAATACAGCAAACAACAAAGAAGAGTTGGTTGTATTGCCTCCCACTAGCCCTATTTGAGCTAAGGAATAGACCAGGTTCCGACCACCACCTCACCCCTCACGAGGTGGTTACCGGACGTCAAATGCACCTTCCCCTAATGCCAACATCAAGAGCATTTACCGATCACGAGAGTACTGCAAATGTCCTTGGTGATGAAATGTACCAATATGTGTCTTCTTTGATTACTAGTGTAGTGTTTGTGTCTCAACAGCTCGAGCGCACACGGGGCGGGTCTAACAGCGATCAACAAGAAGACGCGGATAAAGAATTGGAAAAGGAAAGACTGTGCAAAGTTGCTAAAGGTGACCACGTATTACTTCGCAATTTCAACAGAAAGTGGAACAGCCCAAGCTTCACTGGCCCCCATCTGGTAGAGGAGGTATCAACGAGAGCAGTAAAGCTGCAGGACAAACGTGCCTGGAACCACCTACACGACGTAAAGATCTACAAACTCCAGACCCGCCCCAGCGCCACCGACAGGGCCACTGGAAGAACAACAACAGCGTCACCAATGGAGGAAGAGACTTCTACCACAACTAACGGCCTAAGTGTCCCCATACCCTGCCACCCCTCAGATTCTCCAGAGACAACTACTAGAAAAGAAAGGGGTGATCCCCATACCGCCCACCCCATGGTTACATGATCAAAGAGTAAAGAGACTTCCGCCAGTTGAGCCCCAAACCCTATGCCCATTGACCCCCTACCCACTGTAGTAATAACTGAACTGAAGGACATTGTCTTGCACATATACACATGTAAACACCTGAATGTTCTCTTTCTTTTCTCTCGCACATGCAGGTACAGCGTATTATTGTACTATTAAGAAAGTAGATAACTAACCAATTCACTGCCCAGGAGTAGATGGTACCCACAGACGATAATTACCTGGAAGAATTGTCACACCAATTTGTATATGAAATAAAAAGGTCAACGTACCTGAAAAGAAGGAGGGTACGTGTCTTCTATACAGCATTCCTCATGGCCATAGAACATTCAATGCCCCACCTCCAACCATACTTGCCTGCCCTAAGAGATAGATCGCTTAGATTGGCGTGGGAACAGCTATTCACCTGGGCACTGAATGACTACTTGATAGGGAGAGCTTAAAAACGACAACTAACACTAATAACAAGCATATTAAGAATTTTCAGGCGGGCAACTGTAACGTCGCAAGAATAAGCTGCCGGACTGCAGCAAGGTAAGAGCAAAATGCTGGTGAAATTAGCATTTGTAATAAAATTGATAGGGATTTTAATGATCACCGGATTCTTGGCTGCCTCTGTATGGCAGTACAGCTATGCTATCAATATTATTGCTGTACCCAAACCTAATACACCCCCACTCCCAGCTGCAACAGGGGTTACGTCAGGTGGTACTAGTAAAATCCCACACAAGGAAAATAGAGTTAAACGCAGCACATACTCAGATAATAAAGGTATTGACAACTACATACAAGATTCAGCACACATCTCAAACAACATATGGTACCAACACATGACCCACATAGGTAAGCAGACAACAGAAGACAGCTGCTACGTTTGCTCATTAATCCCATACGCCATGAGCGCTTCTCGAACATTTGTTGCCACGGAGATAGATGAAAAAATAGCACGATGTATAATATACCTGGCACTGTTCCAGACGAAAGGAAGATTTCAAGGGACAGTGGTGCAACTGGTGTGGAAAACACGAGATACATATCCATATGAAAACAACTTCCTCAAGACTTATTTGAGTTACCACAAGAGCAGTTTACATGCTGAAGGATTCAGATACATAACAAGTGGTCCTGAAAAAGGAGAAACAAAGAAAGTAACACTACAGCACCTATCATGTGATTGGTACGCCACTGAAGTCCCTGGTAAGAACGGCTGTTGGGAAAGACCACTGGTGATAATAACAGGGAAGGTGTACATGAACAACAAATGGGACATAGGAGTGGTTGGCAGCAACATGGTAACAAGAGAAAATATTTCAACTATTGATGGACACAACCATAGATGTTGGATGACTTGGGTCAAGTACGTACCCATGCTCACGTGGATGGAGAAGGATGAAGACCCAATAACAATACTGCCGCTAACTGCGCCTAAGGTATGCTACCAACATAAAGGGGAGGTGGACGTAGGATACAACACCAACTGTGAAAGCGTGATGGAGTTACCTGAGGGGGGTGCAGGAACAGCAGTAGTAATGGACCATTACTGGGCCTGTGAAGAGAAAGCATACCACACACTGCCCCCTCTGTGGAATGGTATATGCACAATGGTGCAAGTTAATGTACCATCACTAGTGGTACCCCAGAAACATGTCAAGATGGCGAACTTCCCCAAAATGGATGAAGGGAACAAGAGGAAGAAGAGATCTGTACAACCTCAGAAGGGGCCAGAGAGCAAAACCGACGGCAATAATACTGTCCTGAATAGAAAGAAAAGACAAGGAGAACCTCTGACAGGAAATTACCTATGGGGAAGGTCGGAAACAGCACTCACTTCAATTCCACCAGAACACAGACTATTCAGTAGAGCAGCAATGTTCTTCTCCTCGATAATACATCCAGGACTACAGGCTTACGCAAACGCAAAATGGCTCCAGATAACTCGATGGGAACTAATGATGACTATTAATTCTACGGTAAATGGATTCAACGCAATAAAAGAGGAACTGCGAGCTGTGAGGATGGTAGCACTTCAGAACAGATATGTACTGGACCTCCTCACAGCAATGGAAGGAGGAGTTTGCGCTAAGATAGGACAATCATGCTGTACATTCATACCTGCCAACGATGCTGACAATGGTACACTGACAGAAGCAGTTTTACAATTGGCCCAGATGCACTCAAAAATGATGGATGAAAGTAAAGGTGTGAAAAAGGATGAGAGCTGGTTTTCAATATTATGGTCCTGGATGCCATCTTGGCTGTCAGATGGACTGAAGGTTATAGTTGGATGTACTATTTTGGCTGGAGCTACACTGATCATAATAAGATTTTGGAAGGCCCGGAAGGCACGCACCACAGACGAGATGATCGAAATGGTTGGTATGCACCTCTTGATGCCAACAGATGATGGCCAACACACAGGCACAATCATAAAAGAGAGAGAGAAGTTGCGCAACCAGATCATCACCAACCACCTGGACCCACCATCTGTGAAGCTCGAAAACCCAAGAAACCCAAGGAGCTACATAGGGAAATGGGTATACTGCACTCCTGGAGGAACCTGTGCATATATGTATTGGTCATTTGAAGACCATGTTAACCACTATGGACATTTGGGAGGAATAACTAAAATATGGAGAGTAAGAGGAGATAAAGAAAAGGATATGTTTGTGGTCAACAAGTCGACCAGAGGGGGGACTGAAGTGGGAGAATGGAAGAACAGGCTCCCGCCCTTCTCCTCTCGCGCTTGGCCTAGAGGATCACGGCCTAGACACCCGCCACGAGAGGAGTTTGCCTATCTACCAGACGACCAAATACCCTGTTACAGGAACATACGGATGTGCCCACCTACCTGCCCAGCAGCCCGCCCTGCCCATGCCGACACCTGCGGCATGGATCAACTCGACTAAACCTACACGTCGTTAGAGATGCCATGACGACCTAGCCAACGGTCAGCACACCTGTGCAAACATGCACACCGGACACTCCCACACCAATCCACACGAAGAACATACTCAGTGCTATGACGTAGGCGACAGACATACCCACGGACGTGCATCTTTATTATTTTCCACATAGGCTCTCAAAATGCAGAAACGCAAGACGCATAATGCACTTATCTAAAAAGGCTTGCTCAAGCTTCTTCTAAGAACCATGTACCATAATGAAGAATATAACAGAGACCCGATACTGAGGATAGAGCAATATGATACCGTAACCTAAAGCGCTCTGCGTCAAACGGTTCCACCTATGCACCAGGCCCAAGTAGGCCGCAAGCAAAAGCTTCCATGAACATTGAATGAGCAAGAGCTCGGTTGCTGACCCTGCAGAATGAGCCCAGCGAAAGCACACCGCCAAGGGCACGATGTTGCAATCTCGCACGCCGCAAGCCGACGCCAAGGTCGCACCTGCAAGATAAACCAGGCACACAGTAGGGAAAACAATATTAATTGTGCTGAATTCTGCCTCAAACACGGTCCCACCACACGTTACAAAGGCAAACCTGACAGGATGCCAAGCCCAGGAGGAAGGAGACGCCTGAATCCCACGTTTCAAGACACAGGCAGATACAATTAAAAGGCTCATTGGACATCTGCAGCAGTGGGAGTAGTCGACCTCCGAACATATGAATAAATCCTCACATTGTTTACACCTACCCATAGTAAAACATTGTTGCAAATGACAGGTGCACCGCGAGCTGGGAACAGCGATAGTCCCAGACTGGGAGGCTCGCGAGCGGACCAATCAGAACATGGGGCTCTTATCACTGACGCCATTAACATAGACCAATCCTCAGAGGTCTTCATGTAACAATTTTCATGTATCAAATTGAAGGGACAGCCCAAGTATATCACCTGACTAACCCTCAACCACTAATACCGTTCTCTATATGTATGCTATACTAACCCTACCACTCGAGTAACCAATCCAGAGTGGAAATAGGTTTTTTGCTCAACTTTCTAAGGTGACGCAAGTAGCACGTCATACTAATGTAAAAAGGGCCTGCGAGCCCCACGATTGTGTGTGTGTCAGGACGGACGCGTACGATCCTTGACCCATCCCTGCCGTTTTGTCTAATAAACAGCAGAGTCACCTTGCTTCTTGCGTGTGTCTCATACTCTATCTCTTTTGGGATATACGGGAGGAGTTGGGGCCTCCCTGCCCGGAGGTCTACGGACGGCCCGGCCGACCCCGGCAGAATTTCACCCCGACACCCTCCTCTCCTGTCGTTAATAAAAACTTTTGTGCAGATTTCAGGGTTAAAAATAAACAAATCCAAATCGAAGCTACTGCCTGTACAGGCCCACAATACATGGATGGACTTGTTAGAGATGTTCAAGGGGATTGGCGTGGAACGAGAGTCCATCCGCTATTTGGGCATCTCCCTCACTTCGAGACCTCTCAAAGCTCACCCCAACCAGTGGTCAAAGTGAGTGGGAGCGGTCGGGAGCGGTGCTCCTTTACTTTTTTTATTTACCTTTTTCAGCTCCTATACTTTTATTTTAAAAAGAGACCATTCCGGAATGGTTTCGTTTTAAAATAAAAGTGAAGGAAGAAGTTGAAACTTGCACTTTCAGTGCCTGCATTGAACGGTCCCTTAAACAGCGCATGCAAGTGTTTTGGTGTGTGTATTGTGTGTGGGAGGGGTCGTAGTGATGGGGTTTGTGTGGAGTGGGTGCAGGCCTGCAGGGAACATAGTTCCACTACTTTTTTTCGTACACTTCGAACACTGACCCCAACAAATTATGACCCTGCCATGGCAGAAGTCAAATCGGACATACTAAAATGGGGAAATTTGATTCTGTCATGGTACGGTCGTATAACGGCAGTGAAAATAAATGTCCTGCCAAGAATGCTCTACCTCTTCATGGTCTTACCTACAATTATACCAGAACATATCTTTCGTGAACTCCAGAAAGCGGTGCAAAACTTCATCTGGCAGGATAAAACCCTGAGAACCAAGAGGACTGTCCTCACTTTACCCAGGGAGGAGGGAGGCTTCGGACTACCGGACTTTCAGCTATATTTTAAAGCGGCCCAGTTGAGAGTCCTCTTAGAACATATGAAAGAAGGGTGGGGCACATACTGGACTTACCTGGAAGACATGGACACCCATCCTCTCAAGGTGAGAGACCTCCTCTGGGCCCCGCGAAGGGCAATCCCGAAAAAGATGTTGAACCATCCGACACTGGGAGTACTTTGGTCCATGGAGGGAAGGGGCTCATTCAAACCATCTATCCACGTGGCCCGTGCCATTTGCATCACTATGGGGTCTCACAATCGGGCTGGGCAACAGGGGATTTGAAATGCTCAGGCATGGCTTGGAATGGGCGGGCCAATTGTTTCCGGGAGGGAGAATTCCTGTCATACGAGGAAATGGTGGACACTCTGGGCCGGGGTAACATCTCTATATTTGAATATCTTAGGCTGAAAGGCATCCTGTGCGACCAGGCCTCGGGACAAAAACTTAAGAGATCCCTGACATCCTTTGAAAAATGCTGGACTCGGCTGATTCGAGATGTGGGATGGTATCCAAAATGTACAAATTATTAAATACCAATAACTTATTGACAAGGAGAGGGTACTGCAACTATTGGAACGGTCTAGCTGGGGAGGTCCTCTCAGAGGAAGCGTGGAACAAGATCTTTAAGATAGCTTTCCATGGAATTCTTTTCACAGCAGATATGGAACATAACTTCAAGATCTTATTGGGATGGCATTGGGACCCTCTGAAGTTGTCAAAAATGTATCTAGGGGTTTCGCCCAAACGCCCAAGAGGATGCGGGTTGGTGGGTTTGAGGGAAAACGTGCTGGCAGTGACCGAGGGTCCAGAAGTACTGGGAAAGCATGATACAATGGATGGTGGAGGTCACCAGAGAAACAATCCCAAAAGACCCACTAACAATCTTGCTAGGTCTCCCCCCAAGGGATTCAGATGTATACAGATAACCCAGAATGTCGGAAACAATGCTGAGGGCATGAAGGGTGGCCCTGGCACAGAAATGGAAGAGCTTGGTACTCCCGTCTAAGGAGGACTGGCAAAGCAAAGTTAAAAACATGTTTTTCATGGACAAACTAACCGCAATGGTCAATGACAACTCCCGTACATTTCAGCTGAACTGAGAAGGGGTCCAAAAATCATGGGGTTGGGATGTACACTGAAATGCGAGGGCCGGTCAGGCTAGGGAGAGGAAGAGGAGGACCGCTGGTAATGGAAAAGAAGGAGATTAATGGATGAAAACAACACAGAAAGGGGGCTCACGGCCCAGTGCAAGGGTAATGACTAATAGATTAACAATAGTTTAATCGTTGGCCAAGTCCTCAGTCACAAAAAGTAGAACTTGCTTGAATGTCTTAACCATTGTACATCATCACATGGTACTTATCAGGGGTTTTGGTTCCAAGAAACCCAAGTTCGGGGGGGGGGGATTGGGCTGGGTAACGGGAGTGGAGGGTGGGGGGAAAGGACCGAGGGGGCATCATGAGATTGGTGGTGGAGTAAAAATTCGACCCATGAGGGTTCTATTTGTTGTTGTTATTCAAAATGTTAATAAAACCAAAGTAAAAAAAAAAAATGAATCCTGGTACAGTAGGGTCCAAAGAGCCATGATTCCAAAAATTGATCCCCTACAGAAGAAGATAAACGACTACCACAAGGCCCTCTCCAGAGACAAAGTAAATGCCTCCCCTATGACTAGCACAGAAGACAAGTCCAACACTGTCCCTGCCTGCTGTAAAGAGGCTTGGGACCGCCCGCTGTTAAAAAGAACTTCCTTGGACCCAGAATCACCTAACAACTACAGACCCATCACAACGGTCCCTTTTGTCTTAAAAATTCTGGACAAAGCTGCCTATGCTCAAATATAGCAGTTCCTTGAAGCCAACTGCATCCTAGGCAAGAGGCAATCAGGCTTCAGACCGGGTCATGGAACGGAATCTGCATTACTTGACCTCATGATCCAAGTCACTGACATATTGGACAAAGGTAAGCCGGCACTTCTCCTCCACCTGGATTTATCGGATGCATTTGATCTTGATGACCTCGAGACCCTATGTAACCAGCTCAAAAATGCTGCTCACTTCACTCGTGAAGCTACATCTTGGATATCCTCCTGCCTTAAGGAGATAAGTATGAGAGGGTTCTTGGATCAGGCCTGTGCTGCACCCACCACCATCCACTTACCCTAGCACTTTTCAACAAATTGGATGATTGTGGCAAAGCCTATACAAACTGTGCGGATGACACCCAAGTCTTACTCCCTCTCACAGGCTCCTACGAGCAGGACGTTATGACACTAGCCAACATATACTCTACCATCCAGGCTTGGATGGCAGATAATGGTCTTTGTCTCAACAGAGATAAAACTGAGATCCTGTCGGTAGGCACCAAGGGTACTCTCAACAAGCTCGACCCCCAATACATGACCTATAACATTGATAATACCCTCATTACCGTTTCACAAGCAGTCAAAACTTTGGGGGTTTACCTTGACTCATCCTTGTCCATGACGTGCCAAGTTAGCGCCATTGCATGCCCAGAGCAATTGCCAGTGGTTTAGATTCATTTGAAACCTTCCACCCATGACTTTTGTGGTCACTTTGTTTCTCCTTGTGAGAGAGGGTATGCCCAGACGTGGGTCCCTTGCTCGCTGTGCCAGAGGGAACCAGGCTGCACCTCACTGAGGAGGTCCAACAAGGCCGAAACATGTCTGGGGTTGCTTGGTTTTCTGTGCAGAGGGGACCTGGCCTAGCAGTTCAGGCTGGGCTGCTACCTTCGGTGGCGGCAGCTGCTGACTGATTTGCACATGGCTGGTCCCCTTTTGCAATGGCGCTGACGGGCTTAAAAACGGTGGTGTGGAAGTTTGCCCAGAGCAATTGCCAGTGGTTTAGATTCATTCGAAACCTTCCACCCATCACTTTTGTGGTCAGTTTGTTTCTCCTTGTGAGAGAGGGTATTCCCAGACGTGGGTCCCTTGCTCGCTGCGCCACAGGGAACCAGGCTGCACCTCACTGAGGAGGTCCAACAAGGCCGAAACATGTCTGGGGTTGCTTGGTTTTCTGCGCAGAGGGGACCTGGCCTAGCAGTTCGGGCTGGGCTAATACCTTCGGTGGCGGCAGCTGCTGACTGATTTGCACATGGCTGGTCCCCTTTTGCAATGGCGCAGACGGGCTAAAAAACAGTGGTGTGGAAGGTTGCCCAGAGCAATTGCCAGTGGTTTAGATTCATTTGAAACCATCCACCCATCACTTTTGTGGTCAGATTGCATCCTCAGCAGCACTCACCACTAAAATCATCAACGCGGTGAAACCCTACCTGTCGACCAAAAACTGACTCGCAATAGCCAGGGCTACAATATTGGCAAAATTGGATTACTGTAACACGTTATTCCAGGGCACCTCAGTCATAAACATCAACAGGTTACAAGTCACTCAAAAAAATGCCCTAGGTGCCATTCTAAGCATTCCTAAAAGGGAACATCACTCACAGGCTAGAAGAGAAGCTCACTGGCTTCCAGTCAAAGAGCGCATCCTATTCAAAACCAATGGATCACACACAAATGCTTCTCTCGCACGGCCACTCCTTACCTATCTGAAAAAATAGCACTGGTAACATCCACCAGACCCATACGAGCGCAACATGCCAACCAGATCTACGTCCCCTCTTTCCAGAGAGTCAAAGCGGGTGGCTACAGCTTCCTGTATGTATGTAAGTTCTCAAGATCAATTGACTCAACTACTAACAGATGCATAGTCCAACCTCACCATTCCCTCGGAAGCAACCTAATATTGTGTTTAGTTTAGGTCTCATATTTAACTGTGCATGCTTACCTGGGATTCCCCTGTAACCAAAGAACCTATGTCAAACACATTACCACTCTCCATTTAAGTTAGTGTTCCCACTGTAACCAAGGTACTAAATGACTGACACTTCCATGTACTTGTAACTGTCTCTGTATTATCTATCTATGAGTGTCTGTCGTCATCACTCTTACGTGTGCCTTCTTCCTTTAACTAAGTAGGGCAATGCCTAAGGGCCGCTTTGTACACTTCATACATGTAAATAAATAAATAAATAAAATAAATACTACGTGGCAATAATGAAAAACCTATCAAGAGTCGGGATTGGCTAAGGGGAACATCTAAGTATATATTTCTATAGGGACTATGATTGTGATTGGCTGTCCACTAACAAGTGGACAACATATGCCTACCTCTAAAACATGTAATCTTCAGAAATATTAGATACACAGTTTCTCATTGGTCTTCAAACTATAAGGTCCTTCGTTATATGGACTAATACAATTGGTTGGCATGCTTGTGCCAGGTCTGGAACATTCGGTTCACTTAGCAGCACGTAAGCCCAGATCCAGGTGCAAGGAGATGGGGCATGACACTACCTCCCCACCCAATTTGCCCATCATCTCACATCGCCTATGCCTTCTGCCATGAAGATTGTCTTTGAACTTGGCCTTGCAAAGTATCCTTGCCTTTAGAATACATGGGAGTAAGAGCACTCACTATCATGTTCTGGGACTGTAAGTTCAAACTCTATTTTCATCCTTGGCTCAGGTGACAGGGGACCCCGATTTGGCCCATCTTTCAGGTTTTAAATGCTCCAAATGAATTAACGGGGCACTCTTGGTGTTCTATATTTTCATCCTAACAATGGAAGATTTAGCCTCTGCACGTTTGCTTATTTCCAGAATAGATAGCTGGCCGTGGCAGCTTCAGGCTTGACTCCGGGCCAGACAGCCTTGTCTTGCAGCTCCATGATTCTGCTTATTCTTGCTGTGACATAGTTTTCCCTTCCCGCTTCATGGATCTTGGCTTACTAAATTCATGATACTGATGTCCAGCTTCTAGATAATGGTGGCTTCGCCTGCGTTCTATTCACTACCTATAGCCAGTTTCTATGATGACTTGGTCTACCTTGCGTTTCATCAACTATACGTTTATTGCACCTTGTGCATGAGTAATCTTCTTTGTATTTAAAAGTTCACTTGATTCTTTACTTTGTCATTAGTTTCTTTTGGGTCTATGGGCCTCATTACGGCTTTGGCGGTAGCGGGTTCCCTGAATGGGGAATTACCGGGCCATTCCGAGTTTGGAGGGCCTGGTAATTCCTCCCTCAGGGAACCTGGGCCCGGACCTTCCCCATTCCCATTCGAGCCCCCATATGGCTCAATGGGAATGGGTGCAGGGAGCTAACAACGTGCCGATTACGACCGGCCTGTTGTTAGCTCCTTGGTACCCTCGCGAGACGCGGTAACACGCCTGGTTGACGGGGGACCTCGTAATCAGGCAGAATGGGTTTAACGGGTCCGAATCCATTAGCGGCACCTGTTAACCTATTCCGCTAAAATTGTAATGAGGCCCTATAAGTTCTCTTTAGTTAGTATCTCGGGATGTCGTGAAGACTTTGTATGATGTCACTGGCTTCTTTTCTCTGCCCTTTCTCATATTCCTTAAGGGAGTTCCTCCCTTAGGTTGTCATCACTTCGGGGATACATTTGGTAGTGTTGTCTCAACGGGTATCTTCTTTCAAACATGGCACAATCTCTCATCTCCAACATACGGGAGGAAGGTTTTCCTACAGAGGCATGCAGCTGCTCCTCTACACTAGGCAGCCTCACTCTGCTGTGCACTCACTGTGGAAGGGCCTTTCATCTTTATAGATGGTCAGCCTCATTGTGCTGTGCACTCACTGGAAGGCCTCTGCATCCTTATAAACTAGGTGGCCTCACACTGCTGTGCACTCACTGTGGAAGGCCTCTGCATCCTTATACACTGGGCGGCTGGCTGCCTCATTCTGCTGATGCACTCAATGTGGAAGTCACTTGCTTCTATCTAGACCCAGCAGCCCCACTCTGCTGTGCACACACTGTGGAAGGCCCCTGCATTCTTATGCACTAGGCGGCCTCACTCTGCTGTGCACTCACTGTGGAAGGCCTCTGCATCATTATACACTAGGCCGCCTCCCTCTTCTGTGCACTCACTCTGGAAGGCCCTTTCATCTTTATAGATAGGTAGCCTCACTCTGCCATGCACTCACTGTGGAAGGTCTCTGCACACTTATACACTAGGCGGTCTCACTCTGCTGTGCACTCACTGTGAAAGGCCCTTGCATCTTTTGAGACATGCAGCCTCACTCACCGGTGCACTCACTGCGGAAGGCCCTGGCATCCTTATACACTAGGTGGTCTCTCTATGCTCTATTCTCACTGTGGAAGGCCCTTCCATCTTTATAGACAGGTGGCCTCACTCAGCTATGCATTCACTGTGGAAGGCCTCTGCATCCTTATACACTAGGCAGCCTCATGCAGCTGTACACACACTGCGTAAGGCCCATGCATCATTATACACTAGGTGGCCTCTCTCTGTTGTTCACTCACTGTGGAAGGCCTCTACATCCTTATACACTATGCAGGTCACTCTACTGTGCACTCACTGTGGAAGGCCTCTGCATCCTTATACACTATGTGTCTCACTCTGCTGTGCACTCACTGTGGAAGGCCCTTGCATCTTAATAGACACGTGGCCTCAACTCAGCTGTGCACTCACTGTGTATGGCCCGGGCATCCTTAAACACTAGGTGGCCTCACTCTGCTGTGCATTCACTGTGGAATGTCTCTACATACTTATACACTAGGTGGCCTCACTCTGCTGTGCTTTCACTGTGGAAGGCACTTGCATCTTTAAAGACAGGCAGCCTCACTAAGCTGGGCATTCACTGCCGCAGGGCTCTGCATCCTTATACACTAAGCAGCCTAACTATACTGTGCACTTACTGTGGAAGGCCTCTGCATCCTTATATACTAGGCAGCCTCACTCTGCTGTGCACTCACTGTGGAAGGCCTTTTCATCCTACTACACTATGCATCCTCACTATACTGCGCACTCAATGTGGAAGGCTTCTGCATCCTTATACACTAGGCGGCCTCACTCTGCTGTGAACACACTGTGGAAGGCCTCTGCATCCTTATACACAAGACGGCCTCTCTCTGCTGATGCACTCAATGTGGAGTTCCCTTCTTTCTATCCAGACCCATCAGCCTCACTCTGCTGTGCACTCACTGTGTAAGCCCTCTGCATCCTTATACACTTGGTAGCCTCACTATGCTGTGCACTTACTGTGGAAGGCCCTTGCATCGTTATGACAGGCGTCCTCACTCTGCTGTGCACTCATTGTGGAGGCCTCTGCATCCTTATACACTAGGAGGCCGGCGGCCTCACACTGCTGATGCACTCAATGTGGAGGTCACTTGCTTCTACCCAGGCCCAGCAGCCTCACTCTGCAGCGCACTCCCTGTGGAAGGCTTCTGCACCCTTATTCACTTGGTAGCCTCACTCTGCTGTGCACTCACTATGAAAGGCCCTTGCATCTTCATTGACGGGCGGCCTCACTCAGCTGTTCACTCACTGTGGAGGCCCTTGCACGCAGCAGATTGAGCACTGCCCACAACATGCCACACTCAATATGTCAGTTTCATAGCAAAAACCTTGGCTACACATGGGTGGAACTAAATCACTGCCCAAGAGACAAAACAACTAAAACAAATAATGCACTCGTAATAATCTCTAAGTAGTGTAAGCTGTTCCATGGAAAATTATGTCATGGCGATAGCTGCATGCCATAACTACATTACTTAGTTAGGTCTTATTGATAAAATGTAGGAGAAGTCTGAGTGATAGCATAACCCAGAATCCTGCAGAAGAAGGACATTTGGGCGCAATGAAGGCCCGACTTATTAGCTGTTCATAAAACTCACCTATTCCTCTCTGAGCCTCATTGACTCCTGAGCTCCCAGGATGCAATGCCACTGATGACGTTTACAGAATAACCCGTAACAGAGAACATCATCAAACAAGTGACGTTTGCACCAAGTTCTATGGATGTGCCAATTCCAGGTGATATCCTAATGGCCTGGAATGCTTCATTACTGGTGTAAATTCAACAAATAAACCTGTGTACAGGGTGGGGCGTGGCTAGGCAGCACGCCATGCGGTCGTGCATCCCTTGAGCTCCATGTTACGGTGCCCAAGTTGAGAGATTTTACCCTAATAATGAAAGAATCTTCGCCCAAGGAGCAGGGGAATTGAAGCGACAATGGTGGTGTGGCTTCTGATCGGATCAGATCACCCAAACTCTTCGCCTGGAGACATTTTTTAAGGGAAGAGACTGGCCGGCGAGACTCCCCAAAATGGCGGCACATACAATCCGGATCAACCCCAGCGAGGAAGACCCCGAGTCGGACTGCGCTGAGCCCTTGCGGTAGATCGGGAGGCCCGCTGCCGGAGTGCGGGCTGAACGGAGTCGGTGAGGAGGAGGAAGAAGCCACAGATCCCCCGGTGCACCGACAGCGCGGCGGTCTCCCGGTCTGCTATGGGGCGAGGGGCGGGGAAATGCCGAGGAGGAGAGGCGGCAGTTCTGCATGGAGACGGGACCCTGCTAATCTCCTATCTAAGAGCAGGCTCCATGCTTGGCGGTCCGCGCCCAGGAAAAGATCTGTCCCTGGAGGAGCGGGGAATCCTGCGCCCACCCCGGCTTCAACCGTAGCAAAGCACGGACATCATTGGCTCCGCTGGCTCCGGAGTGCTTCGGCCTGGGTGGCATGGGGACACAAAGCTGACAGCTTGTGAGCGGCCGATGAGGACTCCTAATAACACCAGCAAGCGGCCGTGGCGTGGACAGCCCCTGGCCCTGCCTCCTCGCCGGCGGTGTGGGGGAGCTGGGCGAGCCGGGAGCTTGCACCGCACCGAGGCTCTCCCCTGCACCCGCGCCCTGGTCTGTGGTGTAGGGCGGTGTAGCCCGTGTTGCGGAGCTTCGACCCGGAGGCCGCGTGTGATGGCACCTCCTCCTCATTTTGGACAGATGAAGCTACGCCTGGGCCCAGGAAGACAAGCGGGGTGGAACACCCGCCGGGCTGAGAACGCTACCCACAGGTACGGAGTGAGCAGGAGGAAAGCGAGCTTCGGCCATACATTAAGCACCTGGTCCCCCCTGCAAACTCGGGACTCAGCGACCACCCAGCCAAGTGATACCAGGACCCCTACCCCTGGGAAAACCAGTCCCCTGGGCTGGAGAAAGAGCGACATCAGCCCTTATAGCCCAATAGCTTTCGTTGGAACGGCCCCCGTGTTGGCCACTCAAAACAGCCCCTCCTTCCTCTGCACGTGGGCTGCCGGATCTCTTCACGAACCTGCTGGGAGCGAAAGCGGTTCCTCTGGGCGGCCATTTGGTCTTGAGCACCGCTCTCGAGCTACCTGCGTTTACAACAGTTAGACACTCACTCTGGGTCCTCCCTCTAACTCTGAGCAACGTGACTACCCGGAGGCGAGGGGAAGCGAATACTGCTCCTGGCTGTCTTGGGGTCTGCGGGACAGCCTAGAGCTCAGAGGGGGAGCCTTAAATCTCACACACTCTGAAGGGCTTTGTGATCAAGAAAACAAGCTGAGAACCCCCATAGACCACACCTTCTGATAGCGCCGGGAGGTATTGAGAAGTCAACAGAGCGACATTGGTGACCTTGTTAAGGGATGCCCAAGAACATAACCAAAAAGAAGCCTTGTAGCATTGAGGTCTACCTAAAACCAACTTCACTCAAACCCGGCTGCAGCTAAAATTCACTCGCCTCTATCCCTGCAACAATCTGACAACATGGCGGTATCCAAAGAAGATTTGGAGGGAATGTTCAAGTCATTTAAGCATGACATCACACAAGAAATAAAAAAGGAGATCAAAACTTCCAAGGACTCTCTGGCCCAATCCCTGGCAGAGCTTACAACCCACTTGGGGGGACTGGAGTCCGGAGTGAACGATCTGGAGAACGTAACAGCGAGGCACTAGCGGGAAGAGATCGGTCTATTGAGGAACACCTCAAAGAGATCTGGGCAAAACAAGCCGATTTAGAAAATAGGTCACGGAGAAACAATGTGCGACTACGGGGGATCCCCAGGACGATACCTGATCGGGACTTAGCTGAATACGTAGAAACTTTTTTCAGAGCCCTCTTAGAACTGCCACCAAACGAGGACTTAAAGCTGGACAGAACACATTGGGTGTACTCCACGGCTCAGATGAAGAAAAACCTAACTCCAGATGTACTCACTCGGGTGCACTTCTATCGCCAAAAGGAGGACATCATGGCAGCAGCTAGGAACTCAGACTCAATACGGTTCCAGGGTTCGGGGATTCAGCTGTTTCAGGACCTGGCTCCTTACGCGCTGGCACGCAGAAGGCAGCTACAGAAGGTCACATCCTGGTTGAGAGATCGGAAAATCAGATATCGATGGGGATTTCCAGGCAAGCTGATGTTCGAGCTCCATAACCAACATCATATAATTTCTTCTGAGGAGGAAGCGAAAGGTTTGATGGGCGAGGCATCACCTGAAGAGGGGACCGTTAACCTGCGACCCCGGGAAGAGAATGGATCTGCCTCAGGTATTCTACCGAAAGCCAGGCGGGGAACATCTCAGTGTCGGCAGCAGCACACCACGTCTTCGAATCATAAAGGCGATCCAGGGAAAACATCCGAAACCCCGGGGGAGGGATCACCCCCAGCTTCAGCCGAGGGAGAAAGCTGGGTGGCAACCTGATCAGCTCATGGCGGTGCGATTGAAGGCTTCTGAGGAGGAATGAGCAGGTGCTAGGCCCCTGTTGGGCATGTGTGATCACTCAGGGAGAATGACCAGACTAGCAGGATGGAGAACTCTGGACAGCGCTGAAATCTTCTCTCGATTATGGAGAGAATCGGGGAACTTCTTGATAGATGACTAAATTGAAGCCCAGTAAGAGGCTAATACAGAACAACCACAGGTTTGGAGGGGAGTGGGCGTTTTTGTACCCCTTTACGTTTTCATGGTTAAGCAAGATGGAGTCTGGGCTTGAAGATTCTGTTTATTAAGTTCACTTGGGCGTCGGTATGGATGGCGTCTGAAATGTTTTCTATTAGGTTTAATACACCCTTGAGACTAAGGAGGATGCACATTTTGAGGAAAGTTATGTGCTTATTGGTTATTATCTGTTTCTATTATAATTTTTAATTTAACTTTTTTGTGCATACCCTTGCCTTGAAGGGGAGAGAACAGCATTCTGCTTCGCTTCACCACAACAATCAGTTGGGTTACACCACTAGATTCAACCCTAGAAGTTACACCTCTTCAGAGTTGTCCAAAAGAGGCTTTATAAGACAAACTCTTGTGCTACTACATCATGGCAACCCCTAGCTACAAATAAATTTCGCTTAATGTACAGGGGTTAAATTCTCCCCTGAAACGCAAAGCCCTCTTTCACAGATTGAAATCCTTAGATGCATCGGTCTTGTTCCTCCAAGAGACCCATTTAAAACCGTCGGATGAATTTCGCCTCAATGATAGGCTGTATCCCACCAAATTTTTCACCTCTAGCGGGTTGAAAAAGTGAGGGGTTGCCATCCTGGTGCGCAAGCGGATTTCATTTAGGACCCAGGGAGTGGTCCGAGATGAAGAGGGGAGATTTTTGTTGGTCAATGCCATACTAGAGGCCCGGAAAGTAACCTTGATATCCATATATACCCCTAACACTAATCAAAATCAATTATTTGCGAAGTTATCAAAAGCTATATTTGATCATAGCGAGGGGGAAGTGATTTTAGGCGGGGACTTTAATGCTGTGGTCAACCCATTAGTCGACAAAACCTTGCCGCCAACAGCAAATGATGGGAACAATTTTAGGGCCCTCACTGCCTTGCTGAAAGACCCGGCTATACCCACTAATTATAGACTGATTACTATTGTACCGTTCCTCTTGAAGATTCTGGATAAGGTGGCATATATCCAAATCCAGAACTTCCTGGAACAAAACCAACTACTAGGCTCCTGCCAATCCGGCTTCCGTGCACTGCACGGCACAGAAACTGCATTGATTGACCTAAAAGCCCAAATAGATAAAGTACGAGATTCTGGAAAACCAACACTTCTCCTGCTATTAGACTTATGTGCCGCATTTGACTTAGTGGATCATAAAGTCTTGTGTAACCACTTAGATACAGCAGAGCACTTCTCCACTGAGGTTATAGTGTGGATCCAATCATTTCTTAGTGACCGCACCATGAGGGTCTTCTCACCTACAGCAGCTGCAGACCCCATCCCCATCACCTGCGGCGTGCCACAGGGATCTTGCATTTCACCAACGCTATATAACATTTTCACTAAGCCCCTGTTTGATGACCTGGACCATCTGGGTATCACGTATACTAATTACGCTGACAATACCCAGATCCTCCTCCCACTCACAGGGAATTACAAAAAGGACTTAGCACTGGTGAACACAATTTACAGCATAGTTCAGGCATGGATGGCAACCCATGGCTTACGCCTGAACGATGATAAAACTGAGCTTCTTATCCTAGGTACCGCTTTCCTCATTAATAAACTAAGTACAAACTACTCCGCCTTCATCATCGATGAGAACTGCATACAAGTAGCCAAAGAAGTAAAAACATTAGGTATTTACCTTGACTCCACCTTATCATTCTCCAAACAGGTAAATTCCCTAGCCTCATCAACAGCTTACACATGTAAACTAATCAGAGCAGGAAAACGATTCTTATCTCAGCACAGTTGTCTAACATTAGCCAGAGCCCTAATCATCTCCAAACTAGACTACTGTAACGCATTGTACATAGGAGCCACTAAATCCACCATTAACAAAATTCAGATACAGCTAAACAATGCCCTCCGAGCTGCATTGAACATTCCCAAGAGAGAACACATCTCAGAAATAAGAAGGAAACATAAATGGCTCTCCACCACAAAGAAAATCAGACTCAAAACCCCATCCTTCACATACAAATCACTTTATAATAAAGCCCCACAATACTTAAAGGACAGATTCACCAGAACACACTCCACAAGACAAACAAGACTAGCCAACACCAATCGCCTCCAAGTACCCCAATTTAAACTTGCCACCATAGGCGGAGTTAGCTTCCCAGTCAAAGCCGCTCAATTGTGGAATGAACTACCCGTCACTGTGAGGCTAGAACGGTCTTTTACCAATTTCAGGCAAAATGTGATCAACTGGTTGACGACAACAAATGTTAAATGAATGCATGAACTTGCTCCCTCTTGCCTGTTACCTGTCACATGTATTAAACGCCTGTAACCGATGACCTTTGTAACCTGTAACCTGTAACCGTGCTCTAAGCTGTACATCTTCTTACCTTTTGCGCTCTTATACTCCAGTGTCCGGTGCGCATAATAAATACTAAACAAACAAACAAACAAACAAACAAAGACCGCTCCTTGATTGAGGTATGGAGATACTGTCATCAAGAGGAAAGGGACTACACATATTTTACGGCGGTCCATGGAGGATTTTCAAGTCTAGACATGTTTTTTATATCTGACTTCTTGATTCATGATGTTCTGGCGATATACATACTACCTGACGCTTTAGCGGATCATTCCCCGGTCATGTTAGCTATAACCCCTCCCAGGCCAGCCCCTCCCACGAAAATTGCCTGGAGGCTAAATGATTTCCTGTTAGATGACCTATCGACTCGGGCCCACATTAGAGAAACCATAGAAACATATTTTAATGAAAATGACACGGGAGAAGTGAACTGGGGCACGATCTGGGATGCGAGTAAAGCAGTTCTCAGGGGCCATTTAATAGAACAGGCAACACAATGGGGGAGAGCTAGGAGGCTATTGAGGGAGCAATTGGAAGGGGAAGTCCTTAGGCTTGAGGAGGGGCACAAGAAGAAGCCTTCTCAGCGAGCTCTAAAGGATCTGAGAATGGCGAAAAAGGTTCTAGAAGCGCACTACATGGGGAAGGTGGCTTATGGTATGTAATGCACCAAACAATTCTTTTACACAAAAGGAAACAAAGCTAACAAATTACTGGCAGCCAAATTAAGTAAACATACTAAACAGAACAGGATAGATTGCCTGCGTGATAAATCGGGAAAACACACTCACTCTGAGGAGGGAAAATGCAGCATTATAGAGGAATTCTTTAGGGAACACACAAGTTCACACAAGGGAGACCCGCGAGTAGTCAAAGAGTTTATAACTAAGGCGAATCTCCCACAACTGCCACAAGCCTCATTAGATGTCTTAGAGGCCCCAATATCGGCAGAAGAAGTTGAATCCGCCATTAAAACTCTTCCAATTAGCAAAGCTCCGGGCCCAGACGGATTAACAAACAAATTTTACAAAACATTTACAAAAGAAATCACACCGCTCCTCACAAAATTATTTAACATTATATGGGAAACTGGATCCGTCACCCAATCCATGGCCAAATCAAACACAACTCTCCTTCTGAAACCCGGAAAAGATCCGACAGATTGTGCCTCTTATCGGCCCATAGCTCTGCTCAATACCGATGCCAAATTGTTTAGCAAAATCATAGCTCAGCGACTGGGGGAAACATTACCCACTCTAATAGACAGGGATCAAACAGGTTTTATTCAGGGACGATAGGCCCATGATAATATTCGGAGGGCAATAGATTTAATTACCCTAGCTCCCTCGATACCAGGCCTCCCTTCCCTGCTCTCGTTAGACACCCACCGGGCCTTCAACAGCATGTCATGGGACTACTTACGCCTGGTTCTAAAGGGTTTTGGCTTTAGCTCACACTTCTCCAAATTGATCCTGGCCAATTTTCAGATCCCCTCTATTCAAATACGAGAAAATGGTCACTGCACGTCACCGATACGGCTTGGAAAAGGAACCAGGCAGGGATGTCCTTTATCGCCTCTGGTTTTCGCTTTAGCCATGGAACCTTTAGCCCAAACCATCCGCCTTCAGCCCGAAATCCAAGGGTTCGAGGTAGGAGACCAAAGCCATAAAGTAGCATTATATGCGGATGATGTGCTTTGCTTCCTGAGAGAGGCTCAGACCTTGGTCCCTCCGCTCATGAGGCTACTGGGAAGGTTTGAACAGGTAGAGGGCTTCAAAATAAATATGGCCAAGTCAAAAGGCCTGAATCTCTCTGAAACACCTGATGCGCTAAATGCCTTACAAAACACCTCCTCTCTTGATTGGGTAAACACCAAGATAACATACCTTGGGGTGCATTTAACCCCAACATATGCTGGACTAGCGAGAGCCAATATTCCTCCCCTGATAAAAGACGCAAAGGATTCAATGCTAAAATGGGACCTTCAGGAGATATCTTGGCTGGGGCGGGTAACAGCCATCAAAATGACATTACTAACCCGATTGCTTTACACTTTTCATGCACTCCCAGTTTACATCCCTGAACGAGTCTTACACAATCTCCAGAAAGATATAGGCAGATTTATCTGGCAATGCAAACACCCAGGCTGCAAATGGAGAGTCTAATAAAGAGAGATAAAATGTAACTTCATAGGTTAGCTAAGTGAATGTTAAGCTCAACTTGTCAAAGGTGAATTTAACTAAATAGAGAAAAAAATGGTCTCTACAAAAACGATGTTGTATGTTCAACTCTATGCCTTATACGTCATGGCAACCTTGTTCCCAAAAATCAAAGACGGAGGGGAGTTGAGGTGAGCTTTATCCTGTCACCAATGCGCTCAATAAAGAAAAACCACCACCTGTGCACTTAACTCATGCACTGGTCACCATGTGTGTTTAGCATGCCAGATCAAGAGGAGGTTCGTGAGTACCTCTATTCAGAAAGAGTATCTTAAGATGATCAGACCACGGAGTCCTGTGTGCTGGAAAAGGTCCATTCTGCCAATCCTCACATGTAGGAATGGCACGGACGTCAGTCAATGGTGGTCTTTCTGGCCTCGGGAGGGCAGTAAGGGACTAACTGTCTAAAAAGACTGTGTGGGCATCTGTGGATGGAAACACCCAGCCATAGGAGAGGAAAAGAAAAGAAAAAATGAACCATCACTAAATAAAGCTGTTTACAATGAATATTGGTGCAAACATGTCTATAAAAAACGAGGGACCCGAGGGTTGTGTATTTGGAATAAGAAATACCTTGAATGCAGTCACCGTCAGTGCCCCGTCATTGCCCCTTGATGCACTAGTAAGGCTCCCAAAGTAGGTGGGTGTACAGAGGTCTACAGAGGGTGGCACAGGGCGCTGTACGCTCGCTACAGAAGCGGGAGAATAATGGCTGCAGACAGCAGGGGAGGCGGCCAGTCTTCCAAGAATGGAATGCAGGTCTTCTTTGTTTCAGTGGACATACCTAAGAGTAGGGCAGGACCTGGAAGCAAACATAAATAAATTCCTAGCCTAGAAGCCCTAAACCCAGGGAAAGGAAATGGAAGGACACTACCCGGGAAGAGACGGTTAGTGTTCTCCGATGAACACACGTTTCCTCTTTCCATCAGCTTGTGTGTAGATGAGAGGGCACCGAGTCGAAGGGGTGTGCTTGGGAAGCCGCGACTGAGCAGCCAGAAATGAATAGAGATGCCGGGTGATGCGTGAAAGGGTTCGAGAGTACACTGGGAAAAGAAACAAGACAGGATTAATATAGGGCAGTAAGAATGATAGGATTCGATCTGAGGTGTGTAACGAACATTCCAGTGTGGCTTGGTAAAGACTAGCAATAAACTGTTGCTCCTCTGAAGCTGCTAGATGAGTCCCTGAGGGAGCCGCTGGTGGAGTCCGGAGCCGAGACACCAACTGAACAAATGAAATGCTGCTTGCAATTCGCCGAGCCATGTTGAGAGGATTGGGTAACACAGAAGCGACTCAGTGCCACCTGTGCCAAAGATACCAGCAAGACATGACACCTATACATGGACAATACCAAAGGGATACTCATGTCCTTTCAACAGTTGAAATGACATGAGCATCCCTTCGGTATTGTCACTACATCAGGAAGGATGAGGTAGTTATGTTATATTATATATTAAAGAAAGACATTACACATGGACAAATGTAAATACTGCAGCAGTGCACATGGGGTGGAAAGAAATAGTGAATTTGGAAGCTAAAAAGGAGAAATAATGCATTTTCAATTCAGAAATAAAGTCAAATGGTGTACTGCTTTTATCCAGTAATAAGAGACTTGATTTCAGCACATTTAAAAGATGTTGTTTGAGAGGCCTATTTCGCTTTCATAATGGAACCCTGATTCCCTGTGCTAACTATGGCCTATTTTGTATGCAAGAGATTGTTTCATTTACCCCTGTTATAATATTGTATGAAGAAAGATTGTATTTATGGACAACAGGTTCTGGTGCAGCATTGCATTGAAGGTTACAGATACACAGTGGGCAAATGTGATATGCTAGCCTTCCAGAATGGTAAACTGCAACTTGTTGTTCTCTTTGAGATGAAACACCCCACTGAACCGTGAACTGAATAGTGTACCTGGATCCTTACATCACAGCCCTTTGGTTTGATGAATACCAGGGATACACGGCTGATTTCAAGTACATGCTTAAATTTACTGAGACAGAGATTGTAATTGTGGTGAATTGCTGATAACATGACCAATAGAAACAACCTTAAAGGTTAGGTTTATCATACAAAGTGCATTCGCTGTGAGCAAAGACCCTTTGAAAATCTCAACTCGAGACCTTTGTCTAAGGACCCCATGAGAAGAATGCCTGGTTGTCAAGTTAAATGCTAAGATACACAAAGAAGTAGATTGATAGTTATGTGAGCTGCTGATAACATGTCCTCCATGTCCTCCATAAGTGACCTTAAGGTCAGGACTCCTCATAAACAGAGCATTAAGCACCAAGCAAGGTTTTGAATCCAAGGAGGGAAAAGATTAAGATAAACCAGATGACTGGAAACATGTTTTAAGAGAAATGGAAACTGGGGGCCATGTTATGCCCTGCACTTGAATAATATTTTTCCTAAATTAAAGGAGAATTGTGTGTCCTATTGAGCACACCTTGGGTTCAAATTAAAGGGGATGAAAAGCCAGTCAGGGCCCTGTAAAAACTAAATTTGTATGATGTACACAAACTCAGTTCTGGGAAAAACTATCACCTGAGAAATGGGAAAGTTGGTAAAGGGATAGATCATGAAATAAATGTTCCCATTTTTTGCTATTTCAGTGCAGCAGCAACCCGAGAATAACAGTAGCTTTGCCAGAAAGTGTGTGCCGAAATAAAATTAGTATTGTCCGACTCACCATAAAATATATAATTCTAAAATACTGATATGCATGTGATTATCTGAAAGACCGAGAAAGTTGTCACCTTCTGAGATTTTTCAGAACGTAAAATGTGAAACTCTCTGTCAATTTGAAATGATGTATCTTTTCTACTTCCTCAGCCTACATCATACACTCCTCTCAATTCCTGGTCCTATCAGCAGGCACTGGGTGTGGTGGGGTGAGGTGAATGGAGCAAGCTAGCCATTCCTGACTGTGGGAATTATGACTAGGGTGGAGTATCACCCGTGCTATAAGAGGGTATGTTTGCATCAGAACAGAGCTTTTTGGCTTTTGGCTGAATTTATTCTGGTAAATATTCTGCTGCTGGACTCGTGTGAGGAACAACTAGCAGTGAGGCAAGGAGAGATACCAAGGCCATCAAGGTAAACCTTGCCTGGAGACCTGGGAGCCCTATCTTAGAGAGGCCTAGCTGGAGGGACCTTGCTGTCGGAAAGGCCTGTTGTGAGCTGCCTATCAAAAGAGGGTCCCAAACATCTGGCTGGCTTTCTGAGCAAAGGACAGAGATCCCAATGTAAGTAGGCCCATCCCAAAAGCCATCAATAGTGTGGGAGCTACCTGCCTTTATCTGTCTCCATTAGTGAGTAAGGGTGGAGTGCGAAA